>NC_138872.1:28932766-30132766 GCF_965194805.1 Balaenoptera borealis
CTGGGCTTCTTCCCTCACCTTTCCTTTCTCCGTTCTTCCAGCCGGGCAGGCATCTCTAACCCAGTTTCCGCACCCGAGAAATGGGAGTCAGAATTGGGGATCGGCCAGTTACCAGTTACTGACCGGGGGACTGATAAGTCCACACTTACCCTGTGAAAAGGATGGTTGTGAGAGGTCCGAGCAAATGTGCGTTCACGTTAGTGTTCAATCAGTGGGTCACGATTCTGAGCTCTATTTTTCTGCTTTGGAGGAGGCGTCAGCATTTACACTGCCCTGCATGAAGCCTGTCCTCTCTTGTCCGAATTCATTCATTCATTCAACCATTCACAGCTTGCATACGTATATTCTTATTGAGCACCTACTCTGTGCCATGCACTGTGTTAGGTGCTGGGGAAACGTGGGTAAAGGAAACTCCGTACCTGACCTTACAGAACTTACGGTCTCGCGAGGAAGAGACAACCAACCACGCAGGTAAATGTAAAGTTTCAAATCTGTAAGTACTGTGAGAGCGGTTCATGGCATTGTGCTCTGAGGGACATATAATAGAGATGCCTAACTTAACGTGGACTGTGGTGACATGCTTCCCTGGGGTAGCCAGGTTTAGTCAAGGTCGGAACGTGTTGACCAGCTGTGTGTGTGTGTTGGGGTAGGTGAGGCAGAAGGAACAGGTAGAGGCATTGCAGCCAGAAGGAGCATTGTGACACTGTCTAGGACCCGAGGGAGGCAGATGTGGACCAATCCTCTGGATTTCCCTGCATGTGCTCCTGAGGTGTTTTAAACATGACCCCAAAGTTCTTTAACACTCTTCTCAGCATCTACGTCCCCTTTCCCTAGAATCTCAGGGAGGCTTGTGACTGCTTTGGCAATTTTCGCATTATTTAGGATATGGGCTGTAACGGAAATATGTATGTGGCTGATGTAACAGTGGCTGAAATGAGGCAGAAGTTGGTGTCTCTCTCTTATAACAATCTAGAGGCAGTTAGGACAGCTTGGCTTCACAGGCTGTCCAGGAACCCATGCTCTTTCTACTTGTGCTTCTCCATTCTTAAGATCCTACTCTCATACGCATGGTCCAAGACGGCTCTCCAACATATTTGCATTCCAACCAGTGGAAAGGGGGAAAGGTGGAATATGACAGCATATTCCCCTCTCTTTAAGTGCATGACCTAGAAGTTACATACATCTCTTCCTCTCACACCTCATTGGCTACAACCTATTGTATGGCCAAATGTAGCTGCGTGGAAGGCTGAGAAATATAATCTTCATTTTAGGTGGCCGTTTGCCCAACGGAAAATCAGGCATTCCGTGCCTATAGAGGAAGAGAAAAATGAATATTAAGAGACAAAGTTTAAAAGGGAGATCCCAGCAGCTGCCATGACACTATGCCACACATACCCTCTTCACTGTACAACTACGTAGAGAAAGTAGACTGCAGAGAGTTCTTGGGTCCAATGTAAGACTTTGTTTACCTTTTCCTGTGGGGATTCACCAAGAACCTCATGTTTGCACCACCTCTTGTTCACTGCTTTGAGGAAAGGAAAGAAAACATGTGGTGTCCGTTTTAGCCACCAGTGTTGATGTACTGGGTAGGCCTGAGGTGAATTGAACCCCAGAACTGATGCATGCTGTGCAACACAATGGACACTTATTAAACATTTGTAAGATTTTTATAATAACTGGAAGAGTTCATTTCCAAATTGGTTTTGATTATATGTTCATAATCTATAGCCTTAGTTATTAATTTTTCCACAAAAATGTGGTTTATTTTCTTACATGACTTAATTTGTTATTGTCAATTAACAAATTTGTTAATTTGTTAGTTGTTATGTTAAGCCTAGTTATTAGTTAATAAAAATGTTAAGTGTTCAAATCTTTTAAAATCACCTATTTAGCAACCAGAAGAACTTAGAAATAGTGAGTGACCCTAAGAGGTGGGACTGGGAGAAAGAACAGGAGATTTCACTTTTCATTTAATATCATTCTTAACTGATTGACTTTATTTTTACTCTGTGTGTGTATTATTTTTATGGTTTGTAAAGGAGACAGGGAGTAATTTGAATCTCAAAGTGTAAGCATCCCTGATGACAGGGTAAGTGATTCCTTCCTTGCAGCTCCAAAATCTGAAAAACGGGGCTTAGATTTCTTTGGGTTTATCCTGTTTGTGTTTCATTCAGCTCCTTAACTGTGTGTTTATATCTTTCAACAAATATGAAAAGTTTTCAGCCATTATTTCTTTAAAAATTTTTTCTGTACCACTCTATTTCTCCTGTTCTTCTCAGATTCTGATGACACAATCATTAGCTCTTTTGGAATTGTCCTACAGGTCCCTGAAATTCTGTTCATTTTCCAATCTTTTTTCTCTCTGATGTTCAGATTGGATAATTTTTATTTTTCTGTCTTCACTGACTTGTTTCTCTGCCATCTCTATTCTGCTACACACCCATCCAAGGAGTTTTAAAATCTTTGGTTATTTTTATTTTTCAGTTCTAAGATTTCCATTTTGTTCTTTATATGTTCTATTTATTTGTTTAAACTTTCTTTCTATTTGTTTCTAGATGGTTTGCCTGTACTTGCTGAAGCATTTTTATAGTAGCTGCTTTAAAGACTTTGTCAGATAATTCCAACAGCTGTGTTGTCTCAGCATTGGCATCTGTTGATTGTCTTCCCATATAAGTTGAGATTTCCATGTTTCTTCATATGTCAAGTGATTTGGAATATACCCTGGACATTTTGAATATCACGTGATAATACTTGAGTCTTTTAAAAATCCTATAAAGAATGTTGATATTTCTGTTTTAGCAGGCAATTGACCAGATTGGGCTTAGGCTGTGAGTTTCAACCAGCCTTCTGTGGCTTTAATGTTATTTTTATTTCCAAAGCCTTTCCAATGTCATTTGGATCTGTCCCGGGTATGCACCACTCAGTGGTCTATCTGGGACTTGGACAGTAGTTTATCCTGTAATAAATTCTCAAAGTACGTGTGAGCTGTTTAGTACTTAACTCACACATGCAAAACAGGGGGCGGAGCCCAGAAGTTCATAAACAACGCTATTAGGTAGCTTTCCTGAACTCTTCCCTGTGATCGCCTCAATAATGTTTGGTTCACTGGGGCTTCCTTTTTGGTCCTCTAACCAGAAATCTGGGACGTTATTTACCCTGTTATGTCAGTCAATTCCCATGACTGCACCTGTATTCAGGACCAAGCAGTGAGTGAAGAGAGAGAAAGGAAAAGCAACAGGAGTTTGCCCTATGCTCTTGGGACCATCGCTCCTCTGACTGGAGAGGAAGGTTCCCATCTTTCAGAGTTTTAGGCTACTGCAGGTACAGGCCATCATTGCTGTTGCTTTAGCTGCCACCCTCATCATAGGATTTCTTGGGGGCTGCAGTGAACGTGAACAGAAAAAAGAAAGAAAAAGCTGGGAGACTGCCCTTACTCTGAGCATTGGGAGACTTTTTCTTGCGCCTCAAATCAGAATTAGAGGGCTTCTCCTAAAGCTTCTCTGTCTGCCCTGGTGTATACTTTCAGTTTTTTGTTTGTTTGTTTTTGGCTGTGCAGCGAGGCTTGTGGGATCTTAGTTCTCTGACCAGGGATCAAACCTGGGCCCTCGGCAGTGGAAGTGTAGAGTCCTAACCACTGGACCTTCAGGGAATTCCTATACTTCTAGTTTTCAAGCTGCACTGAGTCCAGGCTGGGAAATACTGGAGGAAAAAAATGGTTAACTCACAGCTGGATTGGTAGTAGTACTTCAAATTCTGGTCTGGTTCCTCAGTCTATCTGCTACTACTTATTCTTCAGAGTTCTTAAATAGCTACTCTCTGCATTTTGTTTTATAGTTTGTTTTATAGTTGCATTCATTGGAAGAAATAAAGTGCAGTGTGCTTACTCTGTCTTACCTGAACCAGACCCAGTCCTGTTTGATTCTAGAAAGATCTTTTTCCAGAGACAGAGAGGGAGAGTGATAAAGCAAGTGTAAAATGTTAACAGTTGGGGAATCTGAACGACTATAATGTGAAGTCTTCATACCAATTTTGCAACTTTTTTATAAGTTTGAAATTATTTTCAAAAAAAATTTTAAACTCTGGATAAATGTGGCTGGTATGGAAAGTCCTCATTAAAAAATGGTAATAAAAAATAACAACAACAACAACAGAACCATTTCTTTTTATTTAAAACAATCAGTCTGGGGGTAAATACTGAGACAACTCCTCAAAGCTATTTCTTGCCTCCCTGTCCCCCTTCCCAAGATGGTGTCTGGGAAGGTAAAGGCTTAAGATCCTCTTGGAACTAGAGGCAGGGGTTGCTGCCGTGGGTGTTCATGTGTAGTACCCATGGAGGGGTGGCCAGTCTGATGCTCCTCTGGGCATCTGTGGCTAAAGATGTTTCTGGTTGTCTCTTGACCCCGAATGCAGTGCGTTTTAAAACCCCCCAGTGACTATTGTGCTCATAAATTTCCAGTCTGAGCAGGGCTTGATGGGGAAAGCTAGTCTGTGTTCCGTGCACTGTCATCTGGGGCAGCTTGAAGGCTGGGGCTGAAATCATCCAAAGGTTCACTCACTCATATGTCTGGTAGTTGACGTAGACTGTTGCTGGGATCTCAGATTGGTCTATTGGCCAGGGTCTTAGTCAGCTTGAGCTACTGTAACAAAATACCATAGACCGGGCGGCTTAAAAAACAGACATTTATTTCTCATAGTTCTGGAGGCTGGGAGATCTAAGATCAAGGTGCTAGCCAATTCTGTTCTTGGTGAGGGCCCTCTTCCTGGCTTGCAGACAGCTGCCTTCCTGCTGTATCCTCACATGGTAGAGAGAGGAAGCTCTGGTGTCTCCTCCTTTTTTAATAAGGCATTAATCCTTTCATGGGGGCTCCACCCTCATAACCTCATCTAAACCTAATTACCTCCCAGAGGACCCCCTCCAAACACCATCACATCAGGGGTTAGGGCTTCAACATATGAATTTCAAAGAGGACACACATACTCAATCCATGACGGCCAGAATACCTATGTGTGGACTTTCTATATGGCTGTTTGGCTTCCTCACAGCATGGTGGCTGGGTTCCTATAGGGAGTGTCCCAAGAGAACCAGGTGGAAGCTATATCACATTTTATGACCTAATCTTGGAACTCACATCCCATTACTTACTCCATAGTTAACCCCCTTCCTCAGATGAAAGGAAAGGGAAATTAGACCCCACTTCTCAATGGGAGGAGTGTCAAAGACACATCATTAAGAAGAACATGTCGGATGGCGGATCTTGTTATGGCCCTTTTGAGATGTACAATCTGCCACAAAGATCTCAATGATTATTAAAATACTGAAATACCTCCAAAACAGTTACTACATAGCAGCAGGGCCCCAGCCCGACCAGATGTGTGGGAAACTTCAGGAAACATTGTATGCCTCACCTAAGATGTAGGGCTTTACTTCCTGGTGTGACTTTTCTCCAGTGCTTTTGATTTTCCCCTTATCCTAACTAACACTGCCCTCCCCACGATTTGTGAGGAAACCAGGACACACAGACATCTACCCACCTGCCTCCCACCCTTAGTGACCCCCACCCTTCTCCCATAGTGGAAACTTTCTTCCCCTCTAGCAAAGCAACAGGTAGCTGACCTGATTACAAGAAATGCAGTGATAGGTGCTTTGCATATAGTGGTTTATACAATCCCCATCCCAATATCACTGTTATTAACCCCCTTTTACCAAAAGGAAAGCTGAGGCTTAGTGACATTGGTTAAGTTGCCTATAGGTAGCCTGAAAAGTGGCCTCCCAAAGAAATCAGGTCGTAATGCCTGGAAACTGTAAATGTTACCTTACATGAAAACAGAACGTTTGCAGGTTAGGCTAATGTTCTTGAGATGGGGAGATTATCTTGGATTATCAGGGTGGGCCCTAAATGTAATCGCATATATGTGAGAAGCAAGCAGAGGGAAACTTCACACACACACACGAAGGGGATGGGATCATGGAGCTGAGAGATTTGAAGATGTTGGCTTTGAAAACTGGAGTGATGCAGTCACAAGCCAAGGAATAACAGCCACCAGAAGCTGGAAGAGCCAAAGAACAGTTTCTCCCCTAGAGCCTCCAGAAGAAGCATGGCCCTGTCGACACCTTGGTTTTACCCCAGTGATACTGATTTTGGACTTTTGGCCTCCAGAATTGAGAGAATAAATTCCTGTTGTTTCAAGCCACCAAGTCTGTGGCCATTTGCTACCACAGCCTCAGGAGACTAATACATCACATAAGGCCAGAAATGTGCCCAGGTCTGTCTGGCCCCAACAGCTCCGCTGCTTCCCGTGCACAGTGGAGCCACAGTGGAGAAAACAAATGCCCCCCACCATGGTGGCACTAATGGAGGTGGAGTGGATGTGGAGAACCCACTTGGGGCCATTATTTGTCTTGGGGAGCATGGTGTGCTTCTAAAAAATTATTGTTATGAAGATCGACTTTGCTACATGTGGTAGTCTGAAAAATGCTCGGGCTTCTGAATCACTGGGGATCCTAATGTGGGTCCACAGGATGGTGGGCAGGGACAACCCAGGATGAGGGGTGCTCCACAGATGCTCCTCAGAGGGGACAGTCATGCTGACCTGAAAGTAATATGGTCAGACAGGCTAATAGATTCCAAGTGTTAGGTTAGCGTGGATTTAGCAGATGGGAACACATCCAGCCCTGATGGATGGCAGTTGTTTATTGTTTACATAAACAGCAGAAGCAAGATCAGCCATGCTGTCAGCTCCCTGCCTCCCTTGTCCACAGGATGACTTTGAAATGAAAGGGGCCAGACGACGTGGGCTTTACAGCCTGAGCTGTACCCTGCGGGGAGGAGGGTGTGCGGAAGCCCCACCTCATCAGAACCAGGGTTGCCGAGACAGCAGAACGCGCCTCGTGGCAGCTCCTCACAAGACTGCCTGACTTCCCACGTTCCGGCAGATCTCGCGGGTTCCACCAAGGCTTAGGTCAGCTGTGGTTAAGCCTTTCCTCTGTGGTCCAGGTGGATATGTGCAGTGTTGTCGGGGCACCAGCACAGAGCATTTCCCTACCAATATGAGCCCTTCACAGGGAACAAGGAACCCTATGAAAGTTTCCAGGGTGAAGTGGGAGGAGCTGTGGGCAGGGGGCTGGGAGTTCTGGGTTCTAGATCCAGCACTGCCAGTGACTTGTTGTGTGACTTGGGTAAGTCCATCCCCCTCTGTGGGCTTCTGTAAAGAAAAGGGGTTTGTCTAGATGACCGCCAAGGGCCAGGAAGGCTGTAATGATCTGTGACTCTAGAACAGTGCCTGGCACATAGTAGCGGCTCAAATGTGAGTTACTGAGTGAAGTATAAGGGCGTGATCAGTGACGGGGTGGGGGAAATGGTGTGCATTGAGGCCTCCCCTTTGTTGGTGGCGAGATGGGGGCAACAGAGGAAGAGGCTGAATGTGTTCACCCCTCTAAAAAGCCCAGTGGTGCCCAAACACTCTTGGGAAGGGCTTAGGGACATTCCTCAGCCAGTGTGGGCTGCTGTCGATTACAGGAGAGCCGAAGTCTATTCCACAGTTAATTTCCAAACTCTCTGTGAAAGACACAAGTTGCAGAGAGTCGACATCACTCTTGACAGTTCCTCGGAGACTGCCCTGTTGGAGGTGTCTGGCTCTCACTGAGTCCTCCATGACCACTTTATCCTTCAGCCGCCTTTTCCTTGGATGAGCTCCAGACGAGTCTACTGTGTTTGTGTGAAAGGCAGACCCGGTCACCCCCAGTGCATAAATTCCCTCCCTCTAAGAGGTGAGGGATGGAACCTGCCTCTCTCCTGATGCCCATTTGGGGAATTCTCCACTGTCTTTATGAATTAGTATAGTAAAATGCACTGATCTTAAGTGTACAGATAGAGTTTTGAAAAATGGATACACAGTTGTAGCCAACACCCCAAACAAGATATGGACCATTGCCATCTCCTTCGAAAGTTCCCTTATGGCCACTTTCCTGTCAGCCACCCCACAAGAGGCAATCACTGCTCTGATTTTTATGCCTGCAGATTAGTTCTAGAACAGCACTGTTCCATAGAGCTTTCTGCAATGATGGAAATGTTCTATATGTGATACACACACACACATACTCACACACATTTACAGTATACACTGGCCACATACGGTTATTAGGCGCTTAAAATGCGGCAAGTGCAACTGAAGACTGAATTTTTTATTCTATTTAATTTTAATTAGTTTAAATATATAGTGGATAACACTGTATTCTTTGTTTCGGTAACATCTTTGAGATTTGTTCATGTTGTCATGTGCCTCAGGAGTAAGTTTAAAAATTTTTTGGAAATTTATTTTTAATTGTGGTAAAATCTACATAACATAAAATTTACCATTTTAACCAGTTTTAAGTGTACACTTCAGTGGCATTACGTACGTTCACATTGTTGTGCAACCATTATCCGCATCCACCTCCAGAAATTGTTTGTAAAACCGAAACTCTGCACCCATTAAACGAAACTCCCTGTTCTCCCCTCTCCCCAGTCCCTGGCAACCACCATTCTATTTTCTGTTGTTGAACAAGTTTTTTTTTTACTGCTGAGTTAGCCTTTTACTGCTGAGTAGTATCTCTCCCTCCCTCTCCTTCTGCCTCTTCCTCTCTCTCTCTCTCTCTCTCTGCTTTGTGTATGAGTTCAATCCCTGACAGTTAAATGTGCACGTGATACAATGCAACCACAGCCCTTGGCTTTTGCACGTTCTCCGTGATTAGAGGAGGCTTGTGGCGGCAGAGCCATGACTCCTGTTCCTCTGACTCCCACACTCTGGGTGCCCTGCTGAGTAGCTGGTACCGATACGATGTCTGCTCTTTGTGAGCTCCTGATGGGGAACTCGGGTAAGGGCACCCACACTGGCTGAATTCCCATAGGATGTCCAAGTCGCACACATGTCCTCTCTGTCATGTCAGCAAGTTCTCCGATAGCCCAGGGTCTTCTTAACCCAGCTCATCAGTACAGAACCGGGCCTAGGACTCCGACTGGGGTGTGCTCTCCTGGCCAGGCTGTGAGCTTCCCGGATCACTGGGGAGGGTGCTGAGCACGTCGGGGTGTCAGGGGAAGAACGCAGGGTTTGGGCAGGACTCCGCATTGCCTCTGTGTTCCTGTGTGACGTTGGGCAGGTGACCTTACCCTGAGTGCCAGTTTCCTTCTCTGTGACAGGAGAACAATAGGCACTCTCATGCATCGTTTGTGGGGACATATATATTAGAATGGCCCAATAGCCTTAAATATGTGCTCACCAGACTTCTGGTCGGACAAGTTGACATAGACCCATTTCTCCCTGTTCCTCCCTGTTGACCAAGACCATAAAGCAAGGGGCAACCAAAGGAGCGCTCTGACAGGTGGTAGAGGAAGGTGAACCGGTTTGGAACCCCAGCACTGGAGGAACAACACAGAGGCAGGGCACCTTGTGTCCCCCTACCCAACAGAGGAAGGCGACCTGGACCTATCATTTCCCGACCCCCAACCTAGCAACAGAAGGCAGCCCAACAGAAGGCAGCCCAGGTAGGCAGCCCTGGATGAAAGGGGAGCCCCTCTGCCAACATCAGGTGATCCCAACACCACTGGCAAGGGGGGTTGATGGGGAGTCCCACTAACAATAAGCACGCAGGGGAAGCACCCCCCTTCCCCACGGGGAGACGTGGGGTGAGCAGGTGGAGAAGGCAGGAGGGATCCTGCCACAGCAAGCAGCCACAGCAGGTGGGACACTTCCCTCCCCAGCAAGAGACACACAGCGACCAGGCCCGAGGAAACCCCTTCCACCCTCTTGGCAGCATAAGCAGAGGCCACTGGGAAACCCAGGAGCACCAGATAAACCAAGCAGGATAAAATAATACCACCAGAGGCTCTGAAAATGAAACTGTCAGTGGAACCACAGCCTGCAAAAGTAGTCCAGGACCTGCACGTTCAGCCTAAACAGGGTGACTGGCTGCTAAAATAAAGACTTTAACTAGGACCCAGAGTTTCCAAACATACTAGACAATCAACTGACTCCAACACTGAGTTGAATCCGATGGTAGAATTATCTGACAAGGATTTTAAAGCAGCCATCATAAAAATGCTTCAATAATCAATTACAGAAACAAGGGGGGGAAATAGAAAAAATCTCAGCAAGGTAGTAGACCTTATAAAAAAGAGCCTTCAGTAGAAACTCATGTTTAATTTAATATAGATGCAGATGGTTACCGATAGAAATATTTATAGGTATGTGTATATTACAGGTTAGTATGCATGCATCTATTTCTTAGCTCTGTTAGCTGAGATGGCCTAAAAGAAAGACACCCAAAGAGCAAAGGGCATACCTAACACCCGGATCTTGGTTTCTAATACCATTCTCCAATAAAGGAAATCGGGGCTCCTCGGATAAATAGCTGATTCTCGAATGGGAGTAGAAATATACAAGATGAGGCTGGAGCATCTTGTAGTGATAGAAAGTTGAAAAGTGCTCAACCACCCCCCACCCCCCAGAGAATCTGGCAAAGGAGGCTGGGAGGGGCCAGGTGCGTGAGAGTGGGGTATCCTAGAAGCCCCAAGGGGCCAGTGGGCCCTATGTGGAGGCTCCCAGGAGGACAAAAACTCAGAACAGTGGCCACTGGACTTGGCAGTAGAGGTGTTGATGAATTTGACAGAGCAGAAAGGTGGGACAAAATGATCATCACACCTCGGCTGCTCCATCTTCACCAGGGCAAAGTGGCTCTGGCCAGGCTGGGCTCCACTCTGCCACCCTACTGGGGCTCAACCAGGTTCAGGGGTGGATGAAGCCTCATTTAACACTTTGGTGACAATTCTCCTCTGTGTGGATGTCACCACAGCCTCATGCGCACAGTCCCCAGGGCAGGAGAGGCATTTGGGGGTGCCATCAGGAACGCACGGCCTCCTCTGAGCAACAAGAGGAAGGAACGAGAAGCACACTTGGACCCGGGTGCTCAGTCCCACCTCCGCACCTCTGTTTGTACATGACTCTCTCCTGGAGGGTCTTTTCTCCCCATCTCCCGCTTCTTCAAATCCCACCGCCTCTTTGAGTCGTGGCTCAAGGCCTGCTTTCTCTCGAATGCCTTCTCTGCCCCCATTGATCTCTCCGTCTGCCCTGAAAAACTTCTGTGACACAGGGTCATCTCCTATGTGTCCTTCCTGACTTCCTAACTCAGCTGCCACCTCCTTGAGGGAGGAAATAGTGACTACTTCTTCTGCCTCCCTACAGAGCCTAGTAATGGTAACAAAAACCACAATAATAATTGCTAACAATTATTGAACAGTTCCTATTATATTAACTCATTTCATCCCTGCAACATCTCTCAAAGGCGGGCTCTATGATTCGTCCCACTTTACAGGTGAGAGGACTGAGGCTCAGAAAAGTTAAGAAGCTGCCCAAGCCACACAGCTCATACATGGAGCCAAGAAATAGGCCAGCTGTTAGGAATCAATGGAAAAATGTGTACGATGCACTTAGAACTGTGCCTGGGGTATAGAAAGTGCTCAGCCATCCAGAGAGCATTTATTGAGTGCCTACCATGTGCCAGGCGCTGTGCTGGGTGCTGTGGATTCAGCTGTGAGCAAAGCAAAGTCCCTGCTCTCCTGGTGCTCATAAGCTGTTCCTGCCTAAGCCCTCCCACTGCTGTTCCCTGGACCTGGAACATTCTTCCTCCAGGTACCTGCATGACTCGCCCCCCTTGCCTCCCTCAGCTCTCTGCTCAAATGTCACCTTATCAGTGAGGCTTCCCCCTGAACTCACCACTTAAAATTGCAACTCGCTCTCCCCTTCCCTGCTTCCCCACAGCACACACTTCGGGTCCCTCCTGTGCTCTGCTTACCACTCACCTATGTGTAATGTCTGTTTCCCCCACAGACATCAGTTCTGCGTGGGTGGATCTTGTGTCTGTCTTTTCCCTACTGCAGCCCCAGTGCACAGAACTGTGCCTGGCACACAGTAGGGCCTCAATAAATATATGCTGAACGGATGATTATTATGGCAGGTGGAGGAAATTGTTATGAAGCAAAACGAAGCTGGTTGAAGCTGGGGGTCGGGGAGGCCACTTCCAGGAGGTGACGTTTGAAGAGACCTGAATACAGTGTGTGTGTGTGTGTGTGTGTGTGTGTGTATGTGTGTGTGTATGTGTGTGTGTTTGTGTGTGTGTGTGTGTGTGTGTGTGTGTGTGTGTGTGTGTGTGTGTGTGTGTGTATGGGGAACAGGCCATGTAAAGATCTGGGCGGAGTGTGTTCCAGGCAGAGAGAAAAGCATGTGCAAATGTGGGAGGGTGCTGGGTGCATCTGAGGAACAGCAGGGAGGCCCAGCGTGGGGGGCAGGGCTGGGGGGGCCCTCAGTCCCCCTCCCTGTGCCCCAGTTTCATCATCTGTAAAACAGAGGAGACAATGGTACACCCTTCATAAGGTTGTTGTGAGGATTTAATTTCTAATTCTGCTGTGGAAAATTTTCATTTAAGCACTCAGAAGAGTGTTTGGCAGGAAGTAAGCACTCAGTGAATATTAACTGTCATCATAGAAAAAAGTCAGGGAGGATCTACATTAAATGACAAATTGTCCCTATCTTGGGTGGTGATAGTGGATTATGGAGGCCAGTAACTTTATCTGTGTGTTTTTTTTTTTATGTTTCAAATGATTAGGTATACCCAGAAAAAATAGCTATTAATATATTTCCTTAAAAAAATGTCCTGTGCAGTGGGGGCATTCTCAGATAGCTTGGGTTTGGAAGAAATAGGGATGATGGTTGTGGAAATGGAGGGTGGAGGAGGGGGAGATGGAGGAAGGAGGGGGAGGGAGAGATGGTGGAGGAGCCAGTGCTGGTGATGGTGGAGGAGGGGGAGGTACAGGTAATTGGGGGGATGGTGGTAAAGGTGATGGCTGCCAGGGGAGGAGTGGTGGAAGATGGTGGAGAGGGTGGAAGAGGTGGTGCAGGCAGTGGTGCATGTGGCTTGGAGCGTTTCATCTTGTGACCACTTGGAAATAGATACCTTGTAGTGGGATCCTCCGACCTCTCTAAGGAGGGAGCATATTTCACTTTCCATAGAGAGACAACATTGAGTTTCTTTGTGAAACATCAGTTTCCTGTGTCCATCCCCTTGATTGTGGTACAGATGGGCCCCAGTGGCCCACACCGGAACCACCTGGCAATGGCCCGCTGAGTTACTATAACTCAGCCCTTGACCTAACTTCTCCTAAAGCCAAGGGCTATGGCCCTGGAGGACATCTACTCCACCCCTTCTCATTCACTGACCTTCCTGAGGCCCAGCCCCAGAGCCCTGACCACTGAGAAAGGCAGGATCTGTCCCCACTCTGCCCCCAACCAGCTAGACCTGCCAGGTTCCATAAAGCCACCAGGGCTCCAGTGACAAATCTCAGAGGCACAAGGCTGTGTTTCTCTTGACCAGATAGGTTCCCAGTGAGTAGAATTCCTCCTGGATTGAGCTCCAGGTTGGGCTTTGTGAAATGAAAGATTCCAGATCTTTCTTCTGAATCCAGACCCATCCAACCACTTCTCTGCATGACGTTTTTCCTGCACATCTCACAGGCACTGCAAAAGCTGAGCTCCTCATACTCCCACAGGCCTGTGTCTCCCACCAGCTTCTCCATGTCTCTGGATGGCACCACCATAAGCAGCGGCCAGAAGCTGGGCACCCTCCTGGCTTCTCATGCCACCTTTGAGAAAATCCTACTCCCTCCCCACCCCTCAAATCACCTACTTCTCCCCACCCCACTGCCAGCTCCGCAGGCCAGGTTCCATCACTCTCTCATCTCCCACCCTGCCAATTGCAAATCCCTCCATGCTTCTCTCTTTTTCATTTTAAAGTCGTTTATTCATGTGTAACATACATATAGATAATTGCAAAATCAAAAGTGTGCATCTTGATGAATTTTCACAAACTGAATACACTTGAGAAACCATCACCCAAACAAGAAATAGCATATGACCAGCCTCTAAGGAAGAAGTCCCCTTGGGCCCTTTCCTTGGCTCCTTTTCTTTTTCCCAAGGGTACCCTCTATCCTGACTTCCAACACCACAGATTAGTTTTATACAAATGGAATCATGGGGTATTTGCTCTTTTGTGTCTGGATTATTTTGATTAACTTTATGTTTGTGAAATTCATCAGTTATTTGCAGGTAGCAGTCATCGGTTCATTCGCACTGCTCAGAGTATTCCACTGTGTAAACATACCACGTTTATTTATATATTCTACCATTAATGGGAACTTCGGCTGTTTCTGTAAAAAAATGAATAAACAGAAACCGCAATTAAACAGAGTGGGGAGACCAGTAGGTGGAGCTCTCACACCCTGCAATGATAGCAGAGCCCAACAGGAAGAAGAAGGACTCCTCTTCTCTCCTGGCAAGGACTCAGCCAATGAAAAGCCATTGACTCTTTGTTTACTACAGCCCTCCAACTTCCTTTTCCCCTCTATAAAAGCGATCTCCTTTCCTTGCAGTGCAGGGACTTGCACGTGGCTCACCATGGTTGCAGACCCTGAGTTGCAATTCTCTGCTGATCCTGAATAAATCTATCTTTGCTGGAGAAATATCTGGCAGTCTATTTGTTTCATGTCAACATTTCCAGTTTGGGGCTATTGAAATGACTTTTTTAGATAAATGTGCTCATTTCTCTTGGGTACACACCTAGGAGAATTTGTTTTCCAAGGTGATCCTAACAATTTACACTCTCATCCACAGTGTATGTTACCAATCCATTCCCTTCCCCCAGCCAGCATGATCTTTAATAGGCAATAAAAGTGCACAGTTCAAAATGCTAAAGTTTAAAAAAAAACAAAACCAAAAACAGTGTAACATAAGTCCTCTTACTCTGTCCCTGAGCCACACAGGTGCCTCCTCTCCCCACAGTCACCATTTGGTGTGTCTTTCCAGCGTGTGTGTGGTGTCTATACAGATACAAGCAAATACATATTTGTATCGATTTTATTTTATATGGATGAAAGTGAAGGAAAGCAGAATATGTCATCCCAAAATGTGCCTCTTTGACATAAAAATTATTCTAAACTGAAGACAATTAAGAAGGAGCAAACCCAGAAGAAGCTTCCTCCATTTTCCCCCCTAAAGGCAGGATATTCTCCTTTTATTAGAGACAGACTTTTCAGCCCAGAGATGACACCAGAGGAATCTGCAAACAAACCTTCTTCCATTTGTTCGCTCCCATTTATTTGCTTTCCCACAATTTGCTATCTTTGGAAGACTAAAACTGCTTTCCTCTGTCTTGTCATTTCTCTACAAACTTACTGTTCTTTGTTGAAGATGCTGGAATTCTAAGCTGCCATTCTGAATTACAGTAAGTTCCCTACATACGAACCTTCAAGTTTTGAACTTTCAAAGATGCAAATGTGCGTTGACATGTCCAATCATGTAAGTTAGTTCACACGTCTGGCATACATTGTTATGTGTGTGCATCCTCTACAAGTGGTTGTACTTTTGTGTACTTTACTGTACAGTACTGTATAAAGTATAGTAGTACAGTATCTTTTTTCTTTTTTTTGGCTGTGCTGGGTCTTCGTTTCGGTACACAGGTTCTTCATTGCAGTGTGCGGGCTTCTCTAGTTGTGGTGCACAGGCTCCAGAGTGCGCAGGCTCAGTAGTTGCGGCGCACAGGCTTAGTTGCCCCGCGGCATGTGGGATCTTAGTTCCCCTACCAGGGCTCGAACCTGTGTCCCCTGCATTGGAAGGCGGATTCTTAACCACTGAACCATCAGGGAAGTCCCCGTACAATATCTTTATTTCAAGCCCAGGATGTCTGGAAGCAAGCATAAAACCAGCGGTGATGTAGCTGGTACTGCTAAGAAGAACCAAGCTATAACGATGGAAACAAAAGTGAAAATAATTGAGAGAGTGGAGCGAGGCGAAGAGATGGTAGTCGTTGTTGTTCTTGTAACATGAATCGTTCAACCATTGGCAGGATTCTAAAGAACAAGGACAAGATCATGGAACATGTGAAGTCTGCTGTGCCAGTGATGTCAACAAAAATATTGAAGAAGCGTGGAAAAGTGATGGAGGAGGCAGAGAAACTTCTCAGTGTGTGGATGCAGGATCAGCATCAGTGTCGCGTCCCGCTCAGCTTATGCTGATTCAAGAGAAAGCTAAAAGCCTTTATGAAGACTTGAAGAAGAAACACAGCGAAGAATCAGAGGGTGCATCTTTTACTGCCAGCCATGGCTGGTTTCATCAGTTCAAGGCTAGAGCCAACTTTCAAAACAGAAAAGTAAGTGGTGAGGCAGTGAGTGCAGATACGGTAGCTGCCGGGGAACTTCCTGAAATGCTTTGAGAAATTATTGATGAAGGCGTGGATTTACCCGAGTAGGTTTTTAATGTGCATGACACAGGACTGTACTGGAAGAGGATGCCAGACTGAAGTTACATCAGTAAGGAGGAAAAGTTGATGCCAGGCTAGAAAGCAGCAAAGGATAGGCTAACTCTGTTGTTTGCTGGCAATGCTTCTGGTGATATGAAGCTGAAGCGTCTCTTAGTTTATCATTCAGAGAACCCAAGAGCCCTTAAAAACATAGCCAAGGGCTCTCTTCCTGTTGTGTGGAAGAGTAACTCCAATGCATGGGTTACACAGGCCATTTTCCAGGACTGGTTTTTCCATCACTTTATCCCAGAGGTAGCGAAATATTGCTTGGAGAAGGACGTCCCATTCAACATTCTTTTGCTGCTTGACAGTGCTCCAGGCCACCCCCCATTCATGGACGACTTTCATCCCAATGTCAAAGTAGTGCATCTGCCACCGAATACTATGTCGCTCATCCAACCTATGGACCAGGGAGTTATAGCGACTTTCAAGACATTATTTACATCACACTTTTCGTCAGGCTGTAAAGGCGAGTGACAATTCAGGAACAACATTTTGACAATTTTGGAAAGACTATGACATCTATAAGGCCATAAAAACATTGACTTTGGGGGCTTCCCTGGTGGCACAGTGGTTGAGAATCTGCCTGCCAATGCAGGGCACACGGGTTCGAGCCCTGGTCTGGGAAGATCCCACGTGCCGCGGAACAACTAGGCCCGTGAGCCACAATTACTGAGCCTGCGCGTCTGGAGCCTGTGCTCCGCAACAAGAGAGGCCGCGATAATGAGAGGCCCGCGCACCACGATGAAGAGTGGCCCCCACTTGCCGCAGCTAGAGAAAGCCCTCGCACAGAAACGAAGACCCAATGCAGCCATAAATAAATAAACCCAAAGTTTAAAAAAAACAAAACAAAACATTGACTTTGCTTGGCATGTGTTTACGGCCGTCACCATGAATGGGGTTTGGAAGAACCTTTGCCCACAGTTTGTTCACGATTTTTGTGGATTTGAGAAGGTGGATGAGGAGTCCAAAGAGGTCTTCATCGACTTAGTGACCCTCAGCGAGAAGCTGGAGCTAGTTCTGCAAGAGGACGTCTCCATTGAACTCCTTGCTGTGCAACACGAGGGGCTTACTAATAAAGACTTGATGGAATTGGAGGCCCAGAGAAAGGACGAAGAGAGACAAGAGGAAGAAGAAGTAACTGAAGAACCGAAGAGATTCATGACGTGGGAAATGGCAAGGGGATCCAGCAAGGAACCAGAACCTGTGCCATCAACGTCAGGCATGAGTGAAATTGCAGCTTGCCCTCTGTCTCCTATTGCTGACGATCCTTCAGCTCTACCATCTCCCACCTCCTCTCCCTCCTCCAGTCAGTAACTCTTCTTGCCTGTTCACTCGATGCCAGCCCCTGTGTGCCAGCTGTTGTGCTATACTACTGTACTTTTCAAGGTACTGTACTGTAAGATTAAAAATGTTTTCTTTATGTTTTGTGCTTGTTTTTATGTATTATTTGTGTGACAAGTATTATAAACCTATTAAAGTACTATATAGCCAATTGTGTTAGTTGGGTACCTAAGCTAACCTGTTGGAGTTAACGAACAAATTGGACTTACGAATGTGCTCTCGGAACAGAACTTGTTCATATGTAGGACGAGTTACTGTACTATTTGTTAGGTTTCTCCTGTGTGATGTGCACTGCACGCATTAATAAACTGTTTTTCTCCTGTTTATCTACTTGTTAGAGTCCTAGCTAAAAACCTAAGACGGGTAGAGGTAAAGTTTTGCCTCCCCTACAGAAGCAAACTACACGTTCCAAGGGAGGGTGGGAAATGGTCCAGCACACATTCTGGAACCAGGTCCTCATGTTCACATCCTGCCTCCTCCACCTACTGGCTGCATGACCTTGGGCAAGTAATCTACACCCTATGTTTCTCTTTCTTCTCTCCCTAATGGGGTTGGTGTGAAGATCATGGGTTAAAACTTGTGAAGTGCTTAGAACAGTGTCTGGAACATGGTAAGCCTTATTCTTGGAAATGACTTATCAGGTGTCTTGGAGAACATTTTCATGCATGAGCACTCATTCTTTATAAATGGCTGCATTGTATTCACTGTGTGAATGTGCCATGATTTACTTAACGATCTGGTTAAATTCATTTAGAATCTTATATTACAAAGACTGATTCAAAGCTATTCATTCACTCATGTGTGTGTACCTCACTTGGCTCCCAGAATGCACTACACACTCTGGGGTTTCCTGGCCTTTGCACCTTCTGCTCCCTCCTCCTGAAACATTCTTCACCAGCTCTCTGACCACTTGGCTGAATCCTGCACAATGTCCAGCTGTCAGCACCAAAGTCCTCTCCTTGGGGAAGGCTCTCTGGCTCCCTGACAGGCCATGTCTGCCTGTGACAAGCTCCTGGGGTCTGTCTTGCCCCTCACCTTCCTCAGTGTCCTTTAATTACTGTCCCTCTCCCCTGCAGACTGTACATGGGGTGCGACCTTCAAGGAACTCCATCATGGCCCCTTGGGTCTGGCACCGAGGAGGTGCTTACCAACCCTTGTTGACTGATGGCTACTGTGGGCTATATTTCTCACTTGTTTTAATCTCCTAAATCTGCAAGAAACCTGGATTTTAGAAAATGTATTTCCCTGTGCTCAAGATCTCAGCTGCCCTTAGCAAGCTGAGGTCTGAGGTCACGGCTTATCTGCTTTCTGCCCTGATGCAGGTAACAACGTAACACTTAACGAGTGTGTGCCTATACACGTTATTTGATTTAATTCTCACAGTAACCCTCTGAGGCAGATACAATTATTATCTTCCTTTAGAAATGAGGACATTAAGGCTCAGATAGGGGATACAGCCAGTAAGGGGTGTGGCAAGATTCAGATCCAAGTCCAGCTCAGGGCACTGGGCACTTTGTCTCTTGGTCACTTGTACCTGTGCCCTTGGGGCATCAGGAATTTGGTTTAGATAATTGTCTGGGCTTTGCAATAACTCTCACCCCCCAACCTTCCCCACCGCCCCCCCCCCCAAATTTAGATCTCTGTCATCTGGCTGGTGAGCTGAGAGTGTTCAGATGGCCAAAGCCTCTCTTGAATTCTGGCCACAGCTGGAGATTTGGGGACCTGTCTGGCCTGCCTGGAAGAAAAGCCGTCCTATCTCCATGGTCACGTGGTCCCACCTGCTAAGAGCCTTTGGCGTCTCTGCTGATTGGGGCCTTGCCCTCCAAGTTCCTGTTTGAAAATCATCCAGAAAAGGACAAACCCCTGGCCTGGGGAGAGGGGTTGCAAGCTGACCTGCCATCTTACCAGTCTGAAATCTTTGGATACACCCCATCATTTTCAGGGAGTTGAGGTGTCCCAAATCTGCCCTGTAGGCTGAGTGTTGTTGTCAAAACTAACAGTACTGGCTGATCTGGGGACACAGGCGCTCACAGGTTTGGGAAACAGTGTTACTAGCATACAGTAATTGTTACTAACAATACAATAATTCTGCTGAGAGCCCATTTTACAGATGGGAAGACTGCAGAGCAGAGAGAAGGAGTTGAGTTGAGGAGGAAGGGCTTGACCCCAGGGCTCTGGAGTCCATTCTTGGTTTCCTTAGTCTTCTCTCATCCCACAAATCCAGAGGGGAACTTAGTGTCATCCCTCAGTAGGGACAAGATGCGGTCCCTGGCACTGGCTCCAGGGACTTGTCCAACGTCATACCTGGTAAAAGATGGAACCTGAGTTCAGAGCCAGATCTGCCTGCCCCACGCCTTCACAAATCCTTTGGGTTTGTCTCTTGAGGAAGGAAAACTCTTTTCCTCCTTGTTAATGAACATCCTTCACAGCCCAGCTCAAGGGTGCCCTCCTCCCAGAAGTCCTCCTTGATTTCCTGCTGCCCTTCTCCCCATGTGTCCCAGTCATTACTCCCACCGCTGTCCTTGGGCCTGCCTTTTTCACAGCCGTAGAGCTTGGTGGTCAAGGGCTGTGGCTTTGGAGTCAGGCAGCTGGGGATTCAAAGTCTTGGTTCTGACTTTTACTTGGTGTGTGACTTCAGGCAAATCCCTTCACTGCACTAGGCCTCAGCATTTTCCTCCACAAAATGGGCTACTACGGTACCTTTGGGTGTTGTCAAACTACATGAAGTAAGGTATATACAAGGTCTGGCACAAAGTTAGTGCTCAAATTATGGTGGCTGCTATTATCATCAGTAGAAGCTAAAGAACTGGTCCCGGCATTGAGGATCTCAGGTGCTCACTGTGGAGGTAATTAGCCCTTAATAACCTTCCTAGTCCAGCCCAGGCAGGGTGGGGAAAGTGCTGGGGGGCATTCCCTTACACCCTGGGCCCCTCCCCACACACACACCTGTTTTTTGTTCTGCCTAAGTGTCTTTTCCGGAAGAACCTGAAGCTATAGCACCCTTTAGAATGATGCCCCCCTGTGGCTGAATGGGAACCTGCTTTGGGAGGAAGGGAGTAGATGGGGAGGTCTTATCTCCATTTCACAGGTTCATCCAACCAGTTATTTGCTGAGGACCTACTATGTGTCAGGCACTGTGCCAGGTGCTCAGGGTACATGGGTGAAGCATACAAAACCCCCTGCTTCATGGAGCTTATAATCTAGTGGAGGGACAAAAGAATCAGAGTGTATAATGCATCAGCTGGAGATTAGGATAAGACGGAGAATAAAACGGGACAGAGAGATTAAGTGATGGGCAGGGGACAGGTCCTGCAGGGCTCTTCAGGCTTTAGAAGAAGTTTCTAGGGCTACTGAGGAGCTCCTGAGGGCTTTAAAAGGAAGAGAGTAATGGATGTGGTGACTGTGTGTGAACAGACTGTCAGGGGCAAGGGCAAGAGCAGGGGGACCAACAAGGAAGTCACTGCAGTTGTTGACGTGAGAGATGGACGATGGGCCAGGGAGATAGTAGGGAGGGATGATAAGTGGCTGGGTTTGGGATGCATTTGCAGCAGAACCTGGAGGACTTACTGAGGGACTGGAAGGACTGGGGTGAGGCATGAGACTGCTGAGAGAGAGAGAGAGAGAGAGAGAGAGATGCAGGCACATGGCACAGGAGCTTGCTCAGACCGGGAACCAGGCTGGACACTCGAAGTCAACAATGTTTGCTGCTCTGCTTCCCTGGCCTGGCCTAAGAAGACAGAGGATGTTGAAGGGGGGAGGGGAGGACACAGGAGGGCACATCCTCCTTTGTCCCCTTGACAAGGGAGCAAAGCCCATTTTAAAGAAGGAAGACCTCCTTACTTGGCCCTGGGAGGGAGAAGTCCTGACAACAGTTTCCCCCTAAAAGGCAGTTAGGATAAAGGGAGCAGCAGGGAACCCACATTTCTGCACCAACTTCTTCCCCCAATGAACTCAAAGTCAGCTTTAAGGAGTTCCTGGCAGGGATGGGCACACTTTATACTGTTGGTGGGCATGGGAAGGAGCCCTGTGGCTCAGGAGGGCACTTTCTCAATGCCATCCAAAGCCATCTCTTGAGGAAGCAACCAGACGTGTCCCAAACTGTACCTACAGACTTGTTTAGCATGGTGTGGTTTACAAGACCAAACAGGAACACACATGCTGCACAGTAGAGACTAGTTTAAAATGTACTCATTAGGGCATCATCATGACAACTAACTTGCATTTTTCACTCAGTGACGAATTTTAGGTATCTTTCCATTAGGACATGTCCTATACGTTGCAATATATCCTTGGGCCAGCCTATTTAATGCCAGGAGGATCCCACTCACTAGCCAGTATTTGGGATGATCCAAAATGCCTCAACTGAGAACTGCCCTGAATTCAGAAACCCCAGAACCAGTGGCTGTTGAGTATCCGCCCCCCTCCCTTTTTTTTTAAAAACCTATGAAAGCCTATCTGGATGGATGAACCTTTCCATCTGGGCCACCAGCACAAAAAACTAGGGCTGAAAACATCCTTTCTTAGCCTTGAACCAGACTAGCGTGGTCCCTGGTTCTGTGGTTGGCAGTCCTTCTGACCTAGGGCCAGTTACCTGGCTGGTCTGCACTGTGGTGGCTGCAACAATTAGATCAGCTGCCTCACTCACTTCCCAGGGCTGGGTGGGAAGCCAAAGAGGCCTTTGTGAATTCTACACGATGCAGGTTTTAAGCGTGTTTTTATGCTTTGTTCTGGTTCTACTAATCAACATAGCAGAAACCCTCAAGAAGGGTGGGGAGTGTCGAGCGTATTTATGCATACAGGGCTGGGGTTGGGGACAGAGTGCACGTATATGTGGCATGGGGGTTAAGACCAGGAGCCTTGGGGGGCAGATAGGCCTTACCACTTACCAGCTGTGTGACCTGGGCTTCAGGGTTTGGCACTGTACAATGGGACCGTTGTGAGGCACTGAAGTACTTACAATGGTTGCTGTCATTACACAACTTCTTCAAAGCAACCCATTAGAAAGTACAAAACTCCTTTTGTCCTCATTCTGGTTTTTAATGGTCAAGGTGACAATAATCGTTTCTCCAGACCAGCACTTAGTTTCATATTTACCTTCAACTGTGGCAGATGCCGCAGCCCCAGCAACCCCCTGCCACTTTGGGATCAGAAGCACCAAGCCAAGTCCCTTTCTCAGGTTAGATCCCCAAGGCCTCCCCCACTCTGGGTAGAAGTAGTGTTGCCTCTTGGCTCATTGCAGTGGGTGAAACAGAAAAGAGAAAGTGATTGGTGATGACTGCTTGGAAAGAGTACTGAGGCACGTTATGATTCAAACCCAGAAAATTCTGAGTCAGCGTTGAGTTTAAGTCTGTGGCTCATTTAATAGGGGGTGGAAAGGCTTCCATCCAAGACCCCAGTGATCCTCCTCTCTCAAACTTGCACACTTATGGGGGGAGGGTCTTGTCCTGGCTGGGACTACTGCCCAAGTTGGTGCAAGTCAGAACTCAGCGGGTTGAACAGCGGAGTGAAGCCTGCACAGCAAAGCCATCTTTGTTACTCACCCTGACTTCAGTCAGCAGAAGCCTCCTGCAAACGCTAACACAGTACAAGGAGCTCGTAGCACAGGGAACACACCCCTTCTTCAACATGTGATTTGCCATGCGTCATCAGCGCTCAGTGGTATTTTGATTGTTTCTCTTTCAGACCAAGATACCCTGACTCTGAATTCATCTGGGTTGGCACAAGCTGTTTCCCAGTAAAAAGATACCCTGTCTACCTCCTAGGTACAGATTTCTGCATGTGGAGTACATAAAGCAATGACAGAGCAGCCTGGATGATGAGGGAGGAAAGACTGAAGCAGGAGGTGTAGTTAGAATCTCAGCTGGCCAAGGCCTGGAAAGTGTAAACTTCCCAGGGTTTGAGTGAAAGGAGCACAAGGGTTGTGTGCCTCTGGATCTGACCTCATGCTTCAGAGGACTCTTGCTGCTGCCCAGTTTTATCCAGGCAAGAGATCTGTTCTTGTGGAACTGAGTGGCTGCAAAAGCCTTTTTCTGTAAGTCCCCCCACTCCCTTCCCTACACAGGGGAAATCCTCCACTAGTCATCCTGGGGGCAGCGGGGGACACACTAGTGGGCGGGTGTTGTGTGCCACATGCAATTTTTACACAGAGGGGATAGAAAACTCCTCCCCGCACACCTTAGACATAAATATGATTTTAAGATAATCAAAGCCTGCCTCAGTGAGAGAGGTTCTGTATAACATGCTGGTGATATTCCTTCCATTTTTTTGGTTGTTTTTATTTTTTTCTTTAAAGTCCATTGATCGTCACAAAAACCCAGGAAATGCAACTAAGGAGAAAACAAATGTCCAACTGAGATCTAAGAACGCAGAGCTATGGAGGAGACATGGCACTGGACTGCTGGGTGTGCGGGAGGGGGTGGAGGGGTGGTCTCCACGGGGCAGCTGGCCATGGGGGACACAGGAAGGAGATGAGGCTGCTGGCTGGGCCAGGCAGTTATGTTAACCGCTGCACGATGACGGCATTGAGCAGGTTGGCTTCCTTCAGGGTCTGGCTCTCGTCAGCCAGCTCTTTGTTTGGGAAGGTGGTCATGAGGACAAAGCTGGTGGCAGCCATGGCCGGCCGGGCGTCCACGATGAAGAGTCGGATGTCGCTGATCCTGGTGGAGTGGGGGGAGTGGGGAGGTGGGTGAGCAGTGTTCTTCCCTGCTGTCCCCACCCCCCGCTTCGGGAGGCTCTATCACATCCCCAGGTCCCCTCCCCTGCCCAATCCTTCTCCACAGAGTGTCCAAAGCTCTCATTTGGAACCACATGAGCTCATGTCACTCCTTTGTCTAAAACCCTTCAGAGTTGCTCCCACTTCCCTTGGTATAAACACCAATCTCCTGACTGTGGTCCCGAGGCCTGCCTAATTTTATACCACCCTCCTTCCCCCTGTTCTCCTACCTCCCCATTTCAGTTCTTCATCATGCTGTGCTCCCTGCCCACATTTGGGCCCCTCTTCCTAGAGGCTTCTCTGCCTGATCCCTTTTCTGTAATCCTAATCAAACTTGTTTCACAACTAACCTCATGTGAAGCCAGTCAACACTCAAGGATTGGCAAGCCATTCCCTGGGCCCCACATGTGGGTCCTGGTTTATATGGCCTATGATTGATGAAATTTAGACACTGCTATTCTAGAAAAAGAAGTTGCCAAATATCTTTACAGGCAACAGTCCTCCCCTGCTAATCCCTTCATCACTTTGTGCCTCAGTTTCCCCATCTTTAAATTGGGGAGGAACAGTTGCTTTGATCCCAGATGATCTGAGATGGAACAGGTATTCTATAATTCTTAAAGTCCAGATCTAGAAGAGACCTTAGTAGCCTAGTGGTTTTCAGAGGCTGCTTGCGGGCAGGGAGGTAGAGGAAGCCAGGTGGGTGGGAGGGTACACTGCATCCCCTCTCCCCTCCATCAACCACAGCAGTTCAAATTTTATCTGTTCTACACTTGGGCTTTAGCATGAAACTTCCTTTGAACAAATTGTTTGGTGGCTAAGAAAACCCCTCTGAGGAATCCGATCCCCTAATTTTAGAGATGAGGAATGAGACCCACACAGGGGAGGGAGCAAGTCACTGGCCACACTTAATGGAAGAGTGGGAACCAAACCAAAGGCTTCAGACTTGCATACTTTCCTATCCCACTGCCTCCTCTGGGGAAAGCACGGAGTGCCTGCTGGTGTTTAGGAGGAAGAACTGCTCCCTGCTTCTCACCTGTTTGTGGGAGTTTCTGGGACCCTCTTAGAATAAGCCAGGCCACATAATGCAAGGTACCTGTGGCTGTGGTTAAATTTCTGCACCAGCCTCCCGCCATCAGCAAGCCGTATTTGGATGTTTGTGGTAGGCTGTGACTCATCAATTGAGATGGAAGAGCTGGCTTTGGCTTCATTTTCTGCCTGTTGGGCTGGAGAGCTGGTATTCAACACCTGGGGGGCAGTGCTGAGGAGAGAGGATCGCGTCAGGACACAAATAGAAACAAGGCCCCACACAAGAGGGGAATCCTGTCTCAGATTTTTACTGAGCATTTGCTACGTCTGGTGCTGTTTGTTGCTACTGATATAAGGAGTGTCCAAGACAGGATCTCTGTCCTGATGGAACTTAGAGGTCCAGTGGAATTCACCTCAACCCCCAAATTACTGCTAGCTCCCTCACTCCTGGAGTTGGGCAAGTTACCAACCCCCTTCTTCCTTGGTGTCCACAACTGAACAAGGGCTTGAAGGGAGGAAAGCAGTATGCACGACAGCCTGGGCCAGGAGAAACTGGGACCTGATGCTGGAGGACCCAACAGACCAGGATGAGTTTTAGCCTCAGTGAGAGGCTGAGGGCAGAATGGGGAGGGGGCACGCCAAGTCTGCAGATGAGGCAGGCATGATACAGCTTGGCAGGTGACTGCTGGAATGTAAGGGACAAGTCCAGACTCTTTTCCTCTGATGGAGTTTTCAGGCCTGCCTGCCCCAGTGCAACCTCACTCATGTGAGTATCTCATATTCATGTGTCAACTATCAGGAGGTGGCTGAGATTTCTGGAAAGCCAACTAAGTGCCTGGCACCGCAGGGACTAATTATACAATATGAACAGGACACAGTTCCTACTGTGGTGTTGACAGCTCAGATCCTGGAATGCCATGGACCAGGGTATGAATTTACCCACTAGCTATGGTAGTGCTGGGCTAGTTATCTAAGCTCCCTCAGTTTCAACAAGGGTAGTAACAAGGTTCTTTAACAAGGACCCTTGTGAGGATTAAAGGGGTGCTACACTCCGGGTGGCTGACAAACACAAAATGCACACGAATTCCCCATTCTCCATAACCGTTGGAGGCTTCACCTCTCTCCTGTAAACCATCTATGCATCTCATTCTCAGCCTTTCTCTTAGCAGATGTCTTGGCCTAGACCTATGCAGAGAATAGAGGCCATTGGATGAGAACTCCCTTGCTTCCCCTCAAAGCCTCTAATTAGATTAATTCATACACCTCACCGTTCCCTCTGATCCTTACAACCTAAAAAGGGTATTCTCAGCAAATCCAACTGAAAGTGCTTTCCTAAGTGTGTTCCCTGGGACCCTAGTCCCTTGAGTTATCTCCAGAAAGGTTTTGGAAATGCCACATATTATACCAACAGCATCACAGGCCACTAACATATTAAAGAAGGTCTTGAGAGATCGTGAGGTTAAGGCAAACTTATTTGACCACCATGTCCTTTCTTTCATGTTACGCCTGTTAACCTCCTGCAGATTGTTTCATGGAACACAGTGAAATGTTGCCCCAGGGCACATAATTAGCAAGGAAGAACTGAAAACTGAACTTACTCTTTTCTGTAAACATGAAAAACAGTGGCTTAGAGAATTACAAAGTGGAGCTCGGAAGAGAAACCTGGCCACACTTACTGGACATGAGAGGAGCTTCTATGGATCAGCCTCACAGCACGTGGGACTCAAATGTGGGCTGAGACACAGATAAATTACACCATCACAGGCCTGAAGAGATGCTTGGAAATAGTGGAAAGTTAAATGTTGAACCTATAAATGCCTAAGATCTACTCTGTTCTGTTCATTAGTTTTAAGGGCATTAGGTCAACTCTCTAATTAGACTCCAGGCAGCCTGTCCCTCAACTGTTTATAACAATTCCAAGTACATGATGGGTACTCACTGATGCTACTGCCTGCCAGAAAGGCCTGAAAGAGAGAGAAGCTGAATCACCTGACTGCTCATTTCCTTTGTAGTGGGAATAAATTGGGCACTAAGGTGCTTTGTTGCCACAATGCTACCTCCTGAGACCCTGCCACCTGCTTTACAAAGATGACCACTACAGAAAGCATGGTGAGGGGGCAAAGCTCATCCTGGCAGCAGTGTCACCCTTCACCCCCACCCCAAGTGCACTCTTGGTGTTTGGTACTCAAAATCAAGTAAATGCAGGCTTCCCAAATCTTCAGATTAGTTCCCATCCAAACAAACAAATGCAAAGCCTAAAATAAAAAAAGTTTCATGCAACTGAACGAACTTTTTCAAATTTCTGAACTGAGAAAAGTCTATTCATTTTATTTTTCTAGGTAATTGGAGAAAAAACAAGCATTGACTGATTTTTGAGGCAAACCTGAGAAAAATTTCTTAAACTTTTGGCTTCTTGATCATTTTAGTTAACAAGAAGACAATGGAAAGCATAGTAAAATTTATTGGAAAAACTGAAAGAGCTGTCCACCTAGTTTAGACTGAAAAGCTAACGTTCCATCTCCCTTAGCTGTATAAAACATTTTTTTAGCTCATTTTTCATTAAAAGCTAGAACTGAAATAAAATCAAAGTGGAACTGGCAATGAACATTTATTTAGCTGACAAGCATCACATCTGATTATCAAGCTCTGTCTCGACTTGTTGATTCATGACCTGCACTAAGTATTCCCATCCTGCTAAAACAGACTCCTTAAAAACATCTTAATTTTTTGAGATGTGGAGTCTTCACATATAATAGAGTTAGACTTTCCAATAGTAGAAGCATTTTCTGTTAGTATCATGAAACCTGACAAACCCAAACTGCACAGTGCTCTGGACCCTTCCTTATAACTACTGGCGGGTGAAAGACGGATACAACCTTTTTGGAAGGCAATTTGACAACATCTTAAAAATATGAAGATCTTTTGAGCTAGCAATTTTACTTCTAGTACAACATTAAGGGGTATATAAAGATTTAATTAGAGATATTCATTGTAATGTTGTTCATAATACTGGCAGCCACCTAAATGTTTAACATCAGGGACTGGTTAAATTATGGCACATACATAAGATAGAAAATTATGTTAGCATTAAAAATAATATTGTAGAAATACACTTACTGATCTGGAATGACAGCCATACTACATTGATTAGGCAAAATAACAGGTGATAGAACATTTATTTTTACTTACTTACACACACACACACACACACACACACACACCCATATACATATACAGACTGGAAGGATACTTCCCAGATACTAACTGGATATATCTGGGTGTTAGGTTTAGGGACAGTTTTTATTCTTTATCTGTATTTTCTATTTTTTTTTTTTTAAAGATAAACACATTTTATTTTAATAATATAAGGAAAAAAATTATCTGGTGCTCCACAAAGCTTACCATAGCTGACAGGTAAGTCACAGATGGATCAGAGAACAGCTGTCCCGGACTAACCCACAGGCCCCAGTGTGGTAGATGAAATGATGAGCAGGGTGGACTTAACTATTTTGGTCCTGGTAAACCACAATCTATTGGTCTCTAATGTCCTGAGCTATGACCCTTGCTCCTGATGAGGCAAGAATGGCCAGCAGGGAGGCAGGGGATTCTAGGAGAGGGCCAGCCAGAAGCTCAAAGAGCACAGCTGTTGGCAGACCACACTCTGATTCCTGCAGATGGTGGTGAGGTGAGCAAGGGCAGTGCCTAGTTCAAGAGCTGCCAGAGCTAGGTCAGAAACGGTGTCTTGCTGTGTAGGAGTGTGGGGAGAAATGCCAATCAGAAGGCCTGATTCCAGTCCTGGCTCTACCATAGGGAGCACCTAAGGATATCCCTTAAAGTCCAAGAGCCTCAGCTTTCCCTTTGTAAAATAAGGATGGTACTGGCGGGGAGGGTCACCATGCTGAGTGCCTCTCATGTGCAAAGATCCCTCTGAAGGATACTGACGAAGTGACCCCATGTATGGCCAAAGCTGAGTGGGTCCCTGAGAGAAGGCTGCCTGTCTGTGGGATGGTCAAGGATCTGGTGTGAGAACCCTGCCTATCAGAGGTAATAGGGACTATCAACCAGTCAGATCCTATTAGGGGTTTGAATGCAAGATAGAGATAATGGCAGAGGACACGTGGCAAAAATTTCACAGGAGATGACAAACTGAGTCTCAGGCAGGACCAAAGAAGTAGAGATAAGAGCTGCCATAACAGAGGAGCAGCAGGCTGCAAAGGGGCAACAATGTCTCTGAGCTTCCCTGGATCCTAAACGATGCCGCTGTAGGCTGGCTGGCAAGAGTCCAGGATTCCTTTCTCCTCTGAATCCCCATTTCAAGTGACCTGAATATGTGTGTCTGTTTCAGCCTTAAAGCCATGAAGAAGGTTATCCCTGCCCTGGACACCCTAGATTACCGAGTCAAAGCAGCAATATGTTACCTTTACTGATTACACTGACTGCTCACTGTGGGGCAGTGCTCTACGTGCTCCTCCCAACAGTAATCAAGGAGGTAAGGATTCGTATTAGTCCCACTTTATAGTTGAGCAAACTGAGCCTGTATAGTCCAAGCTCATATGGCTAGAAAGTGAAGAATAGATTTAAACTCAGGTGTGTTAATGCCAAAGCCTATGTTCTCCATACTCTTCCTCCCATAAAAATAAAATCTGAAGTACCTTGTACTAAACAGTAAAGAGCTATACAAAGTGAGCTTTACACAGGGCCTGCTGGGCCCGGCAGGAGTGGCCCACACAGTCCCACTCCCCCCCGTGCTGCTCCTTACCTGCCCAGTTTCTGACCCTCGCCAGTGAAGGCTTTGAAGGCTCCCTTGGGCTTCACGAAGTCCTCGTCCCGATGGTCCTCCATGTCCAAGTTCACCTGCCCACCGTGAGCTAACCTCCGCAGCTCTGCTGGCACCTCTCTGTGGGAGAAAAGGCAGTGCTGGGGCCCACACAGAGCAGGATGGGAATGACAGTGATGGGTACAAAGGGAGGAGAAACTTCTCAGTTCCAACTGTGAAGCTGGGCTTCACAGGGAGTCGACTGCTCTAGCGGCTACCTGTCCACCTCCCCTTCCTCTCATGCCTGCTCAGAGTCAAGAGTGGAGACCTGTACCTTATTTGGTGACTTGGCTCTGTCCTAGGCCCAAAGGGGAAATGTAGATACACAGGGTTTTGGGAGCAGATCTGTGAATCTGTATCTCAACTGTGCTAAATCTGCTTAAAAATGTAAACTTCTTAAATAATAAATATTTGAATCAGCTTCTTCTTTCCCATCTGCCATCTCACTCACTGATATGGAATCCGAAGGAGGGCTTTTCTGCTCACCCTCTGCGGATAGACTCCAGAAACTGGGCATTGGATGGGTCTTGGTAGCTTCTGAGTTCACCATTGTCCAGGCTGAATCCACTCTTCCAGAGCTTCAACACTACATGAACCTGTGACAACAGGAGGTAAGCAGTCCATACATTGTCAGGAACCTGGCAAGCACACCAGCATGAACTTGCAAATTAACGAGTTTTTACTATTTTACTGTGTCATTATTAAAACACACAGACAGACAAACATATACTCATGCACAAGGAAATCAATCAACAACCAATGAAATAAGTATTAACCTAAAATAAGAAGGTGATATGGCACAAGTTAAGAGAATGGGCTTTGATTTAAGCAGACCTGGGTCTGCATCTTGATTTTGCCACTCAGTAGCTAAGTGGCACTGAGCAGATGACTCAATTGAAGCTGTGGCTTCCTTATCTATAGGGTTGCCAGTGTGCTTGGCACAAAGCTTGTTGTCAACTAAAGTAGCATGGCAAATCTTACGTGGACTATTTTGCAGCCATTAAAAATGATATCTACAATTTCTGTTAACGACTCCCTATATATATACACAGAAAAGGGTCTAGAGGACTAAAGACCAACCTATTAGCAGCTGCTACCTCAGGTGGATAGGATTTTTATTTCCTCCTTGCTTGACTACTTTACTTTGGGGAAAAAACCCAAAATAATTAAAAACAAATACATTATGGAGACTAATGGTCACAAGGTCATATGAAAATGTTTATGGCACTGAAAAAGTATATATATATATATATATATATATATATATCTGAGTCACTTTGCTGTACAAAAGAAATTAATACAACATTGTAAATCAACTATACTTCAATAAAATTAAAAAAAAAACGTTTACGACATAAACCTCAAAACTGATTCTACAGTATGATTACACTTATTGGAGAGGGGGGATCCCTATGCGCAGGGAAAAAAGGACTGGAATACAATACGGAAAAAGTTCAAAAAGTACGTTTCAGGCTTCTTTGTGGCGGGGGGGCGTCTAAAGACCAAGTTCTTTAGGCACGTTCACACCACCAGAGAACCCTGGAATCACTATCCCTCTGCCTGAGATCCATGGAATGCTCAGAAAACTCTTTTATTTGTCCATCCGCTCTGCCTGTCCCCACTCATGAGCCACCCCCCACCCCCGACACCCAGCCAGATGAGAGCTTTCTTTGATTCTCAGGTAAGCCTTTCCATTCATGGATGACAGCAAACCTGCTGCCTCTTCCCTTTCAGAGGCTGCTGATTCACGTGTAACATGGGACTAATTTCTCCCCCAAAATGATAAAACAGTCCATGAGCTTCCCTAAAGAAGGTAGGTGCACACTCACATCTTGGCCGGAATGCCGCCTCCTTTCTCCTGCCACGTAGGCAGACTCTTCCTCTGGTGCTGCTCCAAGGCGGTAGCCACCTCCTGCAAATGGCTATAAAAGCCAAGTTCATAAACACCGGAGGAGTGGGTCAACAGTTTACAGGTTATTCAGATACAATGATGTTATCTCAAGCTTGTTAACTACTAGGTATACTTTCTCTGAGTAGGAAACTCAGAGACTGGGGTAAAAACTGGAATGGTGGGGGGATACTGTTTGGTTAAAGGGAACGGCTGCTACTAAGCTCTAGTTAATCATGACCATTTCAGAATCTAGGTGTAGGATAACACTAAAGACTTTTTGATTTTCACAAAGAAAACAGAAATCCTGACTGTACGTAAAACAGGTGGCCACCGATTCAATTAAAACAAAAATAAAGCAAGACACTGAGTAAATCAGGTTGGTTAGGCCAAACAAAACATGTTTGCAGAACCTGATCCAGACCACAGGCCATAGGTTTGAAAACTTTGCCCCAAATCTTGATTTCATGTTAAAAGGTAAGAGAAACTGCACTGCTCTTCTGCATATGAGAGGAAGTGAGCAAATGAAAAACAAAACAAAAACAAATTCAGTCACTGCTGGGGTGAGGAAGGCCTCCTTTCCCCTGCTCTGGAACCTCAGTCCTGTGGACACAGACAACGACCCCGACCCCTTATGCTCACTCTTGGTTTACTGGTCTCTCCAGGGCTCTTGGACACTCGCTCCACAGCTACGGCTCCATGTTCCTTGGCACCTTTAAAGAGATCGTCCACCAGCTCGTTGGGACTTTTCTTCCTGGGAGGGCCAACAATCTGCTGTCCACTTCTCTCTGAGCCCCCGGCATAAAACCTGTGCAGAAAATACACATCTAACACCAAATATACTTAGAAAACATGAATAGAGCATGTGCCAGGCTCTGGGCTAGGAGCTGGGTACAATGAGGCAAAGGGTACAAATGCCCATCTTTAAGGAACTTACTGTCTAGGTGGGGACAGATTTAAGAGGCAGGCAGCCATATTGCAGTGTGAGCCACAGTAGAAGTCAGTAAGGGGTGCTCGGGGAACACAGAGCTGGGGAGTACAGTCAAGGATTCCTAGAAGGGTGTCTTCTGGGCTAAATCTTGAGGATGAGTTTATCAGGTAAAGAACAAGGGAAGGGTATTCCAGGCATGCACGACAGCACGTTCGCTCTGGGAATTCACCATCCGTCGGCCAGCACCTTTCCAGCAGATGATCGCTATGGTCAGTTAGAAGCAGCTACCACTAGCAGCCCTGGATTAATGGTGGCAGTGGCGTGGTTAGTACAAGCAGCTAGGTTCCACTGTTGGCTCTGCCACTGAGTGACCTGGGCAAGCCAATGCACTGAGCTAACCTCACTTTCCTTCTTTGAAATGGAAGGGAAGGACCACATGCCCTACCTACCTGTTCCTTAAGTCAGGGCCATCAGGTTCAAATCAGCGGAAGTATGCAAAAGAACAAGCACAGAGTAATGCACACATGTAAGGTGTGATACAGCACCGAGAACTCCCAAGCCTCACCTAACCTTGCAATTCTTGTGACATACACCGGGCGGATGCGGAAGAGTGGGTACTGGAGGAGGTCAAGGAAGCTCAAATACAAGCCCCAAGATACCCATACCTGCTTTGCAATGGGCCAAGCATGGCTTGAGATGAAGTTAGCACCTTTTTTTTTTACCTGCATCTGAAAACCTTCAGTCATGTAGCCTTGGCTAGCTGCCTCCTTATCACTCCTATTCACAGCTAAGTCAATAGCATGTCTCAGTGGGGAGAACTGAGAACCTATAAAACTGAGCCTCAGCCTTCCATTTCCTGACATTCCCCAGAGAATGCAAGGCAAAACCCTAGGCCTTGGCATGGACAACAGCACCAGTGTCATTAGGTCTGAAATGCTGAGGGACCAGAGATGTAACCGGGATGTGAAGTAAAAGAAGGTCACCGCCTGGAGGATGTGAAAGGACAGGAGAAGTAGGAGGAGGTCATTTAGGAGTTGGGCATTCACTTACTTGATGACACTGCCTTTCATTCAAGGAGTATTAAAACACTGAAATTAACATTTATTCCTGAACTTTGAGTGTATCTAAATAGAAGGCTCTGAGGTAGTGTAAAGGTCACTACGTGGACGAAGACAGGGAACAGAACACACATAATTTCTCAGCCCACTTCCCAAAGAGTGACTACGATGAGATAACTGCATTTCCATAATGGTTATTATAAAATGGTCCTTAGGAATGTTTGACAGACCAAGACAGATTCCATGGAAAACCAAAACCCATGAAGTGAGGCTGCAGCCAGTTCATCCTTGTTCATTCCAGGTAGACAAAGTTCTGTTCAGTGGACTGTAAGATCCTTATTAAGGGATCTCAAAGCCCTGGCTTACAAACTAGGAATCTGTGATCAAATGCCTTAAAAATACTTATGCCCCTAACCCGGTATTTTCATTTCTATAAACTATCCAAAATAATCTGAAATGTAGTCAAAGATTAATACACAGAGATGTTCACAGCATTGATATTTAAGGTGGCAAAAAACTGGAAATGATTTAAATGTCGAGCATTCCATATGATGACCATTATAGTCACTGAAAGCACTTATGAAGAATCTTAATGACCTGGAGAAGTATTCAAGATGTAGCATTAATCCTACAAAAGCAAGAAACAAACATCTGCCTTTCACCATGTAAAATACAATATAAACAAACTACATTTACACACAGAACCAACACTTAGTGGAAATATGTCAAAATATTAACGGTAGTTACCAAAGGGTAGATGAGTGTTATATTTTTTTTCATTATGCTATTCTACATTTTCCACAATGGACACTAATTTTATTATAACGTTCCTAAAGGTTAAAAACAAACCAACAAAAAACAGTACTGTGTCTGTATATTGGAGGAATATACACTTGTAAGCCCTTTTTTTCTCTTTATTATGTAATATATTGCTTTTTCAATTAAGGAAAAGCTGGAAGGAAATACACCAAAAATATTATTGATACGTGGTTACCTCTGGGTTGTGGTACTACAAATGGCTTTTTTCCTTATAGATTTATTTCCCTTCCCCTAATATTCTTCAATAAATACATATTATCTTAATAATTAAAAATGAAACAGAACAAAAAGAAATCCAGAATACCCCAAAAGAAAAAAAAATAGTAAGAGGGCAGGGATCACTTCTAAGCACAGGGAGTGGAAAACTGTTTCTAGTATGCATATGACTAGCCCACAGTAGTAATGGCTAATGATAACCGAGCATGTTTATCCTTCTAGGCTGTTCTAGGTGATTTATACATTACCATGGAGTTTCCTGTGGACTGTGCCCCCAATAAAGACTCACCTCTGACCCTCCTCATCCTCCTCGTCCTCGTCTTGGTCATGAATGAGGTCTCTGAAGGATGTCACCCTATTATCGCTGGAGACACAGAAAGGAGCAAAATGATCTCAAGGGGAGTAAAAGAAAGGTGATCCGCATCATCAGCTGCTAACAGTTGAGGACACTGAGGTTAGGTTTTTTGGTGGGGCAGGAAGAGGATCTATGGGAAGAGGGTTAATCTCTCAAGTTTATATGCAAAACAATGATATTTATTCAAGGTCACACAGTACTAAGAATAAATTAGGAAGTGTATCAAGAAGTAAAATGAAATCCAATTTAAGCTCTCCTAGAGGGCGAGGAGGGAACCAGATAGGATCTGTACTACTTTAAAAACATACTACTGGATAGTGATTTTCATCATATAATTTCTAAATATTGGGGGAATGCCTGTGTGCCAGGCACTGAACTGGATGCTAGGTCTATAAAATGATCAGGCACAGTTCTTACCCTTTAGTTGCTTACAGGCTAGTGGCTCTTTGGCCAGGAAACCATCCATTAAATACTGTGCAACAGGGGCTGTGACAGAGGGAAGCACATGGGATGTGAGAGCAGTCTCCTGTTCTAGGTGGGGGTGGGGGAACATCAAGAAAAGCGTCCCAGAAAAATGCAACATTTGGACCTAGTGCTAACAAACTAGGGGACCATCAGTCAATTGGATAAAGGATGGTGGGGCTGGTGGGGAAAGGGGACCAACAGGGCATTACAGGAAAGCAGCACAGGCACATACACAGAGACTAGTGAAAGTAACACATTAGAGGAAGGATAAATCATCAAGAAGTAAAAATGAAATGAATATATGCATGAAAAGGCCTCTGCTTCTGCTGTAGGTTAGTCAAGTATTTATTAGTGTTTAGGAAAAAAGCAGGGTTGTGTGGGGTGCGGTAGAGAGGGCACACTAAACATGGTATGAGAAGGGTTAACTCCCTCCTCTGACAGTCTTACACTGCCACTTTTTTCCTAGTTTAGATTTGTCCTTAAGGAAAAATCTTAGTTTTTCAAGGATCATGAGACACACAATTTATAAAAACATTTTCTGTATTCCTTAGGGGGAAAAAAGTTGTTTCTCTTTAATATGGTGGGAGAGGGTAATGGAGATTTAGTGAGGCTAGAGAAGGAGTCGTTTACTCCAGTTCAGCCTTGAAGAAAGATTTATTTCAGGGAGACAATCAGAGGACAGAATAGGCTCTGAGGCTCCACTAACTAGAAAAAGAGGACAAAGATCAACCGATGTAGCAAATACATTCCTGCCTGAGTGAGCTGAGAGCAACCTCCTGGGCATTCCTTCATGCTCTACACAACATGGTTTAAAAGGATGCAAGTGATAAGATCCATACTAGTGCCCTAAAAGCCTAATTCTACTCATTACTCTTCCCAGGGGAGTTTTCCACAGATGCTTAGCTTAGCATCTATGGAAAAAAAAATCCTCTATCTCTCCGTCGTTAAACACCTTCAAATACACATGTGTATACCTGCTTGAGCAAACCACTTGCTCTGGTATAGGTCTGACTCTTTCCCCAAAAGTTCTTACACCTAGACTCTGACAGTATCTAACACAGACTCTGGTGTCCATTTACTTGGTTCCAATCCCAACTTAGCCTCCAACCCTGGGATCTTGGGCATGCTAATGAAATTCTCTAAGCCTTCATTTTCTCATGTGAAAATGGAGACAATCAGCACCAACCTCATGGGCGTGCTGTGAACAGTCGGGGTGCTGATGCACGGTGTAGCACATTTCAAGTACTACTCTTGAGCAGCAGTTCTCAAAGTGCTGGTCCTTGGACCAGGAGCATCAGTATTACCCTCAAAATTGTGAAAGATGCAAATCCTCAGCCCCTACCCTAGACCTCCTCAATCAGAAACCCTGAAAGGAGTGTCTACCAATCTGGTTTTAAGGAGTCCTCCAAGTAATTCTGATGCATGCTCAAGACTGAGAACAACTGCTCTGGAGTAATGCTCTGAGAGTTACCTTAACAGTATGGATGTCCTGGGGGCATTACCAATTTCAGAATACTCTCTCTTGTATCTTCCACAAATAGGCAAAATGTTTCAGAAATTTCAATTTTTCAGCATCAGAACTCTATCTCCCAGGCACCCTGAAGTGGCACAAAAGTGCTTTGTCAGATCACATTTTCTGCAGTGACAGAAATGCTGTACCTGCACCGTCCAATAATGAAGCCACTAGTCACACGTGGCTATCGAGCATTTAAAACTTGCTAAGTGCAAATGAATAACTGAATGTTTTATTTTAATTAATTTAAATAGCCACATGAGGCTAGTGGCTACCATACTGGACAGTATAGTTTTAGAGAATTAGACAACGGTGCTCCCTAGAATTCTAAGAAAGTACAGTTTGGTTGAATGAAAGAATAAAAAAAAGGAAGAAATAACAGCCTACCTCTTGCTCGACCCTGTGCTCGGTACAGGGGTGGGAGGTATTGCACAGAGAGGTAGCTAGCACATGGCAGAAGAAGCAGCTTTGGATTTAGACAAATTTGGGTTTGACTCCACTATAACAGCAAACGTGTTACTCAACCTTTCCTAAGACTCAGCATCCTGACCTGCGAAATGGTGAGCACCTGACCTACTTCCATGGTTATAGAGGTATAAGAAGAGAACGTATGTGAGAATATCTGGCAGAGCCAGACAGATGGTGGGTGCTCCTGGAATACTAGCCCTCCCACCTCCAGGAACTTACAACTTACTTAGGGAGAAAAATATTAAGGTAATTATCAGGAGAAGAATTCAAGACAACACAGGAAAGATGTCATACAGTAGTACGTGGATATGGGTTGTGACTGGAGTTCGTGCTGCCTATGGGTTGGGGGATAACATGCTCAGTAGAGAAGGTGGGGAGGGAGCTAAACCTGGAAGGACACAGAGGATTTGCACAGATGGAAAGGAAGCAAGAGAGTGGGCATGTCCAGTCAGATGAGAGGCTCAAACAAAAGCAGAAGAACCAAAAACAAGGCAGAATTGAGACACCAAACAAATCAGTTTGGTTGAAATAAAGATTTAAGAAAGGAGGAAAAGGGGGATAAGATGAGGATGGCAGGTTCACAGCAAATTCTGGAGGACAGTGAATGTCCACAGGGAGAGGCAGTACATCATTCTGGCTGAGAGCTGAATGCTGGAAGCAGAAACAGATCTGCATTTAAATCCTTGTTTTACTAGTCGTGTGATCTTGGGAAGATGCCCAGCTTCAGTGTCTTCATCTGTAAAATGGGAAGAATAACGGTACCCACCTCACAGGGTTGTAGTAAGGGTTAAAAAGATGTATATATATCAATAAAAGCTTAACCCAGTGCCTGGCAGCTGGTTAAGTGCTCAATAAATGACAGCTGTTATAACTGAGGAGTTTAGACTTCCTCCTATAGCTATGGTTAACCTTTTTATGTCCCACAGCCCTTTGAGAATCTGATAAAAGTTATGAATTTTCTTGCCAGAAAAGGTACTACATATACACAAGTTTTTACCTACAATTTCAGGTAGTTTATGGACCTTCTGACATCCATTCCACAGATTCCTCCTAGGGGGTTCAGGGCCTCCACGTGAAGAACCCCTGTTCTAGAGTCAGAGGAGGAACTCACTAACTGAGTGCTGTGCCACAGAGGCAGTGATGACATGAAAAGGTATGCGAGAAGATGACAGTGGGGTCGGGGAGAGCTCAGCAGCAGGCTAAGTGTCCTGCAACAGTCAGGTCAAACAGGGGAAAGGCAGGCCCCACACAGGATTCCTCTGAGGTGCCAGCACAAGCCTGCCTTTTCCTGAGAATGCAGTCAGCCTTGACCACCTGGACAAGGACAACGATGTAACAAACAGTGCCTTCCCTCTCCCTTTTCCTTGGCTTCACCTAAGCCCAGTACCGAGTCTGAGGCTTAACCAAAGCAAAAAAGTAAGACCTTTAGGCCTGCATGTGTGCTCAGTCTTTTACTCTCCGCAGTCTTAATATTAAACTCTATTCCCTTGATTCTTTTACTTTTAAGTCTACTTTTTAACATATAGACTTGCTGTGGAATGAGACAGGGAACAAATAAGAAAAGAATGGGGAAGATGAGAATGGATGCTAATAATGGTAATAATAAAATGACAATAATAGCAGTTAACACGTTCTGTGTTCTAAGTGCTATGTAAGTATTAACTCATTTAATCTCCCATGTGGTAGGCACTATCATCATTCCCATTTGACAGGTGACGAAAACTGAGGGACTGGAGATGTTAAGTAACCTGCCCAAGGTCACAAAGCTCTAAACTGGCAGTGCTGGGATTTGAACGTGAGCAGTCAGGCTCCTAGCCCAGGTTCTAATAAACCATTGCCTTTTTTTTTTTTTTAAAGATTTTTTTTGATGTGGACCATTTTTTAAGTCTCTATTGAATTTGTTACAATATTGCTTCTGTTTTATGTTTTGGTTTTTTGGCTGTGAGGCATGCGGGATTTTAGCTCCCCAACCAGGGATTGCATCTGTACCCCCTGCATTGGACAGTGAAGTCTTAACCACTGGACTGCCAGGGAAGTCCCATAAACCACTGTCTTGCCAGGACTTTGGGTCTATCAGAGAAGACAGGTGTGAACATGTGACTGACATCAGAGGCTAAGTTTCAATTTCTCCTCCTCTGTATTTTTGTGCCAACACCCCAACAGTAATCTGGGGTGCCTGTGAAAGACACACCCCAGGAAATCAGCTGTCTCTATCAGCAGCTACAAGAAAAGCCCTTATCTTATCAACCAGGTCCCGGGCAGTAACATCTTGATGTGCCATCATTGACACCTCACACGTGGGCATCTATGAATAACTAAAAGATGTCCTGCCTATTACCTCTTTCCTCTGGAAATGTAGGTAGGGGAAGAAGTTAAGGAAGCAATGAGAACTGGGGTTAGTGTTCCTTCTAGAAAGGGAGGAAATGTAATTTAAATCTCAGATGCCCTTAGAGAGAAACACAATTTATCACTTCACCAGCAAAGACACACTATATCTGTATTCTGGGGTTGAATTCAAACTCAAATAAATTGAGAACATACACCAGAGAGTAGAAACAAATCAGGCTACAGCAGAGAGGGGAGCTGTAGTTCAGACACCTTTAAAGGAAGAGGCCCTGCCTGTCTCCCAGAAGACCTACATTATCCCACTCTGTAGATCACAGCAGTGATCAGCTGTGAGAACCTTGGAGCCAGGGTGGCCAGGACAGGGGATGCAAATGGGACAGCAAAGGTTAACACTGCTTCACAAAATAAGACAAGGTCTCCCTAATCAATTTGGGAAAGGGTGGGTTAAACACGTTTATTTTCTCTAAGTCTTCTTAACAGGGTAATGGGCATCCTAAAATATTGAAAGAGCCTTTTTAAAGTCACCTGGCCTAATCTTTTACATCTACAGCATCCCTGAAAGGAAGTACTTCGGTTTCTACTTAAAAACTTCCAGAAATGGAGAGGCCACTCCTCATATTTCATAAATAAGAGACCCCCCCCCCCAAAACATCTTAAAAGTTGGTTCTGTGGTTTCCTCCAGGATTGGATCATATACCACACTCAGTTAAGAATCCCAAATCTCTACAGGAAAGGAATAAGTCTTGCAAGAAACTACTACCCACCAGTCAGTCTATCTTCCTCCCTCAAACCCACTGGTCCACATCCCCAGGCCTGAACCCTCTGTTGAGTCAGGAAATAGCTCACCATTGCTGGAAGCACACCAATGTAGCAATAACTGAAGTTGGCCCTTACCTGGGGGCTGTGCCTCTGGATACTGAACTGGGGGTTGCCTGCGAAATGGTCACAATGTCTTCGTCCCCTCCATCCTCATAAAAGCTTGCTAGGGCGATCTGAAACAGAGAGATAGTAACTTGGGATCCTTAAACAGGCCTTCATCTAACACATCTCCTTTCATCTCCTTTGAACACAAAGGAGCAAAGACACAAAAATATGGCCCACACTTACAAGGCGGTCTGCATTTGGGGGGGCCATAGAAAATAAGACCAAAAGGTAATGGCTCAACTATTTGTTTTTATATTACCTGAAAAAAATTCCACCTACTAAGGGGAAAAGAAGGCAAGAAGGAAAGTTGGGATGGAGACACTCCTCATTCTCATTTTTATTAGGAAATGTGATCGAGTGAAAGCAGTGTACATTTATTGAGCACTTATTTATGAGCCATGTTGTTCTGAGTACAACTCTACCTGTGTTAACTCATTTAATCCTTAAAGAACCCTATGTGGTTAGTGCTATTATCATCTCATTTTATAGCTGATAGAGAAGCACCGAGAAGCTAAGAAAGCTGACGGAGGTCACACAGTTGGTAAGGAGTAGAGCCAGGCTCGATCCCAGGCAGTCTGCTCAGGCCCTTACTCTCAGCATTTAGGTGATAGCCAGGAGTTGGGAACTGTGAGGTCAGTCCAGATTGCTACTTTTACTTTCTCTCTGAGGCTGTTTCCTAATCTGTGCAATGGGGACACCCATCCCACCAACCCTGCAAAACGGACGAGAGGATCCATTAACATTTATGCAGTCATGTCTTAGCTCTATACATACGGAAGGAATATGGGCCTCTTTTGGCCATCTGTAACTGGATGTTTCTCGCATGGACTCAATGCACAGGTGTTTACTTATCACTTACTTTGCACAAAGAAGTAAGAGAGCAATGAAGTCTACAGAGGTGAAAAAGACGTGGCTCTTGTCCTCAAGGTCACCACCTTTTAGGAGGCAGTGAGCTGCTGTGGGACATAACCAGCCTGTTGGAAGCAGCGTGCCTTTACAGAACACGCTTTAGCAGGCCTGCCAGGAGGCAGTATGCTGTCGTGGGACATGCACTGAACTGGCATTGAGGGGTGTCTACATTCAAGTCCTGGGCCAGTCATGTCACATGCATGAGCCCGTTTCCCCACTAATAGCATGAGGAGACTGGGACTGATGACCTGCCACCTGTAACACTGTGAGCTTTTAGGTCTTTCAGGCAGAAGCTGCATTTTGTATTTCTGCCCAGCACAGGGGCTTTACACTGTGTGTCTGTACAGGTGTGATGCTTTATCTAACTCTTACACTTTCGGGAAGCATATAAATGGTGAAGTCGGCAGACACAGTTCAAATCCTAATCCCTGGGTGTGTGACCTTGGGCCTATCACTTGACCTCTGAGCTTCCAATTCATCTATACAACTGAGGAAGTTTTCTTTACCTCACAGTGTGGCTAGGATTAACTGAATCACCATACGTAAAGTGCCAGGGCACATGGTGGTTAAGAGCTTGGGCTCTGGTATCAGACAGAACTGAGTTCAAATGCCATCTCTTCCACTTGGTAGCTAGTGAGGCACTGAGCAAGTTACTTAACCTCCCTAAACCTCAGCTTCAAAATGCACAGGTTAAATGACTTAAGACACCTAAAGCAGTTAGAACAGCACTTGGCTCATGGCAGGCACTCAATAAATTTTAATCATCATCATCTACCTAAGACGTAGGCTGGCCAACAACATGTATGCAATTCTTCCTACAATTAATTACTGAGTGCCTACTACGTGCCAGGCGTTTTTCCAGGCACAGGGGATTCAACAGTTTACAAAAATCCCTGCCTAGTGTAGCCTATCTTAATGTCTTCTTAACTAATAAATATTTAACGTGTACTTAATACATGCTGGTGAACTAGACGATAAGCTCCACGAAAACTCCCATTTTACAGAAGAGTTACTTATTAAAGATGAATAGGCTCCACTAGCCAGTTTCTCCCAGCAATTAGGTAGGAGGGGGCGTGGGCCAAGTCCTGGGCTGGGTTTCTCCCCTGTCCCGAGGCCGGGGCTGCGAAAATGGAAATGAACGAGCACCTAGTCCCCAGCGCCGCTCCACCGGGGAGCTGGTCAGTCGGGCCGGGCCTGCAGCCGAGACTCGGCGCGGCAGCCACGCCCCCAGGCTCCCCTTCTTCACGCGGGCTGCGGCACTGCCCAAAATCTCGCCGACCCGAGAGCCAGGCAGAAGGGGAAACTGAGGCCGGGTAGAGCAGGTCCGGGCCGGAGCTAGCCCGCGTTTCCCCACGCCCAGGCCAAGCTGGCGACGCGTGGCAAGCGGCCCCAGGACCCTGAGGCCTGGGTCGGGCCGCGGCCCGGCGGGATGACTGTGCGCTTCGACCACTGCGGGCTTGTCGCGCCAGGCGTCCGCGCTCCGCAGTCCCCAGCCCGCCCGACGCGGCCCGCCTCGCGGCGCTACCTGCAGGTCCCAGCCGGCCGACTCCAGGAAGAAGCGGGCCCGGTCCTCCTCGGCGCCCGTCACCGCCACGAACTCCCTCAGCGAGTCCTGTCGCTCCGCCGCCATCTTAGCTCCGTGCGCCACCCAAACCGCTCCGGGCGCCGCCGCACAGCCTCAGCCCTGCCGGCGCGTTCCACACACCGGTCAGCCCTGTCCAGCTGAGCGGCGCCCGCCCGCAGGCCCCGCCCCATGCGGTGCCTCACACAAAGCCTTCCGTGCGAGAACTCCGCCGCTCCGCGCCCTCTGGCGGCCGTAGCGTGGACCCGCAACCTAACGGCGGGGGTGGGAGCGCGGGGAGGAAGAGAGGAGGGGCGGGTCTTCCGCTGTGTACCTGTGGGATGAAAGATCCCGAAAGGAGTCAGTTTCACAATTATTCATTGAGTCGTTTCCTCATTTCATTAATTTATTCAGTCGTTCATTCACTTACTTGTTCAAATATTTACTGAGTGGAATCAAGGGCCCGTTGCTCTTCCACGGCTGGGGATCAGCAGCGAGCAAAACAAAGTCCCTGCCTTCTTGTTGTTCACATTAGAGAGCCTTGAACAAGTCACTCTTGTCTCCCAACCCTTCCGTGGCTCCCCATCTCAATCTGCTTAAAAAATGTCTCAGGGCCTGCAAGACCCCTGTGAGATGTGCCAGCTCTCCATCTCATCTCCTAGGCTTCTCAGTATTTCCTCTGCTCCAGGCACACTTCCTTTCTTGCTGTTCCTTGAAGGTGCCAGACGCGTATTTGCATCGGAGCCTTTGTGCTCCCTTTGCCTGGAGCGCCTTTCACTCTCTGGTGGGCAAGGTGCTCCCTCACTTTCTTCAGGTCTCTCAGACACAATCCCGTCTTAGAGGTCCTCAGCTTCTTTGCCCTCTTGCCTCTCACCACCCTGCCTGAAATGCTCTTCTCTTCCTCTTCCCCTGGTCTGCTCTTGCTCAGCCTTCTGGTCTCAGTTTAGGTGTCCCCTCCTCAAGGCTACCTCCCCAGGCTCTGTCAGACAGTCCCCAGTGTATGCCCTCTGGTGCCATGTTAAATGTCTACCCTCCCCAAGGACCACAATCCCTGTGAACAGCAGGGCCTCTGGCTGTTTCCAGAACAATATGGCTTAAGAGCACTTGCTCTGGACCCAGCCTGGGGTTGAAGCCCAGCTGTTACTGCTTGTGTGATCTTGGGCAGATTCTCTCTCTAAGCTTCAATTTCCTTATGTGTAAAGTGGAGCTCCTCACATTTCCTACTTCAGAGGGATGTGTGAGGATTCAATGTGCACGGCTGAGAGCAATGTTTGATACTTAGTGAGGCCCCAGCAAACCTGAGCTGTCATTTCATCTCCCATGACCTGCAGTCACTGACATTAAACAATCACTTACTGACTCTTTACTGAATTAATAAAGGAGCGAATAAATGAAACCTTGTGTGTTTGCATATCCAGGTGAGAAATGCAGGGATCAAAATCTGAGGACAAGGATGCTGGGCAGGTTCCTGGACCCCCAAGGAGTATTGAGCTGACTGTGGGATACGACCTGATTTCAATAAATAAAAATTTTCATTTTCCATAAAACAGATGCCTTTGTGGCTAGGAAAAATGAGAGACCGACAAACATACAGTCTCGAAGTGAGGTGGCTACAGAGCCGCTGCCTTTAGTGTTCACTATTGTTGTGGGCTGGGCTCTTGCTGGACAAGCTGGGTGATGAGAGCAGGCCTCTTGCCCTCTCTGGGCCTCTGGGCCTACATGATACAAGGTGGGAGGTTGGAGGTGGGCCAGCCCAGTGTTCACAGCCTTCTCAGACCCATTTTCATAACAAACATTTTGTATCAACACTTTACTGCCTTAAATGGAATCCAGAGATAATAAAACTGACCTACATGCACTGAGAAAACCAATATCATGCCCTAACTGGAGAAAAGAAAGGATAGTAATTGGAATAAAATGATCTGTATTTCAATCCTCAGGTATAAGAACTGTACAAAGCAAAATGAAGCAGTTAGATGCTGGCCTCTATGTACAGGGCTGTATTATGGTTGATGAAACTGTTGTTAGTGTGCTGCTGTGGGTGATGTAATTTTTCAAAATGGTTAAAAAAAGCGCCTCAGTAAGATTATGAACAACACAAAGTTCAGTCTTCCCTCGATGGACACAGCAGTTGCATTCCTGGGAAATTTGGTATATATCAAAACTGTGCAAAAAAATACTTTTAAGTTTATGTGTTAAATGAATTAGGGTCTAGGTTCACTTTATTAAAAGCAGGTTTTCAGCTGCACTAGGTCCTGGCGGGATGTGTGGGAGGAAGGACCGTTTTTTGTGGTGCGACTATCTCCTTTCCATTGCAGGACATCCAGCACCAGCCCTGGTTCCCAGTTCCTTCCCCCTTCATCGCTGTGTCCACCCCAGATGCCCTCCAACTTCCCAGAAAGTCCAAGAGCCTGGGGGCTCACTCTACACTATGCTCATGCTCAGCTACAAGCAAGGTCTTTCCACCCTGGAAACTGATTGATGACTTGCCCCAGCTTAAAGGTCTGGAGGTGATCGGCTCCCCATGATCCAGCTCCTCAACTGGTATTTGAGTCCCTGATTCCAGCTGTCGCCCCTCTTCACTTTTGTGCCCCTGGGAAAACCCTTTCTTACGCCAGGGCATCCCTGGCCCCTCCTCCAGAGGCCTCTGGGTATCCTTCCCCTGTAACACTACCTGATAGCTAATGTTTATTAATCACTTACTATGTCCCAGACACTCTTAAAAGAACCTTAAATATACTAACTTACTCATCCTCATGACAACTCTATGAAGTGAGTTCTATTATCATTTCCATTTTATAAATGGGGAACCCTAGATTCCTAAATGAGTTTGAATCCAGGCATCTCAGATATGAGCCTTGTGTTCCCAACCACTACACCATCCTGTCTCTCTTTGGCCTCTAGGACTGTGCTTCCATGGTTGGTTTCTGGATGCAGCTCCAGATGATCTGACTGGAGGTATTTAGGGCCACAATTTGATTAGAAGGGAATGTGAGGGTGTGAAGTTGAAACTACATTCTCATAACATTTATCTAAATGTCCTTAACAAAACTGGGTGGGGGGTGGTGCTGAAGGCTCCACCACCTTCCTACCTCCAGCCCCTCCTCCCGCCCACCTCACCCCCCCCACCCCGCCTCCACCCCCAAGTCCCACAACCACTGCCAGCTCCAGGCTCCCCCCAACCTTGAAGATCCACCACCACCCGCTCCTGACCCACCCAGCCCCACCCCTTTCTCCCGTAACCCCACTCCCAGTACTACATGCTCCCCCACCCTTCAAAGCCCACTTCCTCCCCAAGTTTCATCCCAGCCCCCTCCAATTTCATCCACACCTTTGTTCCCATCTGGCCTTACCCCGGTCCCACTCTCTAGTTCCACCTTCCATCACCTGCCTGGCATGTTGTCAGCCTTCAGCTACTTTTTATGAGGGAATGTAAGGGGCTACAATAGTGAAAAGTTAGGTTCCTGCCCTCAGTGAGCTCAAATTCTAGTGGGGACAACTAATAATCATCAAGGAAATAAATACACACGCACTCACATTTACACGTAGCAGTAAGTGCTGAGAAGAAAACTTAAGCTGCAAATGGGAAATGAGAAGGAGGAAGATGTCGTGGTGGAGGGGGTGATCTCGGGAGTCTTCTTGAAGGAAACAGTTATGTAGAGACTTGGCTGAATTAGGGGATGTGTGTGGCCAAGGCCCACGTGGGTGCCAGAGTGGAGTCACTTTAAAGGGTGGTGGTGGGAGATAAGATGGGGAGTGTGTTGCGGGGACCAGACTATGCAGGACCCTGTCAGGTGAGGAGATTTTCAGGGGCAGAGAAGGCAACCACCTTCAGTTATTTCAGAGGCCCATTTCCATGCTATTAGTTTTCCATGTCTGCTGTAACACATTACCACAAATCTGATGGCATAAAACAACAGAAATTTATTCTCTCTTATTTCTGGAGGTCAGAGTATGAAATCAGTATCACTGGGCTGAAATCAAGGTGTTAGGGGGCCATGTTCCCTCCAGAGACACTGGGGAGAATCTGCTCCTTGCTTCTTCCAGCTTCTTGTGGCTGCCAGCATTGTTTAGCTTGTGGCTGCCAGCATTGTTTAGCTTGTGGCCGCATCACTCCCATCTCTGCCTTTGTGGTCACATTGCTTTCTCATCCTCTTCTGGGTGGAATCTCCCACTGTTTCTCTCTCATCAGGGCACTTGTGATTGCATTTAGGGCCCACCTGAATAATTCAGGACCACTGCTCCATTTATAGGTCTTTAATCACATCTGCAAAGTCCTTTTTGCCATATGAGGTAACATTAACAGGTTCCAAGGATTAGGACTTGGATATCTTTTGTGGGAGACATTATTCAATTTATTATATCTACCCTTTCTTCTGATATCTGGTAATTCAATGATTTATTCAATTCTCAGTGCAGTGTAAACCTTGACACTTGTTTCTTTTTCCTTTTTGTAAAGCGATTATCTGATTTAAGTTTTGATTGCTGAGGCATCCACTTCAAAGAGGCATCCCCTTCAATGTGTTTATCTTGAATAAAAACATTGCCAGCCACACGGCTAGATAGAGTCAGGCCATCTTCCCCCACTGAGGTTCCTTTGTTTTAGAGATCTTGTTTGTTTTCAGTAACTGATCATTTGAGCTACCAGTTTTTTGTTTTTGTTTTTTCCCTCTTCCTGGGCTTTAAATTCCCACTCTTAAGTTTTAAATTTACCAATAAACAGTGAGCCCACAAAGTCATCAGCCCCAATAAAACAGAACCCCAGGTGCTGTCTCTCTCTCTCTCTCTCTCTTCTCTCCTTCTCTTTCCCTGTGACCTCGCTGTGTGGCCCCAGGAATGCTGTGTAATTTCCAGGTCTTGTAAAGTAATAAGCCTCTGTTTCTTCAAAGTTCCCTGATGGGTATCACTGAAGGGCATCTTGCACTCATAATACCAACCACAAGGGCCAGTCCAACCACAACACTGGTTATCGATATGCTGAAACTGGCACAAAACACTCAGACTAAATTAATGGCCCCTTAGACTTAGTGTTATTCCAGCTGCTTTTCTGTTTGTTACGATGAAAAACATCCAGACTAATCCACTTCCCCACCTAATAGGTGCTAATAAATGTTTGTGTGGAAAGAGGAAAGGGAGTTTGCACGCACTGAGTGTACACAGAGCACATAGCACATAGTAAGCCCTCAGTCGACGCTGAATTGAATTGCTTCTTATACAGTGCAGAGAGCCCACGTGATTGTCCTCGATGTTCCAAGAGGTGCAATTTGTTACTAATGGTGGACAGGGAGGGAGTGGGGGCTTCAGGATTAGAAATCGGGCATGTCTGACTCCAAGGAATGCATGCTTTCCCCTACACCAGGGCTTCTCAACTTCGGTACTACTGATACTCTGGGCCAGATAACTCTCAGTTGTGGGGTCTGCCCTGTGCATTATGGGATAATTAGCAGCATCCCTGACCTCTACCCACTAGATGACAATAGTACCCCCCAAGTTGTGACAATCAAAAATGTCTCTAGACGTTGCCACATACCCCATGGGGGGCAAAGTATTCTCTTCTTGAGAACTACTGCCCTCCATTATGCTGCCCTAGTGGAGGTGGAGGTATAAAGAGATGCCATTTCATCTGGGAATTGAATTCAGGTGTCCCACGGAACAAGTAAGAAACTGTCTCTATGCCACAGAGGTGGAGATCACTGGTTATCTACTGATGTTTACTCTCTGATTCTCTAGTGACAGATTTTAGCTGGGCACACCTTGCTAGAATAAAGACTACATTTCCTAGCCTTCCTTGCAGCTAGGTGTGACCATGTGACCACATTCCAGACAATTAGAGGTGAAGTGGACAAATTCCCAGCTGTGACCTTGAAGGGAAGTGTCATTCTCCCCTTCACTACTTCTTTCCCTGGTCTTTCTGCCTGGGATATGGACCTGATAACAACAAGATCAAGGAATCCTGGGTCTCAGTACCAGGGAGTCCCGAATTGCCTGGCCGGTTTATACTGGAATATTACTAGAGAAACCAACTTTCTTCTGATTTGAGCCACTGTTATTTAAGAGTTTTGTTAAAGTTGCCAAACCTGCATTCTAACTGTTACAGCCACCCAAGCCAGCCACAGTGGAGAAGGAAAGAAGGCAGGAAAGGAGGAAGGAAGGACGTAGATGGAGGGGCACAGGTGGTCTGGTTGGGTTCAGAGACACTCAGGGAAACCTTCTGGGAAGGACTCTGAGTTGCATCTTGAAGGAAGAGAAAATGTGGAGTGGGGAGCAAGGGGGCAAGCCCTCCAGAAGGGGCTGCAGCAGGAACAAGGGCCTCGAGGAGAGACCCGGGCAAGGCCTTGAAGGACAAGGAGGGCTTGAACAGGCTGAGGAGAGGAAGGCAAATCAGAGGGGAGCCCAGTGCCAAATGGGGAATTTCGCCAGGTGAAAGGAAATCAGGTGTAGGGAATCTGGAGTTCGTCATGAGGCCTGAGGGCAACTGGAGGCTGGAATTGGAGGCAGAGGAATGATTGGGGAGTCCCTGGCCCTCTCTTAGAGGACCCACTCTAGGGCTGACCAGTCATCCATACCCCATGCCCCATGCCAAGATGATCACAGCTCTGCTGGGCCTGAATTTTTGACATCTTCTTGTCAAGGGTTCCTCCGGTGGGCAGCCAGGGCCAGCAGGAGTGCAGCCAAGGTCACTGCTTTCAGCCCCAGGACCGCAAGAGTGAGCACAGACAGGAGGCCTGGGGGAAACAGAGGAAAGCTCAGGAAGGACCCCAGCTGAGCCCCCAACAGCCCACACCTCAGTGCCTCTATGGTGAAGTTGGGTCAAGCTTCTGTATAACCTCTGGGGCCTCATCCTTTTTACCCTGGAAGAGATCAAAGACCTCCCATCCCCCTGTCCCAGGCTCGAAGAGCCTTTGCCCAATATCCTACCTGTACCTTTAATCATCTTGACAGCATCTCTGACCTCTGATAACAATAGAAAATTGCTTTCCTTATAGACTGCTCAGCTCCTCTGTCCCAGGCCCTGAGCTAAGCACTTCCTAATTGCCTTATATAATCCTCAAACTAATCTTGCAAGGTAGGATAGCAATCCAGCCTGTATAGATAAGGAGACAGATCCAGAGTGGGGAAGTGATTTGCTCAGGTCTACATGTGTCATAGTAGTGATGGGACCAAGTGATTTGGCTCCCAAGAATGGCAGGAACAGGGCTGAGCATCAGGGACGCTAACCTGGTCACCTCTATTCCAAGTTCACCTCAGTTATCAAGTGCCCTTGAGTGTACCTTGAGGTGATGTGACAGGCACAGTTCTGGACACTTGACACATGTGGCCCCATTGGATCTGTACATAACCCCTCGAGGTAGGTTCTCTGTTTCTTATCTCCCTTCTTCCCCCTAGATCACAGAGCAGGGCACCAGAGATTCAAGGAGTAAGGCAACCTGTCCATAATCCCACAGCTAGAAAGGGGCTCAATCCAGGAAGCCTGGCTACAAAGCCATGTTCTTCAGCACCGTTATGCACAGCTTCATAGTGCAGCCTTGCTCTGAATCACGGGGAGCTCACCACCTCGTAAGCAAGACTGCCCACTGAACAGTTAGCACTAACTGTTAGAAAGTCCTTCCTTTGATTGAGCTTTAATGTAGTTCTCTGGGTTCCGGTTCTGCAGCTGAGATGGAGTCCTGGGAACTGTCTTAGTGGCAGAAGGGTCCTAGAAGTCTGGGACTGCACCCTTCCCATGGCCAAGCCATCTCTGGCCCCACTTACCTGTGGGAGCCTGGTTAATGCCACTGGAGATAGGTACACTCACCTGATGGAAATACCTTGGCTGCACGTTCATTGGTGAATTCTGACTCTTGGAGAGAAGTGTGCTTTGCTGCAAGGGAGAGAAATGGTCTCACACTCCTCTTTCTTTCTATCACTCCACTTCTTGAGTCCCTGTGTTAGGAGCTGGGGTCCCTGAGATGAGTCTGCCAGTTTCTGCCTGGGATGGGGGCTAGAATTCAAGCCCTTTAACTATGAAGGACTAGTTAGACCTGCATGAGCCTCTCTGGGGTAGGGACAATGCTCTCTTCATTGCAGTGTCTGCAGCGCCTAGTACAGTGTAGAGTTGTCAACAGGCATGCAATAGATGTTTGTTGAATCATTAACAGCCTATAACAAATTCTGTGGAGCCCAGAATGGGAATAAATTAACTCTGCCTGGGAGAAGGAGAAGATTTCACAGAGGAGGGGCTATTTGTGCTGGGCCTTGAAGGATGAGTAGAAGTTCTCCGTAGAAAAGGAGAAAGCATTCCAGGCAGAGGGAATAGCTTATGTAAAGGCCTTGAGGCTAAGAAGAGCTAGCTTGTTTGGGACATGATGAAATTTTCCTTGTGGACCACCTCCCCTTCTCCCCCAACATCTCCTAAACCACCTGTCTCACCTTTGACTCTCAGCCTGGTGCCCTGTCCAGATAGGTATTGCCTGTTGGGTTTCCTCTGAAACTTTACACAGTAGTAAGTGCCTGCATACTCAGTGGAGATGCCATGCAGAAGAATGCTGAAATCATTGTTGGAGGCCTGGACCGCTGTCACATTGGGGTAGGAGATGCCTCTAAAGTTGTAAATGGCCTCCCGGTTCAGACCAGCTCCCCGAAACCACCTGATGGGTCCAGGGGGACCATCTCCAAGCACCGTGCAGTTCAGGAAGACAGTGTCTCCAGTGGTTGCCAACACCAACTCCTGGGGTTGGATGATCCAGAGGTCTGGCTCTGGGTCCCCAGCTCCTGCAGCCAAAGAGAGGACTTTGTTGTTCCCTCTCTCCCTCCACAGTCCAGTCATTTCCTCCCTCATATCTACCCTCCCTTTCCTTCCCCTGTTTTCTTCACTCAGTCACTCCCTCCCACATTCTCTTGTTATTCACTAATTGATTCACTCAGTAAAGGAATTCTCAGTACCTACTATGTGCTGACGCTAGGATTGGGGAAAAGGAAGCTTGCTAAGACCCACAAATGCCCTGCCTTGGAGAAGTTTTCAGTCTGGGGGTGGAGATGGTCCAGAAAATCCCCCTAAGGTTGGAAACCCAGAGGACTGCAGGACTAAGAGAAGCTTGGAAGGAGTCAGAGAAGACTTCCTGAAATGCTTGCATTAAGTTAAAATGAATCCCCCCCACCCCAACACACGTACATGGATACCCTCCATGTCAACGGTTTACGGGGGTTTCACAAACATCAATTCTTCTATTTCATCACCTGAATATCCCTTGAAGTAGGAATTATGTTGCCTATTTTGCAAGTTAAGCACTTGAAGGAGATAGAGCTGAAGTGACTAATTTAAGAACACATTTCTACTGAATGACAGACCCAGGATTTGGGTGTCCAGGTCACCAATGGTGGACTTATAGATAGTATGACTGGTTACTTGGGGATTAAATGATCAGCCCCAGTTCTTGACTCTCCTCTGATAATGTGGCACATCCATACTCTTGCTGTGGATTCATGGTGGTCAGGTACACTTCCTTGTCTCTTAACTTTGACCTTAGCCATGTGACTTGCTTTAGCCAATGGGCTGTTAGCAGACATATATGAGTAGAAGCTTGAAATGTGCTTAGGGTGTTGGGACTTGCCCTCTTGTGCTTCTGCCATCTCCATGAGAAATATGTACTCTGGCCAGTCTGGGCCCTGGAATGAGACATGTAGAACAGAACCACCCCAGCTGCCTGTAAATGTGTGAGTGAGACATACTAATTGTTATATGCCACTGAGATTTTGTGTGTGCAGCATGATTGTGGATAAAGGTGACTGATGCAGGGAGATAGATCAGAGCAGAATGCTATGACCTGCAGGACCTGATACTCACTCTTCACAAGCACGGAGGTGCCCTCATCCAGCTTCTTTTCTGAGTGCTCACTCAAGCCATCAAGCCTCACACAGCGGTAGGTTCCAGCATGTTTCGTGGTGACATTGTGGATATAGATGGAATAATCGCAGTTAAGTGGTTCCAGTGTCTTCTGGATCATGGGCATCACCCCGGGGAAGAAGCCATGTTTGAAGTTATAAATTTCCTGCTGGTCCTGGTTGCTCACCTTGACCCATTTTATCATGTCATCAGTGCAGGAGCCGACTACTGTACACCTCAGCAAGAGTGTCTCACCTTCTGCCACCAGCATGGGGCCCTCAGGCTGCAGCACCTGCCACTTACCCCCCTTGCTCTGCTCAGAAGCTCCTGCAACAGAGGAAGAAAGGCCTTGTGCTGGGCTGGAGGGACTTGGAGCCCTAAGAGGCAAACTTAACATAAACCAGCCATCAGCTGGTCAAGAACAGTTGCTTAGAACACTTGAGGCGTGTTGTTGGAGAGGGAAGTAAAAGAGGAGATGAGGCAGCTGGCTGGAGAGAGAGAGCAAGCAGGGCTATTAAATGGATTACTTATGAGTAATAGATGGCACTTGAGTGCTCACCATGTGCCAGGCAATGCATGTATTATCTCATTTATTCCTCCAACACTCCTTAGAGGTTGGCAGCATCATCCCCATCTTACAGTAGAAGACATTGAGAACCCAGAAAGAGTTAGGTAGCTTTCCCAGGATCACTGCTAACTGGGCTGAATTTTGCCTCCCCCACAAATTCCTATACTGAAGTCCTAACTCCCAGTACCTCAGAATGAGATTCCATTTGGAGATAGGGTCTTTAAATAGGTGATTAAGTCAAAATTAGGTCACATAGGTGGGTCCTAACCCACTATAACTGGTGACCTTATAAGAAGAAGATAGGTTGAACTATTGAGTTTGGCTTGAGACTGGGCACAGAGAAGGAAGGCCAAGCCCTCCCATGGAAGTTCTTCTACACCTGGGTTATGAACAGCAACTCAGGTACTCCCTCCAAGAGCTCTGTGAGGTTCTCCAGTTCTGAGAGAAAACTAATGCTCAGAGAGGTGCAGAAACCTGAGGGGAACCATGCATTCAGTAGGTGTCATGGCCAGGATTTGGACTCAGATCAACTGCCTCAGATTCTGCTCACTACAAGGTCATCAGCTTTGTGCCCCGAGTTTCCCTTCATTTGTGCTTCCATCAGGCCTTGGGAATAACTTGGTTTCATTCCAAGACTTAAGTTTGTATTGCGGTGTTTCTCAGTTAGGAGTGAGGTCGGGGAGTAGAATGAAGCAAACATTCCCTTCTAACAGGATCTGGGGAAGGGTTGTGGAATTCTAAATTCATTTCCCCCCATCTTCAGCTAGGCATGTGCCATTAGCCACTAAGAACTGCCTCACAGCTGTGACCAAGTGACACCCCACATTCAATCCTAGGAATTTTGTTTGTCCTTAGTTCCAGGAAGTTCAGCAAACACCCACCCCAAATACCACTATTTGAGTCAGTCAGACCTTGTTCTCTCTAATTCTTTCTAGTGGTTCTTCCCCTGGCCTCAGGTAGTTTCCTCACATGAATGTGCTAAACTGTGCCCATCACTCAGCACAGGGCTGAGAATAATGCCTGCTCCCACCTGTAAACTGGAAAATCTCATGATCGACAGGGCAATGGGTAGACTACACAGAAGGGAGTACTCTACCTAGAGAGAAGTGCTCTGGTCCCACCTAGCAAATCTAGAAAGCAAGGTCCCAAAATAATAAAATATAGTAACGTTCTATTGTGAGGCTTATAATGCATGTGTAAGTAAAGTTAAGGCAATAATAGAATAAAGGCTGGTGTGGGGAGAATGTTAGTATACCATCATAAGGTTCTTATACTATATGTGAAATGGTATGCTATCACTTAAGGTAGATGTTGATAAATTAAAGAGGTATATTATAAACCCTAAAACAACCACTAAACTTCAAAATAAAGTTATAGCTAATAAGCAAATAAAGGAGAGAAAATAGCATTATAAAAATATTAAATTACCAAATGAAAACAGAAAAAGAGGAAAAAGAGAACAAAGAACAAGTAGAACAAATAGGAAAGTAATAGATTTAGACCTAATCATATCAAAAATTACTTTAAATGTAAATGTTCTAAATGTTCCCAGTAAAAGTTAGAGATTGTCAGATTGGACAAAAAAGTAATATCCAACTACATGTTGCCTACAAGAACTCCAGTTTAAATATAAAGGTGCAAATATGTTAAAAGAAGAATGATGGGAAAATGATATATCATACTAACACTAATCAAAAGCTGGAGTGGCTATATTAATATCAGATAAAGTAGATTTTGGAGCAAAAAATATCTCCAGGAATAAAGAATGCCATTTGATAATGATAAAGGGGTAAAATAATCAAGAATACATAAAACCCCCAAACATTTATGCACCTAATAACAGAACTTGAAAGTATATGAAACAAAAACCAACAGAACTGCAGGGAGAAACAGACAAATCCACAGTTACAGTCTGAGATTTCAATATCCTTATTTCAATAGTTGAAAGAACAAGCAGGCAGAAAATCAGAAAGAATACAGAAGATTTAAAAATACTATCAACAACTTAGTCTAATTGATATTTACAGAAAATTATATCTCCAAATAGCAGGATATACAGTTACTTTCAATTGTACAAGGAACATTTACAAAGATAGAGCATATCAGATATGCTCTTTTTTATGACTCAGATAGAGTTCTGAGTCATAAAAAAGTCTCAATAAATTTAAAAGAATTCAAGTCATGAAAAGCATGAACTTTGACCACAGTGGAATTAAATTAGTAGAATCAGTAACAGACAGATGCCTGGAAAACTGCAGATGTTTGAAAACTAAATAACACACGAGTCAAAGACAAAATAAAAGGGAAATTAGGAAGTATTTTGAGCTGAATGAAAACAACATTAAAATTTGTGGCATGCTGCTTAAGCTGGTGGATATTTTAGCGTTAAATGCTTATTTAGGAAAGAAGAAAAAACTTAAATGAATGACCATAGTTTCATCTTAAAATAGAAAAAAAGAGCAAATTAAATCAAAAGTAAATAAAAGAAAGGAAACCACAAAGATCTGAGTGAAAATCAATAAAGTAGAAAACCAAAAACAGTAGAGAAAATCAACAAGAATAAAATCTTTGAGAAGATCATTAAAACTAATACATCTCTAGCCCTTCTGAACAAGGAGAGAAGGAGAGTGAGAGAAAGAGAAAGAGAGAGAGAATGTGAGAGCCATAGATAGGTATCAGGAATGAGAGAAGTGACACCAGTACAGATTTTACAGATATTACAAGGATAATTAGGCATTGTTATTAACAAGTTTCATGGCTATATATACTTGACAACACAAACAAATTTCTTGAAAATCACAAACTACCAAAGCTACCTCAAGAAGAGATAGATGTTTCTATCTATTTAAAACATTTAATTTGTTTTAAAAATCTTCCCACAAAGAAAACTCCAAGTCCAGATAGCTTCACTGGTGAATTCTACCATATATTTAGATACAACACCAAAATCTTGATCGATCAAAGAACAAATTGATAAATAAAAATTAAGAACTCTTAAAAGGAGTTCAAAAGACACTTGTGAAAGAAGAAAAGACAAGCCACAGAGTAGGAGCAAATCTTTGCAAAGCATACATCTGATAAAAGGTTTGTAACCAGAATATACAAAGAATTCTCAAAACTCAATAATAAGAAACACAATTTTAAAATGGGAGTTGAACAGACCCTCATCAAAAAAAAATGCACGTGAAAGATATTCAACATCATTACACATTAGGGAAACGCAAATTAAAACTACAATCAGATATCACTACACAGCTTTTAGAACGACTAAAATTGAAAAGGCTGACCATACCAAGTGTTGGCAAGGATGTGGGGGAAATGTTATCCTCCTACATTGATGATGAAAATGTAAAGTGGTACAACAACTTTGGAAAACACTTTGGCAGTGTCTTAAAAAGTTAAACAATCACCTACCATATGATCCAGTCATTTTATTCTTAGGTATTTTCCCAAGAGAAATGAAATCATATGTCCACACAAAGACTTTTATATGAATGTTCATAGATGCTTTATTTGTAGTAGCCCCAAACTGCGAACAACCCAAATGTCTGTCAATAGGTTAGTGAAAAAAAAAACTGTGGTTTATCCATACAGTAGCTAGAAATGAAAAGAAATGACTATTGGTATGTGCAACAATATGAATGAATCTCAGAATAATTACAATGAGTAAAACAAGCCAGGCAAACAGGAGTATATACTGTATGATGTTTGTTGTATAAAGTTCTAGAAAATGCAAACTACTGTATAGTGATGGGAAGAAGATAAGCTGATGCCTGGGGAGGAGGAGGAGTGGAAAGGATGAGTCACAAGGAAACTTTTATGGGTGTTTGATGTATTCCTCATCTTGATTATCTTGGTGATAAGTTCACAAGTGTGAAATGTCCAATGCCCACAAAACTTGTCAAATTGTACACCTTAAATATGTACAGTTTATTTATGTCAATTATACCTCAATAAAGCTGTTAAAAAATTTATGAAGATGAAGCTTCTGTGTGTGATGAGAAAGGGAGAACTAATGGAGAAGAGGCAGTGGGAGGAGATGAGGACTCAGAAAGTCTCATGATTCTTATCCCAGTTGGGGTGAGTCTGGGAAAGTGAAATAGCAGGGAGGAAACTGGAGCCTGGAATAAGGCCCTGTGCCCCACACCCCTCTCTCTCTCCCTTTCTTGATTCTCCTTCTATATTGTCACATGGACTTTGGGAAATGTCCTCGGTGCTTTGTCTCTACCTTGGCTGTAGAGCTGGACCAGTCCCTTTCCCACAGCTCTGGGATTCCTTTCCACCCATTTCCCATCTGCATGCTCTGGTTCTTCATGATTCCTGTTGAGGGGTTCCCTTTTGGAAGCATGATAGAAATCAATATTTTTCAAAAATATTTTGAATATATTTTATCCTGGTTAGTTTAGATATATGATTTCCTAACCTAGTGCCTAACATGTAATGGACACACAAAAGTCTTTGTGAAACGAGTTAAGAAGAATTATGATTCACATTTTCCTCGAGAAAACCAGCTGGAAGAAGAGAAGTGGTGCCCCAAGTCACAGCCAGTGAACGAGGGAACATCCAGGTCTGACTCCACACCAGGGTCCCACTGGGGCCTCTCTTGGGGGTGACAATTCTGGCGGACCCTAGGTGTGATGAACAGAATCTAGATCTCAGTAGGGCTTGGGGCAGAGACCCACATGTGCAGGTGGTGGAATGAGCCCACTGATAGCCATGCATCTTGTCTGGTGGATCAGAGGGTTCTGGGCTCAGAGGGTGAGTTGTACCCAGAAGGCCCAAAACTCAGGAGCTAAATCAGCCTGATCCTGACTTAGAGGAGACGTGGGTATGATAATAATAGCCAACAGTTATTAAATCTTTACATCGTGCCAGGTATTTATAGGCATTATCTCATTGAATCCTCCAAACAAAGAGGTGGGTCCTAGGATTAGTCTCATTTTGGCTCATGGACGTTTGATTTGTATCATTGCACAGGGCCCAAAGCTTAGACGGGCCTCATGCTTGCCTTAATGCTCTACTGTTGCTGTCTTAAAATTCTTAATACTTTTTGAACAAAGGACCTGCACTTTCATTTTTCACAGGGCTGGGCAAATTATGCAGCTGGTCCTGGGCTGAGCCTCACCATTTTTATATTTAATACAGTACCCCTAGAGAAAGGCCCCAAAGAGCAGTTCTTTGTAGATAGGCATACAAGTGTCTGAGCCAGAACTCGGCGGTATGAGCCCAGAGCCTGGGAGCTTAACATCCCTGTGCTGCCCAAGAAGTTCTGCTTCTCTCAACACTTGGTCTGCACTCTGCTGGGATCAGGAAAGTTCTCAGCTCCTCCCTCCCCCTCCATCTTGGTGGGGTCAAGCCCCTCCTGGCACCTCTCTGTGGGATCAGCCAGGGGTGGATCCTGTTCTGTCCCAGATCCTACTCACCCCAGAGGACAAGGAGCAGTGCCAGCAGCCAGGAGCAGGGAGGTGAAGGAGCCAGGCGGGTAGGGTTGGGCATCACTGGGGGCAAAGTGTGCCTCCCGTGGTCTCCTAGACTGGCCACCATTCCATTCTCTGATGGGTGTTGGAGTCTGAAGTGAGATCCATGGGCAAGGCTTTTTCTGCTTCTCATGGCCAAGGCTACTTGGGGAAGTATTTTCACTACAACAAGACAAGGCTGCTGGTGTAAGAGGAAGAAGCTGGGTGGAGAGGTTTCCGGCTTTCGTGTCTGAGCAGTAGTTCCTGTAATCACTCTGTCAATGACTTAATGACCTTTTCCAGGCCCTGTCCTTGGCATCCTGGAAGGGAGATGAGCATGGCTGTCATAGTGTGCCCTCAAGTCAGCCTAACTTTGGATCAAGAATTGGGTCTGCCTCTTCTTGGCTGTGAGACCTTTCAAAGTCACTTGTCATCTTTGAGCCTTTGTTGCCTCATTTGCAAAATGGGGACAGTAACAATCCCTTCCTAAGAAAGGTGTTGCAGGAATGATATATGTGTGTGAGCGCTTAGCATAATGTAAAGGCTAAACATATTAGCCATCATTATTCATAATATGTAGGAAATAGAGGAGGTGATATTTGCTTAAGAAGGATTTATTATAAAGCAAGCTTCCCAGAGGCCTCCTTTTAGCATTGCAGGGCGGCACACACTCTCTTCCTAATTGTGTAATCGTGGGCAACTTTCTAAACCTCCATTTCCTGGGGTCCAAATGTAGCACACTCGGGTTGTGCAAAAATCTGTGTTTGTGGCCCCTTAATTTTCTGTAATTGATCTAAACTTCCTTGAGAGCCCACCCCCCCGCCCCCATCATGCTGCCTATCAGGAAGGAAAAGGTTAAGTGTGCTAATTAATCCCAGGCTCTTCCAGGTCTGACAGCCTCTTTAGCTGTACTGTCTGGATTCAAATCTTGGCTTTACCCAGATCTGGCTGTGTGACCCTAGGACAATCATTGAGCCATAAAATTAAAATAAAAATATGCTTGCAAGTATGGGGTGGAGTAAGCACTGTATATGCTGCAATCATTCTCTCTTAGGTTAACTCAGTCTTTTCTAGGAAAAAAGAGAAGCTCAAGCTTTCAGTGCTTCCCTTCTTCTTTCCTAATGCAGATGGTCCTGGGTCCAGAGGAAGCTGAAGTTTCTTTCTGGGGTGGAATAGTAGGCCTTGGGTCTGAACACTCTCTTGGGGTCTGGGTCTGTCTTGGAGATTGGTCTAGGTTCGTCCCTGAGCACTTTTCACTGGGTCTGTTGAGGTGTGGCTGGTCCTGTATGGCCTTTGGGACCTTGCATTGGCACCACTGCTAAATTGCATTGCTTCCTCTACTTGTTCTCCTGTTGAGGAGGTCTATCTATTGGAACCTCTTTGAACAGACCACAGGCCTAGAAAATTCCACCAGACCCCCAGGACCTCCATGTCATCCTCACAGGGGAACTTTTGAATCAGCCACTTATCTGTGTGAATTCCATTCTCAGCTATTTCTTTCATTCTCAAGTTTTTTTAAAATTAGTTTAATTTATTTTAATAGGTAAGGCATTGTATTGGTTAGCTACTGCTGAGTAACAAATCACATCAAAAATGTCGTGACTTAAAACAATAACCATTTATTTAACTTGTGATTCTGTGGGTTGATAATTTCATCTGGGCTCAGCTCCATGGTTCTTCAGATCTCTGCTGATTTTTGACTGGTATTGCCGTGTATTCGAGATCTGCAGCAGGTTGGCTAAGTTGCTTTGCTACTGAGGTTGGCTGACTGTTGCCTGGGCCACCTCAGTTTTCCTCCATATGGTCGCTCATTCTCCAGGAGGCTAGTCTGGGCTTGCACAGTTGAGAGGGGCAGTTTCGAGAAAGAGCAGAAGTTCTAAGGTACAATGTCACTTCTGCCACATTCTTTTGGCCAAAGGAAATCACAAGACCAGACTAGATTCAAGGGATGGAAAATAGACTTCACCTCTTATTAAGAGGAGCTGCAAAATCAGATCTCAAAGGGCATGGATACAGGGAGGAGGTAAAGAATTATGCATATTTTTGTAATTTACCATAGGCATCCATGGGGTGCAAAATTCACATGATTTAAAGTCTCCTTCATAGGGCTCCCTAATATTACATTCCCTAGGGTTAACCATGGTTGCAAGTTTCTGGAGACATTCAGTTCCCTCACTATTTCTGATCTATTGCTCAGATGTCAGGTTGAACATGGCCCCTTGTGTGGTCTGTGGCACCCTAGGAAGGTTCCTGGACACCCTAAGAAGCCAGGTCAAATCCCTTCTGCTCTAGGATTTCTAAATATACTTGGGGTTTGTATACGCCATTCTCACCACACCCCAGAGTTTTGACCCCAGGATATGGACCCTAGCATCTCAACTCCTGCTCTTCCTCCCCCTTACTTGCCACCCTCATCAAATCATAGGGAAGACATCCCCTTCTTTCTTTCTGTAGGGACTTTCCTAACCTCAATCGTCTTCTGAGCAGATGGTCTTCTTTGTTTTGGCTGGAATCCCTCTGGCCCCCTCATTGAGGCAACAAGTCTTAGGCTCCATCTTTGATAAGGGACAGAGCTGCACAGGAAGGGACTCGACTACTGTGAGGAGGAAAAATACACAAGGAAGTACATAAAAAATATTAAACTTGTCCCTTCACCATAAAAAAGATGCCATATGATTAGCATGTGCGGCACTGGCTCCCAGTAATTTCCCAGTATCTAGGAGCAGTGATTCTCCTCCTGGTTAGTGGACTCGGTACTCGGTTGTTGCAGGAATGGTGGTGTCTATTACTAGCTTGAGGAGTTAGTCTAAATTGTTTTCAACAGGGACAACTGAGGTATATATAAAACACAAGTCCACACTTAACATTAACTTTTTTCTCTCTGCAAAAATGGAACTCTGTAAAACAACAGCTTCTTCATTGTTTACCACAAAATGGAAAACCCAGTAGGCAAGTCTAGGGAAAATATTCAAACTCATCAGCAAAAAAAAAACCCACAAAAAACAAAAAACCCAACAATTTAAAAAACAGCACTGGTGTTTTTGTAATCAAATATATCTCCATTCGTTTCTCTGTTCTCCTCTTTATCAGAGGGGCTAAACCCTGGGGACCACATTTTTCAGAACTCCTTGCCAGGTTTACTTGGGATTCAATTCTACTGAAGAGAGATGCTTGCATTAGATTTGGAAGGTGAAGGAGAAGGAGAGGCATGATCGCCCCTCTAGAAATGGAGAGGGGAACATGTGTGGGCATCAGAAGGTGACAAATGTGAGGTTTTGCAGTGACCCCCACCATAAATCTTCCATAAATCACTTGTAAATCACAGGCAGCTGTGACCACTGGTGGTGGGTTCCTATGAATATTGCAGATTCTTGGTTCTTCAGAAGCTAGGAATGAACTAGGGAGCTAAAGCAGTGAGGATGTCCAGTGTTCTGTATGCAACAAACTTCCCAGTTTCCATGAGAATAAAGCAGGATTGCGTGGCTTTTTTTTTTTTTTTGACCTGACCTTGAATTCATCTAGCATGATTTCAGCCATTTTCTTTCTTTCTTTCTTCTTTCTTTCTCCCTCTCTGCCTCTCTGTCTCTCTCTCTCTCTCTTTCATTTTTTGGCCAGGCCACGTTGCATGTGGGATCTTAGTTCCCTGATCAGGGATCGAACCCACGCCCCCTGCATTGGAACAGCAGAGTCTTAACCACTGGACCACCAGGGAAGTCCAACTCTCTTTATTTAGAAGAGCATTTGGTGTCTCATTAATACTGAAGCCTCGGAGACAGGAGAAGATGGTGGAAGAGTAAGACGCGGAGATCACCTTCTTCCCCACAGATACATCAGAAATACATCTACACGTGGAACTGCTCCTATAGAACACCCACTGAATGCTGGCAGAAGACGTCAGACCTCACAAAGGGTAAGAAACTCCCCACGTACCTGGGTAGGGCAAAAGAAAAAAGAAACAACAGAGACAAAAGAATAGGGACGGGACCTACACCAGTGGGAGGGAGCTGTGAAGGAGGAAAGGTTTCCACACACTAGGAAGCCCCTTCACAGGCGGAGACTGCAGGTGGCGGAGGGGGGAAGCTTCGGAGCCACGGAGGAGAGCGCAGCCACAGGGGTGCGGAGGGCAAAGCGGAGAGATTTCCGCACAGAGGAGCGGTGCCGACCAGCACTCACCAGCCCGAGAGGCTTGTCTGCTAACCCGCTGGGGCGGGCGGGGCTGGGAGCTGAGGCTCCGGCTTCGGTCGGATCGCAGGGAGAGGACTGGGGCTGGCAGTGTGAGCACAGCCTGAAGGGGTTAGTGCACCACAGCTAGAAGGGAGTGTGTCCAGGAAAAGGTCTGGAGCTGCCAAAGAGGCAAGATACTTTCTTGCCTCTTTGTTTCACAGTGCACGAGGAGAGGGGATTAAGAGCACCGCGTAAATGAGCTCCAGAGACGGGCGCGAGCCACGACTATCAGCGCGGACCCCAGAGACGGGCATGAAACACTAAGGCTGCTGCTGCCGCCACCAAGAAGCCTGTGTGCGAGCACAGGTCACTCTCCACACCGCCCCTCCCAGGAGCCTGTGCAGCCTGCCACTGCCAGGGTCCCGTGATCCAGGGACAACTTCCCCGGGAGAACACATGGAGCGCCTCAGGCTGCTGCAACGTCACGCTGGCCTCTGCCGCCGCAGGCTCGCCCCGCATCCGTACCCCTCCCTCCCCCTGGCCTGAGTGAGCCAGAGCCCCCGAAGCAGCTGCTCCTTTAACCCCATCCTGTCTGAGCGAAGAACAGATGCCCTCAGGTGACCTACATGCAGAGGCGGGTCCAAATTCAAAGCTGAACCCCGGGTGCTGTGCGAACAAGGAAGAGAAAGGGAAATTTCTCCCAGCAGCTTCAGGAGCAGCGGATTAAAGCTCCACAAACAACTTGATGTACCTGCATCTGTGGAATACCTGAATAGACAACGAATCATCCCAAATTGAGGAGGTGGACTTTGGGAGCAAGATATATTATTTTTTCCCCTTTTCCTCTTTTTGTGAGTGTGTATGTGTATGCTTCTGTGTGAGATTTTGTCTGTATAGCTTTGCTTTCACCATTTGTCCTAGGGTTCTGTCCGTCCGTTTTTTTTTCGTTTTGTTTTTTTTACTTAAAAATTTTTTTTCCTTTTTTCTTAATAATTATTTTTTATTTTTTTATTTTAATAACTTTATTTTATTTTATTTTATCCTCTTTCTTTTTTTTCTTCCTATTTTTTCACCCTTTTATTCTGAGCCGTGTGGATGAAAGGCTCTTGGTGCTCCAGCCAGGCATCAGGGCTGTGCCTCTGAGGTGGAGAACCAACTTCAGGACACTGGTCCACAAGAGACCTCCCAGCTCCACATAATACCAAATGGCAAAAATCTCTCAGAGATCTCCATCTCAACACCAAGACCCAGCTTCACTCAACGACCAGCAAGCTATAGTGCTGGACACCCTTTGCCAAACAACTAGCAAGACAGGAACACAGCCCCATCCATTAGCAGAGAGGCTGCCTAAAATCATAATAAGGCCACAGACACCCCAAAACACACCACCAGACATGGACCAGCCCACCAGAAAGACAAGATCCAGCCTCATCCACCAGAACACAAGCACTAGTCCCCTCCACCAGGAAGCCTACACAACCCACAGAACCAACCTTAGCCACTGGGGACAGATACCAAAAACAACAGGAACTACGAACCTGCAGCCTGCAAAAAGGAGACCCCAAACACAGTAAGATAAGCAAAATGAGAAGACAGAAAAACACACAAAAGATGTAGGAGCAAGGTGAAAACACACCAGACCGAACAAATGAAGAGGAAATAAGCAGTCTACCTGAAAAAGAATTCAGAATAATGATAGTAAAGATGATCCAAAATCTTGGAAATAGAATAGATAAAATGCAAGAAACATTTAACAAGGACCTAGAAGAACTAAAGAGGAACCAAGCAATGATGAAAAACACAATAAATGAAATTAAAAATACTCTAGAAGGGATCAATAGCAGAATAACTGAAGCAAAAGAACGGATAAGTGACCTGGAAGATAAAATAGTGGAAATAACTACTGCAGAGCAGAATAAAGAAAAAAGAATGAAAAGAACTGAGGACAGTCTCAGAGACCTCTGGGACAACATTAAATGCACCAACATTCGAATTATAGGGGTCCCAGAAGAAGAAGAGAAAAAGAAAGGGACTGAGAAAATATTTGAAGAGATTATAGTTGAAAACTTCCCTAATATGGGAAAGGAAATAATTAATCAAGTCCTGGAAGCACAGAGAGTCCCATACAGGATAAATCCAAGGAGAAACACGCCAAGACACATATTAATCAAACTATCAAAAATTAAATATAAAGAAAACATATTACAAGCAGTAAGGGAAAAACAACAAATAACACACAAGGGAATCCCCATAAGGCTAACATCTGATCTTTCAGCAGAAACTCTGCAAGCCAGAAGGGAGTGGCAGAACATATTTAAAGTGATGAAGGAGAAAAACCTACAACCAAGATTACTCTACTCAGCAAGGATCTCATTCAGATTTGATGGAGAAATTAAAACCTTTACAGACAAGCAAAAGCTCAGAGAGTTCAGCACCACCAAACCAGCTTTACAACAAATGCTAAAGGAACTTCTCTAGGCAAGAAACACAAGAGAAGGAAAACACCTACAATAACAAACCCAAAACATTTAAGAAAATGGGAATAGGAACATACATATCGATAATTACTTTAAATGTAAATGGATTAAATGCTCCCACCAAAAGACACAGACTGGCTGAATGGATACAAAAACAAAACGCGTATATATGCTGTCTACAAGAGACCCACTTCAGACCTAGAGACACATACAGACTGAAAGTGAGGGGATGGAAAAAGATATTCCATGCAAATGGAAATCAAAAGAAAGCTGGAGTAGCAATTCTTATATCAGAAAAAATAGACTTTAAAATAAAGACTATTACAAGAGACAAAGAAGGACACTATATAATGATCAAGGGATTGATCCAAGAAGAAGGTATAACAATTGTAAATATTTATGCACCCAACATAGGAGCACATCAATACATAAGGCAAATACTAACAGCCATAAAAGGGGAAATCGACAGTAACACAATCATAGTAGGGGACTTTAACACCCCACTTTCACCAATGGACAGATCATCCAAAATGAAAATAAATAAGGAAACACAAGCTTTAAATGATACATTAAACAAGATGAACTTACCTGATATTTATAGGACGTTCCATCCAAAACCAACAGAATACACATTTTTCTCAAGTGCGCATGGAACATTCTCCAGGATAGATCATATCTTGGGTCACAAATCGAGCCTTGGTAAATTTAAGAAAATTGAAATCGTATTAAGTATCTTTTCCGACCACAATGCTGTGAGACTAGATATCAATTCCAGGAAAAGATCTGTAAAAAATACAAACACATGGAGGCTACACAGTACACTACTTAATAACGAAGTGATCACTGAAGAAATCGAAGGGGAAATCAAAAAATACCTAGAAACAAATGACAATGGAGACACGACGACCCAAAACTTATGGGATGCAGCAAAAGCAGTTCTAAGAGGGAAGTTTATAGCAATACCAGCCTACCTCAAGAAACAGGAAACATCTCGAATAAACAACCTAACCTTGCACCTAAAGCAATTAGAGAAAGAAGAACAAAAACCCCCCAAAATTAGCAGAAGGAAAGAAATCATAAAGATCAGATCAGAAATAAATGAAAATGAAATGAAGGAAACAATAGCAAAGATCAATGAAACTAAAAGCTTGTTCTTTGAGAAGATAAACAAAATTGATAAACCATTAGCCAGACTCATCAAGAAAAAAAGAGAGAAGACTCATATCAGTAGAATTAGAAATGGAAAAGCAGAAGTAACAACTGACACTGCAGAAATACAAACGATCATGAGAGATTACCTCAAGTAACTCTATGCCAATAAAATGGACAACCTGGAAGAAATGGACAGATTCTTAGAAATGCACAACCTGCCGAGACTGAACCAGGAAGAAATAGAAAATAGGAACAGACCAATCACAAGCACTGAAATTGAAACTGTGATTAAAAATCTTCCAACAAATAAAAGCCCAGGAACAGATGGCTTCACAGGCGAATTTTATCAAACATTTAGAGAAGAGCTAACACCTATCCTTCTCAAACTCTTTCAAAATATTGCAGAGGGAGGAACACTCCCCAACTCATTCTACGAGGCCACCATCACCCTGATACCAAAACCAGACAAAGATGTCACAAAGAAAGAAAACTACAGGCCAATATCACTGATGAACATAGATGCAAAAATCCTCAACAAAATACTAGCAAACAGAATCCAACAGCACATTAAAAGGATCATACACCATGATCAAGTGGGGTTTATCCCAGGAATGCAAGGATTCTTCAATATACGCAAATCAATCAACGTGATACACCATATGAACAAATTGAAGGAGAAAAACAATATGATCATCTCAATAGATGCAGCAAAAGCTTTTGACAAAATTCAACACCCATTAATGATAAAAGCCCTGCAGAAAGTAGGCATCGAGGGAACTTTCCTCAATGTAATAAAGGCCATATATGACAAACCCACAGCCAACATCCTCCTCAATGATGAAAAACTGAAACCATTTCCACTAAGATCAGGAACAAGACAAGGTTGCCCACTCTCACCACTATTATTCAACATAGTTTTGGAAGTTTTAGCCACAGCAATCAGAGAAGAAAAAGAAATAAAAGGAATCCAAATCGGAAAAGAAGAAGTAAAGCTGTCACTCTTTGCAGATGACATGATACTATACATAGAGAATCCTAAAGATGCTACCAGAAAACTACTAGAGCTAATCAATGAATTTGGTAAAGTAGCAGGATACAAAATTAATGCACAGAAATCTCTTGCATTCCTATACACTAATGATGAAAAATCTGAAAGTGAAATTAAGAAAACACTCCCATTTACCATTGCAACAAAAGGAATAAAATATCTAGGAATAAACCTAATTAAGGAGACAAAAGACCTGTGTGCAGAAAATTATAAGACACTGATGAAAGAAATTAAAGATGATACAAATAGATGGAGAGATATACCATGTTCTTGGATTGGAAGAATCAACATTGTGAAAATGACTCTACTACCCAAAGCAATCTACAGATTCAATGCAATCCCCATTAAACTACCACTGGCATTTTTCACAGAACTAGAACAAAAAATTTCACAATTTGTATGGAAACACAAAAGACCCTGAATAGCCAAAGCAATCTTGAGAATGAAAAATGGAGCTGGGGTAATCAGGCTCCCTGACTTCAGACTATATGACAAAGCTACAGTAATCAAGACAGTATGGTATTGGCACAAAAACAGAAACATAGATCAATGGAACAGGATAGAAAGCCCAGAGATAAACCCACGCACATATGGTCACCTTATCTTTGATAAAGGAGGCAAGCATATAGAGTGGAGAAAAGACAGCCTCTTCAATAAGTGGTGCTGGGAAAACTGGACAGGTACATGTAAAAGTATGAAATTAGAACACTCCCTAACACCATACACAAAAATAAACTCAAAATGTATTAAAGACCTTAATTTAAGGCCAGACACTATCAAACTCTTAGAGGAAAACACAGGCAGAACACTCTATGACATAAATCACAGCAAGATTCTTTTTGACCCAGCTCCTAGAGAAATGGAAATAAAAACAGAAATAAACAAATGGGACCTAATGAAACTTCAAAGCTTTTGCACAGCAAAGGAAACCATAAACAAGACCAAAAGACAACCCTCAGAATGGGAGAAAATATTTTCAAATGAAGCAACTGACAAAGGATTAATCTCCACGATTTACAAGCAGCTCATGGAGCTCAATATGAAAAAACCGAACAACCCAATCCAAAAATGGGCAGAAGACCTAAATAGACATTTCTCCAAAGAAGATATACAGATTGCCAACAAACACATGAAAGAATGCTCAACATCATTAATCATTATAGAAATGCAAATCAAAACTACAATGAGATATCATCTCACACCGGTCAGAATGGCCATCATCAAAATATCTAGAAACAATAAATGCTGGAGACGGTGTGGAGAAAAGGGAACACTCTTGCACTGTTGGTGGGAATGTAAATTGATACAACCACTATGGAGAACAGTATGGAGGTTCCTTAAAAAACTAAAAATAGAACTACCATACGACCCAGCAATCCCACTACTGGGCATATAACCTGAGAAACCATAATTCAAAAATTGTCATGTACCAAAATGTTCTTTGCAGCTCTATTTACAATAGCCAGGACATGGAAGCAACCTAAATGTCCATCATTGGATGAATGGATAAAGAAGATGTGGCACATATATACAATGGAATATTAGTCAGCCATAAAAAGAAATGAAATGGAGTTATTTGTAGTGAGGTGGATGGAGTTAGAGTCTGTCATACAGAGTGAAGTAAGTCAGAAAGAGAAAAACAAATACAGTATGCTAACACATATATATTGAATCTAAGGGGGAAAAAAAAAGGTCATGAAGAACCTAGTTACAAGACGGCAATAAAAACAGACCTACTAGAGAATGGACTTGAGGATATGGGGAGGGGGAAGGGTAAGATATGACAAAGTGAGAGAGTGGCATGGACATATATACACTACCAAAATTAAAATAGATAGGTAGTGGGAAGCAACCACATAGCACAGGGAGATCAGCTCTGTGCTTTGTGACCACCTAGAGGGATGGGATAGGGAGGGTGGAAGGGAGAGAGATGCAAGAGGGAAGAGATATGGGAACATATGTATATGTATAACTGATTCACTTTTTTATAAAGTAGAAACTAACAAACCATTGTAAAGCAATTATACTCTAATAAAGATGTTAAAAAAAGTATTCATTATAAGAAGATTTTATTTTATTTTAGAATTTTCACACAGAATTCTTTTCCCCATTTTTATTGGGGTATATTTGATTTACAATGTTGTGTTAGTTTCAGGTGTACAGCAAAGTGAGTCTGTTATACATATACATATATCCACTCTTTTCTATATTGTTTTCCCATATAGGCTAACACAGAGCATTGAGTAGAGTTCCCTTTGCTATACAGTAGGTACTTATTAGTTATCTATTTTATATATAGTATTGTGTATGTGTCAATACCAATCTTCTAATTTATCACTCCATTCCCCTTACACCCTGATAACCATAAGTTTATTTCCTACACTTGTAACTCTTTCTGTTTTGTAGATAACTTCATTTGTAGACTTTTTTTAGACTCCACATATAAGTGATATCATGTATTTGTGTTTCTCAGTCTGACTTACTTCACTCAATATGACAATCTCTAGGTCCATCCATGTTGCTGCAAATGGCATTATTTTGTTCTTTGTGTATGGCTGAGTAATATTCCATTGTATATATGTATCACATCTTCTTTATCCATTCCTCTGTTGATGGACATTTACATTGCTTCCATGTCCTGTCTATTGTAAATAGTGCTGCAATGAACATTGGGGTGCATGTATCTTTTTGAATTATGGTTTTCTCTGGATATATGCCCAGGAGTGGTATTGCTGGATCATATGGTAACTCTATTTTTAGTTTTTTAAGGAATGTCAATACTGTTCTCCATAGTGGATGTACCAGTTTACATTACCACCAACAGTGTAGGAGAGTTTCCTTTTCTCCGCACCCTCTTCAGCACATATTGTTTTTAGATTTTTTGATGATGACCACTCTGACTGGTGTAAGGTAATACCTCATTGTAGTTTTGATTTGCATTTCTCTAATGATTAGTGATGTTGATCATCGTTTCATGTGCCTCTTGGCCATATGTATGTCTTCTTTGGATAAATGTTTATTTAGGTCTTCTGCCCATTTTTGGATTGGGTTGTTTGTATTTTGATATTGAGCTGCATGGGATGTTTGTATATTTTGGAGGTTAATCCCTGGTTGGTAGCTTTGTTTGTAAATATTTTCTCCCATTCTGATGGTTGTCTTTTCGTTGTTTGTGGTTTCCTTTGTTGTGCAAAAACTTTTAAGTTTAATAGGTGTCATTTGATCATTTGTCTTTTTATTTTCACTACTCTAGGAGGTGGATTGAAAAAGATCTTGCCATGATTTATGTCAAAGAGTGTTCTGCCTATGTTTTCCTCTAAGAGTTTTATAGTGTCTGGCCTTACATTTGGGTCTTTAATTCATTTTAAGTTTATTTTTGTGTATGGTGTTAGGGAGTGTTCTAATTTCATTCTTTTACATTTACCTGTCCAGTTTTCCCAGCACACTTTCTTTTTTCCATTGTATATTCTTACCTCCTTTGTCATAGATTAGTTGACCATAGGTACGTTGGTTTACCTCTGGGCTTTCTATCTTGTTCCATTGAGCTATGTTTCTGTTTTTGTGCCAGTACCATACTGCCTTGATTACTGTAGCTTTGTAGTATAGTCTGAAGTCAGGGCATCTGATTCCATCTGCGTTTTTTTCCCTCAAGACTGCTTTGGCTATTCGGGGTCTTTTGTGTCTCCATACAAATTTTAAGATTGTTTGTTCTAGTTCTGTAAAAAATGCCCTTGGTAATTTGATAGAGATTGCATTGAATCTGTAGATTGCTTTGGGTAGTAGAGTCATTTTCACAATATTGATTCTTCCAATCCAAGTGGGTAGAGTATTCTTCATTTTAGCTATTTCCCTTTCATCACTTTAAGTATATCATGTCTCTCCCTTCTGGCCTGCAGAGTTTCTGCTGAAAGATCAGCTGATAACCTCATGGGGATTCCCTTGTGTGTTATTTGTTGTTTTTCCCTTGCTGCTTTTAATATTTTTTTCTTTGTATTCAATTTTTTTTAGTTTGATTAATATGTGTCTTGGCATTTTTCTCCTTGGCTTTATCCTGGATGGGACTCTCTGCACTTCTTGGACTTGAGTGACTATTTCCTTTTTCCATGTTAGGAAAGTTTTCAACTATAATCTCTTCAAATATTTTCTGACACTTTCTTTCCCTTCTTCTTCTGGGACCCCTACAATTCAAATGTTGCTGTGTTTTATGATGTCCCACATGTCTCTGAGACTGTCCTCTTTTTTTTCATTCTTTTTTCTTTATTCAGTTCTGTGGTAGTGATTTCCACCATTCTATATTGGTGCTCACTTATACGTTCTTCTGCCTCAGTTATTTTGTTATTAATTCCTTCTAGTGTATTTTTCATTTCAGTTATTGTATTGTTCATCACTCTTTGCTTGTTCTTTAGTTCTTCTAGGTCCTACTTAAACCTTTCATTTATCTTCTCCATCTGTGCCTCCATTCTTTTTCTGAGATCTTGCATCATCTTTACTATGAATTATTTTTCAGGTACATTGCCTATCTCCTCCTCATTTGGTCTTGTCGGTTTTTACCTTGCTACTTTGTCTTCAACATATTTCTCTGTCATCTCATTTTGTCTAACATACTGTGTTTGTTCTCTCCTTTCTGCAGGCTGCACGGTTGTAGTTCCTCTTGCTTCTGACGTCTGCCCCCTGGTTGTTGAGGTTTGTCCAGGTGCTTGTGCACGTTTCCTGTTTGGTGGGACTGGTGCCTGCCCTCTGGTGGGTAGAGCTGGGTCTTGTCCCTCTGGTGGGCAGGGCCATGTCAAAGAGTGTGTTTTTGGGTGTCTGTGAGCTTAGTATGAGTTTAGGCAGCCTGTCTGCTGATGGCTAGGGCTGTGTTCCTATCTATTTTGATGGTTGTTTGGCCTGAGGTGTTCCAGCACTGGATCTTGGGCTGTTGGGTGGAGCTGGGTCTTAGTGCCAAGATACAGACCTCTGGGAGAGCTCATGAGGATTAATATTCCCAGGGGATGGGAATTCCTCCGTGGTCCAGTGGCCAGGATTCAGCGCTTCCACTGCAGCGGTTCAGGTTTGATCCCCAGCTGGGGAACCAAGGCCCTGCAAGCCATGTGGTGTGGACAAAGAAACAAAAACAAAAACAAAACAAAGAAAACAAAAAGCCAAGAAAACAACCAAAAAACCCCCAGACCAAAACAAACAATAAAAACAAAACTAAGAAAAAACTACAAAACCAAAAAATCAAACAAAACAAAGGCAAAAAGATAAAAGGTAACAAAAAACCAGCAACAGAAAAACAGAAAAAAAGAGAAAAGGAAACAAAACATTTTAAAAACCCCAAAACAAAAGTGAAACAAAAACAGACAAAAAAACCACACAAAAATAAAATAAAATAGAAAAATTAAAAAAAAAGTTTTTAAAATTTTTAATTAAAAAATAAAATGACAGCAGCAACAACGAAACAAAAAACAAACAAAATTCCCTGGGGCCACCTCTATCAGTGTCCTTGCCCTCACGGTGAGCCACAAACAACCCCTTCCTCCACAGGAGGCCTTCCAAGACCTCTGGGTAAGTCTCTGGACCAACTGCGGGCACTGTGGGGGCAGCTCGGACTCTGAGGTGGCCTGACTCCCACGTGTATGTACCACAAATTCCACAGCTGCTAAAGCTAGACCAGTCTCTGTTGTGGGAGCACTTGTTGTCCATTCAGATATTCCTCAGACACTACGTTTCCTAAGCTAATCATGGGGGTTTAATCCATGGGTTGTTCAGCTGCACAGAGAGATTTCAGTTCCTCTTCCTTAGTCATACAGCCCCTGTGGCTCAGCTTTGGTTTCAGCCCCATCTCTGCATGTGAGCCACACTCAGGCTCTGCTCCCTGCCCAGGTGAGGGGGGGGGAAGGCAACTACTGACTGGGGCATGTTTCCTTGCTCAGGTTAGGAGGGGCAATAGGTGGCAACAGAGGGGGGCATGTGTGCTTGCTCGGGCCAGAAAGGGATAAGTTTGCAATGACTGGGGCACATGTGCTCTTTCTGGTGAGATCCCCCTCTAGTGCCTGCAGTGGCAGAGGTTGGCAGGAGGTGATGACCAACCATGGCATACATGCTTGCACAGGCATGAAGGGGACAAGGTGGTAAAGACTGGGGCATGCGTGCTTGCTCTGGTGGGAGCCCCACCCAGTGCCTGCGGAGGCAGGGACTGGTGTGTGGGGAGAGAAGTTGTGATGGTGGCCCTGCCCCTCATGCACCACTCAACAATGGCACCTTGCTTCCATGGCAGTCTGCGATTCCTCCAGGGGCATTCCCTGCTGCAGACCTCCTAACTCTTGTCCCCTCAGTCTGTCTCTGAGCAGTGGAGTTCCTCGCTCCCATCCCCTCAGGCCATCTCTGTGCAGCCAACAGCAGTCCTCTCCCCAGGTTCACTCTCCAAACCCCACGCTTCAGCACCCAGCCCCTGTCAGCACTGGTGGACACCATTCTCAGGCTGGGGCACGCAGGGCTGTGGAGCAGACCATCTGTGCAAGACTCAGTCCGTCCTGCCTGCCACAGGCCAACTGCTGTACTTTCCTCTGATAGCCCCTGAAGCCCCCCCTCTATTAGAGCTGATCTTGCCACCAGTGAAGGGGCTTCCCTGGGTGTGACAATCTCTCCTCTCCTTCAGCTTCTCCCCCAAGGGGTTTGGGTCCCATCCCATGTCTTCTTTTCTTTTCCTTCTTTTTCTCTCTTTCATCATACCCAGTTACGAGGGGATATTTTATCTTCCTTTTAGGTGTCCAAGGTCCTCTGCTAGTGTTCAGCAGGTGCTCTGCATGAACTGTTCCACTTGTAGATGTATTCTTGATGTACTTGAGGGGAGAGGTGAACCCCAGGTCCTCCTTTTCTGCCTTCTAGACCTCATCCTCCCAGGAAGATTTTTTTTTAAATTACTGATTCAGTTTCTTTAATCGTTTAGTACTCCACATATTTCTTATTTCTTCTTATTCAGTTTTGATCAGTTCCACGTAGTTTCCCTTTCCACTAAACTTTACATTTTATATTGGCAAAGTTGTTCATGATATCCTCTTTTCATTTTAATATCTGCGGGATCTATATTAATGTCCCTTTTCCATTCCTGATATAGATTGTTCACTCCCCGCGCCCCCCTGCCACCTTACTCTTTCTTCTCTCTCTCTCTCTTTCCCTTTCTTATCATCACACCAGAGGGTTATACAATTTTAAAGAATTAACTTTTGTTTATGTTGAAACTTTCTTTTACACTTGTTCTCTGTTATATTAACTTTTACTCTTATATTTATTATTTCCTTTTTCTTCCCTATCGCACACTTTTAAATTTCCTTTATGTTGTTTCTATCATACATAATTTTTTTTACTTTTTAATGAACACTGTTATTGACATATAATCCACATACCATAAAGTTCACCCATTTAAAATGTACAATTCAATGTATTTAGTATTATTCACAGAGTTGTGCAATCATCTTTATGATCTAATTTTAGAGTGTTATAATCATCCTCAAAAGAGACCCTGTACCCATTAGCAGTCAATTCTCATCCTCCAATCCTTCTCTTGGCAGACACAAATCAAATTTATGACTCCATAGATTTGCCTATTCTGAACATTACATACAAATGGAATCATATAATACATCATATGTAATTTTAATCAAAGTTTTAAAATCAACTTTATGAATCTCAATGAGTTGTATATTTAGGATCTTAAAGTTATTTCTCATTACAAAGACATAAAGATTTTTTTTACTCTAATAGTTGATCTAGGTTTAGATTTAAGTATTTAATGTGTTTGGAATTTATTTCTTGTTCAGTGAGATTTATAAAAAAAGTTGTGCCCAACACCATTGTTGCCTGGCTCACTTTTTTTACAGATTCCCAAATTCCCATATATATGTGGGCTTTCTAATTCATTAGTATTTTAGTCAACAGATTTATTTACATTTTCTGTGTAAATTCACGTATTTCTTCCTCCTTCCCAATTATTTTTTATTCATTAAATTTTCTTGCCACATTGCATTGGCCAGGATCTCCAGTACATTGTTGAATAGATGCAGTGAGATTAGATATCTTGTTGTTGTTGATTCCAAAGGACATTCTTATAAAATTGCGCATTAAAGATGATATGTTGTTTGAGGACTTTGGTAGATAAATATCAGGTTAAGAATGTTCCCTTCTATTCCTAGTTGTCTAAACATTATTAAATGAGAATGAGTAGTAGGAGGAATCAATACCAAAGGGGTAAAATATAGGAATACAGCTCCTGAACTGACAAGTAATATGGCCTGAGGAAAAAGCACAGTCTATATGTTCAGAGAAACTTGTACTCCAGTCTGGCTCTGCCAACTGCTAGTATGTCCCTTGCCTCTATAAGCCTCCAGTTCCTTATCTATAAAATGGACATTATCATACCTAATCACAGAGTTGTCAGAATTAAATTATATAAAGCACACACAATACTGCCTGGCTCACCAACATTAATAGTTTATTATTCTACTTCCTTGTAGATCCAATTGCTCTGCCTGTGATAATAGGCCCCTTGGGAGGGTGCTGATTGGGCAGGCTGTGAATTTCAGATTCACATCCTGGCCTCTCTCCCAAAAACATCACCCTGAAGTGGTTTGAAACAGAAAGGAAACCACATCCCTCCAGACCCAGATGGTGCAATTGAAGAACACAATGTCTACATAACCTTTAGTACCACTGATGTGGTTCCTGACTCTACAGGACTTCTACACTTATGTCACCTGCAATGTAAAACACTTGAACTTACATTATGCTCTTCAAGGGAAGGCTGATTTGTCTGGGACCATGCTAGGTAGGTGGCACCACATGTGGCAATGTGGGTTTGGTGAAAAATTCTCCCCAGATTGACTTCATGGGTATAGACCTAAATAATAATAGGATTTCCCCGTTCTTGAATATATACTGTGTGCTAGGGACTGCACATGCTATGCAGGTGCTAAGTAAATGGCTACCAAGTAATAAGTATGATGGAGCTGATTGTTTCAAGGAGTCTAAGCTTTTGTCCTAAGCTATTTCAGTTTCATTTGCCCTGTCTCAAAAACAAGATAAATGTCCCCTGCAAGGCAAAGACATTCTACCCCCATGGTGTATGGCTGACCGGGCATTACTATGGAAATGCCTCCCAGATAGATAAGACCCTGATTCCCACCATGAGGAGAAATGGAGTGTACACTGTGCAGAGCTCGATTCTGGAGAAGAGAATTGACCACATAGAGGACATTGTGCTACCTGCCAGGTAGAGCAAGATGGGCAGCAGGAGGTCATGGGAAAATGGCAGTTTTGGATTCTGATTTTCTGCATTTAATCTAAGACAAACCCAATGGCAAGTCCTCTATGATTTATTTAAAGAGGCATCATTGTTTTTTCTTAAAATTTTCTTTACCCCCCCCACACACAAAATGCAAACAATCCAAAATTGTATAAATATATATTAGAAAATAGAAATATCTATTAGAAATCAAGTCACCGAATTCAACTCCCCAGAGAGATCTCTAGTTTATGATTTGCTGCACATCCTTTTAGGTCTCATCTGTCCACAAAGTGGATATCAGGTAGTGGGAGGTGGGAGAAGTAGCAGATAAGGTCTGACGTCCCTGCCAAGCCAAGGTGTCAATATTCTCTCGAATGACCTTAATGGTTTTTTGCCATGATTTTTTTTCCCCTCAGTTCCTGTTCAGCCCAATCTTGTGCTAAGCATGGTAGGCTTGTAATTCTCTCAACAGGAACAACTCTATACTCCACTTACTACCAGTGTAGACAAACACTCGTGTGCTCTGAGGTGTTATTGTTCTCCTTGTTCCCCTCTGGATGTCTGGAGATCCTGTTTTTTCTTGATCTAGAGGGGAAGCAATGATGAGCATAGTATTTCACAGATGTGGGTTTGACTCTCATTACCTTGTGACCCTAGAGCTTTTCCTAAAATCTCTGAGTCTCCATTTTCTCGTGAACATGGGGATAATAATGGCCATCTCATAGGACTATGCTGGGAAGGAAGAAATGTAGTGTAAAATAATTAAATGATTGGCTGCCTGTCCTTTTTTCTAGGTAAAGCCCAACCAGCACTGTGAGATGTATGTGTGTTTGCCTGGGCTCCTGCCTCAGGTTTCTGTGCTGGGCAGGGCACACGGCAGCAGAAACAGCTGTCACTGATGATAGAAATGTGGAGTATGACTCCCATGCCTGATGGCTCTTGTTCCCACCCTTCATTCTGTAGCTCTTTTCACAGATCCCAGGGTGCCTCTGCGGAAAGCAGAGGGCCTGCCTGCAACTTGACAGGAGGCTCAGAAAGGCAGGACAAGGTGGTGGCCACATGCTGCCCTGGGAGCAGGCTAACGGCAGGAGGAGTAAGTCCAAGGAGGGTCAGCAGGTCACATGGTGCCAAGGTGTTTCTGGAGGTGGAGCGGAACCCACAACTCTTACCTCATTGGGAATTTCTTGGACTCTCTAGGAAGCTTTATCTTGACTGTGATAATGGGGGTTGGGACTTGATCAAGGGATTGCCAATAAGGGACAGGACATGGATTAGGACTCAGGGAGAGGGCAGTGTCTGATCTCACAGGGCTGAATATCAACTCCCCACACCTCCCCAGGCTGAGCACAGATGCTGCACATGTAGACACTCTGGAAACCTGCACTGACGGTCTGAATGGACTCACGTGTGCAATTCCCCCATAGTGGCTCCCTTCCCTGAACTGTGGGAGCTTCCATATCTGCTGTCTCCTTCCTTCCTGAGAAACTCAGCCTGAGAGAAGGGGCCATCCAGGTATGGGGAGATCCACACGCCTCCACTTGCTCGCCACCTGCTTCCCACATTCCATTCCACAGCACAAGGCCCCAGGAATTGGTCTTAGGACAAGACCTGAGGAACTGAACAGGAGAACTTGGGGGGCTCATTGCATGACCCTAGGATGGACAAGTGGTCCTGGATCCCATTCTCATGTCTAAGTTCTCACGAGCTCTACTTATCTCTCCCTTAGCCCAAACTCCAATTTCTCCAGCTTAGAAGGTTTGGGTTTTGAAATTGAATAACGGGAAGAGGTTTTAGAGCATTCCACATTCTTCCCAATGCAGAATTTAGAGTATAAATGCTCTAGCATGCAGCATTAGTTTCCTATTTCTGCAGTTAAAATTTACCCCACAACTTACTGGCTTAAAACAACAAATATTTTCTCACAGGTTATCTGGGTCAGGAATCTGAGTGCAGCTTAACTGGGTTCTCTGGCTCACAGTCTCATAAAGACTGTAGTTAGTGTGTCAACCAAAGCTACCATCAACTCAAGGCTTCACTGGGGGCTTGATATCTGCCTCCACGCTCACCTCCATGTCTGGTGACAAGACTCAGAGCTTTGGTGGCCATGACATATCACATTAGTTCCCTGCCCCATGGATCTCTCCCTGGGGCAACTCACACGATGGCAGCTGACTTCCCTCATTGTAAGTGAGAGAGAGGAAAAGCAAGACAGCAGTCACATTCTTTTTGTGACTTAACTTTGGAAGTGATATCTCATCATTTTTGCTGTATTCTATTCATTTAGATTTGAGCCACTGGAGAAGTCCACCCTCAAGGGAAAGTGGCTGCACAAGGATGTGAATTCCAGCATTGCTGGGAGCCATCTTAAAGACTGTCCACTACATGTGCCTAAAACATGGAATGATTCTTGGTCCTCTTTTCCCTCATACCCCACATCTAAGTCATACCCCACGTCTTGTCAACTCTACATTCAAATAGACACAGAATCCAACCACTTCCCACAACCTCCATGGCTATCTCCTTGTTCTAAGTGACTGTTATCACTCCCCTGGATTATTGCCATAGTTTCCTAACTCTGGTCTCCCTGCTTCCACCTTACACACATCAGGCTATTTTTATCACAGCAGCCAGAAGGATCCTATCACACTTCAGATGCCCCCAGTGCCTTCCTATCTCAAAGTAAAGTCGAGAGGAGTCTGTAATAAGCTATGGACACCTATTCGAGCTGCCCCCACCTCTCTGACTATATGTCCTGCCACTTTCCCACTTACACACTGGGCTCTGGCCACAATGGGCCCTTGACATTCACTGTCTTCCCTCAGGAATTTTGCCTTTGTTGTCCTCTCTTCCTCGAATAATCTTCTCCCATTAGGTGCATAGCTTATTCTTTCACTTCTTTTAAGTCTCTACCCAAACATTATGTTATTTCTAAAACACTCTCTGACTTCCCGACATAAAGCAGTACCCACAAACCTAGCATTCCTGTCCCTGTTATACTGCCATATGCTGCTCATAGCAATCTCACCGTCTGACATGCTATGTACTTACTTGGTTATTATCACATGACCCCTTCACATGCATGTTAGCTCCTTGGGGAACAAGGAGTTGCCTTTTTATTTTCACTGTTGTACACCCTTGTCTAGAGCAGTGGCTGGACCAACCATGTACTTAATAAAGACTTGCTGAGTGAATGATTCTACGCTTCATTCAGCACTTTAGTTACCATTTTCACTGGAAAGCAGTTGGAATTTAAAAACTTTTCTCTACAAGTCACCTGACTTTTGCATTAAAAAGCCTTAGCTTTACAGTCTACTACCTTGGCTTTGAGCTTAAAAGACCCATTGCACAACTCAACCACCTCTTGGATCTAAGCTGTGTCCACCCGCACACTTAGTAATGTTGCCTGAGTCTTAGGGTCTAACGCTAAAGGAAACTTGGGGTAAGAGTCTGTATATACAATTCACAAAATGTTTGGTAGGGGTCTTCTTTGTTAATATCCCCAGACCTTATCCCACTCCACAGGCATGATGCTTCCTCCCCTTTCCTTCCTATGATACCTACCAAATCTCAGCCAAGAGTCAGACATCAGCAATAGGGACATCCAAGGAGTCTGCCTCTTTATCTCCTGATAACATTCACCCAGGAAGCTTCCAATACTAAAAGTAGAGCTCAACCTGGGCCAAATGGGTCAAGATTGAGGTGGCTGCAAGTCACCACTGTGGTTAATTATAAGTGCCAGGCTCCCTGGGCTTCCAGGGATGGAGAAGTCTCAAGAAGAAAGAAAGGGAGGAGAGGGCAGCTGTGCGATGCCAGAAAAAGTTGGGATCCTGTGGCTCTACTGCTTCCAGGGAGAGTCAGACCAGAGGCTATCACCTGGGGTCACAGCACACACACTTACATGAAATTACTAGCCATTCCCTCCTTGCTTCAAAAACACTGTTAAACATTTTGAGTAGGAAACACAGCAGACCCAACCTCTGTTCTCACTGAGGCAAAAGCTCTAGTGGGAAAGGCAAACGTTGACCATAAATGTATGATTACAAGTTCTGATAAGGTAATTAAGGATGCTTTAGGTTTATCTATAACATAAAAAGGGGTGGATATCCTCAGTACCATGAAGAAAGTGAAGATGTGAGGAGTTTGAGTCACTGAAAAAAGGACGGTGTAGTTGATCTCAAACATGAGTGAAAGAACTTCCAAGTTGAAGCTGGGAAACACTTTGGGTGAATCAAAATCAGGTGGGTACATGAGAAGACTCTTGATATACCTTAAGGGCAGAGACAAGCCACTTAAAAAGAGTGACATGATCCGATTTCTGTTTTAAAATGCACCTCTGGCTACAGTGTGAGGAAAAGACTTAAAAGGGAAAGAGTTAGTGAGGCAGCTGATAGGCTGTTCAAGCCCGAGATGAATTCAAAGAAATGACACAGGAGGATTTGCGATGTATTTAGATGAAAGGATGGGGGGTGGGAATGATACGCAGGTTTGCAGGCTTGATTAAGTAAGTGGATGGGAATGTCAGACACTGAGATGGGGACACAGAATGAAGAGCCTGATGGGGGAGGTAAATAATGAGGACGGTTTGTAATTTCTAAGTAGACTGTAGGAAACAGGCATATAGATGATTTGCATGCTGTCATGCACATACAAAATGGTTCCAGAATTCCATCCAAAGTTCTTTTGGCCCCAAAGCTTGTCCCTTAACACCAAGTTCAATGGTGCCTGCTAGCAAGGATCACCAAATACAGTGAAGGAGGTAGACTCTATGAGTGGGTTGGAGAGCAAGGTTGCCAAGGGTGCTGTTCTAGTTACTATTGTTGCATACAAAACACCCTAAAACCTAGGGGCAATAAACAACCATTTCATGAGGGTCAGTGATGCTATGGCCAGGAATTCAGACAGGGTATGAGAATGGCTTGTTTCTGCTTTATGTTGCCTGGGGTCTCAGCTGGGAAGACTCAGCTAGGAGTGACAAATTCCAGGAGCTGGTATCATCTCAAAGCTTCTTCATTTATACATGTAGCAGTGGAGTTGGCTGTTGGCTGGCACCTTAGATGGGCTTTCAGCTAAAACTCTTACATGTGTCTTTATCATGCAGTCTCTGTGTTTTGTGCTAGTTTAGGCCTCCTCATAGCAGGGCAGCAAGATTTGTAAAATGAGCGTCCCAAGATATAAAATAGAAGGACAAGGAAGTTTTATGGTCAAGCCCTCAGAAGTCACATCACATCACCTGTGTTGTTCTCACAAGCCTGTCCAGATTCATGGGAAAGGATACTTTTACCCACTTCTCCGTGGGAGGAGTGTCAAAGAGCATGAGGGAAGGGGGCTATTGCTGCAATCAGCTCTGGAAAATGCAGTCTCTCACCATTGAAAATGTGGAGTGGGTTGGAAAGATGAATGCTAAATGGAATGCTCTGGCCAGTTCCTTGTCAAGGGCCCAACAGGGAATCTCAATCAGAAGGAAAGAGGAAGGAAGGAAGAAAGAAAGGAAGGAAGAAAGAAAAAGGTAGAATAATAAGGTCTCAAGCTAAGAAGGAACTTCTCATGTGACAGAACAAATTATTTGGTCTCTGACTTCTTCTTTGGTCTGCCCCTTCTCATCACCAACACACAGTCAGCTGCAAGAAGGATGAAAGGATCAGGGTCAGTGGGGAGACTGAGTCACAGAAGGCAGTGTCTGGCATGGGGCCCATAGACGCTCACATCTGAGAGGCCTGGACACAGCTTTTGTGCTGGCTGTTGCTGCTCGGACGTGGAGGCACATTCTTGATGTGGGAGTTTCCCCTGCTCATCCACTCCATTCTGCCCCAGAGCTGACCCCAGACCAGAGCAGACAGAACAGGCACCCCTGCTTCTCCCAGCTGTGATCTGGTTGTGTTGTTCTCCCTTCAGATGAACATGCTAAGGCCTCTCCTCACCTCCCACAGGCCTCCTCCATCCTCTAAAACAGCAGCCATCCTTCCCCTCCACGTATTTTAACTCCTTGCTCACCCAAAGCCACGTCCCCTGCCATGCACTCTCCAAGCCAGGGGCGCCCATCAGACGTGGCTTATTTTTAACACTGACACCTCTGGAGGGGAGAGAACAGGGCCTCACTCCTCTAAGGCCCCTTTCCCAGGAGCTCCCCCCCGAACAGCTGTGCAGTTCACTGAGCCCACTTGTTGGGCTGTTATAGAGGATGGAACACACCCTCCATATGGCAAAATTTGTCCCTGAAGCTCCTGGATGAGTAATGGCCACCAGCACTCTTGAGATGGAGTGTGGGTGTCCTGGGATCACAGCCTAGGCACTAAGACAGTCTTCCAGGGCCTCTCCAAGCATCTTGGGGCCCTTATAGCAGTAATTTCTTAGCATGTGCCTGATTCCTCTTTCACAATCTAGAAGCAGGAACTCTCAATATCCCACAGCACTTTCCTCCCATGATAGTCACTTCCTCTTATATCAGGGAGACAAGGCTTCATTTCCCACCACAGAGCACAGAGTCTCGGGCCTCTCCAGGACAACATTCAAAGCAGGTTCCATACTGTATTTGTTTTTCTCTTTCTGACTTACTTCACTCTGTATGACAGACTCTAACTCCATCCACCTCACTACAAATAACTCCATTTCGTTTCTTTTTATGGCTGAGTAATATTCCATTGTATATATGTGCCACAAATACAGTATGCTAACACATATATATGGAATCTAAGGAAAAAGAAAAAAAAAAAGGTCATGAAGAACCTAGTGGTAAGATGGGAATAAAGACACAGACCTACTAGAGAATGGACTTGAGGATATGGGGAGGGGGAAGGGTAAGCTGTGACAAAGTGAGAGAGTGGCATGGACATATATACACTACCAAACGTAAAATAGATAGCTAGTGGGAAGCAGCCGCATAGCACAGGGAGATCAGCTCTGTGCTTTGTGACCACCTAGAGGGATGGGATAGGGAGGGTGGGAGGGAGGGAGATGCAAGAGGGAAGAGATATGGGAACATTATAAGTATAACTGATTCACTGTTATAAAGCAGACACTAACACACCATTGTAAAGCAATTATACTCAAATAAAGATGTTAAAAAAAAAAAAAGAAAAAAAAAGCAGGTCCCAGGAGCCACCAAGATGCATGTCCCTGCCTCCTTGTTCTAACTGCCGCTTCCATCCTTGCTGCTGCCTCTGCTACTGGGGCTTACCGGTGAGCGCCATGGCCTCAGGTAACACTGTGCAGGGATGCTCACCTGAGTTTGGTAGTGGTACCATTTCTGCACTGGCAGTGGGGCAGGTGGATCATTGTTCCAGCGCCTCATTCTTTTCTGCCTCTTTCTCTTCAGGACATTTCTCTGAATATTCTCTTTTACAACAAGGATCTCCTAAACAAATTCCCCCAGAATTCTTATTACTTAAGAAGCCCTTTCCTCTCCAGTTCAGGTTCAGACAAGATTTAGCCCACCCAAGCATTTCTCAGGACAGGGATTCCTAGCTGCTCCTCCACTCCTACATTTCTGACACCCTGTGAAGGATCCATGACCCTCTGCGGCTTTACCTGCAAGAATGGGTACCATCCTGAGGAAGGAAGTGAATGTGTGGCACATGACTCTTCCATCTTGCTGAAGACCATAGAATCTGGGAGTCAGAGTTGTCTTAGTTTAGAGGGACATAGATAGATAGATGATAGATAGATAGATAGATAGATAGATAGTTCGACCACCACTACACATGCATTGTAGAACTATTAGAAAAAAATTGGTAAGTGGTACTTTTTAGACTCTTAAGTCTCCCAGAATCTCAGATTTTTAGAATTATATTCTTCATGTGGGAGTTATACCTGCCTGTTCACTTTATTTTCCCTAGATCTGACCCAAGACCCAGGCAGACTGGTGAGGCATCTCTCCCCTCCCAGCAGTGTTTACATCTCAGTTGCAAGGTCATCCTAAAAGTGATTAAAAGCATAGATATATTTTTGAAACCTAATGCCTGGGTTTTAATTCAAGTTCCATCACTTATACCATGTTTGACATTGGACAATTACTAAACTTCTCTTTGCCTTTGTTGTCTGAAAAATGGGGTAAATAATAATACCTTACTAATAGGATTGTGGTGAAAATGAAAGAACTTAGTTAATATATTTAAGTATTTTGAGTGATGTTTGGCACACAGTGGCTTCTGTGGAAGCTCTGGCTGTTATATTCTCCAGGGTTTAGTTAATGCAAATATGAACACATAAAAATGATCCCACTGTTTCTGGCCTTTACAACACTCATTCTGGGTGCTTGACAAGCCTGTGTCTTCATTTAAAACTCACATAAGGCATGAAAAACAGGAATCATTCATCATGCTTCATAGAAAAAGAAACCAAAACAGAGGGAGTGTTCTTCCCAGAATCTCCAGGCTTATCAGTACTGGGGCTGGGTGTTGAGCCCATGTCCACCTGGTGCCCAGGCCAGGGCCCTCCCTTGGACTCCAGGTCAACCGTGGGAGGCCCTCAGGCACAGTCCTGGCTTTTTTTTTTTTTAATTTTCAGTTTCAGGGTCACTAAAAACCTCAAGAGGAGTCCCTTAGGCCAGACAGGGGACCTGGAACTGACTTGTGTTTCCCTCCAGGAGTGGCAGATGAGGAAACGCTGCAGGTGATTCAGCCTGAGAAGTCAGTGTCAGTTGCAGCAGGAGAAACGGCCACTCTGCACTGCAACGTGACCTTCCTGCTCCCCGTGGGGTCCGTCAAGTGGTTCAGGGGAACTAGCCAGGCCCAGAGTTAATCTACAATATCAGAGGAGGCCCCTTCTCCCGAGTAACAATTATTTCAGACACAACAAGGAGAAACAACACGGACTTTTCCATCCACATCAGTAACATCACCTCAGCAGATGCTGGTGTCTACTACTGTGTGAAGTTCCAGAGAGGAAGCCCTGACGTGGAGATTAAGTCTGGACCAGGCACCTGGCTCTTTGTGCGTGGTAAGTCCAGACCCCTGAAAATCCAGCCCTCTGTTCTAAGACAGTCACAACTTCCAGTCTTTATCCTAAGGTTTGTGGGTTGTTAGCATTGTGTCAAGTCTGAGGATAAAAGATGAGGATAGTGAGAAGTCACAGTGAAGAAGAAGAGTAAAATGTAATCCCAGGGACATATCAGTACAATCCTAACCCTTCAGAACACTTATGGTTTTCAAAGGCCACAAAAAAGGCTTAAAAGCACAGTGGGTAAAGGTATAGACTCTGGGCCCAAATGGCCTGGTTTTGACTTCTAGCTCTCATTAACATGCTCTGTGTGACATTACTGAGTTGCTTAAATACTCTGTGCCTCAGTTTCCACATCTAAAAGATAAGGATGAAAATAATATTTACTTTATGGATTTGTTGTGAGGATTATAAATATAAGTGCGTTTATAATACAAAGTACTTAGAAGAGGCCTGTAACATATGAAGTATTATATTAGTGTATACTGTCAGTATTCAGGATATTAAAACCAATCAGATGTAAAAATACATTCTTAGCAGCATGGAACCATATATTACACAGAAACAAAGATGTTAGAATTATTGAGGCAGAAAATTGTAAATATTACTTTTTTATGTAGAATATGTAATGCTTATGTTTCTTGAATTTTGTCCTGCATTTGTATAAATCCTGTATATTCTTGGATTTGGTCCTGACTGATAGAATCAAGGCTGAAGACAAACTCTGCAAGACTCAATATCATCCATTAAAGGAAAGCCTGGGAAGAAGAGCAAATAGTTCAAGCCTGTTTGTTAGCAAAGAAATGATTATAATGTTTTTGATATTAAAAAATGAACATGAAAGTTTACTCTAGCAGGATCATAGAAACATACAACAACAGAACTTTTGAATCTTTAAAATATTAGAGCCTTAGCACCATGGAGAAACAAGGATAATGGTAGGTGGTCTCTTGGGACAAAGAGAAGGTCATATGATTTTCAAGATTTGAAAATAAATAGCAAATTGTATGTGAACATTTGAAGGAAATCAGCATGAAATGTCCAAGGGTAACATTGAACACTAGAATATAAGGAGTACAGCTTTCAAAACTTAGGGAACCTGATTTCCACCTAAAATTCTACACCCAGCCAGTTTAAGTTTGCAAGATCATCAAGAACTACATTTCATGTACCCATTTTTTTTTTTTTACCAAACAGGGGTTAAATAAAAACAAGGTAAGAATGGAAAGCAGTAATAGGAGACTAGAGACCCCAAGGTAACAGCCGTGCAAGAGGCTTAGGAATAGCCACCGGTCATTCCAGACCAAGAGGACTGAGAGCTTTAAAGAGGAACATCTGCAAAAGATAGAATTGTTAGAATATTAAATAGTTCACAAACTTATGTCCACCATTTCTAATATTATTTAACATTGAGTTGAAATATAATCCAATGCTTTTAGAAAGAAGAAAGCAATAGAAAGCATAAGAATTATAAAGAAAATGGGAAAGCTGTCTCTCTATGGCATCTGGAAAACGTAATAGGATCAACATTAAATTTTACAATCAATAAGATAATTTAGTAATGTAGCAAGTTATAAAATCAACAAATAAAAAGAAAAATCTTTCATATATCAAACAACAACCAGTAAGAAGATATAATGGAAAAGACAAGACATACATGATAGAAAATTTTAATTAAATTAAATACTTGGGTCAACTTCTACTAAAACCGTAATAAGAACTAGATTTACTCACCCACTAAAAATCTAGGCAGGACTTCCCTTGTGGTGCAGTGGTTAAGAACCCACCTGCCAATGCAGGGGGCACGGGTTCAAGCCCTGGTCCAGGAAGATCCCACATGCCATGGATCAACTAAGCCCGTGTGCCACAACTACTGAGCCTGTGCTCTAGAGCCTGTGTGCTAAAACTACTGAGCCCCTGTGTCACAACTACTGAAGCCCACGAACCTAGAGCCCATGCTTCACAACAAGAGAAGCCCCTGCAACGAGAAGCCCACGCGCCGCAATGAGAAGCCCGCGCGCCGCAATGAAGAGTAGCCAAAGCTTGCCACAACTAGAGAAAGCCCGCTTGCAACAACAAAGACCCAACGTAGCCAATAAATAAATAAATTTTTTTTTTTTAAATCTAGGCAAACTATGTGAAACAATGGTTGACAAGACATTGGACATCAGGCAACAAACAACAATAATATCTAAGAGATGAGAAACAAATGAGGTGAGACCAAAGGTTACCTCCACTTTACTCTCTGGGAAAGCTTGCAGGGCACCATGCAGGGAGAGAGGACTCAGATGGAGCCTAGAAGTCTCCCTGAGTTGATTAGGAGGAGTTAGAAGTCCAAGGAGGGAAATGTGGTAGAATTTTCAGAGTGGAGCACCAAAGACGAAAGAGATACACAGAGAGTAAACTCCAAAGATCTTGAGCTTGGCCTCAGGGGGAAAGTCCCAGGAGCTCACAAAAGGCCAAGACTAGTGCCTGTTTCCATCAAACTGAGTGAAAAACCTCGTATTTTGTAGGCATCTGGGACAGTACACAGAAGGGTTCTGCTGCAGTAGAGGTAAAAGAATTAGCTCTAGGCTAAATGATACTGTGATTCAGCATCACAAATCTTAACTACTGATACTGTGATTCAGCACCACGAATCTTAACTACAACATATGAAAATGTCAAACTGTTCCCAGGTAATTTAGCCATGTCCCAAAATAAGTCGAGCATATTTGTTACATTACAAAATTTCCAATGCCCAACAAAGTAAAAGTCACATCTGGAATGCAATAAAAATGACCAGGCATGAAAAAACAGGAAGATTCAATTTGCAATGAGAAAATCAATCATTTGAAAATGAACCAGAAATGACAGATGATAGAATTAGTACACAAGGACATTAAAGTTATTATAACTACACTATGGATGTTCAAGTAGCTAGAGGAAAGTTAAATATGTGAAGTAGAGGCATGGAAAACATTTTAAAAGATCAAGACTGAAGTTTTAGAGATGGAAACTGCAATGACTAGGATGAAAAATAGACTAGATGGGATTAATTGCAGATAACACACTGAAGAAAAAGATTAATGAACTAAAAGACACAGCAACTGAAACAATCAATAGTCCAGACCCAAATGACTGCACTGAGGAATTCTACCAGACATTTAAGGAAGAAATACTAACAATTCTACACATATTCTTCCAGAAAATTGAAGAGGAAGTAATGCCTCCCAATTTTTAGGGTGAACATTATTCTGGTTCTAAAACCAGATAAGGAAAAATATATACCAATATCTCTCATGAACATAGAATTATTATAAAGCTACAATAATCATACAGGGTAGTATTAGCATCAAGACACACAAGTAGATCAATGGAACAGAATAGAGACTATGGAAATAAACCTGTACATATCGCCAATTGATTTCTTTCAAAAAAAAAAAGTGGTGGAGGAAAGAAAACAAAATATTGTAAAGGCAATTTGGTGGAGGAAAGAGTTTTTTCAACACTGGCGCTGGATGAATTGGAGCATTAGTAGGTAGACCAATGGAACAGAATTTAAAAATCCAGAAATGAATACAGTTCCTCCTACCATACACCAAAATAAATCCATATGGATCAGATATTTAAATGGAAAAAGTGAAACTGCAAGTATTAGATGAAACTATGTGTGAATTCTTTTATAATCTGGAAGTGGGGGAAACTTTCCCAACATAATTCAAAAAAAAAGAAGCAAAATAAGAATTTGACCAACTGTACAGAAAGAAACTTGTGTATGGATGTGTACATGTATAATATTTTGCAACTGATAATATAGACAAAGAATCACCCTAATATATATATAGAGCTTCTAAAACTTTAGAAGAAAAACACAAGAAACTTCATAGTATTATGAGCAATCCATATGAAAAGACAATTTACAGAAAATGAAATAGGAATATCTCTTAAACATATAAAAAATATGTTCATCACCTTTATATAAGAGGAAATGCAATTTAAAACTACACTGGGACACAATTTCTCACCTATTTGCTTGGCTAAAAATTCAAAAGTTTAACAACACACCGTGTGGCAGGAGCTATGGGGAAACTGATGCTTCCATATTTTGCTGGTTGAAATGCAAAATTGCATTACTCAAAAGGAGGTGAATGTGACAACATCCAGGAAAATTATATGTTACGTATACATATTCATAATTACATATTATCCTGTGAATACAATCTATCTTTTACAAATGTACCTCAAGGTATGCTAACATAAGTGCAAGATGACTTACACTTAGTCTCTTGATTACAGCACTATTAGTGAGGACAAAAGATGTGTTTCTAAATAAATTGTGGTACAGTTAGACAATGGGGTTCTCTGCACTGTAAAAAAGCATGAGAAGAACTCAGCACACTGCTTCAGAGGGACCACAGGATAACATTAAACAAGAAAACAACATGTAGAACAGTGTGTGGAGCACACTAGGTTTTATGATTAGAAAAGTGGGAAATACTAGAATATTCATATTTGCTTATATTTTTAAAAAAAGAAAATAAATCAAAATCTAATTTTAAAAATTTACTGATGGGGAAGGTAAGAGAGTAGAAGGGACAGGAATGAAAGCTATACTTCTCTGCTGTACCTTGATTGAGGTTTTGACTTTGAAAACCCATGAACATTTTAAAATTCAAAATGAAAAAAGTCCTAAATACTAAACTACTAAATCCGAAATGAAATTACTTAATCTAACTATGGCTCACCCAGACAAAGGCAAATTATCTCAAAGGACTTTAAAACATACAGTTTTAGGATGGACTCACACAGAGACAGATCCTGAGACAAGGATTTGAGTGCAGGGTCCCCCAACAAGGCAGTGGTGAATCAGACAGTTTAAAAAGGGTAGGTCCTCAAGCCAACTACCACTGTGGGTAACTGGAGCTTAATCCAGTTGGGAAACTGTGAGAAATGATACATAAGTCTCAGATTTATCCCTCTATATGGGAAAGGAGTTTGGGATATTATATACCAACTCCCTTTTGGTCATTGATTGAGAGCTGCTTCCAAAGGCGTTAGAGGGTCAGTACTCCAGTACTTTCAGTGTTCCGTGTGCACAGGTAACCTTCCAAAAAAGCAACCATAAATAAATAAATAAATAAATAAACCTGTCAGGTAAAAACGTGAAGTTACTGGCATTGGAGTGCTCCTAAGTGCACTAAAGTCGTCAAGCTCAGGGAATTTGGGTGAGCCTTGGAGATAGTATGCAACACATAATAATGTGTATCTATATCCCAAATGAAACATATCTTGAGGACAAAAAGAACCAAAAATACCCCAAATGCTATGCAATAATCATATTGATTGGTATTAATATTGGTGTTGGTGTTGATAAATATTATATATGTATTGTAGGATGCAATAAATAAGTAATTGTGTTGGTGTCCTTAGAAATTGGGATTTTCAGTATGAGAAGCAGATACAGAGCAGAATCAAAGAAGCTACATTTGAAAACTGCATTCTTAAAATTAAATTAAAACTATTAGCATTAATCCAGTTAATTGTCTTTCTCCTAAAAAAATTACTTACTTCACTACCCTGTGCACCATAATGACCTGGTATACATGTACTCCAAACAGAAGTCCACTACAATACTTACCGTTTTAAAAAATACTGGCGGGAATTATACCCATCTGGCAGAAAGTTTGGGGATAAAGTTGTCATAGGTTCATAGAAAACTAAACCAATGAAGAGAATGAGACACTTAAAAACTCCTGGGAAAATGAAAAGTTGTACAAGGAAGGAAATTTACTCATGCCTTATTAAATGGTCCAGTTGTGAACAATGCTTCTTTGGTCTTAATGATAAAAGTGCTGAATCCTGATAATATCAAAGAGTGGATGTGTCCCTGATAGAAAGATGTGAGGAGGGGAAGTGTGAATAGCAGGTGGAGGGAGATATAAGAGAACTAAGTCATTACCTCCTACAGTAGTAGGTCTATCCATAACATATGACACTGAGAAATGATAACATGAGCACGTTATTTAGAAAGATAGAGAGGATGTCCAAACAATCAGCTAAAATAGCTAAGAGTGATTGATCTGTAATTTTTGCAAGGAGAGGAAGCTATGGGTCTGATATTTTTATTACACACCTTAAATGGCTTTTTTAAAAACATCTTTATTGGAATATAATTGCTTTACAATGGTGTGTTAGTTTCTGCTTTATAACAAAGTGAATCAGTTATACATATACATATGTCCCCATATCTCTTCCCTCTTGCATCTCCCTCCCTCCCACCCTCCCTATCCCATGCCTCTAGGTGGTCAGAAAGCACCGAGTTGATCTCCCTGTGCTATGCGGCTGCTTCCCACTAGCTATCTATTTTACGTTTGGTAGTGTACATATGTGCATGAACAATGTGCTTTGGGAAGGAAAGGATGGAGGTGGAGTTATATGATCAGACCTGTATTTTAGCATGATCAGCATAGTCTAGTTTCTGAGTCTGGGTGCAACGGTGGAGAAGAAAAGTCAGTGAGACAAGCCCGCAAGCTGTTATGATAAGAAGAGGCAAAATAAAAATGAAGAAGAGGAGAAAACTGAACATGAGAGATTGGGGTCATGTCTCACTGGGTGAACCATAAGGGCGGGTATTGTACTAGACAGTAACTTGCCATCTTCATTTCTCTCTCTTCTCTCTCCACCTTGCCTTGATCAAAGCTAAGCCCTCTCTTCCAGAGATTTCTGGCCCTTCCAACAGGGCCAATCCAGGCCAGATAGTGAATCTCACCTCCTCATCAACTGGCTTCTTTCCCAAAAACATACACCTCAAATGGTTTGAAAATGATGTGGAGCTTCCACCCTCATCGTCCGTCCTGGAGATGCTTCCTCCTACACCATCATCAGTACTGTCCTGGTGACCCTTGCCTTGCCCTTACTCCGCTCCTAGGTCACCTGCCAAGTGGCTCACAGTGAATTGCAGAGGTAAGGGCCACCCACCTACCCCCATGGCCCAACCTAGGTGACCTCCACCTGTTCCCTGTTTGGAGCACCTGACCTGAGTTCTCCCATTCATTCTTCACCAAACCGCACGTAAGGAGGGTACGAGTTTCCCTAACTTTTATCACCATCTTATTTCCTTAAAGGCCATGATCCAGTCCTTCTCTTTCCATGCTTCCTTCTCTTTAGTATATAATGGGAGCTGGAAGTTCATTCATTTAACAAGTGTTTATTGAGCATTTGCTATGTGGCGGCATTATTCTAGGTGCTAGGGTTATCATGGTAAACAGAACAGACCTGGTTCTGCATCACTGGGTTCATAGTCATGGAACCTCGTGAACCAATAAGGTATAACTATATGATTATGACTTTTAACATTTGCCGTGATGGAAAGAGTACTGAAATAAACCCACGCACATATGGTCATCTTATCTTTGATAAAGGAGACAAAAATATACAATGGAGAAAAGACAGCCTCTTCAATAAGTGGTGCTGGGAAAACTGGACAGCTATATGTAAAAGAATGAAATTAGAACACTCCCTAACACCATACACAAAAATAAATTCAAAATAGATTAAAGACCTAAATGTAAGGTCAGACACTATAAAACTCTTAGAGGAAAACATAGGCAGAACACTCTATGACATACATCACAGCAAGATCCTTTTTGACCCACCTCCTAGAGAAATGGAAATAAAAACAAAAATAAACAAATGGGACCTAAGAAAATTTAACAGCTTTTGCACAGCAAAGAAAACCATAAACAAGACCAAAAGACAACCCTCAGAATGGGAGAAAATATTTGCAAATGAAACAACTGACAAAGGATTAATCTCCAAAAGATACAAGCAGCTCATGCAGCTCAATATCAAAAAAACAAACAACTCAATCCAAAAATGAGCAGAAGACCTAAATAGGCATTTCTCCAAAGAAGATATACAGGTTGCCAACAAACACATGAAAGGATGCTCAACATCACTAATGATTAGAGAAATGCAAATCAAAACTACAATGAGGTATTACCTTACACCAGTCAGAATGGCCATCATCAAAAAATCTACAAACAATAAATGCTGGAGAGCGTGTGGAGAAAAGGGAACCCTCTTGCACTGTTGGTGGGAATGTAAATTGATACAGCCACTATGGAGAACGGTATGGAGGTTCCTTAAAAAAATAAAAATAGAACTACCATACGACCTAGCATTCCCACTGCTGGGCATATACCCTGAGAAAACCATAATTCAAAAAGAGTCATGTACCACAATGTTCATTGCAGCTCTATTTACAATAGCCAGGACATGGAAGCAACCTAAGTGTCCATTGACAGATGAATGGATAAAGAAGATGTGGCACATATATACAATAGAATATTACGCAGCCATAAAAATAAACGAAATTGAATTATTTGTAGTGAGGTAGATTGACCTAGAGTCTGTCCTACAGAGTGAAGTAAGTCAGAAAGAAAAAAACAAATACTGTATGCTAACACATATATATGGAATCTAAAAAACAAACAAAAAAATCGTTCTGATGAACCTAGGAACAGGACAGGAATAAAGACGCAGACATAGAGAATGGACTCAAGGACACAGGGAGTGGGAAGGGTAAGCTGGGACAAAGTGAGAGAGTGGCATGGACATATATACACTACCAAATGTAAAATAGATAGCTGGTGGGAAGCAGCCGCATAGCACAGGGAGATCAGCTCGGTGCTTTGTGACCATCTAGAGGGGTAGGATAGGGAGGGTGGGAGGGAGATGCAAGAGGGAGGAGATATGGGGATATATATATATATGTATAGCTGATTCACTTTTTTATACGGCAGAAACTAACACACAATTGTAAAGCAATTATACTCTGATAAAGATGTTAAAAAAAAAAACAGTACTGAAATAGATGGAAACATGAGAGATTTAGTTTACAAGGAAATATGTTTTTGAAGTAGTGATGATGGAACCAAGGCATATAAGATGAAAGAGAGTCAGCCAAGTTAAGAGTAGAGTGTTCCAGGCAGAAGAAACAGAACGTGCAAGGCCCTGCGGTGGGGTGGGGTGGAGAGTAAGACATGTTTGCGGAGCAGAGAGGAGGCCCATGTGGCTGGATCTTAGTGAGAAGAGGGGTGCCTGAAAAAGGAAATGGCTGGAGAGAAGGGACAGGGACCAGATCACACAGCTCTTATAGGCCACAGTAAGGAAGTTTCTCTCACTTTGGACTCTCCACGTGGGCTCCTAACCCCTTGTCCAGACCACCATGTCACCACTGCTTTGCTGCCAGTTCTGCCTTTGAAACAGGCTTCTTTTTTTTTTTATTTTTTTTTAATTTATTTATTATTTATTTTTGGCTGTGTTGGGTCTTTGTTTCTGTGCGAGGGCTTTCTCCAGTTGCGGCAAGCGGGGGCCACTCTTCATCACAGTGCGCAGGCCTCTCACTGTCGCGGCCTCTCCTTGCGGAGCACAGGCTCCAGACGCGCAGGCTCAGTAGTTGTGGCTCACGGGCCCAGTTGCTCCGTGGCATGTGGGATCTTCCCAGACCAGGGCTCGAACCCGTGTCCCCTGCATTGGCAGGCAGGTTCTCAACCACTGCGCCACCAGGGAAGCCCGAAACAGGCTTCTTAAATCCACCTTGGCAGCAAAGGAGGGAACAATGCAGGCAAGGCCACGCCCCACCTTTCTTGCTCTGACCTCATAAGACAAACCCATTATGGTGGTGTCAGACTTTGCATCTAAGCTTGCTCAACATATGCTTAACGTAGTCCCTCAGGACATAACTCCTGGGATATTACAAATGTTACCTCACTTTGGAAATGTTCATTGTAAAAATTACATCATAGTGATTTGATTTCCACCGTCACCCATCACCAACAAACAAAACAAGGTCTTTCTTAATGACCAGAATTTTTATCAATCCTTTTTCTTCCTAAAGCTCTATATCCATTCTAATTCCTGCAGTGAACTTTATACTACGGTAGCATATTTTTATGTGAAAATCTTTTATGGACCACAACATTATACATATCATAGAGAACTAAGAGAACACAGAGAACCGCTATCAGAAGAAGTATATAAATTAAATTTATTTGGTTTTTCCTTATGAACTAATGGTGTAAGTGTTTAAAAATTATTTTAAATTGAATCGCATAATTGATCAAAACAACCCAGATATATGACAAATTCTGACAAATAATTATTAAAAATAACAATTAAATTTATATCAGAAAGGCAGCTCTGTGAGACAGATGGAGGAGCTTGTGGTACTTTGATTAAAGCAGGCTCTCTGGACAGCAGTATTTTGAACTGTCCTTTTAAATTGTGTCCCAAATTCTTTACACCAAGGGCAATGTACCATAGTTAGTTTTGGGATGTATGGGAAAGAACTTTTTTTTGGTAAAGTTGAAGAAGGAGAATTGTGAAACAGGAGGCAAGAGAGAGATCCGGCCTTAGTGTGCAATTTTAGGAAAGAGTCTGGGTCTCTCAGGATCTGGAGATTAATTGTATTAAATTACCTACGTATTTATTCTTTAGGATGTCATTATGTGCCCCCAGGGTAAGTGTAGCAACAATAAGTATAGACAGCCTTCAAAGTCGCTATGAATTTGGCTTCATCCCTCCCACGTTCTCCCTACTCATCATGGTCACCTTAAAGTCCTTGGAACATGCTAGGCTTCACCTCAGGGACCCTGCCCATGTCCTTCCCTCTGCCTGAGATGCACTTCCCCCACACAGCTGATCTCAGTGCCCTCTCTCCTTCCTCTTGCCCTCCCCCAGCCCCTTTGCCTAGAGTTCCAGTTACCAGGGCTGCGTAGTTATACCAAACTTATGCCAGTATTCTACACTTACTCCAAATCCTCAAAATTATTATGCTCTCATATTCTGTACATCAGGAATTTGGGCCCAGCAGGGATAGCTTGTCTCTGCCCTATTACATCTAGGACCTCAGCTGGATGATTCAGAGGCTGGAATCAATGAAGTCTCCATCACTAACATGTCTGGCCGTTGGTGCTGGGGTGAGCTCAGCACCTCGGTTCTTACATGAGCCTCTCCTTATCATCTTTCCACTTGGGTTAGTTTGGGCTTCCTCAGAGCTAGCTGGCTGTGTCCCCAAGGTGAGTGTCCCAAGATTCCCAGGCGGAAACCGCATCAACTTTTATAACCCAGCTTTGGTTGACACACAGTGTCACCTCTGTTGCACTCTGTTCCTCATCACAAAGTCCTGCCCAGGATCCAGGGAAGCAGAAGTTGACTCCCCCACTGATCAGGAGTAATAAGGTTCTGGATGACAGTGTGGACTTGCTGTAGCCATTTGTGGAAAATACAATCAGCCACGTGTAATTCACTTCTATTCATCTTTCATACTTCTACTCAAAGGTCACTTCTTCTAGACACACTTCCCTACCTGCCCACCTCCAGACCAGGTCAGGTGTCCCTACAGGCTCTCATAACCCATGTAGGGGTCAAGTGACTGCTTTTTCCCCCTCTGTCCTCTCCACCAGAGCACGAGCTTCAAGAGGTAGGGACCACGTCTGTCTTTGCTCACTGCTCTATCCCGAGAACCGAGAGCAATGCCTAGAAAAGTGTGGGTGCTCCTTGAGCATCGTTTGCATGAAGGAAGAAGTAATGAAGGAAGGGCTGTTGTTTCAGTTGTTCCCGCAGTGAAGATGTCAGTGCAGTGTGTCCCAAGCCTCCAGGTGGCCATCCTCACCTGCCATGTGCAAACGTTTTACCCTGAAGCCATAGAAATCACCTGGCAGGGGAGGAAAGGATGCTTCAAAACCTGTGAGGTCTTCACTCCCACCCAGAACCCAGATGGCACATTCAGCCAAGACAGTCATATCCTGGTCAGCACCTCGGAGGACAAAAGGCTGTTCACCTACCAAGTGTGGCGTGAGGCCCAGACACTGGTCTAGACCAGCGGGCAGCTGAGAGAGCTTACAGAACAGCAGGCGAGTCTAGGTGAGTAGGGGTGGAATAACCAAGCAGCCGAGGACTTGAACCTGGAGACAGGTCGGGTTCAAATGCTGGCTGTGCCCTGTTCATCATGTATGACCTTGGGAAGTCACTTCACCTTCTGAAACTCAGTTTCATCATCTTTAAAATGGAACAGCAAATACAGCCACCTCTACATGCTGTGATGCCTTAGGTACTAAAAAGCAGTAAGCACCACTTTATCACATAGCTGCTTCGTGACAGCATATCCCCTTTACCATATATTCCTGTGAATAACCAAGGCAAAATGTAATATCTTTCCCCAATTCCCACCCAATCTCCCAAAAGCCATTTGGATAATATAATTACTGAGCACATATTAGTACTTTGCTGGGTGCTCATTTGATACAACAATGATCTAAAGTAGACGTTATGATCCCCATTTTAAAGATGAGAAAACTGAGGCTCAGAGAGGTGAGGTGATTCCCTCCAAGACCAAGGTGTAGTCTTGGTACCTGAGTCTGGGGTGGACTGAGCCTCCCTGGTGGTTGAGTGATGGGAGCAGGAAGCCAGGTTCATCCTGATATCTTCCTGTCACCAGGTGCCAGAACATCCAGCTCCCTCTTTGGGACCCTCTTCCTGCTTGACTGGAAGTTGTTTCCCCTGACTAAAATTTCCATCATCTATTCCTTCAGGAGGACCCTCCCTTGCAGGTAAATGGGGCATCCAGGATAGGGCTTGGGCTCCCGGGGTGTGACTCCAGGCCGACAGGGGGACACTGTGAGGAGAAAGCACGAGGTGCTCCCATTTCTCCTCTACCTTGAAGGCATGTTGAATCCAGAGTGTTCCTGAGAGCTGTACCCCATTCCTTCAACCTTCCCCTCTGCCTCTCACAGCTCCAGTCTGAGGATGCACAAGGATGCAGGCTCCCCTGACCTGGGCAGGGCCCACGGTGGAGGGGGATATAGATGGAGTTAGTATAGAGAAAACATTGGTGAGGTGGTCTCTGAGGAGAATTCTGAAGAGAACAAAGGCTTCGCCCAGCTCTCTGCTTCCTCTGCAGGTCATAGACGCCATAAGTAACATAGGACCCTTGTCCCCTCCAGTCTTATACAGGAGGACTGATCCAGGAGGACCACTTCCCATGATGCCTGTAGCCTCTGCCCCAGCTTCTCCTACCTCATCAGCCTTCTGAGACCTTTCCAGCACTGGCTGCCCCTCCCTGTCTCCTGCAGCCCAAGAGCAGCTGAGAGCCTGGACCGGGACGGTCAGTAGTGAGAGGTGGCCTCTCATGCTCTACCCAGGAATGAAGCTTCTGCGGACACCTGACCCTTAGCAAGAAAACCAGCAGAGGTATGGCAGGCTCTTACTCAGGGAGAACCATACCTGTGATTCTGAAGGCCCCTTCCAGGCTCCTCAGGGAAAGCTCTCTGTGGGCACCCAAGTGCCATGAAACATTTACAGTCCCTTCATTTAATGGAAATAAAGGAAATACTAATGGCCAATAAACATAAAGAAACATGCAATCTCATTAGTGATCAGAAAAAAACAAAAGCAAAACCACACTGATATGACCTTTTGTGCCTAGTGGAATAGCCAAAAATATAGAAGCAACTGGCTCTTTATTACATTGATGATGTGCATTTAAATCACCATGACACCTTTACCGTAACTAGATTAGAGGAATGCAAGTAATCAGAAAGTTCAGTTGTGAGGTTTCTGCAACAAACCAGGGGACAGTTAGAGTGGCTTGAGCTATGGTGGTACCAGCAGAGATGGAGAGAAATTGACTAAAGTGAGGTGTATTTAAAGATAGAAAGGATGAGACACGTTTGGGGACTGAATGTGAAAGGTCATGGGAGGGAGGAACTGGGGTGGCTTCCGGGCTAGGTTGAGCAATGGATGAGATGCAAAGACAAGTGGAAGAATAGGTTGGTGATGGGAACTATCGGTTCAGTTCTGAACACATTAGACATAATGTTTGTTCATCATTCCAGTACAGATGTTGAGTAGGCAGACGTCTGTAGTTCAGGAGAGCAGTCGGAGCTGGAGAGATATTTTTACAGTCATTAGGTCTATAAAGCTGGTTGCCAGGGGAACCAAGCAGCAGAACTAAAATAACCATATTTTCCTTTTCCATCCCTCTTGCTTCCCAAAAGGCCTTGGATACAATGCAGTCTCCCAACTGTGGTACAAAAGGGGTACTTATGTAGGCATGGATTGGAAGGAGAACGGAAAGATAAAATATTTCCATTTGTCATGATGGCATGATTGTAGATATATTTTTCTTTTGCAGTTTCATATGATCTCCGCAGGGGTTGAGAATGTCCTCATTGTCCGCTGTCACACTGGGCTATCCTGGTGATACTTAGCAGTCTCACTGGACATTGTGGGAAGGACTGCAAAGAGAGTGACATATAAGGAAGACATTCACAAGTGGGCAGTGAAACAGCTGAGAGAATCAGAGACTTTAGCATTATGGTCAGTCCGAGCTGGAAAAGCTCTTGGTTGCACCTAGTCCAGCTTCTGCCCCTGAACCCATTTTACAGATGGGGAATTTGTGTCTTGGAGATATTAGGTGACATAATCAAGATCAAACAATGCAACTCTGAAGCCATCATTCCAATGTATGCAAAAAGTATTACATTTTGAATTTTTTCCATGATTTAGCATGATTTCTGTTTTAAGCACCCTTTCCATGGACTTATTGTTGGTCAGTTCATGATCTCATTCATGAAATCAGGTTCCCCCACCCTCTGTGTCCCCAGTGATATTAAGGTGCCTTTGTGACATCTGTACATCCAGGCATTTGCTGAGATGTCCATCACCCAGTGCTGCCCTTGACTACAGATCCACACAGGTACCCCTAGCACTACTTCCTGATCTCACAGCTTCCACTTGATTCCAGCTCTGCCCACAATCCTCTTCAGCACACTGAGAAATCTGGCTACTCCAGGAATCTCTGCAAGGTGGTCTCAGGTCCTTTGACCTGACAGAGCACACACCCAGTTCTGCTCTTCTGTTGCCAGGTCAGGCTAGAAGCAGTAATTTCACAAACTGTGTCACCAGAAAGGAAGGCACGTGTATTCCTGACTCCCCTGTCCCTCCAAGCTGGACCTTCTAAGGCTTCTCCAGTGTTAAGTCCCTCCAGTTCCCCTCCTCTCTCCAGTAAGTCGGACAGTGTTGTCTAGTCTCATAAGGTAACCAGAGGGTGAAGAGGAAGTAGAAAGGAGGGGCCACTCTACAGGAGCCTACATTTTCCCAAACTTTTGCATCCTTCATCTGAGTTCACCTTTTGAAACTCAAAGGTACATTTATCCTCTGTTTCTGCAGTGACAGCCTCTCTGAAACAGATGCATTACATTTACCTGCTGCCTAATTTGGTCAGAATAAAGCATTCAACGCTGAGGTGAAGGGATCAGTGAAAACTGGAGTACCGAGCTCAGCAGTGACACCAACAGGCACGTTTTATAACTACATGTCAGAAGCCAATACACTCTAACTCCAGTGCATCCCAAGTCTATGGATATGCTCACAACAAGGAAGGGCCTAGGTACTACTGAACCTCATTGCTGGCAAGATTGGTGGTTCTGTTAGTAAAGTGGCGGCAGGATACTGCTGTGAAGAGGCCCAAACAAGGGCACCTTCCACTGAGTGAAGTAGGATGAAGGACAGGAGTACTGGGGGCTGAACCCAGACGCCCCTCACACTGCAGACCAAGACAAAAGGAACACAGGGAAGGTCTACACAAAGCCCATGACTTTTCCTATTTCCTTCCGGGTGAAGTTCACTCAACCCTCTTAAACAGACTCCCTTTGTGTTCATGTTCTTGTAACCAGTGTATTAGACACACTGGGCCCTCCGAAGGGTTCAAGGAGAAAACTTTCTCTTTATAAAGAATGTGTCCTCAAGCCCACTGCCAGTATGGGTAACTGGAGCTTAATCCAGTTGGGAAACTATGAGAAATGACATATAAGTCTTAGTTTTATCCCTCTCAAGAGGAAAGGAGCTTGGGATAATTACATACCAACTCCCTTTGAGTAACTGATCTGATGGAGTACTCCTTCCAGAAGGCATTAGGTGCACAGTATTTCCAGTGTTCCATGTGCATAGGCAACCTGCAAAAAAAGCAACCATTCAAATCAAATCCTTTCAGGTAAAAACATGAATACATGGCATTGGAGTGCTCTTGAGTACACTAAACTGGTCATGCTCTGGGAATTTGGGTGAGCCTTGGAGACAGTATGCTACACATGTGTATCTATATCCCTAATGAAACATATCCTGAGGACAAAAAGAACCCAAAAAACCCCAAATGCTATTCAATAATCATACTGATTGGTATTAATATTGGTACTGGTGTTCATAAATATTATATATGTATTGTAGCAGCAGTTCCCAAACTTTTTGGCACCAGGGACTGGTTTTGTGAAAGACAAGTTTTCCATGGATGGGGGTGGGGGGGATGGTTCAGGTGGTAATGCGAGCGATGGGGAGCAATGAGGAGCGGCAGATGAAGCTTTGCTTGCTTGCCTGCTGCTCACCTCCTGCTGTGTGGTCTGGTTCCTAACAGGTTGCGGACTGGTACCAGTCCATGGCCCAGTGGTTGGGGACCCCTGTATTGTAGGATGAAGTGAATAAGTAATTGTGTTGGTGTCCTTAGAAACTGGATTTTCAATATGAGAAACAGATACAGGACATAATCGAAGAAGTTAGGTTTAAAAACTGCTTTCTTAAAATTGGATTAGAATTATCAGTATTAACCCAATTGAATTGGCTTTCTCCTAAAAAAAAATATACTTCATCACTGTGTCCACCAAAATGACCTGGTAGCTATGACAACCCAGTAGTAATAAACACTGCTAGTACACAGATTATGGTCTCTAAATAGCACTACCACTAAAAAGAACCATGTCTCCTTAGGGAAATGATTGATTTCAGACCATGGACAGGAAATATGCAAAATGAGCTTGGAATATTTTGTTGTACAGAAGTAAGGAAGCAATATCAAGTGAAGTTATATAAAAAGACTCAGGAACTAACTTAAAGGAGACTCCCACAGATGGGGCAGTTTGAGCATTAAAAAGATAAAATTACAATATATTGACATCCATCAATGTTAAAAATGATGTTATCACAATGGTATGAAAATTAAAGAAACGTCAATGGTCGCTTTTGGAGATTACTAAGACACCAACTCATTGTTATGAATGCCAAATAATAAACAAAGGCATTTACCATGCCTTTCCTGTAAGAGTTGTATGTCAATCTCACACATGTGAGAATGGCTATCATCAAAAAGAACACAAATAACAAATGTTGGCGAGGATGTGGAGAAAAGGGAACCCTCATACACTGTTGGTGGGAATGTCAATTGGTACAGCCACTGTGGACAGTACAGAAGTTCCTTAAAAAACTAAAAATAGAATTATCCTATGATCCAGCAATTCCACCCCTGGCTATATATCTGAAAAAAACAAAAACACTAATTTAATACCTAAGATACATGCACCCCAATGTTCATAGTGGCATTATTTACAATTGTCAAGGTATGGAAGCAACCTAAGTGTTCATCAACAAATGACTGGATAAAGAAGAGGTGGGTTGGCCAAAAAGTTCATTTGGGTTTTTCCATAAGATACACACACACACAATGGAATACTATTCACTCATAAAAAAGAATGAAATTTTGCCATTAGTAGCAATCTAGATGGACTTGGAGGGCATTATGCTAAGGGAAATAAGTCAGACAGACAAAGACAAATACCATATGATATCACTTACATGTGGAATCTAAAAAATACAACAAACTAGTAAATAAAACAAAAAAGAAGCAGATGCAGATATAGAGAACAAGTTACTGGTTACCAGTGGAGGAAGGGGGCAATATAAGGATGACGGAGTGGGAGGTACAAAGTATTGGGTGTAAGATAGGCTACAAGGACGTATTATACAATATGAGGAATATAGCCAATATTTTTTAATAACTGTAAATGGATTGTAACTTTTAAAAATTGTATAAAAAAAGAAAATAAAATACATTTTCAAAAAACTTTTAAAAAGAACGGTATGTCAAGAGTTAATGAAAAAAAAAAAAAAGAGTTAATGAAGCAAAGAATAATATCACCTAATAAAGGCAGAGGTAATGGGAGTGCTAGATGATATTAAGGAATTACTAAATTTTAAGTGTGATAATGGCATTTATATTACATTTTAAAAAGAATTCTTAACTCTTAAATATAAATGCTAAGGTAGTAGTGAGTGAAATGATAGAGTGCCTGGTATTTGTTTTAAGATAATCCAGTGGATGGTAGGTGAAGTAAAGATGAAACAAGATTGGCTATCTGTTGATAACTGTTAGTCTCATGATGAATACTTCCTACTTTTAGGTGTTTTTACAAATTACTGTAATAAAAGTTGTGTTTTAATACAAGCATATAGATGCCCTGCAAAGTCTTTGTGCACTTTTAGGTATACATGTACCCCAAACTGAAGTCCACTACAATACTAAGTATTTTCAAAAATACTAGGAGGAGTGATACCCATCTCGGAAAAAGCTTGGGGATAAAGTTGTTACAGGTTTATAGAAAATTAACCAATGAAAAGGATGAGACACTTAAAAACTCCTGGGAAAACAAAAAGTTGTACAAGAAAGGAAATACAATCACAATATATTACATGACCCAGCTGTGAACAATTATCCTTTGGTCATAATGACATTGATAAAGTGTTTAATCTGCATAAAATCAAAGCATTGGATGTCTCCATGATAGGAGGTGTGAATGGCAGGTGGAGGGAGATGTAAGAGAGCTAAATCATTACCTTCTATAGTAGTAGGTCTATCCATAACATATGACACAGAGAGATAAATAATAATATAAGCAGATTACTTAGAAACACAGAGAGAAATGTCCAAAGAATCAGCTAAAATAGTTAAAAAGTGGTTGGTCTATAATTTTTAAGGAGAGGAAGCTAGGGGTCTGATGTTTTCCATGAAACACCTTATATGACTTTTAAAACAATGTACTTCGGGGAGAGAGGAAAGTAGGGAGAGAGGGAGGCGGGATGACATGGTTGGATCTGCATTTTAGCAAGATCACCATGGTCTGGTTTCTGAGTGTGGGTACAAAAGTGGAGAAACAAATCAGTGAGGCCAGCTGGCAAGCTCTCACGATAAGAAGAGTCACAATAAAAATGAAGAAGAGGAGAAAACTGAACTTGACTGAGGTGATGTCTCACTGGGTGAACCATAAGGGCGAGTATTGTACTAGACAGTAACTTGCCATCTTCATCTCTCTCTCTTCTCTCTCCATCTTGCCTTGATCAAAGCTAAGCCCTCTCTTCCAGAGATTTCTGGCCCCTCCAACAGGGCCAACCCAGGCCAGATGGTGAATCTCACTTGCACATCAACTGGCTTCTTTCCCAAAAACATACACCTCAAATGGTTTGAAAATGGTGTGGAGCTTCCAGCCCATCAGACCCTCATCGTCCGTCCTGCAGATGCTTCCTCTTACACCATCATCAGCACCACCCTGGTGACCCTTGCCTTGTCCTTACTCCACTCCCAGGTTACCTGCCAAGTGGCTCACAGTGAATTGCCGAGTCCCTTCAGTGGGCATGTGAATATCTCTAAGTTCCTTCAAGGTAAGGGCCCACCCACCTACCCCCATGGCCCAACCTAGGTGACCTCCACCTGTTCCCTGTTTGGAGCACCTCACCTGAGTCTTCCCATTCATTCTTCACCAAACGCCACCTGAGGTGGGTACGAGTTTCCCTATCTTAAATGACCATCCTATTCCCTTTCATGCTGTAATTGCATACTTCTCTTTCAGAGCTTCCTTCCCTCCAGTGCAGTGGTCCCCAACCTTTTTGGCACCAGACACCAGTTTCATGGAAGACAGTTTTTCCATAGACAGGGGTGGGGATGGTTTTGGAATGATTCACGTGCATTACATTTATTGTGCACTTTATTTCTATTATTATTACATTGTAATATATAATGAAATAATTATACAACTCACCATAATGCTGACAGGAGACAGAACTCAGGCAGTAATGTGAGCAATGGGGAGTAGCTGTAAACACAGATGAAGCTTTGCTCACTCGCCCACCACTCACCTCCTGCTGTGCGGCCCCATTCCTAACAAGCCACGGACCGATACAGGTCAGTGGCCTGGGGGTTGGGGATCCCTGCTGTAGAGTATTTGGGAGGTGGGAGTTTATTCATTCATTCATTAACAAGTGTTTACTGAGCATCTGCTGCATGGTGCATTATTCTAGGTGCTGGGGGTTCCATGGTAAACAGAACAGACCTGGTTCTGCATCATTGAGTTCACACTCACGTGAACACCGTCATCCAAGATGCAAACAAATATACGGTTATGACTTGTAACATTTGCCATAATGGAAAAGAATTGACTACTGAAATAGATGAAAACAGGAGAAATCTAGTTTACAAGGAAATACTTTTGAAGTAGTGATGATGGAACCAAGGCATATAAGATGAAAGAGAGTCAGCCAAGTTAAGAGTAGAGTGTTCCAGGCAGAAGAAACAGAACGTGCAAGGCCCTGCGGTGGGGTTGGGTGGAGAGTAAGACATGTTTGCGGAGCAGAGAGGAGGCCCATGTGGCTGGATCTTAGTGAGAAGAGGGGTGCCTAAAAAAGGAAATGGCTGGAGAGAAGGGACAGGGACCAGATCACACAGCTCTTATAGGCCACAGCAAGGAAGTTTCTCCCACTTTGGACTCTCCACGTGGGCTCCTAACCCCTTGTCCAGACCACCATGTCACCACTGCTTTGCTGCCAGTTCTGCCTTTGAAACAGGCTTCCTAGATGCACCTTGGTATCAAGGGAGGGAACAATGCAGGCAAGGCCACGCCCCACCTTTCTTGCTCTGACCTCATAAGACAAACCCATTATGGTGGTGTCAGACTTTGCATCTAAGCTTGCTCAAGCTTGCTCTAAGCTTGCTCATATGCTTAAGTAGTCCCTCAGGACATAACTCCTGGGATATTACAAATGTTACCTCACTCTGAAAATGTTCAATGTAAAAATTACATCATAGTTATTTGATTTCCAGCATCACCCATCACCAACAAACAAAACAAGGTCTTTCTTAATGACCAGAATTTTTATCAATCCTTTTTCTTCCTAAATTTGTATATCCATTATAATTCCTGCAGAGAACTTTATACTACTGTAGCATATTTTTATGTGAGTCTTTTATGGACCACAACATTACACATATCATAGAGAACTATGAAAACACAGAGAACTACCATCAAAAAAAGTATATAAATTAAATTTATTTGGTTTTTCCTTATGAACTAAGGGTGTAAGTGTTTAAAAAAAGGCAGCTCAGTGAGACAGATGGGGGAGCTTATGATGTTTTGATTAAAACAGGCTTTCTGGCCAGCAGTATTTTGAACTGTCCTTTTATTTTGTGTCCCAAAGGCTTTACACCAAGGGCAATGCACCATAGTTAGTTTCGGAATGTATGGGGAGAAGATTTTTCTGTTGTTTTTTTTTTTTCCTTTCTTTTTTTTTTTTTGACAGTTGGAGAAGGAGAATTGAGAAACAGGAGGCAAGAGAAGGATCTGGGCTTAGTGTGCAATTTTAGGAAAGAGTCATATGAGGGTTCAGGATCTGGAGATTAATTGTATTAAACTACCTGTGTATTTACTCTTTAGGATATCACATGTGCCCCCAGGGTACCTGTGGCAGCAGTTAAGTGTAGACAGTCTTCAGATTAGCTATGAATTTGGCTGCATCTCGTCCATGTTCCCTTACTCACCCTGGTCACCTTACTGTCCTTGGAATATGCTAGGCTTCACCTCAGGGCCCTTGCCTATGCCCTTCCCTCTGCCTGAGATGCACTTACCACACACAGCTGATCTCAGTGCCCTCTCTCCACTTCTTGTCCTCCTCCAGCCCCTTTGCCTAATGTTCCAGCTACCAGGGCTGCATGATTATCCCAAACTTATTCCAGTATTCTAAACTTACTCCAAATCCTCAAAATTATTATGCTCACATGTTCTATACTTCAGGAAATTTGGACAGGGCCTAGTAGGGATGACTTGTCTCTGCTCTATTACACCTGGGACCTCAGCTGGATGATTCAGAGGCTAGAATCATATGAAGGCTCCATCACTAACATGGTGTGAACTCGGTGCCTCAATTCTTACATGAGCCTCTTCTTATCATCTTTCCACATGTTAGTTTGGGCTTCCTCAGAGCTAGCTGGCTGTGTTCCCAAGGTGAGTGTCCCAAGATTCCCATGTGGAAGCCACATCAACTTTTATAACCCAGCCTTGGACCTCACACAGTGTCACCTCTGCTGCACTCTGTTCCTAGTCACAAAGTACCGCCCAGGATTCAGGGGAGCAGAAGTAGACTCCCCAATGATCAGGAGTGGTACGGTTCTGGATGACATTGTGGGCTTGCAGTAGCCATCTATGGAAAATAGAATCAGCCAGATGTAGTTCACTCCTATTCATCTTTCCTATTTCTGCACTTTTTCCAGAAACCCTTCCCTACCTTCCCACCTCCAGACCAAGTCAGGTGCCCCTACAGGCTATCATAACCCATGTGGGGGTCAAGTGACTGCTTTTCCCCCTGTCCTCCCCACCAGAGCAGGAGCTCCATGAGGCAAGGACCTGCCTGCCTTTTCTCACTGCTGCATCCCAAGAACTGAGAGCAATGTCTAGGAAGGTGTGGGTGCTCCTTGAGCATCATTTACATGAAGGAAGAAGTAATGAAGGAAGCCCTGTTGTTTCAGTTGTTCCCACAGTGAAGATGTCAGTGCACCGTGTTCCATGCCTCCACGTGGCCATCCTCACCTGCCATGTGCAAACGTTTTACCCTGAAGCCATAGAAATCACCTGGCAAGGGAGGAAAGGATGCTTCAGGACCTGTGAGGTCTTCACCCCCACCCAGAACCCAGATGGCACATTCAGCCAAGACAGTCATATCCTTGTCAGCACCTCGGAGGACAGAAGGCTGTTCACCTGCCAAGTGTGGTGTGAGACCCAGACACTGGTCCAGAGCAGCATGCAGCTGAGAGAGCTTACAGAACAGCAGGAGAGTTTGGGTGAATAGGGGTGGAATAACCAAGCAGCTAAAGACTTGAACCCGGAGTCAGGCTGGGTTCAACTGCTGACTCTACCATGTTTGGGAAGGTCACTTCACCTTCTGAAACTCAGTTTCCTCATCTTTAAAATGGAACAACATATACAGCCACCTCTACATATTGTGATGCCTTAGGTACCAAAGAGCAGTAACCACCACTTTATCACACAGCTACATCCTGACGGCACATCCCTTTTACCAGATATTCCTGTGAATAACTAAGATAAGATGTATTATCTTTCCCCAATTCCCATCTAACCACCCAAAAGCCATTCAGATTCAACCATTACTGAGCACATATTAGGTACTTTGCTATGTGCTCTTACTTGATACAAATATGTTCTAAAATACGTGTTATGATCCCATTTTAATTTTTTTCCTAAACCAAAAAAACCCATTATTTCCATGAACATATGTTTTTTTCTTATTAAAAGTGGTATATTCTTCCCATGACAAAAATCTTTTACTGTAATATTTATAAATATTTTACAACAATATATAAAAATATTTTGTGTAAGTAGCATAAGCATACGATAACAAAATTTCAAACTATATAAGAGTTCAAAATGGAAAATAAAATTTTCTTCTGGAAAATATGACACAACATTGAGGATGTCTTCCGGAGGTTTCTCTTGGGAGGAAACTTTTCTCAGAAGCCCCCAGCAAACTTCCTCTTACCTCTCATTGGTCATATGTCCATTCTTAAACCAATCCCTGTCCTCGATGGCTTAGTGGATCCTGAACCATTCAAGAGATGTAGGATCACCGCGATTGAATATAACTGGGAGAGGGGAAAATGGATGTGAGGGAGACAGCCTCGATGCTCAGCATGTCCTCTTCTTCACAGTCAGGGTTCCCTCCCTCTATCTCTGATGCCCATATGATAGGATCTCACCAATTCGACATAGCTTTCTTCATGTCCTCTCTCTGATTCAAGGCCTTCATGATGGAGAGGTGGCAATTGAGCTTGGTTTCTCATTGCTTTCCAAGCCCACTACTATTTTCTGACCTTTCCCCACAAGCCACAGCTTCTGTGTCTCCTTAGTTGGACTCTCAGCACCAAAGTAGTTGTCATGAAATTCCCATTGTCTCTACAGTCTACCAAATGTTTTGTCCCATTAGCACCATCCTTACTGATGTCCCCAGCTATCCCTGGGATGTTGCCATGACAATCCTATGCCTCCTCTACTATGCAGACTGTAGTTTGCTAGCTAACAGAGGATATAAACATTTCAAATGTTGTTTGACATTTCCAATTGCCTCTAAAAGAGTTTGCACAAATTCACACTCCTATAAATAAGAAATGAGTGTCTGTGTCTCACCACATTTTTGCCAGCATTGAGTACTATCAACCTTTTGATCACTGTAAATTTTATAGGTTAAAAACTGGAAATATTGAGAAGAGATCTTGCTGAGGATTAACCAAGATGGCAGAGTAGAAGGACGTGCTCTCACTCCCTCTTGCGAGAGCACCAGAATCACAACTGACTGCTGGACAATCATTGACAGGAAGACCCTGGACTTCACCAAGGAGGATACCCCACGTCCAAGGACAGAGGAGAAGCCACAGTGAGACGGTAGGAGGGGCACAATCAGAGTAAAATCAAATCCCATAACTGCTGGGTGGGTGACTCACAGACTGGCGAACACTTATACCACAGAAGTCCACCCACTGGAGTGAAGGTTCTGAGCCCCACGTCAGGCTTCCCAACCTGGGTGTCTGGCAACGGGAGGAGGAATTCCTAGAGAATCAGACTTTGAAGCCTAGTGGGAATTGATTGCAGGACTTCGACAGGACTGGGGGAAACAGAGACCCCACTCTTGGAGGGCACACAAAGTAGTGTGCGCATCGGGACCCAGGGGAAGGAGCAGTGACCCTGGGGGAGACTGAACCAGACCTACCTGCTGGTGTTGGGGGGGTCTCCTGCAGAGGCGGGGGATGGCTCTGTTTCACCATGGGGACAAGGACTCTGGCAGCGGAGGTTCTGGGAAGTGCTCCTTGGCGTGAGCCCTCCCAGAGTCTGCCATTAACCCCACCAAAAAGCCCAAGTAGGCTCCAGTGTTGGGTTCCCTCAGGCAAAACAACCAACAGGGAGGGAACCCAGCCCCACCCATCAACAGTCAAGTGGATTAAAGTTTTACTGAGCTCTGACCGCCACAGCAACAGTCAGCTCTACCCACCACCAGAGCCTCCCATCAAGCCTCTTAGATAGCCTCAACCACCAGAGGGCAGACAGCAGAAGCAAGAAAAACTACAATCCTGCAGCCTGTGGACCAAAAACCACAGTTACAGAAAGATGGACAAGATGAAAAGGCAGAGGGCTATGTACCAGATGAAGGAACAAGAAAAAATCCCAGAAAAACAACTAAATGAAGTGGTGATAGGCAATCTTCCAGAAAAACAATTCAGAATAATGATAGTGAAGATGATCCAGGACCTCGGAATAAGAATGGAGGCAAAGATTGAGAAGATGCAAGAAATGATTAACAAAGACCTAGAAGAATTAAAGAACAAACAAACAGAGATGACCAGTACAATAACTGAAATGAAAACTACACTAGAAGGAATCAATAGCAGAATAACTGAGGCAGAAGAACGGATAAGTGACCTGGAAGACAGAATGGTGGCATTCACTGCTGCGGAACAGAATAAAGAAAAAAGAATGAAAAGAAATGAAGACAGCCTAAGAGACCTCTGGGACAACATTAAACGCAACAACATTCGCATTATAGGGGTCCCAGAAGGAGAAGAGAGAGAGAAAGGACCAGAGAAAATACTTGAAGAGATTATAGTCGAAAACTTCCCTAACATGGGAAAGGAAATAGCCACCCAAGTCCAGGAAGCACAGAGAGTCCCATACAGGATAAACCCAAGGAGAAACACGCCGAAACACATAGTCATCAAAGTGGCAAAAATTAAAGACAAAGAAAAATTATTGAAAGCAGCAAGGGAAAAATGACAAATAACATACAAGGGAACTCCCATAAGGTTAACAGCTGATTTTTCAGCAGAAACTCTACAAGCCAGAAGGGAGTGGCATGATATACTTAAAGTGATGAAAGGGAAGAACCTACAACCAAGATTACTCTACCCAGCAAGGATCTCATTTAGATTTGATGGAGAAATCAAAAGCTTTACAGACAAGCAAAAGCTAAGACAATTCAGCACCACCAAACCAGCTCTACAACAAATGCTAAAGGAACTCCTCTAAGTGGGAAACACAAGAGAAGAAAAGGACCTACAAAAACAAACCCAAAACAATTAAGAAAATGGTCATAGGAACATACATATCGATAATTACCTTAAACGTGAATGGATTAAATGCCCCAACCAAAAGACATAGACTGGCTGAATGGATACAAAAACAAGACCCATATATATGCTGTCTACAAGAGACCCACTTTAGACCTAGGGACACATACAGACTGCAAGTGAGGGGATGGAAAAAGATATTCCATGCAAATGGAAATCAAAAGAAAGCTGGAGTAGCTATACTCATATCAGATAAAATAGACTTTAAAATAAAGAATGTTACAAGAGACAAGGAAGGACACTACATAATGATCAAGGGATCAATCCAAGAAGAAGATATAACAATTATAAATATATATGCACCCAACATAGGAGCACCTCAATACATAAGGCAACTGCTAACAGCTATAAAAGAGGAAATTGACAGTAACACAATCATAGTGGGGGACTTTAACACCTCACTTACACCAATGGACAGATCATCCAAAATGAAAATAAATAAGGAAACAGAAGCTTTAAATGACACAATAGACCAGATAGATTTAATTGATATATATAGGACATTCCATCCAAAAACAGCAGATTACACGTTCTTCTCAAGTGCGCATGGAACATTCTCCAGGATAGATCACATCTTGGGTCACAAATCAAACCTCAGTAAATTTAAGAAAATTGAAATCATATCAAGCATCTTTTCTGACCACAACGCTATGAGATTAGAAATGAATTACAGGGAAAAAACCGTAAAAAAGACAAACACATGGAGGCTAAACAATACGTTACTAAATAACCAAGAGATCACTACAAGCCTAAGTCAAGAAACAAGAACAATCTCAAATAAACAATCTAACCTTACAACTAAAGGAACTAGAGAAAGAAGAACAAACAAAACCCAAAGTTAGCAGAAGGAAAGAAATCATAAAGATCCGAGCAGAAGTAAATGAAATAGAAACAAAGAAAACAATAGCAAAGATCAATAAAACTAAAAGTTGGTTCTTTGAGAAGATAAACAAAATTGATAAGCCATTAGCCAGACTCATCAAGAAAAAGAGGGAGAGGACTCAAATCAATAAAATCAGAAATGAAAAAGGAGAAGTTACAACAGACACCGCAGAAATACAAAGCATCCTAAGAGACTACTACAAGCAACTTTATGCCAATAAAATGGACAACCTGGAAGAAATGGACAAATTCTTAGAAAGGTATAACCTTCCAAGACTGAACCAGGAAGAAATAGAAAATATGAACAGACCAATCACAAGTAATGAAATTGAAACTGTGATTAAAAATCTTCCAACAAACAAAAGTCCAGGACCAGATGGCTTCACAGGTGAATTCTATCAAACATTTAGAGAAGAGCTAACACCCATCCTTCTCAAACTCTTCCAAAAAATTGCAGAGGAAGGAACACTCCCAAACTCATTCTATGAGGCCACCATCACCCTGATACTAAAACCAGACAAAGACACTACAAAAAAAGAAAATTACAGACCAATATCACTGATGAATATAGATGCAAAAATCCTCAACAAAATACTAGCAAACAGAATCCAACAACACATTAAAAGGATCATACACCACGATCAAGTGGGATTTATCCCAGGGATGCAAGGATTCTTCAATATATGCAAATCAATCAATGTGATACACCATATTAACAAATTGAAGAATAAAAACCATATGATCATCTCAATAGATGCAGAAAAAGCTTTTGACAAAATTCAACACCCATTTATGATAAAAACTCTCCAGAAAGTGGGCATAGAGGGAACCTACCTCAACATAATAAAGGCCATATATGACAAACCCACAGCAAACATCATTCTCAATGGTGAAAAACTGAAAGCATTTCCTCTAAGATCAGGAAAGAGACAAGGATGTCCACTCTCACCACTATTATTCAACATAGTTCTGGAAGTCCTAGCCACGGCAATCAGAGAAGAAAAAGAAATAAAAGGAATACAAATTGGAAAAGAAGAAGTAAAACTGTCACTCTTTGTGGATGACATGATACTATACATAGAGAATCCTAAAACTGCCACCAGAAAACTGCTAGAGCTAATTAATGAATATGGTAAAGTTGCAGGATACAAAATTAATGCACAGAAATCTCTTGCATTCCTATACACTAATGATGAAAAATCTGAAAGAGAAATTATGGAAACACTCCCATTTACCATTGCAACAAAAAGAATAAAATACCTAGGAATAAACCTACCTAGGGAGACAAAAGACCTGTATGCAGAAAACTCTAAGACACTGATGAAAGAAATTAAAGATGATACCAACAGATGGAGAGATATACCATGTTCTTGGATTGGAAGAATCAACATTGTGAAAATGAATATACTACCCAAAGCAATCTACAGATTCAATGCAATCCCTATCAAATTACCAATGGCATTTTTTATGGAGCTAGAACAAATCATCTTAAAATTTGTATGGAGACACAAAAGACCCTGAAGAGCCAAAGCAGTCTTGAGGCAAAAAAGTGGATCTGGAGGAATCAGACTCCCTGACTTCAGACTATACTACAAAGCTACAGTAATCAAGACAATATGGTACTGGCACAAAAACAGAAACATAGATCAATGGAACAAGATAGAAAGCCCAGAGATTAACCCACACACCTATGGTCAACTAATCTATGACATAGGAGGCAAAGATATACAATGGAGAAAAGACAGTCTCTTCAATAAGTGGTGCTGGGAAAGCTGGACAGCTATATGTAAAAGAATGAAATTAGAACACTCGCTAACACCATACACAAAAATAAACTCAAAATTGATTAGAGACCTAAATGTAAGACTGGGCAGTATAAAACTCTTAGAGGAAAACATAGGTAAAACATTCTTTGACATAAATCACAGCAAGATCTTTTTTGACCTACCTCCTAGAGTAATGGAAATAAAAACAAAAATAAACAAATGGGACCTAATGAAACTTAAAAGCTTTTACACAGGAAAGGAAACCATAAATAAGATGAAAAGACAACCCTCAGGATGGGAGAAAATATTTGCAAACGAAGCAACTGACAAAGTATTTATCTCCAAAATATACAACCAGCTCATGCAGCTCAGTATCAAAAAAAAACAACCCAATCAAAAAATGGATGGAAGACATAAATAGACATTTCTCCAAAGAAGATGTACAGATGGCCAAGAGACACATGAAAAGATGCTCAACATCACTAAATATTAGAGAAATGTAAATCAAAACTACAATGTGGTATCACCTCACACCAGTCAGAATGGCTGTCATAAAAAAATCTACAAACAATAAATGTTGGAGAGGGTGTGGAGAAAAGGGAACCCTCTTAAACTGTTGGTGGGAAAGTAAATTGATACAACCACTATGCAGATCAGTATGGAGCTTTCTTAAAAAACTAGAACTACCATATGACCTAGCAATCCTACTCTTGGGCATATACCCAAAGAAAACCATAATTCAAAAAGATACATGCACCCCAATGTTCACTGCAGCACTATTTACAATAGCCAGGTCATGGAAGCAACCTAAATGCCCATCAACAGACGAATGGATAAAGAAGGTGTGGTACATATATACAATGGAATATTACTCAGCCATAAAAAGGAACGAAATTGAGTCATTTGTTGAGACGTGGATGGATCTAGAGACTGTCATACAGAGTGAAGCAAGTCAGAAAGAGAAAAACAAATATCGTATATTAATGCATGTATGTGGAACCTAGAAAAATTGTACAGATGAGCCAGTTTGCAGGGCAGAAGTTGAGACACAGATGTAGAGAATGGACATATGGACACCAAGGGGGGAAAACTGCAGTGGGGTGGGGATGGTGGTGTGCTGAATTGGGTGATTGGGATTGACATGTATACACTGATGTGTATAAAATTGATGCCTAATAAGAACCTGCAGTATAAAAAAACAAGCAAACAAAACAAAAAAAACAAAAAAAAAACTGGAAATATTAATTTTGTTAACCTCTTGGTCAGCTAGAGTGTATTTTCAAGTAATTTTTTTGAAGAAGAGTCTCTGCATGTAATATTTCCTGAGCCCTTGTATATCTAGGAAAATCTATTGCCTATTCACATGAATGAGAAACCTGAAAGTTCTAGGTTTACAGCACAATTGTATCTTTTTTTAAAAAATTGGAGTATAGTTGCTTTACAATGTTGTGTTAGTTTCTGCTGTACAGCAAAGTTGATCAGCTATACATATACATATATCCCCTCTTTTTCTGGATTTCCTCCCATTTAGGTCACCACAGAGCACCAAGTAGAGTTTCCTGTGCTATACAGTAGGTTCTTATTAGTTACCTATTTTATACATAGTACTGTATATAAGTCAATCCCAACCTCCCATTTCATCCCGCCCTCCCTTTCCCCCTTGGTATCCATATGTTTGTTCTCTGCATCTGTGTCTCTATTTCTGCTTTTCGAATAAGTTCATCTATACCATTTTTCTAGATTCCAACATATATGTGTTAATATATGATATTTGTTTTTCTCTTTCTGACTTACTTCACTCTGTATGACAGCCTCTAGGTCCATCCACATCTCTGTAATGGCACAATTTCTTTCCTTTTTATGGCTGAGTAATATTCCATTGTTATATGTACCACATCTTCTTTATCCATTCCTCTGCTGATGGACATTTAGGTTGCTTCCATGTCCTGGCTATTGTAAATAGTGCTGCAATGAACATTGGGGTGCATGTATCTTTTTGAATTATGGTTTTCTTTGGGTATATGCCCAAGAGTAGGATTGCTAGGTCATATGGTAGTTCTAGCTTTTTAAGAAAGCTCCATACTGATCTGCATAGTGGTTGTATCAATTTACTTTCCCACCAACAGTTTAAGAGGGTTCCCTTTTCTCCACACCCTCTCCAACATTTATTGTTTGTAGATTTTTTTATGACAGCCATTCTGACTGGTGTGAGGTGATACCACATTGTAGTTTTGATTTACATTTCTCTAATATTTAGTGATGTTGAGCATCTTTTCATGTGTCTCTTGGCCATCTGTACATCTTCTTTGGAGAAATGTCTATTTATGTCTTCCATCCATTTTTTGATTGGGTTGTTTTTTTTTGATACTGAGCTGCATGAGCTGGTTGTATATTTTGGAGATAAATACTTTGTCAGTTGCTTCGTTTGCAAATATTTTCTCCCATCCTGAGGGTTGTCTTTTCATCTTGTTTATGGTTTCCTTTGCTGTGCAAAAGCTTTTAAGTTTCATTAGGTCCCATTTGCTTATTTTTGCTTTTATTTTCATTACTCTAGGAGGTGGCAAGATCAAAAAAGATCTTGTTGCGATTTATGTCAAAGAAAGTTCTGCCTATGTTTTCCTCTAAGTGTTTTATAGTGTCTGCCCTTACATTTAGGTCTTTAATTCATTTTGATTTTATTTTTCTGTATGGTGTTAGGGAGTGTTCTAATTTCATTCTTTTACATGTAGCTGTCCAGTTTTCCCAGCACCACTTATGGAAGTGGGAGTCTTTTCTCCATTGTATATTCTTGCCTCCTTTGTCATAGATTAGATGACCATATGTCTGTGGGTTTACCTCTGAGCTTTGTATCCTGTTCCATTGATCTATATTTCTGTTTTTGTGCCAGTACCATACTGTCTTGATTACTGTAGTTTTGTAGTATAGTCTGAAGTCAGGGAGCCTGATTCCTCCAGCTCCATTTTTCTTTCTCAACATTGCTTTGGGTATTCGGGATCTCTTGTGTTTCCATACAAATTGTAAATTTTTTGTTCTAATTCTGTGAAAAATGCTATTGGTAACTTGATCAGGGTTACACTGAATCTGTAGATTACTTTGGGTAGTATAGTCATTTTCTCAATAGATTCTTCCAATCTGAGAACATGATATATCTCTCCATTTGTGTCATGTTTGATTTCATTAATCAGTGTCTTATAGTTTTTGAGTATAGATCTTTTGCCTCCTTAGGTAGATTTATTCCTAGGTATTTTATTCTTTTTTTGCAATGGTAAATGGAATTGTTTCCTTAATTTCTCTTTCTGATCTTTTGTCATCAGTGTATAAGAACGTGAGGTTTCTGTTTATTAATTTTGTATCCTGCAAATCTACTAAATTCATTGATTTACTCTAGTCATTTTCTGGTGGCATCTTAAGGATTTTCTATGTGTAGTATCATGTCATCTGCAAACAGTGACAGATTTACTTCTTTTCCTGTTTGGATTCCTTTTATATTTTTTTCTTCTGCGTGATTGCCGTGACTAAGTCTTCCAGAACTATTTTGAATAATGTTGGCGAGAGTGGACATCCTTGTCTTGTTCCTGGTCTTAGAGGAATACTTTCAGTTTTTCACCACTGAGAATGATGTTTGCTGTGGGTTGTCGTATATGACCTTTATTATGTTGAGGTAGGTTCCCTCTACACCAACTTTCTGGAGAATTTTTTACCATAAATGGGTACTGAATTTTGTCAAATGTTTTTTCTGCATCTATTGAGATGACCATATGGTTTTTATTCTTTAATTTGTTGATGTGATGTATCACACTGATTGTTTTTTGGGTATTAAGGAATCCTTGCATCCTTGGAATAAATCCCACTTGATCATGGTGTATAACTCTTTTAATGTGTTGTTGGATCCTATTTGCTAATATTTTGTTGAGGATTTTTGCTCTTATGTTCATCAGTAATTTTGGCTTGTAATATTCTTTTTTTGTGACATCTTTGTCTGGTTTTGGTATCAGGGTGGTGGTGGCCTGGTAGAATGTCTTTGGGAGTGTTCCTTCCTCTGCAATTTCTTTGGAAGAGTTTGAGAAGGATAGGTGTTAGTTCTTTAAATGTTTGATAGAATTCGTCTGTGAAGCCATCTGGTCTTGGGCTTTTGTCTGTTGGAAGATTTTTAATCAGAGTTTCAATTTCAGTACTTGTGATTGGTCTGTTCATATTTTCTATTTCTTCCTGGTTCAGTCTTGGAAGGTTGTACCTTTCTAAGAATGTGTCCATTTTTTTCTAGATTGTCCATTTTATTGGTGTATATTTGCTTGTAGTAATCTCTTATGATCTTTTGTATTTCTGTGGTGTCCATTGTAACTTCTCCTTTTTCATTTCAAATTTTATTGATTTGAATCCTCTCCCTTTTTTTCTTGATGAGTCTGGCTAAAGGTTTATCAGTTTTGTTTATCTTCTTAAAGAACCAGCTTTTAGTTTCATTGATTTTTGCTGTTGTTTTCTTCATCTCTATCTCATTGATTTTCACTCTGATCTTTATGATTTCTTACCTTCTACTAACTTTGGGTTTTGTTTGTTTTTCTTTCTCTAGTTGCTTTAAGTGTAATGTTAGGTTTCTATATGAGATTTTTATTGTTTCTTAGGTAAGATTGTATTGCTATAAACTTCCCTGTTAGAACTTCTTTTGCTGCATCCTATAGGTTTTAGGTCATCGTGTTTTCATTGTCATTTGTCTCTAACTATTGTTTGATATCCTTTTTGATTTCTTCAGTGATCCATTGATTACTTAGTAACATGTTTTTTAGCTTCCATGTGTTTGTGTTTTTACATTATTTTTCCTGTAATTGATTTCTAATCTCCTAGCGTTGTGTTCAGAAAAGATGCTTGATACAATTTCAATTTTCTTAAATTTACTGAGGCTTCATTTATGACCCAAGATGTGATCTATCCTGGAGAATATTCCGTGTGCACTTGAGAAGAAAATGTAGACTGCTGCTTTTGGATGGAATTTCCTGTAAATATCAATTAAGTATATCTGGTCTCACATATCATTTAAGGCTTGTGTCGTCTTATTAATTTTCTGCCTGGGTGATCTGTCCATTGGTGTAAGTGGGGTGTTAAAGCCCCCCACTATTATTTTGTTACTCTCGACTCCCCCTTTTATGGCTGTTAGCATTTGCCTTATGTATTGTGGTGCTCCTATGTTGGGTGCATAAATATTTACAATTGTTATATCTTCTTGGGTTGGTCAATTGATCATTATGTAGTGTCCTTCCTTGTCTCTTATAATAGCCTTTATTTTAAAGTCTATTTGTCTGACATGAGTATTGCTACTCCAGTTTTCTTTTGATTTCCATTTGCATGGAATATCTTTTTCCATCTCCTCACTTTCAGTCGTATGTATCCCTAGGTCTGAAGTGGGTCTCTTGTAGACAGCGTATATATGGGTCTTGGTTCTGTATCTAAGCAGCCAGTGTGTCTTTTGGTTGAAACATTTAATCCATTTACAGTTAATGTAATTATCAATATGTATGTTCCTTTTACCAATTTCTTTAATGCTTTGGGTTTGTTATTGTAGGTCTTTTTCTTCTCTTCTGTTTCCTGCCTAGAGAAGTTCCTTTAGCATTTGTTGTAAAGCTGGTTTGGTGTTGCTGAATTCCCTTACCTTCTGCTCTTTGTAAAGCTTTTGATTTCTCCATTGAATCTGAATGAGATCCTTGCTGGGTAGAGTAATGTTTGTTGTAGGTTTTTCTCTTTCATCACTTTCAATATATCCTGCCACTCTCATCTGGCCTGCAGAGTTTCTGTTGAAAAATCAACTGATAACCTTATGGGGGTTCCCTTGTGTGTTATTTGTTGCTTTTCCCTCACTGCTTTTAATATTTTTTTTGTATTTAATTTTTGTTAGCTTCATTAATATGTACCTCAGCATGTTTCTCCTGGGGTTTATCCATTATGGGACTCTCTGCACTTCTTGGACTTGAGTGACTATTTCCTTTCCCATGTTAGGAAAGTTTTTGACTATAATCTCTTCAAATATTTTTCTCAGCCCCTTTCTCTTTCTCTTCTTCTGGGACCCATACAATTTGAATGTTGGTATGTTTAATGATGTCCCAGAGGTCTCTGAGACTGTCTTCATTTTTTTTCATTCTTCTTTCTTTATTCTGCTCCATGACAGTTATTTCCACCATTCTATCTTTCAGCTCACTTATTCGCTCTTCTTCCTCAGTTTTTCTGCTATTAATTGCTTCTAGTGTGTTCTTCATTTCAGTTGTTGTGTTGTTCATCACTGATTTTTTATTTCTTCTAGGTCCTTTTTAAACGTTTCTTGTATTTCCTTGATCCATGCCTCCATTCTATTTCTAAGATCTTGGATCATCTTTACTATCCTTACTATGAATTCTTTTTCAGGTAGATGCCTATTTCCTCTTCATTTATTTGGTCTTGTAGGTTTTCACCTTGCTCCTTCATCTGCAACATATTTCTCTGTCATCTGATTTTGTCTAACTTACTGTGTTTGTGGTCCCTTTCCACAGGCTGCAGGGTAGTTGTTCCTCTTGCTTCTAGTGTCTGCCCCTGGTGGGGAGGTTTGTCCAGTGGCTTGTGTAGGCTTCCTGGTGGGAGGGACTGGCGCCTGCACTCTGGTGGGTGGAGCTGAGGCTTTTCCCTCAGATGGGTAGGGCCACATCAGGTGGTGTGTTTTGGGGTGTCTGTGAGCTTAGTATGATTTTAGGCAGCCTGTCTGCTGTTGGATGGGGCTGTGTTCCTGTCTTGCTGGTTGTTTAGCATGAAGAATTCCAGCACTGGCACTTGCAGGCTGTTGGGTGGAGCTGGGTGTTGGTGTTGAGATGGAGCCCTCCAGGACATCACATGCCATTTAATATACCCTGGGGCTGGGAATTCTCTGATGGTCCAGCATCCTGGACTTGGCACTCCCACCCTGGAGGACCAGGCCTGACCCCTGGTCAGGGAACCAAGACCCCGCAAGCCACAAGGTGAGGCCAGAAAAAAAAAGGAAAAGAAAATAGACAAAGAAAACCAAGAGAAATAGCAAAAACAAAACCATAAAACTGCAACAACAACAAAGAAAAAAAAAAGAAAGAAAACAAAGAAAACCAAAGAGAAACGATAAAAGCAAAACCAAACAGAACAAACAGAAAAAACAAAAGAGAAAAAAAAGAAGAGAACACCCAAACAAATGAATGAACCTCCAAATGAAAACAATCAATAAAGACTAAATTAACAAAAGCAAAAAATAAACAGAACAAAAACAGAAAGCAAACTAAAAAAAAAGCACAGAAAACAAAAAACAAACACAAAAACAATAAAAAAAGATAAAAGCAAAACAGAACAAAGAACAAAAACAATATAAAAAACACAACGGAACAAAAAAGTAAAGTGAAATAGAAAAATTAAAAATATATTAAAACTTAAAAAAAGAAAAATAAATAAAAAATAATAACAGCAACATAACAATACAAAACAAAGAATAATATTAATAATAATATTTTCTTGGTGCCTCTGCTCTCAGTGTCCTTGCCCCCACAGTGAGTCACAGCCAACCCCTGCCTACCCAGGAGGCTGTCCAATACCTCCAGGTAGGTCTCTGGACCCACTGTGGGCACTGTGGGGGCAGCTCAGACTCTCACCTGGCTCAACTCCCTTGTGTACCTATCCCCAGAGTCCACCAGTCTAGCTTTAGACTTGTCTAAAGCTAGACTGGTCTTAGCTGTGGGAGCACTTGTTGTCCATTCAGATATACCACAGACTCAGTTTTTACCATTCAGATTGCAGGGATTTAATCTGCAGTTTGTGCAGCTGCACAGAGAGATTTCCATTCCTCTTCTTTAGTCGCACCACCTGTGGGACTCAGCTTTGGTTTTGGCCCCACCTCTGCATATGGGCCACCCTCAGTCATCTGTTCCCTGTCCAGGTAAGAGGGGGTGAAAGTAGCAGCTGATTTGGGCACACTTACTCACTCAGGCTGGGGAGGCATAAGGCAGCCACATTTGGGGTGTGCATGAAATGCCTGAGGCAGCAGAGACCTGAAGGTAGTTGCAACAGACTGGGGTGTGCTCGATCTAGTGGGAGTCCCTCCCAGTGCCCATGGTGGCAGGGGCTGGTGTGTGGCAGCGATGGCAGACCCACCCCTTGCACACCACTAAACAGTGGTGTCTCATTTCCAAGGCCGACCACGCTTCCTCTAGGAGCATTCCTGACCATGGAGCCCTTCACTTCCTTCCCCTCAAGTTGTCTCCATGCAGCCAGCATCGGTCCTCTCCCCAGATCTGATCTCTTAACCCCACGTTTTAGCACTCAGCCCCTGCCAGCACTGATAGATTCTTGTCTCAGGCTGGGGTGCCCAGGGCTGATTCCCGAGGAGGCTTTGGCATGGGTGACACTCAGGACCCTGAAGCCTGCATGGGAAGAGGAGGCCTTGGTTTGAGGGTCAGGTGAGCCTGCTCAGATGGGTGCCCCTCTCAGTGCTGGCAGAGGCAGAAGCAAGAAGTTGGGGGAGGGGGTTCCAATGGTGGCCCTGCCCTTTGCACACCACTCAACAGTGGTGCCTTGCTTCTGTGGTGGTCGGGGCTTCTTCCACAAACTTTCTTAGTTGTGGAGCTCTTACTCGTGTCCCTTCAGACTGTCTCTTCACAGCCAACAGCTGTCCCCTCCCTGGGTCCACGTTCCAAACCCCACTTTCCAGCACCCAGCCCCCCTTTGCAACAGGAGACACACAGCTCAGGCTGAGGTGTGCAGGGCTGCAGCTCAGACCATGTGTGCAGTTCTTACTTTGCCCTGCCTTTCACAGGCCGGCCACTGCATTCCCCTCTGATCTCTCGAAGGTATCTTTCTGCCCCAGCTGATTTCCCCACTGTGAGGGGGTTTTTCTGAGTGCAGGAACCTCTAATCACCTTCAGCTCCATGCCAGGGTGCTGGTCCCTTCTCATTTCCTCTTCTTTTTTTTTTTTTCTGTCATCCTACCCAGTTGTGTGGGGATTTTCACTGTCCTTTTAGGTGTCCGAAGTCTTCTGCTAATGTTCAGCAGGTGCTCTGTGAGAATTGTTCCATTTGCAGATGTATTCTTGATGTACTTGTGAGGAGAGATGAATTTCACATCCTCCTATTCCACCATCTTGACTCCTCCCCCCTTGGTCCCCATTTTAAAGATGAGAAAACTGAGGCTCAGAGAGGGGAGGTGATTCCCTCCAAGACCAAGGTGTAGTCTTGGTACTTGAGTCTGGGGTGGACTGAGCCTCCCTGGTGGTTGAGTGATGGGAGCAGGAAGCCAGGTTCATCCTGATATCTTCCTGTCACCAGGTGCCAGAGCATCCAGCTCTCTCTTTGGGACCCTCTTCCTGCTTGGCTGGAAGTTGTTTCCCCTGACTATAATTTCCATCATCTATGCCTTCAAGAGGACCCTCCCTTCCAGGTAAATGGGGGACCCCAGATAAGGCTTGGGCTCCTAGGGGTGGAACTGCAGGCCAACAGGGGGCACTATGAGGAGAAGACATGAGGTGCTCCCATTTCTCCTCTGCCTTGAAGGCATGTTGGATCCAGAGGATTCCTGAGAGCTGCACCCCAATTCCTTCAACCTTCCTCTGCCTCTCATAGCTCCAGTCTGAGGATGCACAAAGATGCAGGCTCTCCTGACCTGGGCAGTTTTGGTGGGGGGGGGGAGCATTTAAAGAGGGAGATAGAGAGGGAGAGAATATTGATGAGGTGGTCTCTGAGGAGAAGTTTGAGAAGAACAAAGGCTTTGCCCAGCTCCCTGCTTACTCTGCAGGTCACTGACACTGCAAGTCCCTCCTCAGTGACATGGGACCCTTGTCCCCTCCTGTCTTATTCTAAAGGACCGATCCAGGAGGCCCACTTCCCATGATGCCTGTAGCCTCTGCCCCAGCTTCTCCTGCCTCATCAGCCTTCTGAGACCTGTCCAGCACTGGCTGCCCCTCCCTGTCTCCTGCAGCCCTGGAGGAGCTGAGAGCCTGGACCGGGAAGGTCAGCAGTGAGAGGTGGCCTCTCATGCCCTACCAGGAAAGAAACTTCTGTGGACACCCGACCCTGAACAAGAAACCCAGCAGAGGCAGGACAGGCTCTTATCTAGGAGGAAACATACCTGCATTTCTGAAGGCCTCTTTCAGCTCCTCAAGGAAAGCTCATTGTGGGCACCCAAGGTAGCATGAAACCTTTAAAGTTCCTTCATTAAAATGGGATCAAAGAAAACATGTATGACCAATAGAGATATGCAGTCTCATTAGTGATAATAAAAAAGCCAAAGACCATGCTGAGATGCCATTTTGTCCCTATTCAAATAGTAAAAACAAAGAAGCGACTGACTCTTTCTTACATTGCTGATGGCCATGTAACTTGACACAGTTGCTTTGGAAAACAGTCTGGAAAATTTTAAGTTGAACATTCACATACCCTACAACCAGGCATTTCCTCACTTTGGTCGTACACCCCCTTCCAAAAAGAAAAAAAAAAAAAACTCCTGTACGTGTACACAAGGAGATATGTACAAATATATACATGGTAACATAGTTTAAAATTACCAAAACCTGAGAAAAATCCAAATTCTCATGTACAGGAAGATGATCAAGTATTTAAGGAAAATCACAGAATTAAGTTTACTACAATAATAAAAATAAATCAACAATAGCTACACACAATAATATGGATAAATCTTAGCAAAAATATTAGGTATGTAAGCCTCAAAAGATTTTATACAACATGATATATGATAAAACCATATTTTCAAAAATGGAACAATGAACCCAAGATTTTAAATAGTAGTTGTTGAGGTAGAAAAAGGCAGAGGAATGAGAAGGGTGGGTACATATAGGTAAGTTAAGTTAATATCAGGATTCTAGATGACAGGCTGGGTGCTGGCTTTATGAATATATATATCATTATAAACAACAACAACAACAAAACAAATAGAGAGAGTAAGAGTAAAAGATTAATAAACAGGTATGTAAGTAAATTGGTACATAAATGGATGGATGATTGGAAAGAAGAGATGAAGAGAGTGATGGAGGAAGGATGGATAGATGGATACATAGGTAAGTAGATTAATAAATGAGGGTCAAGCCTGGATCAATGATGTGGGTGTCATGAAGCAAGAGTTATGAGAAACACAATTGTATGTACTCAAGATCCAAGGAAAACAATAAGGGAAGGAATAAATGTCCTGTAAATTTACACAGAAAATGCAAGTAGATCTGTTGACTAAAACACTAATGGATTAGAAAACCCACATATCCATGGGAATTTGGGAATCACTAAAAAAAGTGGGCCAGCCACCAGCGGTGCTGGGGACAGTTATTTTTTTAAATAAATCTCATTGAACAAGAAATGAATTCCAGACAGATTAAATTCTTAAATCTAAATCTGATAAACTATTAGAGTAAAACTAATAAAAATTTTATGTCTTTAGGATGAGAAAAAACTTTAAGATCCTAAAAACAAAACTCATTGAGATTTGTAAAGTTGATTTTAAAGATTTATAAAGATGACTATAACAATGATAAAAATTATGTATGATGGAAACACCAAAAACAAAATTTAAAAGTATGCAATAAATAGGGAAGAAGAAGGAAATAATAAATATGAGTAAAAATTAATATAACAGAGAACAAGTGTAAAACAGAGAGATTCAATTTAACCAAAAAGTAATTCTTTAACTTTGTATAATCCTCTGGTGTGATGAAAAGAAAGGGAAAGATAAAGAGAGAGAGAGAGAGAGAGGAATCTACATGAGGAATGGAAAAGGGGCATTACTATAGATCCTGCAGTTAATAAAATGGTAAAAGAGGATATCATGAACAACTTTGCCAATATAATATATAACATTTAGATGAAAGGGAGACCACCTGGAAAATGTAACTGATCAAAACAGAATAAGAGAAATAGGAAACATGGGGAGTCCTAAACCATTAAAGTAACTGAATCAGTAATTAAATAAAAATCTTCCTATAATGAATACTGTAGATATACATGACTTCACAGGCAAGATCTGCCAAACATTCAAGTAATACAATTTTGGTCTTACACAAGCTTTTTTTAGAGAATAGATAAAGAGGGTACACTTCCCTAGTCATATTTTTGAAGCTAGCATAACCTCAATAATAGAACTCCAACAAGAATAATATAAAGAAGGAAAATCATTGTAATTCTCACTTATGAATATGGATGAAAAATCCCAAGCCAAATTTTAACAAAACCAAATATTATACCATCACAAGTGAGTTTTATTCCAGGAATGGAAAATTAGAAAAATCAAATTATATAATTCATCACATTTACAAATTGAAAGAAAGACAATAGAAACCATATGATCATCTCAATAGATGCAGGAAATCATTAAATTATCAATATTCATCTTTAAATAGTCTTGGAAAATAGAGTGAATTACTTAATCTGATAAAGCTAATCTGTTAAAATGACACAATTTCTATTTCTGTTAAAATGGTAGAATATTGGTTATATCATGGTTCATTCTAATTTAAAAAATATAGCAAAGCAAACATCATACTCAGTGGTGAAACATTGAAGGCTTTGTAATCAGAACAATATAATCTGGTTGCTACCACTTCAATTCATTGTTTTATCAGAGATTCTAGGTTGCTGATTAAGTCATGAAGGGGATATAAAACTATAAATATTATGATATTATTAGTGATATGACATCACTGTACATTGAGAAAGTCCAAAAGAACTCATGGAAGAATTTTTAGAAAAATGTGAAAATTTAGCAAGGGTGCTAGATACAAAATCAATACACATAAATCAATTGTAACAAACATTAGAAAATGAAAAAAAGTTTTAATGATGTTATTTTTAATAGTATCAAAATATCAAGTATATTTTAATCAATTTAACAAGTGTCTATAGGCAAAACCTGCAAAACATTATTGAATGACATTATAGAGGACTGAAATGAATAAAAAGATATATTATGTTCATTGATAGAAAGATGACATTGTAATGATATGTATGATATTGTAAAGAGATATATGTTTAGCCATATATAAAGATATAAACATTTCAATTGTTCCCAATTAATGGTCAATGTAATCCCAATTAAAATACCAAAAGTTGTTGTTCTTGTTGTTGTGTGTGTGTGTTTGTGCTCCATTTGACAAAGATATTCTAAATTTTTCATGTAAATGAAAAAGTCCAAGTGTAGCTAAGAAGAAAAATGAGGTGGAATGAATTGTTCTACCAGGTGTGAAAACTTACTATAGAGCTGTAGTTATCAAGATAGTGGTGTTAGTGCAGGAATGAACATAGAAAACACGGAAAAAATTACAGAGTCCCAACTCAGACACACTTATCTGTAGATGCTTCATTTCTGACAAGTTTGCACCACAGAGTAGTGAGAAAAAGGACAATTTTTTCACTAAATGAGAGTGGGACAATTCGATATTCATATGGGAAAAAATACAATTGGACTCCTATGTTACATCACAAACGTGCATTACAGACATGTTTCACAGGCACAACTATAAGGCTTTCATAAGTTATATAAAAGTGTTTTCGGGACTTTGTTTGTAAGGAAAGTTTTCTTAAGCACTAAAAGCTGTAACCATAAAGGAAATGATTGATAAGGGAACAATGATTCTCCTCGTTGTCAGTTTACTTGGTTGTTGCAGGAACAGCAGGGCCTGTGACTAGCTTGAGCAGTTAGTCTAGATTGTTTTCAACAGAGGCACCTGACTTACATGTAAAACACAAGTCTACACTTACATTGGCTTTTTTCCCCCACTGGCAAAAATAGAACTTTGTAAGACAACAGCTTCTTCATTGTTTACAACAAAATGGAAAACCCAGTAAGCAATTCTAGGGAAAATCTTCAACGTCATCAATAATAAATAAATATCATTTAAAAAATAGCACTACTGTTTTTTATAATCCACGTTTATCTCCATTCCTTTCTCTGTTCTTTCCTATCAGAGGGCTAAAAGCCTGGGAACCACATTTTCTAGAATTCCTTTCCAGGTTTGCTCTGGATTCCATTCTACTGAGGAGAGATGCTTGCAGTAGATTTGGAAGGTGAAAGAGAAGGAGAGGCATGATTTCTCCTCTGGAAATGGAGAGGGGAAGACGCATGGGCATCAGAAGATGGAAAATCTGAAGTTTTACAGTGGACTCCACCATAAATCTTCCATAAATCAGAGGCAGTTGTGATCATTGGTGACGGGTTCCTATGAATCTTACAGATTCTAGATTCTCCAAGTGCTAAGAGTAAACTTGGGAGTTAAAGCAGTGAGGATTTCCAGTGGTCTGTAAACACCAAATTCCACGATTCCCATGAGAACAAAGCAGGAGTGCATGGGTTTTTATGACCTGACCTTGAAGTCACCTTACATCATTTCAGCCATTCTCTTTATTTAGGAGAAACATTTGGTGTCTCATTAATACTGAAGTCTCTAGGTCCTTGAACCTGACTTTCTGCTGTTTGTCAGTTGCCCTGTCATGTGGCTTGTTTTGCCTTTCTTTTCCATTTTTTCCTATTTTATGTGAAATCCTATGACATGCTTGTTGGTGTTGTTTTAATTTTTATTGAGGTATGACATAAAATACTGTATGTAATTGCACAAATATTATGCATGGCTTACTACATGTTTAGACATTTTATGTCCTTATACACCCATGTAATCACCACCTCAAGACATAGAAGTTTTTCTTCTTGCTCCTTTTCATTCAATCTCTTCCCCATAGGCAACCACCAATCTGATTTCTATCACCATAGATTGGTTTTGTGGTTTCTTGAATTTCACATAAGTAAAGTCTTACAGTGACTTGTGTATGGCTTCTTTCACTCCTCTTAAGGGTTTGTGTGTGTGTGTGTGTTTCTTTATTGTGGTAAAAATAGCTCACAAAATTAAATGTACCACATTAACTATTTTTAGTGTACTGTTAAGTAGTGTTAAGTATATTTATAGTGTTGTGCAAAAGATCACTAGAACTTTTTCATCTTGCAAACCTGAAACCCTAGATCCACGAAACACTAGTTCACTCTCTACTCTCCCCTTAGCCCTGGAAACCATCTTTCTTTTTGTTTCTATGATTTGGCTACCTTAGATGAGTGGAGTCATGCAGTAATTGTCCTTCTGTGGATGGCTTATTTTATTTAGCATAATGTCCTCGAGGTTCATCCATGTCCTAGCATGTGATGGGATTTCCTTCCTTTATAAGGCTGAATAATATTCCATTGTATGGACAGACCATGTTTTCTTTATCCCTTTATCGGTAAGTGGACATTTGGTTTGCTTCCATCTCTTGGCTATTGAGAATAATGCTGTGATGAATGTGAGTGTGCAAATATCTCTTTAAGATCCTGCTTTGAATTTTTTTGAATATATACCTAAATGTGGGATTGCTGGATCATATAATAGTTCTATTCTTAATTTTTTGAGAAATCTGTATACTGTTCCCTATTTTACAATCCCATCCACAGTGCCCAAGGGCTCCATTACTCCACATCCTTGTTAGCTCCTGTTATTTTTTTGTTATTTTAATAGTCGCTATTGTAGAGCCTGTGAGGTGATATCTCATCGTGGTTTTGATTGCATTTCTGCTTGGTGATGTTGAGCATCTGTTCATATGCTTTCAGGCCATTTGTATATTTTCTTTGGAGAATTGTTCATTCAAGTCTTTTACCCATTTTTGATCAGGTTATTTTTGTTATCGTTGAGTTGTTGGAATTCTCCTATAGTCTAGATATTAACACTTTAGTAGATTTATGATTTGCCAATATTTCCTTTCATTCCATAGGTTATTTTACAACTTGTTGATTGTTTTCTTTGGCATGATGATGTTTTAAAGTTTACAGTAGTCCCATTTGTCTATTTTTGCTTTCTTTTTGCCTTGGATTTTGGTGTCATATTCAAAAAGTCATTGTGAAATCCAGTGTTATAAACATTTTCTTATATTTTTTCCTCTAGGAGCATTGTAGTTTTAAGTCTTACTCTAGTCAATTTTTGTATATGGTGTAAAGTAAGGGCCCAACTTCATTCTTTTGTGTTTGGGTTTGCAGATTCCCTAACTACATTTGTTGAAGAGAATATCGTTTCCCCATTGAGTGATCTTGGCACCCTTGTTGAAAATCACATGGATATGTGTGGAAGAGTATATTTTTGGTGTCTCTATTCTATTCCATTGTTTTATATATCTATTTTTTTTGTGTGCCAGTACCACACTGTGTTACGACTGTTGCTTTGAGTATCTTTTGATATCAGGAAAAGAGAGGTCTGCTACTTTATTCTTCATTTTCAACATTGTTTTTACTTTTCAGGGTCCCTTAAGATTCTGTGTGAATTTTATGATAGTTTTTTCTATTTCTGCAAAAAAAAAAAGAAAGAAAAAAAAGAAAAGGGCCATTGCCATGTTGATAGGAATTGCGTTGAATCTTTGGGTAGATTGCTTTGGGTATTATGGACATATTAACAATATTAAATCTTTCAATCTATGTGTAGAATGACTCCAAGTATTTGTACCTCCTTTGATTTCTTTCCACAATGTTTTGTAGTTTTCACTGTGTGAGTCTTTAACCTCCTTGGTTAAATGTATTTGTAAGCATTTTATCCTTTTTGATGCTATATTAAATTCATTTGTTTACTTCATTCCCTTTTTGGATTGGTCATTGTTATGTTATAGAAGTGCAATCAATTATCGTGCATTTATTTTGTATCATTTATTAGTTGTAAAGTTTTTGTGTGTGTAGTCCAGAGGGCGTTTACGTATGTGGTCAAGTCATGTGAGAATAGAGATAATTTTACATCCTCGTTTACATATGGATTCCTTTTTTTTTCTTTCTTATCTAACTGATCATCCTGTATTATGTTTCAATTTAGTGGCAAGAGAGTGTGTCCTTCCTTCCTTCCTATCGTGGAGGAAAATATTTTAGCCTTCAACATTGAGTATGATGTTAGCTTCAGCTTTTCATATATGACTTTTAATTTTTTTCTTTTTTTAAAGTTTTATTGGAGTACAGTTGATTTACAATGTTGTGTTAGTTTCAGATGTACAGCAAAGTGATTCAGCTATACATATACATATATTCATTATTTTTAAGAATCTTTTCTCATATAGGTTATCACAGAATATTGAGTAGAGTTCCCTGTGCTATACAGTAGGTCCTTGTTCATTATCTATCTTATATATAGTAGAGTGTGTATGTTAATCCCAAGCTCCTGATTTATCCCTCCCCCTCCACCATGCACATTTCCCCTTTGGTAACCATAAGTTTGTTTTCAATATCTGTAAGTCTATTTCTGTTTTGTAAGTAAATTCATTTGTATTATTTTTAAAAATTAGATTCCACATATGAGTTATATCATATGATATTTTTCTTTCTCTGTCTGACTTACTTCACTTGGTATGATAATCTCTTGATCCATCCATGTTGATGCAAATTACATTATTTCACACTTTTTATGGCTGAGTAATATTCCATTGTATATATGTACCACATCTTCTTTATCCATTGTTCTGTTGATGGACATTTGGGTTGCTTCCATGTCTTGACTATTGTAAATAGTGTTACAGTGAACATTGGTGTGCATGTATCTTTTCGAATTATGGTTTCCTCTGGATATATACCAGAGTGGGACTGCTGGATCATATTGTAGTTCTATTTATAGTTCTTTAAGAAACCTCCGTACTGTCCTCCATAGTGGTTGTATCAATTTACATTCCCGCCAACAGTGTAGAAGGGTTCCCTTTTCTCCACACCTTCTCCAGCATTTATTTTTTGCAGACTTTTTGATGAGGGCCATTCTGACCAGTGTGAGGTGAAACCTCATTGTAGTTTTGATTTGCATTTCCCTTATAATTAGTGATGTTGAGCATCAAAAGAATGAAATTAGAAATTCCCTAACACCATACACAAAAATAAACTCAGAATGGATCAAAGACCTAAATGTAAGGCTGAACACTATAAAACTCTTAGAGGAAATCATAGGCAGAACACACTTTGCCATAAATTGCAGCAATAACTTCTTTGATTCACCTCCTAGAGTAATGAAAATAAAAACAAAAATAAACAAATGGAACCTAATTAATCTTAAAAGCTTCTGCACAGCAAAGGAAACCATAAACAAAATGAAAAGACAACCCACAGAATGGGAGAAAATATTTGCAAATGAAGTGACCGACAAGGGATTAGTCTCCAAAATATATAAACAGCTCATGCAGATCTGTATGAAAAAAACAAACAACCCAATCAAAAAATGGACAGAAGATCTAAATGGACTTTTCTCCATATATGCCTTTTATTATGTTGATGTAGTCTCTTCCTGTTCCTAGTTAGTTTAGTGTTTCTATCATGAAAGGGTAATGAATTTTTTTCAAATGATTTTCTCCCTCAGTTGAGATGATCATGTGGTTTTTGTCCTTCATTTGTTATTATAGTGTGTTTCATTGATGATTTTCATATGTTGAATCATCTTTGCATGTCAGGTATAAATTCCACTTCTTCATGGTGTATACTCCTTTGCTTTCCTGTTGATTTGGTTTGCTAGTAGTTTATTGAGAAGTTTTGGCATAAATATTCCTCAGGCATATTGGTCTGTATTTTTCATGTTGTGTCTTTGTTTTGGTTTCAGACTAATGTTGGCATCATACACTAAGTTTGGAAGTGTTTCCTCTTCTCGAATTGTTTGGAGAGTTTGAGGAGGATTGGTATTCATTCTTTTTTATATATTAGGTAGAATTCTCCAGAGATACCATCTGGTTCTGCGCTTTTCCTTATTGGGAGGTTTTGACTACTACTTCATTTTCCTTTCCTTCCTACTTGTTAGAAGTCTGTTCAGATTTTTTCTTTCCTTATGATACAGTCTTGGGATGTTGTATATTTCTAGGTTTTTTCTATTTCTTCTAGGTTATCCAATTTGTTGGCATATAATTTTATACTAGTCTCCTGCCATCTGTTTTATTTTTGTGACATCAGTTGTAATGTACCTTCTTTCATTTATAAATTTAGGTATTTGATTCTTTTCTTTTGATATTTTTATTTATTTATTTATTTATTTTTTAAGGAGGAAATTACATTTATTTATTTATTAAACGTCTTTATTGGAGTATAATTGCTTGACAATGGTGTGTTCGTTTCTGCTTTATAACAAAGTGAATCAGTTATACATATACATATGTCCCCATATCTCTGCCCTCTTGCATCTCCCTCCCTCCCACTCTCCCCATCCCACCCCTCTAGGTGGTCACAAAGCACTGAGCTGATCTCTGCATTCTATGTGGCTGCTTCCCACTAGCTATCTATTTTACATTTGGGAGTGTATATATGCCCATGCCACTCTCTCACTTTGTCCTAGCTTACCCTTCCCCCTCTCCATATCCTCAAGTCCATTCTCTAGTAGGTCTGCATCTTTATTCCCTTCTTGCCTCTAGGTTCTTCTGATCATTTTTTCTTCTTTTTTTTAGATTCCACATATATGTGTTAGCATACTGTATTTGTTTTTCTCTTTTTGACTTACTTCACTCTGTATGACAGTCTCTAGGTTCATCCACCTCACTACAAATAACTCAGTTTCGTTCCTTTTTATGGCTGAGTAATATTCTATTGTATATATGTGCCACATCTTCTTTATCCATTCATCTGATGGTGGACACTTAGGTTGCTTCCATGTCCTGGCTACTGTAAATAGAGCTGCAATGAACATTTTGGTACATGACTCTTTTTGAATTATGGTTTTCTCAGGGTATATGCCCGGAAGTGGGATTGCTGGGTCATATGGTGGTTCTATTTTTAGTTTTTTAAGGAACCTCCATACTGTTCTCCATAGTGGCTGTATCAATTTACATTCCCACCAACAGTGCAAGAGTGTTCCCTTTTCTCCACACCCTCTCCAGCATTTATTGTTTGTAGATATTTTGATGATGGCCATTCTGACTGGTGTGAAATGATATCTCGTTGTAGTTTTTTTTTTTTATTTTTATTTATTCATTTATTTATTTATTCATTCATTCATGGCTGTGTTAGGTCTTCGTTTCTGTGTGAGGGCTTTCTCTAGTTGCGGCAAGTGGGGGCCGCTCTTCATCGCGGTGCGCGGGCCTCTCACTATCGCGGCCTCTCTTGTTGCGGAGCACAAGCTCCAGACGCGCAGGCTCAGTAGTTGCGGCTCACGGGCCTAGTCGCTCCGCGGCATGTGGGATCTTCCCAGACCAGGGCTTGAACCCGTGTCCCCTGCATTGACAGGCAGATTCTCAACCACTGCGCCACCAGGGAAGCCCTCTCATTGTAGTTTTGATTTACATTTCTCTAATGATTAATGATGTTGAGCATTCTTTCATGTGTTTGTTGGCAATCTGTATATCTTCTTTGGAGAAATGTCTATTTAGGTCTTCTGCCCATTTTTGGATTGGGTGGTTTGTTTTTTTGATATTGAGCTGCATGAGTTGCTTGTATGTTTTGGAGATTAATCCTTTGTCAGTTGCTTCATTTGCAAATATTTTCTCCCATTCTGAGGGTTGTCTTTTGGTCTTGTTTATGGTTTTCTTTGCTGTGTAAAAGCTGTTAAATTTTCTTAGGTCCCATTTGTTTATTTTTGTTTTTATTTCCATTTCTCTAGGAGGTGGGTCAAAAAGGATCTTGCTGTGATTTATGTCATAGAGTGTTCTGCCTATGTTTTCCTCTAAGAGTTTGATGGTGTCTGGCCTTACATTTAGGGCTTTAATCCATTTTGAGTTTATTTTTGTGTATGGTGTTAGGGAGTGTTCTGATTTCATTCTTTTACATGTACCTGTCTAGTTTTCCCAGCACCACTTATTGAAGGGGCTGTCTTTTCTCCACTGTATATGCTTGCCTCCTTTATCAAAGATAAGGTGACCATATGTGTGTGGGTTTATCTCTGGGCTTTCTATCCTGTTCCATTGATCTATATTTCTGTTTCTGTGCCAGTACCATACTGTCTTGATTACTGTAGCTTTGTAGTGTGGTCTGAAGTCAGGGAGTCTGATTCCGCTAGCTCCGTTTTTCTTTCTCAAGATTGCTTTTGCTATTCGGGGTCTTTTGTGTTTCCATACAAATTGTGAAATTTTTTGCTCTAGTTCTGTGAAAAATGCCAGTGGTAGTTTAATGGGGATTGCATTGAATCTGTAGATTGCTTTGGGTAGTAGAATCATTTTCACAATGTTGATTCTTCCAATCCAAGAACATGGTATATCTCTCCATCTGTTGGTATCATCTTTAATTTCTTTCATCAGTGTCTTATAATTTTCTGCATACAGGTCTTTTGTCTCCTTAGGTAGGTTTATTCCTAGATATTTTATTCTTTTTGTTGCAATGGTAAATGGGAGTGTTTTCTTAATTTCACTTTCAGATTTTTCATCATTAGTGTATAGAAATGCAAGAGACGTCTGTGCATTAATTTTGTATCCTGCAACTTTACCAAATTCATTGATTAGCTCTAGTAGTTTTCTGGTAGCATCTTTAGGATTCTCTATGTATAGTATCATGTCATCTGCAAAGAGTGACAGCTTTACTTCTTCTTTTCCGCTTTGTATTCCTTTTGTTTCTTTTTCTTCTCTGATCGCTGTGGCTAAAACTTCCAAAACTATGTTGAATAATAGTGGTGAGAGTGGGGAACCTTGTCTTCTTCCTGATCTTAGTGGAAATGGTTTCAGTTTTTCACCATTGAGGACGATGTTGGCTGTAGGTTTGTCATATATGGCCTTTATTATGTTGACGAAAGTTTCCTCTATGCCTACTTTCTGGACGGTTTTTATCATAAATGGGTGTTGAATTCTGTTGGAAGCTTTCTCTGCATCTATTGAGATGATCATATGGTTTTTTTCCTTCAATATGTTAATATGGTATATCACGTTGATTGATTTGTGTATATTGAAGAATCCTTGCTTTCCTGGGATAAACCCCATTTGATCATAATGTATGATCCTTTTAATGTGCTGTTGGATTCTGTTTGCTAGTATTTTGTTGAGTTTTTTTGCAGCTATGTTCATCAGTGATATTGGCCTGTAGTTTTCTTTCTTTGTGACATCTTTGTCTGGTTTTGGTATCAGAGTGATGGTGGCCTTGTAGAATGAGTTTGGGAGTGTTCCACCCTCTGCTGTATTTTGCAAGAGTTTGAGAAGGATAGGTGTTAGCTCTTCTCTAAATGTTTGATAGAATTCGCCTGTGAAGCCATCTGGTCCTGGGCTTTTGTTTGTTGGAAGATTTTTAATCAGTTTCAATTTCAGTGCTTGTGATTGGTCTGTTCATATTTTCTATTCCTTCCTGGTTCAGTCTTGGCAGGTTGTGCATTTCTAAGAATTTGTCCATTTCTTCCAGATTGTCCATTTTATTGGCATATAGTTGCTTGTAGTAATCTCTCATGATCCTTTGTATTTCTGCAGTGTCAGTTGTTACTTCTCCTTTTTCATTTCTAATTCTATTGATTTGAGTCTTCTCCCTTTTTTTCTTGATAAGTCTGGCTAACGGTTTATCAATTTTGTTTATCTTCTCAAAGAACCAGCTTTTAGTTTTATTGATATTTGCTATCATTTCTTTCATTTCTTTTTCATGTATTTCTGATTTGATCTTTATGATTTTTTTCCTTCTACTAACTTTGGGGTTTTTTTTTTTTGTTCTTCTTTCTCTAATTGCCTTAGGTGTAAGGTTAGGTTGTCTATTTGAGATATTTCTTGTTTCTTAAGGTAGGCTTGTATAGCTATATACTTCCCTCTTAGAACTGCTTTTGCTGCATCCCATAGGTTTTGGGTCATTGTGTTTTCATTGTCATTTGTTTCTAAGTATTTTTTGATTTCCTCTTTGTTTTCTTCAATGGTCTCTTGGTTATTAAGTAGTGTGTTTTTTAGCCACCATGGGTTTGTATTTCTTACAGATCTTTTCCTGTAATTGATATCTAGTCTCATAGAGCTGTGGTCAGAAAAGATACTTGATATGATTTCAATTTTCTTAAATTTACCAAGGCTTGAGATGTGACCCAGGATATGATCTATCCTGGAGAATGTTCCATGAGCACTTGAGAAGAATGTGTATTCTGTTGTTTTTGGATGGAATGTCCTATAAATATCAATTACGTCCATCTTGTTTAATGTATCGTTTAAAGCTTGTGTTTCCTTATTTATTTTCATTTTGGGTGATCCGTCCATTGGTGAAAGTGGGATGTTAAATTCCCCTACTATGATTGTGTTACTGTCGATTTCCCCTTTTATGGCTGTTAGTATTTGCCCTATGTATTGAGGTGCTCCTATGTTGGGTGCAAAAATATTTACAATTTTTATATCTTCTTGGATTGAGCCCTTGATCTTTATGTAATGTCCTTCTTTATCTCTTATAATGGTCTTTGTTTTAAAGTCTATTTTGTCTGATATGAGAATTGCTACTCCAGCTTTCTTTTGATTTCCATTTGCATGGAATATCTTTTTCCATACCCTCACTTTCAGTCTGTATGTGTCCCTAGGTCTGAAGTGGGTCTCTTGTAGACAGCATATATATGGGTCTTGTTTTTGTATCCTTTCAGCCAGTCTATGTCTTTTGGTTGGAGCATTTAATCCATTTACCTTTAAGGTAATTATTAATATGTATGTTCCTATTACCATTTTCTTAATTGTTTTGGGTTTATTATTTTAGGTCTTTTCCTTCTGTTGTGTTTCCTGCCTAGAGAAGGTCGTTCAGCATTTGTTGTAAAGCTGGTTTGGTGGTGCTGAATTCTCTTAGCTTTTGCTTGTCTGTAAAGGTTTTAATTTCTCCATCAAATCTCAATGAGATCCCTGCTGGGTAGAATAATCTTGGTTGTAGGTTTTTCTCTTTCATCACTTTAAATATATCCTATCTCTCCCTTCTGGCTTGCAGAGTTTCTGCTGAAAGTTCAGCTGTTAACCTTAAGGGGATTCCCTTATGTGTTACTTGTTGTTTTTCCCTTGCTGCTTTTAATATATGTTCTTTGTATTTAATTGTTGATAGTGTGATTAATATGTGTCTTGGCATGTTTCTCCTTGGATTTATCCTGTATAGGACTCTCTGTGCTTCCTGGACTTGATTAACTATTTCCTTTCCCATATTAGGGAGGTTTTCAACTATAATCTCTTCAAATATTTTCTCAGTCCCTTTCTTTTTCTCTTCTTCTTGTGGGACCCCTATAATTCGAATGTTGGTGCATTTAATGTTGTCCCAGAGGTCTCTGAGACTGTCCTCAGTTCTTTTCATTCTTTTTTTCTTTATTGTGCTCTGCAGTAGTTATTTCCACTATTTTATCTTCCAGGTCACTTATCCGTTCTTCTGCCTCAGTTATTCTGCTATTGATCCCTTCTAGAGAATTTTTAATTTCATTTATTGTGTTGTTCATCTCTGTTTGTTTGCTCTTTAGTTCTTCTAGGTCCCTGTTAAACGTTTCCTGTATTTTCTCCATTGTATTTCCAAGATTTTGTATCATCTTTACTATAATTATTCTGAAATCGTTTTCAGGTAGACTGCCTCTTTCTTCTTCATTTGTTAGTTCTGGTGGGTATTTGCCCTGCTCCTTCATCTGCTGTGTGTCTCTCTGTCTTCTCATTTTGCTTAACTTACTCTGTTTCAAGTCTCCATTACACAGGCTGCATGTTTGTAGTTTCCATTGTTTTTGGTGTCTGTCCCCAGTGGCTAAGGTTGGTTCAGTGCGTTGTGTAGGCTTCCTGGTGGAGGGGACTAGTGCCTGTGTTCTGGTGGATGAGGCTGGATCTTGTCTTTCTGGTGGGTAGTTCTACATCTGGTTGTGTGTTTTGGGGTTTCTGTGACCTTATTATGATTTTAGGCAGCCTCTGTGGTAATGCATGGGGTTGTGTTCCTGTCTTGCTAGTTGTTTGGCATAGGGTGTCCAGCACTGTAGCTGTCTGGTCGTTGAGTGGAGCTGGGTCTTGTTGTTGTGATGGAGATCTCTGGGAGATTTTCACCGTTTGATATTATGTGGAGCTGGGAGGCCGCTTGCGGCCCAGTGTCCTGAAGTTGGCTCTCCCACCTCAATGGCACAGCCCTGATGCCTGTCTGGAACACCAAGAGCCTGTCCTCCACATGGCTCAGAATAAGAGGGAGAAAAAAAAGAAAGAAAGAAAGAAGATAAAAGAAAAATAAAATAAAGTTATTAAAATGAAAAATAAAAAATAATTATTAAGAAAAAATAATTTTTTTAAGTAATTAAAAAAAATGCACAGAGAGAACCCTAGGGCAAATGGTAAAAGCAAAGCTATACAGACAAAATCACACACAGAAGCATACACATACACACACAGAAAAAGAGAAAAAGGGAAAAAAATATATGTATCATTGCTCCCAAAGTCCACCTCCTCAATTTCGGATGATTCGTTGTCTATTCAGGTATTCCACAGATGCAGGTACATCAAGTTGATTGTGGAGATTTAATCCGCTGCTCCTGAGGCTGCTGGGAGAGATTTCCCCTTCTCTTCTTTGTTCGCACAGCTCCCGGGGTTCAGCTTTGGATTTGGACCCGCCTCTGCATGTAGGTCGCCTGAGGGCGTCTGTTCTTCGCTCAGACAGGACAGGGTTAAAGTAGCAGCTGATTAGGGGGCGCTGGCTCACTCAGGCCGCGGGGAGGGAGGGGTACGGAGGAGGCGGGGCGAGCCTGCGGCGTCAGAGGCCGGCGTGACGTTGCACCAGCCTGAGGTGCCGTGCGTTCTCCTGGGGAAGTTGTCCCTGGATCACGGGACCCTGGCAGTGGTGGGCTGCACAGGCTCCCGGGAGGGAGGTTTGGATAGTGACCTGTGCTTGCACACAGGCTTCTTGGTGGCTGCAGCAGCAGGTTTAGTGTCTCATGCCCGTCTCTGGGGTCTGTGCTGATAGCGGCGGCTCACGCCCATCTCTGGAGCTCCTTTAAGTGGCGCTCTGCGTCCCCTCTCCTTGCGCACCAGGAAACAAAGAGGCAAGAAAAAGTCTCTTGCCTCTTCGGCAGCTGCAGACTTTTTCCCGGACTCCCTCCCGGCTAGCTGTGGCGCACCAGCCCCCTTCAGGCTGTGTTCATGCAGCCAACCCCATTCCTCTCCCTGGGATCCGACCTCCGAAGCCCAAGCCTCAGCTCCCAGCCCACACCTGCCCCGGCGGGTGAGCAGACAAGCCTCTCGGGCTGGTGAGTGCTGGTCAGCACCGCTCCTCTGTGCGAGAATCTCTCCGCTTTGCCCTCTGCACCCCATTGCTGCGCTGTCCTCCGCGGCTCCGAAACTTCCCCCCTCCGCCATGAGGAGTCTCCGCCCGCAAAGGGGCTTCCTAGTGTGTGGAAACCTTTCCTCCTTCACAGCTAGCTCCCACTGTTGCAGGTCCCGTCCCTATTCTTTTGTCTCTGTTGTTTCTTTTTTCTTTTGCCCTACCCAGGTACGTGGGGAGTTTCTTGCCTTTTGGGAGGTCTGAGGTCTTCTGCCAGCGTTCAGTAGGTGTTCTGTAGGAGTTGTTCCACATGTAGATGTATTTCTGATGTATTTGTAGGGAGGAAGGTGATCTCCACGTCTTACTCTTCCGCCATCTTGAAGCTCCTCCTAGGTATTTGATTCTTTCACCTTTTTTTCTTAGTGTAGTTAAGGGTATGTTGATTTTGTTTATCTTTAAAAAATTAATTCTTGGCAGTGTTTATTTTTTCCCCATTCTTTTTCTGTTCTCTATTGCATTTCTCTCTGTTGTAATATTTATTAGTTACTTCCTTGTGCTAATTTTGGTTTGAGTTTCTTCTTTTTACCTTATTTGAGGAATAAAATTAGATTGTTGATTGTGATGTTTCTTGTTTTTAATGTAAACATTCACCACTATGAATCTGTTTACTTTCACTGCATTTCATAAATTTTAGTATATTGTATTTTCATTTTAATTTGTTTTCAGTTATTTCAGTTATTTCAAATTTCCCTGCGATCTTTTGCTTATTTAAGAATAAGTTGTTTTTTTCTACACACTTATGAATTTTCTTGTTTTATTTCTGCTATTAATTTCCTTTAGTTTATTTAAAAATTTATTTTTTGAAGTATAATTGATTTACAATGTTGTTTTAATTTCTACTGTACAGCAAAGTGGTTCATATATATATGAATATATATACATATACATTCTTTTTCATATTCTTTTCCATTATGGTTTATCACAGGATATTGAATATAGTTCCCTGTGCTATACAGTAGAACATTTTTGTTTATCCAATCTGTATATAATAGTTTGCTGCTGTTAATTCCAAACTCCCAGTCCATCCTCCCAACAATCCCTGGCAACCGCAAGTCTGTTTTCATTGTCTGTGAGTCTGTTTCTGTTTCATAGATAGGTTCATTTCTGTCATACTTTAGATTTCACATATAAGTGATATCATATGGTATTTGTCTTTTTCTTTCTGACTTACTTCATTTAGTATGATAATCTCTAGGTCCATCCATGTTGCTGCAGATGGCATTATTTCATTCTTTTTATGGCTGAGTAGTATTCTATTGTATATGTGTATTACATCTTCTTTATCCATTCATCTGTTGATGACATGTAGGTTGTTTCCCTGTCTTGGCTATTGTGCATACTGCTACTATGAGCACAAGGATGCAGCATGTATCTTTTTGAATTATAGTTTTGTCCAGATATATGACCAGGAATGGGATTGCTGGATCATATGGCAACCCTATTTTTAGTTTTTTGAGGAAACTCCATACTGTTTCCATAGTGGCTGCAGAAATTTACATTCCCACCAACAGTGTAGAAAGGTACTTATTTCTCTACACCCTCTCCAGCATTTATTACTTGTAGATGTTTTGATGATGGCCACTCTGACCACAGTGAAGTGGTACCTCATTGCAGTTTTGATTTGCATTTCTCGAATAATTACCTGCTATTAATTTCTAATTTTATTTCATTGTGGTCGGAGGAGATACTCTGTGTGCATTCAATCTTCTTCTATTTGTTAAGACTTGTTTTGTAGCCTAACTTATGTTCTAACTTGGACAATGTTCCATGTTGCAGGAGTATATTTTGTATTCTCCTCTGCTGTGTGGAGTGTTCTGAATATGTCTGTTCAGTCCAGTTTGTCTATAGCATTATTTAAGTCCCCTGATCTTCTGTCTGGCTTTTCTATCTGTAAATGTAAGTTTTGAAGGCTCCTATTATTAATGTATTTCTGGCTAGATATTACTATGTTCTGACCATTATTGCTATATTCTTCAATATGTGCTTTATATATTTGGAGTTTCAAATGTTAGATACATATGTATTTGTAATTATTAAATCTTCCAGGTCAATTGCACCCTTTATCACAGTAAATATCCTTCTTTATCTCTTGTGATATTTTTTGGTCATAAAGTCTATTTGTCTGATATGAATATGGCTACACATACTATCTTTCGGTTCCTGTGTGTGGAATAGCTTTTTCTATTATTGCAGTTTTAGCCTATGTATATCCTTATATCTGAAGTGAGGCTCTTGTAGATGTCATATAGTTGGCATAAAGTTAAAAAAAAATCTATACGGTTAATCTATGTATTTTTTTAATTTAATTTTTTAATTTATTATTTATTTATTATTTTTATTTTTGGCTGTGTTGGGTCTTCGTTTCTGTGTGAGGGCTTTCTCCAGTTGCGGCGAGTGGGGGCCACTCTTCATTGCGGTGCGTGGGCCTCTCACTATCGTGGCCTCTCTTGTTGCGGAGCAGAGGCTCCAGACGCTCAGGCTCAGTAGTTGTGGCTCACGGGCCCAGTTGCTCCGCGGCATGTGGGATCTTCCCAGACCAGGGCTCGAACCCGTGTCCCCTGCATTGGCAGGCAGATTCTCAACCACTGTGCCACCAGGGAAGCCCTTAATCTATGTATTTTAATTAGTGTGTTTAATCCATTTACATTTAAAGTAATTACTCATATGGAAGAACTTCCTACTGCATTAAAAATTTTTTTTTCTGTATGTCTTGTAGCTTTTTTGACCATCTTTTTCTCCCTTGTTGCCATCTTAGTGCTTCACTGATTTTGTTTACTTATGTATTTTGGTTCCCTTCACATTACCCTTTGTGTACATTTTCCATTTTCTTTGTGGTTACCAATGCAACTACATAAAATATCTTAAAGTTAAGTCAAACTGTTTTAAAGAGATGGCCACTTAATTTCAATTGCATATAAAAACTCTACCTCTTTACATTCCTGTCCTATCTTATTGATGACACAAATTACTTCATTTTATATTGAAGTATGTATTTATTAACATAGACTTATAATTACTTTTTATGCTTTTCTTTTAAAAATTCCATTACAGTTAAAAATGATTTACACGCCTACATTACAAACTAAAGGTTTCTATATTTATATATATACTTAGGTATATTAGAGAGTTGTATTGCTGCTCATTGTCATGTCAATTCACCTTGAAATATTTCCTGCAGCATTTCTTTGAGTGTAGGTCTAGTGGTGACGAAGTACCTCAGCTTTTGTTTATCTGCAAAAGTCTTAACTGATCCTATGATTTTGAAGGACAGTTTTGCTGGGTTTAGTATTCTTCATTGGAAATTTTTTCCACTTCTTTGAATATATCATAGTACTGTGGGCTGGCCTGTGAAATTTCTGCTGATAAGTTGGCTAATAGGAACACCTTTGTACAAGTGAGTCACATTTTCTTTTCCTCTTTTTATGAGTCTCTGTTTGCCTGCGACTTTTGACAGATTCATCATCATATGTCTTAGTGTAGGTCTTTTAAATTGTATCCTAGTTGGATTTCTTTGACCTACCTGAATTTGTATGTCCATTTCTCTCCTTAGATTTGAGAAGTTTTTGGCCACGATTTCTTCAAATAGTGTCTCTGCCCTTTTCTCTCCTTCTTCTCCTTCTCAGACTCCCATAATGTTTATGTTGTTCCACTTGATGGAGTTGTATAAGTCTCCTAATCTCTTTTTGTTTTTCCTAATTCTTTTTCCCTTTTGCGCTCCTGCCTTGTTAACTCTGAAAAATAAATCTTGTCTTTGGGTTCACTGATTCCATCTTCTGCCTGGTCAAGTCAGCTTTTGGTCACTAAGTGAATTTTTCAATTCAATTTTTGTATTCTTCAGTTTCAGGATTTCTGTTTGTTCCTTTATAGTTTCTGTCTTTGTGTTGGTATTCTCACTTTGCTCAAGCATCATTTTCCTGATTTCATTTAGTTGTCTCTTTGTTCTCTCTTTTAATTCATCAAGCATTTTATTATTGCTATTTTGAATTATTTGGTTATTCATATGTCTATGTTTCCTTAGGGTTAGTTTCTGGAGATTTAATTTGTTTCTGTGGCTAGGTCACATTTCCATGTTATTTCTGTATCTTGTTATCTTCTGTTGGCACTTTGGAATTTGACAACCCAGCTAACTCTCCAGTCTTTGCAGTCTTGTTTCCTCTAGGAAGGACTTTCTCCACTCAGTCCTGCTAGAGACTCGGGAGACCTCTCAAGCGTTTTCTGGGTTTGTTTCCTCTCTGGGTTTGTGCATGCACTCTCCTAATTGAAGAGGTTGCTTGTGTCTACTCAGGTGCTCCCCCTGGTGTCTACCTGCAATACTGCAGCCTCTCTTTCTGCAGTAAGCCATGGTTCTGGAGCTCCACGTAAGGTCTATTTTTGGTACTGCATGTTCCGGTGCTAGAACCACCTTGGCTGTCTTTCTCTCAAGGGCCCCCATCTTGGTGCCCCTTTCCTGTCAGTATTTAAATTTTGGCAAGATAGAAACCAGTATCTCTGGCAGCACCAAGAAAAGTCAGGCTGTTGATTAGTTCCATTTCTTTCACTTCCCAGGGAAAAGTTTGTGGTTAGGGTTTCCTTCCTCTTAGCAGAAGCAAGATTCTGGTGAGCACATACCAAGAATTTTCTTACAGGCTTCAATGTGGTGAGCTTCCAGCTCTCCTGAGGCACAGGAACCTCTTAACTGCTTCCTGGATTTCTCACAAAGGAATTAGTCCCTGGTTTTCTGTCAAATACGTATCTGTGGCAGAAGGGGAGTCTGAGGTTTCCTATTTCACCAACTTGGTGATGTTGGTCCTTCTCATGTTCAAGTTTTGAGAGTTATCTATGTTGTTAAATGTCACATTTAGGTTAGTCTTTTTTTTCAGTTGTTATATCATTGTGGTGACTATTTGCTTTTCCATAGTGTTAGTGAGGTTCAGCATTGTTTCACATATTACTTGACCAGAACTCTTTCCTCTTCCAAGAACTGCATGTTCAAATTTTTGTTCATTTTTCTATTGGATTGCCTTAATGCTTTTCTTACACTGTTTCAAAATTTTGGGGTTCTTTAAAAAAAACTTTGTAATTTAGAAATAATTATAGATTCACAAGAAATTGCAAAAATACAAAAGGGAGGTTCCTTATACCCTTAACCCAGTTTTTACCAATGGTTACATCCTACATAACTAATGCACTACAGGAAACCAGGCAGTTTACAATGGTACAATGTGTTTTGTAGTTCTTTGTCACATTATCACATGATAGATTCGTGTAACCACCACCCTAGTCAAGGTACAGAAGTATTCCTTCCTCACAAAGATCTCCCTTGTGCTGACCCCTTGTAGTCATACCTACCCTCCACCATTATCCCTAATACCCAGCACCACTAGTCTGCTTTCCATGTCTATAATTTTGTTATTTGATAATGATATATAAATGGAATTATATGGTATGTGAATAGGGACGGGACCTGAACCAGTGGGCGGGAGCTGTGAAGGAGAAAAGGTTTCCACATACTAGGAAGCCCCTTCGTGGGCGGAGACTGCGGGTGGCAGAGGGGGGAAGCTTCAGAGCCACGGAGGAGAGCGCAGCAACGGGGTGCAGAGTGCAAAGCGGAGAGATTCCCGCACAGAGGCTCGGCACCGACCAGCACTCACCAGCCCGAGAGGCTTGTCTGCTCACCTGCTGGGGCAGGCGGGGGCTGGGAGCTGAGGCTCGGGCTTCGGTCGGATCGCAGGGAGAGGACTGGGGTTGGCGGCGTGAACACAGCCTGAAGGGGTTAGAGCACCACAGCTAGCCCGGAGGGAGTCCGGGAAAAAGTCTGCAGCTGCCAAAGAGGCAAGAGACATTTTCTTGCCTCTTTGTTTCGTGGTGCGCAAGGAGAGGGGATTCAGAGCGCTGCTTAAACGAGCTCCAGAGATGGGCGCGAGCCGCGGCTATCAACGTGGACCCCAGAGACGGGCATGAGACGCTAAGGCTGCTGCTCCCGCCACCAAGAAGCCTGTGTGCGAGCACAGGTCACTATCCACACCGCCCCTCCCGGGAGCCTGTGCAGCCCGCCACTGCCAGGGTCCCGTGAAACAGGGACAACTTCCCCGGGAGAATGCACGACGCGCCTCAGGTTGGTGCAACGTCACACCAGCCTCTGCCACCTCAGGCTCGCCCTGTATCCATACCCCTCCCTCCCCCTGGCCTGAGTGACCCAGAGCCCCCGAAGCACCTGCTCATTTAACCCCGTCCCGTGTGAGTGAAGAACAGACGCCCTCAGGCGACCTACACGCAGAGGCGGGTCCAAATCCAACGCTGAACCCTGGGAGCTGTATGAACAAAGAAGAGAAAGGGAAATTTCTCCCAGCAACCTCAGAAGCAGCGGATTAAAGCTCCACAAACAACTTGAGGTACCTGCATCTGTGGAATACCTGAATAGATAACGAATCATCCCAAATTCAGGCGGTGGACTTTGGGAGCAGGATATATTAATTTTTCCCCTTTTCCTTTTTTTGTGAGTGTATATGTGTATGCTTCTGGATGAGAATTTGTCTGTATAGCTTTGCTTCCACCATTTGTCCTAGGGTTTGGTATGTCCGTTTTTTTGTTTTTTATTTTTTACTTAAAAAAGTTTTTTTTCTTAATACTTTTTTCCTTATTTTTTATTTTAAAAAATTAAAAAATTTTTTCTGAATAATTTTTTCCTTTTTTTTATTATAAAAAATGAATAAATTTATTGTAAAAAATTAAAAAAAAATTTTTCTTAAAAATTTTTTTCTTAATAATTTCTTTCTTATTTTTTAGTATAATAGCTTTATTTTATTTGATTTTATCCTCTTGCTTTCTTTCTTTCTATTTTTTCTCCCTTTTATTCTGAGCTGAGTGGATGAAAGGCTCTTGATGCTCCAGCCAGGCATCAGGGCTGTGCCTCTGAGGTGGGAGAACCAACCTCAGGACACTGGTCCACAAGAGACCTCCCAGCTCCACGTAATACCAAATGACGAAAATCTCTCAGAGATCTCCATCTCAACATCAAGACCCAGCTTCACTCAATGACCAGCAAGCTACAGTGCTGGACACCCTATGCCAAACAACTAGCAAGACAGGAACACAGCCCCATCCATTAGCAGAGAGGCTGCCTAAAATCATAATAAGGCCACAGACACCCCAAAATACACCACCAGATGTGGACATGCCCACCAGAAAGACAAGATCCAGCCTCATCCACCAGAACACAGGCACTAGTCCCCTCCACCAGGAAGCCTACACAACGCACTGAACCAACCTTAGCCACTGGGGACAGATCCCAAAAACAACGGGAACTACGAACCTGCAGCCTGTGAAAAGGAGACCCCAAACACAGTAAGATAAGCAAAATGAGAAGACAGAAAAACACACAGGAGATGAAGGAGCAGGGTCAAAACACACCAGACCTAACAAATGAAGAGGTAATAGGCAGTCTACCTGAAAAAGAATTCAGAATAATGATAGTAAAGATGATCCAAAATCTTGGAAATAGAATAGATAAAATGCAAGAAACATTTAACAAGGACCTAGAAGAACTAAAGAGGAACAAAGCAATGATGAAAAACACAATAAATGAAATTAAAAATACCCTAGAAGGGATCAATAGCAGAATAACTGAGGCAGAAGAATGAATAAGTGACCTGGAAGATAAAATAGTGGAAATAACTACTGCAGAGCAGAATAAAGAAAAAAGAATGAAAAGAACTGAGGACAGTCTCAGAGACCTCTGGGACAACATTAAACATAACAACATTCGAATTATAGGGGTCCCAGAAGAAGAAGAGAAAAAGAAAGGGACTGAGAAGATATCTGAAGAGATTATAGTTGAAAACTTCCCTAATATGGGAAAGGAAATAGTTAATCAAGTCCTGGAAGCACAGAGAGTCCCATACAGGATAAATCCAAGGAGAAACATGCCAAGACACATATTAATCAAACTGTCAAAAATTAAATATAAAGAAAACATATTAAAGCAGCAAGGGAAAAACAACAAATAACACACAAGGGAATCCCCATAAGGTTAACATCTGATCTTTCAGCAGAAACTCTGCAAGCCAGAAGGGAGTGGCAGGATATACTTAAAGTGATGAAGGAGAAAAACCTACAGCCAAGATTACTCTACCCAGCAAGGATCTCATTCAGATGTGATGGAGAAATTAAAACCTTTAATGACAAGCAAAAGCTGAGAGAGTTCAGCACCACCAAACCAGCTTTACAACAAATGCTAAAGGAACTTCTCTAGGCAAGAAACACAAGAGAAGGAAAACATCTACAATAACAAACCCAAAACATTTAAGAAAATGGGAATAGGAACATACATATCGTTAATTACCTTGAATGTAAATGGATTAAATGTTCCCACCAAAAGACACAGACTGGCTGAATGGATACAAAAACAAGACCCATATATATGCTGTCTACAAGAGACCCACTTCAGACCTAGGGACACATACAGACTGAAAGTGAGGGGATGGAAAAAGATATTCCATGCAAATGGAAATCAAAAGAAAGCTGGAGTAGCAATACTCATATCAGACAAAATAGACTTTAAAATAAAGACTATTACAAGAGACAAAGAAGGCCACTATATAATGATCAAGAGATCGATCCAAGAAGAAGGTATAACAATTGTAAATATTTATGCACCCAACATCGGAGCACCTCAGTACATAAGGCAAATACTAACAGCCATAAAAGGGGAAGTTGACAGCAACACAATCATAGTAGGGGACTTCAACACCCCACTTTCACCAATGGACAGATCATCCAAAATGAAAATAAATAAGGAAACACAAGCTTTAAATGATACATTAAAAAAGATGACTTAATTGATATTTATAGGACATTCCACCCAAAAACAACAGAATACACATTCTTCTCAAGTGCTCATGGAACATTCTCCAGGATAGATCATATCTTGGGTCACAAATCAAGCCTTGGTAAATTTAAGAAAATTGAAATCATATCAAGTATCTTTTCCAACCACAACGCTGTGAGACTAGATATCAATTCCAGGAAAAGATCTGTAAAAAATACAAAGACATGGAGGCTACACAATACACTACTTAATAACGAAGTGATCACTGAAGAAATCAAAGGGGAAATCAAAAATACCTAGAAACAAATGACAATGGAGACACGACGACCCAAAACCTATGGGATGCAGCAAAAGCAGTTCTAAGAGGGAAGTTTATAGCAATACAAGTCTACCTCAAGAAACAGGAAACATCTCGAATAAACAACCTAACCTTGCACCTAAAGCAATTAGAGAAAGAAGAACAAAAAACATCCCAAAGCTAGCAGAAGGAAAGAAATCATAAAGATCAGATCAGAAATAAATGAAAAAGAAATGAAGGCAACAATAGCAAAGATCAATAAAAATAAAAGCTGGTTCTTTGAGAAGATAAACAAAATTGACCATTAGCCAGACTCATCAAGAGAAAAAGGGAGAAGACTCAAATCAATAGAATTAGAAATGAAAAAGGAGAAGTAACCACTGACACTGCGGAAATACAAACTATCATGAGAGATTACCACAAGCAACTCTATGCCAATAAAATGGACAACCTGGAAGAAATGGACAAATTCTTAGAAATGCACAACCTGCCAAGACTGAACCAGGAAGAAATAGAAAATATGAACAGACCAATCACAAGCACTGAAATTGAAACTGTGATTAAAAATCTTCCAACAAACGAAAGCCCAGGACCAGATGGCTTCACAGGCGAATTCTATCAAACATTTAGAGAAGAGCTAACACCTATCCTTCTCAAACTCTTCCAAAATATTGCAGAGGGAAGAGCACTCCCCAACTCATTCTACTAGGCCACCATCACCCTGATACCAAAACCAGACAAAGATGTCACAAAGAAAGAAAACTACAGGCCAATATCACTGATGAACATAGATGCAAAAATCCTCAACAAAATACTCGCAAACAGAATCCAACAGCACATTAAAAGGATCATACACCATGATCAAGTGGAGTTTATTCAAGGAATGCAAGGATTCTTCAATATACGCAAATCAATCAACGTGATACATCATATTAACAAATTGAAGGAGAAAAAACATATGATCATCTCAATAGATGCACAGAAAGCTTTTGACAAAATTCAACACTCATTTATGATGAAAGCCCTGCAGAAAGTAGGCATAGAGGGAACTTTCCTCAACATAATAAAGGCCATATATGACAAACCCACAGCCAACTTTGTCCTCAATGGTGAAAAACTGAAACCATTTCCACTAAGATCAGGAACAAGACAAGATTGTCCACTCTCACCACTATTATTCAGCATAGCTTTGGAAGTGTTAGCCACAGCAATCAGAGAAGAAAAAGAAATAAAAGGAATCCAAATCAGAAAAGAAGAAGTAAAGCTGTCACTGTTTGCAGATTACATGTTACTGTACATAGAGAATCCTAAAGATGCTACCAGAAAACTCCTAGAGCTAATCAATGAATTTGGTAAAGTAGCAGGATACAAAATTAATGCACAGAAATCTCTTGCATTCCTATACACTAATGATGAAAAATGTGAAAGGGAAATTAAGAAAACACTCCCATTTACCATTGCAACAAAAAGAATAAAATATCTAGGAATAAACCTACCTAAGGAGACAAAAGACTTGTATGCGGAAAATTATAAGACACTGATGAAAGAAATTAAAGATGATACAAATAGATGGAGAGATATACCATGTTCTTGGATTGGAAGAATCAACATTGTGAAAATGACTCTACTACCCAAAGCAATCTACAGATTCAATGCAATCCCTATCAAACTACCACTGGCATTTTTCACAGAACTAGAACAAAAAAATTCACAATTTGTATGGAAACACAAAAGACCCCGAATAGCCAAAGCAATCTTGAGAACGAAAAATGGAGCTGAAGGAATCAGGCTCCCTGACTTCAGACTATATGACAAAGCTACAGTAATCAAGACAGTATGTTACTGGCACAAAAACAGAAACATAGGTCAATGGAATAGGATAGAAAGCCCAGAGATAAACCCCCGCACATATGGTCAACTTATCTTTGATAAAGGAGGCAAGCATATACAGTGGAGAAAAGACAGCCTCGTCAATAAGTGGTGCTGGGAAAACTGGACAGGTACATGTAAAAGTATGAAATTAGAACATTCCCTAACACCATAGAGAAAAATAAACTCAAAATGGATTAAAGACCTAAATGTAAGGCCAGACACTATCAAACTCTTAGTGGAAAACACAGGCAGAACACTCTATGACATAAATCACAGCCACATCGTTTTTGACCCACCTCCTAGAGTAATGGAAATAAAAACACAAATAAACAAATGGGACCTAATGAAACTTAAAAGCTTCTGCACAGCAAAGGAAACCATAAACAAGACCAAAAGACAACCCTCAGAATGGGAGAAAATATTTGCAAGTGAAGCAACTGACAAAGTATTAATCTCCAAAATTTACAAGCAGCTCATGCAGCTCAATAACAAAAAAACAAAGAACGCAATCCAAAAATGGGCAGAAGACCTAAATAGACATTTCTCCAAAGAAGATATACAGATTGCCAACAAACACATGAAAGAATGCTCAACATCATTAATCATTAGAGAAATGCAAATCAAAACTACAAGATATCATCTCACACTGGTCAGAATGGCCATCATGAAAAAATCTAGAAACAATAAATGCTGGAGAGTGTGTGGAGAAAAGGGAATCCTCTTGCACTGTTGGTGGGAATGTAAATTGATACAACCACTATGGAGAACAGTATGGAGGTTCCTTAAAAAACTAAAAATAGAACTACCATATGACCCAGCAATCCCACTACTGGGCATATATCATGATAAAAGCATAATTTAAAAAGAGTCATGTACCACAATGTTCATTGCAGCTCTATTTACAATAGCCAGGACATGGAAGCAACCTAAATGTCCATCATCGGATGAATGGATAAAGAAGATGTGGCACATATATACAATGGAATATTACTCAGCCATAAAAAGAAACGAAATGGAGTTATTTGTAGTGAGGTGTATGGACCTAGAGTCTGTCATACAGAGTGAAGTAAGTCAGGAAGAGAAAAACAAATACAGTATGCTAACACATATATATGGAATCTAAGGGCAAAAAAAAAGGTCATGAAGAACCTAGTGCCAAGATGAGAATAAAGACACAGACCTACTAGAGAATGGACTTGAGGATATGGGGAGGCGGAAGGGTACGATGTGACAAAGTGAGAGAGTGGCATGGGCATATATACACTACCAAATGTAAAATAGATAGCTAGTGGGAAGCAACCGCATAGCACAGGGAGATCAGCTCTGTGCTTTGTGACCACCTAGAGGGATGGGATAGGGAAGGTGGGAGGGAGGGAGATGCAAGAGGGAAGAGATGTGGGAACATATGTATATGTATAAGTGATTCACTTTGTTATAAAGCAGAAACTGACACACCATTGTAAAGCAATTATACTCCAATAAAGATGTTAAAAAAAAAAAAGATTACACTATGATCAAGTGTGATTTATCCCAGGGATATCAGAATGGTTCAATATCCACAAATCAATCAATGTGATACAACACATTAACAGATTGAGAAAGAAAAATTATAAGATCATGGCTTACACATAATTTTAGCATTTGTAGTTCTTATAAAATATTTTATAATGTGCTTTAGTATTGAGGTACTTACTATGTAAACTACGTATTCACTGGTAATGTGTACACCTTATAAAAAGAGTTAGTATTAAAGAGTAAATATGTCTTAAGTAAACAAAAAAAATTATATGATCATCTCAGTAGTTGCAGAAAAAGCTTTTGATAAAAATCAACATCTAGGCCAGCCACGGTCTGCAGCGCCTGCTACGCCACTGCCGCCATCACTGTAGCCCATTACAAAGCCGCCAACTTGAAGGGCGAGCAGTTCCAGGGGTACTTGGAGAAGTCAGGGGTGCTTGACACGCTGACCAAGGTTTTAGTAGCCTTATATGAAGAACCAGAGAAACCTAATAGTGCTTTGGATTTTTTAAAGCATCACTTAGGAGCTGCTACAACAGAAAATCCAGAAATAGAGCTGCTTCGCCTAGAATTGGCAGAAATGAAAGAAAAATATGAAGCTATTGTAGAAGAAAATAAAAAAATGAAAACAAAGGAGAAAGTTCGGTAAACTTATGGTGGAGAGGAAGAAAGTACCTCACTATAAGTCACAACATCTTTGGGACGATATAGATTATTGCATATCAAGTATTTGTGCAGTGCAGTCATGAATGTGAATTAAGTTTTAGTTTCCCAGTAATTTTAAAGGTTTATATAAAAAGAACTTTCACTAGGTTTGATTGTATTAAATATTAAAATCACTGAGTGGTTTAAAAAGGACAGGATTTTAATATAGACTTACTGATTCAGTAATTAAATTGAATATAATAGTTAAACTGTTTTGTTACTATTAAGTTTTTTACCCAATTTAGAATAAAATTCACTTAAACTCCTCTGTCCTTGCCCTATAGCTTGCTCAGTATGAACCACCTCAGGAGGAGAAGCGTGCTGAATAGGATTCTTCTCAGTTGAAAAGACACTGAAAAATGGTTCTGTATTACTTGAATAGTTTGTATAGTATATAATCTTTTCTGAACAGATGCTATAGCACTCTTTTAATATGTTAAATTCACCTATCACACTTTGTTATAAACACATATACTTAGAAGCACCAATAAAAACTCAATATAACTTTCTTTGGGTCTTAAAAGCAGGAGAATCAAAAGGGAATCCTGAAAAAAATCTAAACACAGCCATCTAATTCATTACCTTAGTCTTACTAGGAATGATGGTACTGGTTGTATTTTAGCCAAGGAAGTTTAGCATGGAGTTATTCCTTGGTTTATCTCAGGATATGAACACAGTTATGGTCATTCTTTAAAATGAAGATGACACTGTTGTTTATATTCTCTGTAGGCAGCTGGAGAGATCTGTGTTATTATAAGATACTGTTGCATGGGGTCTCATGAATCTTCTGCTCTTATTTATATAATGTGGAACAAATGACTCTTTTTTGCCACCACTTTGCCTTAGATAATTGTGTGTGTGCCAGTGTGAACTCTGACACCACGTTTCCTTCTATGCAATCATGCCCTACCTGATGATGTTGCCTTGCTTTGCTGTGTGCTTCCGTGGGTCCCAGTTGCACATTGGCCTTTCTGTGTTGTTTTTCAATTTGCTGTAATAGCAGTTACCCTGATTGTAATTTATATAACTTTAAAGAGGATCACACCATTCCTCTGCCTTACTCAGTTGCTTAGCTGAACACAGAACAGAGGCAATATAAAATTCTGGTTCACGCACAACCTGGGACAAGAAGGGGAATGAGCCATACATATATCGTGGAAAATTATAGTTTGCGGGTATAATTATATAGTGCTTTTTTCCCTAAAAGTATTTTTCTAGCCTTGAATTCATTTTATCTTCATTATCCCTGTGAATTAAGTTGGCAAGTATAAGGGGAGGTGGGGTGCTGAATTTTTAGGTCAAAGACTGATATGAATACAAATTATTTACTAAATGTAGAACCTTGGGCATATCAGTTAATTGCTCTGAGATTCACTTACCTCATCTGTTAAATGGGAATAATATCTGTGCTGCCTACCTCACAAGGTTTTGTGAGGGTCAAATGGAATGTATGTGAAAGATTTGTAAATGGTAAGGTACTATATTCTTTTAAAAAATCTATTTATGATAAAAATTCTCAACAAAGTGGGTATAGAGGAAACATACCTCAACATAATAAAGGCCATACATAACAAACATAAAGCCAACATCATACTCAAGGGTGAAAAGCTGAAAACATTTTCTCTAAGATCAGGAACAAGACAAGGATGCCCACTCTTGCCACTTTTATTCAACATAGTATTGGTAGTCCTAGACACAGCAATCAGACAAGAAATATAAATAAAATGAATCCAAAATAGAAAGGAAGGGTGGTGGGGGGCAGTGGTGGGATGAACTGGAAGATTGGAATTGACATATATACACTAATATGTATAAAATAGATAACTAATAAGAACCTGCTGTATTAAAAAAATAAAATTAAATTTAAAAAAAAATAGAAAGGAAGAAGTAAAACTGTTAGTTTGCAGATTACATTGTATTATACGTAGAAAATCCCAAAGATGCCACCAAAAGAGTATTAGAATTCATCAAAGAATTCAGTAAAGTTGCAGGATACAAAATTAATATACATAATTTGTTGTGTTTCTTTGTGCTAATAACATAGTTATTCAGAAGTTTTCTTGATTTCTCTTTCTGAGCACAGAAGTTCAGAAAGAGAAATCAAGAAAATAATCCCATTTACAATTGCATCAGAAAGATTAAGATGCCTAGGAATAAATCTAACCAAGGAGGTAAAAAGTTATACTCAGAAACCTATAAGACATTTTTGAAAGGAGTTGAAAATGACACAAAAAATAATATTGTAATAACTTTGTATGGGGACAGACTTATTGTGGTGATCATCCCATAATGTATGTGAACATCAAATCATTATGTAGTACACATGAAACTAACATAATATTGTACATCAACTATACTTCAATTAAAAAATAAACTGGTCCAGGAAAGCTTACCCTGGGGAGGGTGACACATTTAGCGTCACAGCCTTGTTGGGTGACTGGGCTAACTGAGTGCCTCAGGTTTAATGAAAGGAACCATAGGTCACAGTGGTGATGGGTAATTCTGAGAGGAAAGAACCTTGTTTGCAGAAGATCTTTGAATTTCCAAAGGCTGGGCTGGTAAGATAAGTTCTGGAAGGAGAGAGAACATTTATATTTGAGGTGACAGAAGCCTAAGAATAGGGTGCTGTTTAAATTTATCTGAGATCTATCTCTGGGTGGACAATGTGTTGATTGCTCTCTGCTTGTCACCACCCACAGACCCACTCTGCACCCTACTCCATCCAAGGTGTGCCCTGAGGCCGACGTCTATGCCCTTCACAGATTCCCTTGGTTGGCCTCTGCTTGGGTTCAGTCAGTGGGAGGGGCCAGCAGGCATGGGTGCTGCTGGGAGGTGAGAAAGAAGGCCAGGGTATTTACTCCTCTAGCTCTTTGCCTACTGGGCCACACCACCTGACTGCCTCCTCTCAGCAGCTGCAGCTTTTGCCTGGTTCCAGACACAGGTCCTTCGCTTTGCCCTACTGGGGTAGCAATGGTTCCCCCAAAGAGTCACTTGTGGGTTCCCTTAGCCCTGTCCACACCCTTGCACATGGCTCCTTCCTTAAACATTTTTTCAACTTGGATGGTCCCACTGCTTCCTCCAGGACTCTGCCAATACAGGGCCCGAGAAAGGGCCCAAAGCTTCACAAAACATTCAGCTGTTAACCTCAAGAGTCTTGTTCAGTCTCCATGGCAGGGGAAAGGGGGAACTTCAATTGCAGAGCCTACAAGATGACCATACAGACTGCCAAACATTGAAAAAAATTTAATTAAAAATGGACAATGGTCTTGATCAGATATTTCACCAAATAAAATATACAAATGGTAAGTAGGCACATGAAAAGATACTCAACATCACTGGTCATTAGAAAAATATGAATCAAAACCACAATAAGATACCCCTTCACATCCCTTAGGATGGCTAATATCAAAACAAATGAAACAAAACAAAACAAAATAAAAAACAGAAAATAAGTACTGGCAAAGATGTGGAGAAATTGAAACCCTGTGCCTTGCTGGTAGGAATATAAAAATGATGCAGCCGTTGTGGAAAACAGTGGTGGTTTCTTAGAAAGTTAAACACAGAATTTAGCATATGACCTAACAATTCCACTACTAGGTATATATCTCCCTCCCTCCATATTAAAAGCAGGGACTCAAACAGACACTTGTACATTAATGTTTATAGCAGCATTTTTCACAATAGCCAAACATAGTAGAACAACCCCTAAATTTATCAACAGATGGATGTATAAACAAAAGGGGTTCAAAAGAACATTATTCAGCCCTAATAAGCAATGATATTTTGATATGTCCCATAACATGGGTGAACCTTGAAAATATTATGCTAAGTGAAGTAAGCCAGATACAAAAGGACAAATAGATGATTCCACTTCTATGAAGTGCCTAGAATAGGCAAATTCATAGAGACAAAAAGTAGAATAGAGGTTACCAGGGTCTGACGGGAAGGAGTAATGGGGAGTTATTGTTTAATGGGTACAGAGTTTCTGCTTAGGATGTTGAAAAAGTCTGGAACTGTATACTGGTGATGGTTTCATAACATTGTGATTATACTTAACACCATTGAATTTTATCCTTAAAACTGGAAAATTTCATGTTCTCTGTATTTACCATGATAAACAATACAAACCAAAACAAGGTGATCGCCCCATGTAGAGCCTTTGAATTGGACTAAATGGCTCAAGGTAAAAGATAAAATGGGTGGTTTCAAAGGCTGATAGATATGAGAAACATATACTTGAATGGGGAGAGAGAACCATGGGGGCAGCAAGCAAGGAAACAGCTGACTTCAAAGTTGTGTTTTGAAAGAACTATATTTGGACAATGAGTTATGAGTTGAAGGGACATAGTCACTGCTGGGCCAATCATTTAACTGCAGGTCCAAGAATTTCCAGTTTGATTTCACTGCCTCAGTGACTAGGCAGTTTCTGGAGACAGACAAATACAAAAACATTCTTAAGTGGTCTTTAAAATAGGCATGGGTCTGGTGACATGGATATTAATCAGAGGAGCAGGCTGTTGTGGCTCCAGAAATAAATTCTGTATTCTTTTCTGTTTCTTAGCTACCTCTCAAGGAGAACATTTATGGTTCATCTTTGCAGAGTGTGAGCTGGTAAACCTATCCACTAAGCATGATTTGTCACCAAACATGCCTCCTATGGAGGGTGCATGCTATTACAGGGCAGGTCCAGTGGTGTGCCAAAAACATCAGGTGGTTTGGGTTTTTAAGTCTGGAGAAGATAATTGAGGTCAGGGAAGATGAACTGCTAAGACAAAAATGGGAAGAAATATGAAGGAATGATTCTTGGAAGGAGAATCAGAGGGAATAGAGGAGGGAGGAGAGAAGAGGGATCAGAGATTTGAAAGGAGCCAGGGAATAGCAAAAATTCTACAGTCTGTGTATTTATAATTGTCATATTTACATCTCTGGTCCAGGCCTTTCCCCTGGATTCTGGACTTGTATGTCCAGCCATCGACTCATCATGTTCCTTGGATGGAAATAAACATCTCAGTTAACATGTCCAAAACTGAACTCATTTCCCCTACACCCTCTATATCTCATCTGAGCCACCATTATTCTTCCAGACACTCAGGTTCCAAACCTGAGGAGTCTTTATCTCCCACCCAAAATCCTATGCATCAGGAATTCCTGTTGTCTCTCCTTCAGTGTCCACCCAAATTCTGACCTCCTTCCCCTGGTACTACCATCCTGGTACAAGCCACTTCTTGTTTGCATGAATGAAAAGACCTCCAATGCTCTAGTCGCTTCTGTCTATGTCCTGTGTAGTCTATTGTCTACCAAACACCAGAATAAGTTAAAACTCGTGTTAGATCATGTCACTTCTCCCTTCAAAACTTTGCAATGGCAACCATTTCACTCAGAGCAAAAGCCCAAATCCTTGGTCTCGGGAAGAAGATTCTATTCTCATGGCCTTTGCACATGCTGTTCCCTGTCAGGAAGGCTCTTCCCTCAGATAATCACATGGCTCACTCCAGAACCTTCTTTCAATCTTTGCTCACATTTCCCCTCTTCAGGGATGCTCACCCAAGACTACGGGTTTAAAATACATCCCACCCTACAGATTCTCTCAATTCTCTTATCTAGCTATACTTACATTTTTTCCTTAACTCTTATCACTTTCTAATATACTATATCATTTACTATTACATTATGTCTATTGTTTATTGTCATACCCCTACTAGGATAGATGCTCCATGAGGGCAACTACTTTGTCTTACTCACCAATGCACCCCAAGTTCCTAAAACAGTTCCTGGCACATAGTACGTATCTAACAAATACTTGTACGATGTGTGAATTGCCTAGCATGGCACCTCCCTGATATCCTGAAGTCTATTTTAAGTGGGTAATCTCTGTGGAAATTATGTCAGAAACTGTTTCCCATGTAGATGACTTGGTGAAAAACAGAAGCAACCTGCATACAAGCAGGAAGCAGAAGAGCCCAGGAGAAGAAAACCACAAACCCTCTTCCCCACACCCCACTCTTCTCCACACCCCACCCTTCCCCACACCTACTGTCAGAAGCTGCAGAAATCTCATGGGATGGAAGTGAGGCCACAATACTGAGAAGAGCAATGGTCAAGTCTGTGAGCCCCAGAACCAGACAGCCTGAGTTCAAGTCATGGGTCTTCCATTTACCACTCAGTGACTTTGAAACTCTCAGTGTTTTCATTTTCTTATCTGTAAGGCAAGGGTAACGAAGAGAATATACTTTAGATGTAATAATCACATGAGATAACCGCTGTAAGCATTTCCAACAGAGTCTGGCACATGCTCAGTGTGCAAGAAATTGAAAAGTTATTACTCATTGTATTTCCTGAGGCATGGAGGCTTCAACTGGCATTAGATGATATAGATATAACTATAACTATAGATACAGATCTTATAGGCAGGAGTCTCTATATCTTTATTTTTGTAGCTCAGAGAACCATGAATGATGAGTATATTTTTTCCATCCATATGTGAGTACAGTTAATACAGAACCTATGAAATTTACCTGGAGAAAGCATTAATATACACACATCTAGCATCAGAATAGGCATTCCTGATATTTTTCTGAAATATTTATACTAAAAGGCAAATACCTCCAATAAAATCTGCATTTCACCTAAACAAATAACAGCAAAATACTTTCTTCTAGATCAATAATAAAGAAAAATAACATAAAAATTTTAAACTAAACTTAATGTAGAATCAAGGGAGGAAAGAGATTGAGATATGTATTAGTAGTTTCTTAAAGTCTATATAAAGGTTATGTAAAATCTATTAGTAAACCAGACTCCTCAGTTCCCAGCACATTATTATCATTGATCCGTGCAAGATGCCTCTTACGTATGTATATATGTGTTTAATGTGTATCTTTTTATTTGTATATATTCTTGCACAGTGATTACTGTCTTTGTATTTTAATTTATGTAATGCAACTGTTACATACCTCTCACTGATTCTCGCTTTTGTCATTCAGCTCTGTTTTTAAGATCCATCCATGCTTTGTGTACATGGCTACTCTCTTGCTGCATAGTTCTCCACGGTGTCAATTTCCCAGTTAGGGACACAAGCTTGCTTCCATAAATAATGGCACAATGAACATTCTCAAGATGTATGACAATATCTTTGGGATACTCTTGGGATATATAGCTCCAGGAGAACTGCTCAGTCAGAGACTTTGTTCTTTTTGATATGACAAGGTACTACCAGCTAGTTCTTCAGAATGACTGAACCAGTCTCCATTCCCACCAGTATTTCTACCAGGTTTCCTATATCCCCACACTGTGGATAGACTTGGCATTATTTGCTCTTTACATTTTTGAGAATCCAATAGGTGTTAAGTGGGATCTTGCTTTAATTTACACTTATTATTGGGTTGGAGTATCTCTTCATAGGCTCACTTTTTCCTTTTCTGTCATTTACTGTTCATATACTTTAGCCTATTTTCCGATTAGGCTGCTTTTCCTTTTTTTTTTTTTTCTTTTTCTTATTTTGTTATTGCCATTACTTTTATTTATTTATTTACCTATAAATTTTTATTGGACCCGATGTTTATTGCAGCACTATTTACAGTAGCCAGGCCATGGAAGCAATCTAAATGTCCATCGACAGAGGAATGTATAAAGAAGGTGTAGTACATATACACCGTGAAATATTACTCAGTCATAAAAAGGAACGAAATAATGCCATTTGCAGTGATACAGAAGGACCTAGAGATTGTCAAACAGAGTGAAGTAAGTCAGAAAGAGAAAGACAAATATTGTATAATATTGCTTATATGTGGAATCTAGAAAAGTGGTACAGATGAACTTATTTGCAAAGCAGAAAAAGAGTCACAGATGTAGAAAACAAACTTATGGTTACCAAGGGGGGAAGAGGAGGTGGGATGAACTGAAAGATTGGGACTGACATATATACACTACTACATATGAAATAGATAACTAATGAGAACCTACTGTATAGCACACAGAACTCTACTCAATGTTCTGTGGCAACCTAAATGGGAAGGAAATCTAAAAAAGACTGGATATATGTATATGTATAACTGATTCACTTTGCTATACAGCAGAAACTAACACAACACTGTAAAGCAACTATACTCCAATAAAAATTTTTTAAAAAGGAGTCTCTATATCTTTTATGCCCTTCTTTCCTCCTCACACCTATCCAGCATGAAAGAGGAGCTGGCTCCAAGATAGTAACACAAAATTCTACTCATTCACCAAGCGAGAAGTTTGTTTGCCTTAGAGAGTGGGAGAGGGTAAGGGCTAAATTTAGAGAAGTAGGAAAGGAGGAATGTCAGCTGAGACAGCAAAAAACTAAACATCTATTCATGTGTATTTCTTCTAAACTGAAAAATGCTTTGAAGAGAACAATACAGAAGACTTTAAAAAAATCTCATGTATCTGTGTACACTTCCTCACACCCACTCATACACATACACACATGAATACATGCATTCACAAACATATATAAAAGTGTAGCCTAGCTTGCTTGTATACAGGTGTTTTGAGGATTAAATGAAATTATAACATATATTAAAAGCTCAGTAAAAAAAAATTGGCACATAGGAACCATCCAAACACATCATTAACAAAAGTTTGGGAGTACACACAGCAGGATTTGAACTCTGGTGATCTCTGAGTGACTATTCTTCTAATTGCTTCTGTGTATTTTCTGATGTTTCTGCAATTAGCCCCCACTGAGAAACTGAGCAGCACAATACAGTTCAAAGAACCAACTCAGGAGCTTGTTGGCCTGGGTTTGAATGCGTGCTCCCTGCCTTAGGTAGGTGACATCATGCAAGTTACTCTCTCTGCCTCAGTTTCCCCATCTGTAAATCAGGGGTAATAGTCGTAGCTATCACACAGGGATGCTGTGGGGATTAGATGAGTTATTATGCAGAAAGTTGCTATTTTGGAGGTTGAACTACATCTATTTTGATGCCTCTGGTAACCTGCAGGTGATGGATAGACAAAGAAAACACTCAGGTCCCTGATTTCATGCTCTCAGATAATGTCCAGTCCTTGGCCTTCTGTGGCTCTCCTAGGCGTCATATCCATGTTTGCATGGTAGGGGGAGGTCCAGGGGGCAGGGAGAAGGGGATTCTACCCCAAGGAATGCTCACCTGTGAGTCCCAGCAGTAGAGTCAGCAGCAGGCAAGGAGGAGGAGGGTAAAACCAGGAGGTAGGGATGGGCATCATGCAGGCCTGATGTGCCTGCTCTGTCCAAATGTGTGAGCTGGGGAGAACCTGGACTTCCGTGCTCTGTGGAGAGGAGAGAAGCCCCCACTTCCTGTGATATAAGAAGTACCTATGATGGGGTGAAATCTAGACAGTAACCTGCTTCTAGATTCTAACAGTTCCTCCTTCTAGATGGTGAAATAGAGATCAGGCAGAGAAGGTGAGGAGTTACTTATCTTATGTTTTCAGAGAGATTGGACAATCTTAACAGAAATAAGGTTTCCTCCCCATCTGAAGTCTCTGCTCTCTCCACTGGGCCCCTCACCCCATTCATGGTGATTCCCCATTTGGAAGCCCCAAACCAAGAAGGATCTGTAGTTGTGGGCTGTGTCCCAAAGTCCCAAGCCCAGGACTCTAGGATGTGGCTGGCTTGTGGCCTCATTCTGCACCTGCTATAACCAAGAGATACTCACATGGAAAAAGGAAGAAGGATCGTAAGGGCATCTCAGCTTTGGGATAGAACCAGGTCTGCTCGTGAAAACAGTCCCTATTCCAACCCTTTACTGATGTAGCTGGTAAAACTTAGCCCAAATGCATCATGCAATGTGAACCTTAGAACTTGTGTGGCCTCCATCCAACAAAGGAATCATTTCCTGACTTCTTTCAGGAGAGGAAGTGGGTTATATGACCCAGGAATTACACTCCCAGGCATTTTTTTCAAAGAAATGAAGACTATGTCCACATAAAACCTGTGCATGAATGTTACAGCGGATTTCTTTGTGTTTTTTTAAATGTTTTTAATTTTAAAAACATTTTTACCTTTACCCAATGGAAGTTTATTTCAAGTGGCAAATTTTACTAAAATTTAACTGCTTTATTAAGAAAAACTCTAAACATATAGTTATAAAAATACTACTTCTTTAGAAGTAGGGGTTGGCAGACTTTCTATAAAGGGCCAGATAGTAAATGTTTTAGACTTTGCCATATAGTTTCTCAACTCTGCTCTTGTAGCAGAAAAACAATTATGGATAATATGTAAATGAATGTGCATGGCTGTGTTCCTATAAAACTTTATTTATAAACATTGAAATTGGAATTTCACACAATTCTCATGTGTCACAAAAATAGTATTCTTCGTTTGAATTTTTTCAATTGTTTAAAAATGTAGAAAACATTCTTAGCTCTCAGGCCCTACAAGAACAGGCTTCAAGCTGAATTTGGCCCATGGGCTGTAGGATGTCTACCCTGGTTCTTATAAAGCGGCAGTGAAACCATCCCTCCTTAAAGATTAGCACTACAAAACGAATTGATTGTACTAGTCATGTGCTTGAACATGTGAAAACCAAAGAAAGACAAATTACCAAGGGATGACCTAGGTGTGAAGAAATCAAGTCCTCAGGAGGCTCACGGGCCCTGGTCATGCATGGCCACCTTATCTTGGCATCCACGGTCATCAGCAGTGAATGAAGAAGGCCAGCTGGACTGATGCCCACAGTCCTGACCTGTGCTGGGTGCCCACCGGGTTCCCAGCAGGATTTTCTTGCTGGTCAGCCTTCATCATTCAAGTCACCACTTCCTGCTGTGGCTCCAAGAGGAACAGAAAGCCACCTTTCTATTCCTCATCTCCTGGCTTGGAGTCCAGCCTCGGAGAGTCCAGCTTCTCTGACTGCTAATGGCTCAGGAGTCTAGCAGCTACAGTGTGCTTTGCCTACACAAAGGGGACTGCAGGCCACGGACCGGCTCTGGTGGCTCACAGCCAAGGCCTACAAATTACTCTGGCATTTCAACTCACCAAGCATCTTATCCTGCCGGGGGAAAGAACGACTTCTACAAAATATTTTTAAGAACACTCTAGCCCGTTATGGGAAATCTGGGCCTTTCCACATCAGAGAGGAAGAATGGAAGAATGGAATTTTGAAAATACTGTTGTTTGACTATTTTAAAGTGTAGCATCATCCGCTGAAGAAGATGGCCCGACTGCCAAGACCTCCCAAACTGACAGGAGCTGAAATATCAAGTAGTATCAGACGTGCCTGCGGCCTATACTTTTCAAAAGGACATTTGTACGCAAGCGCACAAGTCTCGGCAAACATTTCCCATATCCCAGTTAAGAGAAAAGGACAGCTCGGCCAAGGCCCCACCTGGTTTTCTCCCGCGGGCCCACAGGCCACACCTTCCCTCTGCGCGATGCAGCGGGATGCTTTGACCTCTCCCTGAGACCCGACGGGTCTCCTGCAGGGTGCAGGGCCTAAAACACGAAGTCCACAGTTGAAAACAAATCCCTAGGGTTTGCAGCCTCGCTCAGGGGTCAGGAGTCTTTTTTCGTGGAGAAAGCCACTGCTCGGAATCTTGAGGATGTCTTCCCATTCGAGGCAGGGTGAGAATTCCAGAGGCCTAAGCCACGGGAAATCGGCCGGGAAGGTAGGGCGCTATGCCTGGGCTCCGTGCCTGCTGGCGGAATCTGGGGTGCGAGCTTGTGGTGAGCGGCTCTTTCTCTCTAGGGGGATAGCGCTCAGCAAAGCGTCGCGGCTGCCTGAGCTCCACGTGTCGGTCGGCCCCTTCCCGCGGTCCCTGAGAGCGCTGCGGGGCTGAGGGCAGCGTGCTCAGAGCGCGTCTGTCAGGCTCACGTAGCGCAGCGTGTAGTTGGCCCCGCGTTGTTGGCCCCTGGGCGCAGCGGTAGCAGACGGCGAAGTGGGCGGTGACTCCCGGCGCGTCCGCGTCTTCTCCCTACTTGGGCTGCAGGCCCGGGGACAGGCACAGTGCGAAGCGGAAGCTCTCGGCGCCCGGCACCTCCTTCGCGTCCCCGAGCTCCACTGAGGGCGCGTCCTGCGGCGGAGGCTCCCCTGGCTCGGGCCGCAGCTCGGCCGGCAAGTCCAGGAAGGAGCGCCCCTCGACGAAGGTGTAGCGCACGGCCACGGCGCACGGCCCCGAGCAGCCCAGCACTCGGCCGGAGCCGGTCACCTCCGAGCCCCAGGGCGCCGAGCAGTGCGCGCGTTCCATGCACACGCGCTGCTACCGCAGTCGCTCGGCTTGGGGAGCTCGAAGAGAGGCCGCAGCAGGGGAGGCGGCACGTGCCGGGGGTGGCGGGGTGGGGGGGCGCGGTCCCCGCCGCCGCGGCCAGCAGGCCCGGGAGGTACTCCAGGTCCTCGGTGCGTGCCGGGAAACTTCGGAGGCGGGAGAGCACGGCGGGCTGTACCTGCGGCTCCTCGGCCTCGCTGAAGTGCTTCATGCTGTCCAGGCTCAGTCCCAGCGCGTCCGCGAACTGCACCCGCTTCTTGCACTTGGCGCAGCAGCCGCCTGGCTGTGCGGCACGCCCTCCGCCCTCTCGCCGCCCTCCGCGCCCGGCCCGGGGCAGGCGGCTGCCAGCTGCTGCAGGAACCTGGCCGCCTGCAGGATCAGGTCGGGGGGCAGGAAGAAGGAGCGCGCGCGGCGGCTGCTTTCCAGCATCTCCTCCTGCTCCCGGAGGGCAGCCTCTTCCTGCGGGGACAGGGGCTCGGCATCTGGGCTCTGGGCCTCCGACCCTCCGCCGCTGTCACCGCCACCTTTTGTGCAGATCCCCGAGGCGGGCAGCTCCTCAGCTGGCGGGGGATCTTTAAAGGGCGCAGGTCCTGGCGTCTTCAAACTTAGCAGCTGCGTCTCCCCCCCCACCCCCCCACCCCCGGACTCCAGGAAGTCATCTGGCCCCAGGGCTTGTCCTCTGGAGACATGATGCCTGGGTGGTGGAAAGAGCGCACCGTAGCAGATTTCTTGTAAAGCAATATACCTGAAGCATCCAAAATACAATACAATGATAAGTGAACAGTTTAATAAACTGTGATGCATCCATACGAAGAAATACTACTCAGAAATACAAAGGAATGAGTTAGTTATATGGACAACAGCTTGTAATTTTCTTAAAGGCATTATGTTGAGTGAACAAAGTCAATCTCAAAATGTCACATACCGTAAGATAAGACATATTACATTCCTGAACTTATATAGAGAACAGATTGGCATTTGCCAGAGTTTTGGGTTGGTGGGGATGGGCATCACTGTAAGGGGCTAGCACATGGGAGACTTTGTGGTCAGGGAATGTTCTGCATCCTGACCATGGTGGTGGTTGCACAAACGTACACATGAGAGGATCAACATAAGTCAAATCTGGGAATGTTACAAACTCAGCTATCAATAACAATCTCACAATCATTATACCATATTTACTGACTATTAAGTTACCAAAATTATAATATAATTATATTAGGGTGATGGGGATAGAAAGTGAGAATGTGTGGCATGAGGTCAGGAGTAACAGAACATTACTTCCACATCTTCCATAGTGGGATGTCAATTAAAAATGCCTAAGTGAGAGACCTTCAAGATGGCGGAGAGATCACCTTCCTCCCCACAAATACATCAGAAATATATCTACACGTGGAACAACTCCTACAGAACACCTAATGAACGCTGGCAGAAGACCTCAGACTTCCCAAAAGGCAAGAAACTCCCCATGTACCTGGGTAGGGCAAAAGAAAAAAGATAAAACAGAGACAAAAGAATAGGGATGGGACCTGCGCCTCTGGGAGGGAGCTGCGAAGGAGGAAAGGTTTCCACACACTAGGAAGCCCCTTCACTGGCAGAGATGGGGGGGTGGGGGGAAGCTTCGGAGCCACAGAGGAGAGCGCAGCAACAGGGGTGCAGAGGGCAAAGTGGAGAGATTTACGCACAGAGGAGTGGTGCCGAACAGCATTCACCAGCCTGAGAGGCTTGTCTGCTCACCCGCTGGGGTGGGCGGGGCTGGGAGCTGAGGCTTGGGCTTCGGAGGTCAGATCCCAGGGAGAGGACTGGAGTTGGCTGCGTGAACACAGCCTGAAGGGGGCTAGTGCACCACAGCTAGCCGGGAGGGAGTCCAGGAAAATGTTGGACCTGCCTAAGAGGCAAGAGAACATTCTTTAGGGGTGCGCAAGGAGAGGGGATTCAGAACACCGCCTAAATGAGCTCCAAAGATGGTCACGAGGCACGGCTATCAGCGTGGACACCAGAGACGAGCATGAAATGCTAAGGCTGCTGCTGCAGCCACCAAGAAGCCTGTGTGCAAGCACAGGTCACTATCCACACCTCCCCTCCCAGGAGGCTGTGCAGCCCGCCACTGCCAGGGTCGCGTGATCCAGGGACTACTTCCCCGGGAGAACACATGGTGCGCCTCAGGCTGTTGCAATGTCATGCTGGCCTCTGCAGCCACAGGCTCACTCTGCATTCTGTACCCCTTCCTCCCCCAAGCCTGAGTGAGCCAGAGGCCCCTAATCAGCTTCTCCTTTAACCCTGTCCTGTCTGAGTGAAGAACAGACGCCCTCAGGTGACCTACAGGCAGAGGCGGGGCCAAATCCAAAGCTGAACCCCAGGAGCTGTGCGAACAAAGAGAGAAAGGGAAATATCTCCCGGTAGCCTCAGGAGCAGCGGATTAAATCTCCACAATCAACTTAATGTACCCTGCAACTGTGGAATACCTGAATAGACAACGAATCATCCCAGAATTAAAGCGGTGGATTTTGGGAGCAACTGTAGACTTGGGGTTTGCTTTCTGAATGTAATTTGTTTCTGGTTTTATATTTATCTTAGTTTACTATTTAGAGTTTATTATCATTGGTAGATTTGTTTATTGATTTAGTTGCTCTCTTCCTTTTTTTAAATATATAGATATATATTTTTTTCCATTTTTCTTTTTGTGTGTATGTGTATGCTTCTTTGTGTGATTTTTTCTGTAAAGCTTGGCTTTTACCACTTGACCTAGGGTTCTCTCTGTCCTTTTTTTTTTTCTGTCCTATAGATTTTAGCACTTGTTATCATGATGGCTTTGTTTTCTGGTTTGATTGCTCTCTTCCTCCTTCTTTTCTTTCTTTTTTAATTAGTTTTAATAATTTTTTTATTTTTTATTTTAATAACTTGTTTTTATTTTATTTTTCCTTTCTTTCTTTCTTTTATTCTCCCTTTTCTTCTGAGCCGTGTGGCTGACAGGGTCTTGGTGCTCTGGATGCGTGTCAGGCCTGTGCCTCAGAGGTGGGAGAGCCGAGTTCAGGACATTGGTCCACCAGAGACTTCCCAGCTCCACGTATATCAAATGGCAAAAGCTCTCTCAGAGATCTCCATCTCAACGCTAAGACCCAACTACACTCAACGACCAGCAAGCTACAGTACTGGACACCCTATGCCAAACAACTAGCAAGACAGGAACACAACCCGACCTATTAGTAGAGAGGCGAACTAAAATCATAACAAGGTCATAGACACCCCCAAACACACCACCAGATGCGGTCCTATGCAGCAGAAAGACAAGTCCAGCCTCATCCTCCAGACCACAGTCACCAGTCCCCTCCACCAGGAAGCCTACACAGCTCACTGAACCAACCTTAGCCACTGGGGGCAGACACCAAATACAACAGGAACTACGAACCTGCAGCCTGTGAAGAGGAGACCCCAAACACAGGAAGTTAAGCAAAATGAGAATACAGAGTAACAAACAGCAGATGAAGGAGCAAGGTAAAAATGCACCAGGCCAAACAAATGAAGAGGAAATAGGCAGTCTACCTGAAAAAGAATTCAGAGTAGTGATAGGAAAGAAGATCCAAAATACTGGAAGTAGAATGGAGAAAATTCAAGGACCTAGAAGAACTAAAGAGCAAACAAACAATGATGAACAACACAATAAATGAAATTAAAAATTCTCTAGAAGGAATCAATAGCAGGATATTTGAGGCAGAAGAACGGATAAGTAACCTGGAAGATAAAATAGTAGAAATAAGTACCACAGAGCAGAATAAAGAAAAAAGAATGAAAAGAATTGAGGACAGTCTCAGAGATTTTGGGGACAACATTAAACGCACCAACATTCGAATTATAGGGGTCCCAGAAGAAGAGAAGAAGAAAGGGACTGAGAAAATATTTGAAGAGATTATAGTTGACAATTTCCCTAGTATGGGAAAGGAAAGAGTCAATCAAGTCCAGGAACCACAGAGGACCAATACAGAATATATCAAACGAGAATCATGCCAAGACATATTAATCAAATTATCAAAAATTAAATACTCAGAACAAATATTAAAAGCAGCAAGGGAAAAACAACAAATAACACCCAAGGGAATCCCCAAAAGGTTAACATCTGATCTTTCAACAGAAACTCTACAAGCCAGGAGGGAGTGGAAGGACATATTTAAAGTGATGAAGGGGAAAAAACTACAACCGAGATTACTCAACCCAGCAAGGATCTCATTCAGATTTGACGGAAAAATTAAAACCTTTACAGACAAGCAAAAGCTAAGAGAATTCAGCACCACCAAAGCAGCTTTACAACAAATGCTAAAGGAACTTCTCTAGGCAGGAAACACAAGAAAAGGAAAAGACCTATAATAACAAACCCAAAACAATTAAGAAAATGGGAATAGGAACATGCATATCAATAATTACCTTAAATGTAAATGGATTAAATGCTCCCACCAAAGGACATAGACTGCCTGAATGGATACAAAAACAAGACCCATATATATGCTGTCTACAAGAGACCCACTTCAGACCTAGGGACACATACAGACTGAAAGTGAGGGGATGGAAAAAGATATTCCATGCAAATGGAAATCAAAAGAAAGCTGGAGTAGCAATTCTCATATCAGACAAAATAGACTTTAAAATAAAGACTATTACAAGAGACAAAGAAGGACACTACATAATGATCAAGGGATCAATCCAAGAAGAAGATATAACAAATGTAAATAGTTATGCGCCCAACCTCGTAGCACCTAAATACATATGGCAAATGGTAACAGCCAGTAAAGGGGAAATCGACAGTAACACAATCATAGTAGGGGACTTTAACATCCTCCTTTCACCAATGGACAGATCATCCAAGATGAAAAAAAATAAGGAAACACAAGCTTTAAATGATACATTACACAAGATTGACTTAATTGATATTTATAGGACATTCCACCCAGAAACAACAGAATACATTTTCTTCTCAAGTGCTCATGGAACATTCTCCAGGATAGATCATATCTTGGGTCACAAATCAAGCCTTAATAAATTTAAGAAAATTAAACGTGTATCAGCTATGTTTTCCGACCACAAAGCTATAAGACTAGATATCAGTTACAGGAAACAATCTGTAAAAAATACAAACACATGGAGGCTAAACAATACACTACATAATAAGCAAGAGATGACTGAAGAAATCAAAGAGGAAATCCAAAAATACCTAGACACAAATGACAATGAAAACACGATGATCCAAAACCTATGGGAGGCAGCAAAAGCACTTATAAGAGGGAAGTTTATAGCAATACAATCCTAACTTAAGAAACAAGAAACATCTCAAATAAACAACATAAAATTACACATAAAACAATTAGAGAAAGAAGAACAAAAAAACCCTAAAGTTAGCAGAAGGAAAGAAATCATAAAGATCAGATCAGAAATAAATGAAAAAGAAATGAAGGAAACAGTAGCAAAGATCAATAAAACTAAAAGCTTGTTCTTTGAGAAGATAAACAAAATTGATAAACCATTAGCCAGACTCATCAAGAAAAAAAGGGAGAAGTCTCAAATCAATAGAATTAGAAATCAAAAAGGAGAAGTAACAACTGACACTGCAGAAATACAAAAAATCATGAGAGATTACTACAAGCAACTCTATGCCAATAAAATGGACAACCTGGAAGGAATGGACAAATTCTTAGAAATGCACAACCTGCCGAGACTGAACCAGGAAGAAATAGAAAATATGAACAGACCAATCACAAGCACTGAAATTGAAACTGTGATTAAAAATCTTCCAACAAACAAAAGCCCAGGACCAGATGGCTTCACAGGCGAATTCTATCAAACATTTAAAGAAGAGCTAACACCTATCCTTCTCAAACTCTTCTAAAATATTGCAGAGGGAGGAACACCCCCAAACTCATTCTATGAGGCCACCATCACCCTGATACCAAAACCAGACAAAGATGTCACAAAGAAAGAAAACTACAGGCCAATATCACTGATGAACATAGATGCAAAAATCCTCAACAAAGTACTAGCAAACAGAATCCAACAGCACATTAAAGGATCATACACCATGATCAAGTGGGGTTTATTCCAAGAATGCAAGGATTCTTCAATATACGCAAATCAATCAACGTGATACACCATATTAACAAATTGAAGGAGAAAAACCATATGATCATCTCAATCGATGCAGAGAAAGCTTTCGACAAAATTCAACACCCATTTATGATAAAAGCCCTGCAGAAAGTAGGCATAGAGGGAACTTTCCTCAACATAATAAAGGCCATATATGACAAACCCACAGCCAACATCGTCCTCAATGGTGAAAAACTGAAACCATTTCCACTAAGATCAGGAACAAGACAAGGTTGCCCACTCTCACCACTATTATTCAACATAGTTTTGGAAGTGTTAGCCACAGCAATTAGAGAAGAAAAAGAAATAAAAGGAATCCAAATCGGAAAAGAAGAAATAAAGCTGTCACTGTTTGCAGATGACACGATACTATACATAAAGAATCCTAAAGATGCTACCAGAAAACTACTAGAGCTAACCAATGAATTTGGTAAAGTAGCAGGATACAAAATTAATGCACAGAAATCTCTTGCATTCCTATACACTAATGATGAAAAATCTGAAAGTAAAAAGAAGAAAACACTCCCATTTACCATTGCAACAAAAGGAATAAAATATCTAGGAATAAACCTACCTAAGGAGACAAAAGACCTGTATGCAGAAAATTATAAGACACTGATGAAAGAAATTTAAGATGATACAAATAGATGGAGAGATATACCATGTTCTTGGATTGGTAGAATCAACATTGTGAAAATGACTCTACTACCCAAAGCAATCTACAGATTCAATGCAACCCCTATCAACCTACTACTGGCATTTTTCACAGAACTAGAGCAAAAAAATTCACAATTTGTATGGAAACACAAAAGACCCCGAATAGCCAAAGCAATCTTGAGAATGAAAAATGGAGCTGGAGGAATCAGGCTCCCTGACTTCAGACTATATGACAAAGCTACAGTAATCAAGACAGTATGGTACTGGCACAAAAACAGAAATATAGATCAATGGAACAGGATAGAAAGCCCAGAGATAAACCCACGCACATATGGTCACCTTATCTTTGATAAAGGAGGCAAGAATATACAGTGGAGAAAAGACACTCTCTTCAATAAGTGGTGCTGGGAAAACTGGACAGGTACATGTAAAAGTATGAAATTAGAACACTCCCTAACACCATACACAAAAATAAACTCAAAATGGATTAAAGACCTAAATGTAAGGCCAGACACTATCAAACTCTTAGAGGAAAACATACGCAGAACACTCTATGAAATAAATCACAGCAAGATCCTTTTTGACCCAGCTCCTAGAGAAATGGAAATAAGAACACAAATAAACAAATGGGACCTAATGAAACTTAAAAGCTTTTGCACAGCAAAGGAAACCATAAACAAGACCAAAAGACAACCCTCAGAATGGGAGAAAATATTTGCAAATGAAGCAACTTACAAAGGATTAATCTCCAAGATTTACAAGCAGCTCATGCAGCTCAATAACAAAAAAACCAACAACCCAATCCAAAAATGGGCAGAAGACCTAAATAAACATTCCTCCAAAGAAGATATACTGATTGTCAACAAACACATGAAAGAATGCTCAACATCATTAATCATTAGAGAAATACAAATCAAAACTACAATGAGATATCATCTCACACCAGTCAGAATGGCCATTATCAAAAAATCTAGAAACAATAAATGCTGGAGATGGTGTGGAGAAAAGGGAACACTCTTGCACTGTTGGTGGGAATGTAAATTGATACAGCCACTATGGAGAACAGTATGGAGGTTCCTTAAAAACTAAACATGGAACTACCATACGACCCAGCAATCCCACTAATGGGCATGTAACCTAAGAAAACCATAATTCAAAAAGAGTCATGTACCAAAACGTTCATTGTAGCTCTATTTACAATAGCCTGGACATGGAAGCAACCTAAGTGTCCATCATCGGATGAATGGATAAAGAACATGTGGCACATATATACAATGGAATATTACTCAGCCATAGAAAGAAACGAAATGGAGTTATTTGTAGTGAGGTGGATGGACCTAGAGTCTGTCATACAGAGTGAAGTAAGTCAGAAAGGGAAAAACCAATATCATATGCTAAAAGATATATATAGAATCTAAGAAAAAAAAAAGGTCATGAAGAACCTAGGGGCAAGACGGGAATAAAGACACAGACCTACTAGAGAATGGACTTGAGGATCTGGGTAGGGGGAAGGGTAAGATGTGACAAAGTGAGAGAGTGGCATGGACATATATACACTAACAAACATAAAATAAATAGCTAGTGGGAAGCAGCCGCATAGCACAGGGAGATCAGCTCGGTGCTTTGTGATCACCTAGAGGGGTGGGATAGGGAGGGTGGCAGGGAGGGAGATGCAAGAGGGAAGAGATATGGGAACATATGTATATGTATAGCTGATTCCCTTTGTTATAAAGCAGAAACTAACACACCATTGTAAAGCAATTATACTCCAATAAAGATGTTAAAAAAAAAAAGAATTTCCTTTGCATACTGACTTTCAAGTGAAGACTGACAATGCATTCCTAGGATCACAGCCTTTTCATCCACTCATACAACCAATATTTATTGAATGCTTTCTGGATGCCAAGTCCTGGGAGCTAAGCAGAAGGACCACAGTGGTGAATAGAATACAGTTGCCTTTTGGCTAAAGCTACCTGTCATTCAGTGTTGTTCAATTCTGCATAATGATGATGCTCTGCATCTGTTCAGAGTAATCTTTCATGTTACTTCCCTTCTGGGCTTGAATGCTACAGAAGATAATTATGTCATTCTTGAAAAATCCATGACAAGATTCTTCTGAGACATTTCTTCCTGGAGCCAAGTGGCTTCTTTGACTTGATGTCTATTTGAGACAGTAGGCATATGAATTAGGCAGGGGCTTTAGACAGCAATTCAGGATAGTGTTCCTGACACCTTCATAATGATCAAGTTTCACTGTTTGGGACAGTTGAAAAGAAATCACCACCTGTGTTTGTAATCATCTGATATTATTTACTTTCTTGCATAAATGCATAGAACATATGTTAAGATATAATTCTCCATGGATCTTTCTGTAGGTTTAAAGCCTAAATCTAATACTTGGGCAATATATTTCTCACTTTGTAATATTATTATTATTACCTCAGATTGCACTCTATTCTAATTATTGCAAACACATCACTTTCCTTTCAGCCTTTTTCAATATCCTCCCATATTAATTAATTCTTCCCATTTGTTACTTCAATCATTTGCTCTTCACAAATGCATCCATCTCAGCCAATGAATATTAAACATACTCGAATTTCCTACACCTTAAAAAAATCCACCTCAACTTATCTTTCTCCTGAATGTGTTGCTTTCTCTCTTTCCTTCCTTGCGCAGTCAACTAACTTTCTTGAATGAGCAGTCAGAACCTAGTGTCTCCATTTATTCACTTTCTGTTTACTTCTCAGTCCTTTGGTATATGGATATCACCAGAACCACTCAACTGGAACTCGTCTTGGTAAGGTCTCTGGTCACCAGTGAGTTTTCTCTGCTGTGATAGTAAATTCTATGTATCAACTTGCCTGGGCAATGAGGGGGTTCAGATATTTGATTAAACATTATTCTTGGTGTGTCTTGGGAGGATGCTTCTAGACAGAAGCAACACTTGAATTGGGAGACTGAGCAAAGCAGATTGCCCTCCCCAGTGTGGGTGGGCCACATCCAATCTATTGAAGGCCTGATTAGGACAAAAAGGCTGAGTACGAAGAAGTCGCTCTCTCTGCTTGACACTATCTTTGAACCAGGGCATCCGTCTTCTCCTGCCTTCAGACTCAGACTGGACTGGACCCTCAGGTCTCCTGAGTCTCCTGCTTGCCAAGTGTAGATCTTGGTACTTCTCACTTTCCATAATTGCATCAACCAATTCATATATATATATATATATATATATATATATATACATACACACACACACACACACACACACACACACACACACACACACACACACACACACTGTTAGTTCTGTGTTTCTGGGGAACCGCAACTAATACAATCACTAGGTCCAACTTAGTTCTGCTTCACATCCTTATGGCATATGAAGTCATTCACCAAACTCTTCCTCTTCAAACTCTTTCCTCTCTTAGTATTGTCACACCCCTTTCTTCTACTTCTTATCTTATCTTTCTGACTCCAATTCTTTGGCTCTCCTTCTCTGAAATGTTCACTAAATTTGATATTTTAAAGTGATTCCTTTTTCTTTTTCTGTACTCTGTTCCCCAGTGGAATATTATTTCAACTTCAACTACTGTGTATTTGCTTTGTCTTCCAAGTCTTCACCTTTGTAAGTATTCATCCATCTGATCCATACACATTCTCCCTGTTGTCTAGGAGATGTTTCTCTTTGGATGCCTGCATGCACTTCAGACTTAACGCATTCAAGAGTAAGCACCTTGCTTTGTGACCACCTAGAGGGGTGGGATAGGGAGGGTGATGCAAGAGAGAAGAGATATGGGGATATATGTATATGTATAGCTGATTCACTTTGTTATAAAGCAGAAACTAACACACCATTGTAAAGCAATTATACTCCAATAAAGATGTTTAAAAAAAAAATTGGCTTGCAATAACTTCCAGCTGAATCAGTCTTCATTAAAGCCTTCCTGGAAGGGATTTTGGTGCACACCTGTCCTTAGTGTCTACTGTTTCCTGCAGTCAAGTGCTAAGACAGAGAACTTTCAACCCAAAGAGTGCACGGACTTGGAGACAGAAGTCTGACTCCTTCTCCTTGAAGAGGATGTAGGGGATGGAGGAATGGAATTTGGGGATGAATGCCTGAGAGTTTTATTATTAGCCCAGCGTGTCCTCCCTTCCTTCACCTTCATCCCTTGCTACCCTGAGTCCTTGACCTACTACTGTCTGCACCCCAGGCATATGGAAGGTGTTTTCACACCAGATATTCCCAGCCATGCTGCCCAGAGGGGCTGGCGAGAGGCTGCATCCACCTTTTCCCACCCTGGGTGCCTGAGCCCTCAGGGTGATGTCGGTCTGGCCTGGGGGCTGCTCATCCTGGACCACCCAGCAGACAAACTTCTTGCCATCCAGAGTAACCTCTGCCTGCAAGGTGTGTTCCAGAGAGTAGGTCCCGTCTGGGCTTCTGATGACCTGAGGGGACTTCATGGTTTGTGTCTTATGCTTGTTCTCCATCTGGGTGATGTGCAGGTTGGAAGGGTAGAAGTGGCTCACATGGGTACAGCCACTATGGAGAACAGTTCGGAGGTACCTTTAAAAACTAAAAATAGAACTACCATAGGCTCCAGCAGTCTCACTCCTGGACATTATCTGGAGAGAACCATACTTTAAAAAGAAACATTCACCCCAACGTTCATTGTAGCACTATTTACAATAGCCAAGACATGGAAGCAACCTGAATGTCCATCGACAGAGGAATGGATAAAGAAGATGTGGTACATATATACAGTGGACTGCTAGTCAGCCATAAAAAAGAACGAAATAATGCCATTTGCAGCAACATGGATGGACCTAGAGGTTAACATACTAAGTGAAGTAAGTCAGACAAAGACAAATATCATAGGATATCACTCATATGTGGGGTCTAATTTTAAAAACAATACAAATGAACTTATTTACAGAACAGAAACAGACTTACAGATATCAAAAACAAACTTATGGTTACTAAGGCAGAAACGTGGGAGGGGGGAGCGATAAATCAGGAGTTTGGGATTAACATACACGCACTACTATATATAAGATAGATAATCAACAGGGGCTTATTATATAACACAGGGAACTCTACTCAATATTCTGTGATAACCTATATGAGAAAAGAATCTGAAAAAGAATGAATATATGTATATGTATAACTGAATCACTTTGCTGTACACCTGAAACTAACACAACATTGTAAATCAACTATACTCCAATAAAATTTAAAAACTAAAATAAAATACAGACCATAACACTAATAAAGACTATTGAAAACACTGGAAAGAAACAAAGAAAAGTGGTTCACATGGCACGTGAGATTCACTCTCTGATGCATATGGATTTGCATCCCAGAGGGCTTGGTGGCGATCTTCAGGGTGGGGACAGCTAAAGACAGAAACAGAAAGAAACATCCATTGAAATTACCCCAGCCTGCCTGCCCTCTATGTCTTCTTTTCCCAGGAACCAGCCACAAGATCTCTCACGCTCAAAAAAGTTACCTTTTTAAAAAAATTAAAGAAATACTTTTTTCTTTGATGCTCAGTGTAAGGCAAATAGAGCTAAATGTTAAATTAATTAAATAGGTGTAGGGTATTAGAGCACTGCTTTCTGTATCTATAATCTTTGGTATGTTGTGTTTTTGTTTTTATTTATCTCAAGGTATTATTTAACTTCCCCTGTGATTTCTTCTTTCACATACTGGTTATTTGAGAGTGTGTTGTTAAATTTGCACATATTTTTGATTTTCCTGTTCTTCTTCAGCTATTGATTTGTAATTTCATTCAATTGTAATCAGAAAAGCTATTTTCTATAATTACAATCTTTCAAAAAATCTTAAGACTTTTCTTGCTGCCTACCATGTGTTCTATCCTGGAGGATGTTCCATGTGCACTTGAGAGGGATGTATATTAGGGTCTTGTTCAGTGGAATGTTCTGTACATGTCGGTGAGGTCCAATTGATCTGTAGTGTTATTAAAGTCCTCTCTATCCTTATTAATATTCATTCTGGTTGTTCATTTATTATGGAAAGTAAGATATTAAAATCTCTTTCTATTGTTTTATTTCTCTGTAATTCTCCCTTCCATTCTGGAAATATTTGCTTCTTATATTTAGAGTTCTGACATTTGATATACAAATATTAGTTATATTTTCTTGGTTGAATTGACCCTTTTACCACTATATAATGTCCTCTTTGTCTATTGTATCCATTTTTTACTTAAATTCTATTTTATCTACTATTAGTATAGCTACCCCTGCTATCTTTTGGTTACAATTTTCATGGACATGTTTTTCCTTTCTTTCACTTTCAGCCTTTGTATGCTCATAGATCTAAAGTGAATCTCTTATAGATAGCATGTACTTGGATCCTTGTTGTTTTTTCCCCATTTAGTCAATCTATGTCTATTTATTGAGGAGTTGAATCCATTTACATTTAAAATAATTACAAATGGGGAAGGACTTCCTATTGCTATTTTGTGAATTATTATCTGTATGTCTTGTATCTTCTCCCCTCCTTTCCTCTCTTAATACCTTCTTTTGACTTTCATTGGTTTTGTTTATTTCTGCTCCAATCTACTCTAATCTTTTTATTTTCTTCCTTCTGCTGGCTTTGTATTCTGAACAGAGGAACATACTCACCTCAGAGTATTTCACAATTTTAATTCAGATGCTGGCAATGGGAAGGACACACTGATTGTCCCCAGAGAATAAAAGAACAGCAGAGCTTGGGGTACAATTCTCAGAGCAGACCAGGTAAATGGCAAGTGGCAGGAGAGTTAATTAACCCCTCCTGGAGGGCTTTTCTGGAAGAAAAGTTCTGGAAGTGGGTGACACTCACAACCCCTCCTTCTAGTCTCATGATTCCCCAGACCTACTCCTGGCCATAGTAGGAAGACACACTCACTCATTGACTTCCTGTGGGTGGGACAAGGTCCCTGACTGAATTGTGGTGACCCCTCAGGTACTTGCCACCATGTTCCAATCACATTCCAGTTGGAAATAGGTGAGTGGAATTGTGCAGGCTAGAAGAGATTCTGCTTGCCTGATGATTCCTTTGTTTTGGCTCAGTCGATATTGGGCATTTGGGGGCAAACTTCACCCAGGTTGAGATTTCATCCTGAATCCAGAAGCTAAGATATAGCTACAAGTATCTGTTTCTAATATTCAGGATCAGAAAATAGGTCATAATAGACACAATGCATATTTCTGAGCCCAGGTTTGTCCTGAAATTTCAGAATGACTAGTCAGCCTTCCAGGTCCCAGTTTTCCAACTTTTTGGACCATGCAATGCACACATTTAGTTGCCTTTTTCCTACCCCCAATTTTTTTACTTCAGAATGTCCATGTCTTATGTTCAGTTTCTGGTGGTGTTGGCCATCACAGAAGGGCCCTAGCCTCTCAACCTGGCTTGATTGAATATTAGACCTAGGACCCCAGAATGAATAACCAGAAGGGTCATCAGCAGGATACCAGCTTACTGGGTTGTTTGTGAATGAAGGGGCCCAGGACCCAGTATGTGATAACGATGTAGTGCATATTGCAGAGTTTGTAAAAGTCTACTTTTAGCAGACAAGGGGATGGAGTTTATCAGATAATTTTCACCGTTCATGGACACATAGTTGCCTGGGCCAGATATATGGACATGTCAGGATGCCCTTTCATTAACTTCACACAGTATAGGTGCTACCATCCCATGTGACACATCACTGATGCAGATGGAATCAATCTGTTTGGTTGGTCATTGTGCTTTCCATTTAGAATACTTTGGGGAATTGTCTTCCACTGAAACCATAGATTACTTATCGTTCTGGCCCAGTCCCATTGAACCACTAGACAGGCGCTTGTGGGGACAAAGAAGACATTTTGCAGCCCCGGTTTACAGTACCTCCAGCTTTGACTGACACTGAACTCTCAGGTTGTTTTACCGGAACTCTTCACCTGAAGTTCCTGTAAGAAATGTCAAATCATTGATCATGTTCCTTGCCTTGGCCCAAGATGTTCTGAGGTTTGGTATAGATCAAGATGAGGTCTCATTACACATCCTTTCAGCCATGTGTACTGGCACAAAACTATAAAAATTATAAATGTGGTTGCCGTATGGGTGAGAAGGAGACCAATGCACAGAAAGGAGGATGGCACCTTCCTTCGGCATCAGGATATGAGGACGGCCAGCAGAATAGCAGGCAATTAAATAAACATATTTACAATGAGGACAAATACATTTCTATTAAATGAGAAATGTCAAATAGAATTTGTGTCAGATTTTTCTTTATGTTCTGGGATCAGAGACAAGGCCTCAAGCTAAGGACAAGGTGTTCATAACCAACATACTGTGTTCAAAGAGTGACCTGGAGAAAGAGCCATCTCCCATTTTCTGCAAGCTCTTTTATGATGCAAAAGCCCACTCATCCAAAATAAGTGTTGATACTTGCATTCTCCATGAAATTGATATTTTTCCTAATGGGTGAAAATTGGTTCTTAGAGTGTGAAAAAATCTTAACTATCACAATGTTTCATGGTAATGTTCAACCCTATCCAACAAAATCTTATTCCTCAGTATTTAATTGCTCTTGGTATGTGTTCTTGGGGATCACACAAGCAGCAGCATTATCACTGAGTTCATGGAAGATACACAGAGTGTATGCAAGATGAATTCTACAAAACTATGGAGGACTTTCTCTTGATGGATTTCTCAAATATAATGCATTTGTTTTCTATTGCTGAATAACTTATTACCAAAAACATAGTGGCTTAAAAAAAAACAAGTCTATTATTTCATAGTTTGTGTGAATCAAGAGTTCAGGAACAGCTTAACTTAGCTGTCATTCACAGAAAGAAGATGAGGTGGAGACACAGGGAAATGCCATCTACAATCCAAGGAATATCTGAGGTTACCAGGGGCTGGGAGAGAGGCCTGGAAAAGATTCTCCCTGAAGTTCATAGTAGCTTTATTCATACTTGCAAAACCTTGAAAACAACCAAGATGACCTCCAGTAGGTGAACTGGTAAAGAAATTGGTAAATCCAGATAATCAAATATTATTCAGAACTAAAATGATATGCGCTCTCAAGCCCTGAAAAGATGTGGAGGAATCTTAAATGCTTATTAGTAACTGAAAGGAAAAATCTATATGCTGCATGATTCCAACTATGCAACCTTCTGGGAAAGGGCTCCACCCCATGACTTAATTCATTCCCAAAGACCCACCTCCAAATACCATCACTTCAGGGGTTAGACTTGAACATATGAATTTCAGGGGGATACAAACATTCGGTCCATAACAGACTTCCTTAAGTTGTACATAAAGTCCTTGTCTGTGGCAAGGTCCCATGCAGGATACCACACACATTTACTTGTCGTGTCTCCTCTCAGCTGTGACACCTTCTCTGACTGTCCTTGTTTTTGATGATTTCTACAGATTTGATGAATACTGCTCAGATGTATTGTAGGATGCTCCTCTGTTACATTTTGTCTGATGCTTTTCTCATAATTAATCTAGGGTTATGGGTTTTGGGAAAGGTCCCAGAGGAGAAGTGCATTTCCATCAAATCTACATGATTTATGCCTATTGATATTGATTTATTGTTGGTGAACCCTTGATGACCTGGCTAACTTGTATTAGTTAGGTTTCCCCACTGTAAAGTAACCCTTTTTCCTCCTTCCATTTGTCCCCTTTGGAGGGGAGTCACCACGTGCAGCCCATACTTCAGGGGTAGTGAATTGGGTTTCCCCTTATTTAGAGTGAAGTGTCTTCACAAATTGAAACTTTCCTGCAAAGAAGATTTTTTTAAATTCTCCATTTATTAATTTATTAAATTACTTATTTACATCTATATGGACTCATAGATATTTATTATATTTTGGTTTATAATCTGTCTTAGTCTATTTGGGTGCTATAACAAAATATCACAGACTGGATGGCTTACAACAGAAATTTATTGCTCACAGTTCTGGATGCTTGAATTCCACTATCAGCTTGGCAGTATGATTGGGTGAGGGCCCTCTTTTGGATTGCAGATTTCTCATTGTAGCTTCACATGGCAGAAGGAAGTAGGATGATCTTGGGGGTCTCTTTTAGAAGGGTACTAATCCCATTCATGGCAGAGGATCCCTTATGAACTAGTCATGTTCCAAATGCCCCAACTTCTAACATGGTCACACTGGGCATTAATATCCTAAAATGTGAATTTTGAGGGGACAAAAACATTCAGAATATGAATATATATATATATACATACATATATATATGTGTATATATATATACTTATATATATATCCAATATTTTATATATTTCTTGCCCAAATTGTTCCAGCTTTGTCCATTGGGGCCTCTTTCAGTTTGTTCCTGAGCCCCTTTGACAAACTCTTATCAATGTCAGTTTTTGCTTTTTGGTTTTGTTTTCTTTTGGTTTTTCACTTCCTTGGTTTCTGAAGAATATTGAATTTTTGATAGGATTTCTGAACACAAAGAAGAGAGATTAGCCTTTAATGAAAAAACTTTAGAACACAAGAGCCAGGTGATTGAATTAGATAATTTTTATTTTGAAATCCAACATCTAGTAAAAACTAATTCATTCATTTATTAAATTAAACAATGGCCTAGTATGTGGCAGTCACTGTTCTAGCACCTGAGGATTCAGAGTCCCTTCTCATAGAACTGGTGTCCTGTTTGAGGAAGAGAAAACACATACATCAGGGTTCATTTTGTCTGGTGCATGAATAACATCAATCCCCCAACACAGGGTTCAGATTTCAGTTACCACAGAAACTTTACTGTGAACAATACATAAAGTACAACTTTGCTGCTAAGTATACTTCATTCCACAAATCATTATGTACTAACAGATGCTCATCGTGATCAGTCACCAATCATATCAATTCTTTGAAAGTCTGTAGTGATTGGTCACTGTGACTCTGTTACACAGTTTAGGCACAGACAGCAAAATAGGTAGTTGTGTTTTCTCCTGTCTCCCAGTGATAAACCCACATGACATTTACAAAAGTGAATAATTATAAAAGGGAATTGGCAACAAAGATGAAAGTACCATGGAGAGACAAAATATCATGATGCGAGAAGTTATATTCAAACAATATAAATGGATTACAGAAGAAATAGCTGACCAAGGAATGGTACCTTAATAGTGTTAGAAAGATTCTAGATATGCAATCAGAAGAACTTAGTAAAGACAAACTTACCACATAAATGAGGAAAATGGTGGTGAGGAAAGGGGTGAAAACGTCCCAGAGGAAGTGACAACAGCAAATACTTTGAATTAAAGAAAGTTTGTAAAGATTTAACAACATTGAGAGTACAAGGCATAAAATGTCGGAAACTGATCCAAACTTCGCAAGGAGCATAATCACCAAGTTGTAAAAAAGATGTTCTTATATTATAAATTATGCAAGAAGAAGAAGGCAAGCACTGTTCAAACACTTTGGATACGTTTTTATAACGAAATAAATTGCTTTAATTCTCACTGTTTCTAATTTGTCAAACTACATATTATTAGTAGCTGACAGTAAGAGAGTTCCTAATATTTTGAAATCAAATTTTAATGATCACAGAACAATCTTTATTTATCCCATTGATTACTGAGATCACTTTCCATGATTCAGTTTACACAGTAATTTTTATGGTCCTTCTCTACCATGCAAAGTGAGAACTGCCTATGCTTTGTATGTCAGATGGTAATAAGTGTTCAGGAAACAAATTAATCAGGTTAAGAGGTCATGGAATGCGAGGCTGAGAGAGGAATTGATACTTTATACAGGGTGGTATATGGAAGATGCCTTGATAAAGTGATATTTGAGCAGAGGCTGGAATGAAGGAAGAGAGTGAGCCAGGCAGACATGTTGGAGGAGGAAGCAGAGGAATGATAGGATTTGACTTACATTCCCAAGGAATCACTGAGGCTGAACAGGAAAGCCAGTCAGAGACTATAGCAATGGTGCAGGAAGAGATGATGGTGGCTGGAACCAGGGAGCAGTGGTGGGGGTGAGAATGTGCAGATTATGGATGCAATTCAGAAGTGTGCTGGAGGGGATTGGACTGGCTCATGAGAGCTGATATTTACGTTTTCAGGAATTTTGCAAACTAGTTGTTAAACTGTTGCTAACTTGAAATTGACCACATTGGGAGTATTTATACCAAGAAATTTTCTTTATTTTTTTTTTCCTTTTGGATAGTCAATTGTTGAAGAGTTCCATCTCACCACTGGACATAAACATTTTGAAGGCAGAATTGAATATGTGATATAAAAGAAAGAGAAATCAAGGATGATTCCAGGCTTCTGGAGACAGTATATTTATCATGAGCAATAGGGTTGGGAAGGATGCAAGATGATAGAAAAACTACTCTTCCTATCACGGAGAGAGGAGGGAACACTACTTTATGGGTTTGAGAAGTTGGCTATTTAGACAACGAGGAAGGAGAATAATTTTTCTTAAAACTAAGATGGGGAGTCATTTTTACTAAATAGGCACCTCAAAGGGTGGGGAGTCAGGTGAAGGCAGGAATCCAGAGGAGAGAATAACTCCTCAGCACAGGGCATTATTGTGTAGTTCATGGCTGAGTCCAAGGTGATGGATAAGAGATAACCTGATCTGTGTTGATCTGACTTATTTCTCACATTCCAGGGAAATATCCTGAGTCAGCCGCCAGAGCTACTTCCCATGATCCTTGCTCAGGACCATGTATGAGACCCAACTCTGGGGGCTTCAGGGGCATGTGGGCAGGCAAGTCTCCATGGAGGGGAGGCATTTGGAGCAGAGTCATGGAAGCTCCCAGCTGAGTCCTTCTCCTGGGCTGGGCCCCTCAGGAAGGGAAGGAGGCAGCAGACACTGAGGGTGACACCAGCAGGGAGGAAGGAAGGAGCTGTGGGAAACATGTCCATATTTAATTATCTGCTCATCACTCAGGAAACGTTCCTTGCATGCCTCCTATGTGCCCAAGTGTTCTCCTCCCAGGATGTCTGTCTTGAGAGGATGGGCAGCCCCTGGGATAGCACTCTGACCCCTCAGCCTCCTCCCCAGGTCCTGATGCCCCATCCCCAGCCCTTCTATTCTGTCACACGGAGGGTCAGAGCAGAAGCCACTCTCAGAATAGCCAATCCAGGGTTCTCAACATTACCCGAAAATGTGGATTCCTTTTGCCCCAAGGAGCCCCAGGACTCAAGTGTCTAGAAATGGTCTCCAAGGGAACCACCCACTCAACTCCTCCTCATTCAGCACCCTCTGCCCACTTCCTCCATAGAACTGCTAAGAGACACCCTTTGAAAACCCCTGATCCAGCCCACCTCCTCCAGGACCTTACACACCTCCTGGGAGTTGGGCACCTCTTAGAGGGAAACAGGATACTCGAGGGTATTGAGGGAAGTGTGCCCCCTTCTCTTATCTCCCCGTGGGCCCTGACCATGTGTGACCTGTGAGCTGGCTCCCTTACTGACCTTATTTCATCTAGGACAGATCTTGTCCTGCCCTCCCTCCTACCCCAACTTACAGTCAGGCCAAATGCTTCCTGTGGACAAAGATGACAGAGACACCGACCACCAGCAGGACTTTGGGGCCTAGGAGGAGAACCACCAGGAGAGGAGAAGACAGCTCTGGGCCTGGAAATCAGGGGACAAGAGGAGCGATTAGAGGGATCACACTGGAGCCATTCCAAGAGGCCTCCACTTACTCCATCTGAGGCCCCCTGGGCCTATCAGCACTCTGAGGCTTTGCCCTGCATCCTGGTCTCAAGCTTGAGGCAGAAATCCGCATACAGGAGTCCCTCATTCTCCCACTGTATTTTCTCAGGCTGCAAGGGTGTTATTACTTGAAGAGAAAATGTCAGAAGTGAACATAACTGTGAGACAAGAGAAAATTCAGCAAATCCTAATTGTCTCTCACTAGGCTGCCATCCCATCTTCAACCAGCCACCAGGAAAATTATGGAGAAATAGACAAGGCAGCTAGAGTTATTGGGAAATACCACCACCAATATAAATTTGTCTAAACTTTGAAAATATTGGAAAAGTGTCCTAAGGAGCACAGATCATAGAAAGGGGTTTAAAAGTATGTGTGATTTAAAAGGGTTGGAACAGAATCCCCAGAATCTGTGCATATGTTACCTTACATGTCAAGAGGGATTAGCAGCAGTGATTTGTTAAGGATCTGGAGATGGGCACATTTTCTTAGTGGAGGCCATGTAATCACAAAAATTCTTATAAGTAAAAGATTGAGGCAGAACAGTTGGAGGAGATGTGATGTCAGAAGCAGAGGTCAGATTGATGTGAGGCCATTTGTCAAGGAGTGTGGGAAGCTCTGGGACTTGGAAAAGGCAAGGAAATGGATTCTTCTCTAGAGCCTTCTGAAGGAGCAGAGTCCAGCCACCCATTGTAGACTTCTGACCTCTACAACTGTATGATAATGCATTTGTCTTGTACTAAATCACTAAATGTGGTAATTACTTACACTGACTATAGGAACCTAATTCAAGGAGAACAGATGTGAATAAATGGATATGCATGAGTTAAGGTGCATAACTTCTGGGTAGAAAAATTGAAAAGAAGGAAGACATGCTGATGGCAATTGAGAGGTAAAGGGAAAAAGAAAAAAGTAGGGGGAAGGGATTAGGTTCCTGAAAGACAAAAGAGAACCAAAGTATTAGAGGACTCAGAACATTTCTCCACTATCAAAACCGACCAACCAACCAAAAACTCCGTTAACATCTTGATTTATGCTGTACTAGGGAAGAGAGGTCCATTAGGCTAGAAATATTGTAAAAAAAAAAAACCCTATACCATAAAAACAAACAATAAGATGTGCATCCTCACACCAGACCCACTGGATGCAGGCCTGCAGTGGCTGGAGCCCTCAGATGCCCAGGGTAGGCTTTGGATCTGGGGAGAAGGATCACATCAGCATCTTACACTTCTCTGCAGCCTGCCAACCTAGATGCTCCAAAAAACATTTCCAGCCTTACTACACTAGCAGGCATCATGGGTCAGGCACCCTGCAGCACCCAGAAGTACCAGCCCTGGTTGAGCCTGAGCAGAAGATGGAAGATTAAAAAGCATTTACAGGCCATGCCAGACAAGATGGCATGGACTCTTCTCTCCTACTCTCCTCGTTCAGGACAACTTGAACCCTAGAAATAACACACAGGACAAGCCTAGAAGGACTCTGAGGTGGAAGAGGAGGTAGACTGTCTAGGGACCTGAGGACTGGAGGAAGAACACAGTACTCAGGAACCAAGCACAAGAGGAGACACAGGTGTGGCACTAGGAAAAAGAAAAAGTCTAAATCAATAATCTAAATTCCTGCCTCAAGAAATGAGAAATAAAGGAGCAAAATAAACCCAAAGCAAGCAGAAGGGAGGAAATAATAAAGAAAGAAGAAAAATCAGTGAAAATGAAAACAGATAAACAATAGAGAAAATAACTGAAACAAAGAGTGGGTTCTGAGATAGCCTTATCCACCAGAGGGCAGACAGCAGAAGCAAGAAGAACTACAATCCTGCAGCCTGTAGAACAAAAACCACATTCACAGAAAGATAGACAAGATGAAAAGTCAGAGGGCTACGTACCAGATGAGGGAACAAGATAAAACCCCAGAAAAACAATTAAATGAAGTGGAGATAGGCAACCTTCCAGAAAAAGAATTCACAATAATGATACTGAAGATGATCCAGGACCTCGGAAAAAGAAAGGAGGCAAAAATCGAGAGGATGCAAGAAATGTTTAACAAAGACCTAGAAGAATTAAAGAACGAACAAACAGAGATGAACAATACAATAACTGAAATGAAAACTACACTAGAAGGAATCAATAGCAGAAAAACTGAGGCAGAAGAATGAATAAGTGACCTGGAGGACAGAATGGTGGAATTCACTGCTGTGGAACAGAATAAAGAAAAAAGAACGAAAAGAAATGAAGACAGCCTAAGAGATCTCTGGGACAACATTAAACACAACAACATTCACATTATAGGAGTCCCAGAAGGAGAAGAGAGAGAGAAAGGACCAGAGAAAACATTTGAAGAGATTATAGTCGAAAACTTCCCTAACATGGGAAAGGAAATAGCCACCCAATTCCAGGAAGCACAGAGAGTCCCATACAGGATAAACACAAGGAGAAACACTCCGAGACACATAGTAATCAAACTGGCAAAAATTAAAGACAAAGAAAAATCATTGAAAGCAGAAAGGGAAAAATGACAAATAATATACAAGGGAACTCCCATAAGGTTAACAGCTGATTTCTCAGCAGAAACTCTACAAGCCAGAAGGGAGTGGCATGATATACTTAAAGTGATGAAAGGGAAGAACCTACAACCAAGATTACTCTACCCAGCAAGGATCTCATTCAGATTCGATGGAGAAATCAAAAGCTTTACAGACAAGCAAAAGCTAAGAGATTTCAGCACCACCAAACCAGCTTTACAACAAATACTAAAGGTACTTCTCTAAGTGGGAAACACAAGAGAAGAAAAGGACCTATAAAGACAAACCCAAAACAATTAAGAAAATGGTCATATGAACATACGTATCTATAATTACCTTAAAAGTGAACGGATTAAATGTTCCAACCAAAAGACACAGGCTTGCTGAATGGATTAAAAAACAAGACCCATATATATGCTGTCTACAAGAGACCCACTTCAGACTTAGGGACACATACAGACTGAAAGTGAAAGGATGGAAAAAGATATTCCATACAAATGGAAAACAAAAGAAAGCTGCAGTAGCAATACTCATAACAGAAGAAACAGACTTTAAAATTAAGAATGTTACAAGAGACAAAGAAGGACACTACATAATGATCAAGGGATCAATCCAAGAAGATATAACAGTTATAAATATATATGCACCCAACATAGTAGCTCCACAATACATAAGGCAACTGCTAACAGCTTAAAAGAGAAAATCGACAGTGACACAATAATAGTGGGGGACTTTAACACCTCACTTACACCAATGGACAGATCATCCAAAATGAAAATAAATAAGGAAACAGAAGCTTTAAATGACACAATAGACCAGATAGATTTAAATGATCTTTATAGGACATTCCATCCGAAAAGAGCAGATTACACTTTCTTCTCAAGTGTGCATGGGACATTCTCCAGGAGAGATCACATCTTGGGTCACAAATCAAGCCTCAGTAAATTTAAGAAAACTGAAATCTATCAAGCATCTTTTCCGACCACAATGCTATGAGATTAGAAATGAATTACAGGGAAAAAAACGTAAAAAACACAAACACATGGAGGCTAAACAATACGTTACTAAATAACCAAGAGGTCACTGAAGAAATCAAAGAGGCAATGAAAAAATACCTAGAGACAAATGACAATGAAAACACGATGATCCAAAACCTGTGGGATGCAGCAAAAGCAGTTCTAAGAGCGAAGTTTATAGCTATACAAGCCTACCCCAAGAAACAAGAAAAATCTCAAGTAAACTATCTAAGCTTACACCTAAGGGAACTAGAGAAAGAAGAACAAACAAAGCCCAAAGTTAGCAGAAGGAAAGAAATCATAAAGATCAGAGCAGAAATAAATGAAATAGAAACAAAGAAAACGATAGCAAACATCAATAAAATTAAAAGCTGGTTCTGGAAAAGATAAACAAAATTGATAAACCATTAACCAGACTCATCAGGAAAAAGAGGGAGAGGACTCAAATCAATAAAATTAGAAATGAAAAGGAGAAGTTACAACAGACACCACAGAAATAAAAAGCATCCTAAGAGACTACTACAAGCAAGTCAATGTCAATAAAATGGACAACCTGGAAGAAATGGACATATTCTTAGAAAAGTATAACCTTCTAAGACCGAACCAGGAAGAAATAGAAAATGTGAACAGACAAATCACAAGTAATGAAATTGAAACTGTGATTAAAAATCTTCCAACAGTCAAAGGTCCAGGACCAGATGGCTTCACAGGTGATTTCTATCAAAAGTTTAGAGAGGAGATAACACCTATCCTTCTCAAACTCTTCCAAAAAATTGCAGAGGAAGGAACACTCCCAAACACATTCTATGAGGCCACCATCACCCTGATACCAAAACGAGACAAAGATACTACAAAAAAAGAAAATTACAGACCAATATCACTGATGAATATAGATGCAAAAATCCTCAACGAAATACTAGCAAACAGAATCCAACAACACATTAAAAGGATCACACACCATGATCAAGAGGGATTTATCCCCAGGATACAAGGATTCTTCAAAATATGCAAATCAATCAATGTGACACAATATATTAACAAACTTAAGAATAAAAACCATATGACTATCTCAAGAGATGCAGAAAAAGCTTTTGACAAAATTCAACACTGATTTATGATAAAAACTCTCCAGAAAGTGGGCATAGAGGGAAGCTACCCCAACATAATAAAGGCCATATATGACAAACCCAGAGGAAACATTCTCAATGGTGAAAAACTGAAAACATTTCCTCTAAGTTCAGGAACAAGGCAAGGATGTCCACTTTCACCACTATTATTCAACATAGTTTTGCAAGTCCTAGCCACAGCAATCAGAGAAGAAAAAGAAATAAAAGGAATACAAATTGGAAAAGAAGGAGTAAAATTGTCACTGTTTGCAGATGACATGATACTATACATAGAGAATCCTAAAGATGCTACCAGAAAACTCCTAGAGCTAATCAATGAATTTGGTAAAAAATTCATTGCAGGATACAAAATTAATGCACAGAAATCTCTTGCATTCCTATACACTAATGATGAAAAATCTGAAAGAGAAATTAAGGAAACACTCCCATTAACCATTGCAACAAAAAGAATGAAAAACCTAGGAATAAACCTACCTAGGGAGACAAAGACCTGTATGTAGAAAACTATAAGACACTGATGAAAGAAATTAAAGATGATACCAACAGATGGAGAGATATACCATGTTCTTGGATTGGAAGAATCAATATTGTGAAAATGACTATACTACCCTAAGCAATCTACAGATTCAATGGAAACCTTATCAAATTACCAATGGTATTTTTTATGGAACTAGAACATAAAATCTTAAATTTTGTATGGAGACACAAAAGACCCCAAATATCCAAAGTAGTCTTGAGGGGAAAAAACAGAGCTGGAGGAATCAGACTCCCTGACTTCAGACTATACTACAAAGCTACAGTAATGAAGACAATATGGTACTGGCACAAAAACAGAAACATAGATCAATAGAACAAAATAGAAAGCCCAGAGATAAACCCATGCACCTATGGTCAACTAATCTATGACAAAGGAGGCAAGGATATACAATGGAGAAAAGACAGTCTCTTCAATAAGTGGTGCTGGGAAAACTGGACAGCTACATGTAAAAGAATGAAATTAGAACATTCCCTAACACCATCCACAAAAATATACTCAAAATGGATTAGAGACCAAAATGTAAGACCGGACACTATAAAACTCTTGGCGGAAAACATAGGAAGAACACACTGACATAGATCACAGCAAGATCTTTTTTGATCCACCTCCTAGAGTAATGGAAATAGAAACAAAAATAAACAAATGGGACCTAATGAAACTTCAAAGCTTTTGCACAGCAAAGGAAACCATAAAGAAGACGAAAAGACAACCCTCAGAATGGGAGAAAATATTTGCCAACGATTCAACGGACAAAGGATTAATCTCCAAAATTGAATTCATGCAGCTCGATATTAGAAAAACAATAACCCAATCCAAAAATAGGCAGAAGACCTAAATAGACATTTCTCCAAAGAAGACATACAGATGGCCAAGAAGCACATGAAAGCTGCTCAACATCACTAATTATTAGAGAAGTGCAAATCAAAACTGCAAGGAGGTATCACCTCACACTAGTTAGAATGGGCAACATCAGAAAATCTACAAACAACAAATGCTGGAGCGGGTGTGGAGAAAAGGGAACCCTCTTGCACTGTTGGTGGGAATGTAAATTGATACAGCCACTATGGAGAACAGTATGGAGGTTCCTTAAAAAACTACAAATAGAACTACCATACGACCCAGCAATCCCACTACTGTTTATATACCCTGAGAAAACCATAGTTCAAAAAGAATCATGTACCAAAATGTTCATTGCAGCTTTATTTACAATAGCCAGGACATGGAAGCAACCTAAATGTCCATCGACAGAAGAATGGCTAAAGAAGATGTGGCACATATATACAATGGAATATTACTCAGCCATAAAAAGAAATGAAATGGAGGTATTTGTAATGAGGTGGATGGAGTTAGAGTCTGTCATACAGAGTGAAGTAAGTCAGAAAGAGAAAAACAAATACAGTATGCTAACACATATATACGGAATCTAAGGGAAAAAAAAAAAGGCCATGAAGAACCTAGTGGCAAGACGGGAATAAAGACACAGACCTACCAGAGAATGGACTTGAGGATATGGGGAGGGGGTGGGGTGAGATGTGACAGGGTAAGAGAGTGTCATGGACATATATACACTACCAAATGTAAAATAGATAGCTAGTGGGAAGCAGCCTCATAGCACAGGGAGATCAGCTCGGTGCTTTGTGACCACCTAGAGGGGTGGGATGGGGAGGGTGGGAGGGAGGGAGATGCAAGAGGGAAGAGAAATGGGAACATATTGTATATGTATAACTGATTCACTTTGTTATAAAGCAGAAGCTAACACACCATTGTAAGGCAATTATACTTCAATAAAGATGTTTAAAAAAAAAATAGACAACTGATGGGAACATACTGTATACCACAGGGAACTCTACTTAATGCACTGTAGTGTCCTAAATGGAGGGGATATATGTACATGTATTGCTGATTCATTTTGCTGTGCAGTAGAAGCTAACACAATATTGTAAAGCAACTATACTCCAATAAAAATTAATTAAAAAAAAAAAAAAAAGAACTACCATACTACCCAGCAATCCCTCTACTGGGCATATACCCTGAGAAAACCATAGTTCAAAAAGTGTCATGTACCAAAATGTTCATTGCAGCTCTATTTACAATAGCCAGGACATGGAAGCAACCTAAGTGTCAATCATCAGATGCATGGATAAAGAAGATGTGGCACATATATACAATGGAATATTACTCAGCCATAAAAAGAAATGAAATGGAGGTATTTGTAGCGAGGTGGATGGAGTTAGAGTCTGTCATACAGAGTGAAGTAAGTCAGAAAGAGAAAAACAAATACAGTATGCTAACACATATATATGGAATCTAAGGAGAAAAGAAAAAAGGCCATGAAGAACCTAGCGGCAAGACGGGAATAAAGACACAGACCAACTAGAGAATGGACTTCAGGATATGGGGAGGGGGAGGGGTGAGATGTGACAGGGTGAGAGAGTGTCATGGACATATATACACTACCAAATGGAAAACAGATAGCTAGTGGGAAGCAGCTAGCCCAGCACAGGGAGATCAGCTCGGTGCTTTGTGACCACCTAGAGGGGTGGGATAGGGAGGGTGGGAGGGAGGGAGATGCAAGAGGGAAGAGATATGGGAACATATGTATATGTATAACTGATTCACTTTGTTATAAAGCAGAAACTAACACACCATTGTAAAGCAATTATACTTCAATAAAGATGTTTAAAAAAAAAAAAGACACATGCACCCCAATGTTCATTGCAGCATTATTTACAATAGCCAGGTCATGGAAGCAACTTAAATGCCCATCGACAGATGAATGGATAAAGAAGATGTGGTACATATACAGAATGGAATATTACTCAGCCATAAAAAGGAGTGAAATTGGGTCATTTGTTGAGACATGGGTGGATCTAGAGACTGTGTCATACAGAGTGAAGTAAGTCAGAAAGAGAAAAACAAATATCGTATATTAACGCATATATGTGGAACCTAGAAAAATGGTACAGATGAACCGGTTTGCAGGGCAGAAATTGAGACACAGATGTAGAGAACAAATGTATGGACACCAAGGGGGGAAAGCGGAGGGGGTTTGGGGGTGTTCGTGTGATGAACTGGGTGATTGGGATTGACATGTATACACTGATGTGTATAAAATTGATGAATAATAAGAGAAAAAAAAAGAGTGGGTTCTTTTAAAAGACCAATAAAATTGAAAAACTTCTAGTACAACTGCAAAGAAAAAATGAATGACACATATCCAATAACAGGAATGAAACAGAGGACATCACTACAGACCCTTCAGACATCAAAAGGATAGTAAGGGAATGTTATGAACAACTAAACTATACAAGCATAAATTTGACAACTTAGAGACAATGGAACAAATACCTCAAAAGCAGAACCTACCACAGCTCGCACTATATGAAATGAATAATCTGAATAGTCTTAAACAATTCAAATTGTTTTTCAAATAAAAAAATAGTTTCTCAAGGCCCAGATGGAGTCATGGAAAATTTTTGCCAAGAACTTACAGATGAATTAAAAACAATTTTGGTGCACAAAAACAACAATAAAATATATTTTGGAAAATTTGAATTTATACTCCATTATCAATGATATTAGGGAATTAGTATTGATTATATATTAAGTGTGCACTGGTATTAGTTTTGTAGAAAATCAAGGTCCTTAACCGTATGACCACACAATTGTGGACTCCACTGACAACTGGTTGTGCACACAAGAGTAAGTTAAAGTGAACACAATTATGCAACTTCTCTATATCTCTTGTTTAAGGGAAGTTGTTTGTTCTCCCCTTCCTCTCTTTATTCTTCCAGCAGGCAGGGCCATGGCCACTCAGTGACCCAGCATTGACCCAGAAGATGAGGACACCACCACGGGCATGTTGGAAGGAACGTGGGACATTGAAAGGTCTTCTGGAGGAAAGACTCTTGGATGTGACTCGACCCTGTCTTGATGTTACATGATAGCCTATAAGACATGTTTTATTCATAGAAAGGGGGACTGTCCTTGGGACAATGCCCAGCTGAGGGGGAACCTGTCTTTAATTAGCACATATCTGTTATAAAGGCTGGTGGGTCCTGTCCTCAGGGACTCAGATTCACCTTTATTAGTTTAGCCCAATCATCTGAACTAAAGGCAACAAATCTTCAACAACATCGCCCGTCCCTCACTTCTCCCTGAGTCTCTTCTGTAAACTCCAAACCCTCTGCGTTGTTGAAGCAGGAAAGGAGATCACAGCTGAACTGAGATCTGCATTTAGAAAATGTGCAGTGAGCGACTGTGATCATTGCTGGTCCATTGTCACACATCAGGGGACAAAGGAGCCCTGTGCAGTGACAACTCATGGTCACCTGGGTGCCAGGTTCAGACTCAAACTTCATGTCCTCAGGGCTACCATTCCAAAATTTCACAGAGTATTAGGTGCAGATGTCTACTGGGGTGATGTTACTGATATGGATGGAAAAGTCTAGGCTGGAGAGAGACTAAGCAGAGGTTAGAAAGAACAAGGAGGAGGGAGGTGGGTGGGTGGACAGGGAATGAGGAACATAATTACTGTTAGTTGAAGAAAGTGAGAGGCAGGACTCTATGAACAGGAAGATCTCCCTCCTTCCTACTTTCTTTCATGGATATTTCTGTCAAAAGATCTATAAAGAATATGCCAAACTCTTACCAGTGGTCACTCTTGGGGGTGTGGGATTTGGGGGAGGGAACTTATTTTAAAATTCTATTTTACACCTATTGACTTCTAGATTGTTCTATAATAGACATGAATTACTACCTTTAATATTAAATAAAAAAGATAAAGAACTGGGTCAGTTGGAGTGGAGGCCTCACCCAGAGGTTCGTCTGCATCCTGGTTCTTCTGGTGAGCAGAGGCCTCCAGCGTATGGTTTTTGGTGACCGCCGGCTGTCCGTCATGCTCCACCTGGCAGGTGAGCAGCACAGCCTCCCTGTGGGCAGATGAGTTCACCAGGAGCCAGCTCGTCCAGTTAAAGGTCCCGTCCTTGTTCTCTATGAGGGTCGAGGCCATGTCTATTCGGGACACATTTCCATTCTCCAACCAGGTCAGCTGTAGGCGCTGGGGGTAGAACTTGCTCACCTGGCAGGTGACATTCACCTGGTTCCTCACCATGGGGTGTTGGGTAATCGTCAAGGTAGGCGGAACTGAAACAGCATAGGCAGAAGCTCTGACCTTATGGAACCAGCAGGTCACAGGAGAGGGGCTGGATAACAGCTTCCAGCACAGCAAGGGAGTCACCAGAGGACAGAGTCAGGCATGCAGCAGGTGCTCAAACACCGAGGGTCTCTTTGCATATAAATGAAATCATAAGCACACTGCAGGGCACACAGTAGGTGCTCAAGGACTGGGCTCCTATTAAGTTAATAATGTGTGTCATCTACAAGCACAGCCCCTGGCATGCAGTTGGAATATAATAACCGCAGCAAAATATATGAAATCACCAAGCACATAGGGGCCTGGCTTATAGTAGGAGCTCAGTAGTTGGAGAAACAATTGATAAAGTAAAGGAAACTACTTAGCACAGTGCTTGGCACATGATGGGTGTCCACCTGGCAGCTGCCATTAAAACAGTAGTGAGTGACCAGCTCCCCTAGGAGCCCGGTGATTGGGCAGGACTGTCAGGAAGTAGATTCCAGGCAATTTGAGGCCTGGAGCAAAAAGCAGGGAGGAGGAACAGGCTGGGGCCTTGAGGGCAGGTGCGGGCTTAGGCTGGCGTGAGGGGCATCTACCTCGGATGGTCTCAAACAAGTTGGCTGTCCCACGAAGAGGAGGGTCTCCCTGCAGGGTGATGTGGGTCACCTCGCAGATGACCTGGGAGCGAACATCCCCCGGGGCCAGCACCACCTTGGTTGTGCTGGAGATGCTGTAGGAAGCGCTGTTTTCCTCTGGTTCCACGTTGGTCTGGGAGGCTGAGAGCTCATTGCCATTTTTGAACCATTTCAGGGAGATGTTTCTGGGGGAGAACCCATGGGATTTGCAGGTGAAGCTCACTGTCTGCTCAGGTGTGACCCTCACTGCGGGGCCTGATACCACAGGAGGAGAGGGTTTGGCTACAAAAAGAACATTTATAAATGATGGACATGATTGTAATTATCATCCCTAATGATAAAAATGTGACACCGTTAAGAACCACCACACATATTATTTTTTAAATTCTTCAAATAGTTCTGGGAGGGCAGTGTCATCATGCTCATCTGACAGAGGAGACGCACAGGTTCCCAGAGGTGACTCTGAGTCAGGGGCAGGGCTGACATCGAATTCCAGGCCTGAGTTCAAAGTCCACCTTCTTACATCAGCCAGGTGATTTCCCACCAGTTTGGGCAAAGGAACAAAAGTACTGATTGGTCTTACTCTCCTATTAACTGTTCCTAGCTGGGCTCCCCCTGGAAAACTTAGATAAGTTCGGAGAAGTGTTTACAGAAGTAAATGCATGGGAAACAGGGTCATAGCGGGACCACATGAAAGCTGAACCAGGCTGGCCATCCAACGAGAGGTGTGGCCATGGCACCTCCCAGCTCCTCGTCTGTGAAAGGGGAGAGCAGGCATTATCCTTCCTGGGCTGCACTGAGGGTTAAATCAGACAGTGGGAGCATTTTTGCTATGAGTAAAACACAAGATGCTTCACAAAATTAAACAAACACAGATCTCTCTTTAACCCAGACTGTATTTATATCCAGAGCTGTCCCTTCAGGTGTTTATGAATTTACTTCATAATTTTCATTCTTTCCATGAATATTCCAGTAGGACTAATGTATCAATCCCTGAATTTCAAAGGAAAGGGGCAAATGGATGTTTTTCTGAGTCTGGGTTCTTCTCTTGGTTCAGTTTTGGGTTGAGAAGAAAGATCACTGAGTGCTGAGAAACCAGTGGTGGTTAATTTCTTAATTATTATTAAATCTGTACAGACACAGACACCGGCCTATAAAGCACCCAGAAGCACACAAATCGGTAAATCAAATGTGAGGGTGGTTTCTCTCTTTAGAAAGTTCCTGTAGGGTGTTTCCCAATTGTTCACTGTTACTCAACACCTCCTGTAAAACTCGGCAGACAGCAAACATTACAAATATTTGCACTTGTAAATACTTAACTTGCTTCCTAAAACTCATCAAACCTTTGAGGACATAGCAAGGAGTTACCTTACTATGTCAAATTGTATAAACACCAGCATCCTGGACACCCCTAAAGGGACAAGATACTCTGATCAGTTACCACTTGTCCAGAATTTCCTCAGAGCCTAAAGATGGCCTGATCTCTCCATCACCCTCAGCACTTTAATGCCCTCACCAGCCCTGTGAGGGAGGCCCAAGAGTGACTCCATATATGGGATGAGGCTCAGGGAGGACGAAGCTGGTCAAGGGCATCCAGCAAGTAAAGGTCAGAGCTCATCTCACTGCATGCAGGACAGATTGATTTTAGTGTCACTGTTCTTTATCCTTGATCCTCAGTGTCTGTTTCTGGACAAAGTAGATACAAGCACCACCTGGTAAGGTGAGCGAGGATATATGTAAAACACAGAGCCTGACATACAGTTGGTGCTTAATCAATAACACCCCTAATTTTAAAAAAATGAATAACACCCATGATTGTTATCATAAGATCTGGCCATTCTAGTTCTAAAACTACCCATTTATTTTTTAGGCAGTAAGAAGGCAAAGCAAAAGCACAACAGAAACACCAAGAAGAGTCTCAAATCATGCTCCATGCAGCTGTCATGCAAAAAGCCGCATGAAAAAACTAGTAGAAACACCAAATTGTAAATCTGTTCCCATTTTTAAAAATAATTCCCTCAAGAAACAAGTTTGGGGAATTGGCTTTCAAAACACACAAGAGATCACAGGCATTTTCCGCAGATCAGCTCTTTACAGAAGCTGGAAGCATTTTGAAAGGAGGAAGAACAGATTTTGTCAGTGTCACTGTGGTGTGTTGAGGCAGGAGGTCTCCAGCCTGAGCAGGGAGCATTTGCAGGCATTCCAGAGCCTGTTTACACACACACGTGTGTAAAGATGGGAAGGTTTCCCCAGCGATGAAGGTCGGGTCTGAACAGGGTGGTCTGAGTTGGGAGGATGCCCATCTCAGTCCAGGTGAGCTCTGTTGGAGGTGGGGTGGTGCCTGCCAATCGACCCCGAATGACTTTCTTGGGCATCCTAAGAGCTGTCACTGTCACGGGCTATTCTGAAGCACTCACACCCAGGAGAGCTGTTCTTACAACCCAGGCACCACGGGGGACCCACCTCTGTCCTGGAAAAACCACAGCCTTCCCTCTGACCTCAGAGAACACGTGACTCAGGGCTCCTCTGTCCTAGCTGGGCACCAGCATCCTCTGCAGGAGTGAAAACACTCAGCTGCCCAGGCCCACGTCTGACCAATTAAATCAGAATTCTAGGGTGGAACCAGGGTCTGGGGATCTTTTTACCATCTCCCAGGTGATTCTAATAAGCAGCCAAGGTCAAAAGGAACACAGCTCCACCCCAACCCCAGTTGTACTTAGTCCCGTATAGAAAGCGACCCCATCCGACGTCCTCTGTCTCCAGCACATCAGAGCTCACGTTGGTGGAACACGTACCATATGCCAGGATCTGCTCTAAGCTCTTGACATGCGTCCCTCATTCAGTTCCTGCAGCAGCTCTGTAAGGGCAGTTCTGTCACTGATGGACGAGGACCCCGAGCCCCAATGTGGGGAGGGACTCGTCAGAGGTCCCAGAGCCGGGACGGGGCAGAGCTGGGATGGAGGCCCAGGCAGGGGGGCTCTGCCCGTGCTCTCAACCGCTGTGCACTGAGCTCAGTGATACCCAGCCCACCCCATCCAGGACTTCCTAGATCCCATTGAGTCATCACAGACCCCTGAAAGGCAGCATGATTACCACCATTTTACAGATTGGGAAACTGAGGACTAGACGGAACTGAGACTTGCCAAGATCACACAGTCTGGAAGGCCAGCACCATCACTCCCTGAGGGGCTGTCCTGTCACCAGGTCATTGTACGCTCAGGACATCATGCAAAGGCTGTGTGATTATCCTCTTTCTACACATGAGGAAATGGGACCCAGCACAGGGAACTGGGTCAGAGCCTTGAAATAACACCTCGATTTGGGGGGCCCCTACCCTGTGCTGGTGATTTAGACAGAGCACCTCAAATCCTTCCAACTCTCCTGAAAGGAGAACATGATGATCACCATTTTACAGATGAGAAAACTGAGGCTGAGAGAAATGAAGGGACTGTCTCCTCACCCACCCACCGTGTCCCAGAAGTATTTCCTGTCGCCTCCAAGCTTTCATGTCCGTCAGCAGAGCAAGCGTCCCACCTTCACAAGCCCCCACACTGACCACCACCCTCCCCTTTTTTCCCTCGGAGATTCTTGACTTCAAGCAACTACAGGGAGGAGTGGCCTCTGAGTGCCCAGGCCTGGGGACCCTGTAGCTACAAGGGAAGACATGGGGTCCTGACCCCTGAGTCTAGAATATGAACTCTTGCTCATGCAGGGGCCCCAGCACCCGCTAGGGGACACCTCCCCCTCCTCCTCCTCAGTCTGCAGAGCCAGGAATGGGCGTGCATGGTGCTGATTGGATTGCACTGGTCCCTCTTTGCTCTGTCCATTCTACGCTTCCCAGAGCTGCTCCCACATGAGGCCTAGTGAAGGAGCAAGATCGCAACAACAGAGAGAAAAACTCCTGATGCTTTTAAGTGTGTTGAGCCCTGCATTTTAGGAACATTCAGCACATCATGAGACACTGTAGTATCTGCCTGATCTGTGGTAAAGCTAGACTTGCCTCCCATGCAGGACTTTTTAAAATGCTTATTGCTAAAGAACAGAACAATACAAGGTTTTAAGAGGACAGGCCTGGAGTTTTCTCCACACTTTGACAAGCACAGTGGTGTGTGCAGAGAGCAGGGCCGTGAGTCTAAGTACTTGGGTTCAATCTCGGCTCCCCTACCTGCTCACAAATCAGGTCCTCTCTCTGAGCCTCAGTGTCCTCCTATGTGAAAGGGACAACAGACGACCCTACCCTCAGAGCGCTGGTTATAAGGAGTAAGGGCCATGAGGAGGATTCAGCATCTGACAGGCTGCTGCTCCCCTCCCCCTCCCTCCTTTCTCATCCAGGGAATCCTCTGGGCAGGCGGCCTGGGGAAGAGGATGAGCAGCCTCCTGGGAGGCAGCAGATCTGAGCGGCAGTGGAACCACTTATTAGCTGTGATTGGCTGAGCAAGGAACCGACAATCTGGGAAGTTTAGTAATATCGGCAAAATCAGGATAAAGCCAACTTCCCTGCTAATGCCTGAAGCTCTGGGAAGATTCATTTGCTACCATGACTAGGAGGGAAATTTGGCAATATAATCACACAAATTAAAATACACATACTCTCTGATCTAACAATGCTATTTCCAGTGGGTATTTCCCCTTTGAGGAGAGTGACACATGGAAAGGTTATCCACTGCAGTGCTGTTTCAATAGCCCGAGGTTAGGAACACCTTAGTATCCTTCAACAGGAGACTGTAAAATGAAAACGATTGTCTCCATACCCTGAATGTTAAGTAGCTATTGAAACAATGGGCAGCTCTAGGTGCCAATATGGAATGAGGGATTTGGGATCATGTGGCTGAAAGTAGGGAGAAGTTGCCAGTCACCTCAGGACTTAGGGCCTGAATGCGAGGAGCCTTCTGAACCTATGGGAAAGCAATGAAGACATCATGTTCAATGGTTAATTCAAGGAGCTTTCGTTCTTCAACTTCCATGCACCAGGCTCTTCCATGAAACTAGTTCCAATGCTGGTACAGGAAAGAGCTTGGCCTGGAATCAGATTGGGTTCTGGAAGGATCCCCTCACTCATTGACCATGGGACTGTGGTCTGGGTTCCAGTCACCTCTTGGCCTCAGGCCGCCATCTGTACATGGAGGGTTGGGCAGACAGTGTCAAAGGTCCCTCCTGTGTCACAGTCAGGATTCCGGAGTTAGAAAGAGGATCCAGGGTCTTTGTCAGAAAACTCTTAATGAGTGCCTTTGCTGCCTCAATGGGGCAGCCCCTAAGTCACCCACATGGGGAACCTCTTCCCTGGGGAGGGACCTTCTGAGATGACCCAACTCTGCTGGGAACCTTCAGTGACTGTGTGAGTTGGTCCCTGAATCACAGGAGGGTTTTCCCAACAGACCCCCAGGAAACACCCAACCTCTGGGCATCTCCTCTAGCCCGGGCCATCAGAGTAAACACTGAACCTGTGCCTCTAGGAATTTCTTCTCAGTGTGATGTTTCTGAAGAGGAAATAAAGAAACCCTGCCCTGGAGAGACTTCTCTTTGGAAGGGGAAAGAACATAAGTTTCATGGGAGAAGAGCCCTTGTCTGCTTTGTTCACTGCTGCTTCCACAACATCTGGAGCAGGGCCTGGCACACAGTAGGTGCTCAATAGGTGCTGAATAAAGAGAAGACTCAGCCACATGGAGGGGAGCACTCTCTGGAGGCAGGAGGTGATACCTGGGCTGTGACGGGGCGAGTCACTCAGACTTTCAGTTCCCTCATCCCTGGAACCAAAGGGCCGGACGGGGGGGAAAAGGCAAGGGCTGTGGAGCCAGGCAGACTGGGGTTCCAGACTTTCCCAGCTTTACCAGTTGCGGGGCCTTTGGCAAGTAGCACGACCTCTGCAGGCCTCAGTTTCCCTGATCTGCAGAAGGGAGTGAAATCAGATCATGATATAAGCACCCACTGCTGCACTTGATTCTTTTTTTTTTTTTTCTTTCTTCTCAAAGGGTGGAGGGCATTCTTGTTGACTTGCTGTCACAGACCAGGGGGACAAAGGAGACCCAGGCCATACTCACCACTCACAGCGAGATGAGTGCCTGGTCCAGACTTCATCTCCACGTCAGGGCTTGCTCTCCAGAACTTCACACAGTAGTACATACCGGTGTCTGCTGGGGTGATGTTACTGATGCGGATGGAGAAGTCCGTGTTGTTTCTCCTTGTAGTATCTGCAACATCTGTTACTCGAGGGAAGGCGCCTCCTTTTAAACTGTAGATTAACTCTCGGCCTGGCCCTGTGCCCCTGAACCACTTGACGGGCCCCACGGGGAGCAGGGAGGTCACGTTGCAGTGCAGAGTGGCCGTCTCTCCTGCTGCAACTGAAACTGACCGCTCAGGCTGAATCACCTGCAGCTCGTTCTCACCTGCCACTCCTGGAGGGAAACACAATCCAGTTATTTATTCATCCTTAGGTGATCCAGTAGGTTTTCTCAATTATTTATCAACAACAGTTTTCATTAACTTAGTACACCATGAGCCAGCCTTGAACTCAGCCCATTGCGTGTATATTGCATGCAACCTGCACAATGAGCCTATAACGTGAGACCCTAATACAAGAGAGGAATTGAGGCACAGAGAGGTTAAATGATGTGGCAGAGAATGGGTTTGAGTACTTGAGCCCTCTTTGGAAGTGTCATACTTCACCTAATATTTCTGGCTGTTCACTTTGTGGCCTCCTGGAGAGCTGCACTTCTGGCCTTTGCATTAGGTGGGACCACATGACTTCTTTAGACCACTGAGTTGTGAGGAAAAGTGATGGATATATTTCGTAGGTTATTCATTTAACTGCAAGAGCCTTTATGGACCAACTTCCGTCTTCCACAGAGATCCTCATTCTCATGATGAGGTCGGCTCCAACAACCTGGATACTTGAGTGGCAGTGATGTGCAGAGCTCCCAACACAATGAACATTTAGTTTAAGAAGAAAGTAGAATATTGTTTCAAGTCCCTAGCATTTTTTTCCAATGACATAGTCATGTTTTATTAGTTACCTAAGGCTGCTGTAATAAATTATCTAAAATTTAGTGCCTTGAAGTGACAGCTTTATTATAATTCTGGATGTCAAAGGACCAGAAATGGTATTACTGGACTAAAATCAAGGAGTTAGTTGGGCTACATTTCTTCTGGAGGCTCTGATCATTGTCTCTCCAAATTTTTGAGACTGTCTATGCTCCTTTTCTCATGGTTTCCATCTTCTTATGACTCTAATGTTGCTTCCATTGTCACTTGTACTTCTCTAACTTTGGCTTTCCTGCCTCCTTCTTATAAGATTATATTGGGCCCCCACTGATAATCTAGGATATTCTCCCCATACCAAGAGTCTTAATCACTTTTACAAAATCTCTTTTTCCAAGTAAAGTAAAATATTCACAGGTGAGTATAGGACATAGATCTCTTTGGGGGGTTACTTTCTGTTTATTTTTTTTACTTGATTTATAACTTTTTTGTACTGAAGTATTGTTGATTTACAATGTTTTGGTAATTTCTGCTGTACAAAAATTGACTCATTTATACATATATATATTCTTGTATATACATATATACATTCTTTTTTTAATATGTTCTTTTCCATTATGGCTTATCATAGCATACTGAATATAGTTCTCTGTGCTATATAGTAGGACCTTGTTGTTTATCCATTCCATATATAATAGATTACATTACCCTTACCCTCTCCCCCTTGGCAACCACAAGTTTGTTCTCTATGTTCGTGAGTCTGTTTCTGTTTTGTGGATAGGTTCATTTGCCTCATTTTTTTTCGTGGGGGGCCATGTGGCGTAGCTTGTGGGATCCTAGTAACCCGACCAGGGATCGAACCCAGGCCCCCTGCAGTGGAAGTGTGGAGTCCTAACCACTGGACCACCAGAGAATTCCCTGTGTCATCTTTTAGATTCCACATATAAATATCATATGGTGTTTCTTTTTTCTCTTTCTGACTTACTTCACTTAGTATGATAATCTCTAGTTGTGTTCATGTTGCTGCAAATGACATTATTTCATTCTTTTTTATGGCTGAGTAGTATTCCATTGTATATAGGTACCACATCTTCTTCATCCATTCATCTGTCAATGGACTTTTAGGTTGTTCCCATGTCTTAGTTATTGTGAATACTGCTGCTATGAACATAGGGGTGCATGTATCTTTTTGGATAAGAGTTTTGTCAGGATATACGCCCATGAGTGGGATTGCTGGATCATATGGTAATTCTATTTTTATATTTTTATTTTTCTGAGGAGCCTCCTTATTGTTTTCCATACTTACATTCCTGCTAACAGTATAGGAGAGTTCTCTTTTCTCCATATCCTCTCCAGCATTTGTTATTTGTAGAGCTTTTAAGGTTGACCATTCTGACTGATGTGAGGTGGTACCTAATTTTAGTTTTGATTTGCATTTCTCTAAAAATTAGTAAGCATCTTTTCATGTGCCTATTGGCCATTTGTATTTATTCTTTGCAGAAATGTTGTTGAGTTGTATGAGCTGTTTGTATATTTAGGAAAGCAAGCCCTTGTTGGTCAAATCCTTTGTGAATATTTTCTCCCATTCAATAGGTTGTCTTTTTGTTTTGTTTATGGTTTCTTTTGCTATGCAAAAGCTTGTAAGTTTGATTAGGTCCCATTGTTTGTTTTTATTTCTATTGCCTTGGGAGACTGACCTAAGAAAACTTTGGTACAATTTATGTCAAAAAATGTTTTGCCTATGATCTCTTCTAGGAGTTTTATGGTGTCACGACTTATGTTTAAGTCTTTAAGGTATTTTGAGTTTATTTTTTTGTATGGTGAAAGGGTATGTTCTAATTTCATTGATTTACATGCAGCTGTCCAACTTTCCCAACACCACTTGCTGAAGAGACTATCTTTTTCCCATTATATATTCTTGCTTCCTTTGTCAAAGATTAATTGACTGTAAGTGTGCGGGTTTATTTCTGGGCTGTCTATTCTGTTCCATTGATCCATATGTTTGTTTTTGTGCCAGTACCATGTTGTTTTGAGTACTGTAACTTTGTAGTATTGTCTGACGTCTGGGAGGGTTATGCTTCCTGCTTTGTTCTTTTTCTTCAGGATTGCTTTGGCAATTCTGAGTCTTTTGTGGTTCCATATAAATTTTAGTAGTATTTGTTCTAGTTCTGGGAAAAATGTCATGGGTAATTTGATAGAGACTGAATTAAGTCTGTAGATTGCTTTGGGTAGTATGGCCATTTTAACAATATTAATTCTTCCAATCCAAAAGCATGGGATATCTTTCCTTTTCTTTGAATAATCTTCAATTTCCTTTATTAATGTTTTATAGTTCTCAGTGTATAAGTCTTTCACCTCCTTAGTCAGGATAATTCCTAAGTATTTTATGTTTGGGGGTGTGAGTTTTAAAGGCATTGTTTGTTTTACATTCCCTTTCTGATATTACATTGTGAGTGTAAAGAAATGCAACCAATTTCTCTGTATTAATCTTGTATCTTGCTACCTTGTGGCATTTGTTGATCAGTTCTAGTAGTTGTAGTGTGGAGTCTTTAGGATTTTCTATATATAGTATCATGTCATCTGCATATAATGACAATTTTACCTCTTCCCTTCCAATTTAGATACCTTTTATTCCTTTTTCTTGTCTGATTTCTGTAGCTGGGACTTCCAATACTATGTTGAATAGAAGAGGTGAGAGTGGACATCCTTGTCTTTTTCCAGATTTTAGTGGAAAGTCTTTCAGATTTTCACCATTGAGTATTATTTTAGCTGTGGGTTTGTCATAAATAGTTTTGTTCCCTGTATACCCACTTTAGCAAGAGTTTTTATCATGAATTGATGTTGAATTTTGTGAAACGTTTTTTCTGCATCTATTGACATGATCATGTGGTATTGTTTCTGGGGTGTATCATATTGATTTATTTCTGTATGTCGAAACACCCTTGTAAACTTGAGATGAATCCAACTTGTCTGTGGTGTATGATCTTGTTTGCTTGTTGTTGGATTTGGTTTGCTAATGTTTTGTTGAGAATTTTTGCATCTATATGCATCAAAGATATTGGTTTGTAATTTTCTTTTTTGGTGGTGTCTTTGTGTGGTTGTGATATCAGGGTAATGGTGGCTTCATAGAATGTCTTTGGGAGTGTTCCCTCCTCTTCAACTTTTTGGAAGAGTTTGAGAAGGATCAGTATAAGTTCTTCTATGTATGTTTGGTAGAGTTCACCTGTGAAGCCATCTGGTCCTGGACTTTTTTTTGTATGACGTTTTTAATTACAGATTCTACTTCACCTCTCATGATCAGTCTGTTCAAATTATCTGTTTCTTCTTGATTCAGTATTGGTGGGCTGTATGTTTCTAGAAACTTGTCCATGTCTTCTATGTTGCCGAATGTGTTGGCATGTAATTGTTCATAGTATTCCTTTATGTTTTTTTGTATTTCTGCAGTATCAGATGTAATGTCGTCTTTTTCATTTCTTGTTTTGTTTATTCAGGATCTCTCTCTTTTCTTCTTGGTGAGCCTGGCCAAAGGTTTGTCAATCTTGTTACCCTTTCAAAGAACCAATTCTTGGTATTTTTGATTTTTTCTAATTTTTTTTAATCTCTATTTTATTTCCTCTCTGATATTTATTATTTCCTCCCTTCTGCTGGCTTTACATTTTGTTTGTTCTTTTTTTCTAATGCTTTTAAGTGGTAGGCTATGTTGTTTATTTGAGAATTTTCTTGTTTTTTTGATGAAGGCTATGAACTGTAATGCTATAAACTTCCCTCTAAGGACTGCATTTGTTGCATCCCATAGATTTTGTATTATTGTGTTTTCATTGTCATTTGTCTCAAGGTATTTTTTAAATTTCCTCTTTGATTTCATCATCGACCCATTGGTTTTTTAGTAACATGTTAATTGGTCTCCATGTAATCTTTTTTCTCATTTCCTTTTCTGTGGTTGATTTTTAGTTGAATGCTGTTGTGTTCAGAAAAGATGTTTGAGATAATTTCTATATCTTAAATTCCTTGAGGTCTGTTTTGTGCCCCAATATGTGATCATTCCTAAAGAATGTTTCATGTGCACTTGAAAAGAATGTGTAGTCTGTTGGGTTTTTTTTAGTGTAAAGTCCTGAAAATATCAATGAAGTCTAACTGTTCTATTGTATCATTTAGGACATTCTGTCTAGAAGATCTGTCCATTGGTGTGAGTGGAGTGTTAAAGTCTAAGTATTGTATTCCTGTCAATTTCTCCCTTTATTCCTGTTAGTATTTGTTTTATGTATTTGGCTGCTCCTATATTAGGTGCATATATGTTGACTAGTGTAAAATCCTCTTCTTACGTTGAGCCTTTTATCATTATATAGTGTCCTTCTTTATCTTTAGGGTCTTTGTTTTAAAGTCTATTTTGTCTGATATGAGTATTGTGACCCCCACTTTCTTCTCATTTCTGTTTGCATGAAATATCTTTTTCCATCCCGTTACTTTCAATCTATGTGTGTCCTCTGCCCTAAACTGGGTCTCCTGTAGACAGCATATTGTAGGCTCTTGTTTTTTAATCCAATCTGCCACTCTGTACCTTTTTGATTGGAGCTTTCATTCCATTGATATTTAACGTAATTATTGATAGCTATGTATTTATTGCCATTTTAAGCCTGTTTTCCCATTGATTTTGTATTTCTTCTTTGTCCCTTTCATTTTATTTTTGTGGTTTGAAGATTTTCTTTTGTATTATACTTATTTATCTTCTTTGTGGTTTTTGTGAGTCTATTGTATGTTTTTTGATTTGTGGTTACCCTTTTTTTCAAGTATATTAACCCCATCTATATCTACTTGCCTTAGACTGGTAGTCATAGAGGCTCAAAGACATTCTAGGAAATGAAAACAAATGTACATTTTCTTACTCTCCTCTTCCACATTCTATCAGTATGATTCTGATGTCCTCTTTTACATGTTCATGTTCATCCTTTTGCTGTTCATGGTGGTTATCATCACTTTCACAGAATATTTTTGATTTTTAACATCTGCATACTAGCTTATTTAAGTGATTTGCTTTCCAACTGTGATTTTCTCTTTCCTATATATTCTTACTTCTTTTCTAGAGAAGACCTTTCAATATTTCCTTTGGAATAAGTTTAGTATTGCTGTTTTCTTTTAGCTTTGCTTGTCTGAGAAATTCTTTATCTCTCCTCCTATTCTAAATGATAATCTTGCTGGGTAGACTATTCTAGGTTGCAGATTTTTCCTTTTCAGGGCTTTGAATATATCTTGCCACTTCCTTCTGGCTTTCCAAGTTTCTGTAAAGAAATCTGCTGATAGCCTTATAGGGGTTCCCTTGTAATTAAATCTTTCTTTTTCTCTTTCTGCCTTTAGAATCCCCTCTTTATCAATTTTGCCATTTTTTTACTAGAATACGTCTTAGTGTAGGTCTCTTTGGGCTTACCTTGTTTGGGACCCTCTGTGCTTCCTGTACCTGGATATCTGTTTCCTTCTTTAGGTGCGGGAAGTCTTCAGCCATAATTTCTTCAAATACATTTTTGATGCCCTTTTCTCTTTCTTTCCTTTCTGGAATTCCTATTATGTGTAGATTGGTAAGCTTTATATTATCCCATAGGTCTCTTATATTGCTTTCATTTTTTTTTTTCGTTTGGCTTTCTGTCTGCTGTCTTGATTGGGTGATTTCCATCGTTCTATCTTCCAGATTACTTATTTGTTCTTCTGCATTATTCATTCTGCTCTTCATTGCCTTTAGTTCACTTTTCATCTCAGCAAATGAGTTTTCTATTTTTTCTTGGTTCCTCTTCATAGTTTCTAGTTCCTTTTTACAGTGTACTGCATTTCTGTTGATACCCTTTCTTAATTCCTTCAGTATTTTCATTATCTCCTTTTTGAAATCTGTGTCTATCACACTAAAGAGGTCTGTTTCATTGTTTATTCTTTCAGGAGAATTCTCTTGGTCTTTTAACTGGGATTGGCTCCTCTCCTTCATTTTACTTATATTTTTCTTATTCTGTGAGTTTAGGAGAAAAAATTATTTACTGTGGTCTTTGAAGACTCTTTATATGTGGGAGTGTCCCTGTGTAGCATGTGTGAGTTTAACATTTTTGGTGTGAGGGCTATTTTTAGTATGGATGCCTGCCAACTCTTTCCTCAGTGTGTGTTGGTCATTATCCCCTTGGTAGGGGGTGTGCAGATGCAGTGGTTGGTGCCTGGTCCTGGGGTTCTTGGCAGCAGTGTTGTCTCACACGTGCCTTGGAGCATGTGATGGGAGTGGAGGCAGCTCTCAACCACACCTGTAGCCCCAGGGGGCAGCAGTGACATCTTGTAACTGCTCCTCATGACTGCTCCTGAAGCAAGGGGTTAGTGGTGGTGACTGACAATAGCTCCTAGAGCTTGTGTAGGCAGTGTCCTGCCACCTGAAAGCATGCATGGGGAAAAAGGCTGCAATGGCATGTCCTGCTCCTCCCCTCACACATCCCCCAAACAATGGTGCCTGGCCTCTAAGGTGGCCCTGCCTTCCTCTGCATACACCCTCAGGTGGGGTTGCACCAGGCTCCAGGACCTTCAGGCTGTTTCCACGCAGACCGCCCCAATCCTTTCCCGAGGTTTGATCTCTGAATCCCAAGCTTCAGCACCCAGCCACCCCCCACATGGGCAGATGAACATCTCAGGCTGGGGAGTGCAGGGCTGTGGCACTGACCATCTGTGCCGGTCTCTCTCCATTCTAGCTGCTGTAAACCAGTTGTTGCATTCTCTTCTGAGGCTCTGAAGCTCCTCATCTGTCCTAGCTGATCTCCCCACTTGTGAGGGGACTTGCCAGGGTGCAGAACCTTTCCTCTTTCACAGCTCCCTCCAAGGGGTACAGGTCCCATCCAGATTCCTGTCTCATTTTCATTATTTTTTCTTTTGTCCTACCCGGTTACATGGAGAATTTCTTGCCCTTTCAGAAGTCTAAGTCCTTCTGCCAGTGTTCATTAGATATTCTGTGAGAATTATTCCACATATAGATATATTTTTGATGTATTTGTGTCGGGGTTCGGTCAGATCGCAGGGAGAGGACTGGGGTTGGTGGCATGAACACAGCCTGAAGGGGTTAGTGCACCACAGCTAGCCGGGAGGGAGTCCGGGAAAAAGTCTGCAGCTGCCGAAGAGGCAAGAGACTTTTTCTTACTGCTTTGTTTCATGGCGTGCAAGGAGAGGGGATTCAGAGCGTCGCCTAAACGAACTCCAGAGACGGGCGCGAGCCGTGGCGATCAGCGCGGGCCCCAGAGACGGGCGTGAGACGGTAAGGCTGCTGCTGCTGCCACCAAAAAGCCTGTGTGTGAGCACAGGGCACTCTCCACACCGCCCCTCCCGGGAGCCGGTGCAGCCTGCCACTGCCAGGCTCCCGTGATCCAGGGACAACTTTCCCAGGAGAACGCATGGCGCGCCTCAGGCTGGTGCAATGTCACGTCGTCCTCTGCGGCCGCAGGCTCGCCGCGCCTCCTCTGTACCCCTTCATCCCCCCAGCCTGAGTGAGCCAGAGCCCCCGAAGCAGCTACTCCTTTAACCCCGTTATGTCTGGGCGAGGAAGAGAGGCCCGCAGGCGACCTACACTCAGAGGCGGGTCCAAATCCAAAGCTGAACCCCGGGAGCTGTGCAAACAAAGAAGAGAAAGGGAAATCTCTCCCAGCAGCCTCAGAAGCAGCAGATTAAAACTCCACAAACAACTTGATGTGCCTGCATCTGTTGAATACCTGAATAGACAACGAATCATCCCAAACTCAGGAGGTGGACTTTGGGAGCAGGATATATTAATTTTTCCCCTTTTCCTTTTTTTGTGAGTGTATATGTATATGCTTCTGGGTGAGATTTTGTCTGTATAGCTTTGCTTTATAATAGCTTTATTTTACTTCACTATATTATATCCTCTTTCTTTCTTCCTTTGTATTTTTTCTCCCTTTTACTCTGAGCCGTGTGGATGAAAGGCTCTTGGTGCTCCAGCCAAGCATCAGGGCCGTGCCTCTGAGGTGGGAGAGCCAACTTCAGGACACTGGTCCACAAGAGACCTCCCAGCTCCATGTAAGACCAAACGGCAAAAATCTCTCAGACATCTCCATCTCAGCATCAAGACCCAGCTTCACTCAACGACCAGCAAGCTACACCCTATGCCAAACAACTAGAAAGACAGGAACACAGCCCCATCCATTAGCAGAGAGGCTGCCTAAAATCATAATAAGGCCACAGACACCCCAAAACACACCACCAGACGTGGACGTGCTCACCAGAAAGACAAGATCCAACCTCATCCACCAGAACTCAGGCACTAGTTCCCTCCACCAGGAAGCCTACACAACCCACTGAACCACCCTTAGCCAATGGGGACAGATCCCAAAAACAACAGGAACTACGAACCTGCAGCCTGTGAAAAGGAGACCCCAAACCCAGTAAGATAAGCAAAATGAGACGACAGAAAAACACACAGCAGATGAAGGAGCAGGGTCCAAACACACCAGACCTAACAAATGAAGAGGAAATAGGTAGTCTACCTGAAAAAGTATTCAGAATAATGATAGTAAGGATGATCCAAAATCTTGGAAATAGAATAGACAAAATGCAAGAAACATTTAACAAGGACATAGAAGAACTAAAGAGGAACCAAGCAACTATGAAAAACACAATAAATGAAATTAAAAATACTCTAGATGTGATCAATAGCAGAATAACTGAGAAAGAAGAAAGGATAAGTGACCTGAAAGATAAAATGGTGGAAATAACTACTGCAGAGCAGGATAAAGAAAAAAGAATGAAAAGAACTGAGGACAGTCTCAGAGACCTCTGGGACAACATTAAAAGCACCAACATTCGAATTATAGGGGTCCCAGAAGAAGAAGAGAAAAAGAAAGGGACTGAGAAAATATTTGAAGAGATTATAGTTGAAAACTTCCCTAATATGGGAAAGGAAATAGTTAATCAAGTCCTGGAAGCACAGAGAGTCCCATACAGGATAAACCCAAGGAGAAACACGCCAAGACACATATTAATCAAACTATCAAAAATTAAATATAAAGAAAACATATTAAAAGCAGCAAGGGAAAAACAACAAATGACACACAAGGGAATCCCCATAAGGTTAACATCTGATCTTTCAGCAGAAACTCTGCAAGCCAGAAGGGAGGGGCAGGATATACTTAAAGTGATGAAGGAGAAAAACCTACAGACAAGATTACTCTATCCAGCAAGGATCTCATTCAGATGTGATGGAGAAATTAAAACCTTTACAGACAAGCAAAAGCTGAGAGAGTTCAGCACCACCAAACCAGCTTTACAACAAATGCTAAAGGAACTTCTCTAGGCAAGAAACACAAGAGAAGGAAAACACCTAAAATAACAAACCCAAAACATTTAAGAAAATGGGAATAGGAACACACATATCGATAATTACCTTGAATGTAAATGGATAAAATGCTCCCACCAAAAGACACAGACTGGCTGAATGGATACAAAAACAAGACCCATATATATGCTGTCTACAAGAGACCCACTTCAGACCTAGGGACACATACAGACTGAAAGTGAGGGGATGGAAACAGTTATTCCATGCAAATGCAAATCAAAAGAGAGCTGGAGTAGCAATTCTCATATCAGACAGAATAGACTTTAAAATAAAGACTATTACAAGAGACAAAGAAGGACACTATATAATGATCAAGGGATCGATCCAAGAGGAAAGTATAACAATTGTAAATATTTATACACCCAACATAGGAGCACCTCAATACATAAGGCAAATACTAAAAGCCATAAAAGGGGAAATCGACAGTAACACAATCATAGTGGGGGACTTTAACACCTCACTTTCAACAATGGACAGATCATCCAAAATGAAAATAAATAAGGAAACACAAGCTTTAAATGATACATTAAACAAGATTGACTTAATTGATATTTATATGACATTCCACCCCAAAACAACAGAATACACATTTTTCTCAAGTGCTCATGGAACATTCTCCAGGATAGATCATATCTTGGGTCACAAATCAAGCCTTGGTAAATTTAAGAAAATTGAAATCGTATCAAGTATCTTTTCCGACCACAATGCTATGAGACTAGATATCAATTACAGGAAAAGATGTGTAAAAAATACAAACACATGGAGGCTACACAATACACTACTTAATAACGAAGTGATCACTGAAGAAATCAAAGGGGAAATCAAAAAATACCTAAAAACAAATGACAATGAAAACACGACGAACCAAAACCTATGGGACGCAGCAAAAGCAGTGCTAAGAGGGAAGTTTATAGCAATACAAGCCTACCTCAAGAAACAGGAAACATCTCGAATAAACAATCTAACCTTGCACCTAAAGCAATTAGAGAAAGAAGAACAAAAAAACTCCAAAGCTAGCAGAAGGAAAGAAATCATAATGATCAGGTCAGAAATAAATGAAAAAGAAATGAAGGAAACAATAGCAAAAATCAATGAAACTAAAAGCTGGTTCTTTGAGAAGATAAACAAAATTGATAAACCATTAGCCAGACTCATCAAGAGAAAAAGGGAGAAGACTCAAATCAATAGAATTAGAAATGAAAAAGGAGAAGTAACCACTGACACTGCAGAAATACAAACGATCATGAGAGATTACTACAAGCAACTCTATACCAATAAAATGGACAACCTGGAAGAAATGGACAGATTCTTAGAAATGCACAACGTGCCGAGACTGAACCAGGAAGAAATAGAAAATAGGAAGAGACCAAACACAAGCACTGAAATTGAAACTGTGATTAAAAACCTTCCAACAAACAAAAGCCCAGGACCAGATGGCTTCACAGGTGAATTCTATTAAACATTTAGAGAAGAGCTAACACCTATCCTTCTCAAACTCTTCCAAAATATTGCAGAGGGAGGAACACTCCCAAACTCATTCTACGAGGCCACCATCACCCTGATACCAAAACCAGACAAAGATGTCACAAAGAAAGAAAACTACAGGCCAATATCACTGATGAACATAGATGCAAAAATCCTCAACAAAATACTAGCAAACAGAATCCAACAGCACATTAAAAGGATCATACACCATGATCAAGTGGGGTTTATCCCAGGAATGCAAGGCTTCTTCAATATACGCAAATCAATCAATGTGATACACCATATTAACAAATTGAAGGAGAAAAACCATATGATCATCTCAATAGATGCAGAGAAAGCTTTCGACAAAATTCAACACCCATTTATGATAAAAGCCCAGCAGAAGGTAGGCATAGAGGGAACTTTCCTCAACATAATAAAGGCCATATATGACAAACCCACAGCCAACATTGTCCTCAATGGTGAAAAACTGAAACCATTTCCACTAAGATCAGGAACAAGACAAGGTTGCCCAGTCTCATGACTATTATTCAACATAGTTTTGGAAGTGTTAGCCACAGCAATCAGAGAGGAAAAAGAAATGAAAGGAATCCAAATCAGAAAAGAAGAAGTAAAGCTGTCACTGTTTGCAGATGACTTGATACTATAGATAGAGAATCCTAAAGATGCTACCAGAAAACTCCTAGAGCTAATCAATGAATTTGGTAAAGTAGCAGGATACAAAATTAATGCACAGAAATCTCTTGCATTTCTATACACTAATGACGAAAAATCTGAAAGTGAAATTAAGAAAACACTCCCATTTACCATTGCAACAAAAAGAATAAAATATCTAGGAATAAACCTACCTAAGGGGACAAAAGACCTGTATGCAGAAAATTATGACACTGATGAAAAAAATTAAAGATGATACAAATAGATGGAGAGATATACCATGTTCTTGGATTGGAAGAATCAACATTGTGAAAATGACTCTACTACCCAAAGCAATCTACAGATTCAATGCAATCCCTATCAATCTACCACTGGCATTTTTCACAGAACTAGAACAAAAAATTTCACAATTTGTATGGAAACACAAAAGACCCTGAATAGCCAAAGCAATCGTGAGAACGAAAAATGGAGCTGGAGGAATCAGGCTCCCTGAATTCAGATTATATTACAAAGCTACAGTAATCAAGACAGTATGTTACTGGCACAAAAACAGAAACATAGATCAAGGGAACAGGATAGATAGCCCAGAGATAAATCCACGCATATATGGTCACCTTATCTTTGATAAAGGAGGCAAGCATATACAGTGGAGAAAAGACAGCCTCTTCAATAAGTGGTGCTGGGAAAATTGGACAGGTACATGTAAAAGTATGAAATTAGAACACTCTCTGACAGCATACACAAAAATAAACTCAAAATGGATTAAAGACCTAAGTGTAAGGCCAGACACTATCGAACATTTAGAGGAAAACATAGGCAGAACACTCTATGACATAAATCACAGTAAGATCCTTTTTGACCCAGCTCCTAGAGAAATGGAAATAAAAAGACACATAAACAAATGGGACCTGATGAAACTTAAAAGCTTTTGCACAGCAAAGGAAACCATAAACAAGACCAAAAGACAACCCTCAGAATGGGAGAAAATATTTGCAAATGAAGCAACTGACAAAGAATTAATCTCCAAGATTTACAAGCAGCTCATGCAGCTCAGTAACAAAAAAACAAACAACCCAATCCAAAAATGGGCAAAAGACCTAAATAGACATTTCTCCAAAGAAGATATACAGATTGCCAACAGACACATGAAAGAATGCTCAACATCATTAATCATTATAGAAATGCAAATCAAAACTACATTGAGATATCATCTCACACCAGTCAGAATGGCCATCATCAAAATATCTAGAAACAATAAATGCTGGTGAGGGTGTGGAGGAAAGGGAACACTCTTGCACTGTTGGTGGGAATGTAAATTGATACAGCCACTATGGAGAACAGTATGGAGGTTCCTTAAAAAACTACAAATAGAACTACAATACGACCCAGCAATCCCACTACTGGGCATATACCCTGAGAAAACCATAGTTCAAAAAGAGTCATGTACCAAAATGTTCATTGCAGCTCTATTTACAATAGCCAGGACATGGAAGCAACCTAAGTGTCCATCATCGGATGCATGAATAAAGAAGATGTGGCACATATATACAATGGAATATTACTCATCCATAAAAAGACATGAAATGGAGGTATTTGTAAAGAGGTGGATGGAGTTAGAGTCTGTCATACACACATACAGAGTGGAGTAAGTCAGAAAGAGAAAAACAAGTACAGTATGCTAACACATATATATGGAATCTAAGGAAAAAAAAAAAGGCCATGAAGAACCTAGTGGCAAGACGGGAATAAAGACACAGACCAACTAGAGAATGGACTTGAGGATATGGGGAGGGGGAGGGGTGAGATGTGACAGGGTGAGAGAGTGTCATGGACATATATACACTACCAAATGTAAAATAGATAGCTAGTGGGAAGCAGCCGCATAGCACAGGGAGATCAGCTCGGTGCTTTGTGACCACCTAGAGGGGTGGGATGGGGAGGGTGGGAGGGAGGGAGATGCAAGAGGGAAGAGATATGGGAACATATGTATATGTATAACTGATTCACTTTGTTATAAAGCAGAAACTAACACACCATTGTAAAGCAATTATACTTCAATAAAGATGTTTAAAAAAAAAGACTAAAGGAAAATTGAAGATTATAAAGAAACATTAAATACTTTATAATGTTACAAAAAATAAATTGTGAATCACTATATTGTACACCTGTAACTTATGTAATATTTTACAGCACTTATAGTTCAATAAAAATGGGTAGTATAAACAACCCAAAATTCCATTAATGGATGAAAGGATAAACAAAATGTGATATATATATATATATATAAAATATATACACATATACATATAAAATATATATGAAATATGTATGAAATATATACAATAAATTTCAGCCCTAAAAAACAATGATATTCTGACACCTTCCACAGCATGTATGAACATTAAAAATACGCTCAGTGAAATAAGCTAGATTCAAAAGGAAAATAGATGATTCCACTTATATCAAGTCCATAGAATAGGCAAATTCACACAGAAAAAGTAGAATACGGGTTACCAGTGGCTGCAGGGAAGGAGAAATGGGGAGTTATAGCTTAATGGATACAGAGTTTCTGCTACATATGTTGAAAAAGTTCTGGAAATGTATACTGGTGATGGCTTCACAACATTGTGAAGGAACATAGTGCCACTTTGTAACCTTCTAAATAGTTAAAATGGTAAATTTCATGTTATGTATATTTTACTGCAATAAAAGATGTGAACCAAAATAAGATGATTGCCCCATGCAAGAAAACAAAATGTGTGGTTCTAAACGCTGATACATTTGAGAAACCTACAAGTGAATGGGGAAATAGAACAAAGGAGGCAAGCAAAGAAACAATAAACTCCAAAATCGTGTTTTGAAAAGAATTGTGGGTGGTTGACTATGTTTGGACAATGAGTTATGAGTTAAAGAGACATGAGTCACTGCTGGGCCAATCATTTAACTACAGTTGCAAGTTTTCCAGGTTGAGTTCACAGCCTCACTGACTACCAAGTTTCTGGAGATACAGAGAAATGTAAACACATTCCATCTTCTCTGAAATGTCCTATTACACAGGCATGGGTCTAACTGCAGAGATATAAACCAGAGGAGCAGGCTGTTGTGGCGCCACAAGTAAATCCTGTGTTCTTTTCTATTTCTTCCCTACTCCTTAGGGAGAAAATTTGTGGCTCACCTTTGCAGAGTGTGAGCTGGTAACCCCACCCACTAAGCACTGTTTCTAACCAATCATGCCACCTAAGGAGGGCACATGCTATTACTGGGAAGGTCCTGCGATGTGTCAAGAATATCAAGTGGTTTGGATTTTTAAGTCTGGAGAAGAAGAGTGAGGTCAGGGAAGCTGAACTGCTAAGACAAAAATGGGGAGAAATATGAAAGAATGTTGGAGGGAGAAATGAAAGGAGAGGAGGAGAAAAGAGGGATAAGAGGGTTGAGAGGAGCCAGGGGATAGCAAAAACTCTACAATCTGTGTATCAATAATTCTCCTACTACCTCTCTGGTCTAGGCCTTTATCCTGAACTCTGGACTTGTATGTCCAACTATCCACTCGTCATCTTCTTTGGATAGAAATAAACATCCCACAGTTAACACATCTAAAACTGAACTGAATTTCCCCTACACCCTCTTTATCTCACCTGAATCCCCTTTCTTCTTCCAGATTCTCAGGTCTCAAAACCTTGGAGCTTTTCTCTCCCACCACAAATCCTACACATCAAGAAATCCTGTTGCCTCCTCTTCGGCGTGCATCCAGAATCTGAACTCTTTCTCTTATCTCTACTAGCTACTCTCCAGGTGCAACCCACTTTTACTTTTTTTGCATGAATGTCATGACCTCAAATGCTCTAGTTGCCTCTGTCTGTGTCCTCTGCAGTCTATTCTCAACGAAATGCTAAAATAAATTAAAATTCGTGTTAGATCATGTCACTTCTCCCTTCAAAACTTTGCAATGGCAACGATTTCACTCAGAGCAAAAGCCCAAATCCTTCAACACAGGAGGATGATTCTACTTTCAGGACCTTTGCACATGCTGTTTCCTGTCAGGAAGGCTCCGCCCCCAGATAACCACATGGCTCACTCCAGAACCTTCTTTCAATCTTTGCTCACATTTCCCCTTCTAAGTGATGCCCCCCCACACACACAACACTACCAAGTTTAAAATGCATCCCATGCTACAGATTCTCCGAATTCTGTCATGCCACTACTTTTTTTTTTTTGACACTTATCACTTTCTAATATACTATATTATTTACTTAATTATAAGTCTATTGTTTATTGTCAGTTCTTCCACTAAGATAAATACCCATGCAGGTAACTACTTTCACTTGTATTCACCAAGGCACCCCATGTTCCTATAAGAGTTCCTGGCATATTAGTATGCAAAAAATATATGTATGTTGTGGGAATTGGCCAGTGTGACATCTCCCTGAGGCACTTAATTCTAAGTGGGTAATCTCTGTGAAAATTATGTCAGAAACTGAGTTTCCCATGTACATGAGTTGGGGAAAAACAAAAAGGAACTTGCATGTAGGCAGGAAGCAGAAGAGCTCAGAAAAAAGAAAGCCACAAGCCGTCTTCCTCACACTCCACCCTTCTGCACACCCATTGGCAGAAACTGCAGAAATCTCATGGGATGGAAGCAGGGCCACAGTATCAAAAAGAGCAATTATTAAAATCATGAGCTCTAGAATGAGATTGCTTGAGTTCAAATCATACCTCTACCATGTACCACTGAGTGACCTTGAACTTCTCCTTGCTCAATTTTCTTATCTGTAAGGTAGGCGTGACAAGAGGATCTAGCTTCGATATAATGATTACATGAGTTAACAGCTGTGGGCATTTCCAGCAGTGTCTGGCACACGATGAGTGTTCAAGAAAATGAATAGTTATTACTCATTAGATTTCTTGAGGCATGGAGGCTTCAACTAGCATTCAATGATATAGCTATAGATAGTTATAGATATGGATATAAATATAATTACAGATACAGATATGAATATGGATATGAATATATAGGTCATATAGGCAAGAGTCTCTGTGTCTTTGATACCCTCTTTTCTTCCTCACCCTTATCCAGCATGGAAGAGTGGACTCCAAGTTAGCAATGCACAAAATTCTACTCATTTACTAGGAGAGAAGTTTTCTTGTCTTAGGTGTGGGTAAGGGGTAGATTTATAGAGAAGTAGAAAAGGAGAGATGTTGCTGAAAGGCAGCAAAGACTAAACATCTGATCATGTCATCTCATGTAGACTGAAAAATGATTTAGGGGAAAAATAAGGAAGTCTTTTTGAAATCCAATGTGTCTGGGAACAATTCCTCACACCCACATATACACATACATACACACACGCACACATCAATACATGCATCCACAAACATGTATTAAAGTGTAACCTAGTACGCTAGTGTACTGGTTGTTTTGAGGATCAAACGAAATTATAACACATGTTAAAAGCTTAGTGAAAAAAAAATTAGCACATAGAAAAACCATCCAACACATCATTGACAAAAGTTTGGGAGTACACATTGCAAGATTTGAACTCTGCTGTTCTCTGAGTGGCATGATGGGTGATGACAAATCTATTGTTTCCTTCTCAGAATTTTCTGATTTTTCTTCCATTAGCCTTCTCTGAGAAACTGAGCAGCACAACATGGTTAAAAATATCAACTCTGGAGCTGTACGGCCTGGACAAGAATCCTGTGCTCCACTGCCTTAGATAGGTGATGTCAGGCAAGTTACTGTCTCTGCCTCAGTTTCCCCATCTGCAAATCAGGGATAATAGTCATAGCTACCACACTGGGATGTTGTGAGGATTAAACAAGTTAATACACACAAAGCTGTTATCGTTGGTGTTTGAAGCATCATCTGTTTCAATACCTCTGGTAACCAACTGCTGGCAATGGATCCACAGAGAAAATGCTGAGATCCCTGATTTCATGCTCTTGAATAATGCCCAGTCCTTGGACTTCTGTGGCTGCCCGGGTGGCACACCCATGTTTACATTTAAGACCTAAAAGTGCAGGGGTAGGTGTAGGTCCAGGGGTCAGGGAAAAGGGATTCTACCCCAAGGAATGCTTACCTGTGAGTCCCAGCAGTAGAGTCAGCAGCAGGCAAGGAGGAGGATGGTGGGACAAGGAGACAGGGATGGGCATCGTGGAAGCCTGAGGAGCCTGCTCTGTCCAAATGTGTGTCCTGGGGAGAACCTGCACTTCCATGCTCTGTGGAGAGGAAGGAAGCCCCACCTCCCAAATATGTAAGAGGAAGTGCCTATGATGGGGTGAAATGGCTGTGAGATCTTAATCTGCTTCTAGGTTCTAGACAGTTCCTGCTTCAGGTGGTGAAATGGAAATCAGGCAGAGAAAGCCGATGGAAAGTGAGAAGTTACTCATCTTATGTTTTCAGAGGGATTGGACAAGCCTAACAGAAATAAACTTGCTCCCTACTTGGGGTCTCTGTTCTCTCCACTGGGCCCCTCACTCCATTCAGGGTGAACCCCTATTTGGAAGCCCCAGGCAAACTCACAGATCCCAAGAAGGATCTGTGGTTGTGGGCTGTGTTCCAAAGTCCCAAGCCCAGGAGCCTAGGATGTGGCTGGCTTGTGGCCTCATTCTGGAACCTACCTCAACAAAGACCAACTCAACTGAAAAAAGGAAGAGGGTTCTCCAGGGTATCTCAAATATGGGATGGAACTCGATCTGCTCCTGAAATGACTTTCTATTCCAACACTTTATTGATATAACTGGTAAAACTTAGCTCAAAAGCACAATACAATGAGGACCTCAGAACTTGTATCACCTGCATCTAAAAGGAGCAGTGACCCCATAGGAGACTGAACCAGACCTACCTGCTAATGTTGGAGGGTCTACTACAGAGGTGGGGTGTGGCTGTGGCTCACAGCAGGGACAAGGACACTGGCAGCAGAAGTTCTGGGAAGTACTCTTTAGCATTAGCCTTCCTGGAATCCGCCATTAGCTCCACCAAAGAGTCTGTAGCCCCCAGTGCTGGGTCACCTCAGGCCAAACAACCGTCAGGGAGGGAACTCAGCCCCACCCAACAGCAGTCAAACGGATTAAGGTTTTACTGATCTCTGCCCACCAGAGCAACACACAGCTCTACCCATCACCAGTCCCTCCCATCAGGAAGCTTACAGAAGCCTCTTAGATAGCCTCATCCACCAGAGGGCAGACAGGAGAAGCAAGAAGCACTACAATCTTGCGGCCTGTGGAATGAAAACCACATTCAGAGAAAGATAGACAAAACGAGAAGGTAGAGGAGTATGTACCAGCTGAAGGAACAAGATAAAACCCCAGAAAAACAACTAAATGAAGTGCAGATAGGCAACCTTCCAGAAAAGGAATTCAGAATAATGATAGTGAAGATGATCCAGGACCTTGGAAAAAGAATGAGGCAAAGATCGAGAAGATGCAAGAAACGTTTAACAAAGACCTAGAAGAATTAAAGAATAAACACCTAGAAGAATTAAAGAACAAAGAAACAGAGATGAACAATAAAATAATTGAAATGAAAAATACAGTAGAAGGAATCAATAGCGGAATAACTGGGTCAGAAGAACGAATAAGTGACTGGAAGACAGAATGGTGGAATTCACTGCCATGAAACAGAATAAAGAAAAAAGAATAAAAAGAAATGAAGACAGCCTAAGAGACCTATGGAACAACATTAAACGCACCAATATTCACATTATAGGGATTGCAGAAGGAGAAAAGAGAGAAAGGACCTGAGAAAATATTTGAAGAGATTATAGTAGAAAACTTCCCTAACATGGAAAAGGAAATAGCCACCCAAGTCCAGGAAGTTCAGAGAGTCCCAGGCAGGATAATCCCAAGGAGAAACACTCCAAGACACATAGTAATCACATTGACAAAAATTAAAGACAAAGAAAAATTATTAAAAACAACAAGGGAAAAACAACAAGTAACATACAAGGGAACTCCCATAAGGTTAACAGCTGATTTCTCAGCAGAAATTCTACAAGCCAGAAGGGAGTGGCACGATATACTTAAAGTGATGAAAGGGAAGAACCTACAACCAAGATTACTCTAGCCGGCAAAGATCTCATTCAGATTCGACAGAGAAATCTAAAGCTTTACAGACAAGCAAAAGCTAAGATAATTCATCACAACAAAACCAGCTCTACAACAAATACTAAAGGAACTTCTCTAAGTGAGAAATATAAGAGGAGAAAAGGACCTACAAAAACAAACCCAAAACAATTAAGAAAGTGGTAATAGGAACATACATATTGATGACTATCTTAAATGGGAATGGATTAAATACTCCAACCAAAAGACACAGGCTTGCTGAATGGATACAAAAACAAGATCCATATATATGCCACCTATAAGAGACCCACTGCAGACCTTAGGACCCATATAAACTGAAAGTGAGGGGATGGAAAAAGATATTCCATGCAAATGGAAATCAAGCGGAAGCTGAGGCAAAGTGAGAGTAGCACTGACATATATACACTATCGAAGGTAAAATAGTTAGCTAGTGGGAATCAGCAGCATAGAACAGGGAGATCAGCTCGGTGCTTTGCAATGACCTAGAGAGGTGGGATAGGGAGGGTGGGAGGGAGGCTCAAGAGGGAGGGGATATGGGGAAATACGTATGCATATGGCTGATTCACTTTGTTGTACAACAGAAACTAACACAGTATTGTGAAGCAATTATACTCCAATAAAGATCTATTTTTAAAAGAAGAAAAAGAAAATGAAAAGAAAGCAGGATAGCAATACTCATATCAGATAAAATAGACTTTAAAATAAAGAATGTTACAAGAGACAAAGAAGAACACTACATAATGATCAAGGGATCTATCTGAGAAGAAGATATAACAAGTATAAATATATATGCACACAACATAGGAGCACACCACTACATAAGGCAACTGCTAACAGTTCTAAAAGAGGAAATCGTTAGTAACACAATAATAGTGGGGGACTTTAACACTTCACTTACACGAATGGACAGATCATCCAGACAGAAAATTAATAAGGAAACACAAGCTTTAAATGACACAATAGACCAAATAGATTGAATTGATATTTATAGGACATTCCATCCGAAAACAGCAGATTACACTTTCTTCTCAAGTGCACACAGAGCATTCTCCAGGATAGATCACATCTTGGCTCACAAATCAAGCCTCAGTAAATTTAAAAAAATTGAAATCATATCAAGCATCTTTTCTGACCACAACGTTATGAGATTAGAAATAAATTACAGGGGAAAAAAACATAAAAAACACAAACACATGGAGGAAAAACAATACATTACTACATAACCAAGAGATCACTGAAGAAATCAAAGAGGAAATAAAAAAGTACCTAGAGACAAATGACAACAAAAACACGATGATCCAAAACCTATGGGATGCAGCAAAAGCAGTTCTAAGAGGAAAGTTTATAGCACTACTATCTTACTGCAAGAAACAAGAAAAATCTCAAATAAACAATCTAACCTTACACCTAAAGGAACTAGAGAAAGAAGAACAAACAAAACCCAAAGTTAGCAGAAGGAAAGAAATCATAAAGATCAGAGCAGAAATAAATGAAATAGAAACAAAGAAAGCAATAGCAAAGATCAATGAAACTAAAAGCTGGTTCCTTGAGAAGATGAACAAATTGATAACTTTAGCCAGACTCATCAAGAAAAAGAGGGAGAGGACTCAAATCAATAAAATTAGAAATGGAAAGGGAGAAGGTACAACAGACACTGCAGAAATACAAAGCATCAGGGCTTCCCTGGTGGCACAGTGCTTGAGAATCTGCCTGCCAATGCAGGGGACACGGGTTCGAGCCCTGGTCTGGGAAGATCCCACATGCCATGGAGCAACTAGGCCCGTGAGCCACAACTACTGAGTCTGCGTGTCTGGAACTTGTGCTCTGCAACAAGAGAGGCCACGACAGTGGGAGGCCCACACACCGCCATGAAGAGTGGCCCCCACTCGCTGCAACTAGAGAAAGCCCTCACACAGAAATGAAGATCCAACACAGCCAAATAAATAAATAAATAGCGTTCTCTTTAAAAAAAAAAAAGGAAAAGAAATACAAAGCATCATAAGAGACTACTACAAGCAACTCTATGCCAATAAAATAGACAACCTGGAAGAAACGGACAAATTCTTGCAAAGATATAACCTTCCAGACTGAACCAGGAAGTAATAGAAAATATGAAGAGACCAATCACAAGTAATGAAATTGAAACTGTGATTTAAAATCTTCCAACAAATAAAAGTCCAGGACCAGATAACTTCAGAGGTGAATTCTATCAAACATTCAGAGAAGAGCTAACACCCATCTTCTCAAACTCTTCCAAAAAATTGCAGAGGAGGGAACACTCCCAAATTCATTCTTTGAGGCCACCATCACCCTGATACCAAATCCTGAAAAAGATACTACAAAAAAGGAAAATTACAGACCAATATCACTGATGAATATAGATGCAAACATCCTCAACAAAACACTAGCAAACAGAATCCAACAACACATAAAAGGATCATATACCATGATGAAGTGGGATTTATCCCAGGGATCCAAGGATTCTTCAATATGTGCAAATCAATCAATGTGATACACCATATTAACAAACTGAAGAAGAAAAACAATATAATCATCTCAATAGATGCAGAAAAAGCTTTTGACAAAATTCAACACCCATTTATGATAAAAATGGGTGGGCAGAAAGTGGACATAGAGAGAACCTACCTCAACATAATAAAGGCGATATATGACAAACCCACAGCAAACATCATTCTCAATGGTGAAAAACTGAAAACATTTCCTCTCAGATCAGGAACAAGGCAAGGGTATCCACTCTTACGACTATTATTCAACATGGTTTTGGAAGTCCTAGTCAGCAATCAGAGAAGAAAAAGAAATAAAAGGAATACAAATTGGAAAAGAAGAAGTAAAACAGTCCCTGTTTGCAGATGATATGATACTATACATAGATAATCCTAAAGATGCCACCAGAGGGCTTCCCTGGCAGCACAGTGTTTAAGATTCTGCCTGACAATGCATAGGACACAGGTTCGTGTCCTGGTTCAGGAAGATCCCACATGCCGTGGAGCAACTAAGCCTGTGCACCACAACTACTCAGCCTGCTCTCTAGAGCCCACAAGCCACATCTACTGAAGCCCGCATGCCTAGAGCCCGTGCTCCGCAACAAGAGAAACCACCGCAATGAGAAGCCCACGCACTGCAATGAAGAGTAACCCCTGCTCACTGCAACTAGAGAAAGCCAGGGTGCAGCAGCAAAGACCGAACTCAGCCAAAAATAAATAAATAAATAAATAAATAAATAAATAAATAAATAAATAAATAAATTTTTAAAAAAGATGCCACCAGAAAACTACTAGAACTAATCAATGAATTTGGTAAATTTGCAGGATAGAAAATTAATGTACAGAAATCTCTTTCATTTCTATACACTAACAATGAAAGATCAGAAAGAGAAATTAAAGAAACAATCCCATTCACCATTGCAACAAAAGAATAAAATACCTAGGAATAAACCTACCTAAGGAGGTAAAAGACCTGTACTCAGAAAACTATAAGACACTGATGAAAGAAATCAAAGGTGGCACAAACAGATGGAGAGATATACCATGTTCGTGGATTGGAAGAATCAATATTGTGAAAATGACTATACTACCCAAAGCAATCTACAGAGTCAATGCAATCCCTATCAAAATACCCATGACATTTTTCATACAGGTAGAACAAATAATCCTAAAATATATATGGAACCACAAAAGACCCTGAATTCCCAAAGCAGTTTTGAGAGAAAAGAACAAGGCTAGAGGTATCATGCTTTCTTACTTCAGACTATACTACAAAGCTACAGTAACCAAAACAGCATGGTATTGGCACAAAACAGCCATTTAGCTCAATGGAACAGAATAGAAAGCCTAGAGATAAACCCACACACTTATGGTCAGTTAATCTATGACAAAGAACGCAAGCATATACAATGGAGAAAAGACAGGCTCTTCAGTAAGTGGTGCTGGGAAAACTGGATAGCAACATGTAAAAGAATGAAATTAGAACATTCCTTCACACCATACACAAAAATAAATTGTAACTGATTAAAGAACTAAATGTAACACCCGAAACCATGAAACTCCTAGGCAGAACACTCTTTGACATAAATTGTAGCAATATTTTTTGGATCTGACTCCTAAAGCAAAAGAAAGAAAAGCAAAAACAAACAAATGGGACCTAATTAAAATTGAAAGCTTTTGCACAGCAAAGGAAATCATTGAAGAAACAAAAAGACAACCTACTGAATGGCAGGAAATATTTTGCAAATAATATGACCTATAAGGGGTTAATTTCCAAAATATATAAACAGATCATACAACTCAATACCAAAAAAAACCCGATTAAAAAATGGACAGAAGACCTGAATAGACATTTTTCCAAAGAAGACATACAGATGGCCAACAGGCACATGAAAAGATGCTCAACATTGTTAATCACCAGAAATGCAAATTAAAACCACCATGAGACATCACCTTCCAACTGTCAAAATGGCTATCATCAAAAATTCTACAAATAACAAATATTGGTGAGGATGTGGAAAAAAGGGAACCATAGTACACTATTGGTGGCACTGTAATTTGATGCAGCCACTATGTAAAACAGTATGGAGGTTCCTCAGAAAACTGAAAATAAAACTACCATATACCCAGCAATTCCACTCCATTCAAAGAAAACAAAAACATTAATTTGGAAATATACATGAACCCCAATGTTCATAGCAGCATTATTTATAATAGCTGAGATATGGAAGCAACCTACGTGTCTATCATCAGATGAATGGATAATAAAGATGTGGTATATATATAATATATTATGTATATTATATACATATATATAATGGAATGTTACTCAGTTATTTTTAAAAATGAAATTCTGTCATTTGCAACAATGTGGATGGACCTGCAGGGTATTATGCTTAGTGAACTAAGTCAGACAGAGAAGGACAAATACTGTGTTAGCACTTATACATGGAATGTAAAAAATAAAAAAATGAATGAATATAATAAAACAGAAAGAGACTCATAGATATAGAGAACAACCTGGTAGTTACCAGTGGGGAGAGGGAAGGGGATTAAGAGATAAAAACTACTACGTAAAAAAAAATTAAGCAACAAGGATATATTGTATAGCACAAGAAAATATAGCCATTATTTTGTAATAACTTTAAATGGAGTACAATCTATAAAAATCTTGAATCACTATGTTGTACACTTAAAACTAACATAATATTGTAAATCAACTATACTTCAATTTCTGAAAAGCAGAAAATAAAGTAAAATAAAACACGTGGGGGCCAAAAATAACCATGACAGCTTTGAACAACCAGAAAAGGTGGGAAGATTTACCCAACTGAGGTACTAAAACTTATTATAAAGCTATTCTAACTAAGAGAGGGTAGTTTGGTCAGAGAGATAGACAAGGAGCTCAGTGGAACGAAAACCGCATTAAAAGAACCAGAAATTTATGGAAACTTGATGTACGGCAAAGGGGCAGTGCCGATCAAAATAATAATAATAATAATAATAATAATAATAATAATAATAATAATAATAATAATATCTCAATAAGATCCCCACCTGTAATACACACAAACACACACATACACACACACGAAAAATAAAGTGAGATCAAAGGCATTAATGGAAAGAGCAAAACTTGATCAAGAAGTGAAAACCACTAGGATTGACACATATACTCTATTGATACTACGTATAAAATAGACAAGTGATGGGAACATACCGTATAGCACAAGGAACTCTACCTAACGCACTGTGGAACCTAAATGGGAGGGAAGTCCAAAAGGGAGTGGATATCTGTATGTGTATGGCTGATTCATTTTGTTGTGCAGTGGAGGTTAACACAACATTGTAAAGCAACCATACTCCAATAAAAATGTTTTTAGAAAAAGAATTGAAAACCTTTTTTAAAAAATATATAACAAAATCTCCAAATGATACCAATAGTCTGCTTTGTGGACCGCACCAAAGGAAGAGGGACTCTCCCATATGTGCCAAGGAAGTAAAGATAAGAATATTTGTGCAAAATTGTACTAGCAAAACATTAAAGATTTAATATACATCACAAAAATATCAATACATTGTAGCATACTCTTATAATAGAAGCTATAGAGCAGTGGAAATGAAGAAAATGAAGCTACATATACTAACATAAATAAATCCCACAAACTGTGTTAAGTATAAAAATAAAACTTCAAGGATGCTGTATACAGTATAATAGCATTTATATAAAAGTTAAAACATGCAAGTAGTATTATATATTGCTTAAGGATTTATACATATGTTGTAGAAGTACGAAATCATGATTGAGATTATAAATACCAAATCCAGGACAGTAATTTTAAAAGGAATAACAGATCATAATAAAATGTGAACAGTTTGCAAAGATAGCATGGTAGATAGGTCCATGGATATTTTTATATTATTTTTTATAAATTTCAGAATAGAAAAATGCTTATTCAACTTAGAGGTTTTAAATATATATCTGGTAAAATGAAATCACACTTGCGAAAGCTCTGGATGTAAGTAAGAAGTGCTCTGAAAATTAAAGTTTGTTCACGTTCAGGGGCACAATGGAAATCCATTTTCTGGATCTACTTGTTTCTCTTTTGGGTGCAGGCAGTTTGAAGCTCAATGCATCAGGGTCAGACATTACGGATCTCCATGACCTACGTCCATCCTTGACTCAGCTCCAAAGCTCAGACAGAAGGAACATAGGAGGGTGTGTGGAAGGGAGCATGTGAATGGTAGAGGTGGGGACAGCAGAGTGAAGGGGGTCAGTCTTGGGTCACCTCCAGTCCTTACAGCTTCTCTCCACTTGAGCCCCTTGCACAGGGCAGGAAGCAGTGCATCGAAGAGTATGCAATAACTATTGGGGAAATCATTCATTCATTAATTCCACAAATGTTTTTTGAGTACATACTATGTGGCAGGCACTCAGCACGGCCTGGGTTCATGGCACTCAACAGAAATGAAGTCCCTACTCACTACACCCAACACCACTTTCTAAGTTGTGAACTCTCTCCCGTACCCACATTCATCTGTGTTACTAGTCAGCACATCCAAGTCCCCCAGATAGGTTCCATTAGTTGATTTTAATAATACTTTCCTTATTCATTCCTAGGATATACCATGTGATAACTGAATATACAATGGTTTATGGAGGGACTCTTTGGAGTTTGGGTCTCAAATCTTGGACCTTTATTGCAACTCCATACCTTGGCTCCTCACCTCCAGGGTCCCAACGAACATAATTGTAAAAACTTCAGATTGCAGGGTACTAAATAATGTATGAGAGTTGAAAGCCTCTGAGAATTCCAAGACACATTGGGAGGAAATAAGATTGTTCAGAACTCTTCCTTGAGGCTGGATTGCTGTGTGACTTTTGGGCTCGCCCTGGATTCCTCTTGCCAGCTCAGGAAGGTGGCCCTGATCTCCCTCTCTAAGGATTAAGGCTGCCATCAACTCACCTGTTATAGGCTCCACCACCTGTGGAAATAGGTGACTATGAAACTGATTACCAGCAGAATCGTGAAGGCCAGGAGGAAAGCCACAAAGATAAGGGCAGGCATCTCTGGACCTAGGTGACAATAGGCAGAGAAGATATCAAATGGGACTCTGTGAGTTAATACCTCACTCCACTTGGAGACAGAGGTCACCCAGTTTCTCACAGGTGTAGAGGTCAGCTTACCTGGGCTCCCAGTACATTTGTATGTGCCCGGGGCACATACAATGGGTCTGTATATGCAGTGAACAGTATGAGGCTGGCCTGGATGCGAGACTGTGCCTCATGCTGCACCTTACAGGTGAGCACACGCTCAGACCCCTGCAGCGAGGCATTCACCAAATGCAAGCTTTCCAGGGTGTAGGTCCCATCACTATTCTGCTTTGACTTGGGCTGCTCAGCTCCCTTGAACATATGGAAGTTCTTCAACCAGGTGAGATGCATACTCTGTGGATAGAATCTCTGCACAAGGCAGGTAACAGCCACCAAGTCCAAGGAGGGTGAAGACTGGGAAACGGTCACTGCAAGGGGAAACTGACACAGCCCAGAGAAAGCAGACAATTACTGTAGGACGTTCACTGTGGGAACCTGGGGGCTCCTTGAGCATGGGGTCGTCTGTCCAGGGCCTGCCACAGAGGAGGAGTTAGATATTGGTTAACAGATGCATGCATAAGTAATCTCATGGTTGAATGAGAGTGGGAATGCATGAGTGAATGCATGCTTGGATGGAAGCATGGAATGATGAAGCTGTCCTAATCTTTCCTTTCCTTTCCACTGTGGCCATTAAATAGGAAAAGGTGAACCTGAATTCTATTTAAGGACCTATATATCAGTTGACATACTCTATGACTTTATGAAGATTCCTAGCCTCTAATCTTCATGACTCCACAATACTAATATTTGACAGAGGAAGAAACTTAGGTTTGGAGAAGTTAAGTATTTACGCAAGGTCACAAGTGGCAAAGCAGGGGTTACACCAGACACACGGTTTAACCATTTGCTATTCTGACACCCAAACTATAAGGCTATAAGCACGTATGATTGCAGGCTGCTGGAATTATTACCTAAAATCTTCTGGAATTTTTTTCAACCAGATTTTTCAGCTATGAAGTAGAATATATGTATACTGAAGAACTTTTGGGAGATTTCTAAAGCCATTAAGGGTTTCAGTAGAATTCATAGGAACACACAGCATGGTGCAGTTTTCACACTAAACCAAGGGTTGGGAGAACAAGATTCTGGTCCCTGCACTGACACCACAGCCAAATGCAAGACCCTGTGCAGGTCACCTTCCCTCTGTTTCCAAGACCCTTATTATGAAATTGTCTAAGGTCAGATCAGCTTTCAGGGGTCCAGTTAAGACAGACTTCAGCTCTTGGTCTAGGGTAGAGAAACTCCTTTTATGGAGTGCAATTTGAAAGAACTAAGGGTATGTTTGTTCCCCAAATATTGTTTCTTTATACTCAACCCACCTCGACCTATATGGTTACATCAATGATGCTGCTAATGGGTGGGACCGCCAAGCAAGACACCATCCCCAGAAGGTCACTGTCTGTTCTCAATCATTCCCCTTCAGCACACAGGCAGGGATTCCTACCAAGCAAAGAGCAGAACCCTGAGAACAGATTGTGAAGGTCTGGTAACTAGGTGGTGCCTGTGGAGAACAGGCCAGGGCAAGGTACCACCAAGCAAGTGCCATTGTCTCCAGAGGGTGACAAGGACCAATAAAAGGATGGAGGGTCTCAGCGAGACCACTCCCATCACCAGTGAGTTCTCTGGGCTGTAAGGGGTCCAGGACACTGTTGGGAGGACAGAGACCCAGGCACAGCTGATGGTAACTGCTCCCATGCACTGGGAGAGCAGTGTTTGAGTCACTGCACATGCGTTAGCTTATTTATTCTTCACAACCAAATGATATAAACACATACAGCTATTTGGTATTAGAAAAGACAACAAAAAGCCAATAGAAGGACCCTACAAAATCATGTCCCAGTTTCAGTGAAATTGTCAAAGAGGAATTGATTCAAATTTGAACTTGAAAAACACTTCAATTATAAAAATAATTTTATTTAAGTTATATTTTAATTAAGCATAGAATATAGTGACAACTATGCACCAACTCTTGGAAGGAACAAGTGTTGGGAGGGTAAGGAAGTTGGCATAATTTTTTTCCTAAAAATTTATACCATGTACCATCAAACCCTTCATTTAAAATTTCACATTCACACACAATCATTACAAGGTAATTTTGAGGGAGGAGCTTCAAGATGGAAGAAGAGTAGGACGTGGAGATCACCTTCCTCCCCACAAATACATCTACATGTGGAATAACCCCTACAGAACACCTACTGAACGCTGGCAGAAGAATTCAGATCACCCAAAAGGCAAGAAACTCCCCCACGTACCTGGGTAGGGCAAAAGTAAAAAGAAAAAAACAGAGACAAAAGAATAGGGACAGGACCTGCACCAGTGGGAGCGAGCTGTGAAGGAGGAAAGGTTTCCACACACTAGGAAGCCCCTTCACAGGCGGAGAGTTCGGGTGGCGGAGGGGGGATGTTTCGGAGCCACGGAGGAGAGCGCAGCCACAGGGGTGCGGAGGGCAAAGCAGAGAGATACCCACACTGAGGATCGGTGCTGGCCATCACTCACCAGCCCAAGAGGCTTGTCTGCTCACCTGCCAGGGCGGGTGGGGGCTGGGAGCTGAGGCTCGCACTCTGGAGGTTAGATCCCAGGGAGAGGACTGGGGTTGGCTGCGTGAACACAGCCTGAAGAGGGCTAGTGCACCACAGCTAGACGGGAGTGTGTCCAGGAAAAGGTCTGGAGCTGCCAAAGAGGCAAGAGACTTTCTTGCCTCTTGGTTTCACAGTGCACGAGGAGAGGGGATTAAGAGCACCGCCTAAATGAGCTCCAGAGACCGGCGTGAGCTGAGCGGCAGGTATGAGTGTGGCCCCCACAGACAGGCAGGAGACTCTAAGGCTGCTGCTGCCGCCACCAAGAAGCCTGTGTGTAAGCACAGGTCACTATCCACACTTTCCTTCCCAGGAGCCTGTGCAGCCCGCCACTGCCAGGGTCGCGTGATCCAGGGACTACTTCCCCGGGAGAACACACGGCACACCTCAGGCTGTTGCAACATCATGCAGCCTCGCCCCGCATTCCATACCACTCCCTCCCCCCCCTCCCCCCGCCTGAGTGAGCCATAGCCCACTAATCAGCTGCTCCTTTAACCCCGTGCTGTCTGAGCGAAGAACAGATGCCCTCAGGAGACCTACATGCAGAGGCGGGGCCAAACCCAAAGCTGAACCCCCCCGAGCTGTGCGAACAAAGAATAGAAAGGGAAATCTCTCCCAGCAGCCACAGGAGCAGCAGATTAAATCTCCACAATCAACTTGATGTACCCTACATCTGTGGAACACCTGAATAGACACTGAATCATCACAAATTGAGGAGGTGGACTTTGGGAGCAACAATATATATATATATATATATATATATATATATATATATATATATATATATATATATATTTTCCTTTTTCTCTTTTTTCTGAGCCGAGTGGACGACAGGGTCTTGGTGCTCTGGCCGGTGGTCAGGCCTGTGCCTCTGAGGTGGTGAGCCGAATTCAGGACATTGATCCACCAGAGACCTCCCAGCTCCACATAATATCAAACAGCAATAATCTCCCAGAGATCTCCACCTCAACGCCAAGACCCAGGTCCACTCAACGACCAGCAAGCTACAGTACTGGACACCCTATGCCAAACGACTAGCAAGACAGGAACACAACCTGACCCATAAGTAGAGAGGTGACCTAAAATCATAATAAGGTCATAGACACCCCCAAACACACCACCAGACGTGGTCCTACACAGCAGAAAGACAAGTCCAGCCTCATCCTGCAGACCACAGGCACCAGTCCCCTCCACCAGGAAGCCTACACAACTCACTGAACCAACCTTAGCCACTGGGGGCAGACACCAAATACAACAGGAACTACGAACCTGCAGCCTGTGAAGAGGAGACCCCAAACACAGGAAGTTAAGCAAAATGAGAATACAGAGTAACAAACAGCAGATGAAGGAGCAAGGTAAAAATGCACCAGGCCAAACAAATGAAGAGGAAATAGGCAGTCTACCTGAAAAAGAATTCAGAGTAGTGATAGGAAAGATGATCCAAAATATTGGAAATAGAATGGAGAAAAAAGAAGGAACTAGAAGAACTAAAGAGCAAACAAACAATGATGAACAACACAATAAATGAAATTAAAAATTCTCTAGAAGAAATCAATAGCAGAATATTTAAGGTAGAAGAACGGATAAGTGACCTGGAAGATAAAATAGTGAAAATAAGTACCACAGAGCAGAATAAAGAAAAAAGAATGAAAAGAATTGAGGACAGTCTCAGAGACTTCGGGGACAACAGTAAACGCACCAACATTCGAATTATAGGGGTGCCAGAAGAAGAAGAGAAAAAGAAAGGGACTGAGAAAATATTTGAAGAGATTATAGTTGACAATTTCCCTAGTATGGGAAAGGAAAGAGTCAATCAAGTCCAGGAACCACAGAGGACCAACACAGCATATATCAAACGAGAACCACGCCAAGACACATATTAATCAAATTATCAAAAATTAAATACTCAGAACAAATATTAAAAGCAGCAAGGGAAAAACAACAAATAAAACCCAAGGGAATCCCCGAAAGGTTAACAGCTGATCTTTCAACGGAAACTCTACAAGCCAGAAGGGAGTGGAAGGACATATTTAAAGTGATGAAGGGGAAAAAACTACAACCGAGATTACTCTACCTAGCAAGGATCTCATTCAGATTTGACAGAAAAATTAAAACCTTTACAGACAAGCAAAAGCTAAGAGAATTCAGCACCACCAAAGCAGCTTTACAACAAATGCTAAAGGAACTTCTCTAGGCAGGAAACACAAGAAAAGGAAAAGACCTATAATAACAAACCCAAAACAATTAAGAAAATGGGAATAGGAACACACATATCAATAATTACCTTAAATGTAAATGGATTAAATGCTCCAACCAAAGGACATAGACTGCCTGAATGGATACAAAAACAAGACCCATATATATGCTGTCAACAAGAGACCCACTTCAGACCTAGGGACACAAACAGACTGAAAGTGAGGGGATGGAAAAAGATATTCCATGCAAATGGAAATCAAAAGAAAGCTGGAGTAGCAATTCTCATATCAGACAAAATAGACTTTAAAACAAAGACTATTACAAGAGACAAAGAAAGACACTACATAATGATCAAGGGATCAATCCAAGAAGAAGATATAACAATTGTAAATATTTATGCACCCAACATAGGAGCACCTCAATACATAAGGCAAATACTAAAAGCCATAAAAGGGGAAACCAACAGTAACACAATCATAGTAGGGGACATTAACACCCCATTTTCACCAATGGACAGATCATCCAAAATGGAATTAAATAAGGAAACACAAGCTTTAAATGATACATTAAACAAGATGGACTTAACTGATATTTAGAGGACATTGCATCTAAAAACAACAGAATACACTTTCTTCTCAAGTGTTCATGGAACATTCTCCAGGATCGATCACATCTTGGGTCACAAATCAAGCCTCGGTAAATTTAAGAAAATTGAAATCATATCAACTATGTTTTCCGACCACAATGCTACGAGACTAGATATCAGTTACAGGAAACAATCTGTAAAAAAATACAAACACATGGAGGCTAAACAATACACTACATAATAAGCAAGAGATCACTGAAGAAATCAAAGAGGAAATCAAAAAATACCTAGACACAAATGACAATGAAAACACGATGATCCAAAACCTATGGGAGGCAGCAAAAGCACTTCTAAGAGGGAAGTTTGTAGCAATACAATCCTACCTTAAGAAACAAGAAACATCTCAAATAAACAACATAAAATTACACCTAAAACAATTAGAGAAAGAAGAACAAAAAACCCCAAACCTAGCTGAAGGAAAAAAATCATAAAGACCAGATCAGAAATAAATGAAAAAGAAATGAAGGAAACGATAACAAAGATCAATAAAACTAAAAGCTGGTTCTTTGAGAAGATAAACAAAATTGATAAACCATTAGCAAAACTCATCAAGAAAAAAGGGAGACGACTCAAATCAATAGAATAAGAATTAAAAAAGGAGAAGGAACAACTGACCCTGCAGAAATACAAAGGATCATGGGAGATTACTACAAGCAACTCTATGCCAATAAAATGGATAGCCTGGAAGAAATGGACAAATTCTTAGAAATGCACAACGTTCCGAGACTGAACCAGGAAGAAATAGAAAATATGAACAAACCAATCAAAAGCATTGAAATTCAAACTGTGATTAAAAATCTTCCAACAAACAAAAGCCCAGGACCAGACGGCTTCACAGGTGAATTCTATGAAACATTTAGAGAAGAGCTAACACCTTTCCTTCTCAAATTCTGCCAAAATATAGAAGAGAGAGGAACACTCCGAAATTCATTCTATGAGGCCACCATCACCCTGATACCAAAACCAGACAAAGATGTCACAAGGAAAGAAAACTACAGGCAAATATCACTGATGAACATAGATGCAAAAATCCTCAACAAAATACTAGCAAACAGAATCCAACAGCACATTAAAGGAGCCAACACCATGATCAAGTGGGGTTTATCCCAGGAATGTAAGGATTCTTCAATATATGCAAATCAATCAATGTGATACACCATATTAACAAATTGAAGGAGAAAAACCATATGATCATCTCAATAGATGCAGAGAAAGCTTTCGACAAAATTCAACACCCATTTATGATAAAAACCCTGCAGAAAGTAGGCATAGAGGGAACTTACTACAACATAATAAAGGCCATATATGACAAACCCACAGCCAACATCATCCTCAATAGTGAAAAACTGAAACCATTTCCACTAAGATCAGGAACAAGGAAAGGTTGTCAACTCTCACCACTATTTTTCAACATAGTTTTGGAAGTTTTTGCCTCAGCAACCAGAGAAGAAAAAGAAATAAAAGGAATCTAAATTGGAAAAGAAGAAGTGAAGCTGTCACTGTCTGCACATGGCATGATACTCTACATAGAGAATCCTAAAGAGGCTACTGGAAAAGTACTAGAGCTAATCAATGAATTTGGTAAAGTAGCAAGATACAAAATTAATGCACAAAAAGCTCTTGCATTCCTATACACTAATGATGAAAAATCTGTAAGTGAAATTAAGAAAACACTCCCATTTACCACTGCAACAAAAGGAATAAAACATCTAGGAATAAACCTACCTAAGGAGGCAAAAGACCTGTATGTATAAAATTATAAGACACTGAAGAAAGAAATGAAAGATGATACAAACAGATGGAGAGATATATCATGTTCTCGGATTGGAAAAATCAACATTGTAAAAATGACTATACTACCAAAAGTAATCTACAGGTTCAGCGCAATCCCTATCAAACTACCAATGGCATTTTTCACAGAACTAGAACAAAATATTTCACAATTTGTGTGGAAACACAAAAGACCCCGAAAAACCAAAGCAATCTTGAGAAAGAAAAACGGAGCTGGAAGAGTCAGGCACCCTGACTTCAGACTATACTACAAGGCTAGAGTAAACAAGACAGTATGGTACTGGCACAAAAACAGAAATATAGATCCATGGAACAGGATAGAAAGCCCAGAGATACACCCACGCACATATGGGCATTTTATCTTTAATAAAGGAGGCAAGAATATACAGTGGAGAAAAGACAGCCTCTTCAATAAGTGGTGCTGGGAAAACTGGAGAGGTACGTTTAAAAGTATGAAGTTAGAACACTCCCTAACACCATACACAAAAATAAGCTCAAAATGGATTAAAGACCTAAATGTAAGACCAGACACTATCAAACTCTTAGAGGAAAACACAGGCAGAACACTGTATGACATAAATCACAGCAACATCGTTTTTGACCCAGCTCCTAGAGAAATGGAAATAAAAAAGAAAATAAACAAATGAGACCTAATGAAACTTCAAAGCTTTTGCACAGCAAAGGAAACCATAAACAAGACGAAAAGATAACCTGCAGAATGGGAGAAAATATTTGCAAATGAAGCAATTGACAAAGGATTAATCTCCAAAACTTCAGGCAGCTCATACAGGTCAATATTGAAAAAACAAACAACCTAATCCAAAGATGGGCAGAAGACCTAAATAGACATTTCTCCAAAGAAGATATACAGATGGCCTACAGACACATGAAAGAATGCTCAACATCATTAATCATTAGAGAAATACAAATCAAAACTACAATGAGATATCATCTCACACCGGTCAGAATGGCCATCATCAAAAAATCTAGAAACAATAATTGCTGGAGATGGTGTGGAGAAAAGGGAACACTCTTGCACTGTTGGTGGGAATGTAAATTGATACAGCCACTATGGAGAACAGTATGGAGGTTCCTTAAAAAACTACAAATAGAACTACAATACGACCCAGCATTCCCAATACTGGGCATATACCCTGAGAAAACCATAGGTCAAAAAGAGTCATGTACCAAAATGTTCATTGCAGCTCTATTTACAATAGCCAGGACATGGAAGCAACCTAAATGTCCATCGACAGATGAATGGCTAAAGAAGATGTGGCACATATATACAATGGAATATTACTCAGCCATAAAAAGAAATGAAATGGAGGTATTTGTAATGAGGTGGATGGAGTTAGAGTCTGTCATACAGAGCGAAGTAAGTCAGAAAGAGAAAAACAAATACATTATGCTAACACATATATACGGAATCTAAGGAAAAAAAAAAAGGCCATGAAGAACCTAGTGGCAAGACGGGAATAAAGACACAGACCTACCAGAGAATGGACTTGAGGATATGGGGAGGGGGTGGGGTGAGATGTGACAGGGTAAGAGAGTGTCATGGACATATATACACTACCAAATGTAAAATAGATAGCTAGTGGGAAGCAGCCGCATAGCACAGGGAGATCAGCTCGGTGCTTTGTGACCACCTAGAGGGGTGGGATGGGGAGGGTGGGATGGAGGGAGATGCAAGAGGGAAGAGAAATGGGAACATATTGTATATGTATAACTGATTCACTTTGTTATAAAGCAGAAGCTAACACACCATTGTAAGGCAATTATACTTCAATAAAGATGTTTAAAAAAAAAAAAAAAGAGTCATGTACCAAAATGTTCATTGCAGCTCTATTTACAATAGCCAGGATATGGGAGCAACCTAAGTGTCCATCGGCAGATGAATGGATAAAGAAGATGTGGCACATATATATAATGGAATATTACTCAGTCATAAAAAGAAACGAAATTGAGTTATTTGTAGTGAGGTGGATGGACCTAGAGTCTGTCATACAGAGTGAAGTAAGTCAGAAAGAGAAAAACCAATACCGTATGCTAACAGATATTTATGGAATCTAAGAAAAAAAAAAAAAGGTCATGAAGAACCTAGTGGCAAGACGGGAATAAAGACACAGACCTACTAGAGAATGGACTTGAGAATATGGGGAGGGGGAAGGGTAAGCTCTGACAAAGTGAGAGAGTGGCATGGACATATATACACTTACAAACGTAAAATAGATAGCTAGTGGGAAGAGGCCGCATAGAACACGGAGATCAGCTCGGTGCTTTGTGACCACCTAGAGGGGTGGGATAGGGAGTGTGGGAGGGAGGGAGATGCAAGAGGGAAGAGATATGCGAACATATGTATATGTATAACTGATTCACTTTGTTATAAAGCAGAAACTAACACACCATTGTAAAGCAATTATACTCCAATGAAGATGTTAAAAAAAAAAAAAAAAGAATTTTCTTTTCATATTGACCTTCAAGTGAAGACTGACAATGCATTCCTAGGATCACAGCCTTTTCATCCCCTCATACAACCAATATTTATTGAATGCTTTCTGGGTGCCCAGTCCTGGGAGCTAAGCAGGAGGACCACAGTGGTGAATGGAATAGAGTCGCCTTTTCGCTAAAGCTACCTGTCATTAAGTGTTGTTCAGTTCTGCGTAATGATGATGCTCTGCATCTGTTCAGAGTAATCCTTCATGTTACTTCCCTTCTGGGCTTGAATGCTGCAGAAGATAATTATGTCGTTCTTGAAAAATCCATGACAAGATTCTTCTGAGACATTTCTTCCCGGAGCCAAGTGGCTTCTTTGACTTGATGTCTATTTGAGACAGTAGGCATATGAATTAGGCAGGAGCTTTAGACAGCAATTCAGGATAGTGTTCCTGACACCTTTATAATGATCAAGTTTCACTGTTTGGGACAGTTGAAAGAAAATCACCACCTGTGTTTCTAATCATCTGATATTATTTACTTTCTTGCATGAATGCATAGAACATATGTTAAGATATAATTCTCCATGGATCTTTCTGTAGGTTTAAAGCCTAAATCTAATACTTGGGCAATGGAATATATTTCTCACTTTGTAATATTATTATTATTACCTCAGATTGCACTCTATTCTAATTATTTGCATACACATCACTTTACTTTCAGCCTTTTTCAATATCCTGCCATATTAATTAATTCTTCCCATTTGTTACTTCAATCATTTGCTCTTCACAAATGCATCCATCTCAGCCAATAAATATTAAACATACTCGAATTTCCTTCACCTTAAAAAAATCCTCCTCAACTTATCTTTCTCCTGAATGTGTTGCTTTCTCTCTTTCCTTCCTTGCGCAGTCAACTAACTTTCTTGAATGAGCAGTCCGAACCTAGTGTCTCCATTTATTCACTTTCTGTTTATTTCTCGGTCCTTTGGTATATGGATATCACCAGAACCACTCAACTGGAACTCTTCTTGGTAAGGTCTCTGGTCACCAGTGAGTTTTCTCTGCTGTGATAGTAAATTCTATGTATCAACTTGCCTGGGCAATGGGGGGGGGGTTCAGATATTTGATTAAACATTATTCTTGGTGTGTCTTGGGAGGATGCTTCTAGACAGAATCAACACTTGAATTGGGAGACTGAGCAAAACAGATTGCCCTCCCCAGTGTGGGTGGGCCACATCCAATCCATTGAAGGCCTGATTCGGACAAAAAGGCTGAGTAAGAAAGAAGTCTCTCTGCTTGACTATCTTTGAACCAGGGCATCCGTCTTCTCCCGCCTTCAGACTCAGACTAGACTAGATCCTCAGCTCTCCTGAGTCTCCTGCTTGCCAAGTGTAGATCTTGGTAATTCTCACTCTCCATAATTGCATCAACCAATTCTTTTATATATATATATATAAAATATATATATATATAATATATATATCATATATATATATCATATATATATATCATACACTGTTGTGTGTGTGTGTGTGTGTGTATATATATATATGTATATATATATATACACACATTGTTAGTTCTGTGTTTCTGGGGAACCGCAACTATTACAGTCACTAGGTCCAACTTAGTTCTGCTTCACATCCTTATGGCATATGAAGTCATTCACCAAACTCTTCCTCTTCAAACTCTTTCCTTTCTTATTATTGTCACACTCCTTTGTTCTACTTCTTATCTTATCTTTCTGACTCCAATTCATTGGCTCTCCTCCTCTGAAATGTTCACTAAATTTGATATTTTAAAGTGATTCTTTTTTTTTCCATACTCTGTTCCCCAGTGGAATATTATTTCAACTTCAACTACTGTGTATTTGCTTTGTCTTCCAAGTCTTCACCTTTGTAAGTATTCATCCTTCTGATCCATACACATTCTCCCTGTTGTCTAGGAGATGTTTCTCTCTGGATGCCAGCATGCACTTCAGATTTAACGCACTCAAGAGTAAGCACATTGCTTTGTGACCACCTAGAGGGGAGGGATAGGGAGGGAGATGCAAGAGGGAAGAGATATGGGGATATATGTATATGTATAGCTGATTCACTTTGTTATAAAGCAGAAACTAACACACCATTGTAAAGCAATTATACTCCAATAAAGATGTTAAAAAAAATTGGCTTGCAATAACTTCCAACTGAATCAGTCTTGATTAAAGCCTTCCTGGAAGGGATTTTGGTGCACAGTTGTCCTCAGTGTCAACTGTTTTCTGCAGTCAATTGCTAAGACAGAGAATTTTCAACCTGAAGAGTGCATGGACTTGGAGACAGAAGTCTGACTCCTTCTCCTTGAAGAGGATGTAGGGGATGGAGGAATGGAATTTGGGGATGAATGCCTGAGAGTTTTATTACTAGCCCAGCATGTCCTCCCTTCCTTCACCTTCATCCCTTGCTACCCTGAGTCCTTGACCTACTACTGTCTGCACCCCAGGCATATGGAAGGTGTTTTCACACCAGATATTCCCAGCCATGCTGCCCAGAGGGGCTGGCGAAAGGCTGCATCCACCTTTTCCCACCCTGGGTGCCTGAGCCCTCAGGGTGATGTCGGTCTGGCCTGGGGGCTGCTCATCCTGGACCACCCAGCAGGCAAACTTCTTGCCATCCAGAGTGACCTCTGCCTGCAAAGTGTGTTCCAGAGAGTAGGTCCTGTCTGGGCTTCTGATGACCTGAGGGGACTTCATGGTCTGTGTCTTATGCTTGTTCTCCATCCGGGTGATGTGCAGGTTGGAAGGGTAGAAGTGGCTCACATGGGTACAGCCACTATGGAGAACAGTACGGAGGTACCTTTAAAAACTAAAAAGAGAACTACCATACTATCCATCAGTCTCACTCCTGGACATTATCTGGAGAGAACCATACTTTAAAAAGAAACATGCACCCCAACGTTCATTGTAGCACTATTTACAATAGCCAAGACATGGAAGCACCCTGAATGTCCATCGACAGAGGAATGGATAAAGAAGATGTGGTACATATATACAATGGGCTGCTAGTCAGCCATAAAAAAGAACAAAATAATGCCATTTGCAGCAACATGGATGGACCTAGAGGTTAATATACTAAGTGAAGTAAGTCAGACAAATACAAATATCTTAGGATATTACTCATATGTGGGGTCATTTTAAAAACAATACAAATGAACTTATTTACAGAACAGAAACAGACTTACAGCTATCAAAAACAAACTTATGGTTACTAAGGCAGAAACGTGGGAGGGGGGAGGGATAAACCAGGAGTTTGAGATTAACATACACGCACTACTATATATAAGATAGATAATCAACAGGGGCTTATTATATAACACAGGAAACTCTACTCAATATTCTGTGATAACCTATATGAGAAAAGAATCTGAAAAAGAATGAATATATGTATATGCATAACTGAATCACTTTGCTGTACACCTGAAACTAACACAACATTGTAAATCAACTATACTCCAATAAAATTTAAAAAATAAAATAAAATACAGACCATAACACTAATAAAGACTATTGAAAACACTGGAAAAAGCAAAGAAAAGTGGTTCACATGGCACGTGAGATTCACTCTCTGATGCATATGGATTTGCATCCCAGAGGGCTTGGTGGTGATCTTCAGGGTGGGGACAACTAAAGACAGAAACAGAAAGAAACATCCATTGAAATTACCCCAGCCTGCCTGCCCTCTATGTCTTCTTTTCCCAGGAACCAGCCACAAGATCTCTCATGCTCAAAAAAGTTACCTTTTAAAAAAAATTAAAGAAATACTTTTTTCTTTGATGCTCAGTGTAAGGCAAATAGAGCTAAATGTTAAATTAATTAAATTGGTAGAGTATTAGAGCACTGCTTTCTGTATCCATAATCTTTGGTATGTTATGTTTTTGTTTTTATTAATCTCAAGGTATTATTTAACTTCCCCTGTGATTTCTTCTTTCACATATTGGTTATTTGAGAGTGTGTTGTTAAATTTGCACATATTTTTGATTTTCCTGTTCTTCTTCAGCTATTGATTTGTAATTTCATTCAACTGTAATCAGAAAAGCTACTTTCTATAATTACAATCTTTCAAAAAATCTTAAGACTTTTCTTGCTGCCTACCATGTGTTCTATCCTGGAGGATGTTCCATGTGCACTTGAGAGGGATGTATATTAGGCTCTTTTTCAGTGGAATGTTCTATACATGTCGGTGAGGTCCAATTGATCTGTAGTGTTATTAAAATCCTCTCTGTCCTTATTAATATTCATTCTGGTTGTTCATTTGTTATGGAAAGTGGGGTATTAAAATCTCTTTCTATTGTTTTATTTCTCTCTAATTCTCCCTTCCATTCTGGAAATATTTGCTTCTTATATTTAGAGTTCTGACATTTGATATACAAATATTAGTTATATTTTCTTGGTTGAATTAACCCTTTTACCACTATATACTGTCCTCTTTGTCTATTGTATCAGTGTTTTACTTAAATTCTATTTTATCTACTATTAGTATAGCTACCCGTGCTATCTTTTGGTTACAATTTTCATGGACATGTTTTTCCTTTCTTTCACTTTCAGCCTTTGTATGCTCATAGATCTAAAGTGAATTGCTTATAGATAGCATGTACTTGGATCCTTGTTGTTTTTTCCCCATTTAGTCAATCTATGTCTATTTAATGAGGAGTTCAATCCATTTACATTTAAAATAATTACAAATGGGGAAGGATTTCCTATTGCTATTTTGTGAATTATTATCTGTATATCTTGTATCTTCTCCCCTCCTTTCCTCTCTTAATACCTTCTTTTGCCTTTCATTGGTTTTGTTTATTTCTGCTCCAATGTAATCTTTTTATTTTCTTCCTTCTGCTGGCTTTGTATTCTGAACAGAGGAACGTACTCACCTCAGAGTATTACACAATATTAATTCAGATGGTGGCAATGGGAAGGACACACTGATTGTCCCCAGAGAATAAAAGAACAGCAGAGCTTGGAGTACAATTCTCAGAGCAGACCAGGTAAATGGCAAGTGGCAGGAGAGTTAATTAACCCCTCCTGGAGGGCTTTTCTGGAAGAAAAGATCTGGAAGTGGGTGACACTCACAACCCCTCCTTCTAGTCTCATGATTCCCCAGAGCTACTCCTGGCCATAGTAGGAAGACACACTCACTCATTGACTTCCTGTGGGTGGGACAAGGTCCCTGACTGAATTGTGGTGACCCCTCAGGTACTTGCCAGCATGTTCCAATCACATTCCAGTTGGAAATAGGTGAGTGGAATTGTGCAGGCTAGAAGAGATTCTGCTTGCCTGATGATTCCTTCGTTTTGGCTCTGTTGATATTGGGCATTTGGGGGCAAACTTCACCCAGGTTGAGATTTCATCCTGAATCCAGAAGCTAAGATATAGCTACAAGTATCTGTTTCTAATATTCAGGATCAGAAAATAGGTCATAACAGACACAATGCATATTTCTGAGCCCAGGTTTGTCCTGAAATTTCAGAATGACTAGTCAGCCTTCCAGGTCCCAGTTTTCCAACTTTTTGGACCATGCAATGCACACACTTAGTTGCCTTTTTCCTACCCCCAATTTTTTTACTTCAGAATGTCCATGTCTTATGTTCAGTTTCTGGTGGTGTTGGCCATCACAGAAGGGCCCTAGCCTCTCAACCTGGCTTGATTGAATATTAGACATAGGACCCCAGAATGAATAACCAGAAGGGTCATCAGCAGGATACCAGCTTACTGGGTTGTTTGTGAATGAAGGGGCCCAGGACCCAGTATGTGATAACGATGTAGTGCATATTGCAGAGTTTGTAAAAGTCTACTTTTAGCAGACAAGGGGATGGAGTTCATCAGATTATTTTCACCGTTCATGGACACACAGGTGCCTGGACCAGATATATGGACATGTCAGGATGCCCTTTCATTAACTTCACACAGTATAGGTGCTACCATCCCATGTGACACATCACTGATGCAGATGGAATCAATCTGTTTGGTTGGTCATTGTGCTTTCCATTTAGAATACTTTGGGGAATTGTCTTCCACTGAAACCATAGATTGCTTATCGTTCTGGCCCAGCCCCATTGAACCACTAGACAGGCGCTTGTGGGGACAAAGAAGACATTTTGCAGCCCTGGTTTACAGTATCTCCAGCTTTGACTGGCATTGAACTCTCAGCTTGTTTTACCGGAACTCTTCACCTGAAGTTCCTGTAAGAAATGTCAAATCATTGTTCATGTTCCTTGCCTTGGCCCAAGATGTTCTGAGGTTCTGGTATAGATCAAGATGAGGTCTCATTACACATCCTTTCAGTCATGTGTACTGGCACCAAAGTATAAAAATTATAAATGTGGTTACCGTATGGGTGAGAAGGAGACCAATGCACAGAAAGGAGGATGGCACCTTCCTTCGGCATCAGGATATGAGGATGGCCTGCAGAATAGCAGGCAATTAAATAAACATATTTACAATGAGGACAAATACATTTCTATTAAATGAGAAATGTCAAATAGAATTTGTGTCAGATTTTTCTTTATGTTCTGGGATCAGAGACAAGGCCTCAAGCTAAGGACAAGGTGTTCATAACCAACATACTGTGTTCAGAGAGTGACCTGGAGAAAGAGCCATCTCCCATTTTCTGCAAGCTCTTTCATGATGCAAAAGCCCACTCATCCAAAATAAACGTTGATACTTGCATTCTCCATGAAATTGATATTTTTCCTAATGGGTGAAAATTGGTTCTTAGAGCGTGAAAAAATCTTAACTATCACAATGTTTCATGGTAATGTTCAACCCTATCCAACGAAATCTTATTCCTCAGTATTTAATTGCTCTTGGTATGTGTTCTTGGGGATCACACAAGCAGCAGCATTATCACTGAGTTCATGGAAGATACACAGAGTGTATGCAAGATGAATTCTACAAAACTATGGAGGACTTTCTCTTGATGGATTTCTCAAATATAATGCATTTGTTTGCTATTGCTGAATAACTTATTACCAAAAACATAGTGGCTTAAAAAAAAACCCAACAAGTCTATTATTTCATAGTTTGTGTGAATCAAGAATTCAGGGACAGCTTAACTTAGCTGTCATTCACAGAAAGAAGATGAGGTGGAGACACAGGGAAATGCCATCTACAATCCAAGGAATATCTGAGGTTACCAGGGGCTGGGAGAGAGGCCTGGAAAAGATTCTCCCTGAAGTTCATAGTAGCTTTATTCATACTTGCAAAAACTTCAAAACAACCAAGATGACCTCCAGTAGGTGAACTGGTAAAGAAATTGGTAAATCCAGATAATCAAATATTATTCAGAACTAAAATGATATGCGCTCTCAAACCCTGAAAAGATGTGGGGGAATCTTAAATGCTTATTAATAACTGAAAGGAAAAATCTATATGCTGCATGATTCCAACTATGCAACCTTCTGGGAAAGGGCTCCACCCCATGACTTAATTCATTCCCAAAGACCCACCTCCAAATACCATCACTTCAGGGGTTAGACTTGAACATAAGAATTTCAGGGGGATACAAACATTCGGTCCATAACAGACTTCCTTAAGTTGTACATAAAGTCCTTGTCTGTGGCAAGGTCCCATGCAGGATACCACACACATTTACTTGTCGTGTCTCCTTAGGCTCCTCTCAGCTGTGAGCCATACCATACCAAGGAATGGTACCTTAATAGTGTTAGAAAGATTCTAGATATGCAATCAGAAGAACTTAGTAAAGGCAACTTACCACATAAATGAGGAACGTGGTGGTGAGGAAAAGGGTGAAAATGTCCCAGAGGAAGTGACAACAGCAAATACTTTGAATTAAAGAAAGTTTGTAAAGATTTAACAACATTGAGAGTACAAGGCATAAAATGTCAGAAACTGATCCAAACTTCGCAAGGAGCATAATCATCAAGTTGTAAAAAAGATGCTCTTATATTATAAATTATGCAAGAAGAAGAAGGCAAGCACTATTCAAACACATTGGATACGTTTTTATAAAGAAATAAATTTCTTTAATTCTCAGTGTTTCTAATTTGTCAAACTACATATTATTAGTAGTTGACAGTAAAAGAGTTCCTAATATTTTGAAATCAAATTTTAATGATCACAGAACAATCTTTATTTATCCCATTGATTACTGAGATCACTTTCCATGATTCAGTTTATGAATCAGTTTACCAATGATTCAGTTTCAGTTATGATTCAGTTTACCAATTTTTATGGTCCTTCTCTACCATGCAAAGTGAGAACTGCCTATGCTTTGTATGTCAGATGGTAATAAGTGTTCAGGAAACAAATTAATCAGGTTAAGAGGTCATGGAATGTGAAACTGAGAGAGGAATTGACACTTTGTACAGGGTGGTATATGGAAGATGCCTTTGATAAAGTGATATTTGAGCAGAGGCTGGAATGAAGGAAGAGAGTGAGCCAGGCAGACATGTTGGAGGAGGAAGCAGAGGAATGATAGGATTTGACTTACATTCCCAAGGAATCACTGAGGCTGAAACAGGAAAGCCAGTCAGAGACTATAGCAATGGTGCAGGAAGAGATGATGGTGGCTGGGACCAGGGAGCAGTGGTGGGGGTGAGAATGTGCAGATTATGGATGCAATTCAGAAGTGTGCTGGAGGGGATTGGACTGGCTCATGAGAGCTGATATTTACGTTTTCAGGAATTTTGCAAACTAGTTGTTAAATTGTTGCTAACTTGAAATTGACCACATTGGGAGTATTTATACCAAGAAATTTTCTTTATTTTTTTTTCTTTTTGGATAGTTAATTGTTAAAGAGTTCCATCTCACCACTGGACATAAACATTTTGAAGGCAGAATTGAATATGTGATATAAAAGAAAGAGAAATCAAGGATGACTCCAGGCTTCTGGACACAGTATATTTACCATGAGCAATAGGGTTGGGAAGGATGCAAGATGATAGAAAAACTACTCTTCCTATCACGGAGAGAGGAGGGAACACTACTTTATGGGTTTGAGAAGTTGGCTATTTAGACAACGAGGAAGGAGAATAGTTTTTCTTAAAGCTAAGATTGGGAGTCATTTGTACTAAAGAGGCACCTCAAAGGGTGGGGAGTCAGGTGAAAGCAGGAATCCAGAGGACAGAATAACACCTCAGCACAGGGCATTATTGTGTAGTTCATGGCCGAGTCCAAGGTGATGGATGAGAGATAACCTGATCTGTGTTGATCTCACTTATTTCTCATATTCCAGGGAAATATCCTGAGTCAGCCGCCAGAGCTACTTCCCATGATCCTTGCTCAGGACCATGTATGAAGACCCAACTCTGGGGGCTTCAGGGGCATGTGGGCAGGCAAGTCTCCATGGAGGGGAGGCATTTGGAGCAGAGTCATGGAAGCTCCCAGCTGAGTCCTTCTCCTGGGCTGGGCCCCTCAGGAAGGGAAGGAGGCAGCAGACACTGAGGGTGACACCAACAGGGAGGAAGGAAGGAGCTGTGAGAAACATGTCCATATTTAATTATCTGCTCATCACTCAGGAAACGTTCCTTGCATGCCTCCTATGTGCCCAGGTGTTCTCCTCCCAGGATGTCTGTCTTGAGAGGATGGGCAGCCCCTGGGATAGCACTCTGACCCCTCAGCCTCCTCCCCAGGTCCTGATGCCCCATCCCCAGCCCTTCTATTCTGTCACACGGAGGGTCAGAGCAGAAGCCGCTCTCAGAGTAGCCAATCCAGAGTTCTCAACATTACCCGAAAATGTGGATTCCTTTTGCCCCAAGGAGCCCCAGGACTCAAGTGTCTAGAAATGGTCTCCAAGGGAACCACCCACTCAGCTCCTCCTCATTCAGCACCCTCTGCCCACTTCCTCCACAGAACTGCTAAGAGACACCCTTTGAAAACCCCTGATCCAGCCCACCTCCTCCAGGATCCCACACACCTCCTGGGAGTTGCGCACCTCTTAGAGGGAAACAGGATACTCCTGAGGGTATTGAGGGAGGTGTGTCCCCTTCTCTTATCTCCCCGTGGGCCCTGACCCTGTGTGACCTGTGGGCTGGCTCCCCTACTGACCTTATTTCATCTAGGACAGATCTTGTTCTGCCCTTCCTCCTACCCCAACTTACAGTCAGGCCCAATGCTTCCTGTGGACAAAGATGACAGAGACACCGACCACCAGCAGCACTTTGGGGCCTAGGAGGAGAACTACCAGGAGAGGAGAAGACAGCTCTGGGCCTGGAAATCAGGGGACAAGAGGAGCGATTAGAGGGATCACACTGGAGCCATTCCAAGAGGTCTCCACTTACTCCATCTGAGGCCACCTGGGCCTATCAGCACTCTGAGGCTTTGCCCTGCATCTTGGTCTCAAGCTTGAGGCAGAAATCAGCATACAGGAGTCCCTCATTCTCCCACTGTATTTTCTCAGGCTGCAAGGGTGTTATTACTTGAAGAGAAAATGTCAGAAGTGAACATAACTGTGAGACAAGAGAAAATTCAGCAAATCCTAATTGTCTCTCACTAGGCTGCCATCCCATCTTCAACCAGCCACCAGGAAAATTATGGAGAAATAGACAAGGCAGCTAGAGTTATTGGGAAATACCACCACCAATATAAATTTGTCTAAACTTTGAAAATATTGGAAAAGTGTCCTAAGGAGCACAGATCATAGAAAGGGGTTTAAAAGTATGTGTGATTTAAAAGGGTTGGAACAGAATCCCCAGAATCTGTGCATATGTTACCTTACATGTCAAGAGGGATTAGCAGCAGTGATTTGTTAAGGATCTGGAGATGGGCACATTTTCTTAGTGGAGGCCATGTAATCACAAAAATTCTTATAAGTAAAAGATTGAGGCAGAACAGTTGGAGGAGATGTGATGTCAGAAGCAGAGGTCAGATTGATGTGAGGCCATTTGTCAAGGAGTGTGGGAAGCTCTGGGACTTGGAAAAGGCAAGGAAATGGATTCTTCTCTAGAGCCTTCTGAAGGAGCAGAGTCCAGCCACCCATTGTAGACTTCTGACCTCTACAACTGTATGATAATGCATTTGTCTTGTACTAAATCACTAAATGTGGTAATTACTTACACTGACTATAGGAACCTAATTCAAGGAGAACAGATGTGAATAAATGGATATGCATGAGTTAAGGCGCATAACTTCTGGGTAGAAAAATTGAAAAGAAGGAAGACATGCTGATGGCAATTGAGAGGTAAAGGGAAAAAGAAAAAAGTAGGGGGAAGGGATTTAGGTTCCTGAAAGACAAAAGAGAACCAAAGTATTAGAGGACTCAGAACATTTCTCCACTATCAAAACCGACCAACCAACCAAAAACTCCGTTAACATCTTGATTTATGCTGTACTAAGGAAGAGAGGTCCATTAGGCTAGAAATATTGTAAAAAAAAAAAACCCTATACCATAAAAACAAACAATAAGATGTGCATCCTCACACCAGACCCACTGGATGCAGGCCTGCAGTGGCTGGAGCCCTCAGATGCCCAGGGTAGGCTTTGGATCTGGGGAGAAGGATCACATCAGCATCTTACACTTCTCTGCAGCCTGCCAACCTAGATGCTCCAAAAAACATTTCCAGCCTTACTACACTAGCAGGCATCATGGGTCAGGCACCCTGCAGCACCCAGAAGTACCAGCCCTGGTTGAGCCTGAGCAGAAGATGGAAGATTAAAAAGCATTTACAGGCCATGCCAGACAAGATGGTATGGACTCTTCTCTCCTACTCTCCTCGTTCAGTACAACTTGAACCCTAGAAATAACACACAGGACAAGCCTAGAAGGACTCTGAGGTGGAAGAGGAGGTAGACTGTCTAGGGACCTGAGGACTGGAGGAAGAACACAGCACTCAGGAACCAAGCACAAGAGGAGACACTGGTGTGGCACTAGGAAAAAGAAAAAGTCTAAATCAATAATCTAAATTCCTGCCTCAAGAAATGAGAAATAAAGGAGCAAAATTAACCCAAAGCAAAGCAAACAGAAGGGAGGAAATAATAAAGAAAGAAGAAAAATCAGTGAAAATGAAAACAGATAAACAATAGAGAAAATAACTGAAACAAAGAGTGGGTTCTGAGATAGCCTTATCCACCAGAGGGCAGACAGCAGAAGCAAGAAGAACTACAATCCTGCAGCCTGTAGAACAAAAACCACATTCACAGAAAGATAGACAAGATGAAAAGTCAGAGGGCTATGTACCAGATGAGGGAACAAGATAAAACCCCAGAAAAACAATTAAATGAAGTGGAGATAGGCAACCTTCCAGAAAAAGAATTCACAATAATGATACTGAAGATGATCCAGGACCTCGGAAAAAGAAAGGAGGCAAAAATCGAGAGGATGCAAGAAATGTTTAACAAAGACCTAGAAGAATTAAAGAACGAACAAACAGAGATGAACAATACAATAACTGAAATGAAAACTACACTAGAAGGAATCAATAGCAGAAAAACTGAGGCAGAAGAATGAATATGTGACCTGGAGGACAGAATGGTGGAATTCACTGCTGTGGAACAGAATAAAGAAAAAAGAACGAAAAGAAATGAAGACAGCCTAAGAGACTTCTGGGACAACATTAAACACAACAACATTCACATTATAGGAGTCCCAGAAGGAGAAGAGAGAGAGAAAGGACCAGAGAAAACATTTGAAGAGATTATAGTCGAAAACTTCCCTAACATGGGAAAGGAAATAGCCACCCAATTCCAGGAAGCACAGAGAGTCCCATACAGGATAAACACAAGGAGAAACACTCCGAGACACATAGTAATCAAACTGGCAAAAATTAAAGACAAAGAAAAATTATTGAAAGCAGAAAGGGAAAAATGACAAATAATATACAAGGGAACTCCCATAAGGTTAACAGCTGATTTCTCAGCAGAAACTCTACAAGCCAGAAGGGAGTGGCATGATATACTTAAAGTGATGAAAGGGAAGAACCTACAACCAAGATTACTCTACCCAGCAAGGATCTCATTCAGATTCGATGGAGAAATCAAAAGCTTTACAGACAAGCAAAAGCTAAGAGAATTCAGCACCACCAAACCAGCTTTACAACAAATGCTAAAGGTACTTCTCTAAGTGGGAAACACAAGAGAAGAAAAGGACCTATAAAGACAAACCCAAAACAATTAAGAAAATGGTCATATGAACATACGTATTTATAATTACCTTAAAAGTGAACGGATTAAATGTTCCAACCAAAAGACACAGGTTTGCTGAATGGATTAAAAAACAAGACCCATATATATGCTGTCTACAAGAGACCCACTTCAGACTTAGGGACACATACAGACTGAAAGTGAAAGGATGGAAAAAGATATTCCATGCAAATGGAAAACAAAAGAAAGCTGCAGTAGCAATACTCACAACAGAAAAAATAGACTTTAAAATTAAGAATGTTACAAGAGACAAAGAAGGACACTACATAATGATCAAGGGATCAATCCAAGAAGATATAACAGTTATAAATATATATGCACCCAACATAGTAGCTCCACAATACATAAGGCAACTGCTAACAGCTTAAAAGAGAAAATCGACAGTAACACAATAATAGTGGGGGACTTTAACACCTCACTTACACCAATGGACAGATCATCCAAAATGAAAATAAATAAGGAAACAGAAGCTTTAAATGACACAATAGACCAGATAGATTTAATTGATATTTATAGGACATTCCATCCGAAAAGAGCAGATTACACTTTCTTCTCAAGTGTGCATGGGACATTCTCCAGGAGAGATCACATCTTGGGTCACAAATCAAGCCTCAGTAAATTTAAGAAAATTGAAATCATATCAAGCATCTTTTCCGACCACAATGCTATGAGATTAGAAATGAATTACAGGGAAAAAAACGTAAAAAACACAAAAACATGAAGGCTAAACAATACGTTACTAAATAACCAAGAGGTCACTGAAGAAATCAAAGAGGAAATGAAAAAATACCTAGAGACAAATGACAGTGAAAACACGATGATCCAAAACCTGTGGGATGCAGCAAAAGCAGTTCTAAGAGCAAAGTTTATAGCTATCCAAGCCTACCCCAAGAAACAAGAAAAATCTCAAATAAACAATCTAACCTTACACCAAAGGGAACTAGAGAAAGAAGAACAAACAAAGCCCAAAGTTAGCAGAAGGAAAGAAATCATAAAGATCAGAGCAGAAATAAATGAAATAGAAACAAAGAAAACGATAGCAAAGATCAATAAAATTAAAGGCTGGTTCTGGAAAAGATAAACAAAATTGATAAACCATTAACCAGACTCATCAGGAAAAAGAGGAAGAGGACTCAAATCAATAAAATTAGAAATGAAAAAGGAGAAGTTACAACAGACACCACAGAAATAAAAAGCATCCTAAGAGACTACTACAAGCAAGTCAATGCCAATAAAATGGACAACCTGGAAGAAATGGACATATTCTTAGAAAAGTATAACCTTCTAAGACTGAACCAGGAAGAAATAGAAAATGTGAACAGACAAATCACAAGTAATGAAACTGAAACTGTGATTAAAAATCTTCCAACAGTCAAAGGTCCAGGACCAGATGGCTTCACAGGTGAATTCTATCAAAAGTTTAGAGAGGAGATAACACCTATCCTTGTCAAACTCTTCCAAAAAATTGCAGAGGAAGGAACACTCCCAAACACATTCTATGAGGCCACCATCACCCTGATACCAAAACGAGACAAAGATACTACAAAAAAAGAAAATTACAGACCAATATCACTGATGAATATAGATGCAAAAATCCTCAACGAAATACTAGCAAACAGAATCCAACAACACATTAAAAGGATCATACACCATGATCAAGAGGGATTTATCCCCAGGATACAAGGATTCTTCAAAATATGCAAATCAATCAATGTGACACAATATATTAACAAACTTAAGAATAAAAACCATATGACTATCTCAAGAGATGCAGAAAAAGCTTTTGACAAAATTCAACACTGATTTATGATAAAAACTCTCCAGAAAGTGGGCATAGAGGGAAGCTCCCCCAACATAATAAAGGCCATATATGACAAACCCACAGCAAACATCATTCTCAATGGTGAAAAAGGGAAAACATTTCCTCTAAGTTCAGGAACAAGGCAAGGATGTCCACTTTCACCACTATTATTCAACATAGTTTTGCAAGTCCTAGCCACAGCAATCAGAGAAGAAAAAGAAATAAAAGGAATACAAATTGGAAAAGAAGGAGTAAAACTGTCACTGTTTGCAGATGACATGATACTATACATAGAGAATCCTAAAGATGCTACCAGAAAACTCCTAGAGCTAATCAATGAATGTGGTAAAAAATTCATTGCAGGATACAAAATTAATGCACAGAAATCTCTTGCATTCCTATACACTAATGATGAAAAATCTGAAAGAGAAATTAAGGAAACACTCCCATTTACCATTGCAACAAAAAGAATGAAAAGCCTAGGAATAAACCTACCTAGGGAGACAAAGACCTGTATGTAGAAAACTATAAGACACTGATGAAAGAAATTAAAGATGATACCAACAGATGGAGAGATATACCATGTTCTTGGGTTGGAAGAATCAATATTGTGAAAATGACTATACTACCCTAAGCAATCTACAGATTCAATGGAAACCTTATCAAATTACCAATGGTATTTTTTATGGAACTAGAACATAAAATCTTAAATTTTGTATGGAGACACAAAAGACCCCAAATAGCCAAAGCAGTCTTGAGGGGAAAAAACAGAGCTGGAGGAATCAGACTCCCTGACTTCAGACTATACTACAAAGCTACAGTAATGAAGACAATATGGTACTGGCACAAAAACAGAAACATAGATCAATAGAACAAAATAGAAAGCCCAGAGATAAACCCATGCACCTATGGTCAACTAATCTATGACAAAGGAGGCAAGGATATACAATGGAGAAAAGACAGTCTCTTCAATAAGTGGTGCTGGGAAAACTGGACAGCTACATGTAAAAGAATGAAATTAGAACATTCCCTAACACCATCCACAAAAATATACTCAAAATGGATTAGAGACCAAAATGTAAGACCGGACACTATAAAACTCTTGGCGGAAAACATAGGAAGAACACACTGACATAGATCACAGCAAGATCTTTTTTGATCCACCTCCTAGAGTAATGGAAATAGAAACAAAAATAAACAAATGGGACCTAATGAAACTTCAAAGCTTTTGCACAGCAAAGGAAACTATAAACAAGACGAAAAGACAACCCTCAGAATGGGAGAAAATATTTGCCAACGAATCAACGGACAAAGGATTAATCTCCAAAATTGAATTCATGCAGCTCGATATTAGAAAAACAATAACCCAATCCAAAAATAGGCAGAAGACCTAAATAGACATTTCTCCAAAGAAGGCATACAGATGGCCAAGAAGCACATGAAAGCTGCTCAACATCACTAATTATTAGAGAAGTGCAAATCAAAACTGCAAGGAGGTATCACCTCACACTAGTTAGAATGGGCAACATCAGAAAATCTACAAACAACAAATGCTGGAGAGGGTGTGGAGAAAAGGGAACCCTCTTGCACTGTTGGTGGGAATGTAAATTGATACAGACACTATGGAGAACAGTATGGAGGTTCCTTAAAAAACTACAAACAGAACTACCATACGACCCAGCAATCCCACTACTGGGCATATACCCTGAGAAAACCATAGTTCAAAAAGAGTCATGTACCAAAATGTTCATTGCAGCTCTATTTACAATAGCCAGGACATGGAAGCAACCTAAATGTCCATCGACAGATGAATGGATAAAGAAGATGTGGCACATATATACAATGGAATATTACTCGGCCATAATAAGAAATGAAATGGAGGTATTTGTAATGAGGTGGATGGAGTTAGAGTCTGTCATACAGAGTGAAGTAAGTCAGAAAGAGAAAAACAAATACAGTATGCTAACACATATATACGGAATCTAGGGAAAAAAAAAAAAGGCCATGAAGAACCTAGTGGCAAGACGGGAATAAAGACACAGACCTACCAGAGAATGGACTTGAGGATATGGGGAGGGGGTGGGGTGAGATGTGACAGGGTAAGAGAGTGTCATGGACATATATACACTACCAAATGTAAAATAGATAGCTAGTGGGAAGCAGCCGCATAGCACAGGGAGATCAGCTCGGTGCTTTGTGACCACCTAGAGGGGTGGGATAGGGAGGGTGGGAGGGAGGGAGATGCAAGAGGGAAGAGAAATGGGAACATATTGTATATGTATAACTGATTCACTTTGTTATAAAGCAGAAGCTAACACACCATTGTAAGGCAATTATACTTCAATAAAGATGTTTAAAAAAAAAATAGACAACTGATGGGAACATACTGTATACCACAGGGAACTCTACTTAATGCACTGTAGTGTCCTAAATGGAGAGGATATATGTACATGTATTGCTGATTCATTTTGCTGTGCAGTAGAAGCTAACACAATATTGTAAAGCAACTATACTCCAATAAAAATTAATTTAAAAAAAAAAAAAAAAGAACTACCATACTACCCAGCAATCCCACTACTGGGCATATACTCTGAGAAAACCATAGTTCAAAAAGTGTCATGTACCAAAATGTTCATTGCAGCTCTATTTACAATAGCCAGGACATGGAAGCAACCTAAGTGTCAATCATTGGATGCATGGATGAAGAAGATGTGGCACATATATACAATGGAATATTACTCAGCCATAAAAAGAAATGAAATGGAGGTATTTGTAGCGAGGTGGATGGAGTTAGAGTCTGTCATACAGAGTGAAGTAAGTCAGAAAGAGAAAAACAAATACAGTATGCTAACACATATATATGGAATCTAAGGAGAAAAGAAAAAAGGCCATGAAGAACCTAGCGGCAAGACGGGAATAAAGACACAGACCAACTAGAGAATGGACTTCAGGATATGGGGAGGGGGAGGGGTGAGATGTGACAGGGTGAGAGAGTGTCATGGACATATATACACTACCAAATGGAAAACAGATAGCTAGTGGGAAGCAGCTAGCCCAGCACAGGGAGATCAGCTCGGTGCTTTGTGACCACCTAGAGGGGTGGGATAGGGAGGGTGGGAGGGAGGGAGATGCAAGAGGGAAGAGATATGGGAACATATGTATATGTATAACTGATTCACTTTGTTATAAAGCAGAAACTAACACACCATTGTAAAGCAATTATACTTCAATAAAGATGTTAAAAAAAAAAAAAGACACATGCACCCCAATGTTCATTGCAGCATTATTTACAATAGCCAGGTCATGGAAGCAACCTAAATGCCCATCGACAGATGAATGGATAAAGAAGATGTGGTACATATACAGAATGGAATATTACTCAGCCATAAAAAGGAGTGAAATTGGGTCATTTGTTGAGACATGGATGGATCTAGAGACTGTGTCATACAGAGTGAAGTAAGTCAGAAAGAGAAAAACAAATATCGTATATTAACGCATATATGTGGAACCTAGAAAAATGGTACAGATGAACCGGTTTGCAGGGCAGAAATTGAGACACAGATGTAGAGAACAAACATATGGACACCAAGGGGGGAAAGCGGAGGGGGTTTGGGGGTGTTCGTGTGATGAACTGGGTGATTGGGATTGACATGTATACACTGATGTGTATACAATTGATGAATTATAAGAGAAAAAAAAGAGTGGGTTCTTTTAAAAGACCAATAAAATTGAAAAACTTCTAGTATAACTGCAAAGAAAAAATGAATGACACATATCCAATATCAGGAATGAAACAGAGGACATCACTACAGACCCTTCAGACATCAAAAGGATAGTAAGGGAATGTTATGAACAACTAAACTATACAAGCATAAATTTGACAACTTAGAGACAACGGAACAAATACCTCAAAAGCAGAACCTACCACAGCTCGCACTATATGAAATGAATAATCTGAATAGTCTTAAACAATTCAAATTCTTTTTCAAATAAAAAAATAGTTTCTCAAGGCCCAGATCGAGTCATGGAAAATTTTTGCCAAGAACTTACAGATGAATTAAAAACAATTTTGGTGCACAAAAACAACAATAAAATATATTTTGGAAAATTTGAATTTATACTCCATTATCAATGATATTAGGGAATTAGTATTGATTATATATTAAGTGTGCACTGGTATTAGTTTTGTAGAAAATCAAGGTCCTTAACCGTATGACCACACAATTGTGGACTCCACTGACAACTGGTTGTGCACACAAGAGTAAGTTAAAGTGAACACAATTATGCAACTTCTCTATATCTCTTGTTTAAGGGAAGTTGTTTGTTCTCCCCTTCCTCTCTTTATTCTTCCAGCAGGCAGGGCCATGGCCACTCAGTGACCCAGCATTGACCCAGAAGATGAGGACACCACCACGGGCATGTTGGAAGGAACGTGGGACATTGAAAGGTCTTCTGGAGGAAAGACTCTTGGATGTGACTCGACCCTGTCTTGATGTTACATGATAGCCTATAAGACATGTTTTATTCATAGAAAGGGGGACTGTCCTTGGGACAATGCCCAGCTGAGGGGGAACCTGTCTTTAATTAGCACATATCTGTTATACAGGCTGGTGGGTCCTGTCCTCAGGGACTCAGATTCACCTTTATTAGTTTAGCCCAATCATCTGAACTAAAGGCAGCAATTCTTCAACAACATCGCCCGTCCCTCACTTCTCCCTGAGTCTCTTCTGTAAACTCCAAACCCTCTGCGTTGTTGAAGCAGGAAAGGAGATCAGAGCTGAACTGAGATCTGCATTTAGAAAATGTTCAGTGAGGGACTGTGATCATTGCTGGTCCATTGTCACAAATCAGGGGACAAAGGAGCCCTGTGCAGTGACCACTCATGGTCACCTGGGTGCCAGTTTCAGACTCAAACTTCATGTCCTCAGGGCTACCCTTCCAAAATTTCACAGAGTATTAGGTGCAGATGTCTACTGGGGTGATGTTACTGATATGGATGGAAAAGTCTAGGCTGGAGAGAGACTAAGCAGAGGTTAGAAAGAACAAGGAGGAAGGAGGTGGGTGGGTGGACAGGGAATGAGGAACATAATTACTCTTAGTTGAAGAAAGCGAGAGGCAGGACTCTATGAACAGGAAGATCTCCCTCCTTCCTACTTTCTTTCATGGATATTTCTGTCAAAAGATCTATAAAGAATATGCCAAACTCTTACCAGTGGTCATCCTTGGGGGTGTGGGATTTGGGGGAGGGAACTTATTTTAAAATTATATTTTACACCTATTGACTTCTAGATTGTTCTATAATAGACATGAATTACTACCTTTAATATTAAATAAAAAAGGTAAAGAACTGGGTCAGTTGGAGTGGAGGCCTCACCCAGACGTTCGTCTGCATCCTGGTTCTTCTGGTGAGCAGAGGCCTCCAGCGTATGGTTTTTGGTGACCGCCGGCTGTCCGTCATGCTCCACCTGGCAGGTGAGCAGCACAGCCTCCCTGTGGGCAGATGAGTTCACCAGGAGCCAGCTCGTCCGGTTAAAGGTCCCGTCCTTGTTCTCTATGAGGGTCGAGGCCATGTCTATTCGGGACATATTTCCGTTCTCCAACCAGGTCAGCTGTAGGCGCTGGGGGTAGAACTTGCTCACCTGGCAGGTGACAGTCACCTGGTTCCCCGCCATGGGGTGTTGAGTAATCGTCAAGGTAGGCGGAACTGAAACAGCATAGGCAGAAGCTCTGACCTTATGGAACCAACAGGCCACAGGAGAGGGGCTGGATAACAGCTTCCAGCACAGCAAGGGAGTCACCAGAGGACAGAGTCAGGCATGCAGCAGGTGCTCAAACACGGAGGGTCTCTTTGCATATAAATGAAATCATAAGCACACTGCAGGGCACACAGTAGGTGCTCAAGGACTCGCTCCTATTAGGTTAATAATGTGTGCCATCTACAAGCACAGCCCCTGGCATGCAGTTGGAATATAATAACCGCAGCAAAATATATGAAATCACCAAGCACATAGGGGCCTGGCTTATAGTAGGAGCTCAGTAGTTGGAGAAACAATTGATAAAGTAAAGGAAACTACTTAGCACAGTGCTTGGCACATGATGGGTGGCCACCTGGCAGCTGCCATTAAAACAGTAGTGAGTGACCAGCTCCTCTAGGAGCCCGGTGATTGGGCAGGACTGTCAGGAAGTAGATTCCAGGCAATTTGAGGCCTGGAGCAAAAAGCAGGGAGGAGGAACAGGCTGGGGCCTTGAGGGCAGGTGTGGCCTTAGGCTGGCATGAGGGGCATCTACCTCGGATGGTCTCAGACAAGTTGGCTGTCCCACGAAGAGGAGGGTCTCCCTGCAGGGTGATGTGGGTCACCTCGCAGATGACCTGGGAGCGAACATCCCCCGGGGCCAGCACCACCTTGGTTGTGCTGGAGATGCTGTAGGAAACGCTGTTTTCCTCTGGTTCCACGTTGGTCTGGGAGGCTGAGAGCTCATTGCCATTTTTGAACCATTTCAGGGAGATGTTTCTGGGGGAGAACCCATGGGATTTGCAGGTGAAGCTCACTGTCTGCTCAGGTGTGACCCTCACTGTGGGGCCTGATACCACAGGAGGAGAGGGTTTGGCTACAAAAAGAACATTTATAAATGATGGACATGATTGTAATTATCATCACTAATGATAAAAATGTGACACCGTTAAGAACCACCACACATATTATTTTTTAAATTCTTCAAATAGTTCTGGGAGGGCAGTGTCATCATGCTTATCTGACAGAGGAGACACACAGGTTCCCAGAGGTGACTCTGAGTCAGGGGCAGGGCTGACATCGAATTCCAGGCCTGAGTTCAAAGTCCACCTTCTTACATCAGCCAGGTGATTTCCCACCAGTTTGGGCAAAGGAACAAAAGTACTGATTGGTCTTACTCTCCTATTAACTGTTCCTAGCTGGGCTCCCCCTGGAAAACTTAGGTAAGTCGGAGAAGTGTTTACAGAAGTAAATGCATGGGAAACAGGGTCATAGCGGGACCACATGAAAGCTGAACCAGGCTGGCCATCCAACGAGAGGTGTGGCCCTGGCACCTCCCAGCTCCTCTTCTGTGAAAGGAGACAGCAGGCATTATCCTTCCCGGGCTGCAGTGAGGGTTAAATCAGGCAGTGGGAGCATTTTTGCTATGAGTAAAACACAAGATGATTCACAAAATTAAACAAACACAGATCTCTTTTTAACCCAGACTGTATTTATATCCAGAGCTGTCCCTTCAGGTGTTTATGAATTTACTTCATAATTTTCATTCTTTCCATGAATATTCCAGTAGGACTAATGTATCAATCCCTGAATTTCAAAGGAAAGGGGCAAATGGATGTTTTTCTGAGTCTGGGTTCTTCTCTTGGTTCAGTTTTGGGTTGAGAAGAAAGATCACTGAGTGCTGAGAAACCAGTGGTGGTTAATTTCTTAATTATTATTAAATCTGTACAGACACAGACACCGGCCTATAAAGCACCCAGAAGCACACAAATCGGTAAATCAAATGTGAGGGTGGTTTCTCTCTTTAGAAAGTTCCTGTAGGGTGTTTCCCAATTGTTCACTGTTACTCAACACCTCCTGTAAAACTCAGCAGACAGCAAACATTACAAATATTTGCACTTGTAAATACTTAACTTGCTTCTTAAAACTCATCAAACGTTTGAGGACATAGCAAGGAGTTACCTTACTATGTCAAATTGTATAAACACCAGCATCCTGGACACCCCTAAAGGGACAAGATACTCTGATCAGTTACCACTTGTCCAGAGTTTCTTCAGAGCCTAAAGATGGCCTGATCTCTCCATCACCCTCAGCACTTTAATCCCCTCACCAGCCCTGTGAGGGAGGCCCAAGAGTGATTCCATATATGGGATGAGGCTCAGGGAGGACGAAGCTGGTCAAAGGCACCCAGCAAGTAAAGGTCAGAGCTCATCTCACTGCATGCAGGACAGATTGATTTTAGTGTCACTGTTCTTTATCCTTGATCCTCAGTGTCTGTTTCTGGACAAAGTAGATACAAGCACCACCTGGTAAGGTGAGCGAGGATATATGTAAAACACAGAGCCTGACATACAGTTGGTGCTTAATCAATAACACCCCTAATTTTAAAAAAATGAATAACACCCATGATTGTTATCATAAGATCTAGCCATTCTAGTTCTAAAACTACCCATTTATTTTTTAGGCAGTAAGAAGGCAAAGCAAAAGCACAACAGAAACACCAAGAAGAGTCTCAAATCATGCTCCATGCAGCTGTTATGCAAAAAGCCACATGAAACAACTAGTAGAAACACCAAATTATAAATCTGTTCCCATTTTTAAAAATAATTCCCTCAAGAAACAAGTTTGGGGAATTGGCTTTCAAAACACACAAGAGATCACAGGCATTTTCCTGCAGATCAGCTCTTTACAGAAGCTGGAAGCATTTTGAAAGGAGGAAGAACAGATTTTGTCAGTGTCACTGTGGTGTGTTGAGGCAGGAGGTCTCCAGGCTGAGCAGGGAGCATTTGCAGGCATTCCAGAGCCTGTTTACACACACACGTGTGTAAAGATGGGAAGGTTTCCCCAGCGAAGAAGCTCGGGTCTGAACAGGGTGGTCTGAGTTGGGAGGACGCCCCTCTCAGCCCAGGTGAGCTCTGTTGGAGGTGGGGTGTGTGCCTGCCAATCGACTCCGAATGACTTTCTTGGGCATCCTAAGACCTGTCACTGTCACAGGCTATTCTGAAGCACTCACACCCAGGAGAGCTGTTCTTACAACCCAGGTATCACGGGGGACCCACCTCTGTCTTGGAAAAACCACAGCCTTCCCTCTGACCTCAGAGAACACGTGACTCAGGGCTCCTCTGTCCTGGCTGGGCACCAGCATCCTCTGCAGGAGTGAAAACACTCAGCTGCCCAGGCCCACGTCTGACCAATTAAATCAGAATTTCTAGGGTGGAACCAGGGTCTGGGGATCTTTTTACCATCTCCCAGGTGATTCTAATAAGCAGCCAAGGTCAAAAGGAAACCAGTTCCACCCCAACCCCAGTTGTACTTAGTCCCGTCGAGAAAGCGACCCCATCCGACGTCCTCTGGCTCCAGCACATCAGAGCTCACGCTGGTGGAACACATACCATATGCCAGGATCTGCTCTAAGCTCTTGACATGTGTCCCTCCTTCAGTTTCTGCATCAGCTCTGTAAGGGCAGTGATGTCACTGATGGACGAGGACCCCGAGCCCCAATGTGGGGAGGGACTCGTCAGAGGTCCCAGAGCCGGGACGGGGCAGAGCTGGGATGGAGGCCCAGGCAGGGGGGCTCTGCCCGTGCTCTCAACCGCTGTGCACTGAGCTCAGTGATACCCAGCCCACCCCATCCAGGACTTCCTAGATCCCATTGAGTCATCACAGATCCCTGAATGGCAGCATGATTACCACCATTTTACAGATTGGGAAACTGAGGACTAGACGGAACTGAGACTTGCCAAGATCACACAGTCTGGAAGGCCAGCACCATCACTCCCTGAGGGGCTGTCCTGTCACCAGGTCATTGTACGCTCAGGACATCATGCAAAGGCTGTGTGATTATCCTCTTTCTACACATGAGGAAATGGGACCCAGCACAGGGAACTGGGTCACAGCCTTGAAATAACACCTCGATTTGGGGGGCCCCTACCCTGTGCTGGTGATTTAGACAGAGCACCTCAAATCCTTCCAACTCTCCTGAAAGGAGAACATGATGATCACCATTTTACAGATGAGAAAACTGAGGCTGAGAGAAATGAAGGGACTGTCTCCTCACCCACCCACCATGTCCCAGAAGTATTTCCTGTCACCTCCAAGCTTTCCTGTCCATCAGCAGAGCAAGCGTCCCACCTTCACAAGCCCCCACACTGACCACCACCCTCCCCTTTTCCCTCTGAGATTCTTGACTTCAAGCAACTACAGGGAGGAGTGGCCTCTGAGTGCCCAGGCCTGGGGACCCTGTAGCTACAAGGGAAGACGTGGGCTCCTGACCCCTGAGTCTAGCATATGAACTCTTGCTCATGCAGGGGCCCCAGCACCCTCTAGGGAACACCTCCCCCTCCTCCTCCTCAGTCTGCAGAGCCAGGAATGGGCGTGCATGGTGCTGATTGGATTGCACTGGTCTCTCTTTGCTCTGTCCATTCTACGCTTCCCAGAGCTGCTCCCACATGAGGCCTAGTGAAGGAGCAAGATCGCAACAACAGAGAGAAAATCTCCTGATGCTTTTAAGTGTGTTGAGCCCTGCATTTTAGGAACATTCAACACATCATGAGACACTGTAGTATCTGCCTGATCTGTGGTAAAGCTAGACTTGCCTCCCATGCAGGACTTTTTAAAATGCTTATTGGTAAAGAACAGAACAATACAAGGTTTTAAGAGGACAGGCCTGGAGTTTTCTCCACACTTTGACAAGCACAGTGGTGTGTGCAGAGAGCAGGGCCGTGAGTCTAAGTACTTGGGTTCAATCTCGGCTCCCCTACCTGCTCACAAATCAGGTCCTCTCTCTGAGCCTCAGTGTCCTCCTATGTGAAAGGGACAACAGACGGCCCTACCCTCAGAGCACTGGTTATAAGGAGTAAGTGCCATGAGGAGGATTCAGCATCTGACAGGCTGCTGCTCCCCTCCCCCTCCCTCCCTCCTTTCTCATCCAGGGAATCCTCTGGGCAGGCGGCCTGGGGAAGAGGATGAGCAGCCTCCTGGGAGGCAGCAGATCTGAGCGGCAGTGGAACCACTTATTAGCTGTGATTGGCTGAGCAAGGAACCGACAATCTGGGAAGTTTAGTAATATTGGCAAAATCAGGATAAAGCCACCTTCCCTGCTAATGCCTGGAGCTCTGGGAAGATTCATTTGCTACCATGACTAGGAGGGAAATTTGGCAATATAATCACACAAATTAAAATACACATACTCTCTGATCTAGCAATGCTATTTCCAGTGGGTATTTCCCCTTTGAGGAGAGTGACACATGGAAAGGTTATCCACTGCTATGCTGTTTCAATAGCCCGAGGTTAGGAACACCTTAGTATCCTTCAACAGGAGACTGTAAAATGAAAACGATTGTCTCCATACCCTGAATGTTAAGTAGCTATTGAAACAATGGGCAGCTCTAGGTGCTGATATGGAATGAGGGATTTGGTATCATGTGGCTGAAAGTAGGGAGAAGTTGCCAGTCACCTCAGGACTTAGGGCCTGAATGCGAGGAGCCTTCTGAACCTATGGGAAAGCAATGAAAACATCATGTTCAATGGTTAATTCAAGGAGCTTTCATTCTTCAACTTCCATGTACCAGGCTTTTCCATGAAACCAGTTCCAATGCTGGTACAGGAAAGAGCCTGGCCTGGAATCAGATTGGGTTCTGGAAGGATCCCCTCACTCACTGACCATGGGACTGTGGTCTGGGTTCCAGTCACCTCTTGGCCTCAGGCCGCCATCTGTACATGGAGGGTTGGGCAGACAGTGTCAAAAAGTCCCTCCTGTGTCACAGTCCAGGATTCAGGAGTTAGAAAGTGGATCCAGGGTCTTTGTCAGAAAACACTTAATGAGTGCCTTTGCTGCCTCAATGGGGCAACCCCTAAGTCACCCACATGGGGAACCTCTTCCCTGGGGAGGGACATTCTGAGATGACCCAGCTCTGCTGGGAACCTTCAGTGACTGTGTGAGTTGGTCCCTGAATCACAGGAGGGTTTTCCCAACAGACCCCCAGGAAACACCCAACCTCTGGGCATCTCCTCTAGCCCGGGCCATCAGAGTAAACACTGAACCTATGCCTCTAGGAATTTCTTCTCAGTGTGATGTTTCTGAAGAGGAAATAAAGAAACCCTGCCCTGGAGAGACTTCTCTTTAGAAGGGGAAAGAACATAAGTTTCATGGGAGAAGAGCCCTTGTCTGCTTTGTTCACTGCTGCTTCCACAACATCTGGAGCAGGGCCTGGCACACAGTAGGTGCTCAATAGGTGCTGAATAAAGAGAAGACTCAGCCACATGGAGGGGAGCACTCTCTGGAGGCAGGAGGTGATACCTGGGCTGTGACGGGGCAAGTCTCTCAGACTTTCAGTTCCCTCATCCCTGGAACCAAAGGGCCGGACGGGGGGGGAAAAGGCAAGGGCTGTGGAGCCAGGCAGACTGGGGTTCCAGACTTTCCCAGCTTTCCCAGTTGCGGGGCCTTTGGCAAGTAGCACGACCTCTGCAGGCCTCAGTTTCCCTGATCTGTAGAAGGGAGTGAAATCAGATCATGATATAAGCACCCACTGCTGCACTTGATTCTTTTTTTTTTTCTCAAAGGGTGGAGGGCATTCTTGTTGACTTGCTGTCACAGACCAGGGGGACAAAGGAGACCCAGGCCATACTCACCACTCACAGCGAGATGAGTGCCTGGTCCAGACTTAACCTCCACATCAGGGCTTGCTCTCCGGAACTTCACACAATAGTACATACCGGTGTCTGCTGGGGTGATGTTACTGATGCGGATGGAGAAGTCCGTGTTGTTTCTCCTTGTAGTATCTGAAACATTTGTTACTCGAGGGAGGGCGCCTCCTTTGAGACTGTAGATTAACTCTCGGCCTGGCCCTGTGCCCCTGAACCACTTAGTGGGCCCCACGGGGAATAGGGAGGTCATGCTGCAGTGCAGAGTGGCCGTCTCTCCTGCAGCAACTGAAACTGACCGCTCAGGCTGAATCACCTGCAGCTCGTTCTCACCTGCCACTCCTGGAGGGAAACACAATCCAGTTATTTATTCATCCTTAGGTGATCCAGTAGGTTTTCTCAATTATTTATCAACAACAGTTTTCATTAACTTAGTACACCATGAGCCAGCCTTGAACTCAGCCCATTGCGTGTATATTGCATGCAACCTGCACAATGAGCCTATAACGTGAGACCCTAATACAAGAGAGGAATTGAGGCACAGAGAGGTTAAATGATGTGGCAGAGAATGGGTTTGAGTACTTGAGCCCTCTTTGGAAGTGTCATACTTCACCAAATATTTCTGGCTGTTCACTTTGTGGCCTCCTGGAGTGCTGCACTTCTGGCCTTTGCATTAGGTGGGACCACATGACTTCTTTAGACCACTGAGTTGTGAGGAAAAGTGATGGATATATTTCGTAGGTTATTCATTTAACTGCAAGAGCCTTTATGGACCAACTTCCGTCTTCCGCAGAGATCCTCATTCTCATGATGAGGTCGGCTCCAACAACCTGGATACTTGAGTGGCAGTGATGTGCAGAGCTCCCAACACAATGAACATTTAGTTTAAGAAGAAAGTAGAATATTGTTTCAAGTCCCTAGCATTTTTTTCCAATGACATAGTCATGTTTTGTTAGTTACCTAAGGCTGCTGTAATAAATTATCTAAAATTTAGTGTCTTGAAGTGACAGCTTTATTATAATTCTGGATGTCAAAGGACCAGAAATGGTATTACTGGACTAAAATCAAGGAGTTAGTTGGGCTACATTTCTTCTGGAGGCTCTGATCATTGTCTCTCCAAATTTTTGAGACTGTCTATGCTCCTTTTCTCATGGTTTCCATCTTCTTATGACTCTAATGTTGCTTCCATTGTCACTTGTACTTCTCTTACTTTGGCTTTCCTGCCTCCTTCTTATAAGATTATATTGGGCCCCCACTGATAATCTAGGATATTCTCCCCATAGCAAGAGTCTTAACTTAATCACTTTTACAAAATCTCTTTTTCCAAGTAAAGTAAAATATTCACAGGTGAGTATAGGACATAGATCTCTTTGGGGGGCTACTTTTTTTTTTTACTTCATTTATAAATTTTTTTATCCTGAAGTATTGTTGATTTACAATGTTTTGGTAATTTCTGCTGTACAAAAATTGACTCATTTATGCATATATATATTCTTGTATATACATATATACATTCTTTTTTTAATATGTTCTTTTCCATTATGGCTTATCATAGCATACTGAATATAGTTCTCTGTGCTATATAGTAGGACCTTGTTGTTTATCCATTCCATATATAATAGATTACATTACCCTTACCCTCTCCCCCTTGGCAACCACAAGTTTGTTCTCTATGTTCGTGAGTCTGTTTCTGTTTTGTGGATAGGTTCATTTGCCTCATTTTTTTGGTGGGAGGGCATGTGGCGTAGCTTGTGGGATCCTAGTAACCCGACCAGGGATCGAACCCAGGCCCCCTGCAGTGGAAGTGTGGAGTCCTAACCACTGGACCACCAGAGAATTCCCTGTGTCATCTTTTAGATTCCACATATAAATATCATATGGTGTTTCTTTTTTCTCTTTCTGACTTACTTCACTTAGTATGATAATCTCTAGTTGTGTTCATGTTGCTGCAAATGACATTATTTCATTCTTTTTTATGGCTGAATAGTACTCCATTGTATATATGTACCACATCTTCTTTATCCATTCATCTGTCGATGGACTTTTAGGTTGCTCCCATGTCTTAGTTATTGTGAATACTGCTGCTATGAACATAGGGGTGCATGTATCTTTTTGGATAAGAGTTTTGTCAGGATATATGCCCATGAGTGGGATCGCTGGATCATATGGTAATTCTATTTTTATTTTTCTGAGGAACCTCCATATTGTTTTCCATACTTACGTTCCTGCTAACAGTATAGGAGAGTTCTCTTTTCTCCACATCCTCTCCAGCATTTGTTATTTGTAGAGCTTTTAAGGGTGACCGTTCTGACTGATGTGAGGTGGTACCTAATTTTAGTTTTGATTTGCATTTCTCTAATAATTAGTAAGCATCTTTTCATGTGCCTATTGGCCATTTGTATTTATTCTTTGGAGAAATGTTGTTGAGTTGCATGAGCTGTTTGTATATTTTGGAAAGCAAGCCCTTGTTGGTCAAATCCTTTGTGAATATTTTCTCCCATTCAGTAGGTTGTCTTTTTGTTTTGTTTATGGTTTCTTTTGCTATGCCAAAGCTTGTAAGTTTGATTAGGTCCCATTGTTTGTTTTTATTTCTATTGCCTTGGGAGACTGACCTAAGAAACCTTTTGTACAATTTATGTAAAAAAATGTTTTGCCTATGATCTCTTCTAGGAGTTTTATGGTGTCATGACTTATGTTTAAGTCTTTAAGACATTTTGAGTTTATTTTTTTGTATGGTGAAAGGGTATGTTCTAATTTCATTGACTTACGTGCAGCTGTCCAACTTTCCCAACACCACTTGCTGAAGAGACTATCTTTTTCCCATTATATATTCTTGCTTCCTTTGTCAAAGATTAATTGACTGTAAGTGTGTGGGTTTATTTCTGGGCTCTCTAGTCTGTTCCATTGATCCATATGTTTGTTTTTGTGCCAATACCATGTTGTTTTGAGTACTGTAACTTTGTAGTATTGTCTGACGTCTGGGAGGGTTATGCTTCCTGCTTTGTTCTTTTTCTTCAGGATTGCTTTGGCAATTCTGAGTCTTTTGTGGTTCCATATAAATTTTAGTAGTATTTGTTCTAGTTCTGGGAAAAATGTCATGGGTAATTTGATAGAGATTGAATTAAATCTGTAGATTGCTTTGGGTAGTATGGCCATTTTAACAATATTAATTCTTCCAATCCAAGAGCATGGGATATCTTTCCTTTTCTTTGAATAATCTTCAATTTCCTTTATTAATATTTTATATTTCTCAGTGTATAAGTCTTTCACCTACTTAGTCAGGATTATTCCTAAGTATTTTATTTTTGGGGGTGTGAGTTTTAAAGGTATTGTTTGTTTTACATTCCCTTCCTGATATTACATTGTGAGTGTAAAGAAATGCAACCAATTTCTCTGTATTAATCTTGTATCCTGCTACCTTGTGGCATTTGTTGATCAGTGCTAGTAGTTTTAGTGTGGAGTCTTTAGGATTTTCTATATATAGTATCATGTCATCTGCATATAATGACAATTTTACCTCTTCCCTTCCAATTTAGATACATTTTATTCCTTTTTCTTGTCTGATTTCTTTAGCTGGGACTTCCAATACTATGTTGAATAGAAGAGGTGAGAGTGGACATCCTTGTCTTTTTCCAGATTTTAGTGGAAAGTCTTTCAGATTTTCACCATTGAGTATTATTTTAGCTGTGGGTTTGTCATAAATAGTTTTGTTCCCTGTATACCCACTTTAGCAAGAGTTTTTATCATGAATTGATGCTGAATTTTGTGAAACATTTTTTCTGCATCTATTGAGATGATCATGTGGTATTGTTTCCGGGGTGTATCATATTGATTTATTTCTGTATGTCGAAACACCCTTGTTAACTTGGGATGAATCCAACTTGTCCGTGGTGTATGATCTTGTTTGTTTGTTGTTGGATTTGGTTTGCTAATGTTTTGTTGAGAATTTTTGCATCTATATTCATCAAAGATATTGGATTGTAATTTTCTTTTTTGGTGGTGTCTTTGTGTGGGTGTGATATCAGGTGGCTTCATAGAATGTCTTTGGGAGTGTTCCCTCCTCTTCAACTTTTTGGAAGAGTTTGAGAAGGATCAGTATAAGTTCTTCTATGTATGTTTGGTAGAGTTCACCTGTGAAGCCATCTGGTCCTGGACTTTTTTTTGTAGGAAGTTTTTTATTACAGATTCTACTTCACCTCTATTGATCAGTCTATTCAAATTATCTGTTTCTTCTTGATTCAGTATTGGTGGGCTGTATGTTTCTAGAAACTTGTCCATGTCTTCTATGTTGTCGAATTTGTTGGCATGTAACTGTTCATAGTATTCTCTTATGTTTTTTTGTATTTCTGCAGTATCAGATGTAATGTCTCCTTTTTCATTTCTTGTTTTGTTTATTCAGGATCTCTCTCTTTTCTTCTTGGTGAGCCTGGCCAAAGGTTTGTCAATCTTGTTACCCTTTCAAAGAACCAATTCTTGGTATTTTTGATTTTTTCTAATTTTTTTTAATCTCTATTTTATTTCCTCTCTGATATTTATTATTTCCTCCTTTCTGCTGGCTTTACATTTTGTTTGTTCTTTTTTTCTAATTCTTTTAAGTGTTAGGCTATGTTGTTTATTTGAGAATTTTCTTGTTTTTTTGATGAAGGCTATGAACTGTAATGCTATGAACTTCCCTCTAAGGACTGCATTTGTTGCATCCCATAGATTTTCTATTGTTGTGTTTTCATTGTCATTTGTCTCAAGGTATTTTATTAATTTCCTCTTTGATTTCATCGTAGACCCACTGGTTTTTTAGTAGCATGTTAATTGGTCTCCATGTAATCTTTTTTCTCATTTCTTTTTCTGTGGTTGATTTTTAGTTGAATGCTGTTGTGTTCAGAAAGGATGTTTCAGATAATTTCTATACTCTTAAATTCATTGAGGTCTGTTTTGTGCCCCAATATGTGATCATTCCTAAAGAATGTTTCATGTGCACTTGAAAAGAATGTGTAGTCTGTTGGGTTTTTTTAAATGTAAAATCCTGAAAATATCAATGAAGTCTAACTGTTCTATTGTATCATTTAGGACATTCTGTCTAGAAGATCTGTCCATTGATGTGAGTGGAGTGTTAAAGTCTAATTATTGTATTCCTGTCAATTTCTCCCTTTATTTCTGTTAGTATTTGTTTTATGTATTTGGCTGTTCCTATATTAGGTGCATATATGTTGACTAGTGTAAAATCCTCTTCTTATGTTGAGCCTTTTATCATTATATAGTGTCCTTCTTTATCTTTAGAGTCTTTGTTTTAAAGTCTATTTTGTCTGATATGAGTATTGTGACCCCCACTTTCTTCTCATTTCTGTTTGCATGAAATATCTTTTTCCATCCCCTTACTTTCAATCTATGTGTGTCTTTTGCCCTAAACTGGGTGTCCTGTAGGCAGCATATTGTAGGCTCTTGTTTTTTTATCCAATCTGCCACTCCGTACCTTTTTGATTGGAGCTTTCATTCCATTGATATTTAACGTAATTATTGATAGCTATGTATTTATTGCCATTTTATGCCTGTTTTCCCATTGATTTTGTATTTCTTCTTTGTCCCTTTCATTTTATTTTGGTGGTTTGATGATTTTCTTTTGTATTATACTTATTTCTCTTCTTTGTGGTTTTTGTGAGTCTATTGTATGTTTTTGATTTGTGGTTACCCTTTTTTTCAAGTATATTAACCCCATCTATATCTACTTGCCTTAGACTGGTAGTCATAGAGGCTCAAACACATTCTAGGAAATGAAAACAAATGTACATTTTCTTACTCTCCTCTTCCACATTCTATCAGTATGATTCTGATGTCCTCTTTTACATGTTCATGTTCATCCTTTTGCTGTTCATGGTGGTTATCATCACTTTCACAGAATATTTTTGATTTTTAACATCTGCATACTAGCTTATTTAAGTGATTTGCTTTCCAACTGTGATTTTCTCTTTCCTATATATTCTTACTTCTTTTCTAGAGAAGACCTTTCAATATTTCCTTTAGAATAGGTTTAGTATTGCTGTTTTCTTTTAGCTTTGCTTGTCTGAGAAATTCTTTATCTCTCCTTCTATTCTAAATTATAATCTTGCTGGGTAGAGTATTCTAGGTTGCAGATTTTTCCTTTTCAGGGCTTTGAATATATCTTGCCACTTCCTTCTGTCTTTCAAAGTTTCTGTAGAGAAATCTGCTGATAGCCTTATAGGGGTTCCCTTGTAATTAATTCTTTGTTTTTCTATTGCTGCCTTTAGAATCCCCTCTTTATCAACTTTTGCCATTTTCTATTAGAATACGTCTTAGTGTAGGTGTCTTTGGGCTTACCTTGTTTGGGACCCTCTGTGCTTCCTGTACTTGGATATCTGTTTCCTTCTTTAGGTGTGGGAAGTCTTCAGCCATAATTTCTTCAAATACATTTTTGATCCCCTTTTCTCTTTCTTTCCTTTCTGGAATTCCTATTATGTGTAGATTGGTAAGCTTTATATTATCCCATAGGTCTCTTATATTGCTTTCTTTTTTTTTTTTTTTCATTTGGCTTTCTGTCTGCTGTCCTGATTGGGTGATTTCCATTATTCTATCTTCCAGATCACTTATTTCTTCTTCTGCATTATTCATTCTGCTATTCATTGTCTTTAGTTCACTTTTTGTCTCAGCAAATGAGTTTTCTATTTTTTCTTGGTTCCTCTTCATAGTTTCTAGTTCCTTTTTACAGTGTTCTGCATTTCTGTTGATACCCTTTCTTAATTCCTTCAGTATTTTCATTATCTCCTTTTTGAAATCTGTGTCTATTACACTAAAGAGATCTTTTTCATTGTTTATTCTTTCAGGGGAATTCTCTTGGTCTTTTAACTGGGATTGGCTCCTCTGCTTCTTCATTTTACCCATATTTTTCTTATTCTGTGAGTTTAGGAGAAAAAATTATCTACTGTGGTCTTTGAAGACTCTTTATACATGGGAGTGTCCCTGTGTAGCTTGTGTGGGTTTAACATTTTTGGTGTGAGGGCTGTTTTTAGTATGGATGCCTGCCAACTCTTTCCTCAGTGTGTTGGTCATTATCCCCTTTGTAGGGGGTGTGCAGATGCAGTGGTTGGTGCCTGGTCCTGGGGTTCTTGGCAGCAGTGTTGGCTCACACGTGCCTTGGAGCATGTGATGGGAGTGGAGGCAGCTCTCAATCACTCCTGTAGCCCCAGGGGGCAGCAGTGGCATCTTGTAACTGTTCCTTGTGACTGCTCCTGAAGCAAGGGGTTAGTGGTGGTGACTGACAATAGCTCCTGGAGCTTGTGTAGGCAGTGTCCTGCCACCTGAAAGCATGCATGGGGAAAAAGGCTGCAATGGCATGTCCTGCTCCTCCCCTCACACAATGTTTGGGGGCAAACAATGGTGCCTGGCCTCTAAGGTGGCCCAGGCTTCCTCTGCATACACCCTCAGGTGGGGTTGCACCAGGCTCCAGGACCTTTCGGCTGTTTCCACGCAGACCACCCCAATCCTTTCCCGGGGTCTGATCTCTGAATCCCTGTGGTGGCCCCCAAGCTGTAAGCTTATTCAGCTTTCTGCTTTCCGGAGAACTGCTTGTCTCTTTCTTGGTATGCACTCCTGACGCTGCGGTATTGGGCGTAAAAAAGGAAAATGGCTTGCGGCCAGTTTCGTTCCAGGTGCCTGCTCTGGATCTAAGAGCCCCTGGTTGTTCCCCAGAAGAAGGACGTGCTGCCCTGAGGGGGAAGTCTGTATCTCCAAAGAATGGCCCATAAGGCATGCTGACGCATAGATAGTGATGCATAGATAGTGATGCATAGATAGTGGCGCATAGATAATGGCGCATAGATAATGGCTCATAGATAGTGGCGACAGAATTATGTGGAAATACAAGGTTTACTGATTTGTTGCCTAGTGTTCGTTCCGTGCTGAACCTATATATACATTCATGCTATTTGAATAAACTTGCCTTGCAACCATCAGTTGTCTTGGCCCTTCTGACCCCATACTGGTGCTTTTCAGTTCCTTACCCCTCACCGCCAGGAACTTCTAGCTTTCTGCAGCCGGTCTGTGGCAAATCCCAAGCTTTAGCACCCAGCCACCCCCTGCATGGGCAGATGAACATCTCAGGCTGGGGAGTGCAGGGCTGTGGCACTGACCATCTGTGCCAGTCTCTCTCCATTCTAGCTGCTGTAAACCAGTTGTTGCATTCTCTTCTGAGGCTCTGAAGCTCCCCATCTGTCCTAGCTGATCTCCCCACTTGTGAGGGGACTTGCCAGGGTGCAGAACCTTTCCTCTTTCACAGTTCCCTCCAAGGGGTACAGGTCCCATCCAGATTCCTGTCTCATTTTCATTATTTTTTCTTTTGTCCTACTCGGTTACATGGAGAATTTCTTGCCCTTTCAGAAGTCTAAGTTCTTCTGCCAGTGTTCATTAGATATTCTGTGAGAATTATTCCACATGTAGATATATTTTTGATGTATTTGTAGGAAGAGTTGAGCTTCACATCTTCCTAGTCTGCCATCTTGATTGCTCCTCCTATATTGAGGGGTATTTTCTGTCTACCACACACATCTGTCCTGACAGTTACAGAAACCAGTTACCATAAGAAAACTCTATGTGTGTGTCATTGTCACACAGGATGAATGACAAGGCAACTTACTGGAATCTGAAGAAGGGTTATTCAAGCAGCCCACTGGTCAAATAGTTTGTAAAATTAAACTAGATCAGTGACAGAAGAGGAAATAAAATATTCACAAATACATAGAAATCAAACAACCTTCTCTTTAAAAATCAGTAGGTCAAAGAAGAAATCACAAGAGAAATTAGAATGCCTGGAGAAAAATGAAAACATAAACACATAACACCAAAACGTGTGAGATGCACAGAAAGCAACCCTAAAGAGAAATTTATGGCTGAAAATGCAGACATTTAAGAAAAGATCACAAAACAGTAACTTTACTATACACCATAAGAAACTAGAGAAAGAAGAGTAAAGTAAACCCAAAACCCAAAGCTAGAAAAGAAAGGAAATATTCAAGATTAGTGAAGAGAAAAATAAAATGTGAATTAAAAAAAAAAAGATAATCAACAAAACCAAGAGTGGTTCTTCAAAAAGATTCATACAATTGACAAAATTTTAGCTAGAATGACTAAGGAAAAAAAACAAAAACAGGGAGAGAGAGAGAGAGAGAAGGCCCAAATAACTAAAATCAGAAATAAAAGAACATACTAATAATTTTACAGAGATAAAAATGATTATTAAAGAGTACTATGAATGATTAAACACCAAGAAATTGGATAACCTAGATAAAATGGACCAATTACTAGAAATACACTACACCAAGGCTGAATTATGAAGAAATATAAAATCAGAGTAGTCCTATAATTGGCAATGAGATTCAATCAATAATCAAAAACCTCCCAACAATGACAGGTCCAGGGCCACTTGGCTTCACTGCTGAATTCTCCCAAACTTTTAAAGAAAACTAACATTATTCCTCCTCAAACACTTCCAAAAAATTGAAGAGGAAGGAAGACTTCTTAATTTTTTCAGAGTCTATTAAAACTCATTCTCAGCATTATCCTGACACCAAAGCCAGACAAAGGCATAAGAAGAAAATACAGACCAATATCTTTTATGACTATTGATGCAACAATCATCAACAAAATGTTATCAAACCCAATTCACTAGTATATTAAAAGACTTATGCACCATGGCCAACTGGGATTTATTGTGAAAATGGTTCAACATATGAAAATCAAACAATTCATTTTACCACTTTAATAGAATAAAGAGGAAAAAAAGATCATCTCATCTGATGCAGAACAAGCATTTAATAAAAGTCAACATTTTCCATAATAAAAACAATCAATAAACTAGGAATAGATGGAAAATTGCCCAATAAATGAAGTCATATATGAAAAACCCACAGCTAACAGCCTAGTTGATGGTGAAATTCTGTAAGCTTTTCCCCTAAGATCAGGAATAGAACAAAGATGCCCACTTTTGCCACTTCTGGTCAACACAATACTGGAAGTTCCAACAAAAGCAATTAGGCAGGAAAAAATATATAAAAGGCATTCAAATTGGAAAGAAAAAAGTAAAACTCTCTTGTTTGTACATGACATGATTTTTTATGTAGCAGTTCTGAAGATTCCAACATTTAAAAGCATTAGAGCTAATAAAAATTCAGCAAATTTTTGAGATATAAAGTCAACACACAAAAATCAGTTGCTTTTCTACACACTGTGACAAACAATCCCAAAAGGAAGTTAAGCTAGCAATTTCATTTGTAATAGCTACAAAAAGTATAAAATACTTAGGAGTAAATTTCACCATGGAAATGAAAGACTTGTGCATCAAAAAGTACAAAACATTGCTGAAAGAAATTAAAGAAGACATAAATAAATGAACAAAACATCCTGTTATTAAGGATTGGGAGACTTAATATTGTTAAAATGTCAATATTACCTGAAGAAACTACAACAATCAATACAATCCCTATTAAAATCTCAAAGACATTTTTTTTGCAGAACTAGAACACCCCATTCTAAATTTCATATGAAATCTCAAGGAACCTCAAATCAGCAATCTTGAAAAAGAAGCACATAATTTGTGGAGTCACATTACCAGATTTAAAACCTTAATACAAAGCTACAATAATCAAAATAGTGTGGTACTCACATTAAGAAACATATATAGACCAAAGGTAATGAATAGAGAACCTAGAAATAAACCCTCACATATATAGTCAAGTGATTTCTAACAAGGGTGTCAAGATCATTCAATGGACAAAGAACAGTGTTTTCAATACATGAATTTGAGGAAACTTGATATTCACATACAAAAGAATGAAGCTGGATCGTTAGCTTACACCATATACAAAAATGGTGTATAATCAAAGACCTAAATGTAAGAGCTAGAGCTATAAAATTCTGAGAAAAACTCACAGGTGAAACACTACATGACATTGAATTTGGCAATAATTTCTTGGATATGACACGGAAGGCAACAAAAAAATATTTTAGAAATTTTAATCTTGACTTCATCAAGATTAAAACTTTCCTGCATCAGAGGATACTACCAAGAGAGTGAAAAGACAATTTACAGAATGAGAGAAAACATTTGCAAAGCATATATCTCATAAGGGATATGTATCAAGAATATTTAAAGAAATCCTACTATTCAGCAACAAAATAACAAACAACTAAATTTTAAAATGAACAAAAGAATTGAATAGATGTTTCTCTAAAGAAGATATACAGATGGTCAATAAGTATGTTAAATGATGTTCAACATCACTAATAATTGGGAAAATGCAAATTAAAACCACAGTGAGATACCCCTACATATCCTGTAAGATGGCTGTTACCAAAAACAAAACAAAACAAAAAAATTGAAAATAAGGGTTGGTAAAATGTTTAGAAATTGAAACTCTTGTGCATTGCTGATAGGAGTGCAAAAATGGTGGAGTCTCCGTGGAAACACTAGTGTTTTTTAAAAAGTTTTTTTTAACTCTGTTATTTTTTTAAGTTAAACGTAGAATTTACTATATGATCCAATAAATCCACTCTTAGGTGTATACCCTAAATAATTAAAAGCAGAAATTCAAGCATAAAATTGTCCATCAATGTTCATAGCGCCATTATTCTCACTACCAAAAGGTAGTAGAAACAACCCAAAATTTCATCAACTGATGAATGTATAAAGAAAATGTGGTGTGTGAGTGCGTGCATGTAAAATGGAATACAACTCAGCTGTAAGAAAGAATGAAAATTTGCTATTTGCAGCAACATGGATGGACTTGGAAGGCATTGTGCTAAGTGAAGTAAGTCAGACAAAGACAAATACTGTATGATATCACTTATATGTGGAATCTAAAGAATACAACAAACTAGTTAATATAACAAGAAAGAAACAGACTCACAGACATAGAGAAAAAACTAGTGGTTACCAGCGGGGAGAGGGAAGGTGGGAGGGGCCCTATAGGGGTAGGCGATTAAGAGTTACAAATTATTATGTATAAAATAAGCTACAAGGATATACTGTACAACACCAGGAATGTAGTCAATATTTTATAATAACTATAAATGGAGTATAACCTATAAAATTGTGAATCACTATATTGTACACCTGTAACTTATGTAATATTTTACAACACTTACAGTTCAATAAAAAAGGGTAGTATAAACAACCCAAAATTCCATTAATGGATGAAAGGATAAACAAAATGTGATATATATATATATAATATATATACACATATACATATAAAATATATATGAAATATGTATGAAATATATACAATAAATTTCAGCCCTAAAAAACAATGATATTCTGACACCTTCCACAGCATGTATGAACGTTAAAAATATGCTCAGTGAAATAAGCTAGATTCAAAAGGAAAATAGATGATTCCACTTATATCAAGTCCATAGAATAGGCAAATTCACAGAGAAAAAGTAGAATACGGGTTACCAGTGGCTGCAGGGAAGGAGAAATGGGGAGTTATAGCTTAATGGATACAGAGTTTCTGCTACATATGTTGAAAAAGTTCTGGAAATGTATACTGGTGATGGCTTCACAACATTGTGAAGGAACATAGTGCCACTTTGTAACCTTCTAAATAGTTAAAATGGTAAATTTCATGTTATGTATATTTTACTGCAATAAAAGATGTGAACCGAAATAAGATGATTGCCCCATGCAAGAAAATAAAATGTGTGGTTCTAAACGCTGATACATTTGAGAAACCTACAAGTGAATGGGGAGATAGAACAATGGAGGCAATCAAAGAAACAATAAACTCCAAAATCGTGTTTTGAAAAGAATTGTGGGTGGTTGACTATGTTTGGACAATGAGTTATGAGTTGAAGGGACATGAGTCACTGCTGGGCCAATCATTTAACTACAGTTGCAAGTTTTCCAGGTTGAGTTCACAGCCTCACTGACTACCAAGTTTCTGGAGATACAGAGAAATGTAACCACATTCCATCTTCTCTGAAATGTCCTATTAAACAGGCATGGGTCTAACTGCAGAGATATAAACCAGAGGAGCAGGCTGTTGTGGCGCCACAAGCAAATCCTGTGTTCTTTTCTATTTCTTCCCTCCTCCTTAGGGAGAAAATTTGTGGCTCTCCTTTGCAGAGTGTGAGCTGGTAACCCCACCCACTAAGCACTGTTTCTAACCAATCATGCCACCTAAGGAGGGCACATGCTATTACAGGGAAGGTCCAGGGAAGGTAATGTGCCAAGAATATCAAGTGGTTTCGATTTTTAAGTCTGGAGAAGAAGAGTGAGGTCAGGGAAGCTGAACTGCTAAGACAAAAATGGGAAGAAATATGAAAGATCGTTGGAGGGAGAAATGAAAGGAGAGGAGGAGAAAAGAGGGATAAGAGGGTTGAGAGGAGCCAGGGGATAGCAAAAACTCTACAATCTGTGTGTCAATAATTCTCCTATTACCTCTCTGGTCTAGGCCTTTCTCCTGAACTCTGGACTTGTATGTCCAACTATCCACTCGTCATCTTCTTTGGATAGAAATAAACATCCCACAGTTAACACATCTAAAACTGAACTGAATTTCCCCTACACCCTCTATATCTCACCTGAATCCCCTTTCTTCTTCCAGATGCTCAGGTCTCAAAACCTTGGAGCTTTTCTCTCCCACCACAAATCCTACACATCAAGAAATCCTGTTGCTTCCTCTTCGGCGTGCATCCAGACTCTGAACTCTTTCTCTTATCTCTACTAGCTACTCTCCAGCTGCAACCCACTTTTACTTTTGTTGCATGAATGTCATGACCTCAAATGCTCTAGTTGCCTCTGTCTGTGTCCTCTGCAGTCTATTCTCAACGAAATGCTAGAATAAATTAAAACTCGTGTTAGATCATGTCACTTCTCCCTTCAAAACTTTGCAATGGCAACAATTTCACTCAGAGCAAAAGCCCAAATCCTTCAACACAGGAGGATGATTCTACTTTCAGGACCTTTGCACATGCTGTTTCCTGTCAGGAAGGCTCCTCCTACAGATAACCACATGGCTCACTCCAGAACCTTCTTTCAATCTTTGCTCACATTTCCCCTTCTAAGTGATGCCCCCCACACACACACGTACAAGAGTACCAGGTTTAAAATGCATCCCACGCTACAGATTCTCCGAATTCTGTCATGCCGCTACTTTTTTTTTTAAACGCTTATCACTTTCTAATATACTATATTATTTACTTAATTATAAGTCTATTGTTTATTGTCAGTTCTTCCACTAAGATAAATACCCATGCAGGCAACTCCTTTGACTTGTATTCACCAAGGCACCCAATGTTCCTATAAGAGTTCCTGGCATATTAGTATGCAAAAAATATATGTATGTTGTGGGAATTGGCCAGTGTGACATCTCCCTGAGGCACTTAATTCTAAGTGGGTAATCTCTGTGAAAATTATGTCAGAAACTGAGTTTCCCATGTACATGAGTTGGGGAAAAACAAAAAGGAACTTGCATGTAGGCAGGAAGCAGAAGAGCTCAGAAAAAGGAAAACCACAAGCCCTCTTCCCCACACTCCACCCTTCTGCACACCCATTGGCAGAAACTGCAGAAATCTCATGGGATGGAAGCAGGGCCACAGTATCAAGAAGAGCAATTATTAAAATCATGAGCTCTAGAATGAGATTGCTTGAGTTCAAATCATACCTCTACCATGTACCACTGAGTGACCTTGAACTTCTCCTTGCTCAATTTTCTTATCTGTAAGGTAGGCGTGACAAGAGGATCTAGCTTGGATATAATGATTACATGAGTTAACAGCTGTGGGCAGTTCCAGCAGTGTCTGGCACACAATGAGTGTTTAAGAAAATGAATAGTTATTACTCATTAGATTTCTTGAGGCATGGAGGCTTCAACTAGCATTCAATGTTATAGCTATAGATAGTTATAGATATGGATATAAATATAGTTACAGATACAGATATAGATATGGATATGAATATATAGGTCATATAGGCAAGAGTCTCTGTGTCTTTGATACCCTCTTTTCTTCCTCACCCTTATCCAGCATGGAAGAGTGGACTCCAAGTTAGCAATGCACAAAATTCTACTCATTTACCAGGAGAGAAGTTTTCTTGTCTTAGGTGTGCGTAAGGGGTAGATTTATAGAGAAGTAGAAAAGGAGGGATGTTGCTGAAAGACAGCAAAGACTAAACATCTGATCATGTCATCTCATGTAGACTGAAAAATGATTTAGGGGAAAAATAAGGAAGTCTTTTTGAAATCCAATGTGTCTGGTAACAATTCCTCACACCCACATATACACATACATACACACACGCACACATTAACACATGCATCCACAAACATGTATTAAAGTGTAACCTAGTACGCTAGTGTACTGGTTGTTTTGAGGATCAAACAAAATTATAACACACGTTAAAAGCTTAGTGAAAAAAAAAAATTTAGCACATAGAAAAACCATCCAACACATCATTGACAAAAGTTTGGGAGTAACATTGCAAGATTTGAACTCTGCTGTTCTCTGAGTGGCATGATGGGTGATGACAAATCTATTGTCTCCTTCTCAGAATTTTCTGATTTTTCTTCCATTAGCCTTCTCTGAGAAGATGAGCAGCACAACATGGTTAAAAGAATCATCTCTGGAGTTGTACGGCCTGGACAAGAATCCTGTGCTCCACTGCCTTAGATAGGTGATGTCAGGCAAGTTACTGTCTCTGCCTTAGTTTCCCCATCTGCAAATCAGGGATAATAGTCATAGCTACCAAACTGGGATGTTGTGAGGATTAAACAAGTTAATACACACAAAGCTGTTATCGTTGGTGTTTGAAGCATCATCTGTTTCAATACCTCTGGTAACCAACTGCTGGCAATGGATCCACAGAGAAAATGCTGAGATCCCTGATTTCATGCTCTTGAATAATGCCCAGTCCTTGGACTTCTGTGGCTGCCCGGGTGGCACACCCATGTTTACATTTAAGACCTAAAAATCCAGGGGTAAGTGGAGGTCCAGGGGTCAGGGAAAGGGGATTCTACCCCAAGGAATGCTTACCTGTGAGTCCCAGCAGTAGAGTCAGCAGCAGGCAAGGAGGAGGATGGTGGGACAAGGAGACAGGGATGGGCATCATGGAAGCCTGAGGAGCCTGCTCTGTCCAAATGTGTGTCCTGGGGAGAACCTGCACTTCTGTGCTCTGTGGAGAGGAAGGAAGCCCCACCTCCCAATGATGTAAGAGGAAGTGCCTATGATGGGGTGAAATGGCTGTGAGATCTTAATCCGCTTCTAGGTTCTAGACAGTTCCTGCTTCAGATGGTGAAATGGAAATCAGGCAGAGAAAGCCGATGGAAAGTGAGAAGTTACTCATCTTATGTTTTCAGAGGGATTGGACAAGCCTAACAGAAATAAACTTTCTCCCTACTTGGGGTCTCTGTTCTCTCCACTGGGCCCCTCACTCCATTCATGGTGAACCCCTATTTGGAAGCCCCAGGCAAACTCACAGATCCCAAGAAGGATCTGTGGTTGTGGGCTGTGTTCCAAAGTCCCAAGCCCAGGAGCCTAGGATGTGGCTGGCTTGTGGCCTCATTCTGGAACCTACCTCAACAAAGACCAACTCAACTGAAAAAAGGAAGAGGGTTCTCCAGGGCTTCTCAAATATGGGATGGAACTAGATCTGCTCCTGAAATGACTTTCTATTCCAACACTTTATTGATATAATTGGTAAAACTTAGCTCAAAAGCACAGTACAATGAGGACCTCAGAACTTGTATCACCTGCATCTAAAAGGAGCAGTGACCCCATAGGAGACTGAACCAGACCTACCTGCTAATGTTGGAGGGTCTCCTACAGAGGTGGGGTGTGGCTGTGGCTCACAGCAGGGACAAGGACACTGGCAGCAGAAGTTCTGGGAAGTACTCTTTGGCATTAGCCTTCCTGCAATCCTCCATTAGCTCCACCAAAGACTCTGTAACCTCCAGTGCTGGGTCACCTCAGGCCAAACAACAACCAGGGAGGGAACTCAGCCCCACCCGACAGCAGTCAAATGGATTAAGGTTTTACTGATTTCTGCCCACCAGACAACACACAGCTTTACCCACCACCAGTCCCTCCCATCAGGAAGCTTACACAAGCCTCTTAGATTGCCTCATCCACCAGAGGGCAGACAGCAGAAGCAAGAAGAACTACAATCTTGCAGCCTGTGGAATGAAAACCACATTCACAGAAAGATAGACAAAACGAGAAGGTAGAGGAGTATGTACCAGATGAAGGAACAAGATAAAACCCCAGAAAAACAACTAAATGAAGTGCAGATAGGCAACCTTCCAGAAAAGGAATTCAGAATAATGATAGTGAAGATGATCCAGGACCTTGGAAAAAGAATGAGGCAAAGATCGAGAAGATGCAAGAAATGTTTAAAAAAGACCTAGAAGAATTAAAGAACAAACACCTAGAAGAATTAAAGAACAAAGAAACAGAGATGAACAATAAAATAATTGAAATGAAAAATACACTAGAAGGAATCAATAGCGGAATAACTGGGTCAGAAGAACGGATAAGTGACTGGAAGACAGAATGGTGGAATTCACTGCCATGAAACAGAATAAAGAAAAAAGAATAAAAAGAAATGAAGACAGCCTAAGAGACCTATGGAACAACATTAAATGCACCAATATTCGCATTATAGGGATTGCAGAAGGAGAAAGGAGAGAAAGGACCTGAGAAGATATTTGAAGAGATTATAGTCGAAAACTTCCCTAACATGGAAAAGGAAATAGCCACCCAAGTCCAGGAAGTGCAGAGAGTCCCAGGCAGGATAATCCCAAGGAGAAACCCTCCAAGACACATAGTAATCACATTGACAAAAATTAAAGACAAAGAAAAATTATTAAAAGCAACAAGGGAAAAACAAGTAACATACAAGGGAACTCCCATAAGGTTAACAGCTGATTTCTCAGCAGAAACTCTACAAGCCAGAAGGGAGTGGCACAATATATTTAAAGTGATGAAAGGGAAGAACTGACAACCAAGATTACTCTAGCCAGCAAGGATCTCATTCAGATTCGACAGAGAAATCAAAAGCTTTACAGACAAGCAAAAGCTAAGAGAATTCATCACAACAAAACCAGCTCTACAACAAATACTAAAGGAACTTCTCTAAGTGAGAAATATAAGAGGAGAAAAGGACCTACAAAAACAAACCCAAAACAATTAAGAAAGTGGTAATAGGAACATACATATTGATGATTATCTTAAATGTGAATGGATTAAATGCTCCAACCAAAAGACACAGGCTTGCTGAATGGATACAAAAACAAGATCCATATATATGCTGTCTACAAGAGACCCACTTCAGACCTTAGGACCCATATAAACTGAAAGTGAGGAGATGGAAAAAGATATTCCATGCAAATGGAAATCAAGGGGAAGCTGTGGCAAAGTGAGAGTAGCACTGACATATATACACTATTGAAGGTAAAATAGTTAGCTAGTGGGAATCAGCAGCATAGCACAGGGAGATCAGCTCGGTGCTTTGCAATGACCTAGAGAGGTGGGATAGGGAGGGTGGGAGGGAGGCTTAAGAGGGAGGGGATATGGGGAAATATGTATGCATATGGCTGATTCACTTTGTTGTACAACAGAAACTAACACAGTATTGTGAAGCAATTATACTCCAATAAAGATCTATTTTTAAAAAAAGAAAAAGAAAAAGAAAAGAAAGCTGGATAGCAATACTCATATCAGATAAAATAGACTTTAAAATAAAGAATGTTACAAGAGACAAAGAAGAACACTACATAATGATCAAGGGATCTATCCGAGAAGAAGATATAACAAGTATAAATATATATGCACACAACATAGGAGCACCCCACTACATAAGGCTACTGCTAACAGCTCTAAAAGAGGAAGTCGTTAGTAACACAATAATAGTGGGGGACTTTAACACTTCACTTACACCAATGGACAGATCATCCAGACAGAAAATTAATAAGGAAACACAAGCTTTAAATGACACAATAGACCAAATAGATTGAATTGATATTTATAGGACATTCCATCCGAAAACAGCAGATTACACTTTCTTCTCAAGTGCACACAGAGCATTCTCCAGGATAGATCACATCTTGGCTCACAAATCAAGCCTCAGAAAATTTAAGAAAATTGAAATCATATCAAGCATCTTTTCTGACCACAACGCTATGAGATTAGAAATAAATTACAGGGCAAAAACATAAAAAACACAAACACATGGAGGAAAAGCAATACATTACTACATAACCAAGAGATCACTGAAGAAATCAAAGAGGAAATAAAAAAGTACCTAGAGACAAATGACAACAAAAGCAAGATGATCCAAAACCTATGGGATGCAGCAAAAGCAGTTCTAAGAGAGAAGTTTATAGCACTACTATCTTACTGCAAGAAACAAGAAAAATCTCAAATAAACTATCTAACCTTACACCTAAAGGAACTAGAGAAAGAAGAACAAACAAAACCAAAGTTAGCAGAAGGAAAGAAATCATAAAGATCAGAGCAGAAATAAATGAAATAGAAACAAAGAAAGCAATAGCAAAGATCAATAAAACTAAAAGCTGGTTCCTTGTGAAGATGAACAAATTGATAACTTTAGACAGACTCATCAAGAAAAAGAGGGAGAGGACTCAAATCAATAAAATTAGAAATGGAAAGGGAGAAGGTACAAGAGACACTGCAGAAATACAAAGCATCAGGGCTTCCCTGGTGGCACAGTGGTTGAGAATCTGCCTGCCAATGCAGGGGACATGGGTTCGAGCCCTGGTTTGGGAAGATCCCACATGCCACGGAGCAACTAGGCCCGTGAGCCACAACTACTGAGCCTGCGTGTCTGGAACTTGTGCTGCGCAACAAGAGAGGCCACGACAGTGGGAGGCCCGCACACCGCCATGAAGAGTGGCCCCTGCTCGCCGCAACTAGAGAAAGACCTCACACAGAAATGAAGACCCAACACAGCCAAATAAATAAATAAATAGCGTTCTCTTTAAAAAAAAAAAGGAAAAGAAATACAAAGCAAAATACAAAGAGACTACTATAAGCAACTCTATGCCAATAAAATAGACAACCTGGAAGAAACGGACAAATTCTTAGAAAGATATAACCTTCCAGACTGAACCAGGAAGTAATAGAAAATATGAACAGACCAATCACAAGTAATGAAATTGAAACTGTGACTTAAAATCTTCCAACAAATAAAAGTCCAGGACCAGATAACTTCAGAGGTGAATTCTATCAAACATTTAGAGAAGAGCTAACACCTATCTTCTCAAACTCTTCCAAAAAATTGCAGAGGAGGGAACACTCCCAAACTCATTCTTTGAGGCCACCATCACCCTGATAACAAAACCTGACAAAGATACTACAAAAAAGGAAAATAACAGACCAATAACACTGATGAATATAGATGCAAACATCCTCAACAAAACACTAGCAAACAGAATCCAACAACACATAAAAGGATCATATACCATGATGAAGTGGGATTTATCCCAGAGATCCAAGGATTCTTCAATATGTGCAAATCAATCAATGTGATACACCATATTAACAAAGTGAAGAATAAAAACAATATAATCATCTCAATAGATGCAGAAAAAGCTTTTGACAAAATTCAACACCCATTTATGATAAAAATGGGTGGACAGAAAGTGGGCATAGAGAGAACCTACCTCAACATAATAAAGGCCATAAATGACAAACCCACAGCAAACATCATTCTCAATGGTGAAAAACTGAAAGCATTTCCTCTCAGATCAGGAACAAGACAAGGATATCCACTCTTACGACTATTATTCAACATGGTTTTGGAAATCCTAGTCACAGCAATCAGAGAAGACAAAGAAATAAAAGAAATACAAATTGGAAAAGAAGAAGTAAAACAGTCCCTGTTTGCAGATGATATGATACTATACATAGATAATCCTAAAGATGCCACCAGAGGGCTTCCCTGGTGGCACAGTGGTTAAGATTCCGCCTGACAATACAGGGAACACAGGTTCGTGACCTGGTTCAGGAAGATCCCACATGCCGTGGAGCAACTAAGCCTGTGCACTACAACTACTCAGCCTGCTCTCTAGAGCCCACAAGCCACATCTACTGAAGCCCGCATGCCTGGAGTCCGTGCTCTGCACCAAGAGAAACCACAGCAATGAGAAGCCCACACACTGCAATGAAGAGTAATCCCTGCTCACCGCAAGAAGAGAAAGCCAGGGTGCAGCAGCAAAGACCAAACTCGGCCAAAAATAAATAAATTAATTAATTAATTAATTAATTTAAAAAAAGATGCCACCAGAAAACTACTGGAACTAATCAATGAATTTGGTAAATTTGCAGGATAGAAAATTAATGTACAGAAATCTCTTTCATTTCTATACACTAACAATGAAAGATCAGAAAGAGAAATTAAGGAAACAATCCCATTCACCATTGCAACAAAAGAATAAAATACCTAGGAATAAACCTACCTAAGGAGGTAAAAGACCTGTACTCAGAAAACTATAAGACACTGATGAAAGAAATCAAAGGTGGCACAAACAGATGGAGAGATATACCATGTTCGTGGATTGGAAGAATCAATATTGTGAAAATGACTATATTACCCAAAGCAATCTACAGAGTCAGTGCAATCCCTATCAAAATACCCATGACATTTTTCATACAGGTAGCACAAATAATCCTAAATTTATATGGAACCACAAAAGATCCTGAATTCCCAAAGCAATTTTGAGAAAAAAGAACAAAGCTAGAGGTATCATGCTTTCTTACTTCAGACTATACTACAAAGCTACAGTAATCAAAACAGCATGGTATTGGCACAAAACAGCCACATAGCTCAATGGAACAGAATAGAAAGCCTAGAGATAAACCCACACACTTATGGTCAGTTAATCTATGACAAAGAATGCAAGCATATACAATGGAGAAAAGACAGTCTCTTCAGTAACTGGTGCTGGGAAAACTGGATAGCAACATGTAAAAGAATGAAATTAGAACATTCCTTCACACCATACACAAAAATAAATTGTAACTGATTAAAGAACTAAATGTAACACCCGAAACCATGAAACTGCTAGGCAGAACACTCTTTGACATAAATTGTAGCAATTTTTTTTGGATCTGACTCCTAAAGCAAAAGAAAGAAAAGCAAAAACAAACAAATGGGACCTAATTAAAATTAAAAGCTTTTGCACAGCAAAGGAAATCACTGACAAAACAAAAAGTCAACCTACTGAATGGTAGAAAATATTTTGCAAATAATATGACCTATAAGGGGTTAATTTCCAAAATATATAAACAGATCATACAACTCAATACCAAAAAACAACCCGATTAAAAAATGGACAGAAGACCTGAATAGACATTTTTCCAAAGAAGACATACAGATGGCCAACAGGCACATGAAAAGATGCTCAACATTGTTAATCACCAGAAATGCAAATTAAAACCACAATGAGACATCACCTTCCAACTGTCAAAATGGCTATCATCAAAAATTCTACAAATAACAAATATTGGTGAGGATGTGGAAAAAAGGGAACCATAGTACTCTATTGGTGGCACTGTAAATTGATGCAACCACTATGTAAAACAGTATGGAGGTTCCTCAGAAAACTGAAAATAAAACTACCATATACCCAGCAATTCCACTCTATTCAAAGAAAACAAAAACACTAATTTGGAAAGATACATGAACCCCAAGGTTCATAGCAGCATTATTTATAATAGCTGAGATATGGAAGCAACCTATGTGTCTATCATCAGATGAATGGATAATAAAGATGTGGTATATATATAATATATTATATATATTATATACATATATATAATGGAATGTTACTCAGTCATTTTTAAAAATGAAATTCTGTCATTTGCAACAATGTGGATGGACCTGCAGGGTATTATGCTTAGTGAACTAAGTCAGACAGAGAAGGACAAATACTGTGTTATCACTTATACATGGAATGTAAAAAATTAAAAAAAGAATGAATATAACAAAACAGAAAGAGACTCATAGATATAGAGAACAAACTGGTAGTTACCAGTGGGGAGAGGGAAGGGGATTAAGAGATAAAAACTACTATGTAAAAAAAAAATAAGCAACAAGGATATATTGTATAGCACAAGAAAATATAGCCATTATTTTGTAATAACTTTAAATGGAGTACAATCTATAAAAATCTTGAATCACTATGTTGTACACCTAAAACTAACATAATATTGTATATCAACTATACTTCAATTTCTGAAAAACAGAAAATAAAGTAAAATAAAACACATGGAGGGGCTGGAGAAGATGGCGGAAGAGTAAGACTCGGAGATCACCTTCCTTCCCACAGATACAGTAGAAATACATCTACACGTGGAACTGCTCCTACAGAACACCCACTGAACGCTGGCAGAAAACGTCAGACCTCCCAAAAGGCAAGAAACTCCCCACGTACTTGGGTAGAGCAAAAGAAAAAAAGAAATAACAGAGACAAAAGAATAGGGACGGGACCTGCACCAGTAGGAGGGAGCTGTGAAGGAGGAAAGGTTTCCACACACTAGGAAGCCCCTTCGCGGGCAGACTGCGGGTGGCAGAGGGGGGAAGTTTTGGAGCCACGGAGGAGAGCACAGCCACAGGGGTGCGGAGGGCAAAGTGGAGAGATTCCCGCATGGAGGATCGGTGCTGACCAACACTCACCAGCCCGAGAGGCTTGTCTGCTCACCCGCCGGGGCGGGCGGGGCTGGGAGCTGAGGCTCGGGCTTCGGTCGGATCGCAGGGAGAGGACTGGGGTTGGCGGCATGAACACAGCCTGAAGGGGTTAGTGCACCACAGCTAGACGGGAGGGAGTCCGGGAAAAAGTCTGCAGCTGCCGAAGAGGCAAGAGACTTTTTCTTCCCTCTTTGTTTCCTGGTGCTGGAGGAGACGGGATTCAGAGTGCCGCCTAAATGAGCTCCAGAGACTGGCGCGAGCCCCGGCTATCAGAGGGGATCCCACAGCAACAGGGGCACAGAGGAAAAAACGGAGAGCTTCCTGCACAGAGGCTCGGTGCCAAGCAGCACTCAGCAGCCCGAGAGGCTTGTCTGCTCACCCGCCGGGGTGGGCGGGGCTGGGAGCTGAGGCTTGGGCTTCAGTCGGATCGCAGGGAGAGGACTGGGGTTGGCGGCGTGAACACAGCCTGAAGGGGTTAGCGCACAACAGCTGGCTGGGAGGGAGACCGGGAAAAAGTCTGCAGCTGCCGAAGAGGCAAGAGACTTTTTCTTGCCTCTTTGTTTCGCGGCGCGCAAGGAGAGGGGATTCAGAGCGCCGCCTAAATGAACTCCAGAGACGGGCGCGAGCCGCGGCGATCAGCGCAGGCCCCAGAGACGGGCATGAGATGCTAAGGCTGCTGCTGCCGCCACCAAGAAGCCTGTGTGCGAGCAGGTCACTCTCCACACCGCCCCTCCTGGGAGCCTGCGCAGCCCGCCACTGCCAGGGTCCCGTGATCCAGGGAAAACTTCCCCGGGAGAACGCACGGTGCGCCTCAGGCTGGTGCAACGTCACGCCGGCCTCTGCCGCTGCAGGCTCGCCCCTCCCCCTCTGTACCCCACCGTCCCCGCGGCCTGAGTGAGCCAGAGCCCCCGAAGCAGTTGCTCCTTTAACCCCGTTCTGTCTGGGCGGGGAACAGACGCCCTCAGGCGCCCTACACGCAGAGGCGGTTCCAAATCCAAAGCTGAACACCTGGAGCTGTGCAAACAAAGAAGAGAAATGGAAATCTCTCCCAGCAGCCTCAGAAGCAGCAGATTAAAACTCCACAAACAACTTGATGTGCCTGCATCTGTTGAATACCTGAATAGACAACAAATCATCCCAAATTCAGGAGGTGGACTTTGGGAGCAGGATATATTAATTTTTCCCCTTTTCCTTTTTTTGTGAGTGTATATGTATATGCTTCTGGGTGAGATTTTGTCTGTATAGCTTTGCTTTATAATAGCTTTATTTTACTTCACTATATTATATCCTCTTTCTTTCTTTCTTTTTTTTCTCCCTTTTATTCTGAGCCGTGTAGATGAAAGGCTCTTGGTGCTCCAGCCAGGCATCAGGGCCGTGCCTCTGAGGTGGGAGAGCCAACTTCAGGACACTGGTCCACAAGAGACCTCCCAGCCCCACGTAATACCAAACGGCAAAAATCTCTCAGAGATCTCCATCTCAACATCAAAACGCAGCTTCACTCAACCACCAGCAAGCTACAGTGCTGGACACTCTATGCCAAACAACTAGCAAGACAGGAACACAGCCCCATCCATTAGCAGAGAGGCTGCCTAAAATCATAATAAGGCCACAGACACCCCAAAATACACCAGCAGACATGGACGTGCCCACCAGAAAGACAAGATCCAGCCTCATCCACCAAAAATCAGGCACTAGATCCCTCCACCAGGAAGCCTACACAACCCACTGACCCAACCTTAGCCACTGGGGACAGATACCAAAAACAACAGGAACTACGAACCTGCAGCCTGTGAAAAGGAGACGCCAAACCCAGTAAGATAAGCAAAATGAGACGACAGAAAAACACACAGCAGATGAAGGAGCAGGGTCAAAACACACTAGAACTAACAAATGAAGAGGAAATAGGTAGTCTACCTGAAAAAGAATTCAGAATAATGATAGTAAGGATTATCCGAAATCTTGGAAATAGAATAGACAAAACGCAAGAAACATTTAACAAGGACGTAGAAGAACTAAAGAGGAACCAAGCAATGATGAAAAACACAATAAATAAAATTAAAAATACTCTAGATGGGACCAATAGCAGAATAACTGAGGCAGAAGAAAGGATAAGTGACCTGGAAGATAAAATAGTGGAAATAACTCCTGTAGAGCAGAATAAAGAAAAAAAATGAAAAGAAATGAGGACAGTCTCAGAGACCTCTGGGACAACATTAAACACACCAACATTCAAATTATAGGGGTCCCAGAAGAAGAAGAGAAAAAGAAAGGGACTGAGAAAATATTTGAAGAGATTATAGTTGAAAATTTCCCTAATATGGGAAAGGAAATAGTTAATCAAGTCCTGGAAGCACAGAGAGTTCCATACAGGATAAATCCAAGGAGAAACACGCCAAGACCCATATTAATCAAACTGTCAAAAATTAAATGTAAAGAAAACATATTAAAAGCAGCAAGGGAAAAACAACAAATAACACACAAGGGAATCCCCATAAGGTTAACATCTGATCTTTCAGCAGAAACTCTGCAAGCCAGAAGGGAGTGGCAGGATATACTTAAAGTGATGAAGGAGAAAAACCTACAGCCAAGATTACTCTACCCAGCAAGGATCTCATTCAGACGTGATGGAGAAATTAAAACCTTTACAGACAAGCAAAAGCTGAGAGAGTTCAGCACCACCAAACCAGCTTTACAACAAATGCTAAAGGAACTTCTCTAGGCAGGAAACACAAGAGAAGGAAAACACCTACAATAACAAACCCAAAACATTTAAGAAAATGGGAATAGGAACATACATATCGATAATTACCTTGAATGTAAATGGATTAAATGTTCCCACCAAAAGACACAGACTGGCTGAATGGATACAAAAACAAGACCCATATATATGCTGTCTACAAGAGACCCACTTCAGACCTAGAGACACATACAGACTGAAAGTGAGGGGATAGAAAAAGATGTTCCATGCAAATGGAAATCAAAAGAAAGCTGGAGTAGCAATTCTCATATCAGAGAAAATAGACTTAAAAATAAAGACTATTTCAAGAGACAAAGAAGGACACTATATAATGGTCAAGGGATTGATCCAAGAGGAAGGTTTAACAATTGTAAATATTTATGCACCCAACATAGGAGCACCTCAATACATAAGGCAAATACTAACAGCCGTAAAAGGGGAAATCGACAGTAACACAATCATAGTAGGGGACTTTAACACCCCACTTTCACCAATGGACAGATCATCCAAAATGAAAATAAATAAGGAAACACAAGCTTTAAATGATACATTAAACAAGATGGACTTAATTGACATTTATAGGACATTCCACCCAAAAACAACAGAATACACATTTTTCTCAAGTGCTCATGGACCATTCTCCAGGATAGATCATATCTTGGGTCACAAATCAAGCCTTGGTAAATTTAAGAAAATTGAAATCGTTTCAAGTATCTTTTCCGACCACAATGCTATGAGACTAGATATCAATTACAGGAAAAGATCTGTTAAAAATACAAACACATGGAGGCTACAAAATACACTACTTAATAACGAAGTGATCACTGAAGAAATCAAAGGGGAAATCAAAAAATACCTAGAAACAAATGACAATGGAGATAGGACGACCCAAAACCCATGGGACGCAGCAAAAGCAGTGCTAAGAGGGAAGTTTATAGCAATACAAGCCTACCTCAAGAAACAGGAAACATCTCGAATAAACAACCTAACCTTGCACCTAAAGCAATTAGAGAAAGAAGAACAAAAAAACCCAAAGCTAGCAGAAGGAAAGAAATCATAAAGATCAGGTCAGAAATAAATGAAAAAGAAATGAAGGAAACAATAGCAAAAATCAATGAAACTAAAAGCTGGTTCTTTGAGAAGATAAACAAAATTGATAAACCATTAGCCAGACTCATCAAGAGAAAAAGGGAGAAGACTCAAATCAATAGAATTAGAAATGAATAAGGAGAAGTAACCACTGACAGTGCAGAAATACAAAAGATCATGAGAGATTACTACAAGCAACTCTATGCCAATAAAATGGACAACCTGGAAGAAATGGACAGATTCTTAGAAATGCACAACCTGCCGAGACTGAACCAGGAAGAAATAGAAAATATGAACAGACCAATCACAAGCACTGAAATGGAAACTGTGATTAAAAACCTTCCTACAAACAAAAGCTCAGGACCAGATGGCTTCACAGGTGAATTCTATCAAACATTTAGAGAAGAGCTAACACCTATCCTTCTCAAACTCTTCCAAAATATTGCAGAGGGAGGAACACTCCCAAACTCATTCTACGAGGCCACCATCACCCTGATACCAAAACCAGACAAAGATGTCACAAAGAAAGAAAACTACAGGCCAATATCACTGATGAACATAGATGCAAAAATTCTCAACAAAATACTAGCAAACAGAATCCAACAGCACATTAAAAGGATCATACACCATGATCAAGTGGGGTTTATCCCAGGAATGCAAGGATTCTTCAATATACGCAAATCAATCAATGTGATACACCATATTAACAAATTGAAGGAGAAAAACCATATGATCATCTCAAAAGATGCAGAGAAAGCTGTCGACAAAATTCAACACCCATTTATGATAAAAACCCTCCAGAAAGTAGGCATAGAGGCAACTTACCTCAACATAATAAAGGCCATATATGACAAACCCACAGCCAATATCTTCCTCAATGGTGAAAAACTGAAACCATTTCCACTAAGATCAGGAACAAGACAAGGTTGCCCACTCTCACCACTATTATTCAACATAGTTTTGGAAGTGTTAGCCATAGCAATCAGAGAAGACAAAGAAATAAAAGGAATCCAAATCGGAAAAGAAGAAGTAAAGCTGTCACTGTTTGCAGATGACATGATACTATACGTAGAGAATCCTAAAGATGCTACCAGAAAACTCCTAGAGCTAATCAATGAATTTGGTAAAGTAGCAGGATACAAAATTAATGCACAGATATCTCCTGCATTTCTATACACTAATGACGAAAAATCTGAAGGTGAAATTAAGAAAACACTCCCGTTTACCATTACAACAAAAAGAATAAAATATCTAGGAATAAACCTACCTAAGGAGACAAGACCTGTATGCAGAAAATTATAAGACACTGATGAAAGAAACTAAAGATGATACAAATAGATGGAGAGATATACCATGTTCTTGGATTGGAAGAATCAACATTGTGAAAATGACTCTACTACCCAAAGCAATCTACAGATTCAATGCAATCCCTATCAATCTACCAATGGCATTTCTCACAGAACTAGAAAAAAATTTTTCACAATTTGTATGGAAACACAAAAGACCCCGAATAGCCAAAGCAATCTTGAGAATGAAAAATGGAGCTGGGGTAATCAGGCTCCCTGAATTCAGACTATATTACAAAGCTGCAGTAATCAAGACAGTTTGGTACTGGCACAAAAACAGAAATATAGATCAATGGAACAGGATAGAAAGCCCAGAGATAAACCCACGCACATATGGTCACCTTATCTTTGATAAAGGAGGCAAGCATATACAGTGGAGAAAAGACAGCCTCTTCAATAAGTGGTGCTGGGAAAATTGGACAGGTACATGTAAAAGTATGAAATTAGAACACTCCCTGACACCATGCACAAAAATAAACTCAAAATGGATTAAAGACCTAAGTGTAAGGCCAGACACTATCAAACTCTTAGAGGAAAACATAGGCAGAACACTCTATGAGATACATCACAGCAAGATTCTTTTTGACCCAGCTCCTAGAGAAATGGAAATAAGAACACAAATAAACAAATGGGACCTAATGAAACTTAAAAGCTTTTGCACAGCAAAGGAAACCATAAACAAGACCAAAAGACAACCATCAGAATGGGAGAAAATATTTGCAAATGAAGCAACTGACAAAGGATTAATCTCCAAGATTTACAAGCAGCTCACACAGCTCAATAACAAAAAAACGAACAACCCAATCCAAAAATGGGCAGAAGACCTAAATAGACATTTCTCCAAAGAAGATATACAGATTGCCAACAGACACATGAAAGAGTGCTCAACATCATTAATCATTAGAGAAATGCAAATCAAAACTACAATGAGATATCATCTCACACCGGTCAGAATGGCCATCATCAAAAAATCTAGAAACAATAAATGCTGGAGAGGGTGTGGAGGAAAAGGAACACTCTTGCACTGTTGGTGGGAATGTAAATTGATACAGCCACTATGGAGAACAGTATGGAGGTTCCTTAAAAAACTACAAATAGAACTACCATACGACCCAGCAATCCCACTACTGGGCATATACCCTGAGAAAACCAGAATTCAAAAAGAGTCATGTACCAAAATGTTCATTGCAGCTCTATTTACAATAGCCAGGACATGGAAGCAACCTAAATGTCCACCGACAGATGAATGGATAAAGAAGATGTGGCACATATATACAATGGAATATTACTCAGCCATAAAAAGAAATGAAATGGAGGTATTTGTAATGAGGTGGATGGAGTTAGAATCTGTCATACAGAGTGAAGTAAGTCAGAAAGAGAAAAACAAATACAGTATGCTAGCACATATATATGGAATCTAAGGGAAAAAAAAAAAAAGCCATGAAGAACCTAGTGGCAAGACAGGAATAAAGACACAGACCTACTAGAGAATGGACTTGAGGATATGGGGAGGGGGAGGGGTGAGATGTGACAGGGTGAGAGAGTGTCATGGACATATATACACTACCAAATGTAAAATAGATAGCTAGTGGGAAGCAGCCGCATAGCACAGGGAGATCAGCTCGGTGCTTTGTGACCACCTAGAGGGGTGGGATAGGGAGGGTGGGAGGGAGGGAGATGCAAGAGGGAAGAGATATGGGAACATATGTATATGTATAACTGATTCACTTTGTTATAAAGCAGAAGCTAACACACCATTGTAAAGCAATTATACTTCAATAAAGATGTTTAAAAAAAAAAAACCACATGGGGGACAAAAATATCCATGACAGCTTTGAACAACTAGAAAAGGTGGGAAGATTTACCCAACTGAGGTACTAAAACTTATTATGAAGCTATTCTAACTAAGAGAAGGTAGTTTGGTCAGAGAGATAGACAAGGAGCTCAGTGGAACGAAAACCGCATTAAAAGAACCAGAAATTTATGGAAACTTGATGTACAGCAAAGGGGCAGTGTGGATCAAAATGATAGTAATAATAATAATAATAATATCTCAATAAGATCCCCACCTGTAATACACACAAACACACACATACACACACACGACAAATAAAGTGAGATCAAAGGCATTAATGGAAAGAGCAAAACTTGATCGAGAAGTGAAAACCACTAGGATTGACACATATACTTTATTGATACTATGTATAAAATAGACAAGTGATGGGAACATACCATATAGCACAAGGAACTCTACCTAACGCACTGTGGAACCTAAATGGGAGGGAAGTGCAAAAGGGAGTGGATATCTGTATGTGTATGGCTGATTCATTTTCTTGTGCAGTGGAGGCTAACACAACATTGTAAAGCAACCATACTCCAATAAAAATTTTTTTAGAAAAAGAATTGAAAACCTTTTTTAAAAAATACATCACAAAATCTCCAAATGATACCAATAGTCTGCTTTGTGGACCACACCAAAGGAAGAGGGACTCTCCCATATGTGCCAAGGAAGCAAAGATAAGAATATTTGTGCAAAATTGTACTAGCAAAACATTAAAGATTTAATATACATCACAAAAAAATCAATACATTGTAGCATACTCTTATAATGGAAGCTATAGAGCAGTGGAAATTAAGAAAATGAAGCTACATATACTAACATAAATAAATCCCACAAACTGTGTTAAGTATAAAAATAAAACTTCAAGGATGCTGTATACAGTATAATAGCATTTATATAAAAGTTAAAACATGCAAGTAGTATTATATATTGCTTAAGGATTTATACATATGTTGTAGAAGTACGAAATCATGATTGAGATTATAAATACCAAAGCCAGGAGAGTAATTTTAAAAGGAACAACAGATTATAATAAAATGTGAACAGTTTGCAAATATAGCATGGTAGATAGGTCCATGGATATTTTTATATTATTCTCTATAAATTTCAGAATAGAAAAATGCTTATTCAACTTAGTGGTTTTAAATATATATGTGTTAAAATGAAATCACACTTGTGAAAGCTCTGGATGTAAGTAAGAAGTGCTCTGAAAATTAAAGGTTGTTCACGATCAGGGGCACAATGGAAATCTGTTTTCTGGATCTACTTGTTTCTCTTTTGGATGGAGGCAGTTTGAAGCTCAATGCATCAGGGTCAGACATTACGGATCTCCATGACCTACGTCCATCCTTGACTCAGCTCCAAAGCTCAGACAGAAGGAACATAGGAGGGTGTGTGGAAGGGAGCATGTGAATGGTAGAGGTGGGGACAGCAGAGTGAAGGGGGTCAGTCTTGGGTCACCTCCAGTCCTTACAGCTTCTCTCCACTTGAGCCCCTTGCACAGGGCAGGAAGCAGTGTATCGAAGAGTATGCAATAGCTATTGGGGAAAACATTCATTCATTAATTCCACAAATGTTTTTTGAGTACACACTATGTGGCAGGCACTCAGCACGGCCTGGGTTCATGGCACTCAACAGAAGTGAAGTCCCTACTCACTACACCCAACACCACTTTCTAAGTTGTGAACTCTCTCCCGTACCCACATTCATCTGTGTTACTAGTCAGCACATCCAAGTCCCCCAGATAGGTTCCATTAGTTGATTTTAATAATACTTTCCTTTTTCATTCCTAGGCTATACCATGTGATAACTGAATATACAATGGTTTATGGAGGGACTCTTTGGAGTTTGGGCCTCAAATCTTGGACCTTTATCGTAACTCCATACCTTGGCTCCTCACCTCCAGGGTCCCAACGAACATAATTATAAAAACTTCAAATTGCAGGGTACTAAATAATGTATGAGAGTTGAAAGCCTCTGAGAATTCCAAGACACATTGGGAAGAAATAAGATTGTTCAGAACTCTTCCTTGAGGCTGGATTGCTGCGTGACTTTTGGGCTTGCCCTAGATTCCTCTTGCCAGCTCAGGAAGGTGGCCCTGATCTCCCTCTCTAAGGATTAAGGCTGCCATCAACTCACCTGTTATAAGCTCCACCACCTGTGGAAGTAGGTGATTATGAAACTGATTACCAGCAGAACCGTGAAGGCCAGGAGGAAAGCCACAAAGATAAGGGCAGGCATCTCTGGACCTAGGCAGAGAAGATATCAAATTGGACTCTGTGAGTTAATACCTCACTCCACTTGGAGACAGAGGTCACCCAGTTTCTCACAGGTGTAGAGGTCAGCTTACCTGGGCTCCCAGTACATTTGTATGTGCCCGGGGCACATACAATGGGTCTGTATATGCAGCGAACAGTATGAGGCTGTCCTGGATGCGAGACTGTGCCTCATGCTGCACCTTACAGGTGAGCACACGCTCAGACCCCTGCAGCGAGGCATTCACCAAATGCAAGCTTTCCAGGGTGTAGGTCCCATCACTATTCTGCTTTGACTTGGGCTGCTCAGCTCCCTTGAACATATGGAAGTTCTTCAACCAGGTGAGATGCATACTCTGTGGATAGAATCTCTGCACAAGGCAGGTAACAGCCACCAAGTCCAAGGAGGGTGAAGACTGGGAAACGGTCACTGCAAGGGGAAACTGACACAGTCCAGAGAAAGCAGACAATTACTGTAGGAAGTTCACTGTGGGAACCTGGGGGCTCCTTGAGCATGGGGTTGTCTGTCCAGGGCCTGCCACAGAGGAGGAGTTAGATATTGGTTAACAGATGCATGCATAAGTAATCTCATGGTTGAATGAGAGTGGGAATGCATGAGTGAATGCATGCTTGGATGGAAGCATGGAATGATGAAGCTGTCCTAATCTTTCCTTTCCTTTCCACTGTGGCCATTAAATAGGAAAAGGTGAACCTGAATTCTATTTAAGGACCTATATATCAGTTGACTTACTCTATGACTTTATGAAGATTCCTAGCCTCTAATCTTCATGACTACACAATACTAATATTTGACAGAGGAAGAAACTTAGGTTTGGAGAAGTTAAGTATTTACTCAAGGTCACAAGTGGCAAAGCAGGGGTTACGCCAGACACAGGGTTTAACCATTTGCTATTCTGACACCCAAATTATAAGGCTATAAGAATGTACGATTGCAGGCTGCTGGAATTATTACCTAAAAACTTCTGGAATTTTTTTCAACCAGATTTTTCAGCTATGAAGTAGAATATATGTATACTGAAGAACATTTGGGAGATTTCTAAAATACTAAAAGCCATTAAGGGTTTCAGTAGAATTCATAGGAACACACAGCATGGTGCAGTTTTCACACTAAACCAAGGGTTGGGAGAACAAGATTCTGGTCCCTGCACTGACACCACAGCCAAATGCAAGACCCTGTGCAGGTCACCTTCCCTCTGTTTCCAAGACCCTTATTATGAAATTGTCTAAGGTCAGATCAGCTTTCAGGGGTCCAGTTAAGACAGACTTCAGCTCTTGGTCTAGGGTAGAGAGAGAAACTCCTTTTATGTAGTGCAGTTTGAAAGAACTAAGGGTATGTTTGTTCCCCAAATATTGTTTCTTTATACTCAACCCACCTCGACCTATATGGTTACATCAATGATACTGCTAATGGGTGGGACAGCCAAGCAAGACACCATCCCCAGAAGGTCACTATCTGTTCTCAATCTTTCCCCGTCAGCACACAGGCAGGGATTCCTACCAAGCAAAGAGCAGAACCCTGAGAACAGATTGTGAAGGTCTGGTAACTAGGTGGTGCCTGTGGAGAACGGGCCAGGGCAAGGTACCACCAAGCAAGTGCCATGGTCTCCAAAGGGTGACAAGGACCAATAAAAGGATGGAGGGTCTCAGCGAGACCACACCCGTCACCAGTGAATTCTCTGGGCTGTAAGGTGTCCAGGACACTGTTGGGAGGACAGAGACCCAGGCACAGCTGATGGTAACTGCTCCCATGCACTGGGAGAGCAGTGTTTGAGTCACTGCACATGTGTTAGCTTATTTATTCTTCACAACCAAATGATATAAACACATACAGCTATTTGGTATTAGAAAAGACAACAAAAAGCCAATAGAAGGACCCTACAAAATCATGTCCCAGTTTCAGTGAAATTGTCAAAGAGGAATTGATTCAAATTTGAACTTGAAAAACACTTCAATTATAAAAATAATTTTATTTAAGTTATATTTTAATTAAGCATAGCATATAATGACAACTATGCACCAACTCTTGGAAGGAACAAGTGTTGGGAGTGTAAGGAAGTTGGCATAATTTTTTTCCTAAAAATTTATACCAAGTACCATCAAACCCTTCATTTAAAATTTCACATTCAGACACAATCATTACAAGGTAATTTTGAGGGAGGAGCTTCAAGATGGAAGAAGAGTAGGACGTGGAGATCACCTTCCTCCCCACAAATACATCAGAAATAGACCTACATGTGGAATAACTCCCACAGAACACCTACTGAACGCTGGCAGAAGAACTCAGACCTCCCAAAAGGCAAGAAACTCCCCCACGTACCTGGGTACGGCAAAAGAAAAAAGAAAAAAACAGAGACAAAAGAATAGGGGCAGGACCTGCACCAGTGGGAGCGAGCTGTGAAAAGGTTTCCACACACTAGGAAGCCCCTTCACAGGCAGAGACTGCGGGTGGCGGAGGGGGGATGCTTCAGAGCCACGGAGGAGAGCGCAGCCACAGGGGTGCGGAGGGCAAAGCGGAGAGATTCCCGCACAGAGGATCAGTGCTGACCAGCACTCACCAGCTGGAGAGGCTTGTCTGCTCACCTGACGGGGCGGGTGGGGGTTGGGAGCTGAGGCTCTGGGATCCGGAGGTCGGATCCCAGGGAGAGGACTGGGGTTGGCTGCGTGAACACAGCCTGAAGGGGGCTAGTGCGCCACAGCTAGACGGGAGTGTGTCCAGGAAAAGGTCTGGAGCTGCCAAAGAGGCAAGAGACTTTCTTGCCTCTTTGTTTCACGGTGCACGAGGCGAGGGGATTAAGAGCGCCGCCTAAATGAGCTCCAGAGACCAGTGCGAGCCGAGCCGCAGCTACGAGCGCGGCCCCCACAGACAGGCATGAGACCCTAAGGCTGCTGCTGCAGCCACCAAGAAGCTTGTGTGCAAGCACAGGTCACTATCCACACTTTCCTTCCCAGGAGGCTGTGCAGCCCGCCACTGCCAGGATCCAGGGATCCAGGGACAACTTCCCCGGGAGAACACACCGTGCGCCTCAGGCTGTTGCAACATCATGCAGCCTCGCCCCGCATTCCATACCACTCCCCCCCCCCCCCCCCGCCGCCTGAGTGAGCCATAGCCCACTAATCAGCTGCTCCTTTAATCCCGTGCTGTCTGAGCGAAGAACAGATGCCCTCAGGAGACCTACATGCAGAGGCGGGGCCAAACCCAAAGCTGAACCCCCCGAGCTGTGCGAACAAAGAATAGAAAGGGAAATCTCTCCCAGCAGCCACAGGAGCAGCAGATTAAATCTCCACAATCAACTTGATGTACCCTGAATCTGTGGAACACCTGAATAGACAACGAATCATCCCAAATTGAGGAGGTGGACTTTGGGAGCAACAATATATATATATATATTTTTTCCTTTTTCTCTTTTTTCTGAGCCGAGTGGATGACAGGGTCTTGGTGCTCCGGCCGGGGGTTAGGCCTGTGCCTCTGAGTTGGGTGAGCCGACTTCAGGACATTGATCCACCAGACACCTCCCAGCTCCACATAATATCAAACAGCAATAATCTCCCAGAGATCTCCACCTCAACGCCAAGACCCAGGTCCACTCAACGACCAGCAAGCTACAGTGCTAGTCACCCTATGCCAAACAACTAGCAAGAAAGGAACACAACCCCAGCCATTAGCAGAGAGGCTGCCTAAAATCATAAGGTCACAGAAACCCCAAAACACATCACTGGACGTGGTCCTGCCCACCAGAAAGACAAGATCCAGCCTCATCCTCCAGAACACAAGTACCAGTCCCCTCCACCAGGAAGCCTACACAACCCACTGAAGCAACCATATACACTGGGTACAGACACCAAAATCCAAGGGAACTATGAACATGCAGCCTGCGAAAAGGAGACCACAAACACAGTAAGATAAGCAAGATGAGAAGACAGAGAAACACACAGCAGACGAAGGAGCAAGGTAAAAACCCACCAGACCAAACAAATGAAGAGGAAATAGGTAGTCTACTTGAAGAAGAATTCAGAATAATGATAGTAAAGATGATCCAAAATCTTGGAAATCGAATGGAGAAAATATAAGAAACGTTTAACAAGGACCTAGAAGAACTAAAGAGCAAACAAACAATGATGAACAATACAATAAATGAAACTAAAAATCCTCTAGAAGGAATCAATAGCAGAATAACTGAGGCAGAAGAAAGGATAAATGACCTGGAAGATAAAATAGTGGAAATAACTACTGCAGAGCAGAAAAAAGAAAAAAGAATGAAAAGAACTGAGGACAGTCTCAGATACCTCTGGTACAATATTAAACGCACCAACATTCGAATTATAGGGGCCCCAGAAGAAGAAGAGAAAAAGAAAGGGACTGAGGAAATATTTGAAGATATTATAGTTGAAAACTTCCCTAATATGGGAAAGGAAATAGTTAATCGAGTCAAGGAAGGGCAGAGAGTCCCATACAGGATAAATCCAAGGAGAAACATGCCAAGACACATATTAATCAAACTATCAAAAATTAAATACAAAGACAAAATTTTAAAGCAGCAAGGGAAAAACAACAAATAATATACAAAGGAATCCCCGTAAGGTTAACAGCTGAGCTTTCAGCAGAAACTCTGCAAGCCAGAAGGGAGTGGCAGAACATATTTAAAGTGATGAAAGGGAAAAACCTACAACCAAGATTACTCTACCCAGCAAGGATCTCATTCAGGGTCGATAGACAAATTAAAACCTTTGCAGACAAGCAAAAGCTAAGAGAATTCAGCACCACCAAACCAGCTTTACAACAAATGCTAAAGGAACTTCTCTAGGCAGGAAAAACAAGAGAAGGAAAAGACCTACAATAACAAACCCAAAACAATTACGAAAATGGGAATAGGAACATACATATCAATAATTACCTTAAATGTAAATGGATTAAATGCTCCACCAAAAGACATAGACTGGCTGAATGGATACAAAAACAAGACCTGTATATATGCTGTCTACAAGAGACCCACTTCAGACCTAGGGACACATACAGACTGAAAGTGAGGGGATGGAAAAAGATATTCTATGCAAATGGAAATCAAAGGAAAGCTGGAGTAGCAATTCTCATATCAGACAAAATAGACTTTAAAACAAAGACTATTATAAGAGACAAAGAAGGACACTACATAATGATCAAGGGATCAATCCAAGAAGAAGATATAACAATTGTAAATATCTATGCACCCAATATAGGAGCACCTCAATTCATAAGGCAAATACTAACAGCCATAAAAGGGGAAATTGACAGTAACACAATCATAGTAGGGGACTTTAACACCCCACTTTCACCAATGGACAGATCATCCAAAATGAAAATAAATAAGGAAACACAAGCTTTAAGTGATACATTAAACAAGATGGACTTAATTGATATTTACGGGACATTCCATCCAAAAACACCAGAATACACTTTCTTCTCAAGTGCTCATGGACCATTCTCCAGGATAGATCATATCTTGGGTCACAAATCAAGCCTTGGTAAATTTAAGAAAATTGAAATTGTATCAACTGTCTTTTCTGAACACAAAGCTAAGATACTAGAAATCAATTACAAGAAAAACTCTGTAAAAAAAATACAAACACATGGAAGCTAAACAATACACTACTTAATAACCAAGAGATCACTGAAGAAATCAGAGGAAATCAAAAATACCTAGAAACAAATGACAATGAAAACACGACGACCCAAAACCTATGGGATGCAGCAAAAGCAGTTCTAAGAGGGAAATTTAGAGCAATACAATCCTACCTTAAGAAACAAGAAACATCTCAAATAAGCAACCTAACTTACACCTAAAGCAATTAGAGAAAGAAGAACAACAAAAAGAAAAACCCAAAGTTAGCAGAAGGAAAGAAATCATAAAGATCAGAACAGAAATAAATGAAAAAGAAATGAAGGAAACAATAGCAAAGATCAATAATACTAAAAGCTGGGTCTTTGAGAAGATAAACAAAATTGATAAACCATTAGCCAGACTCATCAAGAAAAAAAGGGAGAAGACTCAAATCAGTAGAATGAGAAATGAAAAAAGAGAAGCAACAACTGACACTGCAGGAATACATAGGATCATGAGAGATTACTACAAGCAACTCTATGCCAATAAAATGGACAACCTGGAAGAAATGGACAAATTCTTCGAAAAGCACAACCTTCCAAGACTGAACCAGGAAGAAATAGAAAATATAAACAGACCAATCACAAGCACTGAAATTGAGACTGTGATTAAAAATCTTCCAACAAACAAAAGCCCAGGACCAGATGGCTTCACAGGCGAACTCTATCAAACATTTAGAGAAGAGCTAACACCTATCCTTCTCAAACTCTTCCAAAATATAGCAGAGGGAGAAACACTCCCAAACTCATTCTACGAGGCCTCAATCGCCCTGGTACCAAAACCAGACAAAGATGTCACAAAGAAGGAAAACTAAAGGCCAATATCACTGATGAATACAGATACAAAAATCCTCAACAAAATACTAGCAAACACAATCCAACAGCACATTAAAGGATCATAGACCATGATCAAGTGGGGTTTATCCCAGGAATGCAAGGATTCTTCAATATACACAAATCAATCAATGTGATACACCATATTAAGAAACTGAAGAATAAAAACCATATGATCATCTCAATAGATGCAGAAAAAGCTTTTGAAAAAATTCAACACCCATTTATGATAAAAACCCTCCAGAAAGTAGGCATAGAGGCAACTTACCTCAACATAATAAAGGCCATATATGACAAACCCACAGCCAATATCTTCCTCAATGGTGAAAAACTGAAACCATTTCCACTAAGATCAGGAACAAGACAAGGATGCCCACTCTCACCACTATTATTCAACATTGTTTTGGAAGTTTTAGCTACAGCAATCAGAGAAGAAAAAGAAATAAAAGGAATCCAAATTGGAAACGAAGAAGTAAAGTTGTCACTGTTTGCAGATGACATGATACTATACATAGAGAATCCTAAAGATGCTACCAGAAAAACTACTAGAGCTAATCAATGAATTTGGTAAAGTAGCAGGATACAAAATTAATGCACAAAAATCTCTTGCATTCCTATACACTAATAATGAAAAATATGAAAGTGAAATTAAGGAAACACTCCCATTTACCACTGCAACAAAAAGAACAAAATACCTAGGAATAAACCTACCTAAGGAGACAAAAGATCTGTATGCAGAAAATTATAAGACACTGATGAAAGAAACTAAAGATGATACAAATAGATGGAGAGATATACCATGTTCTTGGATTGGAAGAATCAACATTGTGAAAATGACTCTACTACCCAAAGCAATCTACAGATTCAATGCAATCCCTATCAAACTACCAATGGCATTTCTCACAGAACTAGAACAAAAAATTTCACAATTTGTATGGAAACACAAAAGACCCCGAATAGCTAAAGCAATATTGAGAAAGAAAAATGGAGCTGGAACAATCAGGCTCCCTGACTTCAGACTATACTACAAAGCTACAGTAATCAAGACAGTATGGTACTGGCACAAAAACAGAAACATAGATCAATGGAACAGGATAGAAAGCCCAGAGATAAACGCACATACATATGCTCACCTTATCTTTGATAAAGGAGGCAAGAATATACAGTGGAGAAAAGACAGCCTCTTCAATAAGTGGTGCTGGGAAAACTGGACATGTAAAAGAATGAAATTAGAACACCCCCTAACACCATACACAAAAATAAACTCAAAATGGATTAAAGACCTAAATGTAAGGCCAGACACTATCAAACTCTTAGAGAAAACATAGACAGAACACTCCATGACATAAATCACAGCAATATCCTATTGGACCCACCTCCTAGAGAAATGGAAATAAAAACAAAAATAAACAAATGGGACCTGGTGAAACTTAAAAGCTTTTGCACAGCAAAGGAAACCATGAACAAGACGAAAAGACAACCCTCAGAGTGGGAGAAAATATTTGCAAATGAAGCAACTGACAAAGGGTTAATCTCCAAAGTTTACAAGCAGCTCATGCAGCTCAATATCAAAAAAACAAATAACCCAATCCAAAAATGGGCAGAAGACCTAAATAGACATTTCTCCAAAGAAGTTATACAGATTGCCAACAAACACATGAAAGAATGCTCAACATCATTAATCATTAGAGAAATGCAAATCTAACCTACAATGAGATATCATCTCACACCAGTCAGAATGGCCATCATCAAAAAATCTACAAGCAATCAATGCTGGAGGGGGTGTGGAGAAAAGGGAATACTCTTGCACTGTTGGTGGGAATGTAAATTGATACAGCCACTATGGAGAACAGTATGGAGGTTCCTTAAAAAACTAAAAATAGAGCTACCATACGACCCTGCAATCCCACTACTGGGCATATACCCTGAGAAAACCATAATTCAAAAAGAGTCATGTAGCACAATGTTCATTGCAGCTCTATTTACAATAGCCAGGACATGGAAACAACCTAAGTGTCCATCGACAGAAGAATGGATAATGACGATGTGGCATATATATGCAATGGAATATTAGTCAGCCATAATAAGAAATGAAATTGAGTTATTTGTAGTGAGGTGGATCGACCTAGAGTCTGTCATACAGAGTGAAGTAAGTCAGAAAGAGAAAAACAAATACAGTATGCTAACACATATATATGGGATCTAAAAAAAAAAAAAAGTTCATGAAGAACCTAGGGGCAGGATGGGAATAAAGATGCAGACTTACCAGAGAATGTATTTGAGGACATGGGGAAGGGGAAGGGTAAGCTGAGACGAAGTGAGAGAGTGGCATGGACATATATACACTACCAAATGGAAAACAGATAGCTAGTGGGAAGCAGCTAGCCCAGCACAGGGAGATCAGCTCGGTGCTTTGTGACCACCTAGAGGGGTGGGATAGGGAGGGTGCGAGGGAGGGAGATGCAAGAGGGAAGAGATATGGGATATATGTATATGTATAGCTGATTCATTTTGTTATAAAGCAGAAAGTAACACACCATTGTAAAGCAATTATACTACAATAAAGATGTTAAAAATAAATAAATGAATAAAAATTTTAAAAAAATAAATTAAAAAGGTAATTTCAAAAAATTATTTAACTGTTCTATCAACTTTAAGGGGCCTCTTTTCATCAAAATGTTCTCTTTTGAAGTGCCCGCAGGATCATTATGATCATAGATTTTTTTTCTTTCTTGTTTCATCTTTAAATGTGGGAAGATTCACTTGGGATCCCAGCAGTTCTAAAACATCATTTACATCAATTACTTGAAATACACTTTGCCAAGTCTCTGATTTCACTTAGCAATGGATGTGGATTCTGATTGTACAGTGTGGTCTGATGTTTGCCACATTTCAATTTAGGAACCACCCACCCCCTAGAGCACAGGGTTTCTGGGTCCCACACCACCTCCTGCAGCCACCTGACCTCAGGGCAGCAGTGCTGGGTGGTGCCACCTTCTGTCTCAGATCCCTGAAGCTCTCCCGCAATGCTCTGCCTCAGGAATTCTCCACGATCGTGAAATGCCATACAGCCCATGCAGGCACATCCCAGCCTCCCTCCTCCATGGACAATCCTGAGGAAGAGTCTACAGAGTTCCTCAGAGGGTCCCCAGTGGCGCTGAGCCTCAGTCATCCACAGGGGCACCCAGTTCAACAATACCCATTCTGGGGTGTCCCTCATTCCCTGTCTCACTAGCTCCATCTCTTATCCCAGCCTCACTGAATCATCTCACAACCACCTGCACCCAAGACCTAGTTTCAGGCTGTGCCTCCAGGGAAACACAAAGAAAGACACCCAGAAAGTTATTTCCATGATGGGAAACCCAACCTGAGATGCAGGAAGTGTTGAGCAGGGAGGGTTTAATGAGGGGGCTAATTTATAAATAATCAATTTGTTTGTGAATATTTTTATAATCTATGACTTTTGCTTCTCCAAACAATTGTCCTAACTCCAGGGAATTATATAAAAATACTCCCTGCATTATCATTTTCCTATTTTGCACTCAAAGATACTGAGACTCAGAGAACTTAAACAATAAGCAGGAGGTCCCACAGCTGGTGAATAGCAGTCAGAGCCTGAATACATGTCAAAAGTTCTCTCACTCACCAGCTTCACAGCCTTGGGCAGACTTCACTTATTACAACCTCAGTTTCCTTCTATAAACCATGAATGCGATAAGCAGTACAGGGCAGTTGTACACATTAAATAAGCCAATCCATACAAATGTGTATATTGACAGTGTGCTGTGCTCACTTGAGTCATTAATATCAATATTTTATCCATGTAAAATGATGCGTTTCCCTCCACAATAATAGCAAAAAACTGAGGAAAATATTTTGTAAACTTTAAAGTCCTATAAATATTTAAGGAATTAAATTTACTGCTGTGCAGCCTTGGACAACTCACTTGCCTTCTCTGGGCTTTAGAGTTGTAAACAATGAGATGATCACTAAGATTCCTACTAGGTACACTATGAAGGGATTTCATATAATGTGATTTGCAGACCAGTCAAGCATTGATCTAGGCCAAGAAAATCAAAATCAATAAAAAAAAAAACTGATGAAAAATTAAGCCCTTACCCAGATATGAGTAAAGATAAAAAAAAATCATCATTGCATCTAAAATTTAGAAGTTCACAAAGGCCTTTAAATCCTCTTCATATAAAAAAATTATAATAATAAAATTAAATTCCCAGAAGATATTTGTTCTCCATTTTACAGCTGAAGAAACTGAGTTCTGAGAAGTGACGTGAATAGTAATAATAAAGAAAAATAACAATTGTCACTTCTCTGTGGTTAATGAGCAAGAGATGTGTTAATTACTTTACCAGTATCATTTCACTGAATTCTTGCCACAACAAAGTGAGGGATATCCCATTTATCAGTTGAGGAAACTAAGGCTCAGAAACTTCAAGTCCAACTCTGCACTAACCCGTCTGGACAAAGAGAATGTCCTTATCACGGAGGTACTGGTCTAGCTGGATGGTTTTCTGGGAAACCAGTGTGGACCTGTGCTTGACTTGGCAGAGGACAGGGGAGTACACGTTGTCAGCCTGCAGAGAGATGAGCACACTTCTGGTCACATTGTAGGTGTCTCCACTAAGGTGGACGCTGGTCTGGGGCTTTAATAGCTGGTGGGTGTTTTTAATGCAGGTCACAGTAACCTGACATGTGCAGAATCTGGAGGACATGAAGGTCATTTGGATGCTTCTGCCCAGCTCAGATCACTGAAGGGGGCCTTGCAGGGCATAAGAGTGTCTGCTCCTGCCTGTAGGAGAGACCCCACCTGTGAGAGGAGCCCAAACCCAGTGAGAACAAATCCTCAGCATCACCGTGGAGAAGCCCCATTGCCTCCCCTTCCATAGGCTTTAAAGATTACATTCTGACAGTTCAGTTATGAAGCTGATATCAGAGGCCAGACAAGAAGCTACAGGGACCACAGCAGTTTGTAAGGAGTCCGACTCCCAACCACACCTCACAGCCAACACCCACATCCCACAGCCCTGCTTACAGACTCTGAGACCTATCCCACCAAATTCTCACTGCAGCCCTAGGAGGAGGGAGCTACTCCTATCCCCATTTCACAGACGAAGACAGTGAGGCCCAGAGCCTAAGTACCTTGTCCAAGATCCACAGCTGGTCAGTAGAGCCGAGGTTCTTAGCCAGAAAGTAAGGACACAGAGTCTGTGCTCAGTGACCAGGCTCAGCTCTGTCCTCAGTCCCTAGACAGGGAAGGGTGTCTCACTGCTCCCAGAACAGCACAGAGACAGGGTAGGACCACAGGCTTTGGGGTCACACTCAGCCCAAGTTTGCATTCCCAGCCCCTCCACTGCATAAGCCTGGACAACTCAACTCTCTAAGCCTCAGTTTCCTCATCTTTAAAATGGGGATGATTCTTAATTCTCAGAGTTAATTAATAAATTACATACAGTAACTAGTAAAGAATATGAGACACATGGTGGTCACTCTATAAATGATAACTATCGTCATCCAATACTCACAACCACCACCTAAAGAATTGGTATTAATTATATTTCTAATGTTAGAGGGGGAAAGGCTGAGAGGGTTAGTAACTCACCCAAGTTCCTCACAGTAAACAGAACTCACATTCCAACCCCAGACTCCAAGTCAAGGGCTCTTTCTGTTACATCACAGCTGCCTCTATTTCTCCATAGTTTCCCCATAATAATCAGTGAACTTCAATCATTTCCTACTTTCAACCCAGCATGGTCTGGGCATCATGGAGACTGCCATCAGTCTTTACAGAGCACCCACTGTGCGTTCTAATGTCTGGATGCCAAGCAGGGGTCAAAAGAAGGGGTTCCAGCTGGTCCCCACCTGGTGGGCATAACAGTCCTCATTGCTCAGAGGAGGTAACTGAGCTCAGAAACAGCAGTGCTTTGCCTGAGGTCCCAGGTGGCCCGTGGCAGCTCTGCCAGGTGACACTGATCCATTTGACTCCAAAGTCTGGCCACGACTGAACTTAAGAGCCAGTATCTGCTTCAGGGCTGTGAGGGTCTCAGCACGGAGGAGACGCATAAATGGACAAAACCCCCTGTAGGGACTTGCAAGAGGCCCCATAGTTTCAGAGCCAATGGTGAGAATTGAATGATGTGGGCAGACATGACAATTCAGGAAGAAATAAATATGAATACAGAGTATCTAAGAGGGGAATTTGCAAAAGACTTGAGATAACACTAAGATTCGTATTCTTAGACAGGATGGAGGAAAAAATACAGAAAACACATTGAATTGTGAACAGACAGCCCTGTCTTCTAATCCAAGCTCTGCTACTTGAGACCCCTGAGACTGGTCCCTCTGCTGCCTATCCTGGCTGTCAAACATCAGACAACATATGTGAGGATGCCTGTCACACAGTAAGTGCTCTACAGGTGTCAGCAAACATGACCAGAAGCACAGAGGTGGGAGTGTGTAAGGGGTGAGAGCTGAAGAAGGGCTTTAGGGGTCAGGCTGAGAAGGTGTTGCTGCAAAGACACGTTAACAACAAACAGAAGGAGGTCTGATGTCAGAAAAAGAAGTTTCCCCGCTGCAGATCACAAGGCACATCAAACAGCCACACAGGGGAGTGGTAGAATCAAAGTGATGCTCTCACGGGGCTAACCTTGCAGCAGTGGGACAGATACATGCATGCAAGTGAAGGGGAAAAATAAGACAGAGAGAAAAAACTCAGCATGAGTCAATAAAGAAATAGTGTAACTTGCTTTGGATCAGAAAGGACCAGTTTGTAATTTTTCACACAGATCTATATATCCTGCTGGGTGGATGTTTTTCTTATTTCTTCTGGACACACACCAAAAAAAGGCACTGAGAAGTTGAAAGGTAGTGGGTTCATTGCCCCTGAGAATTCTTAGAGCAGGCAGAAAAGACCAGTTCTTTCAGGGAGAAATAGAATGCAGGGTCAATGCTCCTGTTGTGAAGATGTGTGGTTTTGCAGCCCAGCATCCTGTCTACCCTTTTGCTTGTGGTGGCTTGGGCTGTAATACATGCTACAGGCCCAGAAGCTCACACTGCCTGTAGGGAGTTGTCTTATCCCACTTCCTGTGGTTCTGGAGAGCTGTCAGTCCACACTCTGGCTCACCCTTGGCTGGTCCAGGTCTGGCCAATTCTAATACTCCTATCTCTCCACCTCTCCTCCCCTCCCCAATTTATCCCCTCTGGCCCAGTCATTCACTCTCCCAAGCTGAGTCAAGCTGGACCAAGGAAAGATCCGTCCTCAGGGTCTGAACTGCTGGTGGGCAGCTCCCCCTAGTGGAGAATGTTATCTAGGACACAAAAGGTAGATAGGAGGAGATAGAAGATTTGGATAGGGTTGGGGTGAGAAAGAGAAGAAGCAGAAGGAAAATGAGGGACAGAGGAGGGGAGAAGAGAGAAAAAAGAGACTGAGAAAGAAGTGAGAGAGAGCAAACTCAGTAGTAGAGAGAATGAGAATCCTGCACCTGCACCCTCCCTGCTTCCCAGGCAATCTTGTCAAGAATTCTGGCCTCTCTTTAAAATTGAACTCCAGAAACTCTCAGCTGAACCAGTCTTGATTATAACTTTCCTGGAAGGGATTTTGGTGCCCATCTCTCCTTAATCTCTGCCTTTTCCTGCAGTCAAGAGAACTTTCAACCTGAAGAGTGCATGGAATTGGCGAAGTCCTACTCCTTCTTGAGGAAGATACAGGGGAGGCGGGAATGGAACTTGGGGATGAAGGCTTGAGAGTTTTATCCCAATCCCAGGGCATCCTCCCTTCCTTCACCTTCATCCCTTGCTGCCCTGAGTCCCTGACCTACTGCTGTCTGCACCCCAGGCAGATGGCAGGTGTTTCCAGCCTGGCTGCCCAGAGGGGCTGGGCAAGAAGTTGCACCCGCCTTTTCCCACCCTGAGCCCACAAGGTGGTGTTGGCTTGGACTGGGGGCTTTTCATCCTGGACCACCCAGCAGGCAAACTTGCTGCTGTCCAGCATGGCCTCTGCCTGCCAGGTATGCTCCAGAGTGTAGGTCCCGTCTGGGCTTCTGATAACCTGAGGGGACTTCATGGTCTGTGTCTTGCACCTGTACTCCATTCAGGTGAGGTGCAGCTGGTATGGATAGAAGTGGCCCACATGGCACAGGAGATTCACTCTCTAATGCACATGGATTTGCATTCGAGAGGGCTTCGTGGTGATCTTCAGGGTGGGGGCCACTGGACAGAGAAACAGAAAGGAACATCTGTTGAAATTACCCCTATCTGCCTGCCCTCTATGTCTTTCTCTCCCAGGAACCAACCCTAGAGCTTTCATTCTTAAATCGGTTACCTTTTTTGAAAAAGAAATAAGTTTTTCTTGTATGCTCAATGTAAGGCAAATAGAGCTAAGTGTTAGCATTCATTAAATATGGGTAGGGGTACATGGTGTCTGCTATGTTATTTCCTGTGCATTTGAAATATTTCATATCATGAAATATTATTTTAAGAATTATAAACTATAATTTCCATGAGAACAAGGACTTAATTTTATTCATTTCTATATCCTTAGCACCTAGAACAGTGCCTGACACGCAGTAGATATTGTGGATGAATGGATGAATTAATTCATTTGTGTTGAATAAATAATACATATTTAAAATTAAAAATAGTAATGATATTAATAAAACAAAGATGTTTGGAATGGAAGCTTAGTCCAGATAATAATAATAAAATCAAATATACATAAACAACTTACTGAGTGTCAGGCAGTGTTCTACGTGCTTTACAAGAAATAGCTCATTTAATACTCACATGAAACCTACAAGGTAGGTGATAATTTTATTCTCATTCTAAGGGGAAACTGAGGCACAAAGAGGTTAACTTACCGAAGATCACATTGATTGTGAAGTGGTACAGTCGGGACTAAACCCACATGGGGGCCTCTGGAACCCGTGTCTTTAACAACTCTACAGCGGGATCAGCCATGGCAAGGCGGAATTCCAATTTCCCAACTGGAAGTCCAAGGGGGCTTCGGGCAAAAGACTCCGAAAGTCAATCCAGGAAAGCGATGCCCCCACCCAGCCTCCCGCCTCCTCAGCTTGGAGCATTCAGAGAGGTCCGTGCTCTTCCGCAGAGCTCTGCCAGGACCCCGTGCGTGACTTCGCAGGTCATCTCCGACAAGACATCTTGGCGGGACAGTGTCTCCACACCTTACTGGTGACGGAGTAATTGCCTTTGTCGCCGGTCACCAGGTGCTGAGCTGAGGCTGGATGCTCATCTCTGTCCTTCATCCAGGTGACATTGAAGTCTGAGCAGCTGAAGGAATCAGTGGTGCAGTTGAAAGGCACCGGATTCCCAGGGGTTGTCCTGTGAGTTGGGCCCGCCAGAGAGATGAAGGGCTGCCCGTATTGGAAAGAGATGGCTGTGACTGTGCGCTGAGAGCCCGCCGCGTCCCACAGCAGCAGCCGGAGAGAGGCGCCGTGGTGTGTGCAGCCCTGGGGACTTACTATGTGCCCTGTCTGGCTGCAGCCTCGGGGAGCATATAAACAGATGCTAACAAGTAAACAAGCAAATACAGAATTACAACTGGACCTCAGTGACCTCAGGGAAACCCAAAGAGTGCAGACATAGGAAATGCCTGGAGGACTTATTCTGGAAAGGCTGTATGAGAAGGATTCCTGGAGGAGGTGACATCTTGAGCTGAAACTGAGGAACAGATAGGAGCCAGACGTGGGCCAGGGCAGGGGAATAACATTCTAGAAAGTGGGAACAGCAGGTGAGAAGCACCGCGGGCTGGCAGAGTTTGGTTGGCTTGAGAAACTGAGATGTCTGTAGGACTTCCGCATCATGGGCAGAGAGGTCCAGATGGAGAAGAGCCCTGTGGAACATGGGGATGCTCTTGATTCCTTTCTGAGTGTGATGGGAAGCCGTCAGAGATTCTAAACAGAGACGCAAGCTGGTCTCACTGGCATGTTTTAGAAGATAATTGGGGCTGCTGTGTGGAGAATGGAAAGGAGGGTGGTAACCTGGGGGAAGGGAAGCCAATGAGGAAGCAGCACAGAGCTCCAGGTGTGAGGTGATGGTGCCTGGACCAGGGTGGTAAGAAAGGGAGGGACCCATTTGAGGTACATTTGGAAGATACAGCCAGCAAGACTCGTGATAGACTGGAGGGGAGCCAAGGCACAGAATGAACTATGGATAAATGATTCCCAGGTTTTCCTCTTGAACATTTGGGTGGATGGTGGTTCTAGGTTTTGAGATGGGGCTAAATGGACCAAGTTGGGATGGGTGAGACTTGGTGAGGAATCAAGATTTCCATTTTGGACATAAGTGAGAAGCCAAGAATCACTGCGGGCAGGCATGGCTGGCCCTCCTCCTCAGGTCCTTCCCATTATCACCCCATTGGGCCTCCATCCTCTGCTTGTTCACTTCCAGTGACAGGGGGCTTGCTGCACTGGAGGTGGCTTCATCCGTCCTCACAAGCTAGGGTGAGGCCAGAGTACTTCTTCTCCTAACCTAAGATCTATCTCCTAGAGTCATCCTGACAACTGCAGGACTAGACTCTTCCCTCCCCATCAGAACAGACTACAGAGATCTGAGAGCAGAAGTATCTCCAAGTCTTCACTACATCCCCTGAGCCCCTTCTCTGTGCCAGTATGTGAACTGGGTACTGAGGACACAGAGATGTATCAGACAGGACCCGTGTTGCTGGGGTGGGGAAATAAACCAGCAGCAACAGCACAGGGTGACAGATGATGGAGCGCAGTTCAGGAAGCCATGGGAGCCTGTCCCCTTAGCACACAGCTCTGCATCATGCTCTCCTCTGAGTAGATCCTAGTGGTAATCATCTCCCCTGCCGCACACCACACCCTGTGGATCATAAAACACTCTCAGGGGCATGTGCTCATTTTCATCTGCGTCCCAACTGTGGGAGGCTGGTATTATTGCCCCACTTTCCAGAAGAAGAAGCAGAGACTCAGAGAGGTTTAGTGACTTGCACAAGGTCACACAGCCTGTGAGTGGCCAAGGAGGGATGTTAAGCATGTCCACCTGACTGTGGGTCCAGCACTCTTTTCACGATGCCAGAGTCTCCATCACTCAGGGGGGTTCTCGGTCCCTCTGTCTTTGCACCCCCACACCCTCTCTGAACTAGACCTGGTAGCCACCCAGACCAGAGCTGACATCAGGGATACTGGGTGGGGCGGTGCTCCTCTTTCATCCCTTGACCTCCCCCCAGCCCCTTACCCTCATGTCACATCTTCCACCTCTTGACCCCCAAAGCTCCCATCATCCCCATTATCCACAAGGTCCACACTGAGGTAAAGGCATGAGACAAGCACCCTGGCAGGCAGGCAAACAGCTTAGCTACTCCTCCCATGCAGCATGAGGTGGCTGGGTTTGGTAATCCCTGCCCGCTCTGAGGGTCTCTGTGGGTAGCACTCGGGCTCACCTGTGAGCCTCAGCAAAAGGGTGAGCAGGAGGGTGCCCAGCACCTGCCCAGGTGTGGCAGTCATGGCAGGAGGCTCCCAGCATCCCTGGAATACGCTGGCTTCAAGCCCTGGATGAGGCTCCACATGAGCCCAGGAGCCACTGCCTGGTCTCCTGACAGCCTGGGGCTGGCCTCGCAGTTCCTGGCCACCCACCCATGCCCAGGCCTGGAGCAGTGGTTTGAGCTGCAGTGAGAGAAGTGGCCACTGTGACCCAGGTCTCCTTCCAAAACCCCAAACCCTCAGGGAGACCTGAAGTCTCCAGTGGGGAGGCGTCTGCAGCATCTGGCCTGGGCTCTGACTGTCTCTGATGCACGCACAAAGGGCCTGCCAAAGTATCCACATCTGGGACCTGATTCAGAGATAGGAGGAGGAACAGAAGAACACTTCACCGCACCCCTTCCAGATTCCTCAGCAGGGACTGGGGGGCAGCACCGGGCCGCGGTGAGGGAAGGAGGGTATGATGTTGATATTACACTGGATGGAAGGTTGGCCTTTGGAAGCAGCCTAGCTTGAACTGGGCTTTCACACAATAACTTTTTCCTAAAAGTTTGATAAAGTTATTCATCCCTGGTCACCCATTCGTTCAATGATTACAGAGCAAGTGTCCAAAAGCAGTGGGCTCTGCCAGAGAGACAGAGGTAGGCAGGCAGGAGAAATGTGACAGAGCCAATGTACATAAGTAAAACCAGGTCAAGGCGACACCCCTGCAAAGTTCAGACAGTGCAGTGAAGTAAGTGGTCACATCAGCCCCTGGACCTTGGTCAACCCGGGCCTCAGTTTCCTTATCTGTAGCAAGAGGCGAGTGACATCTACATGTGATGTTTGCGTCTAATTCAGATAAGGTCTAAAGTGTTAAGCACAAAATAGGAGCTAAATACATGAGAGCCTCCATCCTAAGAAATGAGACCTCTCCATCTCCATACCCTCCACATGCCTTTCTGCTCTTAGCTCAGCTCTGTCCCCAGAAACACTGTGTGAGCCAGGTAGGGAGTTTTAGATTTTCTAGTATCCACGTTGAAAAAGTAAAAAGTAACACATGAAATAAATTTTAACAAATACATTTTATTTAACTCAACATCTGAAATTGTATCATTTCAACATGTAAGCAATATAAAAATACTGTGGTAGATCACAACTAGCTGCTGGACAATCATCAACAGGAAGACACTGGAACTCACCAAAAAAGATACCCCACATCCAAAGACAAAGGAGAAGCCACAATGAGACTCTAGGAGGGGCGCAATCACAGTAAAATCAAATCCCATAACTGCTGGGTTGGTGACTCACAGACTGGAGAACACTTATACCACAGAAGTCCACCCACTGGAGTGAAGGTTCTGAGCCCCACGTCAGGCTTCCCAACCTGGGGGTCCGGCAACGGAAGGAAAAATACCTGGAGAATCAGACTTTGAAGGCTAGTGAGATTTGATTGCAGGACTTCGACAGGACTGGGGGAAACAGAGAATCCACTCTTGGAGGGCACACACAAAGTAGTGTGCGCATCGGGACCACGGGGAAGGAGCAGTGACCCCGGGGGAGACTGAACCAGACCTACCTGCTAGTGTTGGAGGGTCGCCTGCAGAGGCGGGGGTGGCTGTGGCTCACCATGGGGACAAGGACACTGGCAGCAGAAGTTCTCGGAAGTATTCCTTGGCGTGAGCCCTCCCAGAGTCGGCCATTAGCCCCAACAAAGAGCCCAGGTAGGCTCCAGCGATGGGTTGCCTCAGGCCAAACAACCAACAGGGAGGGTACCCAGCCCCACCCAACAGCAGTCAAATGGATTAAAGTTTTACTGAGCTCTGCCCACCAGAGCAACAGTCAGCTCTACCCACCACCAGTCCCTCCCATCAGGAAACTTGCACAAGCCTCTTAGATAGCCTCATCCACCAGAGGGCAGACAGCAGAAGCAAGAAGAACTACAATCCTGCAGCCTGTGGAACAAAAACCACATTCACAGAAAGATAGACAAGATGAAATGTCAGAGGGCTATGTACCAGATGAAGGAACAAGATAAAACCCCAGAAAAACAACTAAATGAAGTGGAGATTGGCAACTTTCCAGAAAAAGAATTCAGAATAATGATAGTGAAGATGATCCAGGACCTCAGAAAAAGAATGGAGGCAAAGATCGAGAAGATGCAAGAAATGTTTAACAAAGACTTACAAGAATTAAAGAACAAATAAACAGAGATGAACAATACAATAACTGAAATGAAAACTACACTAGAAGGAATCAATGGCAGAATAACTGAGGAAGAAGAACGGATAAGTGACCTGGAAGACAGAATGGTGGAGTTCACTGCTATGGAACAAAATAAACTAAAAAGAATGACAAGAAATGAAGACAGCCTAAGAGACCTCTGGGACAACATTAAACGCAACAACATTCGCATTATAGGGGTCCCAGAAGGAGAAGAGAAAGAGAGAAAGGACCAGAGAAAATATTTGAAGAGATTATAGTAGAAAACTCCCCTAACATGGGAAAGGAAATAACCACCCAAGTCCAGGAAGTTCAGAGAGTCCCATACAGGATAAACCCAAGGAGAAACACACCAAGACACATAGTAATCAAACTGGCAAAAATTAAAGACAAAGAAAAATTATTGAAAGCAGCAAGGGAAAAATGACAAATAACATACAAGGGAACTCCCATAAGGTTAACAGCTGATTTCTCAGCAGAAACTCTACAAGCCAGAAGGGAGTGGCATGATATACTTAAAGTGCTGAAAGGGAAGAACCAACAACCAAGATTACTCTACCTGGCAAGGATCTCATTCAGATTCGATGGAGAAATCAAAAGCTTTACAGACAAGCAAAAGCTAAGAGAATTCAGCACCACCAAACCAGCTCTATAGCAAATGCCAAGGAACTTCTCTAACTGGGAAAAACAAGAGAAGAAAAGGACCTACAAAAACAAACCCAAAACATTTAAGAAAATGGGCATAGGAACATACATAGCGATAATTACCTTAAACGTGAATGGATTAAATGCTCCAACCAAAAGACACAGGCTGGATGAATGGATACAAAAACAAGACCCATATATATGCTGCCTACAAGAGACCCACTTCAGACCTAGGGACACATACAGACGGAAAGTGAGGGGATGGAAAAAGATATTACATGCAAAGGGAAATCAGAAAAAAGATGGAGTAGCAATTCTCATATCAGAGAAAATAGACTTTAAAATAAAGAATGTTACAAGAGACAAGGAAGGACACTACATAATGATCAAGGGATCAATCCAAGAAGAAGGCATAATAATTGTAAATATTTATGCACCCAGTATAGGAGCATCTGAATACATAAGGCAAATGCTAACAGCCATAAAAGAGGAAATTGACAGTAACACATTCATAGTAGGGGACTTTAACACCCAACTTTCACCAATGAACAGATCATCCAAAATGAAAATAAATAAGGAAACACAAGCTTTAAGTGATACATTAAACAAGATGGACTTAATTGATATTTACAGGACATTCCATCCAAAAACACCAGAATACACTTTCTTCTCAAGTGCTCATGGACCATTCTCCAGGATAGATCATATCTTGGGTCACAAATCAAGCCTTGGTAAATTTAAGAAAACTGAAATCATATCAAGTATCTTTTGCGATTACAATGTTATGAGACAAGATATCAATTACAGGAAAAAATCTGTAAGAAATACAAACACATGGAGGCTAAACAACACACTACTTAATAACCAAGAGATCACTGAAGAAATCAAAGAGGAAATCAAAAAATACCTAGAAACAAATGACAATGAAAACACGATGATCCAAAAGCTATGGGATGCTGCAAAAGCAGTTCTAAGAGGGAAGTTTATAGCTATACAAGCCTACCTAAAGAAACAAGAAAAATCTCAAGTAAACAATGTAACCTGACACCTAAAGGAGCTAGAGAAAGAAGAACAAGCAAAACCCAAAGTTAGCAGAAGGAAAGAAATCATAAAGATCAGAGCAGAAATAAATGAAATAGAAACAAAGAAAATGATAGCAAAGATCAATAAAACTAAAAGCTGTTTCTTTGAGAAGATAAACAAAATTGATAAGTCATTAGCCAGACTCATCAAGAAAAAGAGGGAGAGCACTCAAATCAATAAAATTAGGAATGAAAAAGGAGAAGTTACAACAGACACTGCAGAAATACAGAGCATCCTAAGAGACTACTACAAGCAACTCTATGCCAATAAAATGGAGAACCTGGAAGAAATGGACTAATTCTTAGAAAGGTAAAACCTTCCAAGACTGAACCAGGAAGAAATAGAAAATATGAACAGACCAATCACAAGTAATGAAATTGAAACTGTGATTAAAAATCTTCCAACAAACAAAAGTCCAGGACCAGATGGTTTCACAGGTGAATTCTATCACACATTTAGAGAAGAGCTAACACCCATCCTTCTCAAACTCTTCCAAAAAATTGCAGAGGAAGGAACACTCCCAAACTCATTCTATGAGGCCACCATCACCCTGATACCAAAACCAGACAAAGATACTACAAAAAAAGAAAATTACAGACCAATATCAATGATGAATATAGATGCAAAAATCCTCAACGAAATACTAGCAAACAGATTCCAACAACACATTAAAAGGATCATACACCATGATCAAGTGGGATTTATCCCAGGGATGCAAGGATTCTTCAATATACGCAAATCAATCAATGTGATACACCACATTAACAAATTGAAGAATAAAAACCATATGATCATTTCAATAGATGCAGAAAAAGCTTTTGACAAAATTCAACACCCATTTATGATAAAAACTCTCCAGAAAGTGGGCATAGAGGGAACCTACTTCAACATAATAAAGGCCATATACGACAAACCCACAGCACACATCATTCTCAATGGTGAAAAACTGAAAGCATTTCCTCTAAGATCAGGAACAAGACAAGGATGTCCACTGTCACCAGTCTTATTCAACATAGTTTTGGAAGTCCTAGCCATGGCAATCAGAGAAGAAAAAGAAATAAAAGGAATACAAATTGGAAAAGAAGAAGTAAAACTGTCACTGTTTACAGATGACATGATACTATACATAGAGTATCCTAAAGATGCCACCAGAAAACTACTAGAGCTAATCAATGAATTTGGTAAAGTTGCAGGATACAAAATTAATGCACAGAAATCTCTTGCATTCTTATACACTAATGATGAAAAATCTGAAAAAGAAGTTAAGGAAACACTCACACTTACCATGGCAACAAAAAGAATAAAATACCTAGGAATAAACCTACCTAGGGAGACAAAAGACCTGTATGCAGAAAACTATAAGACACTGATGAAAGCAATTAAAGATGATACCAACAGATGGAGAGATATACCATGTTCTTGGATTGGAAGAATCAATATTGTGAAAATGACTATACTACCCTAAGCAATCTACAGATTCAATGCAATCCCTATCAAATTACCAATAGCATTTTTTACGGAACTAGAACAAAAAATCTTAAAATTTGTATGGAGACACAAAAGACCCCAAATAGCCAAAGTGGTCTTGAGGGAAAAAAACGGAGCTGGCGGAATCAGACTCCCTGACTTCAGACTATACTACAAAGCTACAGTAATCAATACAGTATGGTACTGGCACAAAAAGAGAAACATAGATCAATGGAACAAGATAGAAAGCCCAGAGATAAACCCATGCACCTATGGTCGACTAATCTATGACAAAGGAGGCAAGGATATACAATGGAGAAAAGACAGTCTCTTCAATAAGTGATGCTGGGAAAACTGGACAGCTACATGCAAAAGAATGAAATTAGAACACTCGTTAACACCATACACAAAAATAAACTCAAAATGGATTCGAGACCTAAATGTAAGACCGGACACTATAAAACTCTTAGAGGAAAACATAGGAAGAACACTCTTTGACATAAATCACAGCAAGATCTTTTTTGATCCACCTCCTAGAGTAATGGAAATAAAAACAAAAATAAACAAATGGAACCTAATGAAACTTCAAAGCTTTTGTACCGCAAAGGAAACCATAAACAAGATGAAAAGACAACCCTCAGAATGGGAGAAAATATTTGCAAACGAATCAACAGACAAAGGATTAATCTCCAAAATATATAAACAGCTCATGCAGCTCAATATTAGAAAAACAAACAACCCAATCCAAAAATGGGCAGAAGACCTAAATAGACATTTCTCCCAAGAAGACATACAGATGGCCAAGAAGCACATGAAAAGCTGCTCAACATCGCTAATTATTAGAGAAATGCAAATCAAAAGTACAATGAGGTATCACCTCACACCAGTTAGCATGGGCATCATCAGAAAATCTACAAACAACAAATGCTGGAGAGGGTGTGGAGAAAAGGGAACCCTCTTGCACTGTTGGTGGGAATGTAAATTGATACAGCCACTATGGAGAACAGTATGGAGGTGCCTTAAAAAACTAAAAATAGAATTACCGGGATTGGGGCAAGATGGCGGAAGAGTAAGACGCGGAGATCACCTGCCTTCCCACAGATACAGCAGAAATACATCTACACGTGGAACTGCTCCTACAGAACACCCACTGAACGCTGGCAGAAGACGTCAGACCTCCCAAAAGGCAAGAAAATCCCCACGTACTTGGGTAGGGTAAAAGAAAAAAGAAATAACAGAGACAAAAGAATAGGGACGGCACCTGCACCAGTGGGAGGGAGCTGTGAAGGAGGAAAGGTTTCCAGGCACTAGGAAGCCCCTTTGCGGGCAGAGACTGCGGGTGGCAGAGGGGGGAAGCTTCGGAGCCGCGGAGGAGAGCGCAGCCACAGGGGTGCGGAGGGCAAAGTGGAAAGACTCCCGCACAGAGGCTCGGCGCCAACCAGCACTCACCAGCCCGAGAGGCTTGTCTGCTCACTCGCCGGGGCGGGCGGGGGCTGGGAGCTGAGGCTCGGGCTTTGGTGCTACCCGGGAGAGAGTCCGGGAAAAAGTCTGCAGCTGCTGAAGAGGCAAGAGACTTTTTCTTGCCTCTTTGTTTCGCGGCGCGCAAGGAGAGGGGATTCAGAGCGCTGCCTAAACGAAATCCAGAGACGGGTGCGAGCCGCGCGGCTATCAGCGCGGATCCCACAGCAACAGGGGCGCAGAGGGAAAAACGGAGAGATTCCCGCACAGAGGCTCAGCACCGAGCAGCGCTCACCAGCCCGAGAGGCTTGTCTGCTCACCCACTGGGGCAGGCGGGGCTGGGAGCTGAGGTGCGGGCTTCGGTCGGATCGCAGGGAGAGAACTGGGGTTGGCGGCGTGAACACAGCCTGAAGGGGTTGGCGTGCCGCCGCGAGCCGGGAGGGAGCTGGAGAGGAGGTCTGCAGCCGCCGAAGAGGCAAGAGACTTTTTCTTGCCTCTTTGTTTCGCGGCCCGCAAGGAGAGGGGATTCAGAGCGCCGCCTAGACGAACTCCAGAGGCGGGCGCGAGCCGCGGCTAACAGCGCGGACCCCAGAGACTGGTAGGAAACGCTAAGGCTGCTGCTGCCGCCTCCAAGAAGCCTGTGTGCGAGCCCAGGTCACTCTCCACACCGCCCCTCCCGGGAGCCGGTGCAGCTCGCCACTGCCAGGCTCCCGTGATCCAGGGACAACTTCCCCGGGAGAACACATGGCACCTCAGGCTGGTGCAACGTCACGACGCCTCTGACGCCGCAGGCTCGCCCCGCCTCCTCCGTACCGCTCCCTCCCCCGGCCTGAGTGAGCCAGAGCCCCCGAAGCAGCTGCTCCTTTAACCCCGTTCTGTCTGGGTGGGGAACGGACGCCCTCAGGCAACGTATATGCAGAGGCGGGTCCAAATCCAAAGCTGACCGCTGGGAGCTGTACGAACAAAGAAGAGAAAGGGAAATCTCCCCCAGCAGCCTCAGAAGCAGCGGATTAAAGCTCCACAAACAACTTGATGTGCCTGCATCTGTTGAATACCTGAATAGACAACGAATCATCCCAAATTCAAAAGGTGGACTTTAGGAGCAGGATATATTAATTTCCCCTTTTCCTTTTTTTGTGAGTGTATATGTGTATGCTTCTGGGTGAGATTTTGTCTGTATAGCTTTGCTTTCACCATCAGTCCTAGGGTTAGGTCCGTCCATTTTTTTTGTTTTTTTGTTTTTTTGTTTTTTTGTTTTACTTAAAAACAATTTTTTTCCCTAATATATGCTTTCTTAATATTTTTTTCCGTATTTTCTATTTTTAGAAATTAAAAAAATTTTTAATAAATTTTTTCATGTTTTGTATTTTAAAAAATTAAAATTTTTTTTCTAAATAAATTTTTTTCTTAAAAATCTTTTTCTTATTTTTTACTATAAAAAATTAATAAATCTATTTCTAAAAATTAAAAAAAAATTTTTCTGAATACATTTACTCTTAATAATTTTTTGTCTTATTTTTTATTATAATAGCTTTATTTTATTTTATTTTATCCTCTTTTTATCTTTCTATTTTTTTCTCCCTTATATTCTGAGCTGTGTGGATGAAAGGCTCTTGGTGCTCCAGCCAGGCATCAGGGCTGTGCCTCTGAGGTGGGAGAGCCAACTTCAGGACACTGGTCCACAAGAGACCTACCAGCTCCACGTAATACCAAACGGCAAAAATCTCTCAGAGATCTCCATCTCAACATCAAGACCCAGCTTCACTCAACGACCAGCAAGCTACAGGGCTGGACACCCTATGCCAAACAACTAGCAAGACAGGAACACAGCCCCATCCATTAGCAGGGAGGTTGCCTAAAATCATAAGGCCACAGACACCCCAAAACACACCACCAGACGTGGACGTGCCCACCAGAAAGACAAGATTCAACCTCATCCACCAGAACACAGGCAATAGTCCCCTCCACCAGGAAGCCGACACAACCCACTGAACCAACCTTACCCACTGGGGACAGATACCAAAAACAACGGGAACTACGAACCTGCAGCCTGTGAAAAGGAGACCCCAAACACAGTAAGATAAGCAAAATGAGACGACAGAAAAACACACAGCAGATGAAGGAGCAGGGTCAAAACACACCAGACCTAACAAATGAAGAGGAAATAGGTAGTCTACCTGAAAAAGAATTCAGAATAATGATAGTAAGGATGATCCAAAATCTTGGAAATAGAATAGACAAAATGCAAGAAACATTTAACAAGGACGTAGAAGAACTAAAGAGGAACCAAGCAACGATGAAAAACACAATAAATGAAATTAAAAATACTCTAGATGGGATCAATAGCAGAATAACTGAGGCAGAAGAAAGGATAAGTGACCTGGAAGATAAAATGGTGGAAATAACTACTGCAGAGCAGGATAAAGAAAAAAGAATGAAAAGAACTGAGGACAGTCTCAGAGACCTCTGGGACAACATTAAACGCACCAACATTCGAATTATAGGGGTCCCAGAAGAAGAAGAGAAAAAGAAAGGGACTGAGAAAATATTTGAGGAGATTATAGTTGAAAACTTCCCTAATATGGGAAAGGAAATAGTTAATCAAGTCCAGGAAGCACAGAGGGTCCCATACAGGATAAATCCAAGGAGAAACACGCCAAGACACATAATAATCAAACTGTCAAAAATTAAATATAAAGAAAACATATTAAAAGCAGCAAGGGAAAAACAACAAATAACACACAAGGGAATCCCCATAAGGTTAACATCTGATCTTTCAGCAGAAACTCTGCAAGCCAGAAGGGAGTGGCAGGATATACTTAAAGTGATGAAGGAGAAAAACCTACAACCAAGGTTACTCTACCCAGCAAGGATCTCATTCAGATTTGATGGAGAAATTAAAACCTTTACAGACAAGCAAAAGCTGAGAGAGTTCAGCACCACCAAACCAGCTTTACAACAAATGCTAAAGGAACTTCTCTAGGCAAGAAACACAAGAGAAGGAAAACACCTACAATAACAAACCCAAAACATTTAAGAAAATGGGAATGGGAACATACATATCGATAATTACCTTGAATGTAAATGGATTAAATGCTCCCACCAAAAGACACAGACTGGCTGAATGGATACAAAAACAAGACCCATATATATGCTGTCTACAAGAGACCCACTTCAGACCTAGAGACACATACAGACTGAAAGTGAGGGGATGGAAAAAGATATTCCATGCAAATGGAAATCAAAAGAAAGCTGGAGTAGCAATTCTCATATCAGAGAAAATAGACTTTAAAATGAAGACTATTATAAGAGACAAAGAAGGACACTATATAATGATCAAGGGATCGATCCAAGAGGAAGGTATAACAATTGTAAATATTTATGCACCCAACATAGGAGCACCTCAATACATAAGGCAAATACTAACAGCCATAAAAGGGGAAATTGACAGCAACACAATCATAGTAGGGGACTTTAACACCCCACTTTCATCAATGGACAGATCATCCAAAATGAAAATAAATAAGGAAACACAAGCTTTAAATGATACATTAAACAAGATGGACTTAATTGATATTTATAGGACATTCCACCCAAAAACAACAGAATACACATTTTTCTCAAGTGCGCATGGAACATTCTCCAGGATAGATCATATCTTGGGTCACAAATCAAGCCTTGGTAAATTTAAGAAAATTGAAATCGTATCAAGTATCTTTACCGACCACAACGCTATGAGACTAGATATCAATTCCAGGAAAAGATCTGTAAAAAATACAAACACATGGAGGCTACACAATACACTACTTAATAATGAAGTGATCACTGAAGAAATCAAAGGGGAAATCAAAAAATACCTAGAAACAAATGACAATGGAGATACGACGACCCAAAACCTATGGGATGCAGCAAAAGCAGTGCTAAGAGGGAAGTTTATAGCAATACAAGCCTACCTCAAGAAACAGGAAACATCTCGAATAAACAACCTAACCTTGCACCTAAAGCAATTAGAGAAAGAAGAACAAAAAAACCCCAAAGCTAGCAGAAGGAAAGAAATCATAAAGATCAAAGCAGAAATAAATGAAAAAGAAATGAAGGAAACAATAGCAAAAATCAATAAAACTAAAAGCTGGTTCTTTGAGAAGATAAACAAAATTGATAAACAATTAGCCAGACTCATCAAGAGAAAAAGGGAGAAGACTCAAATCAATAGAATTAGAAATGAAAAAGGAGAAGTAACCACTGACACTGCAGAAATACAAAAGATCATGAGAGATTACTACAAGCAACTCTACGCCAATAAAATGGACAACCTGGAAGAAATGGACAGATTCTTAGAAATGCACAAACTGCCGAGACTGAACCAGGAAGAAATAGAAAATATGAACAGACCAATCACAAGCACTGAAATTGAAACTGTGATTAAAAACCTTCCAACAAACAAAAGCCCAGGACCAGATGGCTTCACAGGTGAATTCTATCAAACATTTAGAGAAGAGCTAACACCTATCCTTCTCAAACTCTTCCAAAATATTGCAGAGGGAGGAACACTCCCAAACTCATTCTACGAGGCCACCATCACCCTGATACCAAAACCAGACAAAGATGTCACAAAGAAAGAAAACTACAGGCCAATATCACTGATGAACATAGATGCAAAAATCCTCAACAAAATACTCGCAAACAGAATCCAACAGCACATTAAAAGGATCATACACCATGATCAAGTGGGGTTTATCCCAGGAATGCAAGGATTCTTCAATATATGTAAATCAATCAATGTGATACACCATATTAACAAATTGAAGGAGAAAAACCATATGATCATCTCAATAGATGCAGAGAAAGCTTTCGACAAAATTCAACACCCATTTATGATAAAAGCCCTGCAGAAAGTAGGCATAGAGGGAACTTTCCTCAACATAATAAAGGCCATATATGACAAACCCACAGCCAACATTGTCCTCAATGGTGAAAAACTGAAACCATTTCCACTAAGATCAGGAACAAGACAAGGTTGCCCACTCTCACCACTATTATTCAACATAGTTTTGAAAGTGTTAGCCACAGCAATCAGAGAAGACAAAGAAATAAAAGGAATCCAAATCGGAAAAGAAGAAGTAAAGCTGTCACTGTTTGCAGATGACATGATACTATACATAGAGAATCCTAAAGATGCTACCAGAAAACTCCTAGAGCTAATCAATGAATTTGGTAAAGTAGCAGGATACAAAATTAATGCACAGAAATCTCTTGCATTTCTATACACTAATGACGAAAAATCTGAAAGTGAAATTAAGAAAACACTCCCGTTTACCATTGCAACAAAAAGAATAAAATATCTAGGAATAAACCTACCTAAGGAGACAAAAGACCTGTATGCAGAAAATTATAAGACACTGATGAAAGAAATTAAAGATGATACAAATAGATGGAAAGATATACCATGTTCCTGGATTGGAAGAATCAACATTGTGAAAATGACTCTACTACCCAAAGCAATCTACAGATTCAATGCAATACCTATCAAACTACCACTGGCATTTTTCACAGAACTAGAACAAAAAATTTCACAATTTGTATGGAAACACAAAAGACCCCGAATAGCCAAAGCAATCTTGAGAACGAAAAATGGAGCTGGGGGAATCAGGCTCCCTGACTTCAGACTATATTACAAAGCTACAGTAATCAAGACAGTTTGGTACTGGCACAAAAACAGAAATATAGATCAATGGAACAGGATAGAAAGCCCAGAGATAAACCCACGCACATATGGTCACCTTATCTTTGATAAAGGAGGCAAGCATATACAGTGGAGAAAAGACAGCCTCTTCAATAAGTGGTGCTGGGAAAATTGGACAGATACATGTAAAAGTATGAAATTAGAACACTCCCTGACACCATGCACAAAAATAAACTCAAAATGGATTAAAGACCTAAGTGTAAGACCAGACACTATCAAACTCTTAGAGGAAAACATAGGCAGAACATTCTATGACATACATCACAGCAAGATTCTTTTTGACCCAGCTCCCAGAGAAATGGAAATAAGAACACAAATAAACAAATGGGACCTAATGAAACTTAAAAGCTTTTGCACAGCAAAGGAAACCATAAACAAGACCAAAAGACAACCATCAGAATGGGAGAAAATATTTGCAAATGAAGTAACTGACAAAGGATTAATCTCCAAGATTTACAAGCAGCTCATGCAGCTCAATAACAAAAAAACGAACAACCCAATCCAAAAATGGGCAGAAGACCTAAATAGACATTTCTCCAAAGAAGATATACAGATGGCCAACAGACACATGAAAGAATGCTCAACATCATTAATCATTAGAGAAATGCAAATCAAAACTACAATGAGATATCATCTCACACCGGTCAGAATGGTCATCATCAAAAAATCTAGAAACAATAAATGCTGGAGAGGGTGTGGAGGAAAGGGAACTCTCTTGCACTGTTGGTGGGAATGTAAATTGATACAGCCACTATGGAGAACAGTATGGAGGTTCCTTAAAAAACTACAAATACAACTACCATACAATCCAGCAATCCCACTACTGGGCATATATCCTGAGAAAACCATAGGTCAAAAAGAGTCATGTACCAAAATGTTCATTGCAGCTCTATTTACAATAGCCAGGACATGGAAGCAACCTAAATGTCCATCAACAGATGAATGGATAAAGAAGATGTGGCACATATATACAATGGAATATTACTCAGCCATAAAAAGAAATGAAATGGAGGTATTTGTAATGAGGTGGATGGAGTTAGAGTCTGTCATACAGAGTGAAGTAAGTCAGAAAGAGAAAAACAAATACAGTATGCTAACACATATATACGGAATCTAAGGGAAAAAAAAGCCATGAAGAACCTAGTGGCAAGACGGAATAAAGACACAGACCTACTAGAGAATGGACTTGAGGATATGGGGAAGGGGTGGGGTGAGATGTGACAGGGTGAGAGAGTGTCATGGACATATATACACTACCAAATGTAAAATAGATAGCTAGTGGGAAGCAGCCGCATAGCACAGGGAGATCAGCTCGGTGCTTTGTGACCACCTAGAGGGGTGGGATGGGGAGGGTGGGAGGGAGGGAGATGCAAGAGGGAAGAGATATGGGAACATATTGTATATGTATAACTGATTAACTTTGTTATATAGCAGAAGCTAACACACCATTGTAAGGCAATTATACTTCAATAAAGATGTTTAAAAAAAAAAAAAAAAGAATTACCATATGATCCAGCAATCCCACTACTGGGCATATACCCAGAGAAAACCATAATTCAAAAAAACACATGCACCCCAATGTTCATTGCAGCACTGTTTACAAAGCTAGGTCATGGAAGCAACCTAAATGCCCATCGACAGACGAATGCATCAAGAAGATGTGGTACATATGTACAATGGAATATGACTCAGTCATAAAAAGTAACGAAATTGGGTCATTTGTTGAGACATGGATGGATCTAGAGAGTGTCATACAGAGTGAAGTAAGTCAGAAAGAGAAAAACAAATATCGTATATTAACGCATGTAAGTGGAACCTAGATAAATGGTACAGATGAACCGGTTTGCAGGGCAGAAATTGAGATACGGATGTAGAGAACAAACGTATGGACACAACGGGGGGAAAACGGCGGGGGGTGGGGTTGGTGGTGTGATGAATTGGGCAATTGGGATTGAAATGTATACACTGATGTGTATAAAATGGATGACTAATAAGAATCTGCTGTATAAAAAAATAAATAAAATAAAATTCAAAAATTAAAATAATATGGGGGCTTCCCTGGTGGCACAGTGGTTGGGAGTCTGCCTGCCAATGCAGGGGGCACGGGTTCGAGCCCTGGTCTGGGAAGATCCCACATGCTGCGGAGCAACTAGGCCCGTGAGCCACAATTGCTGAGCCTGCGCGTCTGGAGCCTGTGCTCCGCAACAAGAGAGGCCGCGATAATGAGAGGCCCGCGCACCGCGATGAGGAGTGGCCCCCACTTGCCGCAACTAGAGAAAGCCCTCGCACAGAAACGAAGACCCAACACAGCCATAGATGAATAGATTAAAAATATATATATAAAAAAATTTTTTAAATAAACAAATAAAAATACTGTGGTATTATTACTTTATTTTTTCCTTTGGTCTTCACAGTTACAGTGAAATGTAGTCCTACCCAAACAATAAAGTTGTGATTAACAAAAAATATATATATTACAGTGCTTCAGTTTTTAAAAATTTGAAATAATTAACACTAAATACAATTAAAACTTCAGCTTCTCCGTGGCACTGGCCGGGCTCAACTGCCACATTGGACAGCATGGTCTTGGATGAAATGTTCCTTCCTCAGGAAAGCCTTCTTACAGTGAAGTTCAGGTACTTCTCTTGCATAGCATTTATCACAGCTGTAATTTAATTTTTAATTAGCAACCAGTTGCATAATTTCCCTCATTAGGAAGTAACCTCTGCGAGGGCAGGGGCTATGTTCTTGTTCACTACTGTAAGTGCCCAGAACATAGTAGATGCTCAATGAATGTTTGTTGATTAGATGGATAGATGGATGGATGTTTGGATAAATAAACAAAGAGGAAATGTATGCCATGGGGATAAGGAAAAGGAGGAAGCACTACCAAAGAGAAAGCAGAGACGGCTTCCTGGAGGAAGTGATTTTGCCTTCAAGGGCCCCTGTATCTGCCCTTCAGCTTCAGTCACACCATCTGCATGGAAGGAGGAGACTGGTGACACCAGGGCTGGGCTGCAGGGGCTGGGTAGCCATGGGCTGCCTGCCTTGAGAGAAGTGGGGAGATTGAAGTCCTCTCGGGGGTGGTCCAAGGAGGCCGAGGTACCCACAGGGCTCACTCAGGCTGGACCGCATGCCCACTGGAGGAGGCTCAGTTTCCTCTGAGTGGAACCAAGTCATCTTCTTCCTGATTCCAGTGCTGCAGGACACGGATGTCCCCCAGGCTGCAAGCTCCACCTCTTAGGGGTCCCGGGGCCTCAAGAGCCCTCATCATGAGTGTGAGCTCCAGCGCAGCCCTGGCCTAATGGGCTGAGGGACCAGAGAGGGGCAGAGAGGCCCTAGCTCTTCAGAAAGGGGCATGCATGGTCCCTAAAATTCAACCCCTTGCTGCAAGGACCCATGATCTTTCACCCTCACCACCTGTTAGCGGGACTCAGACTCAGCTTAGACAACCACTCATGTCACGCTGCCTCCTCCAAACAAAGCTCCGTCTCTCCCCAAGGCAGTCACCCGACTCCATGAGGGCAGGGACCCCTTCTTGTCCACTGGCCCCATGTCGGAATCCTCAGTGCCCAGCACAGCACCTGACACAGAACGGCCTCTGAACACACGTTTGCTGAATGAATTCATTTCATTAGCAGTTTGTTCATTCCTACAACTCTTGGTAGAGTGCCAAGTGCCCTTCAAGGCACAGAGCAGCTGAGCAGGACAGGTCTCCAACCTCAAGGAAGCTACGTTCTAGAGAGGAGGCTGAAAACAAAGGAGCAAATGTGCAGTGTGATTTCAGGAGAGTTAACACTATGAAGGAAAGTAAAGAAGGCGGGAGAGAGAGTGAGGGCGTGTGTTTGGGATGGTGCATAGGAAGACCAGACCTCAGGGGAAGGGGTGTGTGAGCTGAGACCTGGACAAAGGGAGGAGAGGCCGGGGCCATGGGGGACCTGGGGGAAGAGAAGGACCCACCCTGCGGAGCAGGCATGAGCTGGGGCTTCTGATCAACAGCAAGGTCACTTGCAGAGGGAGGGACAGACAATCATGAGAGAAACCACAGGGCCTGACCTTGTAGGTCATGGTAAAGAGGTGAGATTGCAATCCGTGCGCAACACATCGGTGGGCTGAGGGCAGAGGTGTGCGGGGATCCAATTTGTAAGTTAAAAACTCCCACTCTGGTGGCTGTGGTGAGGATGGTAGGAGAGGGTCAGGGAGGAGGCAAAGGAGGAGAAGAAGCAAGAGGCCATTGCAGCTGTGGACAGCTGGACACGGGAGTCTAGAGCCTGCGGAAGAAAGAGGGACAGTGGGGAAAGGGGTTGGAAACTTGCAAATTGTAAGCATGTAAATAACCACAGGCACTGCATAGGGTGAGACCAACTTCAGAAAGGATGGAGAGGAAAGAGGGGGAGGGTCCCAGGGCTGAGGTTGTGATCTGGCTCTGTCACCAGTTTTCATGTGATCTTTGGGCTCTCAGATTCTACAGCTGGAGGGGTTTGGGCCCAGTGATCTCTAAGGACCTTGTTCCTTGAATATCCACGGGCCTGGTTTCATTTCCTGCACTCTGGAGTCCCAGCCCAAACCCAGGCCTCGTTCACCATGTCTGCTGAGCCTGCCTCCCAGGCAAAGTGCCAGGGCTGATAATTGTGGGTGTACGAACCCTGCAGTTGCACAGGGCCTGTATACACAGGGCTCACACTTGATTTACTGCTCTTCTGTCACCGCCTTGAACGAATTAATACTTTTGGAACACGGGGCCCTGCATTCTCAGTTTGCACAGGGCCCTGCTAAATATGTGGCCTGTGCTGCCACATGCCCTTGGCCTCCAGGGGTGAGGGGAGGAAAACTTATCCCAGAGGTAGCAGGCATGAGGCATAGGGTAGGAGGCCCCTCAGGTTGCTGTGTGCCAGGACCAACTGAGGACCCTTGCTGGACCCCTCTGTGGCATCCGGGTCCCTGACATCACTAGCACCACTCTCCCACCACCCCTCCAGACTATTTGACATCCCACAAATCCCAACAACTTCTCTGTTCCAGAAACTGAAGACTTTAGCCACTATGGATGGATTGGCTCTAGTGACCCCCAGCTCCATGAAAACAAACAAATACAATAATGGGAGATGATGGGTGAAGATCAAGGCCTTAACCCCCAAAAGTGGCTTTGATGATGGACTTTTAGGCTCCATGCACTTCAGTGGGGGTGCATGTGTGGGAGCAGGGGAAGGAAGTGAAACCCAGTGACATGAGGCGACTGCTTGATAACATGCAGCTAGAGACCAGCAGGTGGAAGGGAACCAAAGAGGAAGTGATGGGGGACTCATTTCGCTTAAGAGAAAGAAGGACTTTCTAACAATAATGCTGTTCAACAGTGAAGCCTCTTACCTTCAGAGGCAGGAACTTCCCTTCCCAGGGGTGTGCAAGTATAGGACTCATGTCAGGGATGAAGATTCTGGCTGAGCAGCTGGATTGGAGAAGAGTTTTTCAAACCATAGACCACAAAGCATTCATGAGTCATGAAATCAATGTAGTGGACCTAATCCAGCATTTTTTAAAAATGGAAAAGAGAGGAGGTGGGGAGGGGAGGGGATGGGAAGGGAGAAAAAATAAATATCTGGGTTTATCCTACATAGTTAGGGAAAGTACTCTTTCTTGAAACTTTCAGTGTGTGTGTGTGTGTGTGTGTGTGTGCACGCACACACACACGCGTGCACATTGGATGGCAGTATAAAGTGTATTACTAACTGTGGGTGCTCGTCAAAAAGATTGAAAGCCTCAGGAGGCTGATCTCTAAGATCCTTGCTACTTTGTAGTTATGTGAGGCAAGGTTTTTAGATTTTATGGATGAAATTATGAGACTAGGATTCTAAGATTCATTTATTTCTTTTTCATCCATTTACTTCACATTTATTTATACCTCTTCTAAGCCATGCTGGGTGCTAGGGAAAAAAAGATAGATCAGAATCAGCTTCTGCCCTCAAGTCAAGTGATGGAGACAGACATTTAAACAGATACTTATAATACAGAGTGGTAAGTGCTTCAGCAAGCCCTCAGCTAAGATTGGTGCATATTTCACCCAATCCTGTGAGGGAGGTGCTTTTCTCAGCACTGTTTTGCAGATGAGAAAAAAATCAAGGTCAGATGGTTACATGAAAAGTTCATCAGAGTCCCCCAGCAGGCCCATAATTTGAACCCAAGACCCTCTGCATGCAGAGCTGCATTTTTAACCACTGGACTGTGGTGTGACGGGCAGAGGTGGGGGTGTGAAGGCTCAAGGAGGAAGGGGCTGGCTGGGGCAGCTGGGGTGGCATGAAGGAGAGGTCAGGGCAAGTGTCACAGCAGAAGGGACCCTTAAGTCATGTCTTGAAGGAAGAACAGGAGTTTGATGGCTTAACAAGATGACAAAGGCATTCATTTTCTCAAGAGACAGGCCAGAAGCCATGTTGAGAACAGGAAAGAGTGTGGGATTTAGAGCAGGCAAATCTAGTTTGAACTTTCATTGCAGCTTTTACTAGCTGTGTGACCCTGGGCAAGTCACTTAACCTCTCTGGCCTCCATTTCTTCTAAATGGAGGTTATCATGAGATTAGAGATCATGTACGTGATGCATCTAGCATTAGCACAGTAGGAGCTTTGTGTTGATTACAACCCGCTGATGAGGGTTCCCTGAGTTTGAATCCCAGCTCTGCACTTATCATCTGGGTAACCCTGGGCAAGTTTCTAACCTCTCTGTACTTCAGTTTCCTCATCTTTAAAATAGGAAGACTATGAACCACATAAGCTTATGAAAATAAAATAACTCAATACATGTGAAGTACTTAGAAGAGTGTCAGGCACAAATCAGGTATGTGATAGAAACTGGCTACTGTTAATACTTCCATGTGCTACACTCTGTGCTAAGGGCTTTATAGTTTTATTCATTAATTAGATTAACAAATGATTGGTGAGGGGTTTCCATGTTTCAGGCAATGTTCAAAGTGCATCAGGGAATCTCAATTAGTTTACCACATGGCTGGACCCTGGGTATGATACCGAGTTTGTTTTCTGGGGAGAGTGCAAGCGGGAACAGGATCTGGATGGGAGGTAAGATGTGGGTGAGAAATGGGGCTGGAGAGCTGGAATGGGCCAGGTAATGAAAAGTGTTTTATGTCGTGTCGTCCTGTAAGCGGTGAAGAGCCCATGGAGATTTTCAATCTGGGGAATTTTAATCTTAGAATTTATGCTTCCCCAGTTGCAAAACTCTGAGTCTATGCCAAAGTCTTTATGATTCCAAGATTATAGTCCTATGACTTTTGTGACCCTTAATATTTCTTACTTGCTGTGGTAGATTGATATAAAAAATGGCCACAATAGGGACTTCTGGTTTCAACACCAACCTTTGAAAAGCTTGAAAGTCATTACTCCTGTCCTTACAACAAGAAAGAATTAGACAAGCTGAAAATCAATGACTTTTCTTGAATCCATCACAGACCTGAGCTTGCAGGGCAAACACCACCCAAAAATCTGGTGAGTCAAGTGCACGCAAAGAGATACGGCACCAAAAACTGGCCTACCTGTAGCAACGCCATGAGTCAGTGGAACACTTAAGGAGTAATTCTGATGAATCATTGAAGGCTGAGTGTGGGCTAACGTAAGAGTGAGAAACTCCCGGGGACCCCAGTCATGGGGGGTGGGGAAGACCTCGTATTTTTGCAGAGTTTTCCTCCAGGAACCTCACCAGGTTCTAATGGAGAGGATCTGAGAGACTTCCCCATGTAGCTCTGGCAAGAGGCAAAGAGCAGCCATAGATAGCCCTTCTGGACCCTTCTCCCTAACCTCCAGTGGAGAGAATTGTGCCAAAGGGCAATTCTGATACTTTATCTCAGCTAAGGCAAAAGGAGCTCTGCACCACTCCAGCCCTCTCCAGCCTTCCTGTTTCACCTAAGGGGGAAAGTGTGTGTGTGTGTGTGTGTGTGTGTGTGTGTGTGTGTGTGTGTGTGTGTGTGTGTGTGTGTATGTGTATGTGTGTGTAATGTATAAATATTTTGGGTTGGCCAAAAAGTTCGTTCAGTTTTTCTGTAAGATGTTATAAAAACACAAACGAAATTTTTGGCCAACCCTATGTATATATACATACACCATACACAACAGAGGAAATAGGCTGGGATGTTGCACCTGGGGTGGGGAAGGGACCAGAAGCAGGGATGGCAGGAGCTCTACCTCTAGAAGAGGAACAGCAACACTTTTAAAGCCCACACCCCTGAGACGAGACGTAAGCCCACAAAAAGACTGAGACTTAATTGGAAGATTAGAGAATGCCCTCTCTCTGCCCTGCTCTACCACCACCACACCAGTAAGGCTCCAGTGTAAATAAGCACAGTGGATTACAGCTGAAAAAGCTGCAAGACACGGACTCTGAGGAGCTGTACAAGGGGAAGCTCCAGAGCCAAAAGGGAGGCGGAAACAAGGACACAAAGGAACGTGAAGCCCCAGGTGCCTAGAGCTACAAGAAGCATTAAATGTGGCCCGAGTCCTAGCAAGATTAATATCAATCCTCACACTAAAGGTCTGTTTCCCTCAGTATTTATTATCCTATACAACATGTACAACTTTCAACAAAAATTTACAAGGTAGGATTGCTATAACAAATTACCACAAGCTTGGTAGCTTAAAACAACAGAAATTTGTTCTCTTACTGTTCTGGAGGCCAGAGATTCAAAATCAGCATCACTGGGCTGAAATCAAAATGTCATAGGGCTGCTCTCCCTTCTTTGCCTTTTCCAGCTTCCAGCAGCTGCCAGCATTCCTTGGCTTGTGGTTGAATGACTAATCACTTTCTGCATGGTCATATCACCTTCTTCTCTTCTCTTCTCTCTGTGCCAAATTTCCCTCTGCCTCTCTCATAAGAATGCGTGCGGTTGCACTAAAAGTCCACCTGGATAATCCAGAATAATCTTCCCATCTCAAGATCCATCATTTAGCCTACCACATATACCAAAAGGCAAGAAAAAATATAGACTGAAGAGACAAAACAATCGTCAGAAGCAACTCATATAAAACACATGTTGAAATTATCAGACAGGGAATTTAAAATAACTATAACTAAAATGCTAAAGATTCTAATGGAAAGACATTTTCCAAGATACCATATATCAGGCCACAAAACAAGTCTTAATACGTTTTAAAAGATTGAACTTATATGGAGAAAAGATGGCCTTTTAACAATTAGTGCTGGAGCAATTAGAGGTCCATATGCAAAAAAGAAAGATTCCCAACATAGATCTTATACCTTGCATAAAAAGTAACTAAAATGAACTCAAAATATATCGTAGATGTAAATGTAAAGCACAAAACAACAAAACTCTGGAAGAAAACATAGAAGAAAATCTGCTTTACTTGGGTTTGGTGAAAAGTTTTTAGATACAATACCAAAAATACAATCCACTAAAGAAAAGAGTTGATAAGTTGGACTTTATTAAAATTTTGTTCTGTAAAAGACAATGTGAAGAGGATGAAAAGACAGGCCACAGATTGAGAGTAAATACTGGCTAATCACATATCTGATAAAAGAATCACACTCACAATATGCAAAGATCTTCTAGAACTCAACAATTAGAAAACAAAAAACCCAATTAAAAATAGGCAAAAGATATGAACAGACACCTCACCAAGGAAGATATACAAGTGGCAAATAAGCATAGGTAAAGATTCTCAACATCATTTGTGATTAAGGAAATGCCAATTAAAATAAAATGCAAATTGAAACAACTATTACATACCGATTAAAATGGACAAATTCCAAAAAAAAAACTGGCAATACCGTGTGCTGATGAACATGCAGAAGAGCAGGGACTCATTCATTGCTGGTGGGAATGAAAAATGGTACAATTACTTTGGAGGACAGTTTGGCAGTTTCTTGTAAATCTAATCGTAGATTTACCATATGATGCAGCAGTTGCACACCTAGACATTTACCTAACTGATGAGAAATGTTATGTCCACACAAAAGCCTGCATACAAATATTTATAGCAGATTTATATTCCTAATAAAGCTGGAAGCAACTAAGATGTCCTTTAATAAGTCGATGGATAAACAGTGGTACACCCATACTATGGAACACTCCTCAGCAATCAAAAGGAACAAGCTGTGAGAGAACAGATTTGTGGTTGCCAAGGGGGAAGAGGGGTGGAGGAGAGATGGATTGGAAGGTTGGGGTTAGTAGATGCAAACTATTACATATAGAATGGATAAACAACAAAGTCCTACTGTATAGCACAGGGAGCTATATTCAATATCTTGTGGTAAAGCATAATGGAAAAGAATATATAAAATATATATATGTGTAAGTGAATCACTTTGCTATACAGCAGAAATTAACACAACATTGTACATCAACTATAATTTAAAGAAAAGGAACAAGCTGTTAATCCACACAGCAGTATGGATGAATCTTAAATGCATGTTGCTAAGTGAAAGAGGTCAGACTCAGAACATTACCTAATGTTTGATTCCATTTATATGATTAAGAAAAGGCCAAAACTATAGAGATGAAAAACAGATCAGTGGCTTCCAGGGGATTGGACAGAGGGAGATCGTTGACCAGGTGAAGCACAGCAGATATTTTAGAGCTGTGAAACCATTCTGCATGGCACTGTAGTGGTAGGTACATGACCATCCATTTGTCAAAACTCATAGAACTTTACAGTACAAAGAGTGAATCTTAATGTATCCAAATTTTATAAGAGAATCTAACTACATTACATATGTGTGACTGAAGGGTATGGGGAATAGGCGTGCTGACCTAAATAACTCTAGAAATAACTGAAAGCAATAAGACTAAAGACCAAAAGAACTGTCCATAGCAGTTCTCTAGTTTGTAGAATTACATCTCACAGGAGTATGGGTTGACAATTCTGAAACTCCCATACATGTGCGCTAGAATTGAACAATGGGGGGGGGTGGTTATGGATAAGCAAGGAGAGAAGAATAGAATGAACTGTATGAATGAATTTGTGTTGGAGACATTAGCGCGAACTCATCTTTTGCTTAACATAAATGCTAATGGATAAATGTAGAAATAATTATAGTTATGTGTATATACAGGCTCCCACCATCTGCCTGCATTTCCTAGCTCTGCCCACTGAGAGTGGCCCCCAGTAGCAACAAGCGCACTCAGCATCCAGATCTTGGTTTCTAATACCATTCATAAATAAAAGGAACTAGGTTCCTTGGAGAAAACACATTGGTATAATAAATGATGGAATAAGCAAATAGCAGAAGAATTCCAAATAACTTATATAGATTCTGCCCCCTCAAGGAGGTAGAGAATACTCTCCATCTCTTAAGTGTGGGCTGTGCATAGTGACTTCCTTTTACAGAGAACAACATGGAAAGAGGGAAAAAGAGTAATGTTCCAGTGGAGAAACCCGGCAAACACTACCTCAGCCAGGTGACTAAGGTTACCATCATTAATGATTAGTAACACTGATGGCATGTTCTCTTGATACAATGTGCTTAGAATGACGCTTCACTCTGAGGTCTTCTTCCTCAGACCCCATAACTCCAGCCTAATTGTGGGAAAAAAGCCCAACACCCAAATTGAGGGACATTCTACAGAAAACTTGACCAGCACTTCTCAAAACCATAAAAGTCATCAAAAGCAAAGAAAGTCTGAGAAACTGTCACAGCCAAGAGGAGTCTAAGAAGACATAATGATTACGTGTAATATGGCATCTGGATGGGATCCTGGAACAGAAAAAGACATTAAGGAAAAACTAATGAGATCTGAATGAAGTATGGAGTTGAGCTAATGATAATGTATTAATATTGGTATCAATATTAGCTGTGACAAATGTACTGCAGTAATACAAGATGTTAACAATAGGGGAAGCTGTGTGCAGGGGTATATAGGAACTCTCTGTACTACCTTTACAACTTTTCTGTAAATCTAACCATTATAAAATAAAAACACTATTGAAACATAATTTTTAATGACAACAATAGTTTATGTTCCTGGGTCATACCCTTTACAATGTGACTTTGCTGCTTCTCCCTTGGGGAGGTGGTTTCCATTTCCTCACCTCTTGAGTATAGCCTGTGATTTGCTTGGACCAACAGAATGTGATGGAACGCGATGCCAGTCATTGAGTTTCCAGAGGCCTTACATGTTGCTGAATGATGAGAGACATGGCCCAGGCACCTTTCTTACCCCAGCTGATAACCAGCCAACTGCCAGAATTGTAACTGAGCCCATTCTTCCTAGACTAGCCAGCCCCCAGCAAGACCCGCCCTCTGATCCAGGCACAAGAGGCAACACAAAATTAGCCCAGCCTGACCCAGCCACCAGTGATCCATATGAGCAATAACAAAAGCTTTTTGTTTAAAGCCTTTTGTTTGTTATACAGCAATAGCTAAGTGATTCACTTGTATGCACAGCAGTGTCTATACAAGATTGTGATTGTAACATGTGATTACAAAAGATTAGGAGCAATTTAAAGGCTTGTCAATAAAAGACTGATCAAATAATTACGAGATCAGACAATGGAATAGTATGCAGCTGTTCAAAAGAATGAGGCAGCTCTACATGAATCAATATGGAACAAATCCCATGATACTTTTTTTAAACTTTTTTTCTCTAGTGGTTTGAGAGATGGCAATTTTATTTATGTATTTATTTATTTATTTATTTTCGGCTGTGTTGGGCCTTTGTTGCTACACGTGGGCTTTCTCTAGTTGCAGCAAGCGGGGGCTACTCTTTTTTGTGGTGCTCAGGCTTCTCATTGCGGTGGCTTCTCTCGTTGCAGAGCACAGGCTCTAGGCACCCAGGCTTCAGTAGTTGTGGCACGTGGGCTCAGTAGTTGTGGACTTCCATGATACATTTTTAAGTGAAGCAGCAAGATGCAAAAGAGTATACAGAGGAAGCTACCGATCCTGTAAAATATTTGTATTTGCACAGACTTTCTGCTGGAGGATCCACAAGACACATGACAACGGCTGCCTCTAGGAAGAGGAACTGGAAGGCAAGGGAACAAGAGTGGAAGGGAGACTTCTTTTTTACTCCACAATCTTTTTTATCTTTTGAATCATGTAAATGTGTAATTTATTCAAAAATAAATAAAAGTAGAATGGAAAAACTCCTGTGCCTTTCAAATTCAGTCTTTTATTCTCTATTCCCAAGATTCCTGAGAGATCCAGCAGGACCACAAATAGCAGTGGGGGAACCAGGCTGCATTTTCTCCCTCCCTCTTCCAGACAGCCTCCACCACGTACTAAGTGAAGCTTGTTTCTCTCGTTCCCTTGTTGGTCCGCGTCACTGGGCCTGCACAACCCTGCCTGCCACTAGAGGGCAGCGTGAGGCTTCCTTCCTGGCAGGGAACTGTGGAGGGATTATGGGCTGCTCTGAATAGCAGGCTGTCTCCAAGCGAAGGATCCAGGGCTTTCCATACTTAATTAAATAATTATAACAATAGTAATAATAGTAATAATAATAATAGGTTTCGACTTGGGAGAAGAACATCCCAGAACCCCACTCCAGTCACTGATCAGCCAGCCATTACTCTTCCAGTTCACATGGAAGCCTGTGTATCTTATGTAGGTTGGGGGTTGGGGAGAGAGCACGAGGGAAGAGGAGCGCACCTCTACCCGGCTCTATAAAACCATTTGGGGCTGGGGCTTCCCTGGTGGCGCAGTGGTTGAGAATCTGCCTGCTAATGCAGGGGACACGGGTTCGCGCCCTGGTCTGGGAAGATCCCACATGCCGCGGAGCAACTGGGCCCGTGAGCCACAACTACTGAGCCTGCGCGTCTGGAGCCTGTGCTCCGCAACAAGAGAGGCCGCGATGGTGAGAGGCCCGCGCGCCGCGATGAAGAGTGGCCCCCACTTGCCGCAACTGGAGAAGGCCCTCGCACAGAGACGAAGACCCAACACAGCCATAAATAAATGGATAAATAAATAAATAAATAAATAAATAACAAAAGTGATTGTTTAAAAAAAAAAAAAACCATTTGGGGATCTCGACCTTTAGGCCGCTTAAGACTGACCCTCAGGACATCTGGAGGGTTTGCCATTGACCCCCTGTAAACTGGAAGTGATGACTGTAAGAGTGAATTAAGCACTTAATCTGTGAGAATGACTGAACTAAGCACCCTATAGACTATTTCATCCCCAGTTTACAGATGAGGACGCTGTGGCCTCAAAAGACAAAGTAACTTGCTCCTGGCTATGCAGCTGGCAAGCGCCAGAGTAGGATTTGAATCCAGGTTTCCCAGGCTCCTGAACCCCTGCTCTCACCGCTTATCTTGCCTCCGAGGGCAGCTGGGTGGGATTTCAAAAGAGATGGCTGAGAAACAGCGTCGGAAAGGGACATTGGAGCCCGTATTCACTGAGCCCCTCCTACGTGCCAGGTGCGCATCCTTGGAGGAGGCTGTGTTGCCGTGGAGTTAGGCTTTATAACGCTTGCGCACGGTCAGACGGAGAAGCCGGCGGGGGCTGAGACCCGGACCGAGCGAGACCTGGGGCCGCTCCTGCCCGGCTCGGCCGCTGTGGGACTCCGGTGCCTCCGCAGAGTACAGATGAGTCGGCAGGAGAGTGTCCCGCGGCTCGGGGAGGGGTGTCTGCGGGGCGCGGGAGCGCAAGGGGTACCCCCAAACAGGCCCTCTCAGCAAACGGAGTTCCTGTTCTCATGCAAATATCTTTGTTCTTGCTCCGGTGTCGACAGGACAGGACCGCAGCTGACGCGGGCTGCAGGCCGCCTTCCCGCGATCGCTCTGTAGGGCCTTAAAGACCAACGCGCTGGGAACCGAAACGCCGGCACCGCCGAACCCCATGCTGCTGTCGCGCTCGGAGCATATCAGTGCCCGCCTGCGAGAGGGGCAGCCGAGAGCTCCCGGCAGCGCGGCGGGCTGGCCCCTGAGGGCTCTCGCTCCCGGCCCTCCATCCCTGCCTCGGCTTCCCCATCTGTACCGGGAGATGTACAGAAGGGCTCGGCACAGTGCCCACTCCTTGCTGGAATCCGTTTATCCAAGCACAAGAAGGTGTTTGCCTTTCATAGAGAGAAGGGAGGCAATACACAAAGAAATAAACAGACAAGATAATTTCAAATAACAACAAGTGTTAATAAAATGGCAAACACAATAAACAGCCAGCGCCAGGCTTCTGTTCTAAATGCTATAAATATGTGCGTTTGCTCATCCAGTCTCACAAAAGACCTACGAGACAGATTAATTATCACCCCCTTTCACGGATGGGAAAATGGAGGTTGAATCAACTATTCAAGGAAAATTAGAGGCTGAATAATATATTCATGGCAAAACAGGCTGAACAATTTACTCAAGTGTCCAGTAGATGGTGGAGACCAGCTTTAGACTCAGTCCGGCTCCAAGGGTAACCTCTTAATCACTCCACCTGCCACTTCTGGTAGTGTAAAGATGTAAAATGGAGACATTAAAAAGAGAGAGCTGGGCTAGAGGAGAGCTATGCCCGAACATCTCTATGTCATGGGACGACTAAGTTGATGCCTGAATGAGGGGATCCAGCTGTGCAAAGAGCTGGGTACTCCAGGCAGAGGGAACAGCGAGGGAAAAGGCCTAGAGGTGGGAGGAGTGGACTCCTTACATTTCGTAAACACAAGGAAGGTCAAGGGGGCTGCAGCTCAGTGAACAAGGGCAAGAGTGATGGGCGAGGAGACTGCAGGTGGCCAGAGGCCGAGTGGAAGAGGCTTTGCAGGTCTTGGCGAGGAGCTGGGATTTTATTCCAGGTGTGATGGGAAGTCATGTTGCTATTATGGCTGCTGAAGTTTTGTGTGAATAATGGGCTGGACTAGCCAGTGGAGGCCCTTCCTGCTCTGCCAGGCTTGGGCTGGAGGAGGAAGTTGATCACTCAGGTCTTAAACATACCCATCTGATCACATCTGACCTCCTGGTATCTAGGAGATTCATGTTGACATTCACCAAGTCCCCAGCCCTTGGTCTCCAACACAAACTTGGAGATGTCAGATCGGCTAAGCCCTCATCTTACAGGCAGGGGTAAGACAGAGGACCACATTGAAGGAAAGGGGCGGGGACGGTGTCTGTTTCATACACTGATGTACGTCCACCAGCACAGGCCTCAGATCCAGGCAAGGGGGACCCTGCCCTGCTCCCTGGTTCTCATGCTTTAAAGGGCCTCTCTCTGGCCCTCCACCAGCTGCATATGTCCTCACAGGGCCAAGGGGACATGCCCACCCAAGACTTCATTCCCTTTCTAGACACACTCTGGGGCCCCAGGATCCCTGAGCTCCCTGCCCAAGGGTCCCAGCTGCTTCCAGGGCCTGTGCAGGCCTCTCCTTGGCTTGTTCTCTGGAGGCAAAACACTAGGTCCAGGATGTAGCCAAAGGGCAGTGTGGAGCATGGGGTGAAGGGAGCTTGGACAGGCAGCCTGGGATACATGTGAGACACAGTGTGGCATGGAGCCGGGGGTGAGAAGGGAGAAGGCATCTGGGGAGCTGGAGGCTGGGGTGCAGCTCTGCCCGCCACCACTCTACATCTCAGTGCAGATGTCTGAGGAGTCTGAGTTTTCCAAATTGAACCTGGCCTTCCAGGTTGTTATGAAGTTATATTCATCAAGAAGGATAGAACATTTTTAAAACAATGTATTAGCTTGATATATAACATTTAAATATTTAGATTTGGGAGGTGAGTGGGCCCCAGGCCCCACCAATATCAGGAGTGGGTCTGGCCTAGAACATAGGAGAAATTCAGTATTTATCAAATGGATGGATTAATCTCATTTAATCCTCACACAGACTCTACAAGGGAAATAGCATCATCTGTGTTATATTGATGAGGAAACTAGGCTGGGAGAGATTTACTGACTGCCCCAGTTCATCACATTAGAAAGGAGCAGAGCTGAGCCTCAAGCCCTAGTGTGTCTGATTCCAAAATCCTTTGTAATTGGTTCATGATGAGTTCACACCCATCATGAACAGGTTAGATATATTATAACAGCTTGAGCATGTCACTGATTGGTCTTGTTGGATACAAGCACTGTTTATATTACATGAAAAAGAACCCCTCCTCCTGATTATTGCTTTATCGTCTCAGGCACTTGGGAGGTAATAGGACAGGAGCTAGTGTCCAATTTAACAATTGGGAAACTGAGGCCTTGAGCAATAACCCAAGGTATCATAAGGCTTTAACAAATAGGGTTTACTTTGCTTGTGTAACAAGAAATCTGGAGGTAGCCAGACCAGGGCTGGTATAATTGGTGCACCATCCTCAGCAAATAGCTTCTACCTCATGGTCTGCTCTCGTTATTTCTGGCTATATAACAAACAATCCCCAAACAATAACTATTTTATTATCTTCTACAGTTTCGTGGGTCAGAAATTTGGGCAGGGCTCAGCTAGGTGATCCTTCTGATCTGTAGGCATCAACTAGTCGCTTGTCATATTCAGCTGATGGTTTTACTGGGATGCCTGATGCTTTAGTGAGGATGACTACAGTGCTAAGCTCAGCTGGGTCCCTCTCCCTTTCTATGTAGTCTCAGGGGCTCTCCAGGTGTTCTCTCCAGCAGAGTGGTTTGACCTTTTCCATGGTAGCTCATGGATCCAAGAGGCCATGGCAGAAGCTGCCAGTCCTCTTAAGGACAAGGCCCAGAATGGCAGAACATCATTTCCATTCTACTCTGTTTGTCTAAGAAGTCACAGGCCAGCCCAGATTTAAGTGAAGTGAATTTACTCTTTCAAATAGACTCTTCCTTTTGAAAGAAAGAGGGTCAAAGAATTAGCAACCATCTTTAATTTACCACATGGTCCAAAAGGGCTGCTTGAGATCCAGTCATCACGTGTCAAATTCCAGCCAGCATGTAGAAAGAGAGGAGTGATGAGACATCACTCCCTTTTAAGACATTCTCTAGAAATCACATAAACCATTTCTCATTGGCAAGAGAAATTCATGGCCATACCTAGAATATGAAAGGGAAGCTAGGAACTGTCATCTTCATTCTAGACTGCCACATGCCCAGCTAAAATTAGGGATTCTATTGCCTAAGGAAGACAGGGAGAGTGAATATTGAGGCAAGACTAGAAATCTGTTCCATTGTTGGATTTTTTTTACTACCAACAGCCAAATACATTCCTAATGGACATGTTTAATTTTCAGTCTTGTTCCTCCTAATACAACCGCCACACTGTCACCAAAATAACCCTTCTTTTTAAATTATTCTTTTATGTTTCTAAAAGGTAAATCTTTTCATCATTCCCATGCCAACAGCAAGTGTCTGAAGATTTTTGTGTGGGGGCCATGGGACTTTAATGCCTAAAATAACAATGACAGCATTCACCACACACCAGGCGCTGCACCAAGCACTATGTGAACATCTTACTCAATTCTCACAGTAACCAAATACGAGAGGATTGTACATGAGGAAACAGAAATCCAGAGAGGTAAAGTGACTTGCCCCAGGTCACACAGTGAGTAGGTGCAAGACAGAGATTCCAATCCTTGATGTCGGATTTCAGGGATGTGCTGAGGAACCCACACGTGTGAAGCCCAGGGACTGTTTACTGGTAACAACCCTGGAGGACGGGCAAGGCCCTGCTTGGTGTGTGTGTTAGAAGAGGCAAACAAGAGCCAAGAGCCTGCAGATGCTCCTTCCTTGCTGTAATCCTTCAGTCAGGGAGCCTGCATGAAACCTCAGGGTCAGGCAGGCATACTGAACCTCATGGAATTAAACTGGCACCTGGAATTCATCTCTTTCCATTTCCTTTACACCCTGAAAGAACCCCAGGTCACGAGTAAGAAACTTTGCAGAACTGGGTAATTGTTCAGCAATGATCAGGGTACAGACCCAGTGACCCTCTGGCCTCTCCGGGCCCAATTAAAGGAGGCACCTTCCAGCTCTGAGGTTCTCTGTTCTGACCCCGAGTTCTTCTTGCCTTTACTTTACCCTGTTCAAGAACCTACAGTGGCTCCTGATACCCTTGGGTTCAGTTTTGCCCTGCAAGGGGGGTGGAGGAAGGGAAAAGGACAGACAGACCTGGGTTCAAATTCTGATTCCATCTTTTTGATCAGTCTCAGTTCCTGCATCTGTCAAATGGGAGGAATATAATCCCTAATCTGCTCATTTATCCACTTGTTGAGGACCACATAGGACAAGGGATAGGAACGGCCTTTGCAGACCAGAGCCAGTGAGGGATGCAGTCCCCACTTCAGCAGATTGCATCCTTGGAGGGCAGGGACAGCTGTGGGGGGGTGGGGGGGGTGGGGGGGATCAGAGAGCTTGCTACACCTCCTGGAGAGGGGGTAAAGAGCTCCTGCCCACAGCCCTGCAGAAGTGGCCAAGGGTGGGCATTTATACATAGGTGTCCTTTCAGGGGGCACAGTGAATCAGAGCAATGGTTCTGGAGCCACATAAACCTGTGTTTGAATCCCGGCTCTATTCTTAATAGCTGAGGGACCCTAGAACAAGTCAGGTAACTTCCCTGTGCCTCCATTTTCACACCTATATGATGGGACTGAAAAGACAACCTATCTCATTGGGATTTTGTGAAGAACTGAATGAGAACGTGCATTTAAAGCATCTAATTTAGTGCAGATAAACTGTCCCCTGATAGTAGTGGCAACAGTGATGAACACTTTTTGAGTTCTACTTAAATACTGTACTGTGCGTTTCATTGATCATCTTACATAGGCCTCACCACAACCCAAAGATGCAGTTAACATTATTATTCTCCACTTACAGAGATGGAGGTACAGTTAGCTCGAATAACCCGCCCAAGGTCACAGTAAGTGCTGGAGGCTGAACCCGAGCACAGGGGGGTTCTCTGCCCCAGAGTCCACCTTAATCCATGTTCCATTACCGTTCAGACTTTATATTCTGTACCCGCTAGTGCCTCCATAACTCCATAACTGCCACAACAGCTTATTGGAGCAGGAGATGTCACCTGACCCAAATGTTTCTAAAATATAGGCCAGTCAGCTGCCAATGGTATCGCCTGGTGCAAAAGCTCCACCCAGCAGGGCTGAGCACAATTAACTAAACCAATCAGCACCAATCAGGGATGTGTGTTTGAATCTGGATCCCAGAGTTGGGAAAATGCATAAAAACTGAAAGACCCCACAAGGTCAGTTATTGCAAAGACAATGTGAAGGCACAGAGGAAGTGAAGACCAGCAGAGTACGGCTGCTGAGCGGACCGTGCACTAACTCGGTCCCCGGAGCACTGAGTGCTGAGTGAGTTTTCAGTGGCTAAGCTGCATTCTGTGAGGCGTGGTCAAACTCTTGCCTTCCACTCCCTGCAAGTAGCTTTACAACAATCACCGGGGCTCCATATAACCTGAGAGTTTCTGCTCTTCCAAAATGAGGCTAGTTCAGCTTTTGCCTTTAACCTCAGGGTAAATACCCAGGGAAGGCAGTGTTAGGACACCCCTCCATAGCCCCCCAGGCCTGGTGCTGGCCAGTGGAGGCCAGGAGAAATAGCCTGGCCCCGTGCCTGTTACACCAGAACCCCAGGTCAGTCCTTGGTCCACTTCTCCATCTATGACCATGCCCTTAGTGATCTCACCTACCATCAGGGTTGACTCCAGGCTAGGCCTCTCCCCTGTACTCTAGACTCATATGTCCAGCAGATGAATCAACACCTGCATTTTGTGTTGTCCAGGCATCTCAAATCTAACCTGTCCAAAACAGAACTCCCAATCATTCCTCCAACACCCAGCCCTCCTGCAGGATTTCCATTTCAGGAAATGCCAACCCCGTAATTCTAGTTGCTGAGATTCAACACCTTGGCACCATCCCTGACCACTCTCCTCATCTCACCCTCCTGCATTCCTTCAGTCAACCAATCCCATTGCTTCTACCTTCCAAAGTTACCCATAACCTGACCACTTCTGCCCCAGGCCACCACCACCTCCCTGGTCTGAGCTGGCAGCATCTGTCACCTGGGGTGACTGCAACAGCCTTTTCCTGCTCTGTGCTCACCTTCTACAGTTGTTCTGCACTCAGCAGCCAGAGAGGTCCCACTAAAATGTAAGCCAGATCTTTCAGTCCTCTCACTCAAAACCCACCAACTGCTCCCCTTCACATGCAGCAGGAAAGCAAAAGTCTTTACAAAAGCCTTCAAGGTCTTACGTGTCTGGCCTCATCAGTTTGCCCTATAGATCTGCCTCCCTGCCAGCCCCGTCCCCCACTCTCCCTCTGCTCCAGCCATGCAAGGGGCTTGCTGTTCCTGAAAGAAGCACTCCCAACGCCCCAACCCCCAACCCCATACCCAGGGCCTTTGTATTTGCAGTTCCCTCAGCCTAGAATGCAGTTCCTCAGCCCACATGGCTCCCTCCATCATCTTATTTGGGTCACCTCAGCAGAGAGGCCTTCCCTGGGCACCTTAACAATTGCCACCCACCCAGTCTCCTTCCCTGCTTTATTTTTCTCTATAGCACTGAGTGCGATCTGACATGCTGTGTATTTTACTTCCTGTGGTCCATCTCCTGCACTAGAATGTAAGCTGCATAGGGGGAAGCATCTTCATCCATCGTGTTTACCACTGTGCCCTTATCATCAAGAACACAACGTCCAGCATGTAGTAGGTGCTCAGTGGATCATTGTCATATGAACAAAGAGGCACACAGCAGAGGGCTTCCTGGAGACAGCCCAGCCCAGTTTCCACTCCCCCAGCTGCACCCTCTGGTTGTTCCCAGGCTAGTCCCCTCACTTCCTTGATCCTTTTAGGGGTAAGGCCCACAGCCCCATCCCAAAACATCAGAACCAAAGAACTAGCCAAGGAGGAATTATTCCAAATAGGTGGGAATTTCTTAAGTATCACTTTTTTTTCCTTAATACAAAAGTTCTTATGTCCCAGCTGTTGGTTCCCCTGTCAAAGCTTGTCCTACCCTGAGAGCTTGGTGCTGGCGCTCTGCGTTCACACCAGGGATCCACTGTCACAGAACCACCGGTGAGCAGCACTGGCTTTCCAGAAGATTCCCAGGGAAGCTGGGGTGCCTCACCTCCCACACACACCTCAACTCCCCCCACAGGAAGGACATCCTGTTGATAACTGATGAGACTGTAACTGGTAAGCAGGTCATTGTACTAGTCTCTCCATTTTGCTGTACTTGAAATTTTTCTTAAAAAAAAACAAAACAGGGCTTCCCTGGTGGCACAGTGGTTGAGAATCTGCCTGCTAATGCAGGGGACACGGGTTCGAGCCCTGGTCTGGGAAGATCCCACATGCTGCGGAGCAACTAGGCCCGTGAGCCACAACTACTGAGCCTGCGCTCCGCAACAAGAGAGGCCACTATAGTGAGAAGCTCGCGCACCGCGATGAAGAGTGGCCCCCACTTGCCACAACTAGAGAAAGCCCTCACACAGAAACGAAGACCCAACACAGCCCAAAATAAATAAATAAATAAATAAATAAATAAATAAATAAATAAAAATTAAAAAAAAAAACCAAGAGTGTTTTCTCTGACCTTCCTTCTCCGGCACACATCCTTGGAGGACTTCTTATTGCCCCCGTCCTCCCCACCATCAACCATCACACAACTTCTCTCTTCCCCTCCCCTCTGGTTTGAAAGCAGTTTAGCTCCATTTACTAGTTGCCTGTTGGCGTACTGGAGTCATTGGGGAAAACTCAAAAATCTTTGAAGCCCAGTTGTTCCCCCAAGTCCCCCAGGTTTGGAACCTAATGGTTTTTTGACTCCAGGCTAGGAGGGGCTGCTGGACATTGAGTGCTGGTAAATGCTCCCCAGGTGATCCTGGCACTTTCCAGAGTTGAGCAACCATCTTGTCAACCCAGAGCCATCCCTGGTTCTGTGCTGCCTCCAGAGGCCTCCTGTTAACGGGGGTAGCCTCCTTGGAAGGCAGTTGAGCAACAGCTTTTGTTACCTGTGCCCCCACTGCCACCCCTGGGGGGTCCCACCACACCTGCCTACGTGACTTGAGGAGTTGTTTCTTCCAGACCCAGACCATGTGCTTCACGCACCATCAGGGTATCTGCCTGGATGGCATTCTTTCCATTACCTTATGCCACATGGGTTCACATCATCGTCACCATTTGGAAAGCACAGAGAAGCACCTAGGAACCAACCACAGCCCACTTCAGTCCCAGGAATTCGTGAATAGAAAGGATCCATTGTCGCTGAGTCACTTTAAGGGAACAGCGGAAAAACACATTCAAAGGACATTGAGATAATGAGTATGCTAATGTGATTTCCACTGGGTGCCTGTGCTACCTCCAAAAATGCTGTCAGACCTTCCTCATGGATTCAAAGCTTCCACTGAAGTCAATGGAGGATTTGGGTTAAAATAACATCAAAGTTTTCACTTAAATGGACAAAACTGGGGAGTTATGAATTAAGGGCGAGCTTCACATTGGCCCTGACACTGCCAACCTTGAGGGGAAACACGGGCCCTGGTAAGTTGCATCTGGCCAGGCAGCTGGTGCCTTTGGTTGGACAAATGAAAATCCCAGCTCTCCACTCACTGGGTGGGTGACCTTGGGCAAGGCAAATTGTTTCTCTGATTGACTCTCAATTTTCCCATCTGTAAAATGGCATGGATGAAACCTACCTTGCAGAGGTAGGATTGCTTCCAGGATTAAAGAAGAAGTGTGTGTGTAAGAGGAGTCAGTTGTGAACAAAACAGATGAACTCTGTTGCAGTGGAGCTGCCATTCTAGTTGGGGAGGCAGACACCAAACCCAGGAACAGATAATACCAAGTAAGTGGTGATAAGTGCTATGGAGAAAGAGAAGAAGAGAAACTTTCAAGGAAAGGGGCAGAGCTTTAGAATCAGACAGACCCGAATTCAAATCCAAGCTTTCCCCTTGCTGGCTGTATAACTCTTGGGAAAGTGATTTTGTCTCCCTGACACTCTTCTCATACGTTCAGTGAGATCTGTTGATCATTCTTCCACGCATTGAACAAATATTCACAGAGTTCTGCCTTGTGTCACGCATTCTTTTGAGTGCTGGAGGGGCCACAATGAATAAAACAGACAAAAATCCTTGCCCTCAGAAGCTTAAACTCTAGAGGAGAGAAACAGACACTGAACAGCATACACATATCGGGGGATGAAGGAAAATAAAGCAAGGTAAGGGAGTAGAGATTGATGGAGAAGGTGCTATTTTATGTGGTGGGGGGGGGGTGGGGATCAGGGCATGCCTCTGTGAGGAGGTGATATTGAAAGACATGGGGGAATGAGCCATGTGGGCAGCTGGAGGAAGAGCATTCCCAGACAGGGGAGAAAGCAAGGGCAAAGGCCCTGAAGCAGGAACCTTGCATGGGGGATAGGAGGATTAGAGAACCAGAGACAAGGTCTGTGAAGCCCCTCGCACAGCACCTGGCTCTGAGTAGGAGTTCAATAGATAGCAGTTATTATCTGTGCCTTTTTCTGGGGGTAGGTCACTTTCCACTACCATAAAAGTTCTTGGGGGGCTTCCCTGGTGGCGCAGTGGTTGAGAATCTGCCTGACAATGCAGGGGACACGGGTTTGAGCCCTGGTCTGGGAAGATCCCACATGCCACGGAGCAGCTAGGCCCGTGAGCCACAACTACTGAGCCTGCGTGTCTGGAGCCTGTGCTCTGCAACAAGAGAGGCCGGTGCATCGTGATGAAGAGTGGCCCCCGCTTGCCGCAACTAGAGAAAACCCTCACACAGAAACGAAGACCCAACACAACCAAAAATAAATAATAAATTAAAAAAAAAAAAAAAAAGTTCCTGGAGGCTCTGTGGATTGGCGGTTTTTTCATTTGCTTTCTTCTCTTGTTTTCTGAGTGAGAACCATCAAGTCAAACTCCCAGCCCACCTGCCAGCCCACCTCTCTGTCTCCAGTCCAAAGCCAACAGGAATGTCTGACAGTGGCAGTGGCACTGGGGGAGGAGGGGTGCAGAGTGAACAATGGCCATTAGATAATAATGGCAGCATTTGAATTTCTTTCCTCTCTGCAGCCTCACAGATTAGACGCCCTAGAAATACTGTGCCCATCGCCAAGATGCACCTCCAGCTGGGGTGGAAGGCAACATCTGCTAAACAGCTGCATCTTATTTAAGAGCTGGTACTTAATTAAATTACTCGGCTCTGGTAGGGGCAGGCAGAGCTGAGCAGCAAGGGGCAGGCCCGTCACAAGCATACCTTCCACCTCTCCCAGAGTGTCCCTCCACACACCTGTTGATCCCACCAACCCGGACATCTACACATTTCCAGTACACGCCATGCTCTCTCAGGCTACCTCCTTGCCTTTACTCACGCTGTCCCTCTGCCAGGGACATTCTCTTGCCTAACCAACTCCTCTGTGCCTTTCAAAAGGCCCAACTCAAATATCAACTCCTCCTCCATGAGGCCTTTTCCAACTTCCCAGTCTCAACACATTTCCTCCCTTGAGTTCGCGCCATTCTTGGTGCATTCCTTGACTGGAGTGTTCATATCATTACATTGCAATGACATACACCCTGCCATTCTGTGAGCTCCTCATGGTTGGGAACCATGTTTAATTCATCTTTGTAATCCCAGCATTGTGCCTGACTCCCCATAGACACTTAATACGTATTTGGTTAATAAAATGGATGAATGGATGGATGGAGGGAGGGATGGAAGAAAGAGAGAGAAGGAAGTAGGGAGAGATGAACAGATGGAATAACTGCCACCATCTAAATCCAAGCCACCGTCGTTTCTCACTGGGACAAATTACCAGTTTCCTTCTGATCGAGTTTCTACTCTTGCCCGAAGTAGTCCATTCTACTCAGAGCACTTAGGAATCTTTTAAATATGGAATTAACATTATGTCACTGCTCTGTTTAAAACCTCCCAGGAGCTTCCACATTCCTAGTCCTGGCCTACAAACCCATATAGGACCCAGCCCCTTCCTGCCCTCTGATCTCATCTCCTCATTTTTCTATGTTCCGACTGCTTTGGGAACCAGCCAAGCTCTCTCTCACCTCAGGATCTTTGCATCTGCTAGTCCCTCTGCCTGGAACTGGCTTCCCCTGGCAGTCTGTCAATGTGGCATTCTCTTAGTCTTCAGATCCAACTCTAATGCCACTGCCCCAGAGAGGCCTTTCTTAATCTCCTAGTTAAAATACCCACACCCTCTTGATTCCCAAAGGCAAAGGGCATTTGATCCAGCCAACCAGGGCTTTAGCTGCTAAAATCCAGCCAGCTCCCCAGAGCATCAGCCTCACCTAGGGCGGTGGTTCAGACCTCTCCCCAGGGGTAGCCACAAGCCACGCCTTGCCCTGAGGCCTCACTCCTCTTCATCAACTGAAGATCCTTCATGAATGGGCTGCTGCAATTAAACCATTGGAGCAACATTGGACCATTTCTTTACTATGGCACTTAGAGCTGGAATGGCTTGTTGTTTTGAGGGTTTCTATTTTCAGCTCCGTTTCCTAGGGGTAGCAGGGAGAGGGTAGGCAATGAATCCTGGTCTATTCAAGCAAAAAGATGCTTCAGTGAATCCTAGAATTTCAGAGTCACAAAATTCTAGAATCATTGTCATGGAATGTGAAAGCAGTAAATATTGTAATTTTAGTTACAGGTTCCTAGATTCATGGGATTCTAGAATCTTACACAACAAAAATTAGAATCTTAGTGTCAAACCACTCTTAGTGTCAAACCACTCTTAGAGCGATGGAATCTTAAGAGATTTCTCACTCTGTTGAGTTCTCTGCTGCACTATTACCTCCTCAGAAGACCTTCTCTGATGACCTTATCTACAATGTGACCCCCTCCACCACACCCACACTCTATCACTCTCTATTGTTTTACTCTGGTTCATTTTGCTTCACAGCATTGATCATCACCTGACATCTGCTATATATTTCTCTGCTTATTTGCTTATTGCCTGTCTCCCCCACGCATTGGATTAAGGTCAAGAACTCTGTTTTGTTCACTGCTTAGAAAGGACTTAGAACATGTAGTAAGGACTAAAAAAAAAAAAAAATTTCCATTCATCTAATAAATATTTTTTGAGTACCCACTTCACGTTGGCCCCTTGGAGATGTCCCAGGATGGGAAGTAGGTCTCATTTTGCATTGCTCAAATCCAATTGGTATTAAACACCCAGGGCACTGTGTTGAAAAGGATTCTCAGGGCTCATCCAAGCTTGGGGGTTGAGGGCGGGGGGGCGGGGGTGTTGATTAGCAATGTCTGACATGGACCCCGCAATGGAGAGAGGCAGCCATCTCTTCTCTGACCTCTAATCTTACACTTATCAAAACTGAGGTCCAAAAGAGGATGGGAGTGCACCAGAGTCGGCCAGCTTGGGGGTGCTGCGGCCAGGATTGGAACCCCCATCGCTCTGTCTCTGCTCTCCAGCCTCACCTCACAGGACTGCTGCCTCAGCCTGAGTCTGTCTCAAGGGCATGGGTTTAATGCCTTCCCCATCCCTCCAGCCTTTTTGCTTTCACTCCTCCCAGGTCTTCCCAGGAGTGAGGGGCAGCTGAAGTCCCTGGCCCTGAACCCCAGCCTGGGAACCCAATTCTAGAATGCTGCCTGAATGCACAGCCAGTTATTTTTAAAAATCCAAAAGGGAAAGGAAGAAAGAGAAAACACTGCTTCGGTCTCTGTGCCAACCCTGGCTGAGAGAATAGAGACTTGAAAGGAACAAAGGGTTTCCTCAAACACAGCAGATCAAGGACTTGGCTTATGTGGTAACCAGTAACCAACCACCGTGCATTGTGACAGATCCTTTAGAAGGTAGAGGGCTCTGTTCCTGCTGCAGCTCTGGGGGTGGCAGGGAGACACAGGGGACATCCTCACCCCCACTCACCCCCACTCCAGATCAGGCTACTACAATCATAGACTTTGAGAAGCCCTGAATGTTAGGGCCTCAAAGGCCCTACAGAGCCTGGAGTCTGATACCCTCTTTGTCAGACAGGCAGGAAGAAGCCCTGGAGAGCTCATGGTCACAGAGGGAGCCATGGGCTAGGGTACTTCTCTTTTCACCAGGTTCCCTTTCAGGAGGGTGGAAACCAGTTAAATGTTCCTACCTCCCCCCTTAACTTTTGTACTCACTAAGGCTGCCTGTGAAAGCCTTCTCAGGAACCCTCCTAACCACCAAATCTCCTGTCCCCTTCCTCCCACAGACTTCCCCTTTCAGACTTATACCTATAGGGTATAAGTTTTACCCTCTAGGTCTCCAGGGTCAGCACTGGTCAGTTCTGAGGTCACAGAAGAATTATAGTTGAGTCCCAAACATCACCTGATTCATGTAAGGTGAAGCACGTACTACCAGGTGCTGTGTCAAGTCCCTTACAGGTGGTGCCCCATGTGGGTGGCAAAACAATCCTATGATGTAGGCACCATTATCCCCACTTTTCAGATGAGAAAACCAAGGCTCCAAAAACTGGATAAAGTGCCTAAGGTGACACAGCAGTGGTTTGGCAGAGCTGATGCTTGGACGCACCAACTCCTAAGCCAGCCTCCTGTTCCCCCAACCCTCCCTCACGTATCAAAGTCAATAGTGCTTCATCCGAGGCATGGGACTGAGGCAGGCCCAGTGGGGCCAGGTTGGGAATGAGGAGCGTCCCTCCATCGGATGCCACCCTGCACACAAGCCATGCATTCATCCCCAGCCCAAGCCAGCCTCCAGCCTGAGCGTGGCACCGGCCTTTCCAGTCTCCTTTTCATTCACCCTGTGTCGCTGTCTCACCATGTCTCTGTCCTGTGGCTCTTCCCTACTCCGCTTGTCAATCTGTGTCGTCTTCCTTCTGTGGGCCTCTCTCTGCATCGTCGTCCACCCCTGGCTCCCTGTCACCTTCTCCCAGTCCCCCTATCCCTGAGTCTTCCCTTTCTGTCTCTGCATCACATGCTACTCTCTCTCCGTATTCTGTGTCTTCTTTAATCCTCAGGCTCTAGCTCTGTGTCTCTACATCTCTTGCCCCAACCCCTCTCTCTCTGGGTTTTTATGTCTCTTTCTCCCTCTAGAACCACTTCTCTCTCTCACTCCGTCTCTCTTCTCTCCCTCCCTGATGTCTCTCTCTGTCTCTGTCTCTCTCACTCTCACTCTGTCTCTCCATCTTTCTTGCCTCCATCTCTGCAGCCTTATTCACCTTCCCTCTCCCCAGCCCTCCCGAGCCTGCTCCTTCCCTCTCACACCCCCATATTCCAGCACATCCCAGCTTAGCCATAGGGGCACGAGGAGGGACGGGTCAGGGGTATTCCAAAAGGTGGGAGGGGTCATGTTAGAGGGAACTGAGCCACCCCTTCCTTTTCTTCCTCAGAAATGACTGGTTGCTTTCCTGGGAGGCAGACGAAAAATCCCTGAATAGGGATTTAAAGCACTAAGCTCTGATTCCTTCTTTTTAATATTTATAAAGAGAGAAAGGGGATAATTTCAGGAAGATCATTTCAAGGCGAAAACCCACATATTTTCAATAGAATTATTCCAAAAGCCCCTTTCCGGCTCATTGGAGTGTATAATTTTGTAAGTTAAAGACACGAGGCCTGGTTTCCAAGTTCCCTAAAATGACGCAGCTAAGTGAGGGCCAAAAAGGAAGTGTAAGATGAGAAGGAGGGGATGGCGATAGAGGGAAGCCACAGACTGGGGCCACACGTGGGCCGAGGGGGCAGCAGCAGACAGCGTCCCTGCCCCACCCTCCCTTCCTCTGCCCATGTCCTTCAACAGATCAGACAAACTCAGGCATAACCATCGTCAAATACCTGTCCCCAATCCTGAGACCTCTAAGTCCAGAACTGCAGAGCCAATTGTCCCTGCAAAGAGCTCACAGGCTCCTCAAGTAAGATGTGTCCAGAGCCGCCACCACCATCTTCCTTCCCAGACCTCTTCTGTCCCAACCATCCAGCTGTCAGAGTCTGCCTTGGGTCCTCCCTCTCCCTGTCACTTCTAGTTAGTTGTCAAGCCTTGTTGATTGTATACCTCACCTGGAAAATCCCTCCGCCCACACTCCCAAAGTTGGGCCTCATCATCCCCAGCCTAGACCATTGTAACAGCTCTGAACAGGGATCAGGGCCTCTGGTCTGTGTATGGTCTTCCCAAAGCCCAGTTCTAAGAATGATCTTCCCTTCTTCAGAAACAGTCACATCTCCCATCATTTGCATGGTGAAGACCAAATTCCTCTACCCTGGTATCCATGATCTAGCCACAACCTAACAACTTTCTGTCTTTGTACTTACCATCTTATCACAAACTCTTCATATGGCTAAAGTGAGCCAGTCTCTTTTCTACCTACCGGAAAGGAATGAGAAATATTTTCTACCTCCAAACCTTGGCAGAGGCTTCTCCCTTCTCCTGGAATGCCAGACTGCCATCTTGGCATGGTATCTCCAACCCACCCTCAAGGCCCATCTCAAACACCACTCACCATCTATGAAGAATGGACACAATGGCTCATCACTCTTCCTTCTGCACGTTCTCTTTCCTTCTCTTTGACATTTCACTTTGAACATGAGATAGGTTGCAGGACCTGAGAGCAGGCGAGCTCTGTGGCTGAGACAGAGGGAACAAGAAGGGATCACTCCTTCTGACATTCTCCCAAACCAGACCAAGTTGGATTCTGTGGTTCTGATGAGTGCCTAAAATTGTTGGCAGGATCCCCTGTTAATAATGACAGTTATCAAACTAATTAGCAATGTCATTGCAAAGATCAAATATTGAGCAATTACTATGAGCCAGACACCTGTTAAGTGCTTTGCCCACATTATCTCACATAGTTCACGATAAGCCAGTATTGTGGGGACCATTATCACTTCAGTGGTACAGATGAGGAAACTGAGGCTCAGAGAGGGGCAGCAGCTTGCACAACATCACACTGTGAGTCACAGGTTCAGGATTCTGGCCAGACCAGCCCAACTTTGGAATCCTTGCGTTTAACCTCAGACACACTGAGAATGTTGACTCATCAGTATTAGCAGGAACTGAGTGATGTGATCCCTGACTCATCCCCACTGAAGGGGGTCCACTGGCTGTGAGGCCATGGGCATGGTCCCTCCATTGGGCCCAGCTTCCCAATCTCCTCAATGAACCAGTTCTTGTTTGAAAAACATGGACCTTTCAGATGCTGATTCTGCAAACCCCAGGGGCACAGCTTGTCTTCTTTTCTCTGGAGAAAGGCACGGATGGGAGAGGCAGAGCACAGAACTTCAAAAGAAGTCCACAGGGGCAAAAGTGGCCCTCTCCCCCCACCAACTTGCCCTGGCACCAGACTTGGTTTGACCTGGCCGAGGTTATTCCCTGGTCTACCTCTGAAAGCCCTCAGGGATGCTGCCAGGCTGTTCCCACAAAACTCAGCCTCATTGTGACTCCTGCCAAGGGCTGTCCCCTAATTCTCAGACTCTGGCTTCACCTCTCACTAGGGCATATATACAACCCTCCTCACTGGTCTCCCTGCTACCATCCTAGGCCTTATCTACACAGTGACCTTGTCATTTTAAACAAAAATCACAAGGCCTCTTTAGTTCTTTAAACCCTCCATGTTAGTTAGAATAAAGCCAAACTGTTCATCCTGGCTCCCATGTCCTGTGTGCTTTGGCCTCCAGACCTCCCCGGGCTTCAATATCAGCCTCTCAACAGAGTCCAGGACAAACCAGGTTCTTTCCCATCTTGGGACCTTTGTTCTTCTCTTTCCTCAGTTCTGTTCCTTGTCTCTTCATTCCTGTCCTCAGTTAAAAAAATCATCCTTTCTCCAAGGCCTGATCCTAATTATTCATAGTAGCTTCTGCCCTGTACATATTCACACCAGTGGTGCTGTTCATTTCTCTGTATTGTGCAGTTAAATATTTGAGTGTTTCCCGGACATGGTCCTGCCCACAAGAAAGACAAAATCCAGCCTCATCCACCAGAACACAGGCACTAGTCCCCTCCACCAGGAAGCCTACACAACCCACTGAACCAACTTAGCCACTGGGGGCAGACACCAAAAACAACAGGAACTACGAACCTGCAGCCTGCAAAAAGGAGACCACAAACACAATAAGTTAAACAAAATGAAAAGACAGAGAAACAAACAGAAGATGAAGGAGCAAGGTAAAAACCCACCAGACCAAACAAATGAACAGGAAATAGGCAATCTACCTGAAAAAGAATTCAGAGTAATGATACAAAAGATGGTCCAAAATCTTGGAAATAAAATGGAGAAAATACAAGAAACGTTTAACAAGGACCAAGAAGAACTAAAGAGCAAACAAACAATGATGAGCAACACAATAAATGAAATTTAAAATTCTCTAGAAGGAATCAATAGCAGAATAACTGAGGCAGAAGAACGGATAAGTGACCTGGAAGATTAAATAGTGGAAATAACTACTGCAGAACAGAATAAAGAAAAAAGAATAAAAAGAAGTGAAGACAGTCTCAGAGACCTCTGGGACAATATTAAACGCACAACATTCGAAATATAGGAGTCCCAGAAGAAGAAGAGAAAAAGAAAGGGAGGGAGAAAATATTTGAAGAGATTATAGTTGAAAACTTCCCTGATATGGGAAAGGAAATAGTCAATCAAGTCCAGGAAATGCAGAGAGACCCATACAGGATGAATCCAAGGAGAAACATGCCAAGACACATATTAATCAAACTATCAAAAATTAAATACAAAGAAAAAATATTAAAAGCAGCAAAGGAAAAACAACAAATAACATACAAGGGAAACCACATAAGGTTAACAGCTGAGCTTTCAGCAGAAACTCTGCACGCCAGAAGGGAGTGGCAGCACATATTTGAAGTGATGAAAGGGAAAAACCTACAACCAAGATTACTCTACCCAGCAAGGATCTCATTCAGATTCAATGGAGAAATTAAAACCTTTAGAGAGAAGCAAAAGCTAAGAGAATTCAGCACCACCAAACCAGCTTTACAACAAATGCTAAAGGAACTTCTCTAGGCAGGAAAAACAAGAGAAGGAAAAGACCTACAATAACACACCCAAAACAATTAAGAAAATGGTAATAGGAACATACATATCAATAATTACCTTAAATGTAAATGGATTAAATGCTCCAACCAAAAGACATAGACTGGCTGAATGGATACAAAAACCAGACCCGTACATATGCTGTCTACAAGAGACCCACTTCAGACCTAGGGACACATACAGACTGAAAGTGAGGGGATGGAAAAAGATATTCCATGCAAATGGAAATCAAAAGAAAGCTGGAATAGCAATCCTCATATCAGACAAAATAGACTTTAAAATAAAGACTATTACAAGAGACAAAGAAGGACACTACATAATGATCAAGGAATCAATCCAAGAAGAAGGCATAACAATTGTAAATATTTATACACCCAATATAGGAGCACCTGAAAACATAAGGCAAATGCTAACAGCCATAAAAGGGGAAATTGATAGTAACACAATCATAGTAGGGGACATTAACATCCAACTTTCACCAATGGACAGATCTTCCAAAATGAAAATAAATAAGGAAACACGAGCTTTAAATGATACATTAAACATGATGGACTTAATTGATATTTAGAAGTCATTCCATCCAAAAACAACAGAATACACTGTCTTCTCAAGTGCTCATAGAACATTCTCCAGGATAGATCATATCTTGGGACACAAATCAAGCCTTGGTAAATTTAAGAAAACTGAAATCATATCAAGTATCTTTTCCGATCACAACTCTATGAGACAAGATATCAATTACAGGAAAAATCTGTAAAAAAATACAAACACATCGAGGCTAAACAGTACACTACTTAATAACCAACAGATCACTGAAGAAATCAAAGACGAAATCAAAAAATACCTAGAAACAAATGACAATGAAAACACGACAATCCAAAACCTATGGGATGCAGCAAAAGCAGTTCTAAGAGGGAAGTTTATAGCAATACAATCTTACCTCAAGGAATAAGAAACATCTCAAATAAAAAACCTAACCTTACACCTAAAGCAATTAGAGAGAGAAGAAGAACAACAACAAAAAAACCCAAGTTAGCAGACGGAAAGAAATCATAAAGATCTGACCAGAAATAAATGAAAAAGAAATGAAGGAAACAATAGCAAAGATCAATAGGAGGGAGAGAAGATGGCAGAAGAGTAAGACGCAGAGATCACCTTCCTTCCCACAGATACAGTAGAAATACATCTACACGTGGAACTGCTCCTACAGAACACCCACTGAACGCTGGCGGAAAACGTCAGACCTCCCAAAAGCCGTGTAGATGAAAGGCTCTTGGTGCTCCAGCCAGGCATCAGGGCCGTGCTTCTGAGGTGGGAGAGCCAACTTCAGGACACTGGTCCACAAGAGACCTCCCAGCTCCACATAATACCAAACGGCAAAAATCTCTCAGAGATCTCCATCTCAACATCAAGACCCAGCTTCACTCAACCACCAGCAAGCTACAGCACTGGACACCCATCCATTAGCAGAGAGGCTGCCTAAAATCATAATAAGGCGACAGACACACCAAAATACACCACCAGACGTGGACGTGCCCACCAGAAAGACAAGATCCAGCCTCATCCACCAGAACTCAGGCACTAGTTACCTCCACCAGGAAGCCTACACAACCCACTGAACCAACCTTAGCCACTGGGGACAGATACCAAAAACAACGGGAACTACGAACCTGCAGCCTGTGAAAAGGAGACCCCAAACACAGTAAGATAAGCAAAATGAGAAGACAGAAAAACACACAGCAGATAAAGGAGCAGGCTCAAAACACACCAGACCTAACAAATGAGGAGGAAATAAGTAGTCTACCTGAAAAAGAATTCAGAATAATGATAGTAAGGATGATCCAAAATCTTGGAAATAGAATAGACAAAATGCAAGAAACATTTAACAAGGACGTAGAAGAACTAAAGAGGAACCAAGCAACAATGAAAAACACAATAAATGAAATTAAAAATACTCTAGAAGGGATCAATAGCAGAATAACTGAGGCAGAAGAAAGGATAAGTGACCTGGAAGATAAAATGGTGGAAATAACTACTGAAGAGCAGGATAAAGAAAAAAGAATGAAAAGAACTGAAGACAGTCTCAGAGACCTCTGGGACAACTTTAAACGCACCAACATTCGAATTATAGGGGTCCCAGAAGAAGAAGAGAAAAAGAAAGGGACTGAGAAAATATTTGAAGAGATTATAGTTGAAAACTTTCCTAATATGGGAAAGGAAATAGTTAATCAAGTCCTGGAAGTACAGAGAGTCCCATACAGGATAAATCCAAGGAGAAACACGCCAAGACACATATTAATCAAACTGTCAAAAATTAAATATAAAGAAAACATATTAAAAGCTGCAAGGGAAAAATAACAAATAACACACAAGGGAATCCCCATAAGGTTAACATCTGATCTTTCAGCAGAAACTCTGCAAGCCAGAAGGGAGTGGCAGGATATACTTAAAGTGATGAAGGAGAAAAACCTACAGCCAAGATTACTCTACCCAGCAAGGATCTCATTCAGATGTGATGGAGAAATTAAAACCTTTACAGACAAGCAAAACCTGAGAGAGTTCAGCACCACCAAACCAGTTTTACAACAAATGCTAAAGGAACTTCTCTAGGCAAGAAACACAAGAGAAGGAAAACACCTACAATAACAAACCCAAAACATTTAAGAAAATGGGAATAGGAACATACATATCGATAATTACCTTGAATGTAAATGGATTAAATGCTCCCACCAAAAGACACAGACTGGCTGAATGAATACAAAAACAAGACCCATATATATGCTGTCTACAAGAGACCCACTTCAGACCTAGAGACACATACAGACTGAAAGTGAGGGGATGGAAAAAGATATTCCATGCAAATGGAAATCAAAAGAAAGCTGGAGTAGCAATTCTCATATCAGAGAAAATAGACTTTAAAATGAAGACTATTACAAGAGACAAAGAAGGACACTATATAATGATCAAGGGATCGATCCAAGAGGAAGGTATAACAATTGTAAATATTTATGCACCCAACATAGGAGCACCTCAATACATAAGGCAAATACTAACAGCCATAAAAGGGGAAATCGACAGCAACACAATCATAGTAGGGGACTTTAACACCCCACTTTCACCAATGGACAGATCATCCAAAAAGAAAATAAATAAGGAAACACAAGCTTTAAATGATACATTAAACAAGATGAACTTACCTGATATTTATAGGACATTCCACCCAAAAACAACAGAATACACATTTTTCTCAAGTGCGCATGGAACATTCTCCAGGATAGATCATATCTTGGGTCACAAATCAAGCCTTGGTAAATTTAAGAAAATTGAAATCGTATCAAGTATCTTTTCCGACCACAACGCTATGAGACTAGATATCCATTACAGGAAAAGATCTGTAAAAAATACAAACACATGGAGGCTACACAATACACTACTTAATAACGAAGTGATCACTGAAGAAATCAAAGGGGAAATCAAAAAATACCTAGAAACAAATGACAATGGAGACACGACGACCCAAAACCTATGGGATGCAGCAAAAGCAATGCTAAGAGGGAAGTTTATAGCTATACAAGCCTACCTCAAGAAACAGGAAACATCTCGAATAAACAACCTAACCTTGCACCTAAAGCAATTAGAGAAAGAAGAACAAAAAAACCCCAAATCTAGCAGAAGGAAAGAAATCATAAAGATCAGGTCAGAAATAAATGAAAAAGAAATGAAGGAAACAATAGCAAAAATCAATGAAACTAAAAGCTGGTTCTTTGAGAAGATAAACAAAATTGATAAACCATTAGCCAGACTCATCAAGAGAAAAAGGGAGAAGACTCAAATCAATAGAATTAGAAATGAAAAAGGAGAAGTAACTACTGACACTGCAGAAATACAAAAGATCATGAGAGATTACTACAAGCAACTCTATGCCAATAAAATGGACAACCTGGAAGAAATGGACAGATTCTTAGAAATGCACAACCTGCCGAGACTGAACCAGGAAGAGATAGAAAATATGAACAGACCAATCACAAGCACTGAAATTGAAACTGTGGTTAAAAACCTTCCAACAAAAGCCCAGGACCAGATGGCTTCACAGGCGAACTCTATCAAACATTTAGAGAAGAGCTAACACCTATCCTTCTCAAACTCTTCTAAAATATTGCAGAGGGAGGAACACTCCCAAACTCATTCTATGAGGCCACCATCACCCTGATACCAAAACCAGACAAAGATGTCACAAAGAAAGAAAACTACAGGCCAATATCACTGATGAACATAGATGCAAAAATCCTCAACAAAATACTAGCAAACAGAATCCAACAGCACATTAAAAGGATCATACACCATGATCAAGTGGGGTTTATCCCAGGAATGCAAGGATCCTTCAATATACGCAAATCAATCAATGTGATACACCATATTAACAAATTGAAGGAGAAAAACCATATGATCATCTCAATAGATGCAGAGAAAGCTTTTGACAAAATTCAACACCCATTTATGATAAAAGCCCTGCAGAAAGTAGGCATAGAGGGAACTTTCCTCAACATAATAAAGGCCATATATGACAAACCCACAGCCAACATTGTCCTCAATGGTGAAAAACTGAAACCATTACCACTAAGATCAGGAACAAGACAAGGTTGCCCACTCTCACCACTATTATTCAACATAGTTTTGGAAGTGTTAGCCACAGCAATCAGAGAAGAAAAAGAAATAAAAGGAATCTAAATCGGAAAAGAAGAAGTAAAGCTGTCACTGTTTGCAGATGACATGATACTATACATGGAGAATCCTAAAGATGCTACCAGAAAACTCCTAGAGCTAATCAATGAATTTGGTAAAGTAGCAGGATACAAAATTAATGCACAGAAATCTCTTGCATTTCTATACACTAATGACGAAAAATCTGAAAGTGAAATTAAGAAAACACTCCCGTTTACCATTGCAACAAAAAGAATAAAATATCTAGGAATAAACCTACCTAAGGAGACAAAAGACCTGTATGCAGAAAATAATAAGACACTGATGAAAGAAATTAAAGATGATACAAATAGATGGAGAGATATACCATGTTCTTGGATTGGAAGAATCAACATTGTGAAAATGACTCTACTACCCAAAGCAATCTACAGATTCAATGCTATCCCTATCAAACTACCGCTGGCATTTTTCACAGAACTAGAACAAAAAATTTCACAATTTGTATGGAAACACAAAAGACCCCGAATAGCCAAAGCAATCTTGAGAACGAAAAATGGAGCTGGGGGAATCAGGCTCCCTGACTTCAGACTATATTACAAAGCTACAGTAACCAAGACAGTTTGGTACTGGCACAAAAACAGAAATATAGATCAATGGAACAGGATAGAAAGCCCAGAGACAAACCCACGCACATATGGTCCCCTTATCTTTGATAAAGGAGGCAAGCATATACAGTGGAGAAAAGACAGCCTCTTCAATAAGTGGTGCTGGGAAAATTGGACAGATACATGTAAAAGTATGAAATTAGAACACTCCCTGACACCATGCACAAAAATAAACTCAAAATGGATTAAAGACCTAAGTGTAAGGCCAGACACTATCAAACTCTTAGAAGAAAACATAGGCAGAACACTCTATGACATACATCACAGCAAGATTCTTTTTGACCCAGCTCCTAGAGAAATGGAAATAAGAACACAAATAAACAAATGGGACCTAATGAAACTTAAAAGCTTTTGCACAGCAAAGGAAACCATAAACAAGACCAAAAGACAACCATCAGAATGGGAGAAAATATTTGCAAATGAAGCAACTGACAAAGGATTAATCTCCAAGATTTACAAGCAGCTCACACAGCTCAATAACAAAAAAAGAACAACCGAATCCAAAAATGGGCAGAAGACCTAAATAGACATTTCTCCAAAGAAGATATACAGATTGCCAACAGACACATGAAAGAATGCTCAACATCATTAATCATTAGAGAAATGTAAATCAAAACTACAATGAGGTATCATCTCACACTGGTCAGAATGGCCATTATCAAAAAATCTACAAACAATAAATGCTGGAGAGGGTGTGGAGGAAAGGGAACACTCTTGCACTTTTGGTGGGAATGTAAATTGATACAGCCACTATGGAGAACGGTATGGAGGTTCCTTAAAAAACTACAAATAGAACTACCATATGACCCAGCAATCCCACTACTGGGCATATACCCTGAGAAAACCATAATTCAAAAAGAGTCATGTACCAAAATGTTCATTGCAGCTCTATTTACAATAGCCAGGACATGGAAGCAACCTAAATGTCCATCGACAGATGAATGGATAAAGAAGATGTGGCACATATATACAATGGAATATTACTCAGCCATAAAAAGAAATGAAATGGAGGTATTTGTAATGAGGTGGAAGGAGTTAGAGTCTGTCATACAGAGCGAAGTAAGTCAGAAAGAGAAAAACAAATACAGTATGCTAACACATATATATGGAATCTAAGGAAAAAAAAAAAAAAGGCCATGAAGAACCTAGTGGCAAGATGGGAATAAAGACACAGACCTACTAGAGAATGGACTTGAGGATATGGGGAGGGAGAGGGGTGAGATGTGACAGGGTGAGAGAGTGTCATGGACATATATACACTACCAAATGTAAAATAGATAGCTAGTGGGAAGCAGCCACATAGCACAGGGAGATCAGCTCGGTGATTTGTGACCACCTAGAGGGGTGGGATGGGGAGGGTGGGCGGGAGGGAGACGCAAGAGGGAAGAGATATGGGAACATATGTATATGTATATAACACACCATTGTAAAGCAATTATACTTCAATAAAGATGTTTTTAAAAAAAATCAATAAAACTAAAAGCTGGTTCTTTGAGAAGATAAACAAAATTGATAAACCATTAGCCAGACTCATCAAGAAAAAAAAGGGGAAGACTCAAATCAACTGAATTAGAAATGAAAAAGGGGAAGTAACAACTGACACTACAGAAATACAAAGGATCATGAGAGATTACTACAAGCAACAATATGCCAGTAAAATGGACAGCATGGAAGAAACGGACAAATTCTTCGAAAAGCACAACCTTCCAAGACTGAACCAGGAAGAAATAGAAAATATAAACAGACCAATCACAAGCACCGAAATTGAGACTGTGATTAAAAATCTTCCAACAAACAAAAGCCCAGGACCAGATGGCTTCACAGGCGAACTCTATCAAACATTTAGAGAGGAGCTAACGCCTATCCTTCTCAAACTCTCCCAAAATATAGCAGAGGGACGAACACTCCCAAACTCATTCTACGAGGCCACCATCACCCTGACACCAAAACCAGACAAAGATGTCACAAAGAAAGAAAACTAAAGGCCAATATCACTGATGAACATAGATGCAAAAATCCTCAGGTAAATACTAGCATACAGAATCCAACAGCACATTAAAAGGATCATACACCATGATCAAGTGGGATTTAACCCAGGGATGCAAGGATTCTTCAATATACGCAAATCAATCAATGTGATAAACCATATTAACAAATTGAAGGATAAAAACCATACGATCATCTCAAAAGATGCAGAAAATCTTCCGACAAAATTCAACACCATTTATGATAACAACCCTCCAGAAAGTAGGCATAGAGGGAACTTGACTCAACATAATAAAGGCTATATATGACAAATCCACAGCCAACATTGTTCTCAATGGTGAAAAACTGAAACCAGTTCCACTAAGATCAGGAACAAGACAAGGATGCCCACTCTCACCACTATTATTCAACATTGATTTGGAAGTTTTAGCTACAGCAATCAGAGAAGAAAAAGAAATAAAAGGAATCCAAATTGGAAAAGAAGAAGTAAACCTGTCACGGTTTGCAGATGACATGATGCTATACATAGAGAATCCTAAAGATGCTACCAGAAAACTACTAGAGCTAATCAATGAATTTGGTCAAGTAGCAGGATACAAAATTAATGCACAGAAATCTCTTGCATTCCTATACACTAATGACGGAAAATCTGAAAAAGAAGTTAAGGAAACACTCGCACTTACCATGGCAACAAAAAGAATAAAATACCTAGGAATAAACCTACCTAAGGAGACAAAACACCTGTATGCAGAAAACTATAAGACACTGATGAAAGAAATCAAAGATGAAACAAACAGATGGAGAGATATACCATGTTCTTGAATTGGAAGAATCAATATCGTGAAAAAGACTATACTACCCAAAGCAATCTACAGATTCAATGCAATCCCTATCAAACTACTAATAGCATTCTTTACAGAACTAGAACAAAAAATCTTAAAATTTGTATGGAGACACAAAAGACTCCGAATAGCCAATGCAGTCTTGAGGGAAAAAAATGGAGCTGGAGGAATCAGGCTCCCTGACTTCAGACTATACTACAAAGCTACAGTAATCAAGACAGTATGGTACTGGCACAAAAACAGAAATATAGATTAATGGAACAGGATAGAAAGTCCAGAGGTAAACCCACATGCATATGGTCACCTTATTTTTGATAAAGGAGGCAAGAATATACAATGGAGTAAAAACAGCCTCTTCAATAAGTGGTGCTGGGAAAACTGGACAGTTACTTGTAAAAGAATGAAATTAGAACACTCCCTAACACCATACACAAAAATAAACTCAAAATGGATTAAAGACCTAAATATAAGGCCAGACACTATCAAACTCTTAGAGGAAAACATAGGCAGAACACTCTATGACATAAATCACAGCAAGATCCTTTTTGACCCACCTCCTAAGAAAGGGAAATAAAAACAAAAATAATCAAATGGGACCTAATGAAACTTAAAAGCTTTTGCATAGCAAAGGAAACCATAAATAAGACAACTCTCAGTATGGGAGAAAATATTTGCAAATGAAGCAACTGACAAAGGATTAATCTCCAAGATTTACAAGCAGCTCATGCAGCTCAATATGAAAAAACCAAACAACCCAATCCAAAAATGGGCAGAAGACCTAAACAGACATTTCTCCAAAGAAGATACACAGATTGCCAACAAACACATGAAAGGATGCTCAACATCACTAATCATTAGAGAAATGCAAATCAAAACTTCAATGAGGTATCACTTCACACCAGTCAGAATGGTCATCATCAAAAAATCTACAAACAATAAATGCTGGAGAGGGTGTGGAGAAAAGGGAACCCTCTTGCACTGTTGGTGGGAATGTAAATTGATACAGCTACTATGGAGAACAGTATGGAGGTTCCTTAAAAAACTAAAAATACAACTACCATACGACCCAGCGATCCCATTACTGGGTATATAACCCTGAGAAAACCATAATTCAAAAAGAGTCATGTACCACAATGTTCATTGCAACTCTATTTACAATATCCAGGACATGGAAGCAACCTAAGTGTCCATCGGCAGATGAATGGATAAAGAAGATGTGGCACATATATACAATGGAACATTACTCAGCCATAAAAAGAAACGAAATTGAGTTATTTGCAGTGAAGTGGATGGACCTAGAGTCTGTCCTACAGAGTGAAGTAAGTCAGAAAGAGAAAAACAAATACCGTATGCTAACACATATATATGGAATCTAAAAAAAAAAAGAAAAAAAAAAGGTTCTGAAGAACCTAGGGGCAGGACAAGAATAAAGACGCAGACGTAGAGAATGGACTTGAGGACACAGCCAGGGGGATGGGTAAGCTGGGACGAAGTGAGAAAGTGGCATGGACATATATACGCTACCAAATGTAAAATAGATAGCTTGTTGGAAGCAGCCACATAGCACAGGGAGATCAGCTTGGTGCTCTGTGACCACCTAGAGAGGTGGGATAGGGAGATTGGGAGGGAGACACAAGAGGGAGGAGATATGGGGATATATGTATAAGTATAGCTGATTCACTTTGTTATAAAGCAGGAATTAACACAGCATTGTAAAGCAATTATACTCCAATAAATATGTTTAAAAAAAATTTTGAGTGTTTCTAACAAGTTTTCCATCAGAGGCAGCAAAATGGCAGACTAGGAAGCTCCAAGCTCTCATTCTTCCAACAGAAGCATCAAAAACAAAAACAAAAACCCAGAAACTGGGCTGAACTAATATAGGCGCTCTGAAAAACAATCAAGGGTTTATAGCAACCAAATGAACACACAATCAAGAAAAATCCACCTTCAAAACAGTAGGAAACATTTCGTGGTGATTTTATTAGCTCTTATTCCATCTTCTCCCTGGCACAACAGTAGTCTTGGTCCAGGGAAGGCAGCAGCCCAGTTCCTAGTTCCCTCCCTCAAACCAGAGGTTGCAAAGCAGACCGTATTTGCAACATTCTAATCTGATGAGAGCTGCCTGAAGAACTGGTCCCTGTTTCATCTAATTTGGATCTCAGATGGGAGAAACAGCAGGCACTGCTCATGAAAGCTTCAGGGAGAATGTAGAACCACAGATGCCTGGGTCCATAGGTGGTCTATTTTATGTGTCCACCCATAATCTCTTGCCCCAAGCATCTTGATGGGATGTTCACTTGAAATAAAAAGGTACTAGATGGTAACTCAAAGCTGTATGAAGAAATAAAGATCTCTGGTACAGGTAAATACTTGGGCAAATGTAAAAGCAAATATTGTAATTTTGGTTTGTAACTCTACCTTTTATTTTTTACAAGATTTAAAAGACAAATAAATAAAAATTAATTATAAATCTATGTTAGTAGGTACACAATGTATAAAGATGTAATTTGTGACATCAATATCTAAAGTGAGAGAATGAACAGAGCTGTAAAGGAGAAGAATTTTTGTATGCAATTGTAATTAAGTTAGTATCAATTCAAATTAGAATGTTATAACTTTAGGATGTTATATGTAATCCCCATGGTAACCATTTTAAAACTCTATATTTTATAGATCTAATTATCTATAGAATATATTTTATAGATGCCATACATATCTATAGAACATACACAAAAGGAAATGAAAAGGGACTCAAAACATATCACAAAAATAAATTAACCAGGGACTTCCCTGGTGGCGTAGTGGTTAAGAATCCACCTGCTAGTGCAGAGAACACGGGTTCAATCCCTGGTCTGGGAAGATCCCCCATGCCACGGAGCAACTAAACCCGTGCACCAAAACTACTGAGCCTGTGCTCTAGAGCCCATGAGCCACAACCACTGAGCCCATGTGCCACAACTACTGAAGCCTGCATGCCCTAGAGCCTGTGCTCCACAACAAGAGAAGCCACCGCAATGAGAAGCCTGCACACCGCAACAAAGAGTAGACCCCACTTGCCGCAACTAGAGGAAGCCCATGCACAGCAACGAAGACCCAACGCAGCCAAAAAAATAAATAAAATTTTTTAAAAAATTAACCAAACACAAATAAAGGCAATAATGGAGGAAATAAGGGATAAAAAAACTATAAGACATACAGAAAACAACAAAATGGCAAAAGTAAGTTCTTCCTTAATAGTTATTACGTTAAATGAAAATGGATTAAGGTCTCCAATTACAAAACATAAATTGACTGAATGAATTTAAAAATTTATATCCAACTAAATGTTGTCTACAAAATCTCATTTTAGGTCCAAAGACACAAAAATGTTGAAAGTGAAAGGATAGAAAAAGGTATTCCATGCAGATAGTAACCAAAGAGAGCTAGGGTGGATATACTAATATCAGACAAAATAGACTTTAAGCCAAACACTGCTATAAGAGATGAAGAAGGACATTATATATTAATAAGCGTCAATTGAACAAGAAAATATAACAATAATAAACATATATGTACCAAACAGCAGAGCTCTAATATATTGTCCATCCTACTCCCTGAATGTTAGTCGCATGAGAGCAAGAACTGGATCTTTATTACTCATTGCTTTGCTCCAGTGTTAGGTACTGTGTCTAGCACACATTTACTCAATTCCCACTGTTCCCAGCAGGTGACCATGGGGAAAGCAGGCAGGTAGGATCTGGAAATTGTCACCAAGCCTCAGGCAGGTGATTGTCCTCAGCTCCCCCAACTACACCCCCTCCAAAAGTTTGTGATCTTTTCTTTGCCATGCTTGGGCCAATCATGAAGATGAGAATGAAGGTGTTTAGGAACTGTGGGCAATTTGGGTCCCCTCAGCCAAGCATTTCCAGGAACCAAAGGCTTATGGCTGCACAATAGGGAATCTGAGGACCCAAGGGGGGTGCATCATTGGAGGTCATCCAGTCTAACTGGCTCATGTTACCTATGAGGACACTGGGGCTTAGAGAAGGCAGAGCACCAGCTAAAATTCACACAGGAAGCTAATGGCAGAGCTGGCATTCAGACTGAAATCAGCTGACTGCCCACCCCATTCTATTTCTATAAAGTTGCCCAGGGGACTGATCAAGGGACTGCCTATGACATGAATTTCCTCTAAGTCATTCCCTACCCCTCCACTTTCCCTTTCACTCCTCTCTTTCTTCTCCATTTCTGCATGACACTCTTTGCTCTCCATCCCCATACCAAGGCCTCTTATTTGACTCTTACAATGGCCTTGTGAAAAAAGTGCCTTTGTAAGCCATATTTTACAGATAAAATAACTGAAGCCTTAAGATAGGAATAGGTCAGCCAGTGAAGCTATGTGGGGCTAGAACCTTGCTCAGCCTTCTGACTCTAGGTTTCAAGGCCTTGTCTGCCTTATTAGATGCCCTTGCACATACCAAGAGACTTGTTTCAGCAAAATCCATCATGCTCACTGCCAACTTCCTAGGAAAGCTTTCTTCCAACCACAAAGACTCCTGGCTCCCTTTCTCCTATGGATTTCCCTTTTCATCTCAGGATGACCATGGATGACCAGGTACCCTCCAAACTGGAGTATGCAGGGAGGCTGGGGCCCAGACTCCAGGCTGGAGGCATAGGCGAGGATGTGGGGTCTCCCAGGTCTGGACATCCTCAATCTCAACTAGCTCAGTGCAGCTGCCACTTGACAGGTGCTGAGCTAAATGCTTTGCAGATATTATCTCAAGTTCATGCCCACCATGCCCAATAAGGTCAAAACCTTCACCGTTTTGCAGTTGAGGGCACAGATTCAGAAGGGGAAGGGGGCAGAAACACGGGATCCTGGGGATCCGAGGCCTGTGGGGCAGGAGTCTCAGAACTCAGCAGTTCCTCCCTTTCACCAGTGGTGGGGATCCCAGGACTGCGGTCAGGAGAGGACTGCGGGTGGGGTAGAGAATGTTCCTCGCGGGGAGGCAGGGGATCCTAGTTCTTCCACAGTTAGGGGGAGGGGTCATTGTGCCTTTAGGGAGGCAGTGGGCCGTTGGCTGGAGGCCCAGTGTTCTGGCTGCCGGTCACTTGATCTTCTTACTTTTCCTGTCAGTGAGGAAGCTGTTTACTCCCAGAAAGTCATTTATTCCCTGATAAGATCAACCTCATTGTTAAAAAGAATTCTCACTTCCTGCCCAGGAGGAGGTGAAAGGCAAAATTCCAGCACTTGGAGCCCCATAAACAGTCAGTGTGCGACAGGCTGTAGAGAACACTGTCCAACAGCCCCTATCTTCAAACTGGGGAAACTGAGGCCCCAAGAGAGGGAGAGTTGGGGAAAGAGTCAGTGGCAGAGCTGAACCCAAATCCAGCCATCCTGAGATGCCCAGCCCCACATCACTGTGCACCCTATCAAAGCACGCTGCAATTCCCTGAGCTGGCTTTTGATTTTAAGATTCCACTTGCCATCCTAAGAAAACATGCTAACAAAACATTCTGACAATATTTTAGTGTAACACTCTAATATACTATTATAACATAATATTCAAATACTATGTTCTGACACAGCTTAATATTCTACTTCAACATTTTAGCACAGTTCTAACCCACATTCTAATCTAACACTCTGAAGCAACATACTATTCTAACACATAACATTATGTAACGTCCTGCTACAATATTATAAGACACTGTAACACAACATTCTAATCTAAGGATATGACATTTCTGTATTATTTTAACACAATTCTAACGCAACACTCTAAAATAACTTTCTAAGTTATTACTCTAATACTGAGGACTCTGAGAGCCTAAGCCTCTGAATTCCACTGGACAAGGTGACACTGAGAGCCCCAGTCAGGCTGACATGCTCATGACCTAGATACAGACCAGGCTACCTCCCCCTCATCTGGCCATGCCCAGTCTGCTTCCGATCTGTGAGGCCAGAGCACCCCTTAGCTCTGGGGTCCCCAGGATCCAGGTGAAATGGACCCAGCTGCCCAGCCTCAAGGCACAAGGTGGGGCTCCTTGACCTCTGATGGCTACCTCTCCCCTCCACCCTCCAAGCCCCATGTTTCTATGGGCTGGGGTGGGGTGGGGGGGTGGGTGAGGGAGAAGGAGGAAGAGACTTGTTCTGATCCCATCGGGGCACACTGGGACAGGTGAAGACAATCCCAATATTTGGATCAGGTTTTTCTTGCCACCTTCTACTTGGGTTACTAAGACCAGGGGTGAGAGGATCTGCCTGGAAGATATAGCCAGGATGGAAGAAGAGAATCAGGACCTCAAAACAGCATTAACTCCTTCAGGTCTGAGGAAGCCAGGATGCTGGAGCTTAAGGATTGGTGAGAGTAAGAGTTTCAGAACTTCTCTTAGCCAAGGATCCACCTGTTCACCTAGAATCATACCCTGGCCGCTCCCCCTACCCCCAGATTTCCCATGATTCATTCCCTCACTTTCTTTTGGTCCCTCCTACTGCAATGTTACCTTCCTGAGCAGCCCTCTATGACCAAGAGTCTTAAACAGCAGCCCCCTCTCGTTGGGCCCTCTTCCCTGCGAAGCTCTCCTTCAGTACATACACCTGCCTGATACGTATTTCTGGTGATTTGTTCATTTGTCTCTTCCTCCAAACCTGTGGTTCTTCAAACATCACTGCGCACTGGAGTCACCTGGGGAGCTCTTTAAAATCCTGCTCCCCCACTGCAGACCAGTTGAAATCAGATTACTGGGGTAGGGCCCAGGCATCAGGGATTTTTTTAAACCTCCCCAGGTGACTTCAATGTGCAGCCAAGGCTGAGAGACCCTGAGTTAAAATGTCAGCCCCTGGAGGCGAGGATCTCGTCCATCTTGTTAACAGTGTCTGATGGATAGTAGGTGCTCAGTAAGTATCTATTAAGTGAATAAACACATTCAACAAAATATTTCCATTTAAAATCTTTTACACGTAGAAAAAAATTAAACAGTACAAAAGGTTTCCCAATGAAAGGTGAATTTTCTCCTTCCCTAGGCTAAGTTGAGTCTCAAAAGGCAAGGCAGCATTAACCTGTCCCTACACCCCCCCAAAAAAAGAAAGGAAAGTGCATTCCCTACAGAAGGCATAACATGTGCAAAGGCCCTGAGCATTATCTCTGGGTCTCTCAACATTTCTGCCTCGGAGATTCTTTTACCGTCTCAGGATCTGTCGGCCTATGCCACTCACGACCATGCCAGGGCCCTTCCAGAAGGCCTCCCCAGGAGTTCGGCTTCTCCAAGTTTCCTTCAAGCCTCAGTTTCTTCTTCAATGGGGATGATTATCCCCATAGCCTCCTAGTTGGGGTGGGTGGTGGTGGTATTCTGAGCATATATTGAGATAATAGATGTAAAGTGCTGTGCGTCATAATGACTGAGAGCCCTCTCTGTGCCAGGTGTGAGCCTTGTTCTTTAGAAATGCCACCTCATTGAATCTATACAACAGCTATAGGTGAACTATTATTGTGCCACTTTGCAGATGGGGAAACCGAAAGTCAGAAAGGTGGGAGACTTATCCAAGGTCATCCAACCTGGAACCAAACCCAAGAAATGTGTTCATCTACAAAGGCCGTGGAAGCCTCAAGGCCTCTCAACCCCACAAGTACCATGTCTGTAGGATTTGAGAATTCCCAACTCCATGAGTACAAGGTGGCCAGGATATAGCCGACAGTCTGGTTTCATGATTTATTTCACTCCCATCCAATTGTTTGCCAAAGGGAGGGGTGGGGGTGGCTGGTGGCTAGGAGCCTGGGCTGCCCAGTCACGGGGTGGGCTTGTCTGATCGCCAGCCAATCTGGGCTGCCGGAGCTGGCATTGGAAAGGCCCTGGCCCCATCTTGCCGGGACACTCTATCTTTGTCCTGGTGCACAAAAGAGGCTTTGTCTTGCCCCAGCAGCGCTTATTCCACATGCTCCCGACTGCCCCAGCCCCTCTGCCTTGAGAAAGGCCCACTTTGTCGAGTCAAAAGACTAACTTGTTTCTTTTTCATCAAAATGTGTTGACTGACCTGGTTGATTTATCTTGGGAAAGTGGTGAGTGAGGAAGGGGAGTGAGGTGACAGAGACCAGCACAGTCTAGAAGGCCATGTAGTCCAGCCTGACTTGAGGGTGGGCACCCAGAGAGCACCTGAGACAGAGGGATAGCCACACACTGAATATGCTCTCAGGGAGTCAGGACAGTCCCCCAAGCTCAAGCAGGGATTCCACTATTAGCAATTCATTTCTTTGGCTTCAACCTTTGAAAGTAGCTAAAAAATAAAAATAAAAACTTCATTTGAATGAGACTGCTCTGTTATCACACCTGAGTGTGAATTAGTTTTCCTGAGAATAAGGGTGAGTCAGTAGCAAGAGAGAGCAAGCAGCAGAAAGGGGGCCACTAGGAGCCCAGAAGAAAGGAGGAGGGCTCTACTCACAGATAAAATGGGATTAAGTGAGTGAAGAGATATAAGTAGCTGTTTTCTTTGATAATTTTTCCCTGAAATCAGTCCTCTCCCTCCACATCTACCAACTCCATTGTTCAGTCTCTTCATTCACTCATTCATTCATCCATTCAAGAAACATTTGTTGAACACCTACTCTGTGCCAGAGATTCCTTCAGGCACTGGGGCCACAGTGGAGAATAACACCCCCGCCTTCAGGAGGCATGCACGTTATGGGGGCTACAATCAGTAGACAAGCAAGCAAATGAATTAACACACTTATTGAGATGGAGCTATGAGCGGTGAGGAATAATGCAGGGCGGCTGGAGAGTGGCTGGGGTTGGGGGAAGAGCTGCTTTGGCCAGGCTCCCTGAGGAGGGGCCGATCGCCTGCAGTGGGAAGATGGAAAGAACCAGCCGTGGAGAGGCCAGGGGACAAGTTTTCCAGTTAGAGGGAACAGCACACAGGGAGGCTCTGGGGTGGGACTGACATGGAATCTTCCAGATGCACCAGAAGGCCAACATGATTGGAACCAAGTGCCTGAGGGGGAGAGTGGTAGGGTGAAGAATCCAGAGGAGCAGGGCCAGACCCACAGGGCTTGGTGGCTCCTAGTTACGCTTACACTCAGATTTTTATTCGGTGCAAGGGGGTAACGTGATCCAACCCTTATTTTTAAACCCTCCTCCCCCACCCCCCACAATCATCAGGTGAGAACTGTCAGTGGCTGGGCCCAAGGGGGTGACAGTGGTGAGGGGAGAGTGGACAGAATTGAGAGGTATTTTTAGAGCTAGGACATAGAATCTGAATGAATGAATGAATGGATGGATGGATGAACACTTGAGGTGGGAGCTGGGAAATGTAGATTCTAGTTCCTGTTCTGCCACGTAGTTCCAGTGTGACCCTGGGTGAAGCCTTTCCCCTCTCGGACCTCAGTCTCCCCACCTATGAAGTAAGGCCCAGGGAGGCTGGAACCGCTGACACCGAGGTCTCCTGCAGCGGGGACAGCCAGCCTTGAGTTCCTGAGCCCCTGATGCTCTCAGAGGCGGGGACTGTGATCCAGTTACTAATCCAGTCCAGCCTCGTTGGCCCAAGGGCAGCTGCGGAAACCTGGTGTTGATGCAGTGACTCACGCTTGATCCCTCTGCTGTCAGCAGAAACTGGGACAGCCAGCGGCCTGAGCCTCGCCCGCAGGCTCAGAAAGGCTGGCAGGATGCCACCACACAGCTGGGGGAAGCAGCAGGCTGCCAGCACTGGGCTTCCTGAGCCCCTCTGGGAACGTTCTAGCCGCTGTGGCCACCATACCTTCCCACCCGGCCCAGGCTTGGCACGGGGGGCTGTACCCAACATCTGTGAGCTAACAGGAGGCACTGGCAGGAGAACACGGCCCGCTGTGTGCCCACTCAATCCCCTCTCTTGGTGAAGTAGACATTTCTACCCCCATTTTATTGATAAGGAAACTGAGGCCCAGAAAGTTGTAGGTGGCAGAACCGGGAGTCCTACTAAATTTGACTAATTTCTTGCGTTGTTGCTCTGATCTGCCTCCTAAGTGTGGAGAGAACAGTAGTGAAAAAGAAAGAAAGAAAAGCTAAATATGTTTTAATAAATATAGAAACTCAAAGTCACACCTCATATTTAACTGCAGCTGGGGACTTTCAAACAAAAGCTTCTTCTTTTTACAGCCTAAAGTGCATCTTTTCGCAGTGTCGATAAGCCACTTGACCATTGTTCACAGCTCTTTTGCTGCTCATTTATTCATTTGCACTTTCAGCAAATATTTGAGAGCCAAGGATTCTGTGAGGCCCTGATGAGGGGGTCACAGCCATGAACAAAAAGTGACTTAGTGCCTGTACTCACTGGCTTATAAAGTATAGAGGGTGAGACAGATATTAACAAAAAATTTTGGAGACTCTACGGTCATTTTCTTATTGTGTCTTTAAGTTACTTCCTTCTCTGAGCTTCTCTCTCCATGAGGCTGCAGTAAGGAGGTATTGCCCAGCCTACTGTATATGCTCATTAAATGTTAGTTGTTGTTCTTATCATTTGCTGTGAGTACCTTCAACAGCTTACCAGTTGACTGTGTGAGCGGGGTCCACTGAGAAGCAGATGTCAAGATTGGATTAGACAGGCTAGAGATTTTGAGAGGGAGCAAGAGAAGACACGGAGAGTCTTCAGACTGGAATGATGCAGGTCTGACACTTGGGGATGGGGAACGGGAGAGAAGGCAGGTTGGGTCGGCAGAGTCTCAGTCTGCAGCACGACTCCAAGAAAGTTTCCGCCATGCTGATGGGGAATCCTTGAGCCAAAGTCATTATCGGAAGGGTTCTGCATCTCTGCAGGATGGCCTGCTTCAGTACCCCTGCCATGGTCAATCACTGGCTGAGAGCAGCCCATGAGAAGCAGGGGCTCCGCAGGAACAAGGTGGCATGTCCCCAGGGGCAGCAGCTGGAGCTGTCAGTCAAACCCGCTCCCTGCAGCGGCAGACCTGAGTGGTGCATTTTCACAGCTACCACAAAAACCAGACTTGGCCCTGGTGCCAGAGAGTCCCCAAATCCCATGCCAGCCCATCAAAACGACTTAGCACAGCGTGCTGTGCCCTCAGCGTGATAAGTTCACTGGCTAGGGGAATTTTGCGAGGGTGCTTGGCCAATGTCAAGCACACACCCTGGACAAGTTTTAGACTGTGCAACGTGGGAAATATGATGGGAAGTAGACCAAACGGGGGCCCATTTAGACCAGACACTGCTGACTTCAGAATGGGAAGTTGGAACTCCTCTTGCAACAGTAAGGAGAATCCAAAAATATACCAAGGAGACAGCTGCTGAGAGCCCTTGCTGTTCTGGGGAAATGAACTCTGGGGAGAGCTCCCCCCACCATGGAGGAAAGGTTGCTGGGGTCCTTGGGTCCCACCCAATCGGAAGGGACTTGTGTTTCTAGAGAAACTTCCCTGCTTAGTGAGGGAAGGGACCTTTTCACTCATCAGGTCCAACGTTCTCGTTACACAGATGGGGAAATTGAGACCCGAATGGGGACAAGAGCTGCACAAAGTCCCCTAAGAGTTGCAAGCTGCTCACACCCTGTTCTCTGGGGCAACTGCGCTGCCACCCGAGGGGGAGGGACTGACACTCTCAGGCATTAGTCGGCTCGTGGTGGTTAAAAAAAGAAGCCTCGTGGCACTTGTGAGGAACACATCTCCCAGCTTCGGGTGCCGAGGGGCTGCTGCCTCCCCCTGAGCCAGCAGTTGGGTCCCACCACTGGGGCGGGGGCATCAGGCACAGAGGAGGAGGGGCCTGGAAAGGGCAAGGACCCCCCACTCCCGGGAGGCCTTTCTCCCGCCTCACAGCTTTGAAACAGTGTGGACACAACCCCATTGGCAGTAGTGTTTGTGATGTCATCACTCTTGCCACTGGCCCAAGGATGTGGGGACAGCCGTTCACATCCAGACGCCCCATGTCCTGGGCATGAGAGGACATAGCAAGCATAGGCCTGGCCAGAGGAGTGGCCTGTGTGCAGGTGAGAGGGCCTAGGGACCTCAGAGGGCCCTGGCTTCATCCCCCACCTCCCACTTCGTGGATGGGAGAGCTGAGGCTCTTGGAGGGCAGTGGTGGTCCATTGTCACATGACAGTTGCCAGGTCTAACCCCAGGCCAGGGGTAATGCCAGACAACCCAATGGTGCTTAAAGAGCCTGCCCCACCAGGAGCGAGAAGAGTGATGGTTACCTCTCATTAGTGCTGACTCTGTGCCAGGCACAAGTTAAGATTCCTGCAATCCTCGGTAATTCTATGAGGCAGGTATTACTCTGAATCCCATCTTCTACGTGAGGAAGTTTAAATGAGGTGCCAAAGGCCACAGAGCTGGAAACTGGTAGAACCAGGGCTTGAACCCAGGCAGGAAGACTCCAGGGCCCAGGCAGTTAACCACAAGATGCCTGCCTCTTGTTGAACAGGTGAAGACAAAACTCAGCTAATAATAATGATTGTTAACTTGAATCTGCCATTTATTGGCACTTATAATGGAACGTGCTGTGCTAAGTGCTCTATGTAAATGCATCCATTCACCCAATAAACACTGGGCATCAATGTATGTCGGACACTGGGCATACAGCTGTCAAAAAGAGGGTCAGGATGCCTGCCTTCCTAGAGCATATGTTCTAATCTTCACATGTGGGGGGTAGTCTTATCCCCATTTTTAGATGAGACACAGAAAAGGGGTGTCACTTGCCCAAGATCACACAGCAAGGAGTAACAAAGCCCACATTTGAGCCCAGGCCTGGCTGAGGCCTCATCCTCTGCTTTTAGGGACTCTAGAACCAGAGATGGCTGCACCAATGTACGTCCAGGACTCCTGTCCTCTCAGAGCCCCTGAACACACCATCCCACCCAGCCTTAGCCTCGGTTCCCCGCTGGCAAACGCACTAATGTCCCCTTCCTCTTCAAGCTGTTGTGAGATTCCTTCCTTTCTCCCTCCCTCCCGCCCTTCTTTCCTAAAACTAATTATGATGCCTCCTGACATTGTACAGACATCACAGTTTATGAAGCCCCTCCTCTTCTTCTGGAGGTTATTTTTGCTCAATTGTGCAGAAGAGAAAACCCAGGGGGTCAGAAAGATGAAGTGATTCACCCAAGGTAGTGACCGGATCAGAATTGGAGCCCAGACGTGTGTGCCTCAAAGTGACCCCAGTCAGTGTCCTGGCAGGGTCCTGGCAGGGTCCTGGCAGGTGCAGACGGCACTAGCCAGTTGAGTCGTTTGATCCTAGTTTCATAAAAGTATGATTTACAAGGGGATGTGCAGGGTATAGGAACCCACAAAGGATAAGGCAGTACCCCAGGGCTGGTGCAGATGGATCTATTATCAACCTAAAGGGTGAGGGGAGAGAGAAGCTGCTGTCATCCCAAGACAGAAAGCCCCCTGACAGCAGCTGTGGCCTTCAGTTGGGGGACATAGCCCATCTGAGATGACCCTTCAGGGAGAGAGCAGGGGAATAGATACCCCAACCTCACCTCCTCCCTTCAAAGTCCTACCGGTGCTCCCCACTGGCCAGGTCCAGCTGGAGGCCAGAGGACAAGGGAGGTCATTGACATGGTCCCTGAAGGCCAACCTCCCAGGACAGAGAGTAGGGAGAAGGGTGGGAAGAGGACCCAAGAAGGAAACCACAAGATCTCCAGCCAAAGTAAGGTGTGCTTTCCCTAGTTACCACCCTGCCCTTGCATGGGCAGAGCAGGCTCTGTTTCCCGTACCAGCAAGGCCACTAACGCATGTGTAAGAGTCAGGATGGCTAGCTCATGACGCAGAAACAAACAACCCCCAATTCTCAAGGCTTCATATGGTGGAAGGCTTATGGCCTGCGAGCCGGCCGCTTGCTTTGGTAAATGAAGTTTCGTCAGAACGTAGCCACAAGCACTCGTTGACGCCTTGTGCATGGCTGCTTCCTGGCTACGACGGCAGAGTTCAGCGGCTGCAGCAAGCCTAAAATATTCATTTTCTGGCCAAGAAAGTTTGCCAACCTCTGGCTTAAAAAAAACAAAGGTTTGTTTCTTACTCATGTTACGTGTGCATCTGCAGTTGGCGGGGCCTCGGCTCCGTATCGCCCTAGTCAGGCACCCAAGCTGGCTGGCCCTCCCGTCCAGAGCCCACCAGCCTTCCTGGCAGAGGGTAGAGGAAGCAAACCCTCCCCAGCTCCAAGGTTTCTACCAGGAAGAGGCGTGCCTCACTTCTGCACATAGATCTTTCACTATATCAAGTCCCATGACCATGCTTAACTTCAAGGGGGCAGGAAAGCACAATCCCTCCACGTGCCCACACAGGGAGAACCAGAAATAAACAGCGGACAGCACCCCTGACAACCGCAGCCTGTGAATATGGCGAATGGGGGTAAAACAAAGAAATGAGACTCCATGAGTTGCAGCAAAACTCACCAGACTTCCTGCTGGGTACAGGGCTCAGCGAAGCCAGGCAGGTTCAAGCCTGGGGGTGGAAAAACTAGAGAAAACAGACATGGCACCCCAGCCTTGCTCCCCAGCTTTATTATGGTGTCTAGGGATAAAATCTTGAGATCAGAGGAGCCCTGGGTCCTTTCCTTGGGACTCAGCTTTGAAAATGTGTATGGGGGGAGGGATGGGGGCAGTCTTGGGCCTAGACTCCTAGAGGCTCCCTTCTCTCCTTATCAGGGACCAGAAGCTGGCCAAAAACCCAAGAGATCTTGTCTCAGTTGCTGGCTTTATGACTAGACACCTTCCAGCTGTGTGGACTGGGCAGGTCACTTCCCCTCCCTGAGCCTCCATTTTCTCAACTGTAACGATCACGTCACCATGTGGTCCTCAAGGTGAGGTCCTGGGGACAGCAGCGTCAGCATCACCAGGGGACCGATTAGAATTCAAAGTCTCGGCCCCCACCCCACATACACTGAATGGAAATTCTGGCTGTGGGGCCCAGCATTCTGGGTTTTAACAAGTCTCTCAGGTGACTCTGGTGCTCGCTCAAGTGTGAGAGCGGCTGGTAGAAAGTGAGACTTAAATGAATTGAGATGCGCAAAGCCCAGGCATGAACCTGCTTTCCCTGCAGCTTCCCCACCTCTGTACATGACAACTCCATTCTTGCTCAAGCCAAAAAGCCTGCAGTCATCCTGGATCAGGGTTCTCCTACCCCCAGCCTGCAGCTGAACCTTTAAAATGTATCCAAAGGTGCCCCCTCGTCACCACCCCCTCCACTCCAGCCACCCCAGCCTCCATCGTCTGACACTCACATACCGCAATAACTTTCCAGTTCACCTTCCTGCTCTCGCTCCCTGCAACACCTCCTCACCCCACCTGCCCGAAGCATCCTCTTAAGAACGAAATCAGATTATTCCACTCCTCCACTCAGAACCTCCAATGATTCCAACTCACTCCAAAGAAAATCCTACTGGACGCTGCTGGTCTGATACCCACTGACCCCTCCACCTCCTCCCCGCCAACTCCCTCCCCTCGCTTGCTCTGCTCCAGCCACGAGGACCTGCCCTCTGCTCCTCCAACATGCCAGACACGCTCCCACCTCGGAGCCTTGGCTCTGGCTGTTTCCTCTGCCACAAACCCTTCTCTGGATATCCTCACATGGCTCACACCCTCACCTCCTTCAGATCACCATTCAAATGTCATCACCTCAGAGAAGCCTTCTCTGACCCTGCCATCATGCACTGTTCCCACCTCCTGCTCTGTTTTTCTCCATAGCACTTATCAGCACCTGACATACATCTCTATTGTTTCCCTATTTATTGTCTGCCTCTCCCCACTCAGAGGGAGGTCCATGAGGCCAGGGACTGCCTGTTTTGTTCACTGCTGTATCCCCAATGCCTGGAATATTGCGTGCACAGAATAGGCCCTTAATAAATATTTGTCAAGTGAATGAATGAATAAATAAATTTTAAAAGCAACAACAACAACAAACAGGTAAATGCTGTTTCCTCTCCCTGCTCCTATTGTCAATGATTTGGTCCAGGGCCCTGGCTGCATCCAGCATGAGGCTGTCCCATGGGCACTCCCAAGAGTTACACTACAGAAAGATCCCAGGATTAAGGACTGGGGCTCTTGAGTACCACTCTGGAATCAGCAAGCCTGTGTTCACATCTCTGCTCTTCCACTGTCTAGCCCTGTGACCTGGGGCAAATCATATCACTTCTCTGGTCCTCAATTTTCTCATCTCTAAAATGGGGATGGGGCTTCCCTGGTGGTGCAGTGGTTAAGAATCCACCTGCCAATGCAGGGGACACGGGTTCGAGCCCTGGTCTGGGAAGATCCCACGTGCCACAGAGCAACTAAGCCTGTGCACCACAACTACTGAGCCTGCGCTCTAGAGCCTACGAGCCACAACAAATGAAGCCCGCACGCGTAGAACCCGTGCTCTGCATCAAGAGAAGCCACCGCAATGAGAAGCCCGAGCACCACAACAAAGAGTAGCCCCCCTTCGCTGCAACTAGAGAAAAGCCTGCACGCAGCAACAAAGACCCAACTCAGCCAAAAATAAAATAAATAAATTTTAAAAAATAAAATAAAATGGAGATGATGCGAATAATGTGTACCTTACACCTTAAAGGGCTGTTGCAAGGACTAAATAAGGGGCAAGTGAAGGGTGCAGCACTATACCTGCTACCAACTAAGCACTCATTACATAGAAATTGCTATTGTTTTTCTTTCTTCTACCCAAATAGCCAATGGCCTGAGGTATTTGGGCAGCAGGAGAGTTTATTAAGAGTATAACTGGCTTCAGGGAAAGGGGGCCTGGGTTTGAGTCCTAGGAGCCGCCCTCTTGCTATGTGACTTTGCATGAGTCACTAGTCCTCTCTGGGCCTCCATGTCTCCATCTGAGCAGTGAGAGTAGGAGGTGTCGCAGGCGGTAGTCTTTTTTTTTTTTTTTAATTTTTCTAGATTATACTCCATTTAAAGTCATTAGAAAGTGCTTGGGTTTTGTTTTTTTTGTTTTTTTTTTTAAGATAGTAGTCATCTTTTCTTTTTAAAATTTATTTATTTATTTATTTATTTTTGGCTGCGTTGGGTCTTCGTTTCTGTGCGAGGGCCTTCTGTAGTTGCGGCAAGCGGGGGCCACTCTTCATCGCGGTGCACGGGCCTCTCACTATCACGGCCTCTCTTGTTGCGGAGCACAGGCTCCAGACGCGCAGGCTCAGTAGTTGTGGCTCACGGGCCCAGTTGCTCCACGGCATGTAGGATCCTCCCAGACCAGGACTCGAACCCGTGTCCCTTGCATTGGCAGGCAGATTCTCAACCACTGCGCAACCAGGGAAGCCCGCAGGCGGTAGTCCTGATGGTCCTTGCAGTTTCCTCCCCAAGTCCTTCCGGAGAAACAGCCCCTAAGGCTGGGCTCACCGAACCCTCTGTGTGGCCCACACCGTGGCGGCCCCTGGGCTGAGCGGGCTGGCTCAGCCACACGCTGTCCTCTCTCACCATCTTCACTGGCTCTGTGGTGGGGGTGGGGGGGACGACAGGGACAAGAGGCAGTACCAGGACGTGGCTGAGAGGACCGGAGCTCCAGGTCTAAACTGGAACTCTACCTCCTGGGGCAGGTCACTTAACCTCTTGTGCCTTGGTGTCCTCATCTGTAAAACGGAGATAATTGATTGTGAGGATGAAATAAATTGCTATGTGCAAAGTATTTAGACAAGTGCTTGGCACAGAATAACAACTATTATTATCATTAGCTATTATTATTACTAGTAGCCACAGCCAGTCTCTGAAGACCAGGCCCATGCTAAGTGTTTTACAAACGCTGATTTGATTCTCACAAAAACCATATGACAATCTTGTCACCATTTTAGAGATGAACAAGTTTGGCTCAGAGACTTAAGCCACTTGCCCAAGGTCACACAGCCTTCAGATGGAGCTGAGTTTGAGCACAGTGCTCCCTCAAGCCAGCCACTCTCCACGCTGTTTCCCTTAGCTCTCTGGTTTACTGATGGGAAACTGAGGCTCAGAGAACTCAGTCTGGGCTGGAGTCCTGCTGGGCCTTTCACCAGGGCATTCCTGAATCCAGGCAACCTGGTAGCTGGAGGCAGTGCTATGGGGCCGTTCTTACTTTCATTAATGGAGAAGGAAACTGAGGCTCAGGAGACAAAGGAGCTCTCCAAGGCCACTCAACATGCGGGCAGAGACAGGACCCAGGTCTGGTTGCCTACTAGCCGGGTGGCACGGTCTCTGAGGAAAGAGATCCCAGCACCCACTTGGGCAGTAAGTGGGTGCTGCCCTCCTTCAGCCCTGCAGCCCCCTCTCCTCCTCCCATCCCTCTGCTTTATGACCTGTTTTATGAGCCCGGCCTGGCAGCTTCCACGTTGCCATGGGAACCAGCCTGGTGCAGGCTCCTGGCAGCTCTATCTGAGATTGGCAATTTTAAGTCAGGAGCCAATCGTTGCGGGGGGGGAGGGGGCGGGGGGAGGGGGCGCGTCCGAGGATTGGGGTCTATGGGACCCCAGGGATGCATGGTGCCTGCCTGCCCCTCTGCTCTGCTCCAGCTCTCATGTGCCAAGGAGCTCAGGACTTCACAGCTGGGAGATCATGGAGCCGTTGGAGCCCTGGAGGGGACTGGAGCTGGCTGGGAAATGAGATGGGCCACCAAGTGGGGTCATGGAAAGCTAACAGAGCTAGAAGGGTGGACACACATGCTCAGGGACACACAGAGACACAAAGACAGACAACACAAAGGTCCTCACAATGGTATACATAGACACACACAGACTCAGACACACACACAGAAGCAGAGCTATGCACACAGCAGCCACAGGAAAAGACATACATAGACACACAGAAATCCAGAGGGATGCTCAGGTCCCCAGACACACAGACATCCAGAGACATACAGAGGACACCCAGAGACACATGCAGGCACACACAGACACACAAGGGGATATACAGACACACACACCTCACCAGCTCTGTGAGCCAGGCACACTGGCCAACCTCTCCAAGACCTAGTCTTGCAAACTGTCAAGTGGGTGTCATAATCCCCAGCTTGTGAGGATAGGGGAGGAGTAAGGGGCAAAATGCCTACAAGTGCTTAGATGTCTTCATTCATCTGCTCAAACAATACGGACTGAGCACCTACTATGTGCCAGGTATCTCCTCCAAGCTGCAAGAGAGCTAACAAGGACCAGCTTAGGAAGCTCACAGGCTAGTCAGGGAGAGAATAAACATAAATACACAAGCAAAACAGTTTTAAATTGTGAGACTTGTCATGGAGACAATAAAACAAAATAAGAGTGACTCTGCAGAAAAATGAGTTAGGGTAGTCAGGGAAGGCTTCTCTGAGGAGGCAATATTAGTCTGAGATGGATGTGATGGAGCTGGCCATGCAATGGTGTAGACAAGACCAGTGCAGCCAGCAGGAACAGCATGTGCAAGGGCCCTAAGGTCCAAAGGCAGGGCTCCATGGGTCCAGGGAGCACCAAGAAGGCCAGTGCAGCTGCAGCAGAGGGAGAGGGGCAGGTGGTGAGTCTGAGGAAAACTGGGGGCCAGATCAGGCAGGGCCTTGAAGGCCAAGTTATGGACTGTGGGTTTCATTACACATGAGGTGGAACCCACTGAAGGGTTTCCATCGGGAGATGACCTGGTCAGAACTGCATTTTAATAGGCTACTTGGGCTGCCTGGATGAGGCAAGACTGGACATGGGGAGACCAAGGTGGGGCTGTGGCAGCATCCAAGCGAGGGATGACTACAGGCTGGACCAGTAATGGCAATGGCAGTAGAGAGAGATGGTCCATGAATTCACACATTTGATGCATTTTTATTGGGTTTCTACACTGTTCCAGGCACTGGAGACACAGCAGCAAACAAAACAGACAGAAATCCCTGCCTTCTTGGGGTGTAGGATCTAGAGGGAAGAGAAAGGTCAATGAGTAAATAATTATAACAGAATACATCAGCAGGTGATGGTGGTGCTGAGTGCTATGGAGAAAAACAAAGCAGGGAAGGGAGGGGATGGGAAGGTCAGGGAGGGATGAGCCGGTCTGCAGTTTTAAACCTGAGTTTTGGGAAAAGCTTCATTGAAAAGGTGACATTTGAGCTAAGACCTTAAGGAGGGGCAGGAGTGAAATTGGGGGTCGGAGGAACAGAGAATTCCAGGCAGAAGGAACAGCAAGTGCAAAGACCCTGAGGCAGGATCATTCCAGTGTGTTTGAGGAAAGCAGGAAGGTCCATGTGACTGTGGTGAAGTCAGATGTGGGGGGAAGCAGGCAGATCACTGCAGGGAGGAGAGGAAGGGGAGAGGAAGGAAGAGAGGGTGGGGCTGAATGGTTGGGAGAGATCACAGGACCTGGATGCCTACACTGGGGAGGGCAAGAGCTCCAGGTCACCATGGCCCATCTCCATTCTGCCCAGGGGGCCCTGGCGCAAGGAAACAGAATTTCCTCCATTCATCCCCAAACCTTCATCAGCCAAAAAGCAAAAAAGTAGGGGGAGGAGGGAAAAGATGTCCCCATGAAAGGAAACCAGTTAGAGGGTACCCTCATCCAGGACAGACTCCTGCCCAGGTCAGAAGGAACTTCTAGTGGCTTTGTCAGAACTCCCGCTGCCCTCAAGAGCAAAGAGGGAGGTAGTGGAAGCCACGTCGTCGGAATCAGGATGACCTGGGTGGAGCCTGCCGCCAGAACAAGTCACCCCATTTGCTGCTGGCCTGACCCTACTCTCCCTGGGGAGAGTAGGAGTGTGTACATACAGGACCTGACCCATGAGTTCAAGGAATGCTGGTCGCGCACATTCATTCTCCTGAGCAGGTATCTTAGGGTGGACTGGGGCTGGGGGTGTGACCCCCATGGACTGGTCTGATGGGGCCTCAGAAGGCACAGAACAGGGCGCATGGCCCTCAACAACTGGTCTTCGGGCTCCCCACCCTGCCCAGAGACACCCCAGCCTTGACACAGTGCAGCAGGTGGTACCCAGAGGTGAGCCCCAAAGCTGCAGGTGAGCAGAATGGATTTCCTGCGTGGCAGGTGGTTAATAAGGGTACTGCCTCCTGTGGCTCTCCAGGGCCCAATGCCCTAGGCTGGATTTCAGGCTCATTAGTATCTTGGAACAAACACCTCTCTGGTTTCGAGCTCTCCGCTGCCCAGCCCTGCTTGACGGGAGCGGGGTTGCTGGAGGGGGACTCACAGGGCCATGGTCCACCCACCAAGTCAGCCCCAAGGCAGACGCCGGTTCAAGGCAGCTGGCTGAGAAGCCCTCCCTCCCTGAGTCGCATTCTTATCTGTCCAGAGGGGACCATAAGCCTTGCCCACCTGCCTCCCAGAGCTGGGTGAAGTGAATTAAAGGATGGAAGTGAAAGTGCCTGAATCATTAAAGAGTCAGGCGGGCCTCTGCATGCCACCTGGAGGGATCCAAGGTGAGTGAGGAAAAGTGCCCTGTGCCTGCTGCCCCCCACCCACTTCTGCCCTTCCCTGGGGTCCCTCCCCCAGCAGCCCAGGGATTCTGTTCTGTAAGACACTAGGTCAGAGAATGACCATAGGATCCAGCAATTCCTCTTCTGTGTATAAATCCAAAAGAACTGAAAGCAGGGACTCGAACAGGTATTTGTACGCCGTGTTCACAGCAGAATTATTCACAACAGCCAAGAGGTGGAAGCAGCCCAAGTGTCCATCGACAGATAAAAATAGGTAAACAATATGTGGTCTATACGTACAATGGAATGCTATGCAGCCTTAAAAAGGAACTTCTGACACCTGCTACAACGTGGATGAACCTTGAGGACATTATGCTAAGTGAAATAAGCCAGTCACAAAAAGACAAATACTCTGTGATTCCACTTACATGAGGCATCTAGAGTAGTCAGATCCCTAGCGACGAAAAGTAAAATGCTGGTTGCCGGGGCAAGGGGGTGGGGAGTATGGGGAGTTATTGCTTAATAGGTACTGAGTTTCAGATTTTCAAGATGAAAAGTGTCTGGAGATTGATGGTGGTGGTGGTGGTTACACAACAATGTGAATGCACTTAATGCCACTGAACTGCACACTTAAAAATGGTTAAGATGGTAAATTTTAAGTTATATATATTTTACCACTATAAAAAAATTGCATGCACATACACACACGTGCAGACACACACACACACATGTACCACCACCACCACCACCACCAGATCAAGCCTCTGCTCAACATCTTTCTGTGGCTCTCACCACACGTCCCACAGCCCCCCATGCTCTGCACCCCAATCTCTCTGCCCAGTCTCCTACCCCTCCCCTCGCTCATCCGCTCCAGCCCCACTGGCCTCCTTGTCCTTTTTCCAACCCACTAATTTCATGCCAGCCTTAAGGCCTAGACACCCGCCGACCCTTTTGCCAAGAAGGCTCTGCCCCAGAAATCTACAGAGCCTGTCCCGCCTCATCCTCCAGCTCTCACGTCAAATTTCACCTCCTTAGAGGTGCCCCCTGACCACCTGGACTAACAGTGCCCCCAACCCCACTCCTTTCATTCTTTATCCCTTTACCTGAACTTATGTCTCTTCACAGCATCAATCACCACCTGAAATCACACTTTATACTTATCCACTCTCTACTTGATTAGAATGTCAAGCCCGGAGGGCAGGAATCTCATGTGAGTAGCCCTAGAACAATACCTGGCACATAGTAGGTGCTCAATAAACAGCTGTTGCATGAATGGAGGATGGATGTACAATATTTGTTTATGACATACACGTTTTGTTATGTAGGTGCAGGCCTGGAAGTATTCCCACAGGCCTACAGTGGTGAACCAAGGAGAGTGGGCAGAAGGGGCTGTGGGCCGTGCCTGGCAAAGGACCTTCCGTGGTTTACTCAATGCGCCAGGTATTGCCTGAGACTTACAGTGGAGATTATGGTCATGTGGTACCTCTGTAATTTTTTTAAAGAGCTCTGAGACAACAATGCTCTGTCCCACATAGTAAGTGTCCAAGTGTAATATTCTCACCTCACCTCCCAGCAAGTCCTCAGGTTGTTACGATCACCCTCATTTCACAGTGAATCTCATTCTCCATCCCCCTGAGGGCCCCTGTGCTCCTGTTACACACCAGGAGTGTGTAACCATTCTCGGCTCAGAGACACCACAGTGTAGAAACAATCCTGTCTTCACGGAGCTTTAGTGGGGAGGCAAGCAATAAACACATAAGTAAAACTTGTCTGCAGGGGAAGGACGCTATGGATGATGTAGAGGGGTGACAGGTGAGAGTAGGAGATCAGGGAAGGCAGTGGAGGAGGGGCTGCAATTGAAGGAGGGAGACCAGGCAAACCTTCACTGGGAAGGTGACGTTGAAGCAATGACCTGAAGGGGCCAAGGAGGGAGCCATGTGGATCCGTGCGGGCAAAGGTAAGTGCAAAGGCCCCGAGGCAGAAGCATCCCAGCCCCCTGCATGCTGGAGCACTAGCCAGGAGGTCCCTGGGGCTGGGGGCAAGCTTGAAGGAAGGGAAGCTCAGAAACGTGAAGTCCTTTGCCTCACAAGGAGGAGGGCAGCCTGTCTGACTGTAAAGTCAGGGCTCGTAACTGCAAAGGGCCCGACACTAGTCCTAGAACAGGCAGCCGCAGGGGTTGAGCACGTCTTAGGTGCCAGGCACTGCACTAGGTGCACTGGGGGATCACAGGGGTGAAGCCCCTTCTCCCGGGGCTGCCACTCCAATGGAGGGTGGAGACGAGCCTGTGAGAAGTCAGCAGAGAGCCAGGCGGATTTCTACAAGAATCACGTGATTGTTTTTTCCATTTCTGTGTGCGTTGAGGGGGGCACACGTGCACACAGCATGCGTGTGCCTACCTCCAAGTGTGTGTCTGCCAGAGCCCACATGCTCCTGCGCAACTGTGCAGGGGTCTCGAGTTAGATGGCAGTGTGCTTAGCCCCCTTCATCCGGGTGAGTGTGAGGGAGTGGGCTCCTTGTGTTGCCCTTGAGTTCGCGAATCCTGGAAGGGCTCCAGGTCCATCCTGGGGCACGTACCTGTGCCTGCACATCTGAAACTGCGCGTGTGTCACTGCACATGTGTGTCTGGGTGTGTGCAGTGGTTCTGTCTCTGGATCATGACTCCCTGGGTTGGAATCTAGGTTCTGCCATTTATTTGGTATGACCTTGGCAAATCACCTAACCCCTCTCTGCCTCACTTTCCCCATCAGTAAAATGGGGACATTAATAAGACATACCTCATAAGATTGTTGTGAGGATCAAATAAATTAATATATGCGGAATGTTTGGAACGGCGCCTGGCAGATGTGAAGAGCAATGTCTGAGCTGTTATTACATCAGGGCTCTGTCTGCATGTGTGCACCTGAGTGCATGTCTTGTCTGTGTATCTGTCTGTGGGCACAGCCTCAGTCTTATCCCTGCATTTGCTACCTTCCTCTCTGGCCAATGAGAGCAAATGTGCTGGCCGGGGTGGGGGCCTGGGGAAGGACTGACAGGAGGGGGCTCCCACCACAACCTGGCCAGCTGGACTTTTCACAGCCCAGTGACTCTGTTCCTCTGAGTGGCCAAGCGGCTAGACTGGCAAGCAAAGGAGGGGCCCCTCCTCTGGGTTTCCCCGAGCCTGTGCTAGACCCATCTCTAGTCCTGACCATAGGGCCCGGACTTATATGTCTGATGCCCCTCAGGATTGGGGGATCTCAGAGGGCAGGGTCATGTCTGAGCCACCTCTGTGTCCCCACATCACAGCATTCACTCTTAGTGACAGCTGACACTTACTGAGAGCTTGGCTGAGTGTCAGGCCCTATACTCACACATGGCCTAATTCTCTGAATCCTCACATTGGTGTATTGAGATAGGTCCTCCCATTATTCCCACTTTACAGATGAGGAAATCAAGGCCCAGAGAGATGAAATGCTTACTAAAATCACACAGCTGGTATGTGGAGAGGCCAGAATTCAAACCAGGCTGTCTGGCTCCAGAAGCTGTAATCTTTTATCATGTCTCTTTTACTGAGTTAAATATACTGAGTTAAATTTACTAAATAAGTATATATTAAGTGAGTGAATCAACGAACAAGAAATGAAAGAGTGAAGTTTAGCGTGGAATGAAGAGGCTAAGAAAAAGGTGGATAGTGATTCTGGCAGAGGAAGGGACCAGCTTGGCTCCCTGCTGGGAAGCCCTGGGGATGGGAGAGGAAGGTGGATGGGGCCAGATGGTGGGGGTCTGGAAGCCCAAGCAGAGGGGCTTGAATCTGAGCTGGCTCTGCTATTCTGAGACCTGGCCACAGTGAAGTGCCATGGGGACAGGCCACCTGGATCCTTCCTTGTGGATAAATTGGTGAGCTGAGTCCAAGCCTCTAGGAGAGCTCATGGCTGAAGGTGGAGTAACAACAGAGTTGGTTAGAACAAAAGTCCTGCTGTCAATCTGAGGTTGGAACCACAGTGCCCTTGTTTCCTGGCCAGGGGACATTGGGGCAAGTCACCTCCCGTTAGTGAGCTTTAAGTTTCTCATCTGAATCAACTTGTTGAAGAGATAAAAGTCATTAGCCCAATGCCTGACACAATAAATGTACTCAATAAATAATCATTTACTATCTAGCAAGAACTTTAAAGTAACTATAATAAGTTGATCAAAGGATCTAGTGGAAAAGGTGAACAACATGCATAAACAGATGGGGAGTTTAGGAAGAGACGGACACCATTTTTAAAAAAAGAGCTGACTGGAAATGCTAGAACCATGCTAGAAGAGAAACTATCAGAGAGGAAGAATTCTTTTGATGAGATTATCAGCAGACTATACCCAGGAGAGAAAAGTGAACTTGATGGTGGGTCAAGAGTAATTCTCCAAACTGAAAATAAAAATTCATAGTGCAGTCTTCCCAGATTTGTTAAGATGGTTGAAGCCCAGAGACAGCAACACGATGCTCAGTAGTATCATTCCTTCAGTCATTTAACAAATATGTATTGAGCTCCTAATATGCATTGGACAGTGTTTTCAGACTGGGATCTCAACAGTGATCAAGAGGACAAAGGTCCCTGCAATCATGGAACACACACCTCAGGAGAGAGTCAGACTAATAAATAAGTAAAACATATAGTTTGTTACATGATGATATGTCCTGTGGATAAAAACACAGGAGGGGGTCAGGAAGAGTAGAGGGAGATACAATTTTAGATAAGATGGTCAGAGAGTCCTCAATAGGAAGGTGACATCTGAGCAAAGGTCTAAAGAAGGTAATGGAGAGAACCATGTGATTATCTGAAAGAGCATTACAGGCAGGACGGATGGCTGGTGCAAAGGTCCTGGGGCATGAATGCTTACAGTAAGTTAGTGGAAAAGCCAGAAGGCCAGGGTGGCCAGAGCTGAGTAATCAAGAATGATAGGAAACAAGGTCAGAGAGGTAAATGGGAGGTGGGGGCCACCAGTAGGGAAGCAGATGATAATGTTGGGATTTTTACTTCAACTGTAAGATGGGATCCATTGGAAGATTTTGGTCAGAAGAGTAGCAGGATCCCTCTGTGTAGAATGGACTGGAGAGGGCCAGGTGGAAGCAGGGAGGCCAGTGGGAGGTCTCCAGTAACTAGCCAGGTAATATTATAGCACCTGGAACAAAGGTGATGGCAGAGGAGGCAATGGCAGGCTTTAGATTGGGGGTGCATTTCGAAGGATGGGCTGATGTCAGGAGAGTCGTAATTGTTATTGTTGCTGTCATTAGGGCCCCTCACAAGCTTTCTCAGGGAGTCCCCACCCAGACAAGCAGGAGCAAAGGTGCCCACCTGGTCCCTCCTGCCAGGAGAATCTCATTGGTCTTGTTGGGTGGCCAGTTGCCAAGAACCATCTCCCGGCGCTGGGTGGGGCAGACTCCTAGCCCCCCCGGGGAGCCCCGGGCTGGAGGCAGGCTCAGGTCTGCTCTGCGCAGCCCCAGCTCCACAACGGCAAGGCTGAGTTGTTTACTCAGAATCAGCAAAGGTCAACAGCAGATTCATCCGAAGAAGCTGGTCCCTGCAGCGCCAGGCAGCCCCCTTCTCCCCCTAAACCGTCATGGAGAGAGGAAGCGGACAACCTCTCCAAGACACCCCAAAATGCTCACTTCCCGGGCCCCTCCCCCTCCTTCTCCACAGCACTGCTCAGTCTGGCCCCTGCCCCCGCCTGGCTGGCTGTCACGGGCTCCCTGCTGGTGCCTCTGCGTCCATCCCACCCCCTTCCATCCATCCCACTAAGGGCAGGAGAGGGGCCTTTCTGAAAAATACATCAACAGCATGGAATCCTCTTCCCACTTTTCTACGCTCGGCAAACTCCCACTGGTTCATCAATGCCTCTTCTCCAGAAGGTCTTCCTCGACTACCTGCAGGCTGGGTTCTCCTCTGACTCCTACAGCCCCTGTGCTCACTCCTTATTCCATTCACATTGTGTTACAAAGACTAGACAAGCAGGCAGGTGTGCCCCGGCCCACCACCCACGGCAGACATCACTGAATGGTCAAGGCGCTCTTCCGCACTGAGCACGGGTGTGGCCTCAGCATCACTGCATTCTAGGACTGAGTGCTAGAAAGAGGTGAACACATAGGATCAAACCTTTCATTTCATCTCCAATTGTTAATCATATGCACTACACACACACACACATACACACACACGAGCACGCACCATCACCTTTAGACAGTTGCTTTCTGGAGGGCAGGGTTAAGTGTCCTATTCATCTCCCTCTCTCTCTCTAGGACACCGCCGAGGGTCTGGTACTGAGGAAGTGCTCTCAAAGGCTCATCCTACACCAGCCCTGACTGCAGCCTGGGACGGCTCAGAAGAACATCACGGACAAACTGGCCCTCTCCGCACATTTCAGATGAGACAACTGAGGTCTGGAGAGAAGGCATCAGCCCAGAGCCACCCAGAAAGACAAGCTGCACCACCCAGGACTAGGACCCCAATCACCTCCACCTCCCCTGTCCAGCTGAGACTCTCTGTGTTACACTGAGCTTCCTGGAATTTCCTTTGTACCAAATTCCAATTAGCATCTGTGTCTGATCTCTTTGACATTGGGCCTCCCTCGGAGGAAACTCACAGACCATTTGGGGAAATTTGGGGGAATCAAAACCTTCACCCTTTCTCGACTCTCTTCGTAACTCTGTCTACATTAACTGTTAATTTCCATCTCATGTTAAAAGCCAAGGTCTATAGTGTAGGGGTTAGGCTTGACAGGTCCCAGTGATGACCTATGTCCCATAATAAAAGCATTCTGGGGACAATATGTCCTGGAAATGCTATGTGAGATCTTCCCCATTGTGAAGCTTCACATTACACATTAGCATATATGTAAAAGAATCTAACTGAAGCCAAAAAAAAAGAAAAAGCTTGTCAAATTTTGCTTAATCTTGTTCTTTAAAGTTATTTAACCACACAACTTTTTTTTCAAAGTTCTTCTTTGCATCTCTATCGGTTACGATTCTTTGAGTTATATCAGAAACCTCAGCTGAGCTCATTTAATACAACAAGGAGAGTATGTTAGCTTTTGTGACTGAAAAGTCTAGAAGTAATGAGGGCCTCAGGTATAGTTAGATCAAGGCCTTGGCTCCATTTCTTGGGAATTCCCTTTGGATCTCTATTCCCTCCCCTGTACATTTGTCAGCTTCATCCTCAGTTTGGCTTCCCTCATGGAAACAAAATGGCTGCAGCAGATCTGGGCATCACATCTGAGTACCCCATGGCACAGAGGAGGAGCCTTCTCTTCTCCCCATTATGGACTGGATGTCCTCACCCTATTTAGACCAAGTGTTCATCCCTGAGCCAATCACCAGGCAAGAGGAATGAGCATCAGCCAAGGAGAGGCCACCCCAAGGATGAATTTAATGTCTTCCACAAAGCCCATGGCAATGTCCCCTCCCTGTTAACACTCATCCCACCAACCCACACCCCATTTTTCCCAGCTAAGAAAACTCTGATTTTTCCCATGGAACTGGTGTTCCACTGATCTCAAGGAGAGTAGGTCCCTACCTGAGCCCTGAGGGTGAAACTTGATTGTTCCAAAGGACATATAACCTTATTCCTCTTCACCAGCAAATTAGTCTGGAATGGCTGCATGACTTGGTTCTGGCTCATGAGATGCAAGCAAAAATCTGCTAGGTGGGGTTGCTAGGAAAGCTTTTGCCTTTTTGATGTAAAGAACAGACCTGGCTGTCATGTCCCTTTGCCCCATTACCATTCCTTTTTCTTCAAACCTAGTATGAGGATTTGATACCTGGAGGTGTGGCAGCCATCTTGGGACCATGAGGCAACAACCATGAAAACAAATGCCACTGTGCCAGAGATGGCAGAACATGAAGATTGAGCCTGAGGCACAGACAGCATCTTTGGGCAGCTGTGCATACCCTGGACTGCTATTTTAAGTAAAAAATTAGAAATTCATATTTGTTTAAGCCAAAGGCATTCTTAACTGACACAAAGCCAAGTCATTTTTTGCAAACTAGGACTTGTGAGAGCATAAAGACACAGCCTTGGAGACACAGCTCAAGTTTAATCGAATCCCAGATATTTTCTTAAACACATTCTGCTCCAGGGATGTTTGTGAGAGAGCAGATCGTCCAAGCCTTCCACTCCAGCAGAGAGGTGAGTAGGGTGTCAGGAGCCACGAAGCAGCAGGCTACAGAAGGGGGCCACTGCCTTATCTACTGCCATTGCAGGGCATCCCAGGGTTGCTTTGGGGCTTATTTCAGAAAGTTTTAGTTATGACAACACAAAAGCACATTCTTGAATCCAGATACCAAGTTGGGGTTCAGCAAAATCTATCCATAGCCTCAAACTTATCTCCCCCTTCCATCCCAGTCATCTTACTTCTAGAATCTCCCTTGAGAGAATAACCCAAAATCAGAGGAGAAAAAGCCAAGAACCTGCCATCATAGCCACATATACTATAGCAGAAAAAAAAAAGAAAACTAGATAAACATAAATGTCCTAAAAGAGGGGAATGATTAAGAAACTAATGGACTATTACATGGACATGAAAATGATGTTTACAAAGTTTGCAATAGCAAAGGGAAATAGTCATGATATTTGTTAATAAAAAAGCCAGTTCTAACATCATATATATATAGTATGATCTCAATTATATAAAAATTGCATTGGAAAAAATAAACCAGGAAAAAGTGTACTGATGTGTTAACAGTGATTGTGTCTGGTTGGGGTATCATGGGTACGTTTTGGGGGAATTTTTCCTGCTGTTCTGTATTTTCCCATTTTGCCTATATGTTCTACTTTTATAAGCAGAAAGAATAAAATTGACTTTTCTTTTTAAAGCTTCCAGGACCCTCTACTGTGTGAGATCATTGCTGTCATCTCCCCTCCAGTAAAGCAGATAATCAAGGGCTTCCTAGAATGGGTGACCCCCTTCTGCACTGAGCCAAAATAAAAACAGCTTCCAAACCTGGCGTATTTGATTAATAGCTTGAATTTTTTTCAACAGGCAAAGGGAGTGGTGGGAAAAGGGGAAGATCAACACCCTATTTTTAAATGGTGACGTGAGCTCACAGGAACTAAAGGCAAGAAGAGGTACACACCATTCCAGGCCTTATGCAAAGCTATGCAAATGAGACACACTCCCTGGCTAAGCAAGAATTCTGGGTCTGAGTTCCCACCTGGAATCCTGGGTCTCACTGAGCTGAGCAGAAAGGGAAGAGGGAGAGGAGGGAATAGTGATGACCATCATTCGTTGAACACCTACTAAGTGCCCAGCTTGCAAAGCATTTTCACAGCCTGGAGAACTTCTGACCCTCACCACATCTGTGGTGTAGGTAAAAAAATCATCTCTACTTTGCAGGTGCATCAAATGGAGTTCACATAGGCATCAGCCAACTCCAAAGCTGGTGGTGTTTGTGGCCAGGCTAAGCAGCCCTGGGGAACAAAGGGTGTGGCAGCTCTGAGGGTGTCAGTCCTCGATGGGGAGGAGAGGAGGAGAGAAGAGAGATGCAGGCTGCTGGGGGTCCACGGAGCACAAAGGTCCAGAACCCCTGGATGCAATGCCATTAGACTTGCAGGTGGGATGCATGCAACGACCTTGGTCCTCACCTGGCCTTTGTGCTCTCTATGCCTTCTGCCTGGAACACCCTCCCTCGCTATACCTCCTCAGTCGGCTTTTCGCTCCAAGGTCACCTTATCAGAGGGGCCTCCTCTGACTACTCTACCTAAAAGAGCATCACCTGCCCATCTCTCCCACCCCCAACATCTATACCCTGCCCTGCCTGGTTTCTTCTCATAGCACTTATCACCTCTCTGACTTACATATATGTTTGCTTATGGCAAGAAAGTGTGCTCCATGAGAGGAAGGAGTTTAGCTTTTGGGTTCACTTCTGTGTTTCTAACGCCTGGTACATACTTGATATTCAAGGCATATGTGTCAAAAGAATTAAGGAATAAATAATGAATGAATGAATGAATGAGTCTCAACTGCTCCAGGACCAAGTTACACACCTTAGACAATGACCCAACAATAATAATAACATCGTTATTAATGGTACAGTGTTACTATAACTGACATTTCTAAGCACATATTTTTACATTCCTTTCCTCATTTAATCCCCACATCAACGACCCAAGGCAGGAAACATAATTATCCCTGTTAGACGGATGCAGAGACTGAGGCTCCAAAAAGTCAAGTAAACTGCCCAGAATCAGAGAAAGTAACCAGCAGAGCCAGTTCTTGAGTCAAGCATGTCCGATTCTAGAACATACTTCTCTACCCACCACATGGTGCCCTAGGTGAATGCCACCCAATGAGAGGGCAGGTGCTACCTCTGCATTATTCATCACTGTATTCCCCATGCCTTGCACCGAGTAACTTGCCCTGGATGAGTCTTAGTTAAATACATCAATGTTTCTCAAAGCACAGTCCCTGGACCAGCAGCAACAGCACCACTGGGAACCTGTTAGAAATGCTCGTTCTCAGGTCCCACAGCAGACCTCCTGACTCACACCAACATGTGCCGGAGTGTGGGAACCACGGGGATAAATGGACGGGGGCCTGCAATCTATCGCCCCATCCCTAAAGCAGGACTGATCACCCAGTGGGGTCATAGTGACGGTAAAATGAGAATCTCACCCAGCACTGGATCTGGCAGGGGTTCAAGCTCTCCTGATTCCCTCTCACACACAACTGGAGGAAAAGTTTTCAGCTATAATTTCAGGCCTTTGATTTCGGCCTCATCTGGCCGAGAAGACGCCAGCTTGTCAGGAGGAGCAGAGAGCCGGTAGTGATGGCGTTGGAGCAGGAGGATCTATTATTAATTACCACGTAAGGTTGATTAAGAGCCCACAGGGCACTGCAGCTGTGAGGAGCTTGGGGGAAACTCCACTCCTGCCTGGAAGGGAAAATGATTAGCAACATTATGAAAGGAAACATTCATCCTGTAGCAGCCCTGAGCAAACACCTCCAGGGGTGGGGAATTTTCCTTTCCCACGATCTCTCTGGGAGCAGGAGGGAGCTGCTTCCAGAGCCTGGGGCAGGTTTGTTGGGGCAGGAGGGTGGACTATTTGGCCTCCAACCAGCCTGCAGGCCTGGGGTGGATGGATAAACTAGAGAGCACACGCTCCTCCACCCAGTTCTAGGGAGCAGAGATGCCCAGCTTGGCCTCTCGAGACAGAAGTTCAAGGTGCCGAGATCTTTCTGAGTTCTTGAGAGACAGAGGCAAACTGGATTTAGATGCGTCAAATCTCCTAATTTTTAAATCTGGTTAAGACAAGTTCTGGATTGGCAACCGTTCTAGCTACTCAGCTGCCAGTGTCAGGTTTAATCCTTTCGACAACCCCATCTCCATCTTCTCTACAAAGAAAGTAAAGGCTCACCCCTCACCAGCGAGTCGGGATCCAAGCCCACCTGTAGCTGGGATCCAAGCCCACTGTGCTTCCTGAGCCCTTGCTTTCTCCAACAGACCACTCAGGCACCCTGACCATGTGCCTTTCTGAAAATATTTCAGAAAGTCTGTCCTTGCCCAGTCCAGGCTACACCCCTCCAAACTGTGTCTCACATCAGATACAGCATAGAAACGCTTAGTCAGACAACACATCTAGATGTTCAGATTTGAACACCTGGACATCCCACCTGTACTGTATTCCTGGAGGTAATTCCCTGCTCCTCCCAGAACCAAGTGCCCATGAACCAGCTCCACTCTCCCACAGGGCCTGCTTCTGACCTTTGACCCCATGTTTCCCAGAATGTCAAGTGAGACTGACCAATTACCTCTCACTGTGCACCACAGAACTCTATTCTTTCCTGCCACTGACTAGGCTCAAGCTGTAAGCTAGACTCTACCCTTCTCTGGGACTCAATTTCTTCTCTATGCCAAAGAGAAGAATTCTTGGCTTTGGACCCAAGAATCAAGTTCCTGACCTCATTAGTTCCACAATTAAGCCACTGACCAAATCATTCCTAAACTCTGAAGCGAGAAGATAGACTTCATCGGTGGTGATGATGACATTGATGATGATACCAGGTACTAACATTGTTTTGATGCTACCTATGTGCCAGGCACTTAACGTGGATTATCTTGTTTAATCCTCACGCCGACCCTACAAATGAAGTGGTATTGTAAGTGCCATTTCATAGAAGATGAGGTTAAGGCTGAGAGTGGGAAATGAGTCCAGAGCCCACAAGCTCTGAGCCACCACCCTGATGTCCACCCTGCATCCTCTCCCATCGCCCCAAAACATGAGGCTTGTTGGCCCCCTCTAAATTTCTCCGTCTATAGTCCAGACCACACCAGGTCTGAGGCTGGGGGCTGAGCAAGCTGCTCTGTTTCCCAGGAAACCGTTTTGAGCCCTGAGGACTTATGAAGGAGTCCCTGAGTTCGGGGATGAGATTTCAAACTGGTACAGCTGACCACAGATCCCCAGAGAGGGAGTGAGCTCCCCATCCCTGCCAGTGTACAAGCTGAGAAGAGGCAATGAATTCGGGAGAATGTTGTAGCAGGGATTCCAACATCAGATGGGGAGGCAGAGGGGATAAGCTAAATCCGTAGCTTTCTGGGAGAAAACAGTAGCGAAGAGGCAGCTGCCTGCGTTCAGATCCTACTTACTTTGCTGTGTGACCTTGGGCAAGTTCCTGAACTTCTCTTTGCTCAATATGCTCGCCTTCAAAATGGAACTAGTAATAGGCCCTACTTCGTTGCACTGCTGTAAGATTACACAAATTAATATGTCTGAAACATTTAGCAGAGCGCCTGGCGCGTGGTAAATCTTTAAAGCATTAGCTATTACTTTCAAACTTTTAATTTTAACTTGGGAGTGCTCTTCCAGTCAAAATTTCAGCGGATGCCAATACGGGAAATAGATCAAAGAGAAGCTGCCTGCCTGAGGAGGTGGGGGCTGGGGGCCCAGGAGCCCTGTCGGATCTACTGCCCTTCCCACAACAGTCTCAGCACCACATCAAGGGTCTGTGGGGCCAGTGTGACAACCACAGCTTATGCCACAGCAAGCCCTCCGCCCCAGAGGCTCAGAAAAGCTCCCTGCCTCTCAAAAGCCATGGCGTTCAACCGCCACAGAGGGGGAAACAGAGGTCCTGAGAGGAGTGAGAGCTTGCTGAGGTCACAGCCAGTGGAGGGACGTATTCCCCCGGGAGGGCAGAGGGGCTCCCCAGCCCCCTTCTCAGAAAAAAGCAAACACCGGGTCACAGAGGGGCCAGAGCCTCATTGACACACCCGCCCCAGTGCGGGCCCTCCCACTGTGGGAAGCTGGCTCCGGGGACAGTCGTTGCCTGCTAGGAGGTCAGCAAGAGGAGGTAATTTTTGGAGAAGGAAGGAGGGTTGGCAGGAGACCGGGAGTGAGAGAGGGGCACGGAGCCGGGCGTGGGGTGGCTCAGGCCTCCCAGAGCACAGAGGGGCTCTGCCAGCGTCACACACCCAGCCTGGGAGGGAGGGACCTGGAGTCAGCAAGCCCAGAAGAGCCCCCACATTGGCAAGATTTCCCCTCCCCTGGACCCTGCTGCCGTCCACAGCAAGACCCACTCTCAGGGAAGGGATGATCATCGGCCGCCTGAGGTGTTGCGTCTGAGTCTCATCAGGGGAAGCCTGTGATGACACTCGGGTTCCAGACCCTGATTATACAGAGGAGACTCCAGCCCAGAGAGGGGCAACGGCTTATCCAAAGTTACACAGCAGGTGGGGGTAGAGCTGGGACCACCTCCTCAGACATTCGGGGCCTTTCAACAATAATGAAAACATTACGGTTTTCACTGGCATAAAAGCCTTATCCTAGGAACCGTGGTCATAATAATAACAACAACAATAATTTAAGAGCTACATTTTTTGAATCCCTACTATAGGGCAGGTAAAATTTTAAGTTCTCATAAGACAAACCCATGGGGAAGGACCACGATCCCCACGAGGCTCATCAAGATAAGAGAACCTGCCTGAGGTCACACAGTTGTTACTCGGTGGAGCGGTAGTCACACAACCCACATCTTGGTCAATACTCTGTGGGGAAAGGACCTATGTGGAAGTTCAAGCATTAGTGTGCATGGGTACAGGGAACTTCAGGGCTTGTGGAACCACCCTAGAGCTGTTGAAACTATGTACGGGCAGCTGCTTTCCACACAGACGACAGCTCCTAGCACACTGGCTACCAAAAAAACCCAGAAAACTAATTTTCCCAGCTTCCTTTTTGGCCAAGAGTAGCATATGACAACGATCTGGCCAATAGATTTAGGTAAAGTCCCGGAGACAGCATTCCTCCACAATCAGAAAGCCCTTTCCTTTGCACTTATCCCTTCCCCTTCTTCCTACATGGAACAAAGACACAGTGCCTGAGTCGTGGCAGTCATCTTGGAACCACGAGGCACCAGGAATGAGGACAAAGGGCTACATGGTAAAGATGGCAAAGGCACCGGCAAGCAGAAGCTGGCCACCAGTGACAGCAGTGAGAGCCACACTGGTCCCAGTGGCCCTCCCTGGACTTCTTGCCATAGAGGGCAACAAGCACCAACTGGGTTATACCTCAATAGTAGGGTTTCTGTTATATGTGGCTGAGTACGTCCCTACCCTTCCTAATGATGGGCATGAGATGGGATCCACGGCCTGGCTGACCCCAGACCCACGCTCCCACCATGGAATCACACTGCTTCCAGGGGCCACTCTTTCTCCCTCCATCTCTCCCCAAATGCACTAGCGTAGGCCTCTGCTCGCGGCAGGCTCAGAAAACTGAGCACCTGCCTCTCAGGCCACATTGTCACCGGCCACCAGGCCGACCGATGTGAACCCAGTTGAGAACTGTGAGGAACGGGGTGGGGGTCTTGCCCTGAACCATGAAAATTCCAGGGTTCCAAGTATCCAGCAAACTGAACCTCCAGGCAGCACATTTGACTGGGCTCACAATTACCACCTGCACCCTTCATGTGACTGTTAAACAAACATGTATGGAGAGCAGGCTGAGTTCCAGGTGCTCCCAGGTGAACATACCAGCCAAGCCCCGCGACAGAGCTCACGTCAGAGGCAGACAGTAAGCAAGTGAGAGATGCGTTCCTCTTGATGCCACCCTCGCCTCTACAAGGCACTTTACAGTTTACATTACCTAACTTCGTCCCCTCAATGACCCTGCAAAACAGGGACCATTTTACAGACGAAACAGAGGCACCGAGCGGGAACTAAGAGGAGACTTCCCCAAGAGCACCCAGCCTGTCCAAGAGGCAACAGGATTTGAGCCTAGCTCGGTCTGGCTGCAACCGTCCCCCGCAAGGTGTGTCCTCTGTCCACCAGAACAATCACACAGGCCCCTGCAGACCCAAAATAAAGTCGGGCTGGGACGCAGTGTTGCCAGCTACACAGCAACGCCCCGCCAGCTGGTGGTGCCGGAAGGTGCTTTCATTATTCATCCCCCTTGAACGCGCAGGCCCAGGGCTTCAGCCATGCTTTTCAGAGCTCGCCCATGGGGCAGCTGGGTAATGAGTCCAAGCCTGTCAGGAAGTTTGGGATCTGTCACCCACAGAATGTTCCCTGGTCCTCCCACAGCAGCCCCGTCAGGCAGAGTGGAGGATGACAAGAAGCCAGGACACTTCAAAGACACCAGGGCCTGGGGTGGGTTGCAGATTTGATGGCCTGATGTCCATTCCTTCCAGGGCAAGATCTTTCAGACTTTGACTAAGCAGACTGTCAGGCAAGTTGGGAGGGTTGGCGAAGGGTGGGAAGGTCATTTCTTCAGGGGAATGGGTGTGGTACAGTGACTCAAAGAAGCACCAGACAGGGGGAAGATCTCCTTTTTCAACATGGACAGAGCCAAGCAAACCTGGCTTAAATGTTGGCTCTGTTATTTGCTAGCTGTGTGTCCTTGGCTGAGTCACTCACCCTCTCTGATCAGGTACCTTGAATACAAAATGGAGAGTCACTCATATCATAAATGAGCATTGGGCCCGTAATATGTTCCAGGCACTGGGGACACAGCAGTGAGAGTAACAGACAAGTGCCTGACCTCACAGTGGGGCTTTTGTAAAGATCGGAGTTCATATGTCTAAAGCATTGGGTCCCATACATAATAAGGACTCAATGCATGGTCATTATTATTACTTTTATTATTATAGAGAATATACATTTAATATATACAATTATTTTCTCTAACTCACCCTGTATGGTCATTTTTACCACAGCAGAAAAGAATTCCCCCATGCCACATACACAGGCACACGTGCACACACACACAAACACACACAAGCACCAGCCATTCTGAAGGAATTTACTTCATCTTTCAAAATTGCCTCTGACATTCATTTTTCCTAGCCTGTGAGTTTTTTGCCCCATTCATTTCCCCTAAGTCCTAACTTATCCTAACTTGTCCTAACCTAGCCTGGCATTTAGCAGGGGACAATAAATGTTTTCTTCACTCACTCATTCATTCATTCATTCACTTGACAAACATTTTTTAAGACCTGCAGTGTGCCAGGCCCTGCCATGATCAAGACAGACAGAGTCCCCACCCTCCTGGAGTTTACATCCTCTAAGGGAAGACAGACAGAAAGTACACTATACCCCCAGGTGTAGGAGAGAGTGGAGTGGACGGGTCGTTTCGGATTGACTGGTGAGGGAAGATCTGGATGAGAAGAGGACATCTGAGCAAAGATCTGGGTGGGGTGGAGAAGGGGGCCTTGTGGACTTCTGGGGAAAGAGCACACCAGGCAGAGGGAAGGGTAGGTGTCAAGGCCTAAGGCAGGAAGAAGGCTGGCAAGGAAAGGGAGCCCGGGGCAGGCTGCCCTGGGTCCCCACCCTGCAACAGTGGGCAATCAGGCAGAAGCACAAAAACAGGCACCAGTGATGCCTGGCAACTCCTTAGACTCACTTAGAGTCCTGGGATGGGGGCCTGAGGGTTATCTCAGACTCCAACCCCTCCCTGATGAATTGGGAGAACAGGGACCAGAGAGGGAAGGGGGTTCCCAAGGTCACACAGCCAGCAATGGCCGGTTGGACCAGATCTCACACGTCCTAACTCCAGCCAGTGTTGTCTCCACAAAACCACTCATTTTCTTTCTGGCTGTCAAATTAAGGGGTCTGGGAAGATCCCAGGAGACACAGGGGGTCACAGAGGTTCAGAGACAGACAGGAGAGAGAGAAACTCAGCCTCCCTCCGCCCCCAGTGGTGTTTGTCCTCCTGCTCAGAGAACCGCTGGGACCTGAGAGGGATGTGCCCCCATCCTGGCTCTGCATCTGGGAACCATGGTTACGGCTGCCTTTTGATTGGCAGGGGGTCTGGACCGACTTCGAGCCACGCCCTGGTTCCTAGATGTTGTGTCCGAAGCAGGAACGAAGGCCAGGGGACAAGCCGAGGGTCACCAGTTGCCCCGTGATACCACTCGCTTCACCTTCCCCTCCCAAGCCGTTCACCCGGGCACCTTGCACCACCGCAAAATCTCTTTTGGAGCTCTGAATTAAAAATAAATTTGCAAGCACATAACCAGATGTTACATGGGGAAAAGATAAATAACTCAGCCTGTCAAGGAACTGCCTCATCTCAGTCAACCCTCTCTCTTTCACAAGGTTTTAATTTTTAATTTCACAGCGGTAACTATAGCAACCTGCAAAAATAATATATTCCAAAGCAAAACAACTTTCTTGGCTCTGGCTCAGCATCTCTGTGTTCCCTCCTTCCCTCCTCTCTACAAACTTCACGCAGGTCTGTGCCCTGAGTTGATGAACGTTCTCAGCTTTGAACTCTCTCAATCATTAAGTAATTCATTCATTCATATACAGGTATCTCTTGCCACCCACGCCCACGCCACTCAGTTCAGGGGCCAGGATGCTGGACAATGGATTCAGAATCGAGAGGGATGCCATGTCATCCTCATCTATTTGGTTACTAAGTTTTGAGTAAATAGGAGCAAGAGTTTGGCTAGCAAGGGATATCTGTAGTCACTGGAAACCTAATTTGTTCCAGGGACAGTGCTGGGCATCAGGGAGAGAGAGCTGAGGAGGGACTGAGCTTGCCAAGGGGAGACAGACATTTAAACAGATGATTATAAGAAGGTAAGACAAGTCTTGAATTAAAGGGGTGAATAATGTACAAAAGAGCACAAAAGAAGGGAGGGTTATTGATAGCTAGGGTGGTCCAGGAAAGCTTCACAGAGGAGGTGACTTCTGAGATGGGCCCTGCTGGATGAGTAGAAGTTTTCTGAGTGATCAAAATAGGAAAGGGCATGCCAGGCAGATGGAACAGCAAGTGCAAAGGCAGAGACAGGAGAGACAGGTTCACAGGGCCCAAGCACAGGGCAAGGGTGGTGCCTGAATGGGATGCTGGAGGGGCCGATGGAGCAGAAACACAGAGAGCCTGGGGCGCTGTGCTTAGAGGCAAGGGGAAATCAGCAAAGTAGTGGGGTGAACAACACATATTTTTAAAAGGTGACTTTGGGGACAAGTATGGGGAATGGATTGGAGGGGAGAGAGCCTGTGGGGAATGTGAGTGGGAGAGGCCAGAAGTGGGTGGTGGCTGCAGGAAAGCAGAGGGTGGATGTCTTAATTTGGGTTCCATGAGAAGTAGACCCTGAGCCAAGGATTCGAGTTGATGTGGGAGGGCGATCCCAAGAAGCGCTGATGGGGGCTGGGGAAGTGAAACAGACAAGGGGAGGGAAGGAAGCCAATGAGTGGTTGTTATCAAGCCAATTACCACCTGGGCAGCTGGGGCTGAGCCCTGCTGGGGAGTTCAGGGAGCCAGTGCCCAGGACGCCTCAGAGTCGTGCCCCCTGAGGGCGAAGGAGCTGGAGTATTTAAATGCCAATTCCTATATTAATTGGCTGAGGGCTGCTCCCAGGAGACATCAGTTCCCTGGTACTTCTGACCTGCCATGCATGCTGGAGATTAGAGCAGTCTCCAGGGGCCAGAGAAAGTGCCCAGAGACTCCTGTGCTGGCAGCTGGACGAGGGCCAATGTGCCCTGAAACAGGGAAGAAAGGCCCAGGGGCCAAGGGTGGGGCCACCCCAGCTTCTGCCCCAGTGAGTACGCACAGTGGATGAGCCCGACGTCTGGGAGGGTGGGCAGGGCACTGGCACACGCAGCCTGGTACGGGGATAAGGCAACACGCCCCAAGGAAAGACGGACCCAGGGCCGTGCTGGATCAGGCTGGCTAAGGCTGGTCAAGTGGAGACTGACCGACGCTGGACAGCAGGCCCCGTGCAGCCCTCAGGACCCACACGGGGTGGGCCAGACCTTCCTTCCAAATGGAGAGTCCTGTCTCAGTGAAGCAGAGCTGCCCCCTCAGTCCCTGATTAAAAGTAGAACATGGCAAGAAAATGTATCGAGTGGGAAAAATGCATGTTCAAGGGTGTGTTCTTGCAGAAACATAGCAGGGATGTGTGACCTCAGGGGAGGGACATTACCTCTCCTGGCCTCAGTTTCCTCATCTGTAGTAAGATGTGGTTCCCAGAAGTGCCAACTGCATAGGCTTGCTGTAATTAGGACGTAATCAGATGATGCATCGTGATGTCTAGAAGTCACCTAATAAATATTACCTGTTATTATTGGTTTTTTCGACAGTATTTTTTGAGCATGGCACACATGCTAGGCCCTGGGGCACAGCGGTCATCCAAGAGACATGGTTCCTGCCCCCACCCTCGTGCTGCCTACAGCCTCATGGACGTGCTGAAATGCTTTATATAGAATGTTAAAGAAAGCAGGATAGGAAATTATGCATAAAGGATGAGTCTAAATTTGTTTAAACACACACACTCACAAAGGCCCATGGGATATACACCAACATGCAACGACAGTTAACACTAGATGGTGGAATTGAAAGTGGCTTGCATTTTTACAATTCTTTCCTGTTTTTTTTTTTTTTTCTTTTAAAATTTCACAGTGGGTTGTATTATCTGAATAGTCATTTTCTGAAAAGAAAGGAAAACAAACATGCTTCTTTCTCTGACTCCCTGCCCCTCACAAATTTCATCTGCTTCTTCGGGAAGCAGGAGCTCCTCCCATTAGCGGACACTTGCTGGTTCTTCCCAGGGTTCCGGGGCCTGGCCTCACCCCCACTATCGGGAAAGGGGGTGGGGACCACCGTGAGAGCCACAATCCTGCATCAGTGAGCGGAGAGCAGGAGTCGAGCTCCTCATCCTCCCACCCTCAGGGTCTGAGGACAGTGGTCTGTGCTTGTCTGTCTACCTGTGACTGGGGAGGCAAGGTGTCCAATGCTGAGGGTGGGCGCTGGCCCCTGCATGTGCCTGCAGGCTCAAGCCCCATTCTCTTTCTCCAAAGCTCACATCTGTTCACCTCTTGACTCCCATGTCTCCTTCTACTGATTCTGAACTTAAGTGGGGGAAAAAGAAAAGTCATGTTGACACCATAAAATCACATGGTCCAAATCTGGCTCCTAGAAATTGGCAACTAATAAGGATATTAGTTAGCCACTGATTTTTCTCAAGTTTCCTGTCCCCTTTGACATCTAAGACAGCGTGATAGGCCGAGCACTCTTGGAAAGTTCTAGCAAGGTCCCCTTTAGTGGACTTGACGGTATTATCTGTCTGGGTCCCTTTTTTGAGAAAATGACACCTCCCCCACAGCACGTGGGCTTCATGGGGCTTGCATCAAGACCACCCAAACAAGGGTGGTCGCAGGTCCCAGAGAGGACCAAAGTGATTTTCTGGGCTTGATATGCAGATATACACATGGGTATATGATGTGTGGGGGAAGGAGCCCTCTCTTCTGCCAGGCCTACTGATCTTGGGGCACCTGTGAGTGGCCATCTTCCCTACCACATATTGAGAGCCTGATGGTAGGATAAAGCCAAGAAGAACAGATGCGTGTGTTGAGTCCCTCTGTCCAGCTATTCCTGAAAATGCCTTCCTCAACCAGAGCCAATACATTCCTTTATTTTTCTAAGTGAGTTCAAGTTGGGTTTTTATCAACTGAATCCGAAAGAATCCTGACTAGCATCATGGAGTGGACATCTATTGGTTAGAATTTTGTGACCGCCCCCAAATCCACACCCCCTTCCTAACCATCCTCACTGTTTAGGAAAATTGTCTCCGTCACTGAAAACATCTGGAGGAATTTCTGGGTGCTGACACCACTCCTCGTTCACTCCTAGGTCACTTCCTGGATCCCCAAACAGAGCAGGTGAGTTGGTCATAAGTCCCTTCCAAGCCTGCCAATAAAACCTCCTACATGGTCCTCCACACCCTGTCCTTTCCTCTCCTCTGCTGGGGGATGCAGAAGACCCAGAAAAGAATCCCAGACCCCAAAGGATGACAGAGGCACTGGAGGGAAGGGCCTGGACCTCTGAATAACTGTGAGGACTTGACCCACGTAGGGCAGACATGAGTGAGAAATAAACATTATGGTGTTAAGTCATTAAGATCTGGGGGCTGTCTGTTACAGCAGCTGCTCTGCCCTGATCAATACAGTACGGCAGCACTTTGGAGATCGTACCTGAGAGCTACGATCCTGCGAGAGACTCAGAGCTTTTCAACCGCAAATATATACTGAGCTCCTATTCTGTGCCTGTGTGGCCCCTGGGTTTCTCTTTACTCGACCCACTATTGCCTCCTTCCTCATCTGTCTTCTCCACCTGGACCATAAGCTCCCCAAGAGCCAGGTCCTCATCTGCCCTCTTTATCTATACTGGGTCCCTGGGATCTAGTCTAGTGCCAGGCTTGATAGATATTGATTGATTGGCTTTGCAAAATGACCAGGTGCACAAAATTGTTGTGAGGCTTAAGTGAGGTTCTGATGGTAAGGCTATAGGACACTCAGTAGGTCCTCAGCCAATAGCCCCAGAGTAAAAAGGAGCCATCTAAAGACACATGTGTTCTGGGGAAGGCTTTCAGAGGGAAGGCTAGGACTTATCCTACCCCAAACCCTTTAGAGTCAGTTCTCTCTGGTCCCTGGCTGGCCCCAGACTCAATACAGGAGACGGAGACTGGGCAGAGCAGGGCAGGGGAGGGGACCCACTGCTTCTGTGAGGGAGCCCCAGCCCCAGAGCGTTTGGGCTGTGGTAAGGGTAAGGCGACACTTCAGAAAATCATATTCCAAAGGCTTTTGCTGTGCCAGCAGACTTCTCACCCTTGCCTCGGCGTAGAGGTGGGTGTGGAATGACTGATACGCTTCTGAGGTAAGGCTTCCCTTTCACAGCTTGAAACCTCATCTCAGGAAAGGTTAACTCCTTGTACCCAGTCCTACTTACTGGAGACAGGCTCCAGGGATCTAGAAGAAGACTCCTGGGATAACTTTCAAGGTGCACGCCAGGGCTGAGGATGAAGGCGGGCACCCAAGCAGCATAATGTAGTAGTTAATAGCTTGAGCTCTGGACCAGAGAACCTGGCTTCCAATCCTACCTCTGGCTTCTTATTAGCTATGGGATTTTATGAGATTTATGAGATTTTATTATACTAATTAGATGAGTCTCAGTTTTCTCATCTATGAAGTAGGATGATAGTAATAGTAACCACACTAGAGGGTTGTTGGGAAAATTAAATGAGTTAATACAAGACAGGTTCATGATACCCTGTGACCACCGGGCCTTTCTCTGGTGGTGGTGGTGGGCGGTGTGAATTTCATGTCTTTACTCTTGTGGCACTGCAAACCAATTACAAGCTCTGATTTCATTAACCCTGTGATTGCCCTATGCTGCATTTTGGATCTTTGGGATTACATGATTGGATCTTTGGGGTTACACTTACTATGTCCCAAAAGCCGGGCAGTAAATCCTTCCTTCCTATGGGGGAGCTGGGCACCCACCATATCCCCTTACTTGCTGTGTGATCTGCCTACTCTGAGCCTCAATTTCCTCATCAGCAAATAGAGGAAATAACTTGCAGAGGGATGATGAGGATAACATGAGATCATTGTTGCCATTTGTATTTATTCAACAGTTGCTCTTGTTGAGCACCTACTATGTGCCAGGCACTGTTCTAGACTCTGGGGATATAGCAATGAACAAAATAGACAAGATCCCAGTCCTAATGGAGTTGACATTATCATCGGGGCTGCCAGACACTAAATAAATAAGTAAAATTACTTAGCATATCAGGTGGTGATAAGTGTTGTGAAAAAGTAATAATTAAACCAAGAAGGGGAATAGGAAGTGAGGTGAGGAGGCCATGCAATTTTAAATAGGATGGCCAGGGAAGGCCTCTCTAAAAGGAACTTGGCAAGGCGAGGTCACGTACCTATCTCAGGGAAGAGCTTTGCAGGCAGAGGGGCCATGAGCGCGTGGCTGGAGCCAAGTGAGCAGGGGAGACGGACTGGAGGCAAGATCAAAGGAGCGGCGGGGGTCAGCAGGACAGGGCGCTGCCAGCCACTGCAGGGACTTTGGCTTTTCTGCACCTGCACTGGGAGCCAAGGGAGCATCCTGAGCAGAGGAGGGCTCGACCTCACTATCATCTTACTAACAGAGCGGAACCCAGGTGACCAGATGAGATTGCAGCCACCTCGTCCCCTCTGCAGGAGCACCTGTGGGGGCCCATGAGCCCTGCCCACCCGGGCAGATGCTCTCTGCTCACTCTGCCCTCCAGACCTCCTCAGCCCCACCGGCAAGCCCCCTGCTGGCTCCCCACACCCCACCCTTGGGGCTCTGGTCCCACTTCCCTCCCCCACTTCTCTGTCTTGACTCCTACTTGTCTTCTGGCCTAGGCTATACCCCAGCTCCTCTGGGAAGCCACCCAGAGCCCTAACCTGCCCTCATCCCTCCCTTCCCAAAGAACCAAAAAGCAGGATTAGGGGACAGGTCTTAGCACTGAGGCACAAGGTTAAAATCCTCCCTACTTAGAATTCCTATGCCTCAGTGCTCTTCATCTATAAAATGGGGGCAATAATAACAGACACTCCCTCATGTTAGTGGACTCCCAAAGGTCCAATCCTGTAAAATGCAGCAAGGGGAAGTCATAGAGTTAATGAACATCAGAGCTTTAGTTGGTCTGCGCTGTCACAAGAGTAAAGACACGGCACTCACACCACCCACCACCACCCAAGGCTCATTTCCTAACCTCCTCCACCCCACTTCCCACTCAACCTAGGACCGTCTACATTTCAGAACAGGTGCAGGACCAAGGCTGGCTGCTCCTCACCACTCAAATTATGCTCACCACCTGTGGAGAAGGGTAACGAGTCCGTACGTGAAGAATCCTTGGGGGTGTACCTGGCGTGTCTGGTGAATGTCAGCTGCCGTCACAGCACCCATCGCACCATGAGGGAAGGACCTCCTTCCCCCTCGGCTTGCCTGCAACCTGTGAGAGAGATGCAGGTAATGGTCACGTGTGTCACCAATGCCTGGTATACAGCAAGGGCTCAATAAATACTCCTTGGAGGCAACCAGAGCACAGCTAGATGTGGGTGTGTGTCCTGGTTGTACCATTTCCGGGTGTTTGGCCTGGGGTGAGTCTACTCTGAGCCTCTGTCTCCTCATCTGTAAAATGGGAGGACTCATTCCTCCCGGCAGGGTGAATGGGGCACCCCCCAGGGCTCCCGTGCCTCAGCTGTGTACCTCACCAAGGTACCCAGAGTATCCCTGGCAGGGGCCCAGTGGACACAATGGTCCATCAGAGCCAAGGCAGCACCCGGGCAGAGAAGATGGTGTGAGCTCTCAGGAGTCACAGGTTGGGCTCCGGATAAGACCTGGTGAGACTGGCAGGGGCTGAGGGCCTGTAGCAACAGATGGGAGTGTGAGTGAGTAGTTGTTTCTGTTCCGTCAATGATTCTGGGTTTGGTAGGTTTTCCCTGGGCTCAGAGAAGAGCAAGACTCACTGGGAGCCTCTCCCCCTCCCTTGGCCCAGTTTAGGGCAAAGAGCCCCAAGAAACCCACCATGAGTGAGGGCCTTCTATATGGTCCCTGGGCTTCTAGATGCTTCCTGACAGCTAACTTCCTGACCATAATTGACAGTTACTGAGCACATACAAGCAGTAGGTCTGCTCTGTGCACATCTCATATTCCATCTCAGATGAGGCCTCACAGCAGCCCTCTTAGCTCTGTCTTTTTAGTATCTCCAATTTGCAGGTGAGGAAACTGTGCCAGGGCCACACAAGTAGTAAGTGCTGGAGCCAAGATTTGGGCCCATGTCTGAGACCCTGCTCTGTCCCCCTGATGGGAGACTGAAAGCAGACAGGCCACCAGCCTGTGGCTCCTGAGCTGGAGTGGTCTGGGGGTAGAAGGAGCTCCACTGAACCTCAGAGCTGAAGCCTGACTCTCCACCTGGTTTCTCCTCCCCCTCAGTAGCTTTCTGCTGAGAGAGCCTGGCCTGATGGTTAGAGCCATGACCGCTTCCAACGCCAGGCACCGGGGTGCAAAGCCTGGCTCTGCCCTTTGTTCTCCATGCCTCAGTTTCCTCGTCCAGAATGGCAGTGACAGGACTGTCTCATTAGACTGTTGTGAGGGTCGAGCTAGAGCTGCGTTTAGAGTGATCGACAGTCCATGGTCAGCAAAGCTCGCCCTGGTCCCACCAGATACTGGCCCTTCTCTTCGTCTGCAGACTCCTCGCCACATGTCTCTTCCTGCCTTACTCCTCTCCTGCTCTCTGCCTTCTCTTCGGAGGCATATCTGTCTTGCCTTGAAAAGCTTCTCTTTGTCACTTTCCTCTCTTTCTCACTCCCTTCTGGGTCCTAAATCCTGGCTCTGCATTACATGTTGCATAAACTTAAACAGAGGGCAGAACAGCCATCCTGACAGGGGACACCTCAAACTTTGCTCTCTAGAAAATTCTCCTGGGGAATTCACTAAATGCAGATTCCTGGCCCCACTCCAGCGATTCTGACTCCATAGGTCCAGGGTAAGGCAGGGAACCTGCATTTTAACCAGGACCCTCTCCCGCCACCTCCCAGCTGAGATAAGGTGGCTCTTGGGCTATACTTTGAGAAGCACTGCAATTGCCCTCGGTTTCCACATCTGTAAAATGGTAGTAAACAGAACCCACCTCCCAAGGTTGTAAAGAGGAAATGAAATGATTTGTCTGGAAAATAGTGCATGCTTCTTCATTTTTTTCTGTCTTGGCTTTTGTATGATTTCTTTTGTCTCTGTCTTTCCCATTCTCTGTTTCTGGTGTTTTCATATCTCTCCCACCCTCTACCTGGAAGTGAACCCGACTCCAGAGCCAAAATGGAAGAATTGAAAGAGAGTGGCCTTTCTGTAAGGGCTGGGGGCCCCAAGACCATCCAAATGGCCCATCAGCTCCTCCCCGCCTGGCACTCCGGCTGTCCCCCAAAACAGAGCATCTCCCGCCCCTGCAGTCCCCCCAGCAGCAAAGCCCAGGGAAGATGGGGGGAGCCATTGTGCAGGAATGGCCCTGCTGCTATGGAAACCAGTGCTTAGGAACCGCTCAGAGCAGATCCATTGGGGAGGAGCCCGGCCTTGGGGGAGGGGGAGAGGCCAAACTGCACCTTGGACTCTGCCCTCCCATTACCCGCCCTGTGACGCTGGGCAAGTCACTTAACCTCTCTGAGCCCTCTCTCCCTCACCAGGGTGGGAGCAGCAGCCCCCAATTAGCAGTGGACGATAACAGCCACAATGACTGAATGCTGCTGCGGCTTTCAAGCCTGAAGACACGCCAAACTGCGGTTTGCTTTCACTACTACGAGCTCGAAATATTCTAGTGCCAGCTTGCTGTGCGACCTCATGCCACCCGAGGGTCACCAAACGATTTCCATGATAGAATTCCGTCTCGCAGAGGCGCAGGTCTGCTCTGAGTCACCCTCGGACACACACGCACACACACCAGCCACCGAGCTAAGCTCCCCAGACACCCCGTGACCCCAGTTGAGAAACGCTCTGCGAGGAAGGGAAGAAGTGAGTGGGCAGTCTGCGCGGTGACTCCATCCACAGCCCCAGTGCTTGCAGCTGCCCTGCAGCGCCAGGGCCCTTGTCTGAGGGCTCCTTTCCCCTCCTCTCCCATCCCCAGCACGCTGGGCTCCTCAGGCCTCCAGCCCTGTGTCTGGGTGCATCAGCCTGAGGCCCCCAGCACCGGCCCGACAGGGAGGCTGCCCTGTCCCCCTGCTCCCTGGCCTCACCCCTGGACTTGGTCCCCACGAGGGGCTGGGAACTGCCCCCCCCCCCCCGCGGAGGGGCACGAGGCCCGGGCTTTCCCTGTCTGTGCCTTAGCTTCCGCACACACAGTGCCCGCCACGCTCCCACACACACCCCAGTGCAGGGCCAGCGTCGGTCCCACGGACGCCTGGCCGTGCTCTGAACAAGCCTCCTTGCCTTTGCACACGTTCCTCCAGAACTCTCCAGGATCCTTTGCGTGCCACCCCTCCTCACTCACCTATCTAGATTTGCAGAGGACACTGTGACTTGCCCAAGGTCACACAAGAAGTGTGTGCCTGAAGAGCCTGTGTCGGATCCCAGACCTCAGCGGTACACTGAGTCCAGCTGCTCCAAAGAGCACCCATGCATTCCCTCAGCCAGCCAGGCGTCTGTGTGTTTGTTTTCCCAGCAAACATTTATTATGCCCCAGGCAGGCTGCTCAGTGCTGGGGACCCAGCCATGAACAAGGCCAGCAGAGAGAGTAGGCAGCTCAGAGAAGCAGACAGATGCTAAACAAGTAATTACAAGCGTGATGGATGCTGCAAAGGAAAAGCAGGGAGAGTCCTGGGAAGGGCCGGGAGGGGGTCACCAACGGCTCCTATTTGTACAAGGTTTTACCCCGGGGCATGGTCCTCCAGGCCCCTGCATCCACACCTCTGGGAAGCCTGTTTCAGCCCCCTAGGCCTGCAGATCAGCATCCCTGGGGAGAGATGCTTCCTCCTGAATACATGCCCAGGGAAGGCTGCTCTGAGGTGTGAGGACCACAACTTAAGGGGCCTGGAGGGAGTGGGGGCTACGTGTTTTCTAATCACCCACCACGTCCTGAGCTCATCCGCCTCTTGCCAGGCCTCTGAGAGAGAATAGCCTCAGTTTACAGATAAGTAAATTGAGACCCAGAAAAACACAGTGACTAGTGAGTGCAGAGCAAGGATAACAACCCAGGCCTGTCAGACCCTAGATCTCCAGAAAGGTCCTCAGAGATGGTCCTGCTCCTGGGTGCCCAGCGCACAGCCCTGCTGAATGTGAAAGAGAAAACAACCAGCCCCCAGTGAGCCCCAGGTTACTGATACAAGGCACCACCTGTACTTCACAATCGAGTATCTTCATAAGACGGTGATAGGAGGCTCTGGCATCAGAACGAGTGGTATCTGACCAGGTGCCTCTGTGTACCAGCTGTGTGGCCTCAGGCAAGTTGTCTAACCTCTCTGAGCTCAGTTTCCCTATCTGTAAAATGGAGATGATGATGGGGGGACCACCGCCCGGTGGTTGTGAGGAGTTTCACCCCTCTGGCTCCATCGCCTTCCCTCTCCCTCTCCATCCCTGCACTCCAGCTGCTCTGGCCTCCAGACTCTTCTCAAACATGCCAGGTCCTCTCCCTGCTCAGCTGCTTTGCACATGCTGTTCCCTCCTCCTGAACACTCTTCCTCTAGATGTTCACATTGTCTCTCTCACTCCACTGCATCCTTTGGGTCTCTGCTCAAGTATCATCTTTTCAGAGAGACACTCACTTATCCTTCCAGCGAAAATAGTCCCTGCACCATCACCGGTGTCCCCTCGTGCTGCTTTATTTTTCTCCCTTGCGCTGTCTCCAGCTTTTATGTCTCCCTGCGCGAGAACATAGGCTGCATAGAGGCGGAGACGTTGTTTTGTTCACTGCTGTTTCCCCAGTCAAGTTGACTAAGGCCACCCAAGCACATGGCCTCGTGCATCCCCATGGCCTGTGCAGACCCCCGGCAGCCCAGCATTCCACCTTTAGCCTGGGCAGACAGCGAGGCCCAGGCAGAGCACGTTCGCTGCTCTGCAAACCTGCTCAGGCCTCCTCAACCACAGCTAAGGCTCTGGGGACAGGAGCAATGAATCCCCCGAGGCCCCCTCCCTGAGTGCCCTGGAACCGCCAGGCAGTGGAAAACCAGGCCCAGGCTTGGCAGGGGCTTGGCAGGGGCTCGGTGCCAAGGGGCAAGGCCCTGCCAACCTCACTCCCCAAACAGCAACTGATTGTCCCAGCAGCTCCCAAGTCCCCTGAAGACCTCCCAGCGGCCACTCTCTCACAGGGACACTCGCTCTGAAAGGGGCCGGTATCCTGGTTGCTTCCGGCCACGACAGGGCATGGTGGTCCCAGCCTCACAGGAGATCCTGGGACTTCCGGGCCTGCTGGGAACTCACAGCCTGGTGCCTGGTGGAGAGCAGGCGGGGACAGATCCCGGGTCCCGCCTGTCCTCTTGGCATTTGTATGCAGGTGCAGGCCCCGGACATGAGCTGGAATCCATCGCCAGAAAATAAAACACTCAGGGAGAGCAGGCCTCAGAAAACAAACGGCTGCAGGGCGAAGGTAACACCCAACCTGGCTTGCTGAGCCCTCACTGTGACTCTCTCTCAGGGCGCCTCTGGATGGAGAAGCCTCCAACCCTCACAACAGGGAGGTGGGATCCCCACTTTCCAGAGAGGAGAATGAGGCCCAGAGACGGGAGGCCACTTACCCAGAAGAAGGAAGCCAGGATTAGAACCCAGGCCTCCTGGCTCAGAGGCAGGGCTTTGACTGCTCTGCCACATCCCAAAACTTCCCTGCTAGTGCAGAGGATGGGGGTGAGGAGGGGCTGGTTACGGGAGTCATGTTTCCATGGCAAAGCTCTCCTTTATCACCCTGTAGAGCAGTGGGTTTGAGTCTGGCCTCAGACTACCTGCTTTAGAATGGAATGCAGGGAACTTGCTAAAAAGCTTATTCCCAGGCCCATCCCAGAACTGCTAGGCTGACTAACCTGCCTTTCTCACACAATTCTAATTGATTCTGATGCTCATCTGAGTTTGAGAACCACTGGCTTAGAGGTAATTCTGACCTAGACAGAACTAGCTTTTTAATTGGTAGGCGAATAGACCTTTAGAAGAGTAGCTTATGTGGGATGTGGAGTAATAATAAGAGCTACTGTTTATTGAGCATCTACCATGTGCTAGGTACTTTTCTAAGTACTTTATGTTCATTTCATTCTCAAAACAACCCCATATAGGAGGTAATATTATTATTTTGCCCATTTTACAGATGAAAAGGCTGAGGCACAGAGAGCTTAAGTTCCATTATACAAGGTTGCACAGCTAGAAAGTGGCAGAGCCAGGATCTGAACCCAGATTCACTCAGGTGGAGGCTCCAGAGCCTGCCCTCTTACTGCTAAGCTAAAGTCAGAGTCCCATCTCCAACCACCAACCACCCCCACAGACACACACACACACACACACTGCCCCGACCCCAGCCTTGTCCCGGAGCTCATGTCTGGTGAGAAAGGAAGAAGCAGGCACAAGTTGCCACTTCATGAGAATGTTCACTAAGAGAGGGGCATGCATGGGCTGGGGAAGCACAGGAAAGGGACCCCAACCCAGAAGAGGGAGCTTGTTGGAAAAACCTCCTTAGAGGAGGCCCTTGAGAGTTGGGCTCTGACAGATGAGCAGGAGTTTGCCAGGCAGATGTGGCGAGAATGGTGCTCTTACACAAAGACCAGGAGGCATATTTGGAGAAATGCCATGTGACAGTCACAGTGTCCTGGCGGAGTACTTGATGACTTAGAAAGGCCTTCAAGTCCTGGTTAAGGAGTTGGACTGCATCCCAAGGACAGCCAGAGTGCCCCTGAAGTGTGGAGGACACAGTCTCGCATTCGGAAAGCCTGGCCTATGGCCTGGAGAGATCGGATTGAAGTCGGAGACACTGGAGGCAGGAAGATCCTCGGCTCAGGGGGCAGGTGGGGCTGAGCTGGGGCAGCAACAGTGAGAATGGGGCAGATGCACTGCTCAGAGAAACACTTCTGAGGCAGACCAGGCAGGACTGGGGCTGGGTGGCTATGGAGAGGAATGGAGGCAAACAAAGGGTGTGGGAACATTCTGGAAACTGGGAGGACAAAGACACCCAGAAGAAGAGCAGGTGGGGGAGACAGTGAGGTCCTTTACAGGCACTTTGAGTCTGAGGCCCCGTGGGTCATCCAGGAGGAGCGTCCAGGAAGAAGGTGGGGTTACTTGGGTGGGAGTCATCAGGGTGAATGGAGCTTCAAAGTTGATGATGGGTGAGGTCACCTACTGAGAGGTGAAGTGAGGGGGGAGAGCCTTCACCCACAGTGGGTGTCCCACCCAGACCAGACCTCTCCCCTGCATACTGTCACACACTTTCTCTCCTCCCCACATCCTCGACTGGGGACAGGTGGGGGACGGGGGGAGATGGATGGGAGGGGAAACCATCACTTGTCCTGCTGTCTGTCCTCTGAGAGTCACACAGTCATCTGGAGGAGATCTGTCCGTCTTGTCTCTGGTGAACTTCCAGGTGCCTTGTACATGCTTGAGGCACTAAACGTGAACTAGGCCAGGTGATTCTGGTAGTGTGAGGTCACGGGATGGAAGCTTCCAAGGGAGCGAGGTTTGGGGCCTCTCCTACCCCCACCACACCCCACACTCACACATCCACCTTCCTGTGCTCCTGAGCGAGGGCACAGAGTCCCACCTACTGACAGTTAGCAAGTTGCCTCCTCATCTTCATCTATACATAGAGATGCCAATAGCACCTAATAGAGAAACGGGGTCTAAAGGGATCACACAGATAAAGCCCTAAGGAATGAACGGGGGATGGGGTCAAGCTGTGGCGTGCACGTCCAGACAGACCGTAACTGGACACCGTTTGAGGGTGACACAGACTTCCATCTCCAAGTCTGTACGATGGGGGTCGGAACTGCACGCAGTCATGTGAAGATTGAATATGCAAAAGGCCAGCACACAGTGGGCTTCCTGTATGGTAGCTAGAAGAAGGGTTGGTGCCTCCTGACCCTCCTTCCTGGACCTGAGCACTGGACGGACTTCTGGGGGGTTCCCCCCCACCTGGTCTCAGCTGGAGGCTGGAGCAGGAGGCCCACGGGCTAGGTCACAGGGAGAGCTGAGCTGTGGAGCTGGCTCTGGTAACAAAAGGTATTTGCATCAGATAATGGGTAAAGTGTCTTGTTATTCCATTAACTTGTGTAACGATGACTGCGGAAGAGAGAAGGTAGTGCTGGAAACCCACAGGGTGGGCAGGAAATAGGATCGCTGATCAGCGATCAGACTGGGGGCTTCCATGGGGCTGAGAAGCCTTGACAGGAGCCTCCGCAGGTGGCCTTTGGGCAGAGGGGTGTGGGTGAGGCTGGGCTTCAATCCTAGACCCTCAGCCCCAGCTTCAAGGCAGGAGACCCAACCGGCGGCAAAATCAAAAAGCACATCCCTGGCACCACCTCGCCAGCAGTCAGCGGCAGGTCACAGGAAGAGGGAAGAGCAAGCACAGAGCCCTGGGTTGGACTTGACCAGCATGTTCGAGGACAGGAAGGAGTCCTGTGTGGCTGAAGCAGAGTGGGCCGTGAGGATGGTACCACCTCAGGATGGAGAGGACTGAGGGACAGGGCGTATTGAGCAGTGTCAGCCGTAGGACTTGGGTTCGATTTTAAACACTGTGGCAGGCCCTGGAGGTTCAAAAGCAGGGAAGGGACGTGATCCAATTTAAATTGTTCAAAGGCCTCCTGGAGGCTGGTTGGGGATGGATTGCAGGGGGCAAGTTGGAGCAGAAGAGCTGAGAGGAGGCTGATACAGCATCCCGGCGTGAGCAGATGGTGGGCCGTGAGGGTAGCACTGAGGTGGAAAGAGACGAATGGACCAGAATTGGGTTCTAAAGGTCAACAATTGTCGTAAATGGATAAGGGGGTGAGGGAAGGAGGGGACAAGGATGAAATTAGATTATGGATGTGGGTAAAGGGTTTATTTAACATGGCACCTTGCATATAGTAAGTGCTCGATAAATATTGCCCGTTGTAAGAGCAGAATGTGCTGCACCAAGCCCAACCTGCCACCCAGACCCGCCCTGCCGACTCTGCTGGTGGAGTTTCTGGTCTCAGCTTCCTGGGTTGGGTCAGATGACCTCTAAGGGGAGAAGAAGGATTCTCCACCCTGGCAGGGGTCGGGCAGTCATGCTGTGCAGTAAGTGCAGTGGCAGCGGGAACACCGGGCAAGGACTCGCCTGGACTTGCCCAGAGTCATTGGGCTTGCTAGAGGCAGAGAAAGACCTGGAAACCAAGTCTCCTGACTCTGAAAATCCCCTCTGGGATCTGAAAAGTCAACGATTCCCAGTTGTGAATTCCAGCAGCACCTTCCCCCAGCATCCACTGAGAAACTGGCTCTGAAGTTCATTTCCTGACCCTTCTCTGGACCCCAAGGCTTCAGCGGTACCAGCAGCCCAGCCTCAGAGCCTTTGTGTTTGCTGTACCCTCTTCCCCAGCCTTCCCATGACTGTTCCTCACTCTCTCGCCCCAGCAACCCTGCAGAGGTCTGCTGCAGAGCAGGCCGGCCTCACAGTCTACGGGATTTCCCAGTGCTGGGCAGGTACTTGAGCAAACCCAAGGGTCAGGTCATTACCATTGCCTCATCCCCTTCCACAGTCCACTTGGAAGGACTCCCCAGCCCTATGCCAAAAGAGGCTGGCACAGCTGCCAGAACCCACTCTGTGGCGCCACCAGCCGTCACGTGGACTGGCCCTGGCCTCTGGGGGCGGAGCCACACAGGATAGACCCACCTTTCCTGCTGGGACACAGCCCAGGCGGAATCCCCCTTTCTTCCTTCTCGCCCAGCTCGGATGTGAGTCAGGGAAGATCCCATTGACATTTTTCCTCTCTCCTCCTCCCCAGCCCAAGAGGGCATGAGCAGGCACAGCCCTATATGGCAGGGAGGAGAGGTGGAGCCAGCTGGAGCCGATGCCCAACCTGCCTTGCGTGGTAAGGTCATCCAGGAGCTTCAAGCCAGTGGGCATTCCTTCCTCCTATCTCTGAGGCTACCACCTTATGCTGGCCCCAGACTCAGGATATGGGCTTTACACTTAACCCCAGAGCGGTCCCGGCCTCACTCAGGGCCAAGTTCAGACAAGAGGCAATCAGGGGCTTAAGTGGCTGCCAGAGAAGGTTAGCTGTCTAGTTATTAAACATTAAGTGGAGAGAGCCTAGGAACGTATAATTGCAAATGAGACTTTGAAGCAGATGTTCCCAACAGCTTGGACCAGCACTTGCAGTTGGGACCAAAAGGGGATTGCACATCACCAAGCCGGGCTGCTGGCAACTGCCCTGTGTTTACTGGGCAACTGCTGGGTGCCAGGCTCTGAACTGGATGCTGCAGGTAAACATTGACCAGACATGATCTCAGCTTCAAGGGGTTCCTTGTCTAGTAAAGAAGACAGACAATGTAAGCAAAGACCCATAGCCTAAGGTAGTAAGTTCTGGGCCCCAGGGAAATACCTGTAAGGGGTTGGAGAATAGAGGTTTCAGAGGAGAAATTGTGAAGGATACTTTCAATCAGTTAGTCATTCAACAAACATTTGTTGAAAACCTACTGTGTGCCGAACATTGTTGTAGATTCTGGGAAATAAAGTATTACATAAGTCAAACTTTTTCCTTCGTGGCACTTACAACTGAGTGGGAGCTTGCGCTCCATGGATGAATGAGTTTGCACCCTGAAGAAGAGGCCAGAGGGGAACAAGCCCATGCAAAGATTTGGAGGCATGAAGATGTAAAATAGATTCAAGGTGAGTAGGGAGTTCAGTGTGGCTGGTCACATGTGGGAGGGAGAGATGGGATGGCTAGTAGTTGGGACCTGAAAAGTTGCCACGCCGAAGAGTTTGAGTCCTGGAGTTCAAAGTAAGTGGAGTGAGTTTCCTCAGGGACCATCCATGGCTCCCAGGATCCCTGGGATGGGACATAATCTGACCTTTTAAGCTGTCATCTTGAGAAGCGATGAGGGGAAGGAGACACCTCAGTGGACATCCTGGGGAGGGTGGCTGCCTGTTGGTGCCCACTGCACCCCAGACTGGGTTACTGAGCCTCCACTGCTGAGGCCATCAGAGGAGCCCCGCCCCTAGGCTTTCCTCACACCTGCAGCCTATTACACAAGTTCCTGAAAGGCTGAAAACATACCCTGCGGACAAAGGCGCCTTTGTCTCAGTTCCTGCAGAAGGTGGAGGGGTAATATGAGCCCAGACCATTCAGGAGACAAGTCCTTGCCAAGGGAAGATTCCAGTTCAACATCCCCAAAAACGTCCCAGCTGACTGGGCCTCTCTCTCCACTGCCCTGCCCGATGTTGGGGGGGGGGCGGGGGGGCGGTGTCAGGGTGGACTGGATGAACCTTCAAAGTCATTGCCTGGCCATGATTCTGTACAAAGAAAAGCAAGAGAAGGGGGAGGGAGAGAAGAACAACATTTGAAGATGCTAAGATCCCAAGAGGATTAGAGTTCTTGAATATGCTTCTAAGAGTCTAGAGTTGCATGAGGCTGAGATTCTAGAATTCTATAGATGGAAAATTCTAGGATTCTAGGATCCTGTGATTCTAAGATGCTAGGTTGATTAGGGGAAGGAAAACATCAGCCATCGTGTCCTCTTAATAAAAACCATGCGTCTGGAGAGAACCCCAACCCTAACTCCAAAGCCAAGGAGGCTTGTTTTCCCCTTTCTGCCTTTAAATTGCCTTCTCACTCCTCCTCGGTGTCTGCTCATCTGCATACCCCCCCCCCCCCACACACACACAGTCCCTCCTCCAAGCCTGGGAGCCACACATTTGCCATCTGCATGTAACCCAGTGATTAGCGCAGCCCAGCCGAGCAGGATAGGAGGGATGTGGAACCCTCGCTGCCTGCCAGTCAGACGGCCTTAAGTCGACCAGGCTGCAGGGAGTTACCAGGCTCCCTGAAATGGCTGAGCAGGGGAGGGGAGACACACTCATGCAGACACACACACACAGCGCGAAACACACAAAGAAAGGCCCCAGGCACACAGGCACACAGAGACACAGAGAGAGACATGCACACCACACGTGGACATCTACAGACAGCACACACTCACACGTGTGTAATACACACAATGCAAACAAACCAGAGGCAGACACACAACCCTACAGTGACACACCCCCGAACACGCAGACATGCAAAGACTCAGAGAAAGACATGTACGGCACACATGGATATTTGTAGTGCAACACACACACACACATCCATAGAGACACGCCACAACAGTAGAACACACAGTGGCAACTCACACATACACACATGTACAAACACATGCAAACAAACGCAAACAAATAGACACATAATATATAGATGGACACACTCCCAGGAGCACACAGCACTGAGATGTTAGTGCACCCTCCAAATGAGGAATGACAGGAATGTCACCCTTCCCATCCCCCTCTCATCCCTCTGCCACTCCCACTCATTCATGGGACATTATTGAAGGCCTACTATGCACACAGCCTAGCTTTGGGCCCTTGGGAGATTGCAGAGCTAAGACACATGAAGTGGGAGGGAGCAGTTCAGTTAGGTTGTGGGAGCTCAGAGGAGCTGACACACAGGTAGGCACCGAGTGCAGGAAACTGTTCCCAGAGCTGTACAAATTGGATTGCCCATAAAGGTAGTGGGCTCCCCACTGCTAGTGGCAATCTAGTGTAACAGAGAGGTTTGCATGTCAGATGACAGAGGGAGTGATGGGGGAACTGAAGGACTTTGAAATTCCTTCCGGCTCTAATACTCTCTGTTTCTATCAGTTCCACCGGGCTTTAAATCTGTCGTCTTCAAAAATGTTTTAATCATATTCCCTGTCAGTAAAAACCTTTTAAATATGCACCCCAATGTACATTTATTTGTGTATTTTATAAATGTACTATATACTTTTAGACTAATATATACTTCATAGACAGACATGAAAATAGAAAAAGTTGAATTAATAAGATCAAAATACATCTTTTTACACACCTTAAAGGACAGGCGGAATTAGAGGGACTGATGTTTAACATTTATTGAGTACCTCCTGTGTGCCAGACTTGTGATATATATTATTTCTTTAAATCTTCAAAATAGCCCTGTAAAAAAAAAAAAAGCCTATTTTTTCCTTTTTATAGATGAGAAACTGAGCACAGAGAGGCAAAATCTCTTCCCTGAAGTCACACCACCCGTGGCCAGCAGGGCTGGAGTGTGGACCCCAGCAGGCTGGCTCTGGGGTCCATTGCGCCCCACAAGCTCCCAGAGAAGGGGTGGGGCTTGCATGGGGTGGGAAAGAGCCATTGCTTCTTGTGAGCAACAGTTACAAGTTTCAGGCCCTCAGGCTCAAAGGACACCCCAAGGATTTAGGTTTGAAATTGAACAGCAGGTAGGATTCCCAGGCCACAGGCACAGTTGGGCACCTGTGGTCTGTGGACGAGCAACTACAGCTTCACATGGGAGCTTGTTAGAAATGCAGAGTCTCAGGCTCCACCCAGACCTACTGAGTCAGAATCTACATTTAACTGGGTTAAAGTCTGGGAAGCCCTGGTTGACGTTAAACTCCTCTGGTCTGTGATCCTATCCATTGGGATGAGGGGAAGCAAGTTCACTCTTGGTCATTCTGGGGATTCCCTCCTCTCCAGAGTTTGCTCAGTTCCAGAGTCTTAGAGAGTCCCAGGAAATCTGAGGTGGTTTCCAGGAATCTGTCTACACTGCTTTCCCTGTACCTCCAAGTGAAAGCTGAGGGCCTTGCCTTGCCTGTGAGGCTGTGAGCACTGCTTCCTCATCAAGATCACCTCCCCACCCCAGCCCCCACAGCTGCCCATGTCCTTGACCGTGCCACCCCAGGGTCTTTGCACTGGCTGTTCCTTTCGTTTTGTGGCTCTCCCTCTCACATCCTTCAGGAAACTCCATTCCCTGAGCAAGACCTTCACTGCCGCCCTGCACAAGATAGCAGCACCCCTCACCACCATCAGTCTGTGTCCGTCACCCCGCTTCCTTTTTCTCAGCAGCTACCGCTGCCCACATGGCATGCAGGGTATTTCATGACTCATGCATTCATTTTCCCATCTCTCCCACTAGAATGTAAATGCCTCCAGCACCCAGCACAGCCCCTGGCCCAAGGTAGCTGCTCAACAAATATCTGTTGACTGAATGCAGGCCATGAGAGTTGTCCCACTCCAAGGGGTCCGCTAGCTCAGCAGCTCTGTGGGACTACAGAGCCTGCGTGGCGAGGCCAGAGGCCTTGGAACCCAGGTCTGGCCTCCCAGGGCCACCAGGAGGCCTGCCCTGAGGCCTTGTCCCACCCCCCATCCCGCCGGGGGAGGGGCAGCACCCTCTGCAGTCTGGGGCCCACCAGCAGCCACATCCAATACATCTGCCTCCCTCCAGCCTCTCCCACTTCTCTCTGGCAATTTCTTCAGTTTCAGACTTTACAAAAACCAAGAAGCCCTTACTCTGGGCACCCTTCTGCCAAATCCCTACGATAGCTGTTTACTAAGTCCCAGTATTTGCTTGAAACTGGGGAGAAGAAACACTAGGAGGACACACACAGACTAATACCTTCCAATTGGGCCTGTCGGCATCTCGGTGGGGAGACTTTGGGCCACCCTGTTTCCCTCTCTTCCCCTCAGTCTTCTTACCCATTCCACGGGGACCATTACTACTTTCTTTCTAGTCAGGGAAGAGGGTGGATTGTGGATAAAGATGTGGAGTAAAGGGTTTGGTATCAGAAGATCTGGGTTCATCACCTTGCTTCCACTAGGCCAATATGTCGCCCAGCGGTCTCTGCCTCTCCTGGAGCCTCTGTTTGCTCATCTGTGCAAGTGGGTAGACGTAAGTGGAACAAACTCCAGCCGGGCAAGGCTGCCATGCAAGCCCAGCCTTCGCAGAGCGTGGCTGTGAGGCTCCCATGGGGTAAGAGGCCAAGGAGCTCTGGAAACGAGTGCTGGGGGGACCTCCATCCCACTGCCCTCCTCCCTCCAGGGGCAGTGGCGGCGTGGTACCAGCATGGCCACCCGCCACCCTGAGGCCACAGCGCCAACTCTGCAGAAGCTGGGAGCAGGGAGCGTAGTGTGTGCTGCTTCAGCTTCCCCTGAGAGCCAGGCCATTCCCTGCCCAGGGACAGATACTTCCTCTTGGGAACAGGAATGAGGCCAACTGGAGTCCTGGCCTCCCCGCCTAGGAAGGAAACCCAAGTTCAAGGAGGACATCTGTTTCTTGAGGAAACCCAGGCCAAGCGGGGGCAGGGGGCAGAGGAACCTGCACCCTCAGGGGAGCCGCCAGCGCCACGTGGACAGAGCTGCTCCCTGCCGGGCTCCTTTCACTCTGTCAGCAGCTGGTGCGGAGGCCCCACTCTGCACAGACAAGGCTCCAGGTGCTGGAGAGCAAACACAGAGACCCGCATGGAGCTCGAATGGGGTGGGGGAAAGCTCCAGCGACCAAAGAGTATGTCGTATTTACATGCCACCAAGAAAAATAAAGTGGGTTGGGGTGTAAGAAATGATAGGACACTTTTAGAAAGAGTGGTCAGGACAGGCTTCTCCCAGGAGGGGACATCTGAGCAGAGACACAAAGGAAGAGACGGAGCAAGCCGGGTGGTTAGCTGGGGAGAGTGGGTTCTAGGCACAGGGAGCTGCAAGTGCAAAGGCCCTAAGGCAGGCACCTGCTGGGTGTACTTCTCTGGAATACGGAGAAGATGAGTATGGCTGGAGTGGAGTGAGCTGGGGGAGAGGGGGTAGGCGAGGTCAGAGACGGAGGAGTGGGTGAGATCACAAGGGGCCTTGTGGGTCACACTGAGAACTTTGGGGTTTATTCCAAGAGATGAGAGGCAAGACTGTTGGAGGTTTTGACTGAAGGAAGGACCAGATGAGGAGTCCAGTGAGAGACAGGAAACCAGTGAGGAGATGGAAGGAAGCAGGTGGGACCAGAAGATAATACGGGTGGTAAGAAGTGATCAGATTCTGGGTCTCTTTTGATGGTTGAGCCAAGAGGATTGGCAGGCAGGACTGTGAGTGGGGCGGGGGCGAGGAAGAGAGGGTTCAAGGAAGACACGAAGGTATTTCGCCCTTTCGCCCGAGCAACTGCAGGAATGGAAGAAGACGGGACAGAGGCAGGTGCCAAACCGGCTTCTCACTGCCGTTTGCACTCTCCCTCTCTCTCTCCCTCCCTCACTCCCTTTATATCCATTAATCCTGCCCTCAAACCTGTTTCCAGACGAGGAAATGGAGGCTGAGATCTACCCAAGATCACACAGCTAGTGAGGGACAGAACCTGCAGTTGAAAGCACGCCTCCCAGCCACCGAACTGTCTTGTCCCATCACAACTGGAAAGAGTCAGACTCATCTGCTGATTCATTATTTCATTCACCAGATACTTTCATGCTTGCAACACGTCAGCAGGCCTGGTGCTCAGCACCACAGAGGGGCCTGGAAATCAGCAAGCCCCTCCATGGTGATGGAGACCCAGGGACTGTGCTGTGGGGCCTCCAGGCTCATAGCAAAGTATTATAGAAGTCAGAATGTGCAGAGGTTTGGAGCAGGGGCTGGAGAATGAGAACTCCTGGATTCAAAGTCCAACTCTGCAACTCACAAGCTGTGTGCTCTTGCACAAGTCCCTTAACCTCTCTGCACCTCGGTTTTCTCATCTGTGAAATGGGGATAAGAATTGTGTCCACATAAGAAAGTTGGAGTGAGAGGAGCGTGAGAGAATCCACTGAAATCCTTCCGGCCTGGGGCTTAGTTAACAGTCCTACATTTTAGCTGTGATTAGTATTATCATCAGGCAGAGTCAGCACTTGAACACAGGTCCCCTAGTACAGGCTGAGCCAATCAACTCTGTCCTGATGCCACCCTTGCATCTCCACCCTGCAGGGGACCCCCACCCAGAGGTGTAGGGGGAGGCTAGGCTCTACACAGCTGGGCTCAGCTCCAGGCAGAGCCAGATCCCCAGAGCTTGAGAACAGTGTTTAGGGCCTGGCAGTGCAGTCCCACCCCTGACGAGCTCAGGCGAGCTTCCTACCTGCCTGCCTGCCTGCCAAGTCGCTTAGTCGCTGACTTCCCCTGGAAAACACTAATTACAGCACGGCTCCCCCAGGCCCTGGCTCTGTGATCTGTCAGAGCCCCGCAGCTTTGGGGCAGTAGCTGCAGTCTCTGAACCAGTACTGTTGCCCCCTCTGCTTTCCCCTGGGCTGGGAGGACAGAAAACAGAGGGATAGACCACCGGAAAGCTGAAACTGTGCTCACGAAACAGTCCCACCCGTCCATTCAGTGGTTCTTTGAGAACCACTGGACCAGCAGCAGCCGCATCACCCGGGACCTTGTTAGAAATGCAGATTCTCAGATCTTACCTGAGACCTACTGAATCAGAAACTCTGGGGGTGGGGCCCTGGGATCTATGTTTTAACAGTCCTTCCAGGTGAGGATGATACCTGCTCAGCTCTGATTCCTGTTCAGCTGTGGCCGGAAGGTGGGGGCTGTGGAGAGGTGATTATAAAGTAGGGTGCGTTGAAGCACAGGCTCAGAGAAACCCTCCTTCAAATCCAGACTCTGCCCATGTCTTAGCATGTGATCTTGGGCAGGTCACTTTTGTAATTGAATAGATATTTACTGATAACCTACTGTTCACTATTAAGGCCCTGGGGCCGCAGTGCTGGGAGAAAACAATGACAACAGCCAACATCTTTTCCCAGATTAACTCATTTCCCTTACAAGAGACCTTTCAGGTCTGGTTCCATCAATCCCTGAATCTGGGTAAGTGAGGCTCAGATGGGCACAGTAACCGGCCCGACGGCTGGTCTGAGGCAGTGCTGGGGTTTGAGCCATAGGATGTGCTCCCACGGCCGGGCACTGGGCCCCAGGGCTAGGCTGACCTGCAGCTAGTTAAGGAGATGGACAACGTGCAATGCAGATGCACAACGCTGGCAAGTCGTGATGCATGCAATGAAGACAAAAGAAAGTAGGGAAGGAGGTAGAGCACATTGGGGTGGGGGGAGATGACTTTTAAAAGGGTGGTCTGGCAAGGTGACCTGTGAGCAGAGACCCCTCCAAGGCAGCTTAGAGGAATTATGGGTACCCAGGTGTGGTTTGAATATGTCGCAAAAATATGCCTGTAAAGCACAGTAGATGCTGAACAAACGGGAACTGTCGGTATTATTTGGAGAACTGAGTTCAAATCCTAACCGGCTTGGTCACTCACTAGCTGTGTGTCCCATGTCCGAGCAAGTCACTCCATCCCTCTGAACTGCAGTTTCTGTGACCTCTGGAGATGACCCACCTATGGGTCAGAGAACAGAGCCAGGTACAGTGAGGACAGTCCCTCCTCCGGCCCCCACCGGCTTCTCTCCAGTCCCTCAGCAGCTCCTCTCTGGGGCAGTCAGTTCCCTGATCCAGGCTGCCCAGGAGTCCTTGCTGGTTTTATTTTTATTGCTCTGGCTCCACAGCTGAGGCCTCTAACTCCAAATGGCTCCTCTTGCCCAGAAAAATAGGTCGTTGGCAGCTCCGGCCTCATGACAGGCTCCACACAAAGGTGGCTGGCGGGCCTGCGTGTTGACGCCAAGCCCAGGGTGACGGGAAACGAGGAGCAGAGCCCACAGGGCTGGTGCCCGGCAGCACTGGGTCCCTGCAGGTTCCTGCGTGCCCTGGCAGAGTGACCCTGGTCCAGTCGCTTTCTGTCCCTGGGCTTGTTTCCTCACCTCTGGAGACATAGTGGGGTTGCTAAGGCTTCGAAGACATCAAAGGGCCTGGTGCACACGGGGCACCATCACCCCACCTGCGGAGGCAAACTCCAGATATGCTCCCACCACAGTTGCTTTCACATTTGTGCCACCACCGACCCCTTGATGAGGGGTAGACCTTGTTATTCTTATTTCACAGATGAAGAGACAGGCTCATAAAACAAATTTTCCCCAAGTCCAATGAGTCAAATAGGCAGTCTTGACTTCAAGGCCCTGACCCTCCCCTCCACACACTCATTCAAATCTTCTTTCCACCGATGCTGGACAACAGGGGAGGGACGTGGCCTGACCCCTGGCTGCTGAGTGGAGAACAGACAAGGGCGGGAAGAAGGAGCCCAGGTGGGAGATGATGCAGGCTCAGACCCAGGTGGTAGCAGGGAGGGGTGAGGAGTGCTTTGGTTCTGGATGTGGCGGGAAGGTCCAGCCCGGGGATGTGCTGACACATTACCCCAGGGAGTGACAGAGAGTTGAGGACCAATGCCTGGATGGAGCCACCTCTGGCTCCAGCTCACATTTTTCAGGTCTTTACCCAAATATCACCTCTTCTGAGGCCTCCCCTAATGCTCTCCTCTCTCATTAGCCCTGGGCCCCTACCCTGCTTTATTTACCCTGCAGCCTATCCCCATCCCACAGACTAGCTATTTTACAGACTGACTTGCTTGCCTCACCAGAAGGTCAGTTCCTTGGGGTGGGGTTTTTGCCTGTTTTTCCCAACTGCTGCATCCCCAGTGCCCAGCCTGCTATGAAGGGGGGCTGATTCACCTCAATTATCTGCCATAATCTGTGTGACCTCAGGCAAATTGTCCCCCCACCTCAGTATATCCAGCTGCCCATTGGTCTCAGTGACTTCCCAGCCCTGACAGTCAGCCACGGGTGACTTTTATGTGGATGCTGGGTCAGGAGAACAAGGCCAGGGCCCCCACGTGGGGCGGAGGTGAGGGTGTTGGGAAGCCCTGCTGGGCGCCCTGGCCTAAGGTGCTACATATAAATAGCAGCTGGTTCCACTATTATCCTTCCCTAATCCGCAGTTTCCTAATCCCGGGCAGGTTTGTGTGTGTGTGTGTGTACAGTGAACAGCAGAGCCTTCTGGAAGCCCAGGCCAGAGGCTGCCTCATCTCTGACCTTCAGCAGCAGCCCCGGGCCCCACCTCCACCCAGATGGATCCGGGTGATGGATTTTCCCAGAAGCCCCACTGGTCACCTTCGTGGTCTCAGTCACAAGTGGCCTTGAACAGTTAGAGACTCCCTACCCTCACCTCAGATACTAGGAGGACCCTAGAAAAACTCCTCATTGGTGTCCTGATTCCACACTCCCTGCCCTCCAGCCCACTCTCCACTTATAGCCAGAGTGGCCTTTTAAACACATAAGTCAGACCATGCTTAACACCCGCCAACGATTTCTTTCCTCCAGAATAAATGCAGGTGTTTTAGCAAGGCCTGCAAGGCCACCCAGCTGGACCACTCTCCCCCATCCTTCACTCGTTCCCCTCCAGCCAAGCTGGCCCCTGGGCCTTTATATGTGCTGGTCCCTCTTCCTGGAACAAATCCCCAAATCCTCACCTTGCTGCCCCTCTGTGATTCAGCTCCCAGCTTCTCGGGAGGCCTTACCCCTATCTAAATGAGTACACCCTTCTCACTGTGTAAGCTCGACCTTCTGTTGTTCATTAATTATTTCTGCTTGTCTACCTATCTGTCTCCCCACTAGAATGTAAATTCCTTGCAGACAGGGACATGGCGTGGGTCATTGCTGTACTCTCCCACCCAAAGAAAAGAAAATCCCCTTGCACTTCAAATACTGCCCAGATCCCTGTGGGTTCCCAAGGACTGCTGTCAAATGCTTGACTTATTTATCAAATGCTATGTGGCACTTGGTACATGCCAGGCACTTTTTAAAGTGTTGTATAAATATTAATTCATCTAAACCTCACACCAGTCTTTTTAGGTTGATACTCCTGTTGGCTTCATTTCAGATGAAGAAACTGAGCCACAAAAATGACAAGGTATTTTCTCAAGTCTACACAGCTCACAAGAGGTGGCTGGCAGGATCTGAACCTAGGCAGCACCCTGCCTGCCTCCTTGTCTTAGCACCATACCAGGACCAGGCACTCGAGAGGGAGGCTGGGGTAGGGTCCGGGGAGGTGTGGGAGAAGTGGGGGCTGTCACTGTACAAAGATCTTTAGCCTGGGAATCAGAAATTCAAATCTGGTTTCTACCCAGGCCTTGCTGTGTGGCCTTGGGCAAGTCCCCTCCCTCTCTGAGCCTCAATCCCCACTCAGTTTATAGGACTGGCCCTTCTCCCACCTTGCTTGATATCGTCCTAACGGCTTTTTGAAGCCAAACTGGCTATTGTTATTTACAATTAGCAGAGGGTCTTGGTCTCCCTTCCCTCCCACAGTCTGGAGCCTTCTTTGTCCGGGTGACCAGAGGATTCCCACCTGCTATCTCTGGCCTGGCTGCTATTGGGTACACAGCTTTCCTTCAAAGAAGGGGAGAAACACAGAGACAGATTGAGAAAGGGAGAATGGTTGCTTTTTTCTCACCAGCAGGCTCTGTCCTGCCCCCAGGCCTCTGGCCCCTGCTCTCCTCCCATCCCCTCATCTTCCTCACCACCAGCCATCTTCCTGAAGCCCAGGCCTTCAAGTTCCCCCTGGCCCCGCACCCCTGCCTGGGCCTTCTGCACCCTTGAATCAGCCAGCCTTGACAGAGAGGAACCTCGCTAAGAGAGCCCACCTCCCCAGGGAGGCCCGGACCCTTCCCTTCGGGTTTCCTGGCCACAGCCCCTCTTCTACTCCCTCTCCTCCCCGCAAGCTTTTCCAGGCGGTACTGAAGTCCTTCCTACACACACGCTATTTTTGTACCATCACTCTCTCCTTCCTCCCCCCCTTCCCCCTACCTTCACTTACTTCCTGCTTTTCCTTCACCTCGGCCCAGCTCTGAAAGAATCGGGGCCCCTCTGGCCCTCACCCACCCCGAGAGGGGCCTTCGGCTTTGGGGCACAGGGGCAGGGCCACTGGGGAGGGGCGAAAGGCAGGCTCCCCCTTCCTTCACTCCCCCGCTCCTTCGCCGCCTCCAGCCTCCCGCGGCGGGAAGCGGGGGACTGGCCGCGGCCGGAGTCCGGAGGCGAGGGGAGGCCGGCCGCAACTTCCCCAGTCCACCTTAAGAGGACGATGTAACCGGCTCGCGGCGTTGACCTTAGAAAAACAAGTTTGCGCAAAGTGGAGCGAGGGGCCCGGGCTCTGGGCAGCCCCGGCGGCTCTTCCACCGTCTCGCAGCCCTCGCCGGCCCGGCGGCGCAGGTCCGAGCCCGGCTGGCCGAAGGAGGGGGCGAGGGGGAGGCGGTTCGGGGCCCGGGGCCGCCGCGCGGGCTTCTGAACTGGCACATCGTCGGAGCCCGGGCTCTGGGTCCAGTCCCGAGCCGAGCGGTGCGCCCCCGGCGGGGGCCGCAGCCTGGGCCCGGGCGGGGGTGCCGGGGCCGCGCGCGCCGCCCTCCCTCGCGGGGCGCGCAGCCGGCGGGCGCTCGGCTGAGGTGCCGGCCGGGCTGGAGCCCCGCAGCTTCCCGCGCGGCCGGCGGGAGGAGGGGGAGGGGAAGGAGGGCGGGGGCCGTGGCCGGGACTGTGGGCCAGAGGAGGCGAGCCACGGCGCCGCGAGGAGCCCGGGCGGGGCAGGTGGGCAGCGGCGGGGGCGGCCGGGCCCGCTGCCCCTCGCCCTGCCCTCGCGTCGGTCCTCCCTCTCCCGCGCTGTCTCGATCTGCGCGCCGCCTTGCTCACTCCGAGCTCGCTCGCTCGCTCGCTCTCTCTCCCCCTCTCTCGCCTCTCTGTGTCTCTGGCTCTCTGCCTGGCTCCCTTGGGTCTGTTTCCCTCTCCTGCCGCTTCTTTCGGGCCGTCCCTGGCTTCGTTTCTCGCGTGCTTGGGGTCTCTCCCCCTCTCCGTCTCTCGATCTCTCCGGGGGGCGGGGGGTTCTCCGAAAATCGCGGCGCTGACGGCGGCTCCTAAGCCGCTCCAGGCGCCCGTACCGGGGAGGTGGGGGCGGGGGGGAGCCCGGCCGCGAGGAGAGGAGAGAGGAGAGGGGGGAGCCTTAGTCATTTCCCCGCTCCAGTCCGCGCCCGCCCGAGCGCGCACTCACGGCCGCTCTCCCTCCTCGCTCCGCAGCCGCGGCCCATGGAGCCCGCCCGGCCGGCCCCCGGCCGCCTCAGGCCGCTGCTCTGCCTGCTGCTCGCTGCGTCCAGCGCCTGGTCAGGTAAGCACCCCCACCCCCCCACCGCTGCCGTCCCCAGATTGCGAGTTCAGGCCTCTCAGACCGCCACTCGGCTAATGTCGAGCAGTAATGGGGAAGAGGTGCCCGTAACCAGGGTTACAGATGCGGAAACTGAGGCCCAGAGAGGGACACGACTTGCCCAAGGTCACACAGCCAAGGATGGAACCCAGTCTCGACTCTGACTGTGCGGCACTATGCTGGGCACCCGGACAGACCCAGATGAGTTGGTTCACCAGCCCCTGCCCAGTCTGATGGCGGAGGCAGCCTGTCAGCGGCTTTCAGAGCAAGGCACCCCTGGCTTCTCTAGAAGCTCTTATGTTTTCCACATGTTTGACTTCAGGGTCTAAGAGAAGGGGCAGAGGTCCTTCCAGTACTGACGGGATGGAACAGAAGCAGGCTGTTGCAATTAGGGAAGAGTGAGCTATCCCTCTTGTGCGCAGAGTAAAACAGTGTTAGTATGGGGGAGAGAGAGGAAGGGAGGCCAGGGTAGCCCTGGGGTGAGCTGCTGCAATCCACAGATCCTGATGTGAAAACACGGCGGATTGTCCCCGTGGTTGCCAAAGCCTCTCGCTGGATGGTCGTGCTCCCTGCTGCTCTCCGGCCCCTCCTCCTTCCTCCTCCCTTCCCCAGGCTTCCAGGCGACTCCCTGCAGCTCAGGTGCTCTGTGGGGCTGTTACCTGTGGCTCTGAGCATGTCTTTTTGTTGGCCTACATCAAACACCTGGCTGTATCCAGCAGGCGGGCTCAGAAGTCTACCGTGTGTTCGCCAAGGGGTGAGGTCACCATTCAGGAGCCCTGCTTCTTAAAGGGGTTTTGCAGCACCCTGAGTCTCCTGGGAGGGGGTGGGGGGTGGAGAAACTGTGTTAAAGGAGTTGTTGGGGGGAGAATGGGAATCTTGTTTTTTTGGCTCCTTGAAGCTGTGTTGTCAGCAGAGGGGTCTCTGCACCTCCCCTCCCCTGAGGAAGGAGGTAAAGATGAGCTCAGTATACACCTCCCCCCTCCTGCATTTGCCTAGAGACTGGTAACCAGCTGATAGCAGTGAGAAAGGGAGAACTAGCAAACAGTGGGTGGAGGGAGAAGTGGGGGTGGACAGCAGCTTCTCTCTGCCCACAGTTTCCCCTGAACCCACACAGGCATCCCCCCACCTCCCCTCCCCCAGTCTTTCAATTACAGTTGGGTCCTCTCTGGACAAGAGGAAGCCCTGATAGATTTCATGGCTCTCTGGTGAGCCGATCGCATCTCCGATCTACTCCTTCCTGCCTGAGCCGGCCATTTACACCCAGCAAAAGTCCGAGGCCCTGCCCTGCCGTCCTTCCTGGCCTGGAAGTGCACGAGGGTCTCTCTCAAGTGCTTAATTTTCCTGAAGCAGGGAACTGGGCCCAAGTTAATTTCTAAATGTCTATTCCAGATCCTTCTCTAACCAGGACCCCGTGTGGTTCCATCGCTGGCAAATGAGGGGTGACGCTGATTAACGAGTGGGCAGCTGCCTTTCCCAGGGCTGCCTGGGAACACCAACACCCTTCTCGGGAGGAAATTCTCCCCTTTTGCCTGTAAAAACAATCTATAAAATGGTAAAGGTTAGGCCATAAAACTTCTGTTCCAATCCATTCAGCATCAATAGCCTGAAAAAGTGGGAGCAGCAGAGGGGCAAAGATTAACTTTGAAATAAATAAATCTTAGGAGGTAAGAATAAACTTCTTGGTTGAGGGTGGTGAGGAAGGCGTGTCACCGCCAGAGCTCAAGCATCCCAGCATCCTTCACTCAGTTCCGCGGGGTCCTGGTCACCCTCGCCCGTGGCATGGAATTCACCTGGTTTGGCTGAAGGATGGGGCTTCAGACCCTTCTCTCAGGGCTCCAGGCATGGACTTTATGACAAAGCAGAAGAGAGGCAGGACAGAAGGGCAGGAAGGTAGAAGGAGGCAGTTGTCCAATTTTCTAAGAAAATGGATTTGTTTGAGAAACTCAAATGTCAGGCTTAGGAAGGCAGCTTTGGATTGAATGACTACTAGTGTCTCTGGCAGAACTGTCAGCCTGGGAAGTGTCACATGATTGCTATGGCTTCACATGATCACTGTTTGGAGGGGGCTGGTCATGTGAATTATCTTGGTTGGGGGAGGCAGGGAAAGAAGTTTCTAAAGATTGCTTTCAGCACAAATGCTGCCAAAGGGAAATTCTGAAAAGAGGCTGGTGAAGTCACCAACCTGTGTTCTTGGAGCCAACGTGAGGCCTGTTTCTTCAAACAGCTTCACGGAGGGAGATTGTGAGGCTGGCAGAAGGGCAGGGGGCCGGGGTGGGGACAGCTGGGCAGCCGGATTCTGCAGCACAGCAGCGGTGCCTGACACTGAGCCTGCAGGCTCCTCACTTGGCCCCACCTAGGTCTGGGGACCTCTGGGACCCCTGCTGAACAGACTTCAGATAAACTCCCATTCACTCCTCGCTCTAACTTGGAGAAGGCCAGGCCAAAATGGGGGTCAGGCTGTGGGGGACAGCTGGCCCTCTGCTGAACCTCTCACCTGTCGGAAGAGGGTAGCGTGCTGGTGACTCCTCTGTACTTTCCTAAGTGGTGAAGTTCATCTCACTTCCTCTTTCACAAGGAGAGAAAGGGGGGCGGAGTGCTTCGGCCCCAAAGGGCTCAGTCTGTGGAAGGTCCTTGAAGGCCTTGGTGTTCTCTGGGTACTTTCTTGCCATTAATTATTCCTTTACCAACCCCGTGGAGACTTGTGGTGTGATTCATTCCTTTACTTGCTGTCATCCAGCACGTATGAAGTCCTGATGGGAACCGTGTGTTGAGAGAAGGGAGGAGAACCAACGTTCCTTGAATGTTACCTGTATTCCAGGCTGTGTGCTGAGCGCCTCATCTGCGTAATTCCATCAATCAGCGAAGCAAAGCATGAGTTGGCTGTTATCCCCATTTTGCAGATGAGGAAAATAAAGTCCAGAACTGGGGAAGTAACTTGTCCAAGGAGTAAGTGGTAGGGAGCTTGGATTTTGAATCTTGTCCTCATGGCTAGGCAGCCTTTGAGGGAAGAAATTCAATGACTTAATCAGGGTTACTTAGTCCAAGCTGAAGAGAGCCAGAGGGGCCCCCGCCCAGCTCAGATGGAGGTTTGTGGAAGGGTTCCTTCTGGGGCAGAAGTTTTTAACTGAGCCATGGTCATTTCTCTGAAAGCGCCCAGAGGATGCAAGCACTGGCAGCCCCTTGGTCGTCATAAACGACAGCTCTGGGGGCAGTGTGGCTCCCGTCAGAGCCCCCGATCTGGGCTGCCGAGCTCTGGAGGCCCCAGAGCTGGAATCTTCCTCCCTGCATCTTCCTGGTGCCCTTTGCGACAGATGGAGAGGGGGTGTGTGAGAGGAAGGCAGTCTAAAACTGTTGTACAGATCCCACACACGCTCGCTTGCTGCTTCCAATGGCTCCGTGCGACAGATTATTTTCTTATTTGTAGTCCTGGACTGATGGAAGGTGCCCCCCGCTCCGCCTCTTTTTAATGTGCTCAGATTTCTGGTCTGTCAACACAATTCTAATCATGTCACTCCCCTGCTCAAAACTGTTGAGTGGGTCCAAGTTTTCTTTTTTTAAAAAAAAAAAACCTACAACAAGGCCTGGGCTCCCTCCCTGACAGGCCCTATTTCTCAGCTACATGTTTTCCAAAGAGCTGACCTATTGAGATGCTGCTAAACGACCAGGTTTCCTCCGTGCAGCCAAAGCTTTCCTGGCAGCTCAACTGCATTGGCACCTAAGAGACCCTGAGAAGACCTGCAGTTGTAGAAGCCCCAGCCAGACCTTGTTTACTCCAGGGTTCCCCAGACATATGAACAAGAAGTATTGGGTTTGTTTAATGCCCATTAACACACGGCCTAACCCAGTTTGGTAAATGCCTTTGTACAAATCCACACCCTCAGCTGAACTTTCTCATCTCTGTGCCTTCACTTATGTTGCTCCTGCCACCAGAGATGCCCTTCCCTGTACGTCCCTATCTTCATATGTCTGAATCCTACTCAGCCTTCCATTTGTGCTGCCTCGTGTTCCGTGGGATCTCTTCCTCCTCTGAACGTTCACCCCAGGATTTATCTAAGGCTACTTATCACTTTCCCCTTGCTTTATCACATATGAGTGCATGTTTAACTCTGGTTCACATAGTGGTTCTGCATTGTAGCCTCTCCATGTACAGACACAGCATACCCTACTTGGACGATTTATTGAGCTCTGTGTTTCGGTTTCCTCACCTGTAAAATGGAGATGACATCAACAACTGTATTTCAGGGACTAAGTCAGCCAACCCATGTATAACGCTTGAAGCCATGCCTGGCATGTAGTAAGCGCTCAGTACCAGTTTACTGCACGTTACATTCAACCAGTGTTGTAATCGTCATTGTTTCGTTCTGTTGGGTATTCTCATCTATGGGAGTGGGACTGATGTTGGTAAAGCACCCAGCACAGCTCCTTGCACACAGTAGGTGCTCACAGAACAACAAAAGCTGTTGAGAGTGAACACGAGATTGGCATTTTTCCCTGTGGCTTTTGTGCGGTTGGGGAGGACAAGTTGCGCAGAGACCGACCAGCTGGTGTGACGGAATAGTTACTGGGACTGAGCGCCCGCCATGGGCACAGCCTGCCTCTAGGTGTCTCTGTCCGGATCCACAGGGCTGGAATTGTGGATTCCTAGACCTGGAAAGCAGGAGGGGACCTGAGAGAGCCATCAGTCAGCACCTCTTTGTGCAGCTGAGAAAACTGCAGCCCTGAGGGAGGAAGGGACCGGCCAGGCTCACACAGCAGATCCCTGGCAAGGCCTGGGTGGCATGCCAAGCCCCCTGTCATCCAGGCCAAGGCTCTTTAAAACTGAGCTGTGCTGGAAGTTTCCATCGTTAAAGCTAGAAATCTGACAGGATCCCAAATTCCCTGGAAAATACCAAAGTAATAATAATGGGAAACATTGTTTCTGGCCACTTACTGGGCTCAGCACTGGGCATGTATGATCCCAGTGGTACTCAGTTACCCTGGGTGATGTGCATGGTTGCCATCAGATCCATCTGACCGGTGAGGAAACTAGGCTCAGAGAGACAGAGCAACTTGCTCAAGGCCACACAGTAAGTGGCAGAGTCAGGATGACCATAGCACCCATGAGGTACACTCACTAGGCGTCACTTTGCCCTGACAGGTAGAAACACTGAGGCCCTGGGGTACTGGCGTCCTGCCCTCTTGGCGCTCCTCTCATATTTCTGTCAATCAGTGTATCCTTCTGGGAGGCAGAGGCAGCGGGCGTTCCCAAGATGTGTCTCTGTCCCATACTGAAGAAGGAATCATCTATTTTCACAACTGAAACTGCTTTTCTGTTAACTTGGGCGTTCCTGGGACGGGTCTTTTGATGGAGCCTTCCGCAAGGTGGATTTTCCCTGCCAGGTGTCCTGCCAGGCCCTCAGTCCAGAGAGATGCAAAACAGCTGAGGTGGAAGCTGGCCATTATACAGAATTGGTTCTTTGTGTCTGTAAGATTTCCTGGCACGTCCGATTGGGGACGCAGAGTGTGAGATGGCTGCAGAGTGAGCCAGGAGCTGAGGGAGATCAGGTGCCCAGATCAGGGGGAGACTGGAAGCCAGGAGTGAGGGATGAGCCTGCAGGCTAGGGGGCCGGAGCCGGAGCGTGTGGGTGACAATGCCACGGTGGGCTCTAGTGCCCTCATTGTTCAGAGCCTGCAGGGTCCTCCAGAGGTGGCAGCTGGAAGAAAGTAGTGCACAGTGTGCTAGGGACCAGCTGAGCTGTGAATCTGTGCTGCCTCTTCCTTATCTTTTTATTTTGGAAAATTTCAAACATTTGCGAGATGAGGAATGGTGTGAGGAACCCCAGCTTCAACACTCATCTGCCATTCATGTTTCACCTGCCCCTCATTTTTCTGGGGGTGGGAGGAGGAGGGAGGATTGTAAAGCAAATGGTAGACATCAGGCATCATTTCATCCATCAATACTTGGATGTGTGCCACTGTCTAATCCTTACAGTGAGCCAAAAAGCATAGAATCCTTCATCCCCATTTTATGGATAAGGAAACTGAGATTCCCCAAAGCTGAGTTGGGCTCCTCCCAAGGCCACATAACCAGTGAGAGTTAAATAAAGCTGGATCCAAGGCTTGGTTTACTCAACCACTTTTCCGTCCTTATTATTGTCATTTTAATTACAGATATTCATTCAACAAATATTTTTGAGCATCTATGTGCCAGGGGTGGCTCTAGGTGCTAGGGATACAACCGCAAACAGACAAAAATACCTGCTCTCATGGCACTGACACTCTAGTGAGGAAGGAAAAACAGACCCAAGTAAATATTATGTCAGGTGGACACAAGTGCCATGCAGAGAACTAAAGCAGGTCGAGGGAATAGAAGGTTGAGTGGGGAGAGAGGGAGGGCCTCTCTGAGGAGTAGAGGCCTGCATAAAACTGAGGGAGCAACCATGAGAATATCAGGGGAAGAGCAGGCCACACAGAAGGAGAAGCAAGTGCAAAGGCCCTGAGGCTGGGATGGGTTAGCTGTGATCCAGGAATAGCCAGTGAGTCTGGACTTAAGGGAGATAGGCAGTAGGGGACTTAGGAGAGGTCAGGGCCAGACCAAGTAGGATCTGGTTCACTGAGCACTTGACATTGAACATGTGAGGTCATGTGATATGATCATTACTCTGTACATCATCTCATTTAATTCTCACCACACAGTTCTGTAAGATGGGAACTATTATTATACCCATTGGACAGATGAAGAAAGAGAGATTCAGAGAGGTGAAGTGACTTGCCTAAGGTCACACAGCTTATAAGTGCAGAGCTAGGATTTGCGCTCAGACCCCTAAACGCTGTAGCATCCTCATCACTGCTTTCCTGTTTTCACTCTTACCCCCTCCAGTCTCTTTACCCATAGCAGCTGGAGTGAATCAAATCCTCTTTGTCCTTCTCCAAACTTTTCAGTGGTTCCCACTGCCCTTAGAATAAAATCAAACTCCTTACAATGATCCCTGAGACATGGCATTTTCTGGACCACATCCGTCTCTCCAGCCCCAACTAGTACCACACTTGCCTTGCTCCATGGGCTTCAGCCACAGCAGTCTTCTTTCTGGCCTTCATATGCACCAGCTGCTTTCCTACCCCAGGGCTTTTGCACTTGCTGTTCTCTCCTACTGGAACACCTTCCTTGGTCTTTGCTTCCTTCAGGTTTCAGCTGCAATCTCACCTCCTCGGAGATGCCTTTTACAACTGCCCCATTCTAAAAGTAGTTCTGCTTGTTATTCTCTATCGTGGCACCAAATTCGTTTGCACTCCAAGCCATTTCTATATTTGTTTAATTATCTCAGCCCTGTCTCTCCCACTAGAATATAAGCTACATGAGAGTAGGAACTATGTCTGTCTTATTCACTGCTGGGCCTCCTGGGACCTTACACAGGGCCTGGTAACAGTAGGCAGATTAATACATATTGGTTGAATGAAGAAAGATGCTCATTTTAAAAAGGGAGCTCAGAGCCATGAGGTCACACAGGCAGTAACCTTGGCTGGAAGGCAAACCTGTGCTCTAACCACTACACAGTCCTACCTCTGTAACGGGGGCCATGACCACACTGCAAATCCCTGCCTATCGTGCTGAAATAGGGATCCCTAAAATATCAGGAAGCACAAAATATCAGTGCCAGCTGGGATGGAGGTAGGGGCCCAGAAACCCTGGAATTGGTACTTAAATTCTGGTTATACAGAACAGCTTGCCCCAGTGTAGACACCCTGGTGAACCAGAAGGCAAACCATGAAACATGACGCAGTTCGTGCTACGCCCTTTTGGCCTTGATTTGGTTTGGAGGGCTTGACTCGGCGCCAGCCTCCCCCAGAGGGTCTTTCATTGCACAAAGCTGTGTGGTGCAGTGGGTGAAGTTGTGGGTGGAGTCAGACTGCTCCGCAGCCCTGTGACCTTGGACAAGTGGCTGTACCTCTCTGAGCCTCAGTCTTGCCCTCTGTGAAGTGGGGGTGATGACAGCCTGTGTTGCTGGGTCCCTGCGGAGGCTGGTGAAGCCTGTCGTGCTCCTGATGATACCCGTGCTCAGTGCTCATTAACCATCATTACTATTACTGTTATCTTTGTGTGATCACCATTGTATGGTTGGAGCTCTACAGAGCAGGTGGAGGTCCTGCTCCATCACTTACCAGCCGGGACTTGGAACTCACTACACTGCCCCTCTGGGCCTCAGTTTCCCCTTCTGTGAAGTGGAGGCTCAGCTTGGCTGCTCTCCTGCTGGTCCCTTCCAGCTCGGATGCTCCAGCCAGGATGCCTCTCTCACCCTTCATCTTGATGGTACCCCAGAACCCCTCTCTAGCAGGGGAGGCAGTGGAGAGGTACCCACCTTGTGGCACATTCCTGAGTGAATCCAGCATGTGCCACTTCTTGACTGTGTGCTCTGGAGCAGGTGTCTTTCCCTGCTCTGAGCCTCAGTTTCCTCATCTGTAAAATGGAAATGCTACCACTCTTTCCTCCCGCACAGGGACTGTTGAGGGTTAAGGGAATTAAGAGCTGTGGAAAGTGCTTTTGTGAACTGCAAAAAGCACTATAAAAGGCATCAGCGGATAGTGTCAGCTTGGGGAAAAATCTTGTCCAGAGACTATCTGCTGTGGGCAGCAGAGTGTGCTGAAACCTTGGCAAATGTCATTTAATAAATGCGTGTTCCTTTTAAGGGGGCCTTTATCTCAGCTGGGAAAATGTGTGTACGTCCTTGGCAGCCTGAGAATCCAGAATCCTGAGCCAGAGGGGACCCAGTCACAGGGGGAAGAGATCGCACGTGACTGACCTCAGTGTTTGAGTCCTGCCTCTGCCCCTTCCCTGCCTCTCAGGGTCTCAGCTTCCTTACCTGTAGGAAGGGGCTGGTGACAACAGCACTTGCTTCACTAGGCTGTCGTAACAGTTAAATAAATGAGGGCTCCCTGTTATGTGACCTCATCCACACGTTGTACCCATGAGACCGTGGCTGGGCATCACCAGGACCTGTCCTAGAGTAACAGCTGGGCCTGGAGGTTGGAAGGACACCACCTGGGTTCTCAGCCTCTCCAAGCCTCATTTCCGGGCCTCAGTTTCTCCCTCTGCAAAATGGGGAGGTGGGAAGGAGGTCCTTAGGTTGTCAAGGAAGTGGATGGTTGGTGTTAGTGCCCCTGCATGCTCTCCCAGCCTCACCTGACCCCCACCAGGCCTGGCAAATATGAAGGGTGCTTACAGCGCACACGTATCCATAGTTCTTTCCCTGCTGCTTTGCAAACAGGGCTGCGCTGCGAGCATTTCTTCATTGCCTCCAGGTCCCATCTAAACCTAGCAAATGCTCACCGGGGCTCTGACCACCCCCTGCCCCCCGGCCTCCCGCCAACAGTGCATACAGCCTGCCCACAGGTCCAGCTCCAAGTGTTCTTGTGCAGACATTGGGGCAGAGCTAGTTCTGCCTCAGAGAGAATCATTAGCTTCTCAGGCTTAAGGCTGTGATCCTCCGTCATCCTCTTCATCCTTAAATATCCACTGCATGGTAACACTGCCCTGCACCGAGTGCTTCCTCTGTGCCAGGAGCAGCACTGAGCTCTTTACACACATTAGCCTGTTTCATCCTAGAAGAGCCCTAGTGTTATTATTATTATTATCATCATCATCATTCTCATTCTATAGATGGGAAACCGGAAGTCCAAAGGGGTTAAGACACTTCCTGGGGTCTCATGAGTGGCAGAGTTAGAATCCAAACCAGAACATACATTCAACAAATGCCAGGCACTGGTATAAACCTGAAGGAAACTGCAGGGAACAAAACTAAGTCCCTTTCAAAGGGCTTATAAGTAAATCTAGGGTAGGGAGATAGATGCTAATGAAATTGACAAATGCTTGTAATGTGTCAGGTGATATGTATTGTAGATACAGGGTGATATGTGTTGTAGAAAAATAAAGCAGAGCAAGGGACATCGAGGGGGGTAGTGTCTTATATACCATGCCAAGGAAGGCCTCTTAGGCCAGAAGGAGGTGAGGGACCCAATATGCAGATATCTAGGGGATGAGAGTGCCAGACAGAGAGAATGGCAAGTGCAAAGGCCCTGAGGTGAGTAGAGAATCTGGCATGGTTGAGAGCAAGGCTGCAGGGCCCTGGGGGCCACCGAAAGGATCCTGGGTCTCACTCTGAGTACGGTGAAGGGTGCAGGAGGGTTTTGCACAATGGAATGATGTTACCTTAGGTTTTAGAGGCTCCTCTGGCTGCAGGGAGGATACGTGTTACACAGAGGTGAGGTGGAGCAGGGAAGCCGGTTTGGAAGCTGAGATAAGGATCTAGGTGAGGAACGGTGGTGCAGTAGAGATGCTAGGGAGAGGTCAGAGTCTGGCCAGATCTTGGAAGGTGAGCCAGCATGCTCTGCTAATAGCTGGCTGTGGGTCAGCAGAAAGATGGGAGTCGAGGAAACGTACAGATCTCAGGCCAGCTCTTCCAACCACTGAACATTTGGCCTTGGGGAGAGAGACGTTGGTACCCCCTTGTTTACAGGTGAGAAAGTGGAGGCTTAAAGAAAAGTGACTCTGCCAAGTCACTCCACTAGGGCTGAGATATACAGGTCTTCTGGCCCCAGAGCCCAAGCTATGGACTGTCCTGGCACCTTAGGTGTTTACCTGCTGCATGGAAGGGGCTACCAGGGTCTGCCCTTTCCCTGCAAGGGTATGGACAGTACCCAGTTCTCTGAGTGCCTGGAGTGGGGGTGAAGGAGAAAGTACCCTGGGCCCACTGGGCCCTGCCCCACCTTATTCACAAGGCCATGTGTATCCTCATTTGTGCTGGTTCCAAGTCAGGTGCTAGTTTCCACCGCAGGACCTTGGGCATCTCCACCCAATGGGTACCAGTAGACTGCTCCCAGTGATGACCTGCGACTGAAGCCATCCTTTCAGGTGCTAGTTTAGCCCAGTCCCTAGCCCTTCCCCAGCTTGCTCACAGCCATTGAGCATGTCCCAAAGACTCTGCCCTGGTCCCTGAATTGTGCCAAGCCCTTTTCTCTCCTCTGCACCTTTGTGCAGAGGAAGAAAAGTTCCACCTTCTTGAATGCCTTCCCTTCTCCCCAGCCTCTGTCAGCTTTCAAGATGCAGCTCAGGGACCACCACCTCCAAGAAGTCTTCTCAGATCTCACCCCTCTTCCAAAACCCTATCCCCAAGCCTCTTCTTGCTCACTGATCACCCTGCACATGATCATTGCCTGTGTCCGGGACTCTGTCCGGGACTCTGATCCATCTTACTTGGCTCTGTGTCCTGTGGCATCTAGGACAGGGCCTAGCAATAGAGTGAGGTTTGAAAGGGCATGAATGAATCATTCTGACTCCAGAGGAAAATCAGTGCCTAGCTGCAGCTGGTACTCCTGAATCAGAGCCCCAGGCTCCCCAGTTGGGAACTGCAGAGTCTACACAGCCATCACCCATGCAGCCCCCTCCTGAATGCATCCTGGGAACCGTCTGCCCCACCCAGGGTCATGAGCTTCAGCAGGGCATTTCCAGGCTGGCTTCTTTACCACTGTGCCCTACGGCTAGCACCCAGTAAGTAGGTGCTCAGTAAAGTTTTGAGTCTCTGGTCAAGGGCAGGACCCTGTGCCAGGGGCCATGCAGCACTTTGCCCACCAGGAGCCAGATTTGAGGGAAGCATCTTCCCTGCCCTCCTTCCTCTCTCACCACCCTGTATGTGCCAGGCATGTTCACCACTGGGTACACTCACACACTCGGGTGCGTGGACACACAGTGTACAAAGACAGTGGTCTCCACACACGCTGGGCCCCTGCTCCCCAGCACTTAAAGCACACACACCCTCACATTCACACTCATGTATACACAATTTCCATGACACACATGCCCTCCCTGCGCGCACACACACACACACGTGCACACAGCCCACTCCTATCCTCCCCTGCCCACACACACATTCTATGCACCCACATGCTCACACCCCTCCCAGCTATCTACCTGTTCACACCTCAGGTGCAGACAGACCCTCTCATACCACCAACAGGTTCACACCCACATTCAGATACTCTCCTGGGCACAGTTCACGCCCCCCTCCTGCCCCTGGTCCCTGGTCCTCTTCTGGCACACTTCTGAGCTGCACCAGAGCACGTTCCTGCACACACGAGCATCTTGTGCACGTGCCCACCCATGCACATGTGTGTGAACACTTGTCCTTGGCACACTTGTGCACTCGTGTGCCCACTCCTGCATCTGCCCTCTTTCACTCCTGTGTGCATACTCCCATCCACACTCCTGCACTACACACTCTCGTACACAGACATCAAATCGTAACCCAGAAGATACCAAAGGCAGCACCTGATGAGGCGCTGCTGTGTTGGGGGCATAAACCAGCAGCCCCCTGAGGATGGCCGAAAACGATCGAGGTCAGGAAAGGGGGATGCTGAGCTGCCCCAGCTGTGGGGGCCGCGGTGGATGCCATCTTGGCATGCCGAGCCCTGGGCACTGCCAGACCTCTGGCATAGCCTCCCAAGCCCCGGGCTCCTTGAGTTTGTGGAAATCTGAGGGGTAACCTCCAGCCTGTCCCCAAGACCCCTGCTCTGGTGACCCACTGCTTCCAGGGGCAGGCAGGCTCCCATGCAAGTGGCAGTGAGCCGCCCATCAGGGAAAGGCTGGCTCTTGGGAAATGTGCATTTCAGCTTTGCCTCTGCATCCTGATGAAGCAGCAGGAATCACACCCAGAGATCACAGTGGCCCTGTTTCCCTCCCGGCAAGTTTCAGTTCTAAGTTGATTTGTTTTTTCCATTAGAAAAGCATCCATGCTTATTTTTTCGCTTCTGATGAAATTGTTTTCATCTTTTCTTAATCTCAAAAACTACACGATTGTTGTAAAAAAAAAAAAAAATCAAAGATATTTTTCCAAGTCCAACGGTCAGTTTTCAGTCCCCACCTTATTTCATCTCTCGCACCCTCCTTGGCCTATTCGTGGAGGACAAAGTGGGCCCGGTGGGGGGAAGCAGGTCATGGGGAGGGGGCAGGAGATAGGGTCAGAGATGCCAGCAGGAGTCTAAAGGGTTGGGGCTCAGTCCAAATGTAGCATTGGAGTTATTTCTTTAAAGTCTATCTTGTCTGCTCGTGTGCAAGCCCCATGAGGCCAGGACACAGCCGTTCTGCAGCCCTGAGCTGAGGGCCTCGCTCACAGGAGATTCTGGTAATTCATGACCGTCCACCCATGCTGTGAGCTCCCTGCATCCTGTGGACAGAGTTCCTCTTACAACAAGTGCAAGGGGCAGTTCCACCCACTGTGCTGACTTCTTCCATTAGATAACTTACTCACGTGTTTTATTTCATTCCTTAATATTTTTCCAAAAGCAACAAATGTTCACTACAAAAAAGAGAGAGAGACTTCAATATATTATTTGCTGTAAAATAGAAAATATGCCTCTCCCCGTGTCCACCCACCGCTGGTGCCATTTCCCAGTCGTAACTTACCTTAACATCGTGATGTTTATCATTCTAGGCCTTTTCTCTAGACAATTTGATCAGTCAGTCTGCAGATACTTATTGAACATCTGTTCTGCGCCAAGCACTGTATTTTCTTATTACAAAATGGGATACTGTAAATATTCTTTAATAGGCATCCAGTTTAGAAAATCTGAAAATACCCAAAGTAGAAGGAAAAAAAGGAAAAACCCATTAGATTCATGATCCAAAGAGATTCATGATCCAAAGAGAGTTGTCTTTTATAGCTTTGTATAGTACCTTGCAGTTGTTTATTTATACGTAGTTTTAGTTTACAATGTCATGATCATACTGAAAGCAGTTTTCCTGCTTTTTTATTGCACAAGTAACACAAACAGAAGACATAAAAGCAAAATCCCTTGGAAGTCTACTACTCACAGTTAATTACTACTAATCTTTAATATCAGATATACATTTTTTTCAAAACTAGAAGTTTGGGATCACACTGAAGACATCACTCAGGAACTGACTCTGATCTTGTAATCTATTTCTGTGTCCATAATTGTCATCCTTACATGTAGGCTTGGTCATCATGTGAGTTCGTCATCAGGGGATCAAGAGCCTCCTTTTCTTGGAAATTAGAATATTTCCAATTTTTTATTTTTATAACAACACCTGAATGAATGAAACAAAACGTTTGCACATATCCTTAGTAACCTGAGTATGATTTTACATATTTATTCACTCATATTTTAACATCAAAATGTTGATCACAGTTATCTTTGATGGTATTCTATGAGATTATTATTTTCTTTTTATACTTTTTGTTTTCTCTAAATGCTTTGCAATAAACAGATTTTTATTTGCTAACCACAGTATCATTTAAAATTATGCCATGCAAAAATTTCCAGACTACTACAGTTTCACAGTGATGGTTTTTTATGGCTACCTGTAATTCCATCTAGTGGACAGGCCACTGTTCACTTAACCATCCCCTGTCATTGGCCACTTGGGTTTTTTCCCAACTTTTTCAAGATCATTACATGGGAACCCCACTCCATATTCGGGGTCATGTCCTCATGGAACAGCCCAGCAAAGGCTGGAGAACAGCTTTCACACCTGTGGTACCTCCTGCCACACTGCTTTCCCGAAAGGATGTGCCAGTCTCCATTCCCACCAGCATCATGTGACGATGTCCAGCTGCCCTCCTCTCCCAGAGACAGTTCAGGCTGCTAAACCATCGCTTTCTCTGCCAGGAGGGCAGGAGAGAGCGGGAAATGGGTTTGTCAGTGATGCCAGCATGATGACCCCAGGCCCAGAACCGCAGGAGTGATTTTTAACAAGGCCGATTCCCAGAACAGAACCTGCAGAGAAGAAGAAAAGCAAGCAAGCGAGGGAAAGACTCTGCTGGAAACACACACACACACACGCAGATTAAAATAATATTTGGCACTTCTGTCGCACTTTTAAAATTCTTCAAACGCTTTATAAACACTAGCTAATTAATTAAGCCTCCTAAATCTGGCTGCAGTTGGTGGAGAGAGCTTGAGAGGAGCTAAAAAAGGCGGGGGGGTGGGCAGTCCCACACAACTCCAGATTTTATTGTCGCCTCCTGGCTGTGACTGCAGGCCTCCGGCTGCAGCACAAGAATAGCCCTGCCCCAGCCGCAGGCCTGGCTCCACACCTCCTCTCCTGCTCCCGGCTCCCTCGCCAGCTGCTGACTCACAGCCCTGTGCGATGGTATTGATAAGGATAATAATAACCATCATTGATTGCGTGTCTATGGGCCAGGCACAGTCCCGGGCTCCAGGCTCGCCATCTCCCAGATCTGCCTGTGACAGTCCCTTTAACAGATGAAGAAAGAGCCTCAGGGAGAGGATTTGCCCAGGAGCAAGTGAAATCCCTCCTTCCTTCATTAATGCGTTCATTCAACGTGTATTTATCAAGGGCCCGGTGTGTGCCAGGCAGTGTTCTAGGTAGGGGGCTGGAAACACTTCCTTGTGGATCCTGCATCCTGCTTGGGGGAAACATGACAATCCAGAGAAAATCAAGTATATATAATAAGGTATCTGTGATCATAATGGGAACAGAAACTAAAGTTTAACCAGCACCTGTGCTGCAGGCACTTAGGTCTGACTGTGTCCTCATGACTATCTTGGGGGGGTGGGTGCCAGTACCGCACTTTGTGGAGGACGGAGTGGAGGCCCCGGGAGGGCGGGTGCTGAGCTGGCTAAGGGGGGACCGTGCTCTCACCCGAGCCTGCAGGCCCAGCGCGCATGCTTCCTGCCGGTGGCAGTTCTAGCCTAGTCTCCAATGTAGAACGCAGACCCTTCGGGAATGGTCCTGGCTGGATGCTCTTGGCAGCTGTTGCTGCTGCCTGGGATCTCTCGGGGCCCCTGCCTGCCTCTGTGGGCTTCCTCCGTGTGCCTCTCACACACCTGGTCAACAGTTCTACCCCAAGCCCCTGTCCTCTGCAGACAGTGGTTTCTTCCCTGCACCATGAGGGTCAGGCTGTCCTCAGGCTGCCACTCTGCATTTCCACTCACTGGCCATGAGAAACGGGCAATCCCTGGCATGGGAGTCAGGGCTGGGACCACAGGAAGGGGATGAGAGGCCCGTCCTGAGGCCCTGGGCTTACCTGCAGTGAAGGAGTCTGTGGCTGGGTAAATTCACAAGGTCTCTCTGCAGCTCAGCCAGAGGTGAGGGGCTGCTCGGGGCATCAACTGCAACCCTGTCCAAAGTACAAGGCAAGGTGGCCTCGGTCAGGACAGGACAGGGTCACATCAAAGGTCAACCAGGCAGAGACCAGTTGGCGCATCTGCATCTCTGCCAGTCTGCTGCCCCTCCGTGTCTCTGTCTTATTCTCTCTTTCCCTCCGCCTCCTTCTCAGTCTCTCACTCCGTCTCTGTCTGTCTGCCCCTCCCTCTGCCCATCTCGGTGGTTCTCTCTCTGTCTCTGTGTGTGTGTGTGTGTGTATGTGTGTGTTTCTCCAAGGTCTTCATGATCTGTCCTTTCTGCCCAGCCCACACCTTGTTCAGAATCGAGGCCCCGGCTGCGCCTCACTCCGAGCATCTACAGCACCTCTCACAGCATCGTCACCAGGCCCGTCCATCTTCCTCCTGTGTCCCCCTCCCTCCCAACCTCCTCTACTGGGAGTCCCTGTTCATGTGCCCCAGTCCTCTCCAATCTGGGGCTCAGGTCCCTCCCCACCACCAACCTCTAGGACCCCTTCCAGCTGTCCAGCCTGGGAGCCCTTGAGGCCCGACCTGGGTCCAGCCCCTGTGTGTCCCAGCATCCAGCCCGGTCCTGGCCTGAGGGAGCATTAGCAAGATCTGGTGGGAGTGAAGTTTGAGCAGCTGACCCTCCTCATTTATTCATTGTGTGATGACAGTAGCTTCCCCTGTGCCCAGCCTGGTGCTAAGTGACTTCTGCGTGTGACCTCATTTTCTTTTCAGAACACGCAGAGGCCTGGGCCTCTGGGTAGATGGCCTACCCATCTTGTAGATGAGGAAACTGATACTAAAGCAATGCGTAAACTCAGGTCACGGGTGAATAAAAAGCGAGCCAGGTCTCAAACCAGTTCAGATGGCTCCAAAGACCAGACCCTTCTTTTTGACACTGTCCTGGCCTAGGCATGTTGTTTGTTCCTACTAGAGATCTGTGGAGACGGGGCCATACTAACTGACAGATGAGGAAACTGAGGCTCAGAGGGCAGTAAAGGGACCTGCCCAAACTAAAGGTGTCACGCAATACCTAGTGTGCAGTTATCGAGCATGCTCACAGGCCTCCCTGTGGGATCTTCACGGTCGCCTGAGTGATGGCCAAGGTCACACAGCAATAAGCCTTGTGCCGGGACTCACACCCAAGTCCTTGTACTTCACAAGTCCACAGCCTGGACAAGCCCCAACTGCTGAGTACTTTTCCAGGGCCTGCTTCCTGAGCCAGACCCAAAACAGAATCTAAGCTCCTTGTAGAGCCCCCCCGCACACCATGCTGCCACCGACCTCTGAGCCTTTGCCCAGGCTGCTCCCTCCTCAGGAACACTGTGCCCCTTTCTTTATTCCTGGTAAATTCAGATTTGAATTGAGAGCCCAGTTCAGACATGACTTCCAGAGCGGGCTCAAGTACTCAAACCTACTCTCTGCCACATTATTTAAGCTCTCTGTGCCTCACTTTCCTCTCTTGTATTAGGGTCTCAACGTTACAGGCTCATTGTGCAGGTTACATGTGATACACGTGCAAGGTGCTGAGTTCAGGTGTGGCTCATGGTGCACGAAGTCAATGAAAACTTGTTGTTGATAAACACTTGAGAAAACCTACAGGATCACCTAAGGATGAATAAATAACTGGATTGTGTTTCCCTCCAGGAGTGGCAGGTGAGAACGAGCTGCAGGTGATTCAGCCTGAGCGGTCAGTTTCAGTTGCAGCAGGAGAGACGGCCACTCTGCACTGCAACGTGACCTCCCTGCTCCCCGTGGGGCCCGTCAAGTGGTTCAGGGGCACAGGGCCAGGCCGAGAGTTAATCTACAGTCTCAAAGGAGGCGCCTTCCCTCGAGTAACAAATGTTTCAGATACTACAAGGAGAAACAACACGGACTTCTCCATCCGCATCCGTAACATCACCCCAGCAGACACCGGTATGTACTACTGTGTGAAGTTCCGGAGAGCAAGCCCTGACGTGGAGATTAAGTCTGGACCAGGCACTCATCTCACTGTGAGTGGTGAGTATGGCCTGGGTCTCCTTTGTCCCCCTGGTCTGTGACAGCAAGTCAACAAGAATGCCCTCCACCCTTTGAGAAAAAAAAAAAAGAATCAAGTGCAGCAGTGGGTGCTTATATCATGATCTGATTTCACTCCCTTCTACAGATCAGGGAAACTGAGGCCTGCAGAGGTCATGCTACTTGCCAAAGGCCCCGCAACTGGTAAAGCTGGGAAAGTCTGGAACCCCAGTCTGCCTGGCTCCACAGCCCTTGCCTTTTCCCCCCCGTCCGGCCCTTTGGTTCCAGGGATGAGGGAACTGAAAGTCTGAGAGACTTGCCCCGTCACAGCCCAGGTATCACCTCCTGCCTCCAGAGAGTGCTCCCCTCCATGTGGCTGAGTCTTCTCTTTATTCAGCACCTATTGAGCACCTACTGTGTGCCAGGCCCTGCTCCAGATGTTGTGGAAGCAGCAGTGAACAAAGCAGACAAGGGCTCTTCTCCCATGAAACTTATGTTCTTTCCCCTTCCAAAGAGAAGTCTCTCCAGGGCAGGGTTTCTTTATTTCCTCTTCAGAAACATCACACTGATAAGAAATTCCTAGAGGCACAGGTTCAGTGTTTACTCTGATGGCCCGGGCTAGAGGAGATGCCCAGAGGTTGGGTGTTTCCTGGGGGTCTGTTGGGAAAACCCTCCTGTGATTCAGGGACCGACTCACACAGTCACTGAAGGCTCCCAGCAGAGCTGGGTCATCTCAGAATGTCCCTCCCCAGGGAAGAGGTTCCCCATGTGGGTGACTTAGGGGCTGCCCCATTGAGGCAGCAAAGGTGCTTATTTAGAGTTTTCTGACAAAGACCCTGGATCCTCTTTCTGACTCCTGAATCCTGGACTGTGACACAGGAGGGACCTTTAGACACCATCCAGTGCAACCCCCAACGTACACATGGGGAGCCTGAGGCCAAGACGTGACAGGGACCTAGGCCACAGCCACGTGGTCAGTGAGGGGATCCTCCCAGAACCCGATCTGATTCCGGGCCAGGCTCCCTCCTGCACCACCATTGGAACTGGTTTCATGGAAGAGCCTGGCACATAGAGGGGACAAGATAAAAGCTCCTTGAATTAGCCATTGAACAGGGAGCCTTTTCATAGGTTTCCCCAAGGTTCAGAATGCCCCTCACATTCAGGCCCTGAGGCCCAAGGTGACTGGGAACCTCTCCCTATTTTTAGCCACAAATCCCTCATTCCATATCAGCACCTGGAGCTGCCCAGTGTTTCAACAGCTGCAAAGCGCTCAACATATGGAGACAGTGTCTGTCAGTCTTTTGTTGACAAATATCAAGTTGTTCCCAAACTTAGGATATTGGAACAGCACTGCAGTGGATAATCTTGTCCTGCATCACTCTACTCAAGTGGGAGATGCCCGTTGTAAGTGGCATTGCTAGATCATGGACTATGTGTATTTTAATTTGTGTGGATATTGCCAGATTTCCCTCCTAGATGTGGTAGCAATCGAATCTCCCCATTACCCCTGGACATAGGGAAGGTGCCTTTATCCTGACTTTGCAGCTATTACTAAACTTCCCAGATGGTGGTTCCCTTGCCCAGCCAATCACAGCTAGTAAGTGGCTCCTCCACCACCCAGACCAGCTGCCTGCCAGGAGGCGGCTCACCCTCCTCCCCAGGCCGCCTGCCCAGAGGATTCCCTGGATGAGAAGGGGGCGAGGGGAGGGGGCCAGGGAACAGCAGCCTGACAGACGCTGAATCTTCCTCATGGCCTTTGCTCCCTATGACCAGTGCTCAGAAGGAAGGGCTGTCTGTTTTCCCTTCTACAGATAAGGACACTGAGGCTCAGAAAGGGGTGTGGCTGGCGAGCAGGTAGGGGAGCCAAGACTGAACCCCCAGCACCCTGACTCACACCCTGCTCTCTGCACACCCCGCTGTGCTGGTCAAAGTGTAGAGAAAGCTTCAGCCCTCTCCTATAAAATCCTGTATTGTTCTGTTCTTCAGTAATAACTATGAGGAAAAGTCCTGTGTGAGAGGCAGGACTACCTTTACAACCAGATCAGACAGATACTACAGTGTCTCATGATGTCCTGAACATGTTCCTAAAAGACACACTTAAAAGCACCAGGAATCGTTTTTCCACCATTGTTGTGATCTTGCTCCTTCACTAGGCCTCCTGCAGGAGCAGCTCCAGGAAGTATAGCGTGGACAGCACAGAGAGGGACAACTGCAATCCCAGCAGCACCATGCACGCCCATTCCTGGCTCTGCAGACTGAGGAGGAGGAGGGGGAGGTGTTCCCTAGCGGGTGCTGGGGCCCCTGCATGAGCAAGAGTTCATATTCTAGACTCAGGGGTCAGGAGCCCACGTCTTCCCTTGTTGCTACAGGGTCCCCAGGCCTGGGCACTCAGAAGCCACTCCTCCCTGTAGTTGCTTGAAGTCAAGAATCTCCGAGGGAAAAAAGGGGAGGGTGGTGGTCAGTGTGGGGGCTTGTGAAGGTGGGGCGCTTGCTCTGCTGGTGGACATGAAAGCTTGGAGGCAACAGGAAATACTTCTGGGACACAGTGGGGGGCGGTGAGGAGACAGTCCCTTCATTTCTCTCAGCCTCAGTTTTCTCATCTGTAAAATGGTGATCATCATGTTCTCCTTTCAGGAGAGTTGGAAGGATTTGAGGTGCTCTGTCTAAATCACCAGCACGGAGTAGGGGCCCCCCAGTCGAGGTGTTTTTTCAAGGCTGTGACCCAGTTCCCTGTACTGGGCCCCATTTGCTCACGTGTAGAAAGAGGATAATCACACAGCCTTTGCAGGATGTCCTGAGGGTACAATGACCTGGTGACAGGACAGCCCCTCAGGGAGTGATGGTGCTGGCCTCCCAGGCTGTGTGATCTTGGGCACGTCTCAGTTCCCTCTAGTCCTCAGTTTCCCCATCTGTGCAATGGTGGTAATCACGCTGCCTTTCAGGAGTCTTTGATGATGGAGAGGATCTAGGAAGCCCTGGAAGGAGTGGGCTGGGTGTCACTGAGCTCAGTGCACAGCGGTTGAGAGCATGGGCCGAGCCCCCACTGCCTGGGCCCCCATCCCAGCTCTGCCCCATCCCGGCTCTGGGACCTCTGACGAGTCCCTCCCCACATTGGGGCTCGGGGTCCTCATCCATCAGTGACAGCACTGCCCTCACAGAGCTGCTGCAGGGACTGAATGAGGGATGCATGTCAAGAGCTTAGAGCAGAGCCTGGCACCCAGAACGTGTTCCACTAACGTGAGCTCTGATGTGCCGGAGCCAGAGGACCTCAGATGGGTTACTTTCCCTCCAGGACTAAGTACAGCTGGGGTTGGGGTGGGGCTGGGTGCCTTTCAACCTCAGCTGCTCATTGGAATCACCTGGGAGACAGTGAAGCGCTCCCCAGACCCTGTCCCCACCCTAGAAATTCTGATTTAATTGGCCAGATGTGGGCCTGGGCAGGTGAGTGTTTTAACTCCTGCAGAGGATGCTGGTGCCCAGCCAGGACAGAGGAGCCCTGATCTACATGTTCTCTGAGGTCACAGAGGGAAGGCTGTGGTTTTTCCCTGACAAAGGTGGGTCCCCCGTGGTGCCTGAGTTGTAAGAACAGTCCTTCCGGGTGTGGGTGCTTCAGAATAGCCCGTGACGGTGACAGCTCTTAGGAGGTCCAAAGAAGTCAGCCTGAGTGGAGAGGCAGAGACACCTCCCCAGTGAGCTCATCTGGGCTGAGAGGGGCTTCCTGCCCACTCAGACCACCCTGTTCAGACCCGAGCTTTACCTCTGGGGAAACTTTCCCATATTTTAAACACGTGTGTGTGTGTCAACAGGTGCTAAAAGCCCTGCAGACACTCCCTGCTCAGCCCAGAGCCCTCCTGCCTCAGTACACCACAGTGACACTGACCAAGTCTGTGTTCCCTCCTTTCAAAATGCTTCCAGCTTCTGTAAAGGGCTGACCTGCAGCAAAATGCCTATGATCCCTTGTGTGTTTTGAAAGCCAGTTCCCCTAAATTTTTCCCTGAGGGGATTATTTTTAAAAAGAGGGAGAGAATCATAATTTGGTGGTTTCCTACTCCTTTATTCATGTGGATTTTTCATGGCAACTGCAGGGAACAAGATTTGAGACTTTTCTTGTTTTTTCCATAATACTTTTGTTTTGCCTTCTTACTTAGAGAATAAATACATAGTTTCAGACCTAGGAATGACCAGATCTTATGATTAAGATGTTATTGTGTTATCGATTAAGCAGCTATATGCCAGGCTCTGTGTTTTACATACATCCTCACTCATCTTACCAGGTGGTGCTTTATCCACTTTGTCTAGAATCAGACGCTGAGGCTTAAGAATAAAGATCAGAGACCCTAAAATCAGTCAGTCCTGTGTGCAGTGAGATGAGCTCTGACCTTTCCTCGCTGGGTACCCTTGGCCAGCTGCATCCTCCCTGAGCCTCATCCCATAAATGGGGCCACTCTCAAGCCTCCCTCTCAGGATTTATGTGGGGAATGAGAGAGCTGAGGTTCCTAGAGGGATCAGCCCAGCATCAGGCTCCCAGAAACTCTCTATAAGTGCTAACTGATCACAGTATCTGCTCCCTTTAGTTACGTCCAGGATGCTGGTGTTTTTATGACTTGATTTATTCAAGTAACACCTCCTTACTATGTCCTCAAAATGTTTGATGAGTTTTAGGAAGCAAGTTAAATATTTACAAATGCAAATATTTATAATAGTTGCTGTCTGCCAACTTTTACAGGAGGTGTTACGTAATAACGAACAATTTGGAGACACCCTAGAGGGCCCTTCTACAGGGAGAAACTGCCCTCACTTTTGATTTGCTGATTTGTGTACATTTTCAGGACACAAGAGGTGCTTCTGCTGCTTCATAGGCCTATGTCTATGTCTCTTCTGATTTAATAACGATTAAGAAATTCACCACCTTTGGTTTCTTAGCACTCAGTGATCTTTGTTTCAACCTAAAACTGACCCAGGAGAAGAACCCAGATTCAGAAAAACACCCCTTTGCTCCCTTCCTTTCAAATTCAAGGATTGGCACATTAGTCCTACTGGAATATTTGTGGAAAGAATGAAAACTATGCAGTAAATTCATAGATACCTGAAGGGACAGCTCTGGATATAAATACAGTCTGGGTTAAAGAGAGATCTGTGTTTGTTTAATTTTGCGAATCATCTTGTGTTTTACTCATAGCAAAAATGCTCCCACTGCCTGATTTAACCCTCACTGCAGCCCAGGAAGGATAATGCTGTCCCCTTTCACAGACGAGGAGCTGGGAGGTGCCATGGCCACACCTCTCATTGGATGGCCAGCCTGGTTCAGCTTTCATGTGGTCCCGCTATGACCCTGCTTCCCCTGCATTTACTTCTGTAAACACTTCTCTGAACTTACCTAAGTTTTCCACGGGGAGCCCAGCTAGGAACAGTTAACAGGAGAGTAAGACCAATCAGTACTTTTGTTCCTTTGCCCAAACTGGTGGGAAATCACCTGGCTGATGTAAGAAGGTGGACTTTGAACTCAGGCCTGGAATTTGATGTCAGCCCTGCCCCTGACTCAGAGTCACCTCTGGGAACCTGTGCGTCTCCTCTGTCAGATGAGCATGATGACACTGCCCTCCCAGAACTATTTGAAGAATTTAAAAAATAATATTTGTGGTGGTTCTTAACGGTGTCACATTTTTATCATTAGTGATGATAATTACAATCATGTCCATCATTTATAAATGTTCTTTTTGTAGCCAAACCCTCTCCTCCTGTGGTATCAGGCCCCGCAGTGAGGGTCACACCTGAGCAGACAGTGAGCTTCACCTGCAAATCCCACGGGTTCTCCCCCAGAAACATCTCCCTGAAATGGTTCAAAAATGGCAATGAGCTCTCAGCCTCCCAGACCAACGTGGAACCAGAGGGAAACAACGTTTCCTACAGCATCTCCAGCACAACCAAGGTGGTGCTGGCCCCGGGGGATGTTCGCTCCCAGGTCATCTGCGAGGTGACCCACATCACCCTGCAGGGAGACCCTCCTCTTCGTGGGACAGCCAACTTGTCTGAGACCATCCGAGGTAGATGCCCCTCACGCCAGCCTAAGCCCGCACCTGCCCTCAAGGCCCCAGCCTGTTCCTCCTCCCTGCTTTTTGCTCCAGGCCTCAAATTGCCTGGAATCTACTTCCTGACAGTCCTGCCCCATCACCAGGCTCCTAGAGGAGCTGGTCACTCACTACTGTTTTAATGGCAGCTGCCAGGTGGACACCCATCATGTGCCAAGCACTGTGCTAAGTAGTTTCCTTTACTTTATCAATTGTTTCTCCAACTACTGAGCTCCTACTATAAGCCAGGCCCCTATGTGCTTGGTGATTTCATATATTTTGCTGCAGTTATTATATTCCAACTGCATGCCAGGGGCTGTGCTTGTAGATGGCACACATTATTAACCTAATAGGAGCCCAGTCCTTGAGCACCTACTGTGTGCCCTGCAGTGTGCTTATGCTTTCATTTATATGCAAAGAGACCCTCGGTGTTTGAGCACCTGCTGCATGCCTAACTCTGTCCTCTGGTGACTCCCTTGCTGTGCTGCAAGCTGTTATCCAGCCCCTCTCCTGTGACCTGCTGGTTCCATAAGGTCAGAGCTTCTGCCTATGCTGTTTCAGTTCCGCCTACCTTGACGATTACCCAACACTCCATGGCGGGGAACCAGGTGAATGTCACCTGCCAGGTGAGCAAGTTCTACCCCCAGCGCCTACAGCTGACCTGGTTGGAGAACGGAAATGTGTCCCGAATAGACATGGCCTCGACCCTCATAGAGAACAAGGATGGGACCTTTAACCGGACAAGCTGGCTCCTGGTGAACTCATCTGCCCACAGGGAGGCTGTGCTGCTCACCTGCCAGGTGGAGCATGACGGACAGCCGGCGGTCACCAAAAACCATACGCTGGAGGCCTCTGCTCCCCAGAAGAACCAGGATGCAGACGAACGTCTGGGTGAGGCCTCCACTCCCACTGACCCAGTTCTTTACCTTTTTTTTAATATTAAAGGTAGTAATTCATGCTTTTTATAGAACAATCGAGAAGTGAATAGATGTAAAATAGAACTTTAGAGTGAGTTTCCACCCCCAAACCCCACACCCCCAGGAGTGACCACTTGTTAGAGTTTGGCATATTCTTTATAGATCTTTTGACATAAATATCCATGAAAGAAAGAAAGTAGGGAAGGAGAGAGATCGTCCTGTCCATAGCGTCCTGCCTCTTGCTTTCTTTCACTAACAGTAATTGTGTTCACCATTCCATGTCCGCCCACCTCCCTCCGGCTTGCTCTTTCTTACCTGGGCCTTGTCTCCCTGGCTGCCATTGCAAGGGTGCCCCACTGGGAGTAGGGATGGGAGCTTCAGTGTGTCTGCGGCTTATCTCAAGTAAAATCAATGCTGCACTAAATGTCCTTGTACATATTCTGTTACATGAGCAGCTATTTCTGTGGGACGATTCCCAGGAAACATTTCTAGGCCCATTTACGGTGATGGTGACGCTGCCACCCTTCTGGGAGAGTGAAAGGTGTCAGCCCCCATCCAACCTGTTGTCGATGTGTCTCCCTTCGTTCTTCAAAACGGCAGCACCTAGTTGGCGTTTTGGTACCACTGTGGAATGTTCCATCACCTGTACGCTTGTACGTAGCGACCCTTTGAATGGATTAGAATAGAGTCCATTTCCTTCCTTCGTGCATCCTTCAAGGGAACAGCTCTAAAGAAGCCTTGGGGCCTGTCACGGTGCCCTTTGGTGCCACCAATGGCTGGTTTTCACAGGATGAGCCCTGCCCTTGGAGACACGTTGTGTGGATCTACTCTGCCTGTCACAGTCTTGCTGGGGAGCTTAGACAAGTCAGTGCCCGTCTCTGGGCTGCTCCGCCTGCCCCTGGCAATGTTGAGGGAGGTGACCCTGGTGACCCCCCCCAGCTTTGAGTCTCAGCTGCTGGGACCATAGCTGTCGCAGCACTGTAGCTTCAGGGCTGGGTATGCAGTAGACACTCAAGAAATACTTTTAGAAAGGATGAAAGAGTGAGTTAGCTGGTTGATGTGCGAGCTGGTTTGGTTAGGTAATCCTCAGAGCTATCCAATGAGGTAGAGATTACTATTGGCCTCAGTAACATAAGCCAGTGTGTGAGGGGGGTTTAAATGACCTGCTCAAGGTCACACAACAAAGGGCATTGATTGGAACCCACGTGTCTGAGACCTGCTCCTGGCCTCCCACTGTGCCCTCATGTGGGATCCCCTGCCTGTGCCCGGCGCCACCCCTGCCCTGTCTCCGTGTCCCATGTCCTGGGTTCAGTGCTCCTAGGCCCAGGCCCTGGGCACGGACCAGGGCACAGCCTCGGGGCTCTGCATGTCCAGACGCACGTCCGCCACTCCTCGCCACCCCTGCCCCCTGCGCTGTGTGATGCCCCAGCTACGATTAGGAGTTCCGGGCAGACCTGCGCCCCTGGGTGGCCGCTCCACGGCTCACTCAGATGAGGAGGAACATATGTCTGCTCCTCGGGAGGGAGATTCCCGCCCACGCCCTGCAGCTGGGCCTCTCCGAGGCTGATGGCAGCGTTTCCCCCCTGTTACCTCGGCACGGTTTTTGCACTGCCGGTGGGTAACCCATGAGGAGAGGTGTGTGCAGACCCATGGACGTGCCCATGTGGCCTGAAATGTCTGAGCCAGATGTTTTCAGTTAATGAAGCCTGCCTCGTGGTGAATAGGGGCAGTGGGTTTTCCTTTTTTTTTTTGTTTTAAATTTTCCTACAAGAAGCCTCTATTTTGTGTGGTCCTAGACAAGGCTGACAACTGGAACAGTATCTTCATCGTGGTGGGCGTAGTGTGTGCCCTGCTGGTGGCCCTGCTGATCACCGCCCTCTACCTTCTCCGAATCAGACAGAAGAAAGGTGGGTGCTTTCCTCAATTCCTCCTCATGAGTTTGCCCCTGGGCTGTCCTTCCCAGAGGGGGAGGCCTCACACAGTTTAAGCCATAAAGATGTCCAGTTACTCCCAGTAACAGGAAGTCCAAAGGTAACAGTGCCATGGCTGTGTGGGCCCCTCCCCAGGCTGGAATCTGAGTGGGTCAGCACCCCCGCAGCCATCACTGCTCCAGGCCTCACATCCTCACGGGACCACTACCAAGGTGGGAAGCAGGGAGATGCCAGGGTGGCAAGAAGGCCTCAGGGAGGAAACAGTGTTTCCCAGGAGCCCCGGGCAGACTTCTGCTTTCCCCTTACCTGTCTAAGTTACATGCCCAGCACCCTGGCAGGAGGCTAGAAGGGAGTGGGGATAATACCACAACTTACTTCTGAGGCCGTTGGGAGGATTAAATGGCTGACTGTGGGTACAGTGTTAGTAAGATGCCCAGCACACAGCAAGTGCTCAATAAATGTTAACTCCTGTCGTCAGTATTGTACATGAGCCCGGAAACATGAGCCATCTCCCTGGTAAGCTCCCTTCACTGTGGCAAGATGTGTGGCCTTTGACTGCAGCAGGAGGGTATAAGTTCAAATCCAGGACATTGTCCCCTTGTTTGCATGCTCATGCACGTGCGTGGGCAAGCACGTGTGTGCGTGTGTGTGTGTGTGTGTGTGTGTGTGTGTGTGTGTGTGTGTAGTTGTTACTGTGGCCAGACCTCTGACTTTGGAGTCAGACAAACTAGGGTTCCAGACCCTTGTTTTATGCTCTAAACAATTTGGCCTCCACGAGCCTCCATTTCCTCACCTATAAAATGGGTGTGGCAGTGCCTGCCTTGGAGGATAGTTATGAAACAAATAAGCTCATGTGAAACAGCAGCTCTGACACAGTCTCAGACCTAAAAAGATACATGTTCTCCTTCCCACTCTTGAAGGAGACTATTTTAAGCCAGTGTTTCTGAAACTTTTTCGGCTACAAGTGATAGAAATACATTTCATGTCTCAACCCAATGCACACACACCCCATCTATAAAATTGGAACTCTGATATTTTCCTTTTTGTCATATTTTGTACTATATTCTTTTAAAAATGCTGGTTGTGACCCACCACATGCCGCAGCTTATAAAGTGTGGTCCTGAGCTGTGCTTCTGCGCCCAGACCTCCAGGCAGAGCTCAACAGGCATGTTGTGCATCAGCCACGCACCCCTCCTGCACCCCCTTTCCTCTGGTCCCCAAGTTTCCCTCCCCGCTGGGCTGGCTGGAGGGACTCAGCTCTGAGACACTGCCTGAGCCTCCAGCTCCCGTCCAGGAGGGCTGGCGTCAGGGCCCGCATATCTGGAATCCAGAAGAGGTTCTGCCAGATGATCTACAGGGTGGTTTCCCTGACATTCCTGGAGCCCCCGCACAGGAAGGACTCCTCCTCAGGTGGGGAAGCGGGTCTGTTGCCCACCAAGAGTGACAAGCCAGCCCTTGGATGGAGCGTTCACGGTGTCCACTAGTGTCCCAGTCCCCTTTGGAGCCTCATCCCTGGCCACCACGTCAGGCTCCGGCACATGTGAGCTCAGTACCATGGGCCTGGGCATCAGTGACCCAGCGTTCCGGAGGGGGGAGGGGGGTTGGGGAACTGCAGATGCTGGTGAAGGCCACCCAGCCCTGAGTGGTGCGTCTGCTTGTGTGCAGAGCCCAGCTCTCACACATAGGCTCTAGAGACAGTGACAACTGGCTCTCAGTCAGATCTTCTGATGTGCCAGGCACTGTTCACAGACCTAACCCTACTTTACAGATGAGGAAACTGAGGCATGGGAAAGTTATAAAACTTGCTCAGGGTCTCACAACTGGTGAGTGCTGAGGCCAGGATTCACACCTGGACAGTGGGTCTCCAGGGACTATGTTTGAGACCACTCTGCACTTCACCTCCATCCTAAGGAGACACCCCTTCTCCTTCATTGGTCCCTGGAGGTATCTGCCATCCTCTACCTCATACTCACAGTGAAATATCCTAATTTCAACTCTATCACTTACCAGTTGTGTGACCTTAGGGAGTCATCCAGTGTCCTTGGTGTAAAATGGAGATGATTGGTCCCGTCACTGGACTCCCTGAGATGACTCATGACCCAGCACTTGGCAACCCATCAGCCTCCATTCAAATGTTAGATGCTGAGCTGCAGCATCTAACTGGTGCCACTCACCTAAAAATCCAGTACCTGCCCAGGCACCAAGCGTTAATCTGGCAGTGAGAATTCTTGCATTGTGGCAGCCTCCAGCCTGATAAAATGGGGTGCAGAGCACATTTGCCTGTGCGTGTTGCTTTTTAATTACGATTTTACAGCAAAATGAGAGTCAAATGGTGGCTGAGCCCTAGTGGCTTCTCTGTGGGATGCCCCATATCACAGGCTTAAAATCTCTGAGCCAGATGGACCCTTTGTTTCCTCCCAAGATCCTTTTTTGGAAAGTGGTGAGATGAAAAGGAGTGTCCAGCCCAACCCTGTGAGTTAGAGCACTGAAATCCAAGCTCAGAGAGGGGAAATGACCCACAGAGGGTCACACAACAAGTGAGTTGGTGGCAGAAGTGGGATTCACACTTACTCCCCTACCTAGCAGACCTGCTAAAACCTGTTCTCCAGCAGTAAAGGACCCTGATGGGGACCCAGGCTTGCTGTAGGGTCTCTGGTAAGGTGTGTGATGCATGGAAGTGAGGCTCAGACAGAGGTAGGGCAGTTGACCTCTCCCAGGCTGAAGGCTGCTTTGGGATCTGACCTTTGGCAATTCCCAGAGATGGGAAAGCAGGAAGGCCCAGCTCACTCTTCCTCCATGGAAGATAATGGGCCGCCCACCCCAGTGGGGTGGACATGGGGTTTCCTGTGGTTTAGAGGTGATTTCAATTATTCCTCCCAACATCCTTTGAGGTAAACCTCTGTCTCCCCCTCTACACACACACACACACACACACACACACACACACACAAAGTTACGTGAGAAAAGTGTGTTTCTAGGTTAAATAACTGGCTTTTGTTTTTTCTCTCTTTCAGCCAAGGGCTCCACTTCTTCTACACGGTAAGTACATCACTGCGCTAGGGTGATTTTGTAGTTATTTTGTTGTTTGCCCCCAAAACTGCAAAGCATAATGCACACCCACTGACCCTCACTCCTGCGCCAGTCAACCTTTCTATTTCTTTCCTTTGTAAGCTCTTCTCACCAGGTCCATCTTTAATTACTATCTCAAATGAGGGGATTTGAGGGGATTTCTGCACACAGAGGCACTGATTTCTTGCTTGCTGTCCACAGACAGTGAGACCCTTATCAAATCCCATTTGGACTGTGGCAGAAACCTCCTGCACATTTTGCCCCCGAATCCAAATTGTATACTTTGCTCTTTCCTTCGTTCACTAAATATTCATTGAGTGCTTTGGCACAGACGGCCCTGGCAATGCTGGCATGAGTAGGATAGAAGCATCTGTGCCCTCCTGAAGCCCGTGACCTGGTCAGAAGCTAAGCCGATGACATTACATCACAGATGGTACATTAGTTTGTTGATTCACATTATCGGTGATTTTTGCTGAGTCTCTACTGTGCACCAGCTCTGTTCGGAGCACTCAGGATACAGCAGTGAACAAGAATCAGTCTGGGCCTTCGTGAGGCTCAGATGCCAGTGAGAGAAGCAGGCAGTAAGCCTGGAGGCAAAACAGTATAATGCCCTGTCAGGTGGTGACGAATCAAACACAGCAAGGGGATGGAGACTGGGGGGCAGGGAGGGCAGGGGCAGGGCCTCCTCTGAAGAGGACATATGAGCAGGGACCTGGAGCTGGGGACCTGTGAGGGGACACATGCTGGGCGAGAGAGCAGGCGAGGCAAAGGCCCGAGGTGGGCAGTGCCGGGAGGATGGGGGAGGCCAGCAGTTGGAGCAGAGGAGTGAAGGGACAGGAAGGGATGATGTCAGGAGGTGCAGGCCCACGTACCTTAGCTGTGGCCCATGCAGCAGATGGGTGACTAATCCAGACTTTGCAGCTTTGGGGAAGGCCCCCGACATTCACCCCAGCAGAGTAGAGGCAGCACCCCATCATCTACCACGTGAAGGTACCTGCATGGAAACATGAACGTCCACACCAAGGACGATAAATACAAACTATAAATAGCTTCATGTTGGTTCGGGACAGGTTTTGCCACCAAATGGGTTTTGCAAATCTTTTGATATTTTTAGAGCTTTGTGGATTTCAGAATTGCAAAGCAGAACTGAGGATCTGGAGGAAAAGCCAGGGGTCTAGGGCCTGTAGCTGTTAGGACTCAGGGTTTTACTCCCAGTTGGATGAGGAGGCTTAGGAGGGAGATGATCTGACTTTGTTTTAAAAGTATCACCCTGACCACTCTGTGTGGAGCAAGCTAAAGGAGGTGAGGGTGGAGGCAGAGAGGCCAGAGAAGAGGCTGCTGCAGTAGTCCAAGCAGATGATGGTGGCCTAGACCAGGGTGATGGGATGGGCTTAGAAATGGTCAGATTCCGGATATATTTCGGAGGTAGAGCCAAGAGAACTTGCTGATGGATTGTAGGGTCAAGAACAATACCAAGGTTAGGGGCATAGGGGTGCTGTGTCCTGTGTTGGGGACCACAGATGTAGGGGGCAAATACTAGGCACTGCGGTTGCACACAGCAAGAGCATCTGACCTGTCTGAAGGGCCCTGAGAAACACTATGTGTCCCTCCTGCCCCACAGCGGGAGTCTGTGGTGCCCTTGGGAGAGAGCCTTGCTTTCTGCTCTGACCTCCACAGGTGGCTTCCTGCTCTGAGCTCTGGCCAGCCTCCCGGCTTCCCCATCCCTGAACAAGCAGAGCCACCACTCCAGCAAAACCAGGCTCCTCACTGCCCCCAGGGAAACGTGCTTCCTGTTGCCGGGCCTTCACCTGTCACACTTCCCACCCAAGTACACTCTTCTCAAGGGCAAGGCTCAGCTTCCATCCTTTGCCTAAAACCCCTCAGTGGCTCCCTGTGGCTCTCGAGGTAGTCCAGATGCTCTCCTGAGGCCCTCAAGCCCCTCGTGGTCCAGCCCTGCTGCATTGGACAGTTTTACTTCCAGCCACTCCTGGAGCTCACATTCCGTGGCTCAGCCAACGCTGCCCCCCTTCACCTCCTCCCTCACGCTGCATCCTCGCTCTCCTCGCCCTGTGCGCTGGCCTCTCTCCCTGAGATGTGCTCCCCACCCCTGCTCCTGAACCACCCAGGGTCTGCACAGCTTCAGGGGGCGGCAGTCACGGCAGGCTCTGAACAGCGCCCCCTGGAGTTGTACCACATGGAAGCTAGTGTAGGCGCCCCTCCTTTTCCCTGGTTACCTCTTGCTCTTCCTTCTGGGCTCAGCAAGGGTGTTACCTCCTCCAGGGACAGAGGCCCCTCCTGGGAGCTCTCCTGATGCCCCTGGATGGACACCCCTGTGTGTCCAAGTTGTCTCTGCACTTGTCCCCATAGTATAACCCACCCCTCTTGAAGGCAGGGATTACTTCCCTCACGTTCACTGCTAATTGCTGCTGAACTTGGCACCATGCCCAGAATGGAATAGGTGCTCAGTAATGGTTTGTTGAATAAATGAATGAGCAAATGACATCCGAAACCACCACAGCAATCCCCGATCTCTAACTTCCTGAATCCCTAAAACTCTCCCTGTCAGTGGCTTCACAGCCCCAAATATGGAAGGATCTCTCTTTTTTGTTTTGTTTTCATTGTTGTCACTATTTTTTACATGTCATCTCCTCAGTTAGACAATACATTTCTGGAAGAAAAGGGGTGTGGCAATAATAATAATGACAACAGCATCAGCGGCTAACATTTATTGAGCATTCACTGTGTTCCAGGCACAGACCTATGATTTTACCTATATTAGCCCATTGATGATTTAATTATTGCAAAAATCCTATGATTTACTATTGTCCCAGTTTAATTCAACAGAGGTTCTCAAACTTGAGTGTGTAGCAGAATTCCCTGGAGGGCTTGTTAAAATGCAGATTACTGGCCCCGCCCCCTGAGTTTCTGATGCGGAATTTGTATTTCTAACAAGTTCTCAGGTGGCACTGGTGCTGCTGCTTCCGAGCTGGACTTTGAGAACCCCTGCTCTAGAAGCTTATTATTGTCCCTATGTTGTGGTTGAGGAAACTGAGGCTCAGAGAAGTCTTGTGACCTTCCCAAGGTCCCACAGTTAGTAAGTGCTGAACCACGAGTCAACCCAGATTTCTCTGACGCTGAAGCTGAGGCTTTTCATCACTGATGCAGTGCCTTTTGCTGCCTGTTTCTTCTTCCCCAGAGAAGCCAGCCGTTTTCTGCCTGTTTTTTATTTTTCCAGCATGAGCCTACCGAGGGAGCCGTGAGATCACTTGCTCCCTTTCATCTCTCTAAGCCAAAGCGTTAGCTAGTGAGCGGTAATGGCGCTTTCCCATGCAGCCGCCAGCTTCAGCTAGGCTGACTGGGGTCAGACGCTAGCCAGAGGACATTGGCATGGGTAACAGCCCAGCACCCCGGGAGGGGGCGGGGCAGGGGAGGGGGCAATGCCGCCACTTTGAGCTCAAAGGGCCCATCAGGTTACAGGGCCAGTGGGGGGACTGGCTATTTCTAACTCCCTAGGTTAGGAACGTACAGGAGAACGTTGTAATCTTCCCCAGCTCAGATGAGAGAAAAATGTGGCTCTGCTCCCTTAATTGGGCACTGGGGTTCATTCGGTCGGCCATTTGTTCACTTGTCAGACATTCACTGAATTTATTCTTGGAATATTTAAGGCTTCCCTGACTCTTTCATTTATTCATCTGGATTGAGCGCCAGGCCTTAAGCTGGGGGATTGCAAAGAGGAGCAAAAAAGACACTAGCCCTGGTCTCGTGTCACTTTTGATCCCATGGGAGAGATGTTCATTCATTCAGTCATTCATTCAACAAACATCTATGGCATGCTAACGGTGCACCGGCCCATTACTAGGTGTCAGGGCTCCGGTGGTGAATGACACGGGCCTAGTCCCTGCCCACATAGAGCTCGTGGTCCACAGGGAGGCAAGTTACCAAACAAGCTAGGAGGTTAATACACGACGTGCTGCAGGCACTGACTAAATAACACAAGGTCAGGCGCAGAGCAGAGGTTGTGGGGGCAGGGGCTGGGTGTGCGGTCGGCGGTCAGGGAAGGCCACCTAAGGAGGGGACATTTAGGAGACAGCTGAGGGGCGAGAAGTCTCTAGCCATGGGAATATCGGGGGCAAGAGTGGACCAGGCAGAGGGAATGGCCACTGCCAAGACCCCGAGGCAGGAGCAGTTGGACGTGTTCACAGACCGTGGAGGAGGCAAGGGGGCCAGAGCTGAGTGATCGAGGGTGGAGACAGAGGACTAGAGCGTTTGGTGGGGGCACATCACGCAGGCCAGGCAGTCAGGACTCGGAGATGGATTTCACTGCGTGGTGGGAAGGAGTTGAGGGTTTTAAGCAGAAAAATGATATGACATCGCAGATGCATTTTACAAGTGGGGAGTGGAGTGCAGGCAGAGCAGGAATAGAGCAGAGACGCCAGAGGCTCCTCAGAAATTTTAAACCTGGATGGTGGTGATGACGGAGTGGAGGGGTTCGATATGTACTTTGGAGGCAGAGTCGACAAACCTTGCAGTGGATTAGACACAGGTTTTAAAGGAGGAGGGAGGAGAATCAGGGGTGATTCCCACTTCCTTAGCCGAGCACAGGGATGAGTAACAGCAATGCCATTCACTGAGACATGAGGGACCGGAGGAGAGACAGACATGAAAAAATGGATAACTGCTTCTGGTCTGTAATAATTGCTCTGAGAGAGGAGCCCCAGTGTTCTGAGAATGGAGTTTGGGATTCAGTGAAGATTTCCCTGAGAAAGAACTATTTGAAACAGCCCTGAGGGAAGAGAAGGAGTGAATCAGATGAAGAGGCAAGGAGGAATGAGTGTGCAAAGGCCCTGGGGCAGCCTGATTGTCATTCATTCCAAGTCAGTTTTGAGCACCCATACCTATGTGGTGAAGAAGCATGGCAGACAGCCAGACACACAAGCCAGATGGGAAAATATGCCAGAAGTTTGAAATTGTCACGGAGCGGCAGCCCAGCCAGCCCAGCACTGTCAGAACCTTCCCAAGGAAGTGACAACGTAGTTGAGTCTTGAAGGATGAACAAAGGTTAACCAAGAGGAAAGGTGGTTGAGGGGGTTCTTCAAGGCTGTTGTTGACATGTAAAGTGGGCCTCATCAAGTAGCCCTTGAGAAATATTGGGTGAGTGAGTAAGTGGTTGAATGAGGGAGAGGGAGTGAATGACCCCTAGGGAGGTCAGCCAGGGACAGACTGCACAGGGCTTACGAGCAGGGCGAGGCATTGGACTTGAACCAAAGGCAGTGGGAAGCCAGACCCGTTGGAAGCAGGAGGGGTATGGATGGAGCTGAGTGAGTGATGGTCCTCTCCAGACGATGTCCCTGCTCCTGGAGGGCCGTTGCTGTGGCCACGTGGGGCCCGTCCTGCCCCAGAACTGCTTTCTGAGCCAAGCGCTCATGCCAAATCCATTAATAACCCCACTGCCAAGCCCCATTGCTCATTTCTGACATGATCCAGGCTAACATCCCCAGACTGGCCAGCTTGAGAATTTACACAACTCCTGCAGAACTAGTGGCTCTGGTTTGCTCACCACCTTGACTGTGACCCTGCAGTGAGCCAAGCCACAGCCTCCAATTACAGAATCAAGTGCTTGAAGAGCTTCTTTGATTAACCAGAACACTTGGTCCTTCTCTTTTCCTTTCTTAATGGTGACTTAGATGTGTATAATATAGAACATTGGGAAAACATGGGAGACTAAAAAGAAGAAAAAATACCACCCAAAGACCCCTGCTGTTAGCATTTTACTATGTTTCCTTCCAGTGTTATCCACACATTTTTCATAATTGAAATCATTCCACAGAGAATTTTGCTTTTATACTTATCATTTTAATGTAATCATTTGTAATTTAAAAAAAAAAAAAACTTCCTCATAAACCTTTTAAGTCTTTATCTACAAATCTATCCTAATTTCCTTAACCAGTCCTAGTTGGTGGAGCTGTGAGGCGTAAACCTTCCTCCCCCATCTCATTCTGTGGTAAATGCCTCTGTGCATAAAGCTTTTTCTATATTTTGAATCCCACCCCCCAACCCGGCCAAGTGTGCGATTATGAGTCAAAAGATGAGGACAACTTCCAAGCTCTTGACTTTGCCAAGCGGCTTCCAGAAAACGTTGTGCCGGTCGGCCCCTCCCACCAGCAGTGTGTGAACCTGCCAGTTTCACTGCACCTTCCCCAGCACCAAGTATTATAATTTTTAAAGATCCTTGATGATAAAGTAGGTTAAACAAAAAAAGGTAGTGCATTGCTGAAAAGCCCTTTGGTCCAAACATGTGATAAGCAGTTGTGTTTCTGTTGGGAATCGCTCATCCATGTCCTCCACCCATATAGGAAGTGGAACCTAAATGTTATTCTTATCCGTTTGCATGAGCACTGGAGATAGTGAGGGTATTTTTATCTGTGCGTCTCTTTCCTTTTTAGGTTGCATGAGCCCGAGAAGAACACTAGAGAAACAACCCAGGTACGGTGCTTGGTGAGATGCCCTTCCTGGGAAACAGGAACAGGCTGGGACAGACTCTCCCAGCTGGAGCAGCGGGAGGGGGGACTCAGGAAAGCAAGGATCCTCCACCCCTGGCACCCGCCCACCCTGGTGAAGGAGTCTTAATTTAGAACAGGATCTGCAACTCCTGTCAATGCAAGGAAATCATACCACCGAGAGTCTGTCCCCGCCTGTCTGACTCAGTGCCAAACACTGCACAGCTTAGAAGGGCACCGTCCACCATGTGTTCTGTCTAAACGGTGCCCTGGAGTCGGGCTTAGTGTTCATCACGCCATCCAGCCTCCGTGCACGTGCCTAGCCAGTCCTTCCACCAGGGGCACCCTTGCAGCCCTGTGCCTCTCACACGGGGTAACACGCAGCACTGCGCTACCTTTGCTGATGGGAAGACCCCATGTCATTAATGACCTCATGCAAGGGCACACTCCCTTGAGCTGGCACTTTCGCCCCAGCATCACTGCGAGAATTTCAAAGCACCATGGCTGGCCTGTTTCCGAGAACTCTGGCCCTGTCTGCACCGGCTGACGCTGTCGGACCTTGGAGGCAGAGGGCTCCTCTGAGCCTTGTAAGGAGACAGGCCCTACCCTGAACCTGGAATGAGAACATGGCAGCTGTCCTTGACATTTCCCTGGCAGTTGTCATCGTCATATCTGTAGTCTGTTGAAGAGAGTCAGGGCTGGTGAGAGGCATGGTGCTTCTAGGCCAAAACTCTCCTGACCCAGCACAGCCCCACCCCGCCCTTCCTGCCTCCAGCGGGTCCTGGGCATGAGCTCAGGTGGTGATTAGAAATCCAAGACCATTTCCAGTCATGGGACAGGAAGGCCTTCTCCCCCGTCATTTTACTTTCTGGGACTTTCAAAGTCGAAGTTCTTTCTGGAACTTTGCAGGGAAAGAATGACGGCGAAAAGAACACTGAAACTTGTACAGAATTCACAGTCAGTTGGGACTTCTGAGCACCTACTATGTGCCAGGCCCTGGGCAGTGAGCAAGGCTCTTGTGGAGCTTGCAGCCCTGTGACTAGGACTCCCAGTGCTGTGGGCCATCGGACCACAGCTTTAGAGGCCAGCAGACCTTGGCTCTTTTCTAGCTGTGTGACTTTGACCCAATTATTTAACTTCTCTGGCTCTCAAATTCTTCACCGTAAAATAGAGTAAATAATTCCTACCAAGCAGGGTTGTGATAGGGCCTAAATCGGGTGATCCACGTGAGAGCAGGGCGCCTGTCAGCTGTTGGGGACTGAGGTTATTTTTGTGCATCAGGTAGGATCATGGGTGTTGGTAGCTCCCCTCCACTTCTACAACGCAGGTGCCAGGCACAGAAGGAGCAAAGTATGTCATGCATGATGGGTAATTTCAAGGTGGCAGTTGTGGGTAATAAGATGAGCATGTGGGAGAGGTTCAGGTTTGCCAGGTGGCAGATGACAGCTGACACGTGCTGAACATATGTGCACTTGACACGAGCCAGGCTCCGTCCTAAGAGCTTTACCTGGACCATCTCATTGGATCCTCCCAGTGACCCTGGCAATAGATACTATTATTAGACCCACTTTACAGATAGGGAAACCAAGGCCTAGAGAGGCTAAGTGAACTGCCCAGTCCCTTAGCCAGAGAGAGCAGAACCAGGATTCACACTCCGACTTCTGCCTACAGAACATTTACCTCCTGTTCACTGCTGGCCTCATTCTCACACACCCCTGTCTTCTGTCCCCCAGTCCCCAGCTTCACCAGAAGCGGGGCTGAAACTGTTGCCATCCATTTATCCATCCACCACTCATTCATTCATTCATTTAACATCCATGGGGCTTCTTCTGTGTCAGCCTTGGTTTCTGCATTATAACAGATGCCTAGTGAATTTTTCTTGCATAAATGAGTAAATAAGTGAATGTCTGCATCCACTGGGGGGTCGGCATCTTCTCAGACCTCCAAACAGGCACAGACAGCCCTAGGTGGTGGGTGCTGTGATGCAGAAGCACAGACTGAGGAAGCACAGAGACGGACCCAGCTGAGAGGAGGGTCTTAGGATGAAATTGACAGGGTGGATTGGGTTTCATTACAAGAAGAAGGAGGGCTGGACACTCTAGGCAGAGGAAAGAGCATCGGGAAAGGCAGGCGAGGACTGCAGGAGGGGGTGACTTTGAAGCAGGGACGTGAGGCGACTACACTGACGGTTAGGAAGACCCTTCAGGCTGTGTGAGGAGGAGGCTGATTGGAAGGGCGAGGCTGGAGACAGGTGACCTTGGCCGGAGAAGAGGGGGCATGAACTAGGGCTGAGCCAGTGGAGGCCAAGAAGAGACAGAAGCAACCAGACTTGGTACTGAGGGTGAGTGAGTGGCTGGGGGCTCCAGAATGACCTTCTCTCCATCTCATTTAGATCCAGGACAACAACGACATCACATATGCAGACCTGAACCTGCCCAAGGGGAAGAAGTCCACCCCCAAGGCCGACGAACCCAACAACCACACGGAGTATGCCAGCATTCAGGCCCGCCCACCACCTGTGTCTGAGGACACCCTCACCTACGCCGACCTGGACATGGTCCACCTCAACCGGAACCCCAAGCAGCCAGCCCCCAAGCCTGAGCCATCCTACTCAGAGTACGCCAGTGTCCAGGTCCAGAGGAAGTGAACAGGGCCGTGGCCATCTCTAGGGTCTGTCCCCATGAGCCTTCCTGCCCCATTGCGGGCAGCCTTGATGAGGACAGCCAGCCCAGTTCCTGGAGGGCCAGGGTGGAACAGGACCCAGTGAGGGTAGCTCTTGTCTCCCCAACCCAGCTGGCTCTCCAGCATTTCCAGGGCAGCCATGGCCCCTCTTTGTGGCCACACATGGAGGCTGATGTTGCCAGACTAGGCAGGGAACCGACCTGGGGACTGGCCAGAGCCATCAGGGGTGCAAGAACTCTCACGCCTCTGTCCATCAACTGTGGGTCTTTGTCATGGTCTTGGAGACCACTGACTGCCTCCTTGACACTCTGCAGCCCGATCTTCCAGAGTGAGGAGGGAGAAAACCCACCTCCTCCTCCCAGCACCACCCACCTGGGGCTTTGGGGAAAGTTCTCCCTTTAGATCGAACTGCCCATCCATGGAGAAGAAGCTGGATGCGCATCCCGAGACTTGGTGCCGTGGCGGCCAGCAGTCCTGGCCTCCCCTCTCTGCACTGTCCAGCCACAAGCCCCGGGGAGGAGAGGACCGTCTGAGGAGCTCCTCCGCCACCAAGGACTGAGGGACAAAACGCCCCTCTTCTTCACGGCCCTCGAGACCTCGAGGACCTCCAACGGTGATACTCCACGTGGCCCCACCTCTCCCTTCCATACCTGAGCTCGCTTCCTTCAGCAAGCACTAACTCACAACCTCTCGCTGTGGACGCCTGTAAATTATTGAGAAATGTGAAATGTGCAATCTTGAAACTGAGGTGTTAGAAAATTTGATCTGTGGTGTTTTGTTCTGTATTTTTCTTAAAACAACAGCAGTGTTATCCTGGCTCTTTGTCATGTGTTGAAGTGCGTGGTTGGGTCTTGTGCAGTCTAAGGTTGAACGGTCGGTTGTTCTGGAGGGATTCTCTTACAGCGGAAACTGAGTCCCTCCCAGTCCCAGAGGCTTGAGGGTGGGGAAGAAGGTTCCAGGTTGGCTGCTCCATGGAGACACTTAGCCTTCTCTCCACGAGGCTGGTACTTCTGCCTTCCGAGCCCCCAGTGTGCTAAGTCTGAACCTGCCCGTGCTTCTCCAGGCTGCCTCCTTCTCCATCTGGCCAAGACCTAACGCCTCAGTCTGCTCACCTGTACAGAGGGGAGAGGAAAGATGCCATCCCTCCCCTCCATCGCTCACAAGCACTTTAGGGCCGTGCAGGGTAGGAAGCTGTGCCTGGCTGTTTTCCCCATTCCGGCTCTCTGAGCTCATCTCTGAAGGTGGAATCTTCCATTTCTGCTCCCAAACCCTGTCGAGATCAAACTGGAATAAATCAAAGACAGCCAGGAGGACTGGGCAGCTGTGAAGCCAGGAATGACCCACCTTCTGTCCCTCTGTCTCAAGAGGTTGGGCAGAGGCCGTGACCCTGTTATCCTCAGACCCCGCAACCCTCCAATTCAGTGTGGGGGCCTGGCTGGGCCCAGGGCAAGCAGGTGTTGCAAGCTCTGTTTATTCGGTCTTCACGTGTAACTGATCAGCTCTCAGAGCTGAGATGTGAATCTTCACTGCCCCCTGGGTCCAGCCATTTGATGCCCAAGGGATTCCTGGCTCAGGCTGTCAGAGCCAGAAGCTGAGCCATCCTGCCCATCAGCAGGTCCTCCAGGTGGAACTCCGGGAGCCGAGGGCAGACCCAGCTCTCTGGGGGACGGTGATCTGTTTTACATGATGGCATGCAGGAACTGGCTGAGCCAACAGGCCATGTGGGCAGCTCTGGCCCCACAAGCCAGAGTTTCTCTGTGGCATCTAGGAGCACAGTGGCCCAGCCACCTGGCTCGAGCTATTTCCAGATTCCAAAAGGTTGGCTTGTAAACCTTGGTCTCCCTCTCTTCTGCCCAGAGAGAGCACACGCATGTGAGCACACACACGCACACACACAGAATTTTGAAAAAATGTTTTCTTGGTGCCATTTTAATTTTATTTTATTTTGAATTTTGGAAGGGGAGTAAGGAATGAGGCCAAGGAAGTCACGTAGTTTAGCTTCAGCCTGGCAGCCTGGAGATTCCCATACCTTGTGAACCAAACCCCAGGAAAAGGAAGCAGTCGAAACAACAGTATGGAAGGAGCATGGTTTTGGGAGTTTATTTTCAAACTGCGGGGAAGGAAACAGGCCCTATTTTGTATATAGTTGCAACTTAAACTTTTTGGCTTGCAAAATATTTTTGTAATAAAGATTTCTGGGTAACAACGGCCCCTCTGGGTGTTGAGTGTCCTTGTCTCTGTGAGTTTGTCCCTGTGCCCACGAGCCTGGGAGAAGATCATGTGGGCCCCAGGGCTTGGAAGCGACTTCAGCGTTTGGTCCTCTCTTGGGTTTTATAGACACAAAGACTTTGTTTCCCCTGGCTCAGAGGGAGTCAGGGTAAGGCAACCCAAACACCTGCTTGAGCAGAATTCCAACAGAAAACCAAGTTTGAATCCCAGCTCTGCCACTTTGTAGCTGCGGGAACAAACCACTCACCTCTCTGAGACTCAGGCTGATCATTGGCACAATGGGGACCCCCCCCTCTAGGGTTAGTGTGGGGATTAAAGGGGCTAGGGTGCTCGGCACATGGCAGGCCTTCACTAAGCGTTGGGTCTTCCTGCCCTAAACATTGCACAGTGGGGTCTGGTCACCCCTCACCACCTGTGGGATCTTGGACAAGCAGGTCACCCTCTCGGGGCCCCACTTTCCTCCTCTACCAAATGTGGAAGCTAATGCTTGTCCTAGAATAACCCTGCCAGATGATTCATGTCTCGTGCTAGTATATAGTAGGTTCTCAATAAATGTTAGTTTCTTTATGTCTCCTCCATAAGAATATTAATAATATTAATGACAGTTATATAATGATGGCAACATAACATTCATAGTTAGTGCTTACTGTGTGTCGGCACTTGATTAACCCCTTTATACCTTACAACTCCAGGTAAATAATAGTACTGACCTTGTTTTATAGACAAGGCACAGAGAGGTGGTGTAACTTTTATGGGGTCACACAGCTGAGTGACGTTGCTGAGACTCAAACTCTAGCTGCCAGCTTCAGAGCCCAACTTCTAGCCACGAGTTAATATAAACACATTACGTATTGGCACCGACTATGCAAAATTATTAGCGGTAATAATAGCTAATGCCTGCTGTGGTGAGTAATATGCCAAGTGCTTTACAGTTATTAACTCATTTAATCCCCCAACCACAATGTGAGGTAGGAACTCTTATTATCCCTGTTTTACAGATGAGTCAACCAAGGCACAGAGAAGTTAAGTCATTTCCCTAATGCCCCATGGCAGAGCCCAAGTAGTCTGGCTCTTCCCCATTATGTTTTTTCTTTTTTTTTTTTTTGGCTGCGTCGGGTCTTTAGTTGTGGCACGCGGGATCTTTGTTAAGGCATGCAGGATCTTTCGTTGCGGCATACAGGCTTCTCTCTAGTTGTGGCGTGCGGGTTTTCTCCCCCTAGTTGTGGTGCACAGGCTCCAGGGCGCACGGGCTCTGCAGTTGGTGGCACATGGGCTCTCTCGTTGAGGTGTGTGAACTCAAGAGTTGTGTCTCGCAGGCTTAGTTGCCCCACGGCATGTGGGATCCTAGCTCCCTGACCAGGGATCGAACTCATATCCCCTGCGTTGTAAAGCAGATTCTTTACCACTGGACCACCAGGGAAGTCTCTCCATCATGTCTAATTCTCCTAACTGTCCAGTAGTGGTGGTGGCTGTGCCCATTTTGCAGAGAGAGACAGAAATTTGAGGCTCAGAAGTGCACATGACCTGGCTAATCTCACACAATGAATCTTTAGTCAAGCTGGGACTTGCACTTGGATCCACAAGCCCACCCGGGATCAGCCCTGAGCCCTTGGCCTGGTCCATGTGACCACGCAGGAGGCAAGGAGCTTCCTGCCGGGCTCAGAGAGGTCACCTGCCTCACCCGCCAGGACCTTGGCTGTGACAGAGAACTCAGCTCTCCTTCCTTGGCCCCAACTTGTGAAATACGTGTGCTGCTTGCAAGATGAGGTGTTCCAGGCATGAATACAGACTGAGCAGGTGGGGAAATGCCTTCGTTCTCTGGGAAGGCGGGAGTGGGGGCGCAGACTGCACATCCAGGCGAGGAGACCTGGGGATGTAATTCACGCAGCGCCTGGGCCTCGCTTCTCCACAGCCCGTATCTCTAGGGCTGAGGTTGGCAGGCGAAATCTAAGTTCATGGGACCCAAGTGACCCTCTCCCTCCTGCCGGGAAATAAGTTAAGCATTCGGCATTTATCAGGCACCTCCTCAGTGTTCCTTGCGCAAAGGAGAGCGATAGGACCCCCGCACCCCGCCCCCATCCCTGAGGACCCGTGCTCTCACCTTCTGCAGCCCCTGCCCACTTTACATTATAATCACGAAAATCTCTGCTCCTTCTCAAGGTTCTAATGCCCAACTGTAAAAGCGTCTGCGTCTTCTAGCATATTCACACCAGCCAAGATTCGATCCACATTAGTTTATTTTATTTAGTTTTAACATAAGCCCTTATACATATCAGAAAGTCTCCTAAACTCTGTACAAATATTAACTTATTTAATATCAGTTCACTCCAGCCTCTTAACACACCTGTAAGGTAGGTCCTAAGATTACCCCCGGTTTAACAGAGAAACTGAAGCACAGAGATTACGAATTTTGTTCAAGAGCCTCTGTCCATCTAGACAGTGGTGCCACCGTGGGTATGGGTGGGCACTGGATGGGCATGATGGGGACTGGGGGCTGCTGGGGAGACAGCAGTGGCCACATACACGGTTGGGGTGCACTGGGCTCTATTGGGAGCCAGGAAACATCATGCGGTCTCATCCCAAAGCGTCGGGGTGGTCTCGCTCCCCTGTCCGGTCACCAGCCAGCCAATGTACCCTTGGGCCTCCCCGGGGTTCAGCCTGCCACCACTGTGGCCCCCTCTGTCCCCCCCTTAACCATGGCACTGTGTTTGACTAGGATCTGGGTCTGTTTTCTGAATACAGGATTATAAAATTTTAAATGCTTTCCAAAGAGACATGTGCCCCAGATGTTCAAAAACAGGCAACAGCTTGGTGGCAGAGGTCAGAGGGGGGCTATCCTTGGAGGAAGTAGTGAAGGGGAGAAGGCCTAGGGGCCCTCTGGGGTGATGGGATGCTGTTTCCCCACCCAAGTGGTGGTTATGTGGGGACTTGCAGATATAAAAATCCATCAAGTACATACTCAATGTCTGCATTTCTCTGCATACAAGTTATACCTCAGAGTTTTAAGAAGACTGGTGCCCTGGCCCCCTGGGGATTCAACCCCACCCCCAACTTTGATGCCTGCCCCAACCTGACACTTTCTTAAGATGGAGTCCATGCCTTATCTTTTGTCCAGGAGCTCAGCCCAGGGCCTGGCCCAGGTGAGGGATTAGGGAGCGTTGCTGAATTCCCTTGAAAGATAACATCCAGGTGACCACAGCAGCACATGAAACAGTGACGAACCATTTATCTGTCATCACTTCGTCTACTGAGACTCCCTTAATAACCCCCCTCCTTCCCTCCTCACCCTGAGCCCAAACCCCTCCTCTCTCCACCCAGGGGTGTCAAGACAGCTGTGCAGTCCTCACCCTGTGACCTTGGGCAAATGGCTTCGCCTCTGAGCCTCCATTTGGTCACCTGTGAGATGGGGGAGTAGTAGTCTTCAGCTCAGGGGGCTCTAGTGAAGGTTAGATAGAGAATAGATCAGCCCCTTGCAACAGTGTGGTGCAGATGGCAGTCAACACACACACATATTCACACACGCTCACACGCACACTCACACACATATACCTTCACACACATTCACACCCACACACACATTCACACCCCCACTCTCACATGCCCCACACACACACAGATTCACACACATTTATACACACAATCTCACACACACTAACACACACACACACATACACACACACACACACACACCAAGGCCAGGTTCTCAGAGGAGCTCAACAATGGTGGCTCTCCTCTCCTGGCTGAAATGATTTTATCAAGTCCCTCCCTCCCTCATTAGCCTAGGATGGCTCCCTCTTACCAACTTCGGGGAATCCAACACCCCAGCCTGGTTTCCAGGGTCTCTTCCTTACACCCTACCTGGTCTATTTAAGGACACTTCCTGCTCCTCCCCAGCCCAGACTGGACTCTGTGGCCAGGCTGGTCTCCCTGTCCCAACAAATACCAGATGGAGCTGCCTCTGGCTGCCCTGGCCCCACAGAGAGTCACCTTCCCTTCCTCCAGTGACTAAGTACCACCCCCAACCAGACCATGAGCTCCCCACACCAGATCTTCATTTCCTACCTTTGGGATGCAGCCCGTGGGAGAAGGGGGACTGAAGCCCACAGGATTGCAGGGAACTGAATTCTGTATTTCACTGAAACTTTACTTCCTTTGCAGATGGGTGCTATGATGCCCATTTCACAGATAAGAAAATTGAGGCTCAGAGAAGTGAAGAGATAAGGTCAAGATCACTCATTCAGCCAATAATTATTTCTCAGGCTGTGAACCTGGCCCTGTGCAAAATTCTGAGGATACAATGTTGACAAAAGATGACCACACCCATGTGAGCCCACGAAGGGTGAGGGAGCCAGAGCTCCTAGTAATAATCCCAACACTGCATGAGCACCACTAGAACAAGGGGGTGTCAACTTGACATTTCAGTAAATGATAAAACATGACAAGTACAGAATAGCAAAGTCAAGTTCGGGTATATACCCCACAAAACTAACTAATTCTTTAGTGGGCCTTTTAAACAATGCCCCAGTATGGCAACAAAAGGAAGTGCCACCTTCTTTGCCTTATTTCTGAGTTTTGGACACTTTTTCCTATTAGGAGAAAGTACACAGGCCTCACTCAACCTGCATAGGGCAGAGAGGCTTCCTGGAGGGGTAATTCCTGAGCTGAGCCCTAAAGGATGAATAAGAATGAGCCAGAGAAAGAGGGTGTGGAGGTGCCAGTGCAGGCTCTGCCTTCCCTGTGGGGGCTGGCCCTGTGTTACTCTCCCCATCACCCCCTCCACTGGCAACTCCAGCCTCCCGACACTTCCTGGCAGGAACCACGGGGCCTTTGCACATGCTGTTCCCCCTGCCGGGAACACTTGCTATGTCTTTCCGGCTTGTGCTCCGAATCAAAGATGGGCTGAGTTCCTTTGTTGAACACCATGGTAACAACCTGTCCAGAATTTCTCCGTTGCAGCCCTGGTCACAATTTGTAAGTATACATTGACCTTGTGATGACTTAACACCCCTCTCCTCCACTGCACTGGGAGCTGCCTCAGGGCAAGGGGGTGTCAGCTTTGCTTACTAATGTAACTCCTGTGCTCAGCTCACAGGCTGTGTCCAATAAATATTTGTTGGATGGATGGGAGGAGGGATGGAAGGATGGGAAGATGGAGGGAAGATGAATGGATGGATGGATAGATGCATGGGAGGATGGATGTCTGGATAGGAAGGAAAGAAGGATGGAAGGAAGGGATGGAGGGAGGGAAGAAAGGTGGGGAAAGAAGAGCATGCACAAAGGCCCCGAAATTGGAAACTGCACGGCATCTTAGGAGAACTAAAAGTGCCCCAGCTGGCAGGTTTGGAACTAGGACTCAAACCCCAGTCCGTCTGACTTTCCCAATGAGTCACTCTGCCTCTCATCATGATCCTGGGTTCAGAGCAATCTCTTCTTAAAAAATTGATGCACTCTCCCCAACAGGCAAGGAGCCAGTGACCCTTGTCTGAGCCTTTGATGCCTCATCTGGGGAAACTGGTACCAAACTTAGAAAACAGAATGAGAGATTGCAAGGTCTTTCTCTACCCTGAAATTGCGCAACCCAAGCACAGCTGGCAAATGGCCCGACTTGGAGAGCTGGTGGGGCTTGGCCGCTCCGCAGACGTGTCCTCCTGGCCCCACTTCAAGGACAACAGGCCAAACCTTCGTGGTGGAAGGGGCTGTTCCCAGGCGCCAGGGCCTCCTGCCCCCGCAGGCCCGCTCGGGGCAGGGTCAGCTGGTGTGGCAGCCGGCCGCGTGGATCTGGGCCACAGGCCTGTCTCCAGAGTGAGGCCGGGTGAGAGTTTAATGGTGAGAAGGCGATGGCCTGACTGCGGCTGTCGGCTCCGTCCTGCCCTGGCTCCTTCCGTGCCAGTAAATGGAACCCATGCACATGCAGATGAAGGCATTACCGCTAATATTATGTGCGAGATGCAAAGGCTCTTGGGCAGCCCGGCCGGGAGCTGCCATTACCACAAGACCTTTCACTGGAAAATTTTTCTTGGGGCAATTAAATCTTCAGCTGTCTCCTCGCAGGGAGTGCCAGCTTGCATTTTAATTATCCTTGAAAGAGAGAAGTAGGGGAAAGGACACAAGGAGAAGAATTAAAAAATAACAGTCTGCTTTATAAACACAGCCATCATCTCACGGCTGTGCATCTATTCAGAGGGTCCTCCCCAGTCGACCCCGCAAAGCCCTTGACCCTCTGGGCTCCAGGCTCCCGGTGACGTTGGAAGGGCCCCTCTCTGGGGACCAGGGGGAGGTGGTGGGAGAGCATGGCTTGAGTGCAGGATGCAGGGTCCTCTGTGCGGGGATCGGTGATGCGGCCACACTACTCAGTGTCCTGTTTCTCCTTCAGTGCATTTTATGAGGTGGAAATTATTAACCTCATTTCACAGAAGAGGAAACTGAGACTGAGAAAATCACTGGTAATAACATGAGTTACAGCAATAAAAAGGAACAAACTACCGATATACACAATAGCATGGATGAAAACACATTGAGAAAAGGGAGCCAGAGGCTGGAGCACACACTGTAAGACTTCATTTATACAAAGTTCCAGAACCATCAAAACTGAGCTATGGAGACAGAGAGCAGACAAGTAGGGGCCAGGGGAGAGGGGGTTGACCGAATGGGCAGAGGGAACATTTGCGGAGGTGGGATTGTCCTTTGATTGAGGTTGTGCTTACATAGGTGTATATATATCCATCAAAACTCATCAAATCGTATTCTTCAGATGAATGCCTTTTATTGTTTGTAAGTTACACCTTAATAAAGTTGATTTAATAATAATAATAAAATAATACTTGTTAATATTTATCTAGACTTTACTCTGTGCCTTGCCTTATTGTAAGTGCTTGCCACGTGCTGAGCCATTTATCCTTCACACTGATCTGTGATGTAGGCACAGCAAGGGCCTCATTTCCCAGATGAGGAAACTGAGGCACAGAGACGTTCAGAAACTTTCCTCAGTTGATGTGGCTAGTAAGAAGAGGCAGAGCCTGGGTTCAAACCCAGAAAAGCTGGCTCTGGAGCCTTATCGCCTTGAAAGCAAAGTTCAAAGTTACCCAACTAGTTCTAGAAGCAGGATTAAATCCCAGGGCCTTCAGCTTGTGCACTGGCACCAACCATACTGGTGTCCTTGGTCTTCCCTGAATTTGCCACACGTGCTTCTACTTCAGGGTTGTTGCCCTTAGTGTTCCTTCTGATTGGAACGCTCATTATTTCCTCCCAGTCTGTGTCCAAATGTCACTATATCAGAAAGACCTTTCTTTATTCTTTGACAGATGCCAAAACATGTAAAGACGTCCCGAAAATTTATCTATTGATGACAACATTTTTTTAGGTATTATGTTGTATATGCATTTTTGGAAAGTGAAAGGAAAAATTAAACTCTGTATTGTAGTTTAAGCAATTAAAAATAACTATCTTTTATAAAGTTCAGTTATGCTAGGTGAATAAGTTTTAAAGATCTGCTGTACAACGTAGTGCCAGTTGTTAACAGTATGGTATTGTGCACTCCAAAAAAACAAAAGGACACAAGGGAACTTTGGAAGGTGTTGCATATGTCTATTATGTTGATCGTGGTGATGGTATCACGGGTGTTCGCACATGTCCAAACTCATCAAATTGCACACATTAAATACGTGCATTTCTTTGTATATCAATTAGACTTCAATAAATCTGTTAAAAATAAATAAATAAATAAATCCCAGGGCCTTTCCAACATGACAAAACTGGCGGAAGGGGGCAATCCATTCATTCCAGAAATATTTACTCAGCACTTACTGCAAGTCATACTGTGTACACAGAGAGAGCAACTGACAAGGTCCCAGGCCTTTGCGGGAAATGGAGGGAGGCATGGGGGAATCACCAAATAATCACAAAAATAGACGTGAATTTGCAGCTCAGAGGGGAGGTGCAGGAAACCAAATGCACAGTCCAGACTGGGAGCTGCCCACGAGCACTCCCTCACCCATTTGTGCAGAAGCATCTCTGCCTGGCAGGCACCAAAGGCCTGAGCCACCTGCTCCTAACTTGACTTCCCTTCCAAGCTGTGTATTCCGCTGAGGCAGGACAAGTTTTAGAGTCACATCTTTCAAGAGATGCGGCAAAGGCCCTTTGAAATTGCCTGCCCTGCTCTTAGCACCTTGTGCCCAGAGCTCAGCTATGTCAAGAATGACCCCTGCGCCACCCAGGGAGTCACATTCCTGCACAGTGGGAGCAGCTCGATGGGCGACAGCTGGGAGCCCTGGGGCCCCATGTGGACAATGGCCTTAAACCAAGTACCCAGGCCCTGGGGAGACCCTGGGTGGCCTTGGATGCAGGAAATGGAACAAAGCTTTCAGGCAGCCAAGGTCAGGTCTGCTTCCCCAAACATTCATAACCTTTGCTGTGAGCTACCATATCTTGAGGCCCCGAGCTGGGCACTCTGGCGACATTATCCAATTTATCCTTCTCAGTAGCTCTGGCCCACCACCCTGGGTTCCCAGGTGAGCACCAAGAAGGGAGCTGACTTGCCTGAGATCACACAGTGCCCTAAGAAAAGCATTGACGTCTGGACTCTTCGCCTGACATCCCAGGGCCTCCTGAACCTCAATTCACCCCTCTCCACCCCCTGAAATAATCACTCTACACCCATTTAGTGAATATATTTTTGGAAGTCAGACTCTGGATTCATTTTCTGGCTCTCGACTTTCCAGCTGTGTGATCTTGGGCAAGTTTCCTGACCTCTCTGTGAAAGTTTCCTCCTCTATAGAACGGTGCCTAAAACTGTGCCTACCCCAAAGTGTTGCTGTGATGATCATATGAGACAAGACAATGTAAAAATGGGTATAACGGGCCCAGATGACCATTAGCCCTCAAAAACTGGGAGCTATTCTTATTGTATAGGCTACTTTTTATTTTTTACATAAATGGGTTCATATCCAACTACTTTATACACTTGGGGCAGGCACCTTTCCAGGTAACACATAGAGATCTACTTCCTTATTGTAAAAACTTCATAGTGTTCTTTTTATTTTTTTTTGAATTTTATTTATTTTTTATACAGCAGGTTCTTATTACTTATCTATTTTATACATATTAGTGAATACATGTAAATTCCAATCTCCTAATTCATCCCACCACCACCAACCCCCCTACCCCACTTTCCCTCCTTGGTGTCCATACGTTTGTTCTCTACATCTGTGTTTCTATTTCTGCCCTGCAAACTGGTTCATCTGTACCATTTTTCTAGATTCCACATATATGCGTTAATGTACGATATTTGTTTTTCTCTTTCTGACTTACTTCACTCTGTATGACAGTCTCTAAGTCCATCCACGTCTCTATAAATGACCCAATTTCATTCCTTTTTATGGCTGAGTAATATTCCATTGTATATACGTACCACATCTTCTTTATCCATTCATCTGTCGATGGGCATTTAGGTTGCTTCCATGACGTGGCTATTGTAAATAGTGCTGCAATGAACATTGGGGTGCATGTGTCTATTTTTTTTAACATCTTTATTGGAGTATAATTGCTTTACAATGTTGTGTTAGTTTCTGCTGTATAACAAAGTGAATCAGCTATATATATACATATATCTCCATAACCCCTCCCTCTTGCGTCTCCCTCCCACCATCCTTATCCCACCTCTCTAGGTGGTCACAAAGCACTGAGCTGATCTCCCTGTGCTATGCAGCTGCTTCCCACTAGCTATCTATTTTACATTTGGTAGTGTATATATGTCCATGCCACTCTCTCACTTCTTTGTTTTTTTTAAAAATTATTTTATTTATTTATTCATTTTTGGCTGCGTTGGGTCTTCGTTGCTGCACGCGGGCTTTCTCTAGTTGCAGCAAGCGTGAGCTACTCTTCATTGCAGTGTGCAGGCTTCTCATTACGGTGGCTTCTCTTGTTGCAGAGCACGGGCTCTAGGCACATGGGCTTCAGTAGTTGTGGCATGCAGGCTCAGTAGTTGTGGCGCACGGGCTCTAGAGTGCAGGCTCAGTAGTTGTGGTGCACAGGCTTAGTTGCTCCGTGGCATGTGGGATCTTTCCGGACCAGGGCTCGAACCCGTATCCCCTGCATTGGCAGGCGGATTCTTAACCACTGCGCCACTAGGCAAGCCCTCACTCTCTCACTTCTTCCCAGCTTACCCTTCCCCCTCCCCATATCCTCAAGTCCATTCTCTAGGTCTGTGTCTTTATTCCTGTCCTGCAACTAGGTTCATCAGAACCATTTTCTTTTTGTTTTTTTAGATTCCATATATATGTGTTACCATATGGTATTTGTTTTTCTCTCTCTTTTTTTCTTAAGGAATCAATCTTTTTCTCTTTCTGACTTACTTCACTCTGTATGGCAGACTCTAGGTGCATCCACCTCACTACAAATAACTCAATTTCGTTTCTTTTTATGGCTGAGTAATATTCCATTGTATATATGTACCACATCTTCTTTCTACATTCATCTGTCAATGGACGCTTAGGTTGCTTCCATGTCCTGGCTATTGTAAATAGTGCTGCAGTGAACATTGTGGTACATGTCCCTTTTTGAATTATGGTTTTCTCAGGGTATATGCCCAGTAGTGGGATTGCTGGGTCATATGGTAGTTCTATTTTTAGGTTTTATTAAGGAACCTCCATACTGTTCTCCATAGTGGCTGTATCAATTTACATTCCCACCAACAGGGCAAGAGGGTTCCGTTTCCTCCACACCCTCTCCAGCATTTATTGTTTGTAGATTTTTTGATGATGGCCATTCTGACTGGTGTGAGGTGATATCTCATTGTAGTTTTGATTTGCATTTCTTTAATAATTAGTGATGTTGAACATCTTTTCATGTGCCTCTTGGCCATCTGTATGTCTTCTTTGGAGAAATGTCTATTTAGGTCTTCTGCTCATTTTTGGATTGTGTTTTTTTTTTTTAATATTGAGCTGCATGAGTTGTTTATATATCTTAGAGGTTAATCCTTTGTCCACTGATTTGCTTGCAAATATTATCTCCCATTCTGAGGGCTGTCTTTTCATCTTGTTTATAGTTTCCTTTGCTGTGCAAAAGCTTTTAAGTTTCATTAGGTCCCATTTGTTCATATTTCCATTACTCTAGGAGGTGGATCAAAATAGATCTTGCTGTGATTTATGTCAAAGAGTGTTCCTCCTATATTTTTCTCTAAGAGTTCTATAGTGTCTGGTCTTACGTTTAGGTCTCTAATCCATTTTGAGTTTATTTTTCTTTATGCTGTTAGGGAGTGTTCTAATTTCATTCTTTTACATGTAGCTGTCCAATTTTCCCAGCACCACTTATTGAAGAGGCTGTCTTTTCTCCATTGTATATCCTTGCCTCCTTTGGTAAGAATATACAACTAATTATAGTTGGATAGCTGAGCATAGGTGCATGGGTTTATCTCTGGGCTTTCTATCCTGTTCCATTGATCTATATTTCTCTTCTTCTGCAAGTATCATACTGTCTTAATTACTGTAGCTTTATTGTAGAGTCTGAAGTCAGGGAGTCTGATTCCTCCTGCTCCGTTTTTTTCCCTCAAGATTGCTTTGGCTATTTGGGGTCTTTTGTGTCTCCATACAAATTTTAAGATTTTTTGTTCTAGTTCTGTGAAAATTGCCATTGGTAATTTGTAAGGGATTGCACTGAACTTGTAGATTGCTTTGGGTAGTATAATCATTTTCACAATATTGATTCTTTCAATCCAAAAACATGGTATATCTCTCCAACTGTTTCTGTCATCTTTGATTTCTTTCATCAGTGTCGTATAGTTTTCTGAGTACAGGTCTTTTACCTCCTTAGGTAGGTTTATTCCTAGGTATTTTATTCTGTTTCTTGTAATGGTGAATGGGATTGTTCCCTTAATTTCTCTTTCTGATTTTTCGTTGTTAGTGTATAGGAATGCAAGAGATTTCTGTGCATTAATTTTGTATCCTGCAGCTTTACCAAATTCACTGATTAGCTCTAGTAGTTTTCTGGTGGCATCTTTAGGATTATCTGTGTATAGTATCATGTCATCAGCAAACAGTGACAGTTTTACTTCTTCTTTTCCAATTTCTATTCCTTTTATTTCTTTTTCTTCTCTGATTGCTGTGGCTAGGACTTCCAAAACTATGTTGAATAACAGTGGCAAGAGTGGACATCCTTGTCTTGTTCCTGACCTTAGAGGAAATGCTTTCAGTTTTTCACCATTGAGAATGACGTTTCCTGTGGGTTTGTCGTATATGGCCTTTATTATTGAGGTAGTTTCCCTGTATGCTCACTCTCTGGAGAGTTTTTATCATAGATGGGTTTTGAATTTTTTCAAAAGCTTTTTATGCATCTATTGAGATGATCATATGGTTTTTATTCGTCAGTTTGTTAATATGGTGTATCACATTGATTGATTTGTGTATATTGAAGAATTCTTGCATCCCTGGGATAAATCCCACTTGATCATGGTGTATGATCCTTTCAATGTGCTCTTGGATTCTGTTTGCTAGTATTTTGTTGAGGATTTTTGCATCTATATTCATCATTGATATTGGTCTGTAATTTTCTTTTTTTGTGGTATCTTTGTCTGGTTTTGGTATCAGAGTGATGGTGACCTCATAGAATGAGTTTGGGAGTGTTCCTTCCTCTGCAGATTTTTGGAAGACTTTGAGAAGGATGGGTGTTAGCTCTTCTCTAAATGTTTGATAGAATTCACCTGTGAAGCCATCTGGTCCTGGACTTTTGTTTGTTGGAAGATTTTTAATCACAGTTTCAATTTTTAATCACAGTTTCAATTTCATTATTTGTGGTCTGTTCATATTTTCTATTTCTTCCTGGTTCAGTCTTGGAAGTTTATACCTTTCTAAGAATTTGTCCATTTCTTCCAGGTTGTCCATTTTATTGTCATAGAGTTGCTTACAGTAGTCTCTTATGGTGCTTTGTATTTCTGCAGTGTCCATTGTAACTTTTTTTCATTTCTAATTTTATTGATTTGAGTCCTCTCCCTCTTTTTCTTGACAGCTAAAAGATTTATCAATTTTGTTTATCTTCTCAAAGAACCAGCTTTTAGTTTTATTGATCTTTACTATTGTTTTCTTTGTTTCTATTTCATTTATTTCCGCTCTGATCTTTATGATTTCTTTCCTTCTGTTAACTTTGCGTTTTGTTTGTTATTCTTTCTCTAGCTCCTTTAGATGTAAGGTTAGATTGTTTATTTGAGATTTTTCTTGTTTCTTTTTTTTTATATAAATTAATTTATTTTTGGCTGCATTGGGTCTTTGTTGTCACGTGCAGGCTTTTCTCTAGTTGTGGCGAGCAGGGGCTACTCTTCGTTGCGGTGTATAGGCTTCTCATTGTGGTAGTCTCTCTTGTTGCAGAGCATGGGCTCTAGTCACAGAGGCTTCAGTAGTTGTGGCACGCAGGCTCTGGAGCCCAGGCTCTGTAGTTGTGGCACATGGGCTTAGTTGCTCCATAGCATGTGGGATCTTCCCAGACCAGGGCTTGAACCCATGTCCTCTGCATTGGCAGGCAGATTCTTAAGCACTGTGCCACCAGGCAAGCCCCTCTTATTTCTTGAGGTAGGATTGTATTGCTATAAACTTCCCTCTTAGAACTGCTTTTACTGCATCCCATAGGTTTTGGATCGTCATGTTTTCATTGCCATTTTTCTCTAGGTATTTTTTGATTTCCTCTTTGATTTCTTCAGTGATCTCTTGGTTATTTAATAATGTATTGTTTAGCCTCCATGTGTTTGACGTTTTTTTCTCTGTAATTTATTTCTAATCTCATAGCATTGTGGTCGGAAAAGATGCTTGATATGATTTCATTTTTCTTAAATTTACCAAGGCTTGATTTGTGACACAGGATGTGATCTATCCTGGAGAATGTTCCATGTGCACTTGAGAAGAAACTGTAATCTGCTGTTTTGGGGTGGAATGTCCAATAAATATCAATTAAATCTATCTGGTCTATTGTGTCATTTAAACCTTGTGTTTCCTTATTAATTTTCTGTCTGGATGATCTGTCCATTGGTGTAAGTGAGGTGTTAAAGTCCCCCACTATTATTGTGTTACTGTCGATTTCCTCTTTTAGAGCTGTTAGCAGTTGCCTTATTTATTGAGGTGCTCCTATGTTGGATGCATATATATTTATAATTGTTATACCCTCTTCTTGGATTGATCCCTTGATCATTATGTAGTGTCCTTCCTTGTCTCTTTATTTTAAAGTCTATTTTATCTGATATGAGTATTGCTACTCCAGCTTTCTTTTGATTTCCATTTGCATGGAATATCTTTTTCCATCCCCTCACTTTCAGTCTGTATGTGTCCCTAGGTCTGAAGTGGGTCTCTTGTAGACAACATATATATGGGTCTTCTCTTTGTATTCATTCAGCAAGCCTGTGTCTTTTGGTTGGAGCATTTAATGCATGCACATTTAAGGTAATTATCGATAGGTATGTTCCTATTGCCATTTTCTTAATTTCCTGAGGTTTGTTTTTGTAGGTCCTTTTCTTCTCTTGTGTTTCCCACTTAGAGAAGTTCCTTTAGCATTTGTTGTAGAGCTGGTTTGGTGGTGCTGAAATCTCTTAGCTTTTGCTTGTCTGTAAAGCTTTTGATTTCTCCATCGAACCTGAATGAAACCCTTGCTGGGTAGAGTAATCTTGGTTGTAGGTTCTTCGTTTTCATCACTTTAAGTATATCACACCACTCCCTTCTGGCTTGTAGAGTTTCTGCTGAGAAATCAGCTGTTAATCTTCTGGGGGTTCCCTTGTATGTTACTTGTCGTTTTTCCCTTGTTGTTTTTAATAATTTTTCTTTGTCTTTAATTTTTGTCAATTTGACCACTTTGTGTCTCAGCGTGTTTCTCCTTGGGTTTATCTTTCCTGGGACTCTCTGTGCATCCTGGACTTGGGTGGCTATTTCCTTTCCCATGTTAGGGAAGTTTTCAACTATAATCTCTTCAAATATTTTCTCAGGTCCTTTCTCTCTCTCTTCTCCTTTATAATGTGAATGTTGTTGCATTTAATGTGTCCCAGAGGTCTCTTAGGCTGTCTTCATTTCTTTTCATTCTTTTTTCTTTATTCTGTTCCATGGCAGTGAATTCCACCATTCTGTCTTCCAGGTCACTTATCTGTTCTTCTGCCTCAGTTATTCTGCTATTGATTCCTTCTAGTGTAGTTTTCATTTCAGTTATTGTATTGTTCATCTCTGTTTGTCTGTTCTTTAATTCTTCTAGATCTTTGTTAAACATTTCTTGCATCTTCTCGATCTTTGCCTCCATTGTTTTTCCGAGGTCCTGGATCATCTTCACTATCATTATTCTGAATTCTTTTTCTGGAAGGTTGCCTATCTCCACTTCATTTAGTTGTTTTTCTGGGGTTTTATCTTGTTCCTTCATCTGGTACATAGCCCTCTGCCTTTTCATCTTGTCCATCTTTCTGTGAATGTGGTTTTTGTTCCACAGGCTGCAGGATTGTAGTGCTTCTTGCTTCCGCTGTCTGTCCACTGGTGGTTGAGGCTATCTAAGAGGCTTGTGCAAGTTTCCTGATGGGAGGGACTGGTGGTGGGTAGAGCTGGCTGTTGCTCTGGTGGGCAGAGCTCAGTAAATCTTTAATCCATTTCTCTGCTGATGGGTGGGGTTGAGTTCCCTCCCTGTTGCTTGTTTGGCCTGAGGTAACCCAGCACTGGAGCCTAGAGGCTCTTTGGTGTGGCTAATGGCAGACTCCGGGAGGGCTCATGCCAAGGAGTACTTCCCAGAACTTCTGCTGCCAGTGTCTCAGTCCCCGTGGTGAGCCACAGCTGCCCCCGGCCTCTGCAGGAGACCCTCCAACACTAGCAGGTAGGTCTGGTTCAGTCTCCTATGGGGTCACTGCTCCTTCCCCCTGGGTCCTTATGCACACACTATTTTGTGTGTGCCCTCCAAGAGTGGAGTCTCTGTTTCCCCCAGTCCTGTTGATGTCCTGCAATGAAATCCCGCTAGCCTTCAAAATCCGATTCTCTGGGAATTCTTCCTCCTGTTGCCAGACCCCCAGGTTGGAAAGCCTGATGTGGGGCTCAGAACCTTCACTCCAGTAGGTGGCCTTCTGTGGTATAATTGTTCTTCAGTTTGTGAGTCACCGACCCAGCAGTTATAGGATTTGATTTTATTGTGATTGTGCCCCTCCTACCATCTCATTGCAGCGTCTTCTTTGTCTTTGGATGTGGGGTATCTTTTTTGGTGAGTTCCAGTGTCTTCCTGTCGATGATTGTTCAGCAGTTAGTTGTGATTCCAGTGCTCTCGCAAGAGGGAGTGAGTGCACGTCCTTCTACTCCACCATCTTCTTCTTGCCTTCATAGTGTTCTTATACTCATACATTTGTTCATTCATTCATTCACTTGTCAAACATATGTATCTCAGCAGCTTCTATGCACCAGGCAAGGGCACACAACGCATTAAGTCCTTGCTCTCAGTTCTAGTGGGAGAGACAATTAGCAAGCATACAAATGAATAATCGAGATCATTTCACCTTATGCCGAGTGCTATGGAGAAAGTAAGATGGGGCAAAGTGGTGGAGAGACACTGTATGGAGAACGGAAAACTAGACACAGTGCTCTAACTTCCTAAGGATATGGCATTTATACTGCCACCAGCAGAAAAAGAAGGGGGAAGGTAAGTAAAACCCTAGGCTAAAATATTCCAGGCAGAGGGATCAACAAGGGCAAAGGCAGTGAGGGTTGAGCTCCGTGTGGTCTGGCTGGAGAAAATGAGCATGTTGAAATAATGGTGGAAAGCGAGGCTGGCACCCAGGAAGTAGGGACTGTAGACCCTGGTGGGGAGCTAGGATTTTATCCTGAGGGAAACAAGAAGCCAGTGAGTAGAGCAGAGGAGCAGCCTGCTCTAATATGCATTTTTACAAACCACTCTGGCTGCTGGAAAGGAAATGAATAGGAGGGGCACTAACAGAAGAAGGAGGAAGGTCACAAATTCCTCACTGATGGAGGCTTGGGCTGTTTCTATTTTTTCCCTACTTGCAAACAGTTTTGCAATAAACATCATTGCACAGAAATTCCTAGAAGTGGGATGGCCAGATCTGACACATGGACACTGTTATCGTATCCAGATTGCCACATCACCCTCCATGTCACTCCTTTCAGACACACAGGAGTCCCAGTTTCCACTGGAAACTTTCTCCACCTGCTTTGCTCCTGGAAACACTTCCCCCAACCTCTCCAGCCCTGGCACAAAACCCACCAGTCTCATGCATTTATATTTCTTGTTGCAATCTGGAATTACAAGTTGCTAAGAAGAAAATCTCAGAATGAGGCTAAGTGGCTAAAAAGACTGCCAAGGGGCTCCCTTTTCCAGTGGGAGACAGAGAGAAGTCTTTACACCGCGCCCCCCCCCCAACAAAGAGGACCAATTTACCCCTATTCTTTCAACCACAGGAATTTGCCTTTTTTTTTTTTTCTGCTCAGCTGTGAAAATAAGGCACGGCACCGTGATGGCAGTGGAAGCAGGCCCTGAGGTTACAAATGATGAAGGGCCAGTTGGAAAACCTTTCTCCCTACCACTCTCTGGGCACCAAGAATGGAGAGAGCTGCTATCCTCTGAGCCCTCTGCCTCCCACCCTTCCCAGCCCCAACCAGGCTTCCCCAGCTCACACCTTATCCGTGTGCCCTGGTGGCGGTCACCACCTGCTGGCCGGACTCCTGGCTTCCGTTCCACTCCAGCTCCACTGCCAAACTTTCCTTTTCATAAGTGACCTTTTTAAAGAAAGTGTTTTCTTTTCATAAGCAGTCACAGCATCTGCAGTAGCGTTGAAGCATAATTTTACTCTCTTCTCATCACTTAAGGCTTACCTGTGTTGTTTATTTGGGGGAAGGGGAAGGGCTGCTAAGATCTGAAAGATTCATAGCTAGTGCGCATGCTGCGTTTGATTTTAACCTTGACATTTGGAGATGCTTTTGAAGATGTTATCTTTCCAAGGCTGACCTAGTGAGTTACTTAATTAAGAGAGGATTTTGCAACAGAATGTTTCTTAATATTTTAAGACAAGGGATTTTTTTTCCATAACAAAATAGACGGACAGTAAACTCTTTGACACAGGCAGTCATTATTATTCACCAACTAATTAGGAGGTGTCAGCTGTCAGACTGGACTCATTGTCTCACTTTATCTTCTCAGCAGCTCTATAAGGGAGGTAAGAGTTTTGTATACATTTTACAGGTGAGGAAACTGAGGCATCAAGAATTTAACTTGCCCAAAGTTACAGAGCTAGTCAAGGGCAGAACTGGGATGCAAACCCAGTACTCCCTTCCTTCCTAATTGTGGTTTTCGCCAGCCCCAGGGCCTTGAACTGTGTCATCCTAGCAAAGCTGGATCTGTGTGTCCCAGAATTCCTCTCCCGTATGGTTCTGGGTTGACGTTGGCCACAGAAGACATTCTGTTCAAGGTTTCAAAGGCACATGTGAAGAAGCCACCATCATGTGACACTCTGGAGTCATTGCACGGTGCCGGGGAGAGTGGCCGCCCCACATGTTGTTGATGACCTGCTGCTCATCTTTTGCTGTAGGGGGGTCGGGGGCAGCGCTCAGAACCGCAGACCCTGCAGCTCCCAACAGACCTCGCTGAGCGTCCGGAGCCCTGGGCGCGGTGTGCATGCAGCCCCATGGGCAAGGGCACCGGCTCTCCCTGCAGGTCACTGCGGCATTGAGGTTGGGGTGGGGACAGAGAGAAGCAGGTTCCGGTTTATCCCCGCTCTCCTCTCCACAGCAGCTCTCCTTCCTGCCTGCTGGTCCAGAGAAACTTCAGCTGCCACTAGGTGCAGAGGCGGCACCCTGCACAGACGCCCTGCCAGCTCCCACACTGCGTGAGGTCACAGCCCTGTGATGGTTCCCTCCTTCTGGATCACTTGTAAAGGCTCTTCTCTGATGAGACCCTGACTGATGCACAGGGGGTTGAATTTTATTTGGAAAGTGGCTTGCTCCCTTCCTCCTTAATTTCACAAATTTAGCAAATAAAAATACAGAAATCCCAATTAAATTTGAATTTCACACACAAAAATGAATACCTTTTTTAGTGTAAGTATATCTCATGCAATATTTGGGACATGCTTTTCCTTTTTATGTTTATTTATCTATTTATTTATTTATTTATTTTCTTATTAGTCATCCATTTTATACAAATCAGTGTATACATGTCAAACCCAATGTCCCAATTCATCACACCATCACCACCCCCAGCCCCTGCCGCTTTCCCCCCTTGGTGTCCATACGTTTGTTCTCTACTTCTGTGTCTCAATTTCTGCTCTGCAAACCAGTTCATCTGTACCATTTTCTAGGTTCCACATATATGCCTTAATATACGATATTTGTTTTTCTCTTTCTGACTTACTTCACTCTGTGTGACACTCTCTAGATGCATCCACATCTCTACAAATAACCCAAGTTCGTTCCTTTTAATGGCTGAGCAATATTCCATTGTATATATGTACCATATCTTCTTTATCCATTCGTCTGTCGATGGGCATTTAGGTTGCTTCCATGACCTGGCTATTGTAAACAGTGCTGCAATGAACATTAGGGTGCATGTGTCTTTTTGAATTATGGTTTTCTTTGGGTATATGCCCAGTAGTGGGATTCCTGGGTCATATGGTAATTCTATTTTTAGATCTTTAAAGAACCTCCATACTGTTCTCTGTAGTGGCTGTATCAATTTACATTTCCACCAACAGTGCAAGAGGGTTCCCTTTTCTCCACACCCTCTCCAGCATTTGCTGTTTGTAGATTTTCTGATGATGCCCATTCTAACTGGTGTGAGGTGATACCTCATTGTAGTTTTGACTTGCATTTCTCTAATAATTAGTAAAGTTGAGCAGCTTTTCATGTGCTTCTTGGCCATCTGTATGTCTTCTTTGGAGAAATGTCTATTTAGGTCTTCTGCTCATTTTTCGATTGGGTTGTTTGTATTTTTAATATTGAGCTGCATGAGCTGTTTATATATTTTGGAGATTAATCCTTTGTCTGATGATTCATTTGCAAATATTTTCTCCCATTCTGAGGGCTGTCTTTTTTGTCTTGTTTATGGTTTCCTTTGCTGTGCAAAAGCTTTCAAGTTTCATTAGGTCCCATTTGTTTATTTTTGTTTTTATTTCCATTACTCTAGGAGGTGGATCAAAAAAGATCTTGCTGTGATTTATGTCAGAGAGTGTTCTTCCTGTGTTTTCCTCTAAGAGTTTTATAGTGCCCGGTCTTACATTTAAGTCTCTAATCCATTTTGAGTTTATTTTTGTGTATGGTGTTAGGGGGTGTTCTAATTTCATTCTTTTACATGTAGCTGTCCAGGTTACCCAGCACCACTTATTAAAGAGACTGTCTTTTCTCCATTGTATATCCTTGCCTCTTTTGTCATAAATTAGTTGACCATAGGTGCGTGGGTTTATCTCTGGGCTTTCTATCCTGTTCCATTGATCTATATTTCTGTTTCTGTGCTAGTACCATACTGTCTTGATTACTGTAGCTTTGTACTATAGTCTGAAGTCAGGGAGTCTGATTCTTCCAGCTCCGTTTTTTTCCCTCAAGACTGCTTGGCTATTTGGGGTCCTTTGTGTCTCCAGACAAATTTTAAGATTTTTTGTTCTAGTTCTGTAAAAAATGCCTTTGGTAATTTGATAGGGATTGCATTGAATCTGTAGATTGCTTTGGGTAGTATAGTCATTTTCACAATATTGATTCTTCCAAGCCAAGAACATGGTATATCTCTCCATCTGTTGGTATCATCTTTAATTTCTTTCCTCAGTGTCTTATGGTTTCCTGCATACAGGTCTTTTGTCTCCCTAGGTAGGTTTATTCCTAGGTATTTTATTCTTTTTGTTACCACGGTAAATGGGAGTGTTTCCTTAATTTCTCTTTCAGATTTTTCATCATTAGTGTATAGGAATGCAAGAGATTTCTGTGCATTAATTTTGTATCCTGCAACTTTACCAAATTCATTGATTAGCTCTAGTAGTTTTCTGGTGGCATCTTTAGGATTCTCTATGTATAGTATCATGTCATCTGTAAACAGTGACAGTTTTACTTCTTCTTTTCCAATTTGTATTCCTTTTATTTCTTTTTCTTCTCTGATTGCCATGGCTAGGACTTCCAAAACTATGTTGAATAATAGTGGTGAGAGTGGACATCCTTGTCTTGTTCCTCATCTTAGAGGAAATGCTTTCAGTTTTTCACCATTGAGAATGATGTTTGCTGTGGGTTTGTCGTATATGACTCTTATTATGTTGAAGTAGGTTCCCTCTATGCCCACTTTCTGGAGAGTTTTTATCATAAATGGGTGTTGAATTTTGTCAAAAGCTTTTTCTGCATCTATTGAGATGATCATATGGTTTTTATTCTTCAATTTGTTAATATGGTATATCACATTGATTGATTTGTGTATATTGAAGAATCCTTGCATCTCTGGGATAAATCCCAGTTGATCATGGTGCATGATCCTTTTAATGTGCTGTTGGATTCTGTTTGCTAGTATTTTGTTGAGGAGTTTTGCATCTATATTCATCAGTGATATTGGTCTGTAATTTTCTTTTTTTGCAGTATCTTTGTCTGGTTTTGGTATCAGGGTGATGGTGGCCTCATAAAATGAGTTTGGGAGTTTTCCTTCTTCTGCAATTTTTTGGAAGAGTTTGAGAAGGATGGGTGTTAGCTCCTCTCTAAACGTTTGATAGAATTCACCTGTGAGGCCATCTGGTCCTGGACTTTTGTTTGTTGGAAGATTTTTAATCACAGTTTCAATTTCATTACTTGTGATTGGTCTGTTCATATTTTCTGTTTCTTCCTGGTTCAGTCTTGGGAGGTTATACCTTTCTAAGAATTTGTCCATTTCTTCCAGGCTGTCCATTTTATTGGCATAGAGTTGCTTGTAGTAGTCTCTTAGGATGCTTTGTATTTCTGCGGTGTCTGTTGTACCTTCTCATTTTCCATTTCTAATTTTATTGATTTGAGTCCTCTCCCTCTTTCTCTTGATGAGTCTGGCTAATGGCTTATCAATTTTGTTTATCTTCTCAAAGAACCAGCTTTTAGTTTTATTGATCTTTGCTATTGTTTTCTTTTTTTTTTATTTTTGTTTTTTTTATTTTGGCTGTGTTGGGTCTTCATTGCTGAGCACGGGCTTTCTCTAGTTGCAGTGAGCGGGGGCTACTCTTCGTTGCGGTGCTCAGGCTTCTCATTGTGGTGGCTTCTCTTATTGTGGAGCATGGGCTCTAGGGTGCGCAGGCTTCAGTAGTTGTGGCACGCGGGCTCAGTAGTTGTGGCTCGCGGGCTCTAGAGCGCAGGCTCAGTAGTTGTGGTGCACGGGCTTAGTTGCTCCACGGCATGTGGGATCTTCCTGGACCGGGGCTCGAACCCGTGTCCCCTGCATTGGCAGGCGGATTCGTAACCGCTGTGCCACCAGGGAAGGCCTGCTATTGTTTTCTTTCTTTCTGTTTCATTTATTTCTGCTCTGATCTTTTTGATTTCTTTCCTTCTGTTAACTTTGGGTTTTGATTGTCCTTCTTTCTCTAGTTCCTTTAGGTGTAAGGTTAGATTGTTTACTTGAGATTTTTCTTGTTTCTTGAGGTAGGCTTGTATAGCTATAAACTTCCTTTTACTGCTTTTACTGCATCCCATAGGTTTTGGTTCGTCGTGTTTTCATTGTCATTTGTCTCTAGGTATTTTTTGATTTCCTCTTTGATTTCTTCAGTGATCTCTTGGTTATTTAGTAATGTGTTGTTTAACCTCCATGTGTTTGAGTGTTTTACGTTTTTTTTCCCTGTAATTGATTTCTAATTTCATAGCGTTGTGGTCGGAAAAGATGCTTGATATGATTTCAATTTTCTCAAATTTACCGAGGCTTGATTTGTGACCCAATATGTGATGTATCTGGAAAATGTTCTGTGCGCACTTGAGAAGAAAGTGTAATCCGCTGTTTTTGGATGGAATGTCCTATAAATATCAATTAAATCTATCTGGTCTATTGTGTCATTTAAACCTTGTGTTTCCTTATTAATTTTCTGTTTGGATGATCTGTCGATTGGTGTAAGTGAGGTGTTAAAGTCCCCCACTATTATTGTGTTACTGTCGATTTCCTCTTTTAGAGCTGTTAGCAGTTGCCTTATGTGTTGAGGTGCTCCTATGTTGTGTGCATATATGTTTATAATTGTTATATCTTCTTCTTGGATTGATCCCTTGATCATTATGTAGTGTCCTTCCTTGTCTCTTGTAACATTCTTTATTTTAAAGTCTATTTTATCTGATATGAGTATTGCTACTCCAGCTTTCTTTTGATTTCCATTTGTATGGAATATCTTTTTCCATCCCCTCACTTTCAGTCTGTATGTGTCCCTAGGTCTGAAGTGGGTCTCTTGTCGACAGCATATATATAGGTCTTGTTTTTGTATCCATTTATCCAGCCTGTGTCTTTTGGTTGGAGCATTTAATCCATTCACATTTAAGGTAATTATCGATAGGTATGTTCCTATTGCCATTTTCTTAATTTCCTGAGGTTTGTTTTTGTAGGTCCTTTTCTTCTCTTGTTTTTCCCACTTAGAGAAGTTCCTTTAGCATTTGGTGTAGAGCTGGTTTGGTGGTGCTGAATTCTCTTAGCTTTTGCTTGTCTGTAAAGCTTTTGATTTCTCCATCGAATCTGAATGAGATCCATACTGGGTAGAGTAATCTTGGTTGTAGGTTCTTCCCTTTCATCACTTTAAGTATATCATGCCACTCCCTTCTGGCTTGTAGAGTTTCTGCTGAGAAATCAGCTGTTAACCTTATGGGAGATCCCTTGTATGTTATTTGTCGTTTTTCCCTTACTGCTTTCAATCATTTTTCTTTGTCTTTAGTTTTTGCCAATTTGATTACTATGTGTCTCGGTGTGTTTCTCCTTCAGTTTATCCTGCATGGGACTCTCTGTGCTTCCTGGACTTGAGTGGCTATTTCTTTTCCCATGTTAGGGAAGTTTTCAACTATAATCTCTTCAAATATTTTCTCAGGTCCTTTCTCTCTCTCTTCTCCTTCTGGGACCCCTATAATGCGAATGTTGTTGCGTTTAATGCTGTCCCAGAGGTCTCTTAGGCTGTCTCCATTTCTTTTCATTCTTTTTTCTTTATTCTGTTCCATGGCAGTGAATTCCACCATTCTGTCTTCCAGGTCACTTATCCGTTCTTCTGCCTCAGTTATTCTGCTATTGATTCCTTCTAGTGTAGTTTTCATTTCAGTTATTGTATGTTCATCTCTGTTTGTCTGTTCTTTAATTCTTCTAGATCTTTGTTAAACATTTCTTGCATTTTCTCGATCTTTGCCTCCATTCTTTTTCTAAGGTCCAGAATCATCTTCACTATCATAATTCTGAATTCTTTTTCTGGAAGATTGCCTATCTCCATTTCATTTAGTTGTTTTTCTGGGGTTTTATCTTGTTCCTTCATCTGGTACATAGCCCTCTGCCTTTTCATCTTGTCCATCTTTCTGTGAATGTGGTTTTTGTTCCACAGGCTGCAGGATTGTAGTTCTTCTTGCTTCTGCTGTCTGCCCTCTGGTGGATGAGGCTATCTAAGAGGCTTGTGCAAGTTTCCTGATGGGAGGCACTGGTGGTGGGTAGAGCTGGCTGTTGCTCTGATGGGCAGATCTCAATAAAACTTTAATCTGCTTGTCTGCTGATGGGTGGGGCTGGGTTCCCTCCCTGTTGGTTGTTTGTCCTGAGGTGACCCAATGCTGGAGTCTACCCGGGCTCTTTGATGGGGCTAATGCTGGACTCTGGGAGGGCTCACGCCAAGGAGTACGTCTTAGAACTTCTGCTGCCAATGTCTCTGTCCCCATGGTGAGCCACAGCTGCCCCCCACCTCTGCAGGAGACCCTCCAACACTAGCAGGTAGGTCTGGTTCAGTCTCCTATGGGGTCACTGCTCCTTCCCCATGGTCCCAATGCGCACACTACTTTGTGTGTGCCCTCCAAGAGTGGAGTCTCTGTTTCCCCCAGTCCTGTTGAAGTCCTGCAGTCAAATCCCACTAGCCTTCAAAGTCTGATTCACTAGGAATTCCTCTGCCCGTTGCCTGGCCCCCACGTTGGGAAACCTGACGTGTGGCTCAGAACCTTCACTCCAGTGGGTGGCCTTCTGTGGTATAAGTGTTCTCCAGCTTGTGAGTCACCCACCCGGCAGTTATGGGATTTGATTTTATTGTGATAGCACCCCTCCTACCATCTCATTGTGGCTTCTCCTTTGTCTTTGCATGTGGGGTATCATTTTTGGTGAGTTCCAGTGTCTTCCTGTCGATGATTGTTCAGCAGTTAGTTGTGATTCTGGTGTTCTCAAAAGAGGGAGTGAGAGCATGTTTTTCTACTCCGCCTTCTTGAACCAATCTAGGGACATGCTTTTACTAAAAACTTGTTTGTTGTTTATCTGAAATTTAAATTTAAATACAGGGCATGGGCCTCTTGTATTTTATCTGGCCACCCTATCTTCATCCCCCAATAGATGCCTTTCCAGGGAGACCCACATAACTGAGTCTCTTCCACTTGCCTGACACGACAAGAAGAACATTCTTTTAAGCACTCTATCAGCATGTGAGAGCCCTGGAGGATGGAGTAGGGCAGGCCAAGGTTAGTCCTGGCAGAGCTCAGTTTCCCCCTCTTAGGCTACAGTGTGAAGCTGGGATGTCCCCACAGAACCTCAATCCATACATTGATCATCGCCACCTACAGGATAAAGTCCCGGTACCTTACTTGCTCAGCCAAGGGCCTGGGCTCTCACCCCACCTCACCTCCTGCCCAGCTTACACAACCACCTAGGACCTGATATTCCCCAAAGACGACCTCTTCTCACCTGTCATTCTTTACCTCTACTCTTCTCCCTGCCTGGAATGCCTCTCCCTCCCTTGAATGCCATTTAAACTCCTATTGGCCCTTTACCGCCTCCTCCCAGAAGCCTTCCCTGACCACAGCACTTCACTTCTCTGTCCCTTTTGGCTTCTTTCACACCTTGATTCCAATGGAGTCACTGCTTATTTGTGTTTAATATGGTCTTAAGACAAAAGTAAAGATGAATAATTAAGTAAGTGGCTCAGTGGGCTCATGTATGTCCCGAGTGGATGGGAGATACAGGCAGGAAACTGCTCTCTGGGCTTTAGTCCCCCAGAGCCTCCCATCCTACAACTATCTGAGGATAAGTTTTAGACTTTAAAGATAAGTGTATTTTGTTTCTTTTTAAACTAGCAGTGTAGAATGAGGAATCTGGCAGACCAGACTTGCCCAAATTCAGACTCCAGCTCTGACACTTACTAACCTTGAGCAACTTGCTGACCCCTCTGTGCCTCAGGCTCCTCGTCTATAAAATGAGTGTAAGAAGAGCACCAACTTCATAAGGTGGTTGAGAGAATAAAACAAGCTTACAACATATGATGTGCTCACAGCATTACAACCTCACATTACACCAGGCCCGTGAACTCCTGGGAAGGAAGAGCACCCTCTCTGAGGCTGTGGGAATAACCCGACCATGCTGGACCCAGTGCGGGATGATGTGTTGGGCTCCAACCTGTTGTCTCCTAAGGACATGTCAAGTGTCATGTTTATGATGCTTGATCTTTGCTTTCCAAGCTGACTCCATTGAAGAGCACCCTCAGAGTATAACCAGTGGATAGCCCTGGGCTAGAAACCTCATTCTGCCGTTCCTAGGTGTGTAACATTGAACAAGTCACGTCAGCCTTGTTCATTTCACCTGTCAATAGACGCTGATGCCCACCTTGCAGGGCTGTGAGGAGTCAACACCTAGGCTAATACATTAAATACCTTGCTGCTTTGTTATTTTACTATGAGTAGTAAATGGCTGTTATCACACGGGGTTGCATTTTCAGTTTACACATGGTTCCTCACCTCCCCCCACCATCACCCCTGACAACCTGGGAGCCTTTGGGGACAAGCATTAGTTCCAATTAGCCCAGGTTTCCAAGGTCAAGTGTGTACTCAGAATCAAGGAGGCATCCACATATGTGGAAGGAAAGAGGGAAGGAAGGGAGGAAGGGAGGGAAGAAGAGAGGGAAGAAAAGATCGTCCCCTTTCTCCTTCAGCCCCAGAATGGATCAACAGGCCCCGTTCATTCTCATATCTCTTTCTGGAGTCACAACTTAGGTTCGTAGCTGCCTAATTTATTATTATATGGTTCAGTGCAGGGTAATTATATGCTGTGGTATAATTTGTTATAACTTGGGCTAAGGCCTATAACTGTGTAATTTATTATTATACAGTACAGTGTTGAATAATACGACGAGTATGTAATTTATCTCAGGCTTATGAGCCTAACCTGTAATCCAAATGCAGCACACAGCCTCTGTGGATGAGTTAATGTTTCTAAGGAAACTTCAGCTTAAAGATTCCTTCATTTCTAACTGCTTTCCTTGGTTTCTCAGAACTACTCCTGGCTGGGAGTAGCCAAGTTCCTGGGACTCTCTGTTTTGAGTGGGGCTGAAATCTCAGGCAGCCCTGGGCCAGGCTGAGTGGGATTTCACATCAGGTCATAGAGAAGGAGGCCCAGGGCTGTCACCCTGCCCACTGAACACTAGGAGGCCACCACTTGCCCAGGAGGGTGCTGGCAGCAGGTGCAGAACCATGGTCAAAACCCAGTTTCTTGGGTCCCCAGAAGGACCCTTGGGCTTGCAATTTCTCTAGGCATTTATTTGGTAACTATTCTTTTTTCTGTTCTCAGAACACTGGGAATATATCATCGACCCAGAAAAGGCTTCCGGAGCTTGCATTCCAGGAGTTGAGAGCTTACATCTCAAAGTTTCTCAAATTGTGGTCCCTGGATCTGGGAGCTGATCTGGGAGCTGTTTGGAAATCCAGAACTTCAGCCACCTTGACCTGATGAATCAGAGTCTGCATTTTAACAAGACCTCCTGGTGATTCATACGTACTCAGGAAGCACTGCTTGAATTTCTACATGATTTAGGAAAACTATTTCCTTCTGTATCTCCCCCTACCCTGCAAATATATACCCACTCACTGAGCTTTAAAGAAGAGTTCCTTCTCCCTGTGGACATTTTTTCTTTTTTATAAGAACACCTCTTTCGCCTGGTCACAAATGTTCATAGTGAAACTTCTGGAAATAACAACAACAACAAAAAACCCCACAAACAAGAAAATCAGATCACCCAGAATGCCACAATCTAGATATGACGTTGTTGATATTTTAGGGACTAATTCATCAGACATTTTTTTATCCATCCACATACATTTTTTAAATCCAAACTGCAAGGAAAAGTGGAATAGGGTAGAACCTGGAAGGCTTTGCTCAGACACACATTGCTGGGCCCCACCCCCAGAACTTCTGTTCAGAAGGCCTGGGAATTAGCGTTCCTAACAAGTTCCAGGTGATACGAAGCTCCTGGCCCAAGGATCACATTTTGGGAATTGACTCTGGGATCTGGTGTCAGGGATTGGACCCCTTCACCGGCCACCAGCCTGAGGGGAAGTCAGTCGGCCTCTCCATGCTCCAGCTTCTACCATCCACAAGGACAGCACCTGCCTCAGAAGATTATTGTAAGGACTAAATGGGTTAAAGTAAAGCACATGGGAAGAACTAATTATGATTAACATGCATATACTTTTATAATTGAGTTTTCTTAACTCAGCAATTGTTCATAAACATTTTCAAGTCATTCTTCTGCGTATTTGTTTTTAAAGGCTGTGGGGTTGTTGTTTGAATGGATGCATTTATCAAGTCCCCAGTTTTCAACTTTATAATATAAATGGTGCTGCAATGAGCATTCTCCTGGATAAATCATGGTGCCCCTGTCCGATTATCTCCTTAGGATAGAATGTCCTAGTTGTGAAATTGCTTAGTCAAATGGGATGAACATATTTAAGACTTCTGATAAACTTTGCTAAATGGCCTTTCTGAAAAATAATACTGATTTATAATGTCAGCAGCAGCATATGAGAGCATCTTTTCCTTATACTTTCATCAGTGCCTGTGTTGTTTTTTTTAATTATGCTAATATTTTGTTTGTTAATTTGAATCTTTTTGATGACTATTGAACTTGAATAGCCCCCCTCCAATATCCTAGGACTTGAAAAAAATTTTTAATCCCTCAAAGATTGTGTTTACATGACATCAACCAGCCCTTTTCCCCTCTAATGAACCGACTCCATCTTGGCACCACTCCACACTCCTCCCCCCTGTGGTAGCAAAGGCCTCATCTCACAGCTAACAGCCACCTGATTTAAATCCCACCGCAGCCGCTGGTAACATACCTCCCACTTAATAGACAGACGTGGACTAGAGAAGGCATGAAACATTAAGAAAGCAAACAGAAGGAGAAAAGTCATTTGTTCCACAAAAATTTCCTCGTCATCTCCCATAGGTCAGGCCCTCTGCTGAACACGAAGGGGTGGGGATGAAAATACAGGAGTTTCAAAGTCGGAGGGGGAAGGGAAGAAGCATCCGAGAAATACACAGAAAACACCACAAAATGTAATAGTGCAGAAAGGGACAAAAGGGTAGGAATTTCACATGAGAAATGGCACTGGCTTTGAAGTCAGAGAGGACCTGGGTTCAAATGCTGTTTCGTCCAACTCCTCACGTTGGGCAGGTGGCCTAACCTCTCTGAGTCTTAATTTCTTACACCTGTAAAATGTGAAGACTATTTTGAGGCTTAAATTAGTTAAAAGAAGAAGTAAAAAACCTAGAAACACCTAGGTTATGAGTCTCAAAATGACGCCAGGGGTCAAATATAGCCTGTGGAACATGTTGTTTGCTCCATCCAGTGTTTTTTTTTTTTTAATTTAAAGAATTTCTCCATCTTAGTTGCCCAGTAGAAACATTTGGAGCTATACTGATTCCTTGAGAAGTGATCTGGGCTCATTCATTGACTTTCTTTCTGGCCAAGACGGAATAACGAGTGGAGTTTGTCCTCTCACCTGAAACCAAAACCTGGGCAAAATATATCAAACAACAGTTTTCAAGACCTTGGACATCAGACAACAAAGGCAGTGATCACTGAGAGATAGAAAACAAAAGAGGGGAGCCCCCAGCCTACTATCTGGAGAGAGCTTTCAGACCACCATGCAGGAAAGGGGATCTAGGTGGAGCCCCGTGGTCTCCTTGAGGGAGAAGATGAAGCTGGGAGGCCAAGGCAGCTACAGTTCACAGGGCAGAGTGTCACTGAGGAGAGAGCTGTACAGAAAGAGAAAGAGGAAGTGGGAAGGACTGAGAGGAAAGAAAGGAAGAGAAAGAGTCAGCTCTGGAGATCTGCAGAGGAGCCCTCGAGTCTTGTGAGAACCGATGAGCACATCTGTATTAGCCAGGGTTTTCCAGAGAAACAGAAACAATAGGATATATATAGAGATACAGTTGACCCCTGAATAACATGGGTTTGAAATGCACAGTTCCACTTATACACAAATTTTCAACTGTGTGAAGGGTTGGCACCCCTAACTATTGCGTTGTTCAAAGGTCAACTGTATACATAAGATGAGAGATTTGTATAGGAATTGCTTCATGTGGTTATGGAGGCCGAGAAGTCTCACGATCTGCCATCTGTGAGCTATGGAACCAGGAGAGCCAAGGAGTAATTCAGTCAGAGTCTGAATACCTGAGAAGCAGGGGAGCTGATAGTGTAAATCTCAACCCAAGTCCAAAAGCTAGGGAAAAAAAAAAGACAGGAAAAAAAAAAAGCCAAGAAGAAAACCAGGAGTGCTAATGTCTGATGTCTGAGGGCAGAAGAAGATGGAATCTCGGCTTAAGCAAAGAGCAAATTCACCCTTCTTTCACTCTTTTGTCCTAGTCGAGTCCTTAGGGGATTGGATGAGGCCTACCTGCATTGTGAGGGCCGTCTTCTTTACTTAGTTCATCAGTTCAAATGTTAACCTCTTCCAGAAACAGCCTCATAGACACACCAAAAAATAATGTTTTAACAGCTCTCTGGGCATCGCTCAACCAAGTCAAGTTTATACAAAAAATTAACCATCACAACATGCATGTGTGGAAACTACCTGAGGTTGTGACCATCATAGGTTTACCCCTTGTCAATTTGGCACACATACATTTAATCCCCAAATTAAGACAATAAAAGGTGTAATTCTGTCTAACATAAAATCACCCTGTATAGAACCAAAAATGCATTAATCCCTTCCGCAGAAGAGGAAATAAAGTTCTTGTGTGATTTTTACTCTTCTCCTGATATCCCATAACTTAAATATTACTGTGATATAAAACTGACAATACTTAAATACTATGTAAAGTCAAAACATCTTACGTCACATGATAAGGTAATAAGAAAAGAGAAAAAAAGATATTTACTTAATACATGTACATATACACGCAAACATATTCATAATAAAATAAGGAGGAAATATGACAAGTGGAGTCCTCATTTCTGTAACTGAATCTGCTGGACCACATGGCCCGAATGGCAGGGCAGGTTGCACAACAGCCTGGACCCATAGCAGAGTGTTCTCTTGTTCTGGGCCTCATTCAAAACTAGCAGCTTTTCAGGTCACTCAGTAAATGAGCTGGAGTAACAGCCCCCAAAGAGAAATATGTTGCCTCCAAAATCCAAAGAGGCCAGGTAGGCATTGTGCCTCTTTCTTGGCAGTAAGAGGGACCAGATGCAACAACTTATCTCTCACCTTAGAAGAGATATCTTGACATGCCCCACACCACTGGACCCCTAGAAATTTCACTGAGGTCAAAGGCCCTAAATTTTTGTCAAATTTACTTCCTACCCTCTGACACACAAATGTCTTACCATTAAATCTAGAGTAGTTCCTACTTCTGGCTCACTAGGCCCTATTGCTATAATGTCATCAATGTAATGGATCAGTGTGATATCTTGTGGAAGAGAAAGGCAATCAAGGTCCCTGCAAACTAAACTATGACATAGGGCTGGAGAGTTAATTTACCCCTGAGGTAGGACAGTGAAGGTGTATTGCTAGCTGTGCTAGCTGAAAGCAAACTGCTTCTAGTGGGCTTTCTGGGCATGTATGAAGAAAAACCTTTGCCAAATCAATAGCTGCCTGCCAGGTACCAGGGGGTGTGTTAATTTGCTCAAGAAATGAAACCACATCTGGTACAGCGGCTGCAATTGGAGTCATCACTTGGTTAAGCTGATGATAATCCACTGTCATTCTCCAAGAACCATCTGTCTTCTGCACAAGCCAAATAGGAGAGTTGAAGGAGGACACGGTGGGAATCACCACCCCTGCATCTTTCAAGTCCTTGATGGTGGCACTAATCTCTGCAATCCCTCCAGGGATGTGGTACTGCTTTTGATTCACTATTTTCCTAAGTAGAGGCAGTTCCAGTGGCTTCCACTTGGCCTTTCCCACCATAACAGCCCTCACTCCACAGGTCAGGGAACCCATGTGGGGGTTCTGCAAGCAGAACACAACATAGGAGCACCTCAACACATAAGGCAACTGCTAACAGCTCTAAAAGAGGAAATCGACGGTAACACAATAATAGTGGAGAACTTTAACACTTCACTTACACCAGTGGACAGATCATCCAGACAGAAAATTAATAAGGAAACACAAGCTTTAAATGACACAATAGACCAGATAGATTTAATTGATATTTATAGGACATTCCATCCGAAAACAGCAGATTACACTTTCTTCTCAAGTGCACACAGAGCATTCTCCAGGATAGATCACATCTTGGCTCACATATCAAGCCTCAGTAAATTTAAGAAAATTGAAATCATATCAAGAATCTTTTCTGACCACAACGCTATGAGATTAGAAATAAATTACAGGGCAAAAAACATAAAAAACACAAACACATGGAGGAAAAACAATACATTACTAAATAACCAAGAGATCGCTGAAGAAATCAAAGAGGAAATAAAAAAGTACCTAGAGACAAATGACAGCAAAAGCAAGATGATCCAAAACCTATGGGATGCAGCAAAAGCAGTTCTAAGAGGGAAGTTTATAACACTACAATCTTACTGCAAGAAACAAGAAAAATCTCAAATAAACAATCTAACTTTACACCTAAAGGAACTAGAGAAAGAAGAAAAAACAAAACCCAAAATTAGTAGAAGGAAAGAAACCATAAAGATCAGAGCAGAAATAAATGAAATAGAAACAAAGAAAGCAATAGCAAAGATCAATAAAACTAAAAGCTGGTTCCTTGAGAAGATGAACAAAATTGATCACTTTAGCCAGACTAATCAAGAAAAAGAGGGGGAGGATTCAAATCAATAAAATTAGAAATGGAAAGGGAGAAGGTACAACAGACAATGCAGAAATACAAAGCATCGGGGCTTCCCTGGTGGCACAGTGGTTGAGAATCTGCCTGCCAATGCAGGGGACACGGGTTCGAGCCCTGGTCTGGGAAGATCCCACATGCTGCGGGGCAACTGGGCCCGTGAGCCACAACTGCTGAGCCTGCGCGTCTGGAGCCTGTGCTCCGCAACAAGAGAGGCTGCGATAGTGAGAGGCCCACGCACCGCGATAAAGAGTGGCTCCCGCTTGCCACAACTAGAGAGAGCCCTCGCACAAAAACGAAGACCCAACACAGCCAAAAATAAATAAATAAATAAATTAATTAATTAAAATGAATAATGCTTAAAAAAAAAAAAAAGAATTTAGGGGTTTAATGTCCCCCCCTTTATCAGGCTCTTCCCACACTCCCCAACCCAATTTATGGGATCCCATTCTTTCCCAGTCAATGCCTTTATATTAATAGCAGTTACCAGATGAGGCTTAGTTCAACTTGCATTGTAATTCATCCAACCATAAGATGATGTTCTGCATTTGATTTTCAGCAATTTCAGTCCATTGGCTACAGGAAATAAGGCTCTCCTTCAGGGCACACATAGATGCTCTTAGGTCATTTATGCAATGCTTGAGCTGAGAATTTGAATCCCTGAGCTCATCCTTTTCCTTCACCACCTTGACCAGAAACATTAGAAGCAACCAACCAGTATTATTATATTCTTAGTTTTACAAAAACATTTGAAAGTATCATATTGGGAGTCACCCAGCTTTTTGCTTCTTGTAAGTGATTGATTAGGAGTATCCAGTGTAGATACTTTGTGTATCTCTATAAGCAGGTCATACCATGGACTATCAGTGCTCTCTTTACTATGAGATAGAGTCATTAGTATATATAAATCTAATCATATTAGAGAATCAATTCCAGAAACCTCAGGACCAATTCAGAAAACTGGTCCTTAAAATTCTGTTCCTGTAGAACCACTCTTGGTACTAAAATCTGTATTAGTCAGGGTTTTCCAGAGAAACAGGACCAGTAGAATATATAGATATATTTGTGAGATCTATTATAAGAATTGGCTCATGCAATTATGGAGGCCAAGTAGTCCCACACTCTTGTCAACAAGCTAGAGAAATAGGAAAGCTGGTGATGTAATTCAGTCTGAGTCCAAAGGCCCGAGAAACAGGAGCACCAATTTCTGAGGGCAGGAGAAGATGCTCTCAGCTAAAGCAAAGAGAAAATTTGCCCTTCCTCTGCCTTTTGGTCTATTCAGCCCCTCAAGGAGTTGGATGATGTCCACCCACGTTGGTGAGAGTGCTCTTCTTTACTCAGTCTACCTACTGATTCAAATGTTAATTTCTTCCAAAAACACCCTCACAGACACACACAGAAATAATGTTTTACCAGTTTTCCGGGCATCCCTTAGCCAGTCAAGTTGACACATAAAATTAACCATCACAACACGCATGTATAGAAACTACCTGAAACCAGCAAAAAACCACTTTAAAAGATTATAGGGGGGTTCCCTGGTGGCACAGTGGTTAAAAATCCTACTGCCAATACAGGGGACACAGGTTCAATCCCTGGTCCGGGAAGATCCCACATGCCGCAGAGCAACTAAGCCCGCGTGCCGCAACTACTGAGCCTGCGCTCTAGAACCTACAAGCCACAACTACTGAGCTCGCATGCTACAACTACTGAAGTCCGCGTGCCTTGAGCCCGTGCTCCGCAACAAAATAAGCCACCACAGTGAGAAGCCCATGCACCACAACGAAGAGTAGCCCCCACTCACTGCAACTAGAGAAAGCCGGGCGCAGCAACGAAGACCCAATGCAGCCAAAAATAAATAAATAAATAAATTTATAAGCTAAACATCGCTCTGGTCCCATCTTACAAAGCTTAAAAACAAAGATTAAACTGATTCCAAGTAACTACAAACTATGGACTTTGGGTGATAATAATGTGTCAATGTAGGTTTATCAATTGCAGCAAATGTATCACTCTGGTGGGAGATGTTAATAATGGAGGAGGCCCGTGCATGTGCAGGTGTAGGGGGTCTATGGGAAATCTTTGTACCTTCCTCACAATTTTGCGGTGAACTGCTCTTAAAAAATTAATATTTTAAATATGAAAAAATGAGGTTATAGCTAAAAAGCCAACAAAATAGATAAAATGGAATAATAAGAAAACAGGGGCAAAAAGGAGAAAGGAAACAAACAACAAATGGGACAAATAGCAAGATGGTGGATTTAAACCCAATCATATTAATTATCACATTAAATGTAAATGGTCTAAATGCCCCAATTTAAGGGGGCCAGAAATTGTCAGATTAAAAATCAAGACCCCATAATATGCTTGGCCCCTTAAGGCACTTGAGTTTACTCCCCTTGTAGTAAAGACTCAGGAAATGATAAAAGCTAACTCTTACTGAGCAGCTCCTATGTACCCGGTAGCGTTTTAAGGGCTTGAGATGTATTATCTCATCTAATCCTCACAAGAGCCCCACAAGGCAGGTATTAATGTCACCCCCGTGATATGGCTGAGGTTATAAACTGAGGCCCAAAGAAGTGAAGGAATGTGTTAAGGTCACCTCCTAGTCAGAGGTGGAGCCTGGCAGCCCCAGCAGCTGCTCTAACACCACACTCTGCCACCTGTTGGATGTGTGGTCCCCTCCCTGTGGGGCCAAAACAGAAGGCAGGACCATCTGTGCAAGGCTGAGAACGGAGAAGACTTTTCAGCATGTGCTACAGGAATGTCAGTATAGAGTAGCGATGAGTTAGCCTTGGGAAGCAGCTGCTGGCACTTCTGAATGAAACTTCATCTGCCACCACCTTCTCCCCACAAGGCCTTGGCTCTGATTCCAGAGTTCATCTGACTGACAGCTCAGCATCTGGGTAATCTCTGGGTGGCCTGCCCCACCCTCAGGTTGTTATTCTGCCATCAGTACTAGAGACAAGAGCTCTCTGGGAAGACAAGCCCTTGGAAACCGGTTCCAAATGCCACAGGCAACCAGATTGTCCAAGCATCCCCAGGTGACTCAAGGTGGGCCTTTATCAAAGGTCAGCAGAGCTGCTCCAATGGCAGGATAAATGGTCCTCAGAGGACCCAGAAGAGTTATTGGTCTAATACAGACCCAGGCATCCATGAAGATATTTTGTTCATTCTTCCATAGGAAATTTATTGAACATCTTCTGTGTGCCAGGCATCGTTCTAGGCTCTACAATGCAGTGAGAACTGTGAAGAGGTTTTGCCTGCCAGAGCCTCACAGTCTAGTGGAGGCAGACAGATAGATGGAAGATAAATACTTGCAATAAAGCATGATGACTGGTGAAATAGCCATCATGACAAGGTACAATGAGCACACCCAGTCACAGTTTGAAGGGTGAGCAGGAGTCTTTTGGGGAGACAGGGCAGGGAAAGCCATCAAAGACAGAGAGCTGGCAGCTGCAGAGGCAGAGATGTAGGAGTGGGACATGTTGGGGAGCTTCTGGGGCTTTGGTAAGCATGGAGGGTACGTGTGAGGAGAGGCAGCCAGGCAAGCCTGGAGAAATGGAACACGCCAGATGAGAAACGACTTTGAAAGCCTGGCCAGGGAGTTTGGACTCAACCCCATGGTCTGGAACAAGGTGCCTTGAAGGGTTTTATGCAGGTGGATGACAGGAGGCTATTGGCAGTTCATAGAAGCCACTCTGGAGGCAGAGGAATGGCCATACAGGGGCTAAGGGAAGACACTAGAGGCAGAGAGAGGAGAGACAGGGCTGGTAAGGAGATGCTGGCAAGAGAAAACAGAGGTCTGATTCAGGCAGTGTCAGTCCGGCTAACAAGGAGAGGGTGTGGATGGAGTGAAGAGGTGGAACAGGCAGGGACTAGAGGCTTATCAGATGTGGGGGGAGAAGCGGAAGCTGGTGGGAGTGGGGGGCTGTGCTGGAGTTGATCTAGAAGATATTTCTGCAGAGGCAACCCTGCCCAGAGTATGACCATAGGCAGAGGGAAGGGCTAAACATGACTCTCCACCACTGGCTCTGACATTGACATGTGGGCTCTGTCACCAAGGACACTCTGGGGAGCCTGGGTTTCTTTTAGTCCTGCAGGGCTGGCCTCTCAGAGATGACAGAGACCAGAAGGGGATTAGGGCCGACAGAGCTCCAAACGTGGCCATCCTCACAACGTTAAAAGCCAAAAGTCTTAAGAGTCAATACCTGGGAGAGATGTGTGTGATTCCAGGCAGTCAGATCCCCCCTTCACTGCCTCCCTATCTTCTCCTCCGTTTATTTCTAAGTGCCAGCCACACTTGCCGGTCTGCATTCACAAGACCTGCTCTGCCTCCAAGCATGTGTACATGCTGTTCCCTCTGCCTGAATTTTCTACCGTCTCCAGGATCCCCCTGCCACCAGATGACTTAGGATTCCCTCTGTGCTCTGCCATCTCCTTGTCATAATTCTAATCACAGTAAAGTGGTGGCCTTTCTTTTTATTCACCACCACTGGATGAAACTGGGTTTTATTCACTTCTTGATTTTCAGGGTCAATATGAGGCCTGAAAGGACAGAGGTAGAGGGAGGCATGGATGAAGGGAGGGAGGAACTGATGGAAAAATGGTTGGAGGAATCAATGGATGAAAAAGTAGTTGGATGGATGGGTGGATGGATAAGTGGAGATATGGATGGAGGGAAGGATAAATGGATATGTGAGGAATCGGTGGAGCAATGGATGGACAGACGGAGAGCTATACAGTTAAGTGAATGTATGGATTAGTGAAGAGCTGAGTAAATGAGTGAATGGTTAATGGAGTAAGAGAAAGAAAATGATGAGTAGGCAAATAAATAAGTGAATAATCATAAAAATGAATGAGCGAGTGAATTGATAAGTGAGTGGGTGAACGAATAAGTAAATGAGGAAATAAGTGAGAGAATGAATGAATAAATAAATAAGTAAACTCTTTGCATGAATAAAATCAAAAACAAGTAGATGGATGAATGAGTTGATGAACAAAAGTGGTGAATGAGGGAATGCCGTGGGTAATCTGGGCCACCCAAGCAGTCATACCTTGGAACTGTGTCTGGTGCATAGTAGGTACTCAATAAGCATCTGTTAAATAAATGAGTGAAAAAAAAAAAAAAATGGATGTTGGTAGACCAGTTGACCCAGTGCTGTGGCAAACGCTGAGGCTGATTTAAAAGACTTGGATTTTAATCCTAGTTCTTCACTTTACAATTATGTCACTTTGAATTCATCCTTTTCCTTCTCTGAGCCTCTGTCTCCCCATCTGTAAAATGGGGTGATTGTCTTTGTCAAGGCTATTATAAAGATGCAATAATAAAAGCCATCTGGCAATAATAGGGGCTTAACAAAGACTAGGTCACTCCAGTCCCCCCACTTTTTTTGTACTACTTGAAATATCTACTGGATATTTTTTTTAATATTACAAAGCTCCTCTCTCACAGAAGCATGCTTTTCTCATTAATACGTCTGAGTAGCTGAATTTAACCCATAGCACCTTCCAGGATTCTGGTCTGTACTCATGAAATGCTCATCCACTCAGGCATTTCAATCTCAGTTGAGAGCCCTCAGCATTTATAGTTTATTATTGTTGCTTTTATCATCATCATTATTATCTAAAATTTCCCCCAGAGCTTCAGGCAAGGATAGGTGGACAAAATAAATTGGGCCTGTTTTTATCGTATTTTAAATTTTTAGTGGAGAAAAGATGGAATGAGTGGAGAAAGAAAAGTGTTTTGTTCTCGAGTGAGGCTTAAATTTCTGAAGCCAATTGCTCAAGCTCAGTCTCCACTGGCGCAGATGAGAGCTGTGGCAGGCCTTATTTCCTTTGCTTTGCAGTGAGGAAATTGCTTAATCATTTGCAGCCAAAGAGAAAAGACGGCACTGAAGAACAGCCTATTTTAATAGGAAGCACAGAACCGTCTCATCTTAATGCTAACGACCGCCCATTTATATTAAATAGGCCCCTGAGCTCCAGTCTTAAACCCTCATTTTCTTGTCTCCTGGAGTTTGAACCTCGAGACCACCTGGATGGTGGGGGAAAAAAAACCCCTCCCTCAACATGTATTGCTCTGTCTCACCACGAGGGGGCGCTCCCACATCAGACACAGGTGGCTGCCGGCCACTTGCCTCTCTGCTGCCACCTTCCATGGATGTAGCACCTTTGCAGATCTACCCAGAAGAGATGGAACAGGTAGCTCCTGACCCCTGAAGATCTCAGTGAAGACCAGATGCATCTCTGAAGGCTGGAACAAGGTCACTACAGAGGAATCGGATGTTCCTTGAGACTTCCCTGGATCACTGCAAAAGATATCAGGCTACAGAGGAGGCAATGGGAACTAAATTGAGGGCCTACTATGTGCAGGGGCTTTACATAACTCAAGTCATTCACTCTGCAAACACTGAGGGCCTTTGGTGGTGGCTATCCAGTATGGGTGGAAGCTGAGGATAGAGGTGGAAACTTGACCCTCGGGTGAGTTTCGTTGGCAGCCAGCACCACTTTCCACATGTTACTAAGGAAGAAAGTGGCCCCAGCTGTGGACTAGCTTCAGCCTGATCCCAAGTGGCTCTGGAGCGTGAATTGCACCCACGCAAGGTGAGGGACTGGTCTTTTGCACCCAGGCCATGGTGGGGGAGGGTAGACTTGCTGGGAAGAGGACAATTTTCTGGAGAAGAAGGCGGCGGCGGTGAGTGCCTGAACTCAAAGCACTGGGGGAGGGGTGTGGCAGCCCAAAACGGGGATCTGGGTGTGGCGCCCACAGCACTGACTACCAAAGTCATTGGTGATGGTTTTCAGATTATTATTACGTCCAGGATTCGTCCCTTCCCAGGTACAGAGTGAGGAGGTGGCTCTAGGAGATGCCCTCTCTTCCAGACCTCCTCTGAGGGGCTCGGTGGCAGCCTGGCTCTTGCACGAGTATCTCCCAAGACCTTTTCCTCTCTCCAAAGGAAAGCCTTCTGTGAAGATCAATGTGTAAGCTTTGGAGAAATGTCTATTTAGGTCTTCTGCCCATTTTTGGATTGGGTTGTTTGTTTTTTTGATACTGAGCTGCATGAGCTGCTTGTAAATTTTGGAGATTAATCCTTTGTCAGTTGCTTCATTTGCAAATATTTTCTCCCATTCTGAGGGTTGTCTTTTCATCTTGTTTATGGTTTCCTTTGCTGTGCAAAAGCTTTTAAGTTTCATTAGGTCCCATTTGTTTATTTTTGTTTTTAATTTCCATTTCTCTAGGAGGTGGGTCAAAAAGGATCTTGCTGTGATTGATGTCATAGAGTGTTCTGCCTGTTTTCCTCTAAGAGTTTTCTAGTGTCTAGCCTTACATTTAGGTCTTTTATCCATTTTGAGTTTATTTTTGTGTATGGTGTTAGGGAGTGTTCTAATTTCATTCTTTTACATGTAGCTGTCCAGTTTTCCCAGCACTTATTGAAGAGGCTGTCTTTTCTCCATTGTATATTCTTGCCTCCTTTATCAAAGATAAGGTGACCATACATGCGTGGGTTTATCTCTGGGTTTTCTATCCTGTTCCATTGATCTATATTTCTGTTTTTGTGCCAGTACCATACTGTCTTGATTACTGTACGTTTGTAGTATCGTCTGAAGTAAATTGATACAACCACTATGGAGAACAGTATGGAAGTTCCTTAAAAAACTAAAAATAAAACTACCATATGACCCAGCAATCCCACTGCTGGGCATATACCCTGAGAAAACCATAATTCAAAAAGAGTCATGTACCACAATGTTCATTGCAGCTCTGTTTACAATAGCCAGGACATGGAAGCAACTTAAGTGTCCATTGACAGATGAATGGATAAAGAAGATGTGGCACATATATACAACGGAATATTACTCAGCCATAAAAGGAAATGAAATTGAGTTATTTGTAGTGAGGTGGATGGACCTAGAGTCTGTCATACAGAGTGAAATAAGTCAGAAAGAGAAAAACAAATACCATATGCTAACACATACATATGGAATTTAAGGAAAAACAAAATGGTTCTGAAGAACCTAGGGGCAGAACAGGAATAAAGATGATGCAGATGTAGAGAATGGACTTGAGGACACAGGGAGGGGGAAGGGTCAGCTGGGATGAAGTGAGAGAGTGGCATGGACTAATATATACTACCAAATGTAAAATAGATAGCTAGTGGGAAGCAGCCGCATAGCACAGGGAGATCAGCTCGGTGCTTTGTGACCACCTAGAGGGGTGGGATAGGGAGGGTGGGAGGGAGACGCAGAGAGAGGAGATATGGGGATATATGCATATGTATAGTTGATTCACTTTGTTATGAAGCAGAAACTAACATACCATTCTAAAGTAATTATACTCCAATAAAGATGTTAAAAAAAAAAAAAGGGTAACCTTGGAAGGTTGAGATGAGTGAGATGGGAAGGTGGGGATCTGTCCGGGCTCCTGCAGCCTGCATACACCCTTTGAGTTCACGCACCTGTGCTGACCTGTAGGCAGTTGATTCCTTTGCTCTTGCTCTCTCCCCATCCAGTCAGTTGCCATGTCCTACCCATTCCATCCTCTTAATGCTCTGCACCCAGACGGCATCACTGGGTAGCCAGCAGGGACTTTGGTGTTACCTGAGAAACCTCAACTGAGCTCCTGAGTAAGCTTGGGAATTTCAGTGTTGGGGAGATTTTTTGTATACAGAAAATGTTCCCTGTGAGTACTTGTTATTTAATTAATATTCATTGTATTACAGTAGCTTTAAAAAAAAAAAAAACCTAGTCATTCTTAAGCATTTAAGTTCAATTTACAAACCATTATTCTATTTCTATGCAGTCACTTTTAAGGGGCTTTTGATTAATGACCAATCCACTCATACTCAGTTAAATGATCCATCCCATTTGCAAACTTGGTTAATTAAATTATCTTCAACACTTTACATAGGACTTACTAATTTAACACATTCAATTTCCTTTTTTAAACACTTCCATTGCCTGACCTGACAAGCATAAATTTCCAGAGTACTTAAACAACTTTGGAAAATCTAATTTAAAAACTTATACATACAGTGAATCTCAAGATCTCTTACACATTCTGATATCATTTATAAATTTAGTGTAAGAAGATGTGTATGCTTCTCCACAGAAGAGTCACGAGTCTAAAATCAATTACACATTTTTAAATTGAAGTCAAAGGCTAATTTGTTCATACTCATATATGCCAAAAGAAGTCTCTTCAATGTTATGAACACCTTGAATACCAAATACATAATGATATGGGTTAGACTTCTAAACCTTTGCTGGGTTACAGGCATTTGCTCAGTGAAGGGACAGTCTCCCTCCTCAGTGAATTGGGGTGACTTCCTTCAGTGTGCTGTGCCATCTCAGGAGCAAAGGTTTCATATTGTGGCAGAAACTGCTGGGTCCCAATATCCATGCTCTCCTTCCTCCTTAGAAATAGAACTTCAGTTTCCAAACCGGCATTTGGCCACCTGAAATAAGGACAGTATTTCCCAGCCTCCCTTGCACCTAAGTGTAACCATGTGACTAAGATCTGGCCAGTGAGAGAAGCAGAAATGTTAAGTGCCAACTTCAAGAAACCTTTCTGAAAAGGCAACTGATGTGTGTGTCCTTTCCCCCTCTCTTTTGTCCATTCCTGAATCTTGCCACCTGGACGGTGGGTGTGATGGCTGGAGTCCAGCTACTCTTGGACCCAGAGGACCAGGACCCCCCTAAGGATGGTGGAGTGGTGAGCTGGAAGTATCCTGGGGTAGGAGGACTTCATGGAGCAGAACGTCCATTTCAGCCTGTGGTAGATTGTTAGGAAGATCCCTGCTGTCCCAGTGCCTCTGGCAATGTGACTTTGCCCCCTTCCCATCAAGAGACAAAGTCTATTTCCCTCCCCTGAATCTGGACTGGTCCTGGGACTTGCTTTGATCAGTAACATGTGGTAGAATTGGCATTGGGTGACTTCTAAGGCGAGGCCATAGGGGCCACACACAGCTTCCACATTTGCCCTCTTGAAGTGCTGACCCAAGACCCCACGAGAGGATGAGGGTCCCAGCCGGGATCTCCAAGCTGCAGGGACGAGAGTAAGGCTGAGTGGGACCTCCCAGCCCAGGCTGCCCTCCAGCTGAGCCCAGGAGAAGCCCGGGGGAGGAGCTCCTCCAGTGCCCAGAATGGAAGAAATAAACTGGCATTGTTTTCAGCCACTAACTTTTAGGGCAGTTTGTTTATGCAGAAAAGGCTGAATAAAACAGCCCTAGGCTGCCCACCTCTGACCTTTTCATGAGAAAGAAACTTTGTTCTTGTTGAAACCATTCTTGTCATGGGTCTCAGGTGAGCTGGGTCCTGATGCACCTGTGGACTAGAGGTTTACGCTGGGATGTGACACCACAGTGTCCAGGGTAATTCCCTCTGGCTGCTGACCGACAGACTGAGCCTTTTTTGAATTGGTTGCCATGACAACAAGGGACTCCATTTCCTCTGAAGAGGTTGGTCTCTTGGACAATTAGATTCTGGCCATACCCAGTACCTAATTCTGACTGATCTGAAACTACAACACGCCCCCACCCCCCCAACAAAACTCCCCGCCTTGCCCAGGAGGTCAAAGCTGACTTCCTCCAATAATCTCCTTACAGCCTAATTAAATTCTTACCCTTGCTGTCTGCCCAGGCTTAGCTCAGATAGATATTCAGAGGCTGCCTTTTGGATTCTGCATCTCTCTCTTTCCGTGCTCTCTGCTACATCATCCCTGAAGTTGAGTTAGACAGAGACGGTGTGCCTTCTCCTGCACTGTGCCTCAGTTCCCTGATCTGTAAACAGAGACTGGATCAGACCTCATGGGGTTGCTGGGAGATCCCTGAGAAAACGTCTGCAAACACCTTGCAGTTCTCAGCCCCTTCGCGCTGTGCTTTAAGTCCCCGAATGACATTCCTGAGCCCTGGCAATAAAGTCTCAGTGCTCGCTGCGGCCTGGAGGCCTGGCTGGCTCTTCACCTCCGCCACTGCACACACCCCACACTGGGCTCGCACTCTTCCTCAAGCCCCTGTGTGTTCCTACCTCAGGGCCTTTGCCCTTGCCGTTCCCTCTGCCAGGGATATTCTCCCCTCAGCTCTTCCATGGCTGGCTCCTTCCCCATCCTTCAGGCCTTATTTTAGGCCTTCCCTGATCGTGTTGTCAAAAGAGCCAGCCCATCCCATCTTATCCCAACCCATCAGAGGTAAGAAAAATAACCTTAATAATTAAATTATAACTTTAATAAAAATTAAAGCTCTTAGTTGAAAACATGTGCACACAAAAACCTGCCCACAGATATTTATAGCAGCTTTATTCATAATTGCTAAAACCAAGATGTCCCTTGGTAGGTGAATGAAAAAATAAACTGCGGTACATCTGACAATGGAATATTATTCAACACTAAAAGGAAATGAGCTATCAAGCCATGAAAAGACATGAAGGAATCTTAAATGCATATGATTAAGTGAAAAAAGCCAGTCTGAAAAGACTACACCCTGTGTAAGTACAACTACATAACATTCTGGAAAAGGTAAAACTGTGGAGACAATAAAAGATCAGTGGTGGTTAGGGAGTGAAACTATCAATATTATTCTATATGATACTGGAGTAGTAGATACACGTTATTGTACATTTGTAAAAACCCATAGAAAATACAGTGCAAGGAGTGAACCCAAATAATAATGTATCAATATGAGCTCATCAGTTGTAACAAATGTATCACACTATTGCAAGATGTTAATAACAGAAAACTGTGTGTATTGGGGGAGATGAAGGGGTGTATGGGAACTCTGTACTTTCATTCATTTTCCTCTGTAAACCTAAAACTAAAAAAATAAAATGTATTAATTTTTTAAAAATTAAAGCATTGACAGTACTTGTATAGTTAAAATGGGGTTTTACTGTCATGGTCTCATCCTCTAGAGCATGAACCCCAGAAGAACAGGAAGCTGGCCTTCAGTCCCCATGAAGAACAATGACTGAGCGAGTCAACTGACAGCACAAGGCAGCATCCGTCCCATGGAAAGGCATAGCAGCACTGCTCCAACACTTAAAACCCTCAGAGTAAATTCCAAACTCACTGCCAAGCACACAAAGCCATGATCTCAGGCTACCTCAGCCCTCAATGAAAACCACTCCCTCAGCGATGATGGCCCCAGCTTTGCCACCAGGAACCCAAAGGAGAAAGTTTATAACACTCTTTGAAACCTTCTGATTCTATTAAAGGGAAGGCTCCTTTGGATGCTAGTCTTTAACATCCCTCCATGCTTGCAAATCTTCCTTTTCTCTACCATTCTTGGCCCGGTGCTGGTCCCTCACAATATTGTTCTTTGAACCATTGCTATACCATTTCTATTAATAGAATACAATACTGGCTTTCCATTCATGGTAGTAATATAACATTTCCTTCGTTAATCAATTCATTCACAGAAGTTTTTAAAAACTAAGTTGAACTGAAGGAAAATGTTAAGTACAGGACAGTGTTGGCAGTGAGTAGCTGGGCAGACGGCATATGGATATCTGAAGTTTGAGAAACACAACCAGGTAAATTCTGAGCATCCTTTTAACAAGGACTGATTGTGATTATATGGTTTGTTTAAGCTGATTTGCTGAAATATATCCATCACTGGGTTATTCACAACAGTAATAACAATAATATTAATAATAATGTAAGCAACTCAAATGTTCATCCCATAGGAAGGGCGGCCATATAGTTGTTCATCCAGGACTCTTTTAAAAGTGAAAGAGGTGAGACTTCCCTGGTGGTGCAGTGGTTAAGAATCTGCCTGACAATGCAGTGGACACAGGTTCGAGCCCTAGTCCGGGAAGATCCCACATGCCGCGGAGCAACTAAGCCCATGCACCACAACGACTGAGCCTGTGCTCTAGAGCCCGCGAGCCACGACTACTGACCCCACGTGCCACAACTACTGAGCCCGCGTGCCTAGAGCCCATGCTCCACAACAAGAGAAGCCACTGCAATGAGAAGCCCTCACACCGCAACGAAGAGTAGCCCCCACTCGCTGCAACTAGAGAAAGCCCACACACAGCAACGAAGACCCAACACAGCCAATAAATAAATAAATAAATAAATATTTTTTTAAAAAAGTGAAAGAGGTGCTATTAATAACAACAGAGCAAAGACACAACCTCAGGAATATCCCAGACATGATGTTCAGTCCCTCTCCCATCAGGAAATACTTGAGTAAATTATAGTGTATCCAATTTGTGAGCTATTATGATTATATAGTTTTATAAATGACACTTATGAAGAATGTGTAAAAAATGCTTAAGACATACAATGCTAAATGAGAAAAGCATATCATTCAGTGTTCAGAGACAAGCAGAGAACCCAGCCTGGGAGGAAATATGCTATAACTGATCACAGCTATCCCTAAGAGATGGAATCAAAGGTGATATTTTTTTCTTTGTTGGAGGTTTATGTAGAAATACGTATTCCTGACCTTGTTCCAGAAAACTCTGATTCAGCACATCTGAACATGTCACTTCTTTGCTTAAAATCCTCTACTTACTCACTTGTTCTTAAAATAAAGCCTACCCATCACGGCATGACCTTCAGGTCTTGCATGATCAAACTTCCTCTCCATGTCCCTGCTCAGCACCCTGGCTTTCCTCTAGACTCTCCTGTGGACAGTGCTCCTTTCACCTCTGCCCAAGCTGCTCCTTCCACTGAAAACCCTCCCTGCACCCACCCACATTCCCACCTGGCCACCTCTGCTCTTCCAGATCGCAGTTTCAAAGTGGCATCTTCAGGCCCCTGTTCTCCAGCCCTGCAGCTCCCTTTGTTACCCACTCATCCCCAGAGTAACTCTTCATTTATTTTTCATAGTTACTTGCTCTACAAGGTCTTCCCTGCTGAGGGCAAAGATTCTCCATGGTTGGATCCCCACCGGGCCTTTGCCCTGGGGCTCAGTAAACACTTGATATCTGAACACTGATGCTTTTCTGAGTTTTTCAAATGTTCCTAAGTGGGCAAGAGACACTGTTGTAATCTGTAAAGTCAATAAGACAATTGAATGGCAGTACTCCCTAGTGCATTAAAATATAATTCGATTTGCAAACATTTGATTTATACACTTTCCAATGACCCATCTTTTATGTAAAGCAAGTTCAAGGACTTTTCTCCCCTAAAGTTCAAAGCTCAAACTCCTGAGCCTACATTTTTTTTTTTAATCAATTAATTTATTTATGGCTGTGTTGGGTCTTCGTTTCTGTGCGAGGGCTTTCTCTAGTTGTGGCAAGCAGGGGGCCACTCTTCATCGCGGTGCGCGGGCCTCTCACTATCGCGGCCTCTCGTTTTGCGGAGCACAGGCTCCAGACGCGCAGGCTCAGTAATCGTGGCTCACAGGCCCAGTTGCTCCGCGGCATGTGGGATCTTCCCAGACCAGGGCTCGAACCCGTGTCCCCTGCATTGGCAGGCAGATTCTCAACCACTGCGCCACCAGGGAAGCCCAAGCCTACATTTTTAAAGGTTGAGATGGGTTGGAGAGTTGGGGAGTGTTTGCTGTGAGCTGGCTTCTGCAGACTGATTTCTTAAGTGCAACCCACCACCACTGAGAGTCCTGAGAGCTTGCTGCTGCCTGACTGTGGGCTTGATGCCCATCTCTGTCTGTTAAGGAGAGAATGCTGTGCCTGGGGCCTTGCTTCCAAGAAAGAAAAGCTCCCATGTCGTTCCTGACACCACGCATCCCCCACGTTCACCTTGGAAGGTACCATTTGCCGACAGGATCGCGGAAAATCCCTCATGCTCCCTGCAGCCTGCTCTCCACGTGGTAGCCAGGCTGATCCCTCTAAATCCATGTCAGATAATGTCTGTCTTGCACTTACAACCCTCCAGTGTTTCCCCTCATCCAAGGCAAACAGTCAGGGTCCTTCCCACGGCCCATGAGTGGGCAAGAATATCACATACTGCCCAAACCCGGGCACTCTGAGAACAAAGGGGACTCTGCTAATCCCACGGGGTAACGGTGTAAGACAGGACCCTGTGCTGAGATCCGGGAGGCCCTACACGATTGGTGCCTGTCTGCTTCTGCAGCCTGTTTCCTACGCTTTGCGTTCACTTGTCCCCTTCACTTCCTGACTCTTCTTTACACAACCACAGACCCTCCCTTGGGCCTTCGCACTTGCTGTTCCCCTGCCTGGAATGCCGCCCTGACCACTCATACCCGCAACACTCCCCTTACCTCCCACACATCTCTGGTTAACTGCCCCCACTTCAGACAGGCCTTTGTGCCCCTCTGAGTAACACCTCCTGCCCATCATCACTGGCATCCCCCTACCCTTTTATTTTCCTGCAAAGCCCCCATACCCACCAGAAACATTGACGCATTCCTTCGTTTATAGGCGATTGGTCTTCCCCAGTAGAAAGTGAGCCCCACGAAGTAGGGACTCTGCCTATTCACCACTGAATCCCCTGCCTTTACCCCAGGGCAGGGTATACAGCAGGTGTTCAATAAACACTCATCAGGTTATGGGATGCATTCGAGTGGGGAGGGCATTTTAGCACTAATTATGCAACAACTTTGGGCCATGGTCCCTGCATCTTCTCATGTGACCCCGCCCACTACCTGCCAGGGTAGGACTCATCACCCCCATTTTCAGACAAGGAAGCTGAGGGTCCTTTGCTTTGCTCACCAGTTATTGACTCAGTGCCTGAAGCGGGGCAGGTATTACGTGTCAGCTCTCGAGAGGACAAAAGCCCTGATGATACCATCCACATGGTTTTACAGATGAGAAATCTGTGTCCTGGAGAATTCAAAACCCATCTCCCACAGCCAGTTAGCACAGCCGGGACCACACTCAGGCCCCAGGTCCCCAGACTCTCAGGCCAGTGCCCCTTCTCCAAATTCAAACGCCACGTGGATATTACCAGTGACAGGAGAGCACTCCTGAGTCTCCCAGCACCATGGCAGGTCCCTCAGGAGCCACCCGGGGGTAGTGGGGAGTTAAGAGTGAGACAGGAGGGTATTTTCAGATGGCAAAACTCAAAGGTGATTAAGGAGGAGGGGAGCCCCGGGGACAAAGAATAATGGGGCTTGGCTTACAAGACAAATAGGGTGGGAGTGCAACTCATGAGCAAACTTACATATTGTAAGAGTAATTACAAATCTTTGTTATCAATCTCCACTGCTATAATGGGAGACGACAGGGACCCCGCACATGAATCAGAAATGCCGAAATGATATCTATTAGGGCACCATTGTTCCTGACACTGTCGTGGGGATTTTGTTGTCTTCAGCTTTTCGGCCTTTAATTAATAGACAAGACTCATCGCTGGGCTCGTTGTGTGAAGGGCTTGGAGTTGGGGTGGGGGAGGGGTGATCCAAATGCGAGGGATCATGAGGATTGTCATGATCATTATGACAAGACTTTCCTCACTGGAGATGGTGTACGGCGTTGTCGTGGAGACTGGGTGCTTATTAGTAACACGCTCGTTTAAGGTTACCGGGATGTTGGCATCACTTAACCAACGCCTGTTCTGTGATCACTGCCTAGTGGCCTTGGTGACATGGACAAAGAACAAGAACTCCACAGGGCCTGTGATGTCTTTATTCCAATTCTTCCTCTGGCTTGCTCTCCATCGTCACAAACAGCTCATAAAAAAAGATCACCCCTTTGGGATGCTAGAAATGTTCTATATTGTGATCTGAATGGTGGTCACACGAGTGTGTACATATGTAAGAATCCACTGAGCTGCACACTTAAGATTAAGTACACTTTACGCAGGTAGGCTATAACTTGATTTTTTTTTTTTAATTTTTAATGTCCTTTTCTTACCACCAGGAGAATTTTGTCCTTTCTGAGCAAGGTGTGCACCTTGCTCAGGTGACATCGGGAATAACATAATCAGAGGCACCGCCCCTCAAGAGGGAGCAGCAACAAGTGTCACACACCCCTGTGCATGAGGTGCGTCACAGACTTTACATTACTAACTCCTCACCTCTGTTCAGTGAAGTCCATATTTTTCTCCCCATTTGACAGATTGGAAACTGAGGCTCAGTGAAGCACAGTCGCCTGCCCAGAGCCACCCAGGGAAGTGGGATCTGAGCCCAGGTCTCTGTGACCCCTCCCTGGCCACACTCTTTCCACCTTATGTGGACAACCCTCCTTGACCAAGAGAAATTCGTCCAAAAAAGGGAGTCCAGAGCAATAGCATTCTAGAATCCATAGCACATGGAGAAAATTTTAAAACCAAAAAGAGGAGTGTTTCTCGTTAAAAAAAAGAAAAAAAGGTCACAAAGTAGTAGTGAGAGTAATGTGTCTCATCCTGAACACATTATTGTTTGGTCTGCTCAGTACTTTAAAAAAATATTACTTGCCTACATTGAAAAAAAAAACTGCAACCTAAATTTCTACAGTCTTAAAAATCAAATCTGGCTACTCTAGGCCCACATTCCCCTGGTACACACCCTCCAGTTTGCCCTAGCCCCCACCCAGCCACCCTCACTCAATAGGGTGGTGACCATCCTGCTTGGTGGGCTGGCATTCATTCGCTCTCCTACTAGGAACCATGCTCCAATTTTCCTCTCAAGAAGCACCCCCTTTCCCACTCCTCTTCCAGCTCCTTTGAGTTGGGTTGAATCCAACTCTGGCTCAGGTGGTGATCATGTGGTTCATTTCTGACCAATCAGAGCATCATAGTAATCTGTGTGTAATGATGGGCGTTAGCTCAGAATTGGACATTTGACCCATTTAGAGCCCATGAGGTACAGTGAAACTCTGGTTGGGATTTGCTGTGAGAATAGCATGCTAGACTTGAACCTGCCTGGTGTAGCCTGGAGCTGCTGTCAGCCATCTTAAAAGCATGTCCAACACAGAGGAGAATAGAGGTGCTGGTGTCCTTATTGAGCCCCTGGATCAAGCTCTACCTGAAGCTAAAGATCCTGTCTCTTTCTTTTGTGTGAGCCAACAAATTCCCCTTTTTAGTTTTTTTGTTTTCCTTTGCTCCTTTAACCTATTTGAGATGGTTAGGAGCCATTTGTTTGCAAGTAATAGAAAAGTCTTCCTTAGAGAATCTCCTGGGCTAGCAGACAGCAGGATCAGGACCCAATGGGTAAAAGTGACAGAAACCTAAATTTTAACCCAAGATAAAGATGGAACTTTACAGTATGGAATCATTAAGGAGTAGCAATATGTAGTAAAGTCCAAGTCAACGAAAGTGTTCGAGCAGACTGAAATTTCTTATCAATGTGTCGATTTTGGCACAGGGTAGGTGGTTGGAGGAGATAATCCTAACCTTAGGTTCCTTCCAACTTGATGATCCTATGACTATCAAGAATGGAATATTCCTTGAGAAGGATTTCCTGAATACCTTAGGGAGATTCCTTCCCTACCCCTGTTATCCATTATTACCAAATCCCAATTGTTTCCTTTACAACAATTACCAATATTTTAAATTTCATTTAAATTTCAATTTATTTTTAATTATATATTTATATTTGTTTACTTGTTTTTTTCTGTCTCCCCCACTAGGCTATAAATCCCATAAGTGCTGAGACCTTATCCATCTTATTTTCCTGTACCTCCAGCACCTGGCAAAAGGCTTTCAATTACTTTGTTGAATGAATGAGGGAATGAATGAGATCTCCCTGACTCCGTATTTTCTATGAAGTCACTAAGAAAGCCAGTGTCCAAGTGGAAGCCATGAGGTCTGTAGCCACTGAATCTTCTAGCCCTACTTAAAGACATCTATGCCATTTAAAGAAAGTTGTCATTTTAGTAAAGGATACTGTGCCACCCATTCTCTAGAGTATTCTTCATCTCTAGCACACTCCCCCTTGTCTGGAAACATTTCTCCCTCCTGCCTGGTCAGCCAGCATAGGAGACAGCACCCCTCTTTCCTTTCCCAACTGTGTTGCTGGATGCTTGAGCTTTGTCACTCTTCCTTAAGACAATGTAAAAAAGAAAACTCTCATTTACTGAGTGCCCACTATGTCCTAGGAGCTTTGCATATTTGATCACACCTAACCCTCACAGCCACCTTACAAAATTGGCATTGTTCATCTTTATTCTACAGAGGAGGGAACAAAGGCTCAGAGAGGTCAAATGACTTACCCAAGGTCAAACAGACTTTCAACTTTTCAACAAACTTTAGGGCTGTGGCACTCTAAGTTTGTGCTCTTTCTGTTATCCTACATTTAGTTTTCTAACTTGAATGTGTGTGTGTATGTGTATATATATATTTTTTCATTCCCCAGCACTCTTTTCTGCAAAAGGTCTTATCACTCTTGGGGACTAAGATGAGCGTGCACGCACACACACACACACAAACACACACACACAAACACGGTCCAAGTCATCAGCATCTTTCTTTTATTTATTGTACTGGAGAAGTTGGAAATAACACAGGCTTGCTAAGGACTAAGGAAATTCCAAGTAAATTGCAAAAATGGGGTGTTGAAAAGCACACAAAGTAACTCGAAAACAATCTATACATTTCAGAACATCATGGGAGGTGAGGGTTGTGCATGAAGAGGTGTGCTCAGTAGCATCTTATACAAAATAACCAAACTCGAGTTCTTTTCCTCCCCATCCAGACCATCTTCCTGGATCCACAAACCAAACCACAGTGCCTGGGGATGAGAGAGAGAGAGAGAGAAAGAGAGAAAGGGAGGGAAGGAGGGAGAAAGAGATTGAGAGATTTGAGAGACAGACAGAGACGGAGAAAGGCAGAGAGACAGAGAAGAGGACTTAGATTAAGGTCCCTGCCTCTGCTTCTGGGTTATTTGAATCAAGGGAACTCATTTGTCCTCAAGCACTTAATCATTTCATTCCTCTTTCTAGTTTTATTCTGAGGCATTAAGAGGAAAGAATCACCATGGGAGCTAAAGAGGGCTTCTTCCTCTTTCTAGCTGTTGCTTTTGGATTCCCTTACCCAAGGCCCAATGCATATTGTCCAGATGGCTTGGACTCTTGGAGGCGGATTCAGCTACTCAAGAACCTGGTTGTGCTTAACCTCATCAACTTGACTCAGCGTCAGTTCATCCTGGGGTTGGAGTGTGATACCGATCAGTTTAATTTGTTTAATGACGGATGAGGGAACTGGTCCACATTTTGAGTCTGTTGCACAGAACAAATTGGTTTGCCTCGCTCCCCCCAACCCCTTTATCATTTCAGCATTCAGAAGGCGGGCTGCTCTCATTAACCTTTTCGGAAAGGGATTTTCACTCCCTTCCTCTCCTGTGAGAAGTTGGACGCTGTCCAGGGTACCAACATGGACTGGAGTCCAGGAACTGGGTTCTTCAAAAGGTGTGTTTCTAAACAATGTGAACTCAGAGTACAATGACTGAACATTTAACCCACTGGGAGCCCAAACTCTCTAGTGTAGGAATACCTGCTCCAATAAAAGGCAATGTTTAAGCTTTTTACCTAAAGCATGGTCTCCATTGTAGGGAGATCTTTTGAGGTCTGAGAATAAAATGTTAGGATTTTTATTTATCTCTCTTGTTTTAAATTTCTACCTTTTGTATGTTTTATGATACATGCATATACTATATAAATGAATATATCTGCATGAGAGGGGGAATGCTCATTTTTCTTCTGAGAGGGGCATTGATCAGAATGCCTGATCATAGATCCAGAGGGATCAAGAGGTCAGTCTGGATTCCTGGAATTGGGGAGTCACATGAATGGGATTGATACCAAAAGCTGCTGCTGGTAGTAGTTTTAGAGGTGTAGGGTCGGAGCCAAGTGCTAAGCCTATTGGAGAGGGTAACCTCCATCCTCCCTCCTCACTGACCCAGACAAACACTGCACCCAGGCAGAAGAGAGACAGGCTAGGTTTGGATGTCTTATAGACAATGCTGAAATGAGCGTAGGGATGGGGGCTACAGGGGCAAATGAATGCGTTCACTCCAATCTGGAAGGGCATTACGGGAAGCTCCTGACTCAACTCCACGATGGAGAGGTGTTTACACATCAAAAAGCTCTTCATAATAGGCATTGGGGTCTTCCTGAGACCGAGTAACCACCTTGAACTGGCGCCGGAGAAAACCGCCATAGCGCTTCTGGTTGTCCCACTTGAGCTTGGGACGGATGCGTCGTAAGAATCCCCCATAGCGTTTGTACAGGTCCTCGTGGCCCACCTTGTCCCCGTCCCCATCCCCATCCCCATCTCCAGCCACCTCTGAGCTCCTTTTGGGGTATTTGCGCAAAAAGCCCCCGTAACGTTTCACCTGCTCCTTGGGGTCCTCCTCATCGGCATCCAGTGTTCCAGCCTCCATGGCACCATCATTCGGCTGGGCCCCCCCCATCAGCTCAGACTCTGCTTCCTCCCCCAGCCTGCCAGAGAGACCCCTGAGCTTCTCCGCCAGGCTGCTGCTCAGATCATTCTCCTCTGCTGGGGTGCTGAGAAGGAATCTGTTTTTCTCCAGCTCCTTCAAGAAGGGCCCCGCGTGCTTTGCCAGCTCACTATAGGGCTCTTCCAAAGCTGCCTTGCTCTCCAAGTCTCCCTTGCCATTAAGCCCGAGGGTGAAGGGAGTGAGGAAAGACAGAAGGCCCTGGCACCTCTCCCACTCCTCAGCGGGCTGCAGGGTGGCCTGGCATTGCAGGGAGCAAATCTGCAAAAGACCCCAAAAGACCACAGTGGTAACACCACCACCATCAAACTGTCAAACTACAAGCCCCTGCCCCAGAGAGTCCCCTGTCCGGTGTCTGAGAAAATTAAAAAACCATTACTAAGCCCCAGGCTGCCCACTTTAACGCTGCCAGTGGTGCCTAGAGGCAGGTGACTTTGTGCTCCTGTGGAGGATGAAGAAACAGACGTGGAGAGGTGAAACAGCTTTCCCAAGGGCATGGCTACAGGTGACATTGCCAAAACTGGAAATAAGATCTTCCCATAGCACTCTGCTGTGCTCACCCATAATCTTCCACTTCTGACTCCAGAGGGAATAGTTGGTTCTCCCAACCTTTCCTAGGTGTGAAGGATGCTGCGAACACTTTATAGAGAGGGACAGAAGCAATGCAGAGTGGTGGAAAGAACACATATGAGGGGATGTCTAAGGGTTCATCAAACCTAGAGGGATGATAGTATCTACTTCATAGCAGTAGGGAGGCGTCAAACATGATGATGATGATGATGACGATGACCACAATGACAATACTAGACAGTACTGTAACTTGGACCCAGGTTCTAATGCCATGAGTCATCATGTTTAACCACTGGGCTCTTCTGAGATCATATATGGGCAGCACCTGGGGCACTGTGTGCATCCTAGTAAAGAGTGGCTAGAATTGTATATTTAATACTTTGCATCCTCAGTTCATGGAATCACCCTCGTTTTGCAGATGAGGAAACTAAGGCTCAGAGAGGGGGTTCCAGGGTCATGGAACTAGAAATTGGCAGAACCAAAGCTCACATTCTGTCCACCACACCCTTGTACCTCTACTCTAGCTTGTCTGCTGTCATGGGAGAGGCACAGGGAGAAGTTTGACTCAAAGTAAAGCCAGCAAGGCCAGCCAAGAGATGCTAAAGCCCCAGGAGAGGAGTCAGGCTTGGATCCTGACAACCAGATCCTGGCATCTAGGGGTGGTGAAAAGATCTCCTTCCCTGCGAGTGACTAGATTTGGAGGTGCCTATCAGCCTGGTGGTGAGAAGCTCTGAAAAGTTCATCTAGGGCTGCTGACTCCCAAAGTCAGCACCACCTCATAAATGACACTCCTTGTTACCAGGCAACAGGCTCCCTGGAAACCTGAGCTTCGGTCCCAAACCTGAGTGAGCGCATGGTGGTAAGGTCTGGGGTGGGGACAGGAGGCTGGAAAACAAAGTCCCTGGCACCCAGGCTGACCACGGCAGGACATGCCTTGCACAGGTGGGATGAGTCTATAGGACAGGCTCACAGCTGCCCAGGCCTGCTACCTTCCCTCTCTGGGATCCACACACAGATGGTCCCTTCCATGCACAGGCCCCAGGACCATCGAGGAGCCTTGCCTGAAACTCACCAGGGGGTTGATGGGTTTGGGCCCATCCTGGGTCTTCACAACACACAAGGAGCACCGGGACAGGCAGTCTGCTGTGGCGGAGGGGAGCGCGAGGAGGCAAGCAGCCAGCACCAGCCCCTGCCACGCCATTCTGTCTTGGCTCTTCCTGCTGGAGAGGGAGAAAGAGGAAATGAAATCTGTGATTGCCTACTCTGTGGGGTGTGTCCTGAGCCTGCAAAGCCAACTCCTGCTGGCAGCGCTGCACTGCAAGGCAACCGTTCTTGTTCCAATGGCACAGTCAAGACAACATAGGCCCAGGGAGGAGCAGTGGGTACCCAAGGCCAATGGTCAAGGAAGGGAACTAACATGCGCTGAGTGCCTGCAATGTGCTAGGAGCTTTCCTACGTGTTCACATTCAATCTGCACAACGTGGGTTGTGCTATTAAACAGATGGGAAAGTTGAGGCTCAGAGAGGGGAAGTGATTGCTCCCAGAGCTAGGAAGTGGACAAAGATCTGTGAGGCATCAAAACCCACTCTGACCGTGCACACAGCCAGTAGACACGTGGCTATCTGCTTTTCTGTGTTCTCCAAGGCTTCCATCCCCTTCCCTTCTCCCCTGCTCCCCAAGCTGTCCCCAGCTCCGTCCTTTCTGCTGTGGACCTTTCCCACCCCAGCACTTCTCCTTACCCCAGCCACAGCTCCACCTTCACCTGTCTCCATGCTGGCCCCCCCGCCTCCACCTCCTTCTCTGGTCCCTCCTGCCCACCTTGAAATGCCTTTCTCAGCGTATCAATGCTGGGATCAGACCCACTGGGCTGGGTCAGGTCTGGTCCTTCTCCTAAATGTCAGGGACACCCTCAATTCCATCCCTACACCCAAATCTTCAGCTCTGGGTTCCGACCACATCCAGCTACCTGTAATTCCCCTAATGAATGGATCAGCGCCTGTCCCACCTCTGGCCCTTTGCACATGCTAGTCCCTCTTCCTGGAAAACCCTGCTCTCCTCTTCTGTTACCTATTGTTTAGGTCCTAGAGTAGATATCACCTCCTCCAGGCAGCTTTCCCTGATCTCCTAGGCTGGAAGTGATGTTCCTCCTTTGTATTATCCCAGAAACTAGTGCCTCCTCCATTAAAATAGTCCAATACTTGGTAATTACCTATGTGAGTCTTCAGACTTTGGTTCCATGAAGGCAGGAGCTGTGTCTTGTTTTCATCTCTGAAATACTTTCTCTGTGTTCCTCAAACATGCCAGGCTTGCCCCTACCTCAGGACCTTTGCACCTCCTGTTTCTCCGTCTGTGGTACTGTGGCCTCAGATTTCCACATGGCTCACTCCTTCTTGTAACTGAATGAATTCAGTGTCACATCACCAGGGAGGCACTTGCTGACCCCTGCGTTTAGCACAGCTTACTAGGTCTCTCTCGCATCCCCGTGCTTTGTTTGCATCGGAACACTTACAACCTCAGACTGTCCTGCTGTTTGATGCTTGTCGTTGTTGTTGTTTATTATCGTCTCCCCACTAGAATATTAGCTCCCTGTGGGCACAGACCCTAACTGGCATAGTCCCACTGTAACCAGCACTCACAAACCTGACCAGCATAGAGTAGGCCCTCAATAAATCCTAGGCAGATGAATTAATGCTTCACAAAGAGTCTATTAAAAGCTGTCCCTTTCATAATTAGCTCCTTATAAACCAAATATCAAGATGCAAAGCTGTCAAATGGGAGCACAGTGAAGAACTCCCAACTGGAAATGGGCAGTTTCCCCGAGACACCACCCCGGGCATGGCTGCCACGCTCTTCCCACCCTGGTCCCTGTAGTCTGCAGCCTCCATCGCTGCTCTCAGGTATGGCTGTCCTCCCTCCCCTCTCCCAGTTCCCCTTCCTGCACACTGCCCTGTTTCCTCAGGTGTTGAGGGGGGTTAGAAGACTCCACCCATGGCCCCAGGGCCCCATGCCACAGCCCAGAGCTAGTCTCAGAGCACGCAGTAAGTTCCCCTCCAAAGCGTGCCTGACGAGGAGCCCAGCCGCCATTGATGGAGCCCCTACTGTGCTTCAGGCCTTGACTGAGCCCCTGCGTCTGTCATCTCATTCCTTCCTCCCCGTTGAGGAGGGCACTTTCGGTTCAGTGAATTCCCCATGCCCCCCGGTGAGCGGTGAAGCTGGTGTGCAGGCACATTCTGTTTGACTCCCCACACATGTGCCCATAATGACTACAATTTCTAGAACCACTTTGATTCACTAGCAGCTGAACCCTCCGTGAGGCCCAGAAGGCCCCATGCACAGAGTTGTTACTTGTATATTATTCTCAATCCACCTGCCATCTGTGAGAGGTGGACATCATTATCCCCACTTGGTAGACGAGAAAGCTGGTGCTCAGAGAGGACTGGTGAATCTCCTGAGGTCACACAGCAATTAAAGGCTCGTCTGCCTCTCTTGAGGCTGGGCTAGGTCTGCTCCCCTAAGCAGAGAAGCTCAGAGAAGAAACCTCGGGGAGGTGGACCTGTGTCCATCCCATGCCCCTCTCCTTCCTCAAGTTTCTCTCATGCTCTATCAACTGCTGAGCGGATTTGGGTTCCAGGCCAGTGAGCTGCGCCATTTATGTGCAGATGCAAAGCCGGCAGCTCATGTTTCCTCTCCTATCAGCAATGGCTGGGCTGGTACAAGGTTAGCAAGGTCTTGCTCATCCCCTGGGGAGGCGCAGCATCACCACCCTCTAACTCCCGGCCGAAAGCTTCCCGCACAGCTTGGCTGCTGCAGTAGGAAGCTCGATTTGAGATCTCGTTGTCCCAGGCAAATACAGTGTCAGCATCCTTTCTTTTCATCCATTTCCTTTATATTTAGTAATGATAGTTCCAGCTGATCTGATGGTTGGTGAGCACTCAGGCTGTTCTGAGTGATTCTCATGAATGAACTCATTTATACTCATGGCAACTGTGTGGAGTGGGTACTGCTGTCATGCCCACTTCACAGATGAGGAAACTGAGATAAGACACCTGCAAAGACTCTAGAGCTAGTAAGCGGCAAAGCTGGGATTTGCCCCCAGGCAGTCTGGCTCCAGCGCCCCAAAGCCCACCTTCCTAAGCATCCGGTACAGCCCCAGTCCCTTCAATGCACCCCCTCCCCAGCCTCCAGCTCCTCCCTCCTGGCTCCAGAGCCGCCTCCAATTTTGCCCCTGAGACACCCTCCACACAGCAGCCAGAGGACAGTTCTGAATGACAGTGTGACTGCACCCTGCCCTGCGTCTGGGTTCTCCATCCCCCCCAGCCTGGCCCTCCAGGGCTCTCCTGCCGAGGAGAGCTGCCATCGACCTGGCTCACTGTGTGCACGGCCCTGTGCTGAGACCTGTTCATATCTCAATGTAAGGGGTCCTCATAACAACCCCCAAAGGCTGGGACTGATAGTCTCCCCATTCTGCAGTGAGGAAATGGAGGCACAGAGAGGTTACATCATCTGAACAAGGAATCCCAGCAAGGGCACAGCACCCAGACTGGATGTGAGCTCCGTGTGACCTGGACCTGACCAAACCACCTGCAGTTCTACAACGAATGCCCCCTGCGCCCCATTGCCCCAAACTTTTGCACATGGAGCACCTTTCTCATGCCGCCCATCCACTCCGCTCTCCCTGTGACCTGGCTAACTCTCACTGTTCTTCAGAACTCAGTCTCGGTGGCCTCCTTCAGGAATCTTGTCTGGATTAGGCTCCTCTTTTGAGCGCTCACAGCTCTCTGTCTATCACGTAATTGCCTCTTTCTGAGTCTCCTGCCAGCTCGGACTTTGTAAGTGCAGAGTCCCTGAGGTGAAAGAGTATGTGTGTTTGAGGATGACAAGGAGGCCAGGGGGATGAGGGAGCATAAGGGAGGAGACGCGGGCAGAGGCCGGATGGCGTCAGCCCTTGCAGGCCAAGGTGGAGCTTGCATTTCATTCTAATGTGATGGGAAAACTAAGGAAGTTTGAGTGATTGATGAACGAATGACTGAAAGACTGGTGTCCCTAGCGCCGAATGCAAGGTTAGAACAGGAACAAGAGCTCCACACGCGTGTGTTGAGTGAATAACCAGGCAACCCTGGACCTCTCAGGAGGCCCATTTGAATTTTTCTGGCTCATACTTTTGTGCCCCCAGAGAAATCTCACAGGTCTGCAGGGCATCTAAAACCAACACCTGCTAAAGAAATCGGCAAATGTTAATGAAACCATGGAGTGGGTGAGGGGAGGAAAGAGAAGAGGCAGATAGGAAAGGGGAGACAGGAGGGAAGGGGAAACCAGACCAAGAGAGTGAAATAAGGGGGTGGTGGGGGGAGAGGGACAGGGGGAAGTGAAAACCAGTCAAAGACAGGCAGAGCAGGGAGAGACAGAGGGAGAGAGGGAGGAAGAGAGACTCAAGTGGAGACACAGAGGCAGAGGAGAGAGAACGAGCGCTGGAGGGCCAAGAAGAGGGGGAGACACAGAAAGACGGAAGGCATTGGGGTGGGGGGGGTGCAGAGAGAAGGAAACAGACAGGAGTATGAAGCCTCCATTCCAACCTTACTTGGGCTACAGGAGATGGGAAAAGAAAGAGGCAAAAAGGAGTGATAATATAGGGCCTGCAACCGAGAGGAAGCAAAAGAAGTTGAATGAATTAACTGTGTGGAGGGCCTACTGCAGGCTGGGGCTGAGGGGTCTGTATCCATGGTCACATCAATCCAATAACAGAGCCTCCTCCGTGCCAGGCTGTGTGTTACCGCTTTACACGTATTATTCTAACCCTCACAACAACAGACACCCAGGGGTGAATGTTTTCATACCCATTGTACAGGGACAAGACTGAGGCTGGGAGAGGAGAAGTTGCTTGCTCAAGTCCACTTGGCTTGTAAGTGGGAGAGTTAAGCCTCCAAATGGACCTACCCAATCTCTAACAGAGACACATCAGCCCTGAGGTTTTCCTAAGCCATACTGTTTCCTTCCCTGCGTAGGATAAACAAATTATTGAGCAACGTCAGATGAGTCCCGGGGCGGAGAGTTTTCCCCTTTGCTGTGGGGATTAGCTTGGAAGCTGTACATGAGAGATAGCCCTGCTGGCTCATGGCCCCTGACTTGGGAAGAGCCAGGAGAAAAGGAACTTTGCTGTTGATCTCTGTGTAGGACGCGGAAGGGAGCCTGCTGGGTGAGCTCCAGGGGCAGTGAGTCAGTGCGCAGACCCCGGGGAGGGCCCAGGGTGGGGGGCTTGCGTGGCCTATGGTGAAGGAGCCTCCTAAGGCCCCCCCCAGAGAAAAACCTCCCCACCTGCAGGTTTAGGAAGCATTTCCTCAGCCACTACCTAGAGGCACATCATGACAGCCCGGTGAGATAGGCTGGTGCCGGAGGAGGGTGCCTCTCATAATCACGTGATCCAATCCTTGGACCCAATCTTTATATGTACACATCCCATTGTTTCTGTTTCTCTGCCGAACGCTGATTCATACAACACCCGTCCCATTTGTTTACATAGTGTCTTGGCTGCTTTCATGCGACAAGAGCACAGCTGAGTGTTGAAACGGGGACCACAGGGCCCAGAACGCCCAAAATATTTACTATCTGGTCCTTTACAGAAAAAGTTTGCTGACCCCTGCTTTTGTTACGTTTATAACCATTTTATCATTCTAATTATTCTAACAGTTTGGAAGCTGATTTTCTTGGGGAAATCAGAGGGGGATCACCCCCTTCTCCTAGTCTCAGTCTTCTCACTTGTCAATGGGTGTGTATCACCTCCCGGCAGCGGTTCCATAAGAACCCCCTGGACGGCACCATTTAAAGGCCAACACACTGTAGACCCTTTCTTCACCAGGGGCCCAGAGTTCCTTGAAAGGGAAAGGACTGCTGGCCCTCTTACCTCCTCTTGATATTTCTACATTGTAGTCGGAGGGCTCTGAGGAGCAGCAAGCATTTTTATTTAAAAAGCCAGCATGGAATAATAATGGCTTGATTTAACATCGCAATTACCTCTCTGAGCACTTTATCGCATATGATTATCCCTATTTGATAGAAGAGGAAATGGGAAAAGGTAGAAATGAAATCACTGGTATAAGGTCACATCATGAGTCAGGAGGGAAATGGAGACAGAACTGGGACCTCCCACACCCAGGCTGTGACCCCGGCAAGCGCTGCGCTGCTGCTCTGTGCCAGGCCCGGGGCCTCCCGTGGACCCTCCAGGGCAGCTTCCAGGTGGAAGAGTGGGGACCACGTGACAGAGCCCCCCAGGGCCCTGAGCACCTGTGTGGCAGAGATGGGATTCTGAGTCCTCCACAGCCCCTGTGTAGGGCACAGTGACGGGCCTGTATCTCAATGACTGCATCCTCCTCCCCTCAGGAGGATCCGGTAGGCTGAGCACTGAGCCATTTACTCGATGGGAAAACAGAGACTTGGAAAAGCAAAATGACTGGGCCAAGAGGCCGGGCCACAGGGAGCAGGCTTAGGGTCGGCCTGAGACTCTGCTCCACAAACCAGCCTGAGCTGCAGGCACTGGGGTCCCCCCACTCCAGCTCACGGTCCTGAAGACAAGACTTACACCCCACTGGAAAATACGTAAAGTTCACCTTTGTGGGTTTCCAGTGGGCTGGCCAACAGAGTCCCCCCAAACTGGAAAATAGTGTTTTTGTTAGGCCTTTAGAGTCATTAACAAAGAATGGATTATCAATCTGGGGGCACGGGGGAGACCACCCTGCAATTCACGGTCATGGTGTTCATTAAGTGTATTTTTGAAAGAATGTTATTTGAGAGCAAGATTCCTATGGAACTCTCACCCTTTGTTATTGGATGCAATTAAGAGATGGGGAGAAAAGCAGTGGACAGAGAGATGGAGGTGAAAAGACAGAGAGAGAGAGAGGATGAGAAGGAAAGAGAACGGCAGAGAGTTGCATATGGAGAGAAAGAGATAAAGATGCCTAGAAAAGCAGAGAGTGAGATGACAGCCCATGTGGGAAAAGAAAATACAGATGAGAAGCAGAGATGGGGAGAGGGTGAATGGAAATGAGAGGGAGAAGGTATAAGGAAGGGGAAGGGGGAGAACAGGGGAAAAGAAGAGGGATGGAGAGAAGGCAGAGAGGAAGTGGATCTTGATCAGGAGGTTGACCTACTATGTGACTCACAAACACCAATTCCCTCCTCCCACGACCCTCTGATCTGCCCTGTGTTTCTAGTGGCCAGTGGACCAGTGGCCCAACCACATAATAACTGCTCTGTAAGCTCTTGTCAGGTTAAATCGAACTGTCCAGTAATAGGCCAAGGGGCCAAATGCCAATGGGCACATTGCCCCCTGGTGAGCATGCCTGCGGCCTGCATTGACCACTCTGGCCAAGGGGACGGCTGGAAGGATTCAGGGAGAGGCCTCCAGAGCCAGGAGATGTGACTCGTGGCCCTGGGCAACTACCCTGCTGCCAGGAGCATCCATCTGAACTCAGGCTGGAGGGATTAATGACGTCTAACTTCACAGGACCCAGGGACACCTCTCCATCTCCAGGGCCTGATCCTGGGCTTACCTGGGTGTCTCCAGCAATGTTTACTGCCTGCCACAATGGCCAGCTCTGTCTCGGTGAAATCGTTTTAGCCCTTTGTCAGACCCAGTGAGATTAACCAACATTTATGGGCTGGGATGAGGGAAAACGGTGAGAGATAATCAGCTAGCTGACTGCACTTTCTCAGACATGCGTTGGAATCAAGCCACCAACTATTGATCCCATTCAGAAGATGGAAGACATCTAATAAATACAATAATTGGGCAAGAATGACCCAAGAGGTGGGCCGTGGGTGGGGGAGTTAGGAAGGATCGATCAAGAAGAGACTTCAAGATCCTGAGGTGGCAGCTGAAGACATAAAATCTTCTGTTGGTGTGGCGAGAAGGGGGTGGGGTTGGGAGAGGAGTGCCAACCCCACAAACAGAAATGTTAGACATTAGATCATATTTCCTGGACGTAGCACACAGCATGATGGAGTGGGATGAACAAGGATGCTATAATAGGTTGGGGGAAGGGGGGGGGCTCCAATTCTGCCACTTTGGACAGTGAAAACTTGAGCAGTCACACTAGCATTTCCTGAGTACCTACTAAATGCCAGGCATAGTACTGTATCCCATGGGAACCTCTAGTAACCTCAGGAGGTGAATATTATTGTCCTTATTGCTCAGGGAGCACTGCTGTCCCCAGTCACACAGCAAATGAGTGGTGGGACCGGGGACTTGAACCCAGCACTATCTCGGGTGTTATGAGACACACATTTAGATGTTATATGAAAAATTCCTGGCTCCTCAAGACCCTAACCCCTCTCCGCATGCCTTAAGGGGATTGCAAATTTCTCGAACAGCCCCAGAGCTGGTCCCTTTGCCCATTCCGCTACAACGTGCTGGGTACTGCTAAGAAGACTCTGCAGTATCCCTCTTCCAGCTGTAGCGGAAACATGGGATTCGCCTGCCACCCTCTAGCTCATCTGGGGCAAAGCCGTGGGCTTGAGATCCCTTCAGCAACCTCCCCCAGCAGCACAGCTCGCCCGGCTTGGGCTGCTGCAGCAGCTCCCCCACGCAGATCTCAAAGCCTGGAGATAAATGACCTGCAAAAATAGAACAAAAGGCAAGGTGAAGTGGGACTGGGGGGGAGAAGGTGAGGGGAAAAGAGATAGAAGGTGCAGCGATGGGAGGGGGAGCAGGGGAAAAAAATAAAGAGAAGCAGATTGACATTCTGAAACGTTTTGCAACAGATCTTCACTGGAAAGCCTGTCAAATTAAAAAGACAAGCCTTGGTATATTTTCCCAACCCTTGGAAGAAAGACGGTAATGAAGACTTTTGGTTTGTGGGAGGGGAACTGAAATCAGATCCAATAACCTGAAGAGGTCGTTTCCTTGGGAAGCTTGGAGGCTTAATAAGGAATGTTTGTAAAGTTTGGAGAGATTCTAGATAAAAGATACCCAGGAAAAAGTACGAGGTCACAGAATTTACTATTCAATCTTGGAGTCATCAGCAGGCTTTTTTTCCTGAAGCTCACCAGCCTTTTTTGCGAATCAAACTTTGAGATTCTATAATCCTTTCTTTGAATGCGGATACCTTTACCGGTGAGAAAATGCCTTTCCAAAAAAAAAAAAAAGAAAATGCCTTTCCCATCTGAGTTTCCTCCCTGCCTAACCTTGACTCCTCTGGCTGTAATTTACATGAAAGCAACAAGTCCTCTCAAAGTAAAATTGACAAGAAAAATCCTGCTAAGCCTGGATCTCCTGGCATGTTGTCACTCTCTCTCCCCATTCCCTCCCAGCAAAACAACCCCAAACTTCATTTCTGTGTAAAATTACATCACAGGAAGCCACTCAAGGCAGCACCCTGTCAGCAATTAAACACGATCCAAAAAGAATGAAAAGGCTGAACCTGGTTGTACCTTGATGTACATGATACATGGTAAATGCCAGAGCCTTGATGTCTCATTAATGTCCCCAAGCTCTTGTTCTTAAGTCCAGCGAGAATCACTGACCTTTAAAATTACTGTGATTAGCTAAACCTCCCACTTCTTCCACCCAGGGCGTCCCGTTCTTGCATGGGCACCGCAATGCGGAGGCAGCCTGCCAGGGGGACGAAGATGCCCCCCAGCCAAAACCTAGGAGTGGTCCTCTTGGGAGGGAGCGGCCCACCTGTTTAAGACAGGGCTGTACGGAGAGGGGAATTCCAAAGAGCAGTCCATCTCATACTGATCTGGCTTTTGTAAACTAGCCTCATAACTCTTACTACCTCTGCCAGATAATCAGACCCAAACCAGAAATTCCCCAGCCCAAGCTCCCACCCTCTCCAGGTTCAGAGAATCAGGAAAAATAAATAAAACCAAGAGAGAGGGTTCCAACACCCTCTGGATATTACCTGCGCTCCTCTTTGTCCCTGGGCAGCTCCTGGCCGAGCAGGTGGGAGGGTGGTGGCTGCAGGTGGCCGGAAGACCCAAGGATGGTCCTGACTCTGGTCCAGAAGGAGGTGCCAAAGGGGTGGCTGTGAGCACGGCCAAAGCCCCTTAGAATGGCAGTTCTGGTGCCTCAGCCCCCCTTTTATGGACTAGAACCTCCCCCTGTCGCTCAGCCTTTGCTCAGCACAGGCTGCTCAGAGCCAATGGGGAAGTAGCTCAGAGCAGTCAGAGACGCAGACCCCTGGGCCCTTCAACTCGAACTCCCTGGGCCCAACACAATAGGCTTCTCTTCGTGACCGGGGATGTGGAGGAGGCAGGCAGCCGCGCTGGGAGGGGGTGGTTTCTGGGTGTAGTGCTGTTTGTCACTTGAAATCCGGCCACTTCAGTCTTTGATGCATTTCCAGGAGAGTGTCACAGAAAAAGAGAGAGAGAGGTGGGGAAGGACAGAGCGAGGAAGAGTTAGAGACACAGAGAGAGACTCAGAGAGAGAGACAGACAGATACAGAGACAGAGAAAGAGATAGAGATAAACAGACAGACAAGTAGACATAGAGACAGATGGAGACAGAACGAGATGAGAGAGTTAGAGAGAGACAGACAGACAGAGAGACAGATGGACACAGACAGAGGGAGAGAGAGTCAAAGAAACAGAGAGCCAAACAGGAAGGTTCAGAGAGAATCAGTAACAGAGAGAGACTGTGTCAGATGACGGGGAGGGATACAGACAAAGCAGGGGAGAAAGAGTCAGAAAAACACAGAGACACAAGGAGAGTGTCAGCTCTCAGAGATGAGGAAACCCAAAGAGACAGGTAGAAACAGAGAGACAGTCAGAGGAAGAGGGATAAGGAAGCCAGGACACAAGACAAACTCAGAAGCCACACGACAAACAGATGCAGAGACGGAGGATGCGAGAGTCCTGTGAGAAGAAAGACAAGAGGCAGAGGAAGCCAGCAGGGGCGTGCGTGGCCCTGTGTTGTGTGCTGTGGCAGCTCCGTGCATGGCTGGTGCATGCGTGTGCTGGAATGTTTTTGTGTGTACATTTGCCTGCAACCGACAGTCGACTCTGGTACATGCCTGAGCTGGTGCCAGGCACAACCAGCCCTGGCAAAAGCACAGCCCTTCCCCAGCAACCAGGAGCTGCGGTTTACTTTTCTCTGGCGGCAACACAGAATGAATATCATGAAATCCTCCTCAAAATCTGGGCCACGATGTGCGTTTGCACGCACTCCAGGGGGGGAGGCAAACCCCCCTCGTGTGCACCTTGGCCCCATGCCAGCAGCAGCTTGAAGGCTGCACTCTTCATGGCTACAAATGCCTTCCAGAACATAGGGGGTCTCTGAGTTTGGAAGAGAACATGCTTCTCCCCTCAATCAACAGCAGATAAGCAGTTTACGGTGGGTGGCACGGCTGTTTCACAAGTCAGGCAGGGGCTGCCCATTTCGTGGGCACCTATGCTGCATCGGGCAGTTAGCCAACATTGCTGGGTTTAATCTCCACGACCTGGCCAGGTAGAGAATATTATTCACATTTTGCGGATGAGGAAAAAAAGGCTAGAGGGCTGAGAAACTTGCTCAAAGACACACAGCAAGTAAGTCACCAAGCGAGGATCCAAACCCAGGTTCATCTGACCCTGCTCACTCCCTCACCCTTCCTCTGCCTACCCTGGGGGGTGGGGGGCAGGAGCTTCGTTCTCTGGGAATGTTCCTCCACCTGCACAGTATAGCAGAGGCTACGCTATTTAGGATGTGGATTTGATTCCCAGCTCTCGCTCACCAGGGGAGAGACCCTAGACAAGTTTCCAGCCTCAGCTCCAGTTTGCTTATCTGTAAAATGGAGATAACAGTATCTAGATCTTGTGAGGCTGAAACAAGAGGATGTGCGACACAGCACGTGATGAGTGTTCCATGACCATTGGTCTTGACGATCAATAACGTCGTTCCCACTCTGATGCACCACGGTTCTCCGGGACATCGTCCTCTCTCTACACCTGCTTCATTACAAGCTGGAAGATGCAAGGGGCCGTTCACTGGGCACCTACTATGTTTCAGACACTTCTGCACGGTTCACTGTATACTCACAACAAGCAACGGGTGGTGTGCATACCACAATGCATCCTCAAACCGATTAGGCAGCTGAAGTTCAGGGAGGCCCCAGACACACAGAGAGGGAGGAGGAGTTGAACCCAGCCCCTCGGGCCCCAAAGCTCGGCTCACACACATCCCCCTCCAGCTTCGAGATGAGGTCTCCCTCCTCCCTTCCAGAGATGACTCTTTGGGATCTGATCTTGTCCCCCTTTCCTTCCTTGTCCCATTTCCCAGGCAGCATGTAGGGTCTGACAGGCAGAGGCAAAGACCCCAAGTACCTGGCCGTACCTCAGGCCACCTCCCTTCCTGGTGACCCAGAGGACTTGGCTAGAGACTATTCACTGCCACCTGGGGATCTGGGAACTGGGGTAGCTTCTTTACCCCCAAGGCCAAATCCTCACCCCAGTGGCCCTCTGTCCTCCTTACTGTTCACCTCCTCCTCTTCCTCCCCTCCACCTCTATAAGCTCTTGATAATAACCTCGAATAGAGAAAGGCCCTAAGATATGGGATACCCATTCCTGGAAGCCAGCAGGCACTGGAAGAATAGAGGCGTAGGGCCTCTCTTGACTATTATTCATCATAAAGAGAAGTAAAAACAGCAAGGGTAGAGATGCTGCAGAAAATCCTGCTTTAAGTCATTAACGTTTCATATCCTTCACCCCCGAGTCTATTGTCAGCCGCAAGAGCAAATGGCTCATTCACTTGCTTTTCCTTTCCTTCTGCCATGTCTTTACACACACGCAGGACAAGGCCAGGAACAGCCTTCTCCCCTAGTCCTAGAGGAGCTGGTCCTGAAGCTTACACCCTCGAGGCTTGGCGATGCTCTGTCACGTCGCAGGCCCCACGGCAGCAGCATGTGGGATAAGAAACCACAGAACTGGAACAAGCTCGCTTGGGCTCGAATCCCAATGCCCCCGCCGACTACCTGGTGGTGACTGGTGGATTCCTGGCCTCCCTGAGCCCCCCGAGTCATCTGGAGGCAGGGGGACGGCACCCGCCTCATGCAGGGTCAGGACTAACCCGAGCTCTGCCGTGTCCTCAGGGCACACATCTCTGATTGAGATCTTGATGTGAACCAAAAGCAAAGGCTGAAGAGAAGGAGGTATTTGAAACCACCAGCCCTCAAACCATTCTGTTGGGGAGGAATAAGGAAGAACTTGGCAGAAGATAGACAAGTGAAAAAATAAAGCCAGCTTTTCTTAAGGCCGCCCTACATGCCAGGCCCTGTTGTCAACCATTCACGGTTATTAACACACTTGATTTTCCCAACAGCCCTGCAATTAGATGCGGTTCCCACCCCGCTTGACAGACAAGGGACAGAGGCTGCGTGAAGGTACGAAGTCGTGCAACTAGAAAACAGCAGAGCCCATGGACTCCAGCCTGTGCCCCAACCTCAGCTGTATTGCTTCCCAGCTTCTCCCCACCCTGGCTCCGTCTCATTCACAAAGACCTGTGTATTTCCTTTATCCACCTGTTGCACTGGGAGGTGGGGGCAGCTGATGCGGGTCACTCGGGAGGATTCCAGTGGAATTGAGGAATTTAGTCCGCACCCTCTGCTCAGCTTCCAGTCTTCATGCTGCAGTGTGCCCAGCGCGGCTCTCAGAGGACCTGCACCAGCTGCTGGCTATGGGAGCCGCGTCTGCGTGTGGCCCCCACAGGACAGAGAAAGTCAGAAGCTGTGCTTAAGATGTGGCAATGCTCAGTCTCTCTCTCTCTCTCTCTCTCTCTCTCTCTCTCCCTCTCTCTCCCTCTCTCTCTTTCTCATACTCTCATATTGAAATCTAACAACGTGTTTGGCCCAAGAAGTGGAAGGTACAGCATGCAATTCTGCCCTCTTTGTGCTCATGGGCCAGGTTGGGGGGCAGATGTAGTAACAGGCCATTCCTAGAGTTAATGACGAGTACAGGACTGGGAGGAGACTGGGATCGCTGTGGGAACCCAGAAAAGGGGCTCCCAGCTCAGCCCAGTGGGGGGCGGGGGAGGAGCAGAGTCAGGGAGGTGAGAGCCAGGTGAACTGACGCAGGAGTAGCAGTTGTCCAGGCAAAGGGAGGGAAGGGCATTCTGGGCAGAGGGAACAGCTCAGGCAAAGGCCTGGAAGCAAGGAGAGTTGAGGAGGAGTCATCGCTGACTGCCCTCTTTCTCTGGCCCCACATCCAAGTCAGCACACACCTTCACTGTTTGTGGCTCTGTCGCCCGGGGCTGGCCCCCATCACTTCTCTCCTGGATGACTACCCCAGCCCCGTGGCCTCAGCAGCCAGAGAGCTTCTTTCAAAAATGTTAACTCAGATTATACTACACCCCTGTTTAAAACACTCCAGTGGTTTTCATCCCGCTTGGAATAAGATCCACACCCCTCACCTGCAGGCCCTGTTCTCTGCCGACCTCTGCTTCCTGCCCACTCACAGCTCTGCAGCCACCCTGGCTCCCTGCTGCTCCTCAGACACACCGAACACGTTCCTACTGCAGAGACTTTGCACGTGCTGTGCCTTCCATCTGGAACATCCCTTGCCTTCCTGTTCAGTCCATCACTTCATTTAGGCTTTGGCTTAGATGTCACTTCCTCAAGCAGACCCCCTGCCCACCCTTTGCCCCAGCAGTCCTGATCCCTTGCCCAGCTCTATTTATCTTCACAGCATTTGTCCCTGGCTGATATGATACAGCAGTTTGTCTGATTATTTCTTTCTTTTTTTTTTTTTGAATTTTTGGATTTTATTTTATTTATTTTTTATACAGCAAGCTCTTATTAGTTATCTATTTTATACATATTAGTGTGTATATGTCAGTCCCAATCTCAGTTTGTCTGATTATCACCTGTACGCCCTGGTGGAGTGTAAGCTATGAGGGCAGGCACATTGTGATGGGGGATGTAAAATGGTACAGCTGCTGTGGAAAAAATGTTGGGTGGTTCCTCAAAATGTTAAATATAGAACCACCATATGGCCCAACAATTCTGCACCTAGGTGTATACCCAAAAGAATTGAAAATAGGGACTCAAGCAGATATTTGTCCACCAATGTTCATAGCAGCATTATTCACAATAGCCAAAAGAGTAAAACAAACCAGCATCTGTCAACAGATAAATGGATAAACAAAATGTATTCTACATACAATGGACTATTATTCAGCCATAAAAAGGAATAAAGTTCTGACACTTGCTACAACCTGGATGAACCTCGAAACATTACGTCAAATTCATAGTGACAGAAAGTAGAAAAGAAGTTACTACGGGCTGGGAGGAAGTGGAAATAGTGAGTTATTGCTTAAACGGCGCAGAGTTTTTGTTTGGGATGATGAAAAAGTTCTGGAAATGGAGACCGATGATGGCTGCACAGCAGTTTGAATGTACTTAATGATACTAAATTTTACACTTAAAAATGGTGACGATGGAGGGGCCAGGAAAGGCCTTGGGGAAGCAGGTGCCTGTTTCCCTGGTGGAGAAAAGCTCTCCAGTAGCAATGAGAAGGCAGAGGGAAAGCTGTGTTTTCTTCTCTCAGCCAAGAGTGCAGACAGATGCCAACAGCTGAGCTGATGAACTGGAATTGGAGAGAACTTCCCCTTCCCAATGGGCCAAACCTCCCGTTCTCTCCTGTTTCGCCTCAGCTGGCAGCAGAACTTCATCACTCTGGCTAATAGCTGTCGCGCACCTGCTTGACGCCCCTCACCCTGCTGAGTCGCCTCCATGTGTTACGTCATCTCATCCTTATAGCAAACCCCCATGGTGGGTGTGTTATTGCCTTCTTCCGTCAGAGGAAGACACTGCACTCAGAGATGCAGTGACTCAGCTAAGGGCACACGGCTCTCAAGTGGAAAAGAACCCAAGCTCAAGTTAATCTGATGCCAAAGCCCACGCTGTGAACTCCTACCTCACTGATGCCCACGAGCAGCACATGCGTAAATGCCATTATTCACTGTGCCAGGCACGATGCCAGGAACAGGTACAAATGGTCTTTAATAGGCTCTCAGCAGCCCTCTGAGGGAAGCACTGTAAGTTCCACTTTGCAGGTGAAGAAACTGAGGCCCAGCGATCTGAAGTGAGCTCCCACGTAGCACAGCAGGTTAGGGGTGAAGCCAGAACTTGCACCGAGGTCTGTCTCACTCCAAAGTGTGAGCCCCTCTCTGCTGTGTCACATCTCCCATGATGCTCCCCTGTCACTTCCAGCCACCTGGGAATAGGTCCTGAACCGGAATCCAACCAGCATTTGGCAAGAATGGACACCTGTTTACTGTGTTCTGAGTCCTGAACTACAGGCCTCACGTTCACGACCACACACGGGGCCCCCTCTTGACCTCAGCCACAGTGCAACAAGAGGTCAATGGTGGGAAATGTTTCTGCCCAAATGAAAAAGGGAAAAGCCTTAAATCTCAAATCACTGAAATCTTATCACAGCCACCGTGTATCAGGTGCCTGCTGGGTACTAGGTATTGTACTTTTCCTAAACCACCTCATTTATCCCTCACAACAACCCTATGACGTAGATGTCATTAACTCCACTTTGCAAATGGGGAACTGAGCTCAGGGCAGTGCAGTCACTTGCCTGAGGTCGCACAGCCAGTAAGTGGTAGAGCCAGGACTGTCTGCCTCAGAAGCCAGAGCTGTTTTCCCTCATCAAGCTTCCTCCGCAAAACCACCAGTTCTGAAATTCCTCCAGAGAAGCCTGGGCACCAGCAGGAGGAGAGGTCCACCAGGGGATCCCAGATATTAGACCTGAAATGAGACCCTTGATCTGAGAGCTGCCCCTCATCACCCACAAGCTCCAACAGACACATCGTTCCTAATAACAGCTCTTAAGAAGTGAGTTTCTTTTTGCCAAAAGGGAAGGTTAAATTGCTTTTCTTCTCAATCTATGAATCTCACAGTTTCTCCTAAATCCTCTTGAACTGACAAGTTGCTACCTTTTCTGCATTCATTCCACAAAACACTCCCAGCGTAGCTGCCAGAGACCAGGTTCTCTGCTCAACACTCAGATGCATGGCTGAGAAGACCCAGTCCCTGCCTCCGGGGGTCGCAGTCTGGAGGGGATGACAGAAAGTAAACAGGTAATTTCAGCAGCACGTAGGAAAGTCTGAGATAAGGGTGACTGTGGAATCACAGAGGACAGGTTCCCAAGTCAGCCTGGTGGATGAGGGAAATCATCCTGGAGCTGGAGACCGAGGCTGGGTTTGGGAGACTGAGTAGGAGTGTGCCGTGGTGATGGGTAAGGTTCAGTGGAGAAGCAGGAGACATCCCTGGCTTTTATAAGCAAAAAGAGATTTAACATAGGGAATTGGGAAACTTTAATAGGTGTTGTCTGGGGGGAGGTGGGTATGGAACTGCTGGAGGAGTAGACTGGGCCTCCGGGAACGCTTCCAGAGCACTGCAGGGCCTCCAGCCACACAACCAGAAAGCAGGCCAACAGGACGCAATCCCTGCCTGTCGTGCGTTCAGGAACCCACCACCACCTTATGATCCAGCGGTCTGGAAGCTGGGGCCAGGGAGCCACCACTACAGCCTCTCAGCACTCCCGGGGGTCGGCACTGGGCCCTGAGATGCTGCTACAGGACCCCCACAGCCCCATGACTACTCTGGCTGGACAAAGCGGCCAAAGCAGCGGCAAGACGGCCTCCAGTTCATTCCATCACGTCGGCCGCACACAAGTCTAGCTATTGGCAGAACGTTAATTTGCACCCAGAACCCTAGCTGCACAGGAGTCTAGGGAAAATAGTTTTCACCTCTGCAGTCCAGGAAGGTACACGATAAAGAAGCAGAAGTAGGTGGGATTGGGGCCTGAGGACCAAGCAGGCACACCCGTCGCATAGAGGAAGGAAAGAAGAAAAGTGCCATAGGCCGGGCGGACACACGTCTCTTCTGCCCCCTGCCCCCACTTCCCCTGCCCCACATCCCCCGCCTTGAGCCTTTTTCCAGGTCAACACTCCCCAGGTGGCGTGGGAGCCGCCCACAAAACCGCTGCCCCGTGGCCCACACAGCCAGAGTGGGAAGAACCCACCAGACTAATGAATCCAAACTGTGATTTTAGTGATGGGGATACGGAGGTCCAGAGAGGAGGCGCTGCTGTCTTAAGGCTGCTCAACCACTGAAGGGCCAGCTGGGCCCAGAACTCAGCTGTTCCCACCATGTCGCTCTGTTCTGCCTGCCAGCTCAGCCCACCCTGCTTCACATTCTGGGGCTCACCCTGCCAGGGCTGGGGCTTGGCTGGAGCTGGGGGAGGTGGCTGAGGCAGGTGGGAAAAGTGCAGTCTCTGGAGTCAGACAGACGGGAGTTCTCTTCCTGGCTCTGCTCCCCCCAGCTGCATGGCCCCAGGCAAGTTACTTGAGCCCAGCCACCTCCTCTGTGAACCGGGGCCTAATGGTAGCACGGAGTTGTGATGAGAACCCAGCTAATATATGTAAGAGGACATAGAGTAAGCACTCTCTAAATGGAGCTGGTATGACTAGTTCTACAATGCTATTGTTCATTTATAAACTGCTATTATTATTATTAATAGTAGATAATTTTCCCCAGTTCAAGAGGAAAAAATTTTAAAGGTTTTAAGTAGTTTAACCTTCGTTTGTTTTTCTTCTCCTACATCACAGCAGCATCAAAATACCTGCCCTGTAACTGCTTCCGTCATCCTAGCCCACCGACACTTATCATTTTCCAACTAAACATCGAGATTCCTCCCCTCAGAAAGGTCCTCAGAAATATACACCCAGAGACCCACAAGTATCCTCAGGCCCACACGCAGAGTCACACCAAACACACACTGATGTACACACACACACGGATAGGAACGGACAGATAGGTAGACACACAAACTAACATAATCACATACACAGACTGTTTTCACCAGCCAGCACTTGCAGACACTCTCTCTCTCTCTCTCTCTCATACACACACAGACACACACACAGAGTAACCACAGCAGCACACATGCAAATAAACCCTCTGATGCACACCTCACTCCCCCAGTTCTGTGGTACACCCAGGAATACTGAAAGTTGCAGAAAGGGCAGCTGGGAGGCCCTGTTCCTGACTTCCCTTTGAATAACTGGTCAGCAACAGCTCAGGGCTCCCCACAGCCCTTGTAGAAGGGCTTTATCAGTCTAATTCCTAGTCTTCAGCCTGGGATCCAGCTCAGATAAAATAATTAATTTTCCATTATAGCCTCTCCCTCTCTGAGTCATCCTTACAAGTCCCTGGAATAATGGCATTTAAGAACGGAGCTTTCGGGCTTCCCTGGTGGCACACTGGTTAAGAATCCACCTGCCAATACAGGGGACACAGGTTTGAGCCCTGGTCCTGGAAGATCCCACATGTCACGGAGCAACTAAGCCCGTGCGCCACAACTACTGAGCCTGCGCTCTAGAGCTCGCGAGCCACAGCTACTGAAGCCCGCGCGCCTAGAGCCCGTGCTCCGCAACAAGGGAAGCCACCGCAGTGAGAAGCTCTCGCACCGCAAGGAAGAGTAGCCCCCGCTCGCCGCAACTGGAGAAAGCCCGCGTGCAGCAACGAAGACCCAGTGCGGCCAAAAATAAATAAATAAGTAAATAAATTTATAAAAAAAAAAAAAAAAGAACGGAGCTTTCTGAACACCCCAAATCCGTACAGAAAAGTTCAGCTCCCTTGGTGAAGCATTTACGTGCCAGGGAGGGCGCACGGAGCAATGCAGTTTCCACACTTGAGAAAAGTAAGTGGGAGGGAAGATCAGACAACATGCAGTGCAGATCATCATTTAGGGAAAATCCCCACAGGGCTCCTTGGCAGTGTTAAGTCACTCTGTGCCTCTATGGAGGTATCTCAGAACAGCTTCTCTCCTTTCTTCTGCTTTACCATTGAGAAAAACAGTGTGAAGTAGTGGAAACATGCTGGGGTTTGATCCTGGGCTCGAGTCTGATCATCATTTCTGGACTATGTAGCTTACCTCTCTGAGTAACAGCTACTTTGTCAACAAAGTACAGTGATTAAGAGCAAGGGCTCCAGAGTCATAGACTGCCTGGCTCGGTCCCTGACTAGCTGTGTGATCTTTGGCAAATTACTTAATCTCTCCGGGATTTAATTTTCTTACCTTTGAAATAGGAATAATAATGACACTTACCTCACAGGGTTTTTGCAAGTATAAATTAATACATGTAAAATGCTTAGGGCAGCGCCTATTACATACTCAGTGTTCAATAAGTGCTTGCTGGTATTCTTATCACTGCTACCTTCCAACATTGTTGGGAGGATTAAGAGAGATTAAAAATAAGACTGTGCCGTGGAAGAAGCAGAGATATCAGGCGCTACCATTATCAAAGTTAGCTCTGCAGGGGATTGAGCATTTTTTAAAAAGCCAAACATGAACTTTATGTTTGAGATCCAAGAAAAAATTGTACTGCAAGTGGTTTTGGGGTCAGACAGATTTGGGACTGAGTCCTATTTTATCTCTTAAGCACTCTGTGACCCTGTGTAAGTTGTTTAAACTTTCCAAGCTTTAGTTTCTCATTTGTCAGATGAATAAACATTATTCTGCCAAAATCTCAAAGATGCTGATGATCGTGCAGCAACAAGGCCAGGGGTATAAAATTCCTTGCAACCTAGGACCAGTGAGGGAGGGACTCTTCTCGTTTGGCAGGATTTTGCTGGGGACTTGGTAGTCTTCTTATGGGGATGATAAGGAAATTCCAACTACTTCATATTCTTAGCAAAGTTGCCTGGAATGTGCATTCCTTTCCCTATGCCGTCTGGCAGAAAGTAGCCCACACTGCTTCACTCCTGTTACTGAACCTCAGTGGTGGGTGTGCTTTTCTAAAGTACCTATTTCTAAGGTGCAGCCTACTCTAGACCAGTGTTGTTCCTGTCTCTCAAGAGGCCCTATTGGAGAGCAGATAGAAATCAGAGGCAAGTGGCTTTGCCTGAGTTTCTGCTATCTGGAGCTTCTTACTTGCCTTTAAACATTCTGGTTCCATCAATTGACTCCTTCCCTCTTCTCCTCAGCTCCTAGAGCAAAGACTAGTATTAAACAATGATCTTTGGGGAGATCAGCTCGGTGCTTTGTGACCACCTAGAGGGGTGGGGTAGGGAGGGTGGGAGGGAGGGAGACGCAAGAGGGAAGAGATATGGGGACATATGCATATGTACAACTGATTCACTTTGTTATAAAGCAGAAACTAACACACCGTTGTAAAGCAATTATACTCCAATAAAGATGTTAAAAAAAAAAATTCCCAAGCAGTAACGATAAAATACAAGGAATCGTATTATTGAAGCAAAACCAAAGCTGTGATATTAGAAGTCCTTGTTATTTTAAGAAGAACAAAATGTCATGTTTTTCCTTATTAAAATTTTTTTCTTACATAACCAACTCTGTCTGGACATTCTGTGAAAAAAAAAACAATGATCTTTGGGTATATAGTAGGTACCCAGAAAATGTTGGCTGAATAAGTAGTACATCACTAACTCCCACTAGCCTCCATTAATTAGATCTTTAGACATGGTGAGATCTATAAAGACAGGAGCTCTAATTATCCTTGTGTCCCTGGTGGCATCCAGACTATTGTGGTTTATCCATGGTAGGTGCAGCAGTCACTGTCATTTTGTAAGTGTTTCTTCTATTCTGAGCATCTTGTTTTGTCCTCCTCAAGACACAGACCTGGTCTCTGTGTATTTACGCATCCTTTTCTAATGTCCTCTTTGATAAATCTGCTCCATCTGCATTGGCCTCTTTGCTGTTCCTTGGACATGCTATCTTCTTCCCACATCTTTTTGGTCTTCTTGTGCCCTCTGCCTGGAACACTGCCTTTCCCCAATATTTATAAGTCTCATTATTTCAATTAGTTCACATTTATGCTCAAATGTCACTCCTTAAAGAGGTCTCTCATAATCATCTTATCTAAGAGAGCATTTCCTATTATTATCTATCCTCTTGCCTTGAATTATACCACATACTCATTTGTATATTTGTTTATTTTATGTCTCCCCCACTGGAATGTAAGTTCTAGAAAGTCAGATACCTTGTCTTTCTTGTACTTGACTGTATCTGGAGTTCCTATAATGGTGCCAGACCATGGTAGGCACTCAATAAATATTTATAGAATGAATGAATGAACAAACATATTATCACATGAAATACTGGTCAAAACGAATTCTTGGAACTCACCCAACTCCAGACTGTGAATCTCAGACCCTACCTCTCTGGTTTCCCCATAGCCAGTTCTGACTCAGATCTGCCCACATTCTTGGGTGATAGACATGGATGAAATCAGCTGGGGGAGGCATATATGACTGATGCTTTTTCCTAGCCCAGGAATAAGCTGGAGAAGGGGTCCACCAATTTTCAACAACACTTTCAAATAGGACTTTATAGGGTTATGGACTCCCAGTACCTCCCAGCATTGTAGAGATTATCACCCTGTGTGGTTATTAAGAACACCTATCCCTGCAGTGTTTCCAGCTAGCAAGAAATGCAAGTGGGGACAGCTGGAAAAAGAAACATCAGCTTTGAATTCCAAGATTTGGCAAAATGAAGATGTCACTATTAGCTAGTGAAAAGTTGGCTCATTCTTCCCCTCTCTACTCACTTCCCCTGGGCTCCATTTTCTGCCTCAGCACCTGCGCTGTCTCATACTGAGAAGCAGGAATTTGCTTTTCAGCACCACGGACAGCAATCTGCTGGCAGCCGGGAGGCAGAGTGAGCCAGAATTTGGGGCATACATGGAGCCAAACAAATATTGACTGAGCACATCCTGAGGCCAGGCACACTGGAGAATACAAAGATTTATGTGGTCTTGACCTTCAAATAACTTAATCTCTTCAAGTCATCAACATTCCTAGACTGATACAGCTGGGGCAAGGCCCCAAGCCTTCTGATACTTGAAAAGTGGGAAGAATCAAAGGGAAAATCTTTTGTTTTCCAACAATTGAATTTCTGCTGTGCGTTCACATATGTCATCTAATTTTCTCACTAGACTACCACTCTCAAAGAGAACAGTTACTGCAATGTCCTACGCATTGTTACATTCCAAGTGCCCAGCAAGGTATATGGCAGATACTCAGTAGTTTTTGAATGGATGTGTGAAGGAATTCTTATAAAATCCTATTTTACTCTTTGTCTTTTTACCCTTACTTTACAGATGAGAAATCTGAGGCTCGGAAAACTACCTTCTCGTGACAGCTATTAAGTGGCAGAGCTTGGATTCGAAACCAGGGCTTCCAGATTTCATGCTATACTGCCAATCAGAAGCACTTACTATGTGCTGGGCATTCTTGGGTCCTACAAAAAAGTTCTAGCCACAGAGAGACTAGTTCTTACCTTAGCATAGACTTTGAGTAAATCCCAACCTTGAGTAAATCCCGTTTTTCTTTCTGGCATTAGTTTCCCCATATGTAAAATGAGGAAAGGAGGTTGGTGTGGACTAAGGGCTCCCCTCTCCCTGCACCCCCCATCCCCAAACTGGATCAGGCATCTGCAGCAGTTGGGAAAGGATACCAGCAGGGGGCGTTATGAAATGAATTTGAAACGTCCTCCCCGTGCTTCAGCAGGGCGTCAAATAAGAAGTACTGTATTAATATCCCAACAGACTTCTGGCTCCTTTTTCATCTTCCTGCTATAACCAGAACTTGTGCGCAAGCCGTGCAGGTTCTATTCTTTTTAGAGTGCAACAAATGAACTTCAACCCCTCTTGAGAAGTCAGTAAAGAGGCAGCCCCAGGACACAGAGACAGTGGAATGAGGCTGCGGTGACTTATCACCCAGGAACCCACTAGCTGAGTAACTTTGGACAAAGCCCCAAGCAAAGATAACTGTTTAAATGGCTGCGGCAGCGGAAAAATCAGTTTGGTTGATTGATGTCCTGGGTTTCTAGTTAGTGGGTGGCTTCCAGCCACGGCTCTGCCTCAGCTCCCAGAATTACTCCAATAAGTGACTTGCTCATCCCTAACGCTTCCCAGGAGGCAGGGGAGGGGGATGAATCAGCTCTCTCCAAGCCTGATTGGGATTTAATGGGGGCCAGTGGGTATTTGTGCACTGGGTGGTGTGGGGAGAGGAGGAGATCTGTCAGGCTTGGCAGAAGTATTCGGCTCCTGCCTGGGGGTGTGGAGGAGAAAATAAAATAAGGAAAGAACTGATTGCAGAGTGAATATTTTTCAATTATTTGAAAAGAATGTGAATCAGATGTTTCATAAAAGGCTGTTTTTCTAACCACATCTTAGTCACTGAACTCTAGATTTGTCAAGGATGGTCTCCAGATTGAAGAACAGTAATGGGAGGCTTGGGAGGTTTTGTCAAGGGGTCTAACTCAGTAAGAGGTATCTAGGATAATTGGAAGACAACAAGCTATGCAATTAGCCAGACCTGGGTTCAGATACTGGCTCTGCCATTGGCTGCCTATGGGACCTGGATCAAGTTGTTTAATCTTTCTGAAACTCAGTTACCTCATCTGTAAAATGGGATAATAATAACAATACTTACTCTTCCAGCTATCTGCTCCTGTATAACGAAAAAAACATGTTAACACTTTGTGGTGTAATAAAACAACCATTTTATTATACTCACAGATTCTTAGGTCTGGAATTCAGACAGGACATAGCACATGTGACCTGTTCCTGCTGCCTGAAATCTGGGGCCTCAAATGGGAAAACCTAAATGGCTGGAGGTTGGAATAACCTGGAAGTTATTATTCACTCACATAGTTCTGGGCTGAGGTGACTCAAAGGCTGGGCTTATCTGGAACAGTGACTGGATTATTCAATGGGGTAGAGGCCTCCTAAAAACTCAAAACCTGGCTTAATCTTTTGAGTTCCCCAAATAAAACCAGCTTTTCCAGGGATCAACTCAGGATGCATACATTCTCCTGTCATGTGTCTGCTCTGTGGTATAAAGAGAACAGATTTAAGGGTTCTCAGTAGACCTGTGAAGTAATGAGTTCTTTCTCAATAGTTATATTTAAGCACAGGCTTCAGAGAGATGTTGTGCAAGAGATTTAAGTATTGGATAATGTGATCTTTAAGGACCCTTAAAGCCCTGATCGCTACTTGTAATCTTGTATCTGTTAAAAAAAAAATCTGAGTATCTTATTGCCTCAATTTCCTCATCTTCAGAAGAGGGTATAAAGTAATGATTTCAGAGGATCCTTCCTGCTTGGTAACTGCAACTGTTTTGTCAACAGCCTCCTTGTTGATAGATCCAAAGGGCCCTTTTCAGTCCTTATCTTGACTGATACCCCATAAGTATTTTACACTACTAATTACTCTCTATTTCTTCACTCACTCACTTTCTGGACCTTCCAAGACAAAGGACTCTCCTCTGTCTCTCTGAGCACTCCTTTCATGCTCCTTCATGGGCCCCTTTTCCTTAAATGGGCTCCCTCTTTTCTTCTCTCTCTTGACACACTCTCATTCACCACCATGCCTTCTATACCCACTAGACGCTTATGCATCAGTCAGAACTCTCATTTGAAAGATGTAGAAAGCCTGATCAAACATAATCTAGGAACTATGGAAAGTATTGGTTCACACAATTGAAAAGTCCAGACACTGAGAACAGATTGCCCAGGGGCTTAATTTCCCCTGGACCCACTCATTCCCAACATCCCTCAGTTCTGCTTCCTCCCTTGCTGACATATTTTCAGGTTGCTTTCTTCAGGGAAGGAAGATGGCAGCAACATCTTCAGATCTTACTTCCTATTAGATAGACTCCAATTAGAAAGAAAGTGTGTCTCCCCAAGATGATGGGACAGAAGTATTGGATGGACCTCATTCTCATTGGCTAAATTCAGTTATAAATCTAACCCTGAACCAATCCCTGTGGCCAGGAGGAACGGAACGATAATTAGCTGAGTTTACCCAAGGCCCACTTGTAGAGTTGAAAGTAGGTTAATGCCTCTCATGAGGTCCAGAGTTGGGGATGGGTTGCCAGAAGTAAACAAATGTTGAGTGGCAAAAACAACAGATGCCAAGTACAACTGAAGACTTCCAAATCTATCCTTAAGCCCAAGACCCTTCTCTTAACTTTAGACCCATGTGACAAATTGCCTCCTGACATCTCCACTTGCATGTTTCACAAGTATCCCAAACTCTACATGTTCCAAACAATACTCACTTCCCCTAGATCTTCTCCTCCATTTAAATTCACCCTGGTAGTGAATGACATCACCTTATACCAAGTTACCTAATCCAGAAACTTCAGTGTCATACTTAACTCCTTCCTTTCCCCACCCCCACATTGAATCAATCACCACATCGTCTTGATTCTAGCAAACTGTTAAAAGTTTGTATGTATATTGTAATCCCTAGAACAACCACTAAAAACCCAATACAAAGAGACATAGTAAAATAAAAATGGAAAAATTTAAATGGAACACGAAAAAGTATTCAAAAGATCACACACCTGGTTTCAGGACTTAATGAAGCTCAGTTTCTTGATGTCTCATCACAGAAAGAATTCAGTGAGAGACAAAGTGATGGGTAAGAAGTGGATTTATATAGAGAGAAACACACTCCACAGACAGAGTGTGGGCCATCTCAGAAGGTGAGAAAGGCACCAGCGTATGGGGTTGTCAGTTTTTATAGGGGTGTGTAATTTCATAGGCTAATGAGTGGGAGGAGTATTCCAGCTATGTCAGGAAGGGGTGGGGATTTCCAGCAATTGGGCCACCACCCACTCTTTGATCCTTATGGTTGGCCTTGGAACTGTTATGGTGCCTGTGGGTGTGGCATTTAGCTTGCTGATGTGTTAAAGTGAGGGGGGGTGTATACTGAGGCTCAAGGTCTGGTGGAAGTCGAATTGTCCGCCATCTTGGACCCATTTGGTTCTAATCAGTTTATGTCATGTCCTCGGGCTATGTCATTCTTTCAAAGGTTGTGCCCTGCCCCCTTCCCTGCTGTTTCACAGTGGTTAGGACTCTGTGCTCTCACCACCCAGGTTCAATCACAAGCCGTGTGGCACGACCAAAAAAAAACAAACAAAAATAACTGCTAAATAATCCATTGGTCAAAGAGGAAGTCTCAAGGGAAATTAGAAAATTTTGAAATGAAGGAAAATGAAAATACATCTCAAAATTTATGAGATATAACTAGAACAGTGTTTAGGGGGAAACTGTATATTATTAAATACATATATGTGAAAAAAAAAGGTGTCAAGCCAACAATCTAAGATTCCACCTTAAGAAACTAGAGAAAAAAAGAGGAGCAAAATAAACCCAAAGCAATCAGAGGGAAGGAAATAATAAAGATAGAAATAAAAATAAAGAATAATAAAAAATAAAGATGGATATAATAATATAATAATTAAGGCCAGAAATCAATGAAATTGAAAATAAGAAAAATAGAGAAAATTGATCAAACCAAAAGATGCTTCTGTAAAAATAGCAATAAAATTGATAAATCTCTAGCCAGACTAACAAAGAATAAAAGGGAGGAGACAATTAACAATATCCAGAGTGAAGCGCAGAATAGCACTACCAATCCCACAGGCGTAAATGGATAATAAGAAAATACTATGAACAACTCTATACACTTAAATTCAACAACTTAGTTGAAATGGACCAATTTCTTGAAAGCCACAAACTACCAAAACTCACCCAAGAAGAAATAGATGACCTTAATACTCTTATGTCTAAGAAATCAAATAAGTAGTTAAAAACATTCTGAACAATATGACTCCAGGCTCATATGGTTTCAAAAACTATTAGCAAATCACATATATACATCTATATATAATATATGTGTACACACACACAGGCACGCAACCACATAGTAGATCTTCACCAAGTGAGGTTTATCTTGGGAGTACAATGTTCATTCAACATTTGAAAATCAATGTAATCCACAATATTAACATAGTAAAGAAGAAAACCACCCGATCATATTAACTAATGCAGAAAAAGTACTTAAGCCACACCCAAAATCCACTTGTGACTTTTTTAAGGCTCTCAGCAAACTAAGATTAGAAGGGAGCTTCCTTAACTTGATAAAGGGTACCTACAAAAAACTACAGCAAATGTCATAATGGTGAAAGATTAAATGCTTTCCCTGAGACTGGAAACAAGGCAAGAAGGTCCATTGTCACTATTCCTATTCAACATTGTACTGTAAGTCCTAGCCTTTGAAAAAAAGCAAGTGAAAGAAATAAAAGGCATATAAATTGGAAAGGAAGGAATAAAACTATCACTATTCACAGACAATAAGATTATCTATATAGAAAATTCCAAAGAATATACAAAAAGAAAAAGCTTCTAGAACTAATGGGTGAGTTTGGCAAGGTCACAAAATATAAGGTCAATATGTAGATTATTACTAATCATATTTCTATATACTACCAATAAACGACTAGAAACTGAAGTTTTAAAAATAGTACTATTTACAATAAATCCTTAAAAAGTAAAATATTTAAGCATAAACCTAACAAAACATGTATGGGATCTGTATGCTGAAAATTCCAAAACACTGAAGACCTAAATAAATGGAAAGATATACCATGTTCACTGATTAAAAGACAACATAGTTATCAATTATCCCCAAACTAACTGCAGCAGGAATTTTTCTGTAGATAAAGACAAGATGATTCTAAAATTTATATGAGTATGCAAAAGAACTAGAATAGTAAAAAATATTTTGATGAAGAAGACAATGTTGGAGGGCTCACGTCACCCAATTTTAACATTTATTATAAAGCTACAGTAATAAAGATATAGTGGTATTAACAAAAGCACAGACACATAGATCAATAGAACAGAATAGAGAGTATAGAAGAGGGAGCCACATAAATATGGTCAATTGCTTTTCAACAACATTACAAAAGCAATTCAGTGGAGAACAGATAGTCTTTTCAACAAATAGTATTGGAACAATTGGACATTCACATGCAAAAATAAATAAATACGCAACTAGAGAAAGCCTGCATACAGCAATGAAGACCCAACGCAGCCAAAAATAAATAATAATAAATAAATAAATAAATAAAAATAAATAAACCTCAACTTGTACCTCACATCTTATACAAAAATTAACTCAAAATGATCACAGAAGAATGTAAAACATAAAAACATTTAAAGAAAACATAAGAGGGGTTTCCCTGGTGGCACAGTGGTTAAGAGTCAGCTTGCCAATGCAGGGGACACGGGTTTGAGCCCTGGTCCAGGAACATCCCACATACTGCAGAACAACTAGGCCCATGCACCACAACTACGTAGCCTGCACTCTAGAGCCTACGAGCCACAACCTCTGAGCCCACATGCCACAACTACTGAAGCCTGCATGCCTAGAGCGCACGCTCTGCAACAAGAGAAGCCACTGTGATGAGAAGCCTGTGTACTGCAATGAAGAGTAGCCCTCGCTCGCCGCAACTGGAGAAAGCCCGTGCCCAGCAACAAAGACCCAACACAGCCAAAAATAAATAAATAAATTTATTAAAAATAAAAAGAAAAGAAAACATAAGAGAAATGTTCATGATCTTCAGTTAAGCAAAGAGTTCATTTATATGACACCAAAAGCATGATCCATTAAAAATTACTGGTAAGGATAGAAAGCCCAGAGATAAACCCATGTACATATAGTCACCTAATTTTTGATAAAGGAGGCAAGAATATACAATGGAGAAAAGACAGCCTTTTCAATAAATGGTGCTGGTAAAACTGGACAGCTACATGTAAAAGAATGAAATTAGAACACTCCCTAACACCAACACCATACACAAAAATAAACTCAAAATGGATTAAAGACCTAAATGTAAGGTCAGACACTATAAAACTCTTAGAGGAAAACATAGGCAGAACACTCTATGACATAAATCACAGCAAGATCCTTTTTGACCCGCCTCCTAGGGAAATGGAAATAAAAACAAAAATAAACAAATGGGACCTAATGAAACTTAAAAGCTTTTGCACAGCAAAGGAAACCATAAACAAGGCGAAAAGACAACTCTCAGAATGGGAGAAAATATTTGCAAATGAAGCAACTGACAAAGGATTAATCTCCAAAATTTACAAGCAGCTCATGCAGCTCAATATCAAAAAAACAAACAACCCAATCCAAAAATGGGCAGAAGACCCTAACAGACATTTCTCCAAAGAAGATATACAGATTATCAACAAACACATGAAAGAATGCTCAACATCACTAATCATTAGAGAAATGCAAATCAAAACTACAGTGATGTATCACCTCACACCAGTCAGAATGGCCATCATCAAAAAATCTACCAACAATAAATACTGGAGAGGGTGCGGAGAAAAGGGAACCCTCTTGCACTGTTGGTGGGAATGTAAATTGATACAGCCACTATGGAGAACAGTATGGAGGTTCCTTAAAAAACTAAAAATAGGGCTTCCCTGGTGGCGCAGTGGTTGAGAATCCGCCTGCCAATGCAGGGGACACGGGTTCGAGCCCTGGTCCAGGAAGATCCCACATGCCGCGGAGCAACTAGGCCCGTGCGCCACAACTACTGAGCCTGCGTGCCACAACTACTGAAGCCCGCGTGCCTAGAGCCCATGCTCTGCAACAAGAGAAGCCACCGCAATGAGAAGCCCGTGCACCGCAACAAAGAGTAGCCCCCGCTCGCCGCAGCTAGAGGAAGCCCGTGCGCAGCAACGAAGACCCAACGCAGCCAAAAATAAATAAATTAAATAAATACATTAAAAAAAAAAAAAAAAACTAAAAATAGAACTACCATATGACCCAGCAATCCGACTATTGGGCATATACCCAGAGAAAACCATAATTCAAAAAGAGTGATGTACCACAATGTTCATTGCAGCTCTATTTACAATAGCCAGGACATGGAAGCAACCTAAGTGTCCATTGACAGATGAATGGATAAAGAAGATGTGGCACATATATACAATGGAATATTACTCAGCCATAAAAAGAAACAAAATTGAGTTATTTGTAGTGAGGTGGATGGACCTAGAGTCTGTCATACAGAGTGAAATAAGTCAGAAAGAGAAAAACAAATACCATATGCTAACACATATATATGGAATCTAAAAAAAAAAAAAAAAAGGTTCTGAAAAACCTAAGGGCAGGACAGGAATAAAGACATAGATGTAGAGAAAGGACTTGAGGACACGGGGAGTGAGAAGGGTAAGCTGGGACAAAGTGAGAGAGTGGCATGGACATATATACACTACCAAATGTAAAATAGCTAGTGGGAAGCAGCTGCATAGCTCAGGGAGACCAGGTCGGTGCTTTGTGACCACCCAGAGGGGTGGGATAGGGAGGTTGGGAGGGAGATGCAAGAGGGAGTGGATATGGGGACATATGTATATGTATAGCTGATTCAGTTTGTTAAAAAGCGGAAACTAGCACACCATTGTAAAACAATTATACTCCAATAAAGATGTTAAAAAAAATTACTGATAAATTGGACTTCATGAAAATTTTAAATGTTTGCTCTGGCAAGAGAATGAAAAAACAAACTACATATGGGGAGAAAATATTGCAAAACATATTTTGTAAAGGACTTGTATTCAAAATGTACAAAGAACTCTCAAAATTCAACAATAAGAAGACAAAAACATAGGCCAGATATTTTAACAGCTACTTTACCAGAAAAGATCTATGAATAGTAAATAAGCATATGAAAAGATGCCCAACATCAATAGCCCCTATGGAAATTCAAATTAAAACTGTATTGAGATACCATTATACACCTATTAGAATAGCTACAATGAAGGAAGGAAAAACGCAACAATACTAACTACTGACGAAGATTCAGAGCAACTGGAACTCTCATACATTATTGGTGGGAAGGAAATGGTACAGCCACTCTGTCCCTCAGTGACTGATAAGCAAACTGTGGATCATACTACCACTAAGCAATAAAAAGGACGGAACTGTTGATACACATAACAATACGGATGTATTTCAGAAGCATTATGCTGAATGAAAAAAGTCAGCATCAGAAGGTTACATACTGTATCATCTCATTTATGTGACATCTATGTGGCAAAATTACAGGGACAAAGAAGAGATCCGTGGTTGTCAGGCGTTTCTGGTTTTGAGGGAAGGTTTGTCTATAAAGGTACAGCATGAGGAAACTTGGGAGGGATGATGGAACTGTTCTGTATTCTGAATCTGGTTGTGGTTATATAAAAATTACATGTATTAAATGTCATAAAACAGTATATCAAAAAAGTCATTGCCATTCTATCTAAATTTGTTAAAACCTCAATGACAGAAAACTGTAGAGCAATGCCTACAAAATTCCAAACCAAAACTCCATAGTTTTATACCCAGCCGTGTTCATTTGTATGAATGAAATGGCAACACACGGACATTATCAATGTGAGTCCAGGAAACACAGGAGCAATAAGACATTCTTGAAAATAGTACTTATTTATGAAATCCAGCCAACAAAGAGATAAATCAAAATAAAAAATTCAGGAAACAAAAGAACAAGTGGTGAGCACAGAATTATTTAAACATGTAATTAAGATTAAACAGCTCCAGTAATAATTATGATTGATTGCCAAAAAAGACATCAACGTTCTAAATCTTGACAATATAAAAATAACAAAAATTTGCAAGTTTGGAAAGAGAAAATAAAAAGAATTATAAGGGTGCTAATGCCATCATGTTTCATAACAGGGAGTAATTCCATACTCTCTAGAATAAAAATATAACTAAAAACTAATCTCTTGTGTTTTATAATTTTTTTCTTAACCTTAAAGTGATTTTTTAAAGCTTTTTATTTTGAAACAATTTTAGAATTACAGAAACGTTGAAAACAATAATACAGAGAATGTGGTATGCCCTTCATTAGTTTATATGACCACAGTACAATGATCAAAACCATTAAATCAGCACTGATATAACACTACTAATGGAACTACAGACTTTATTAAAATATCACCAATTTTCCCACTGATGTCCTTTTTCTGGTTCAGAATCCAATCCAGGATCCCACATTGCATTTAATTGTTACATCTGGACTTCCCTGGTGGCGCAGTGGTTAAGAATCTGCCTGCCAATGCAGGGGGACACAGGTTCAAGCCCTGGTCCGGGAAGATCCCACATGCCACAGAGCAACTAAACCCGTGCACCACAACTACTGAGCCTGCGCTCTAGAGTCCACGAGCCACAACTGCTGAGCCCGTGTGCCACAACTACTGAAGCCCGTGTGCGTACAGCCCACACTCCTCAACGAGAAGCCACCGCAATGAGAAGCCCGCGCACCACAACAAAGAGTAGCCCCCGATTGCCACACTAGAGAAAGCCTGCACGCAGCAATGAAGACCGAATGCAGCCTAAATAAATAAATAAATATAATTGTTATATCTCCCTAATAATTCCCTTAGAGTGATCATTAAGAAATAATATCCCTTGGGTGAAGAAAAATTACTCTAAAATCAGCAGTTACTTCAATTTCACTTCAGTTTCTTTTTTTTCTTTAAATTCAGGTAAAGTTAAATTATACTTTTATTTGAAACATTATTGCAATAACACCAGTGTCACATGAGTTGAATGATTAATGTCTCAATATTCATCAGGAAAAAAAAAAAAGCTGATCAAGATGCTGAGATGCTCTCTGAAAATCCTTATTAACCAGAAAATAGCACAATGCCCAGGGACTATTGTAGGCGATGGGAAAACTTTGAAAAGTTTTCAGCACAGGAGTGATCAGATTTTTTATATTTCACAACATACCTGTGGCTGCCATGCAGAAGATTAATTAGAGAGCTAAACCTGGAGGAGGCGAGTTGGGAGGCTGTTATAATAAAACAGGTAGACAATTAGGAATCCATTTGACTCTAAGTAACAGAAAATCCAAATAATGGTGGCTTACACAAAAGAAGGGTTTATTCTTCTCACAAGAAAATCAGAGGTCAGCAGTTACTGCTGTTAAATATTTCACCAAGGATCCAGGCGGTTTTTGTTTATTTGTCTTTTTGTTCTATTACATTGGCTTTTATCTTCATGGTTGTCACCTCATGGTCCAAGATGGCTCCCACAGCTCCAAACATCACATCCATGTTCAAAAAAAGAAAAACTCAGGACAGATATAAGGCTCTACTTCTATTTCTTTTACCTCCAGGAGACTTTTGCTTTCATCTCCTTGGTCAGAACCGTGTCTTCTAAGTGCAAAAGAGGCTCAGAAAGTGAGTAATCTGAGATTATACACATTATAGATGCAAACAAAATCATGATGTTTTTAGAATGGAAGAAGGAAGAAACGTATATGTTGGATAAGCAATTAACAATGTCTGTCAGACAGGTATGAGTTTAAGAGCCCCAAACTATGTCAGTGAATGGGGCCTGGAGGTGAGCAGATACATCTGAGCTATATAGAAGACAGGAAGGGCAGAACTTGGTGACTGACTGGCTCTCAGTTATGAGAAAGAGAGAGGAATGAAGGACGCCTCTCAGGTTTCTGAGTTGGTAGAAAAGGAGAATGGGGATGCTTGGACTGAAGGGGAAAATTCTATCCGCTATTTACTTGGGGCTCCTGATATACTGAACGACATTAAGAAAGTGTTCCTTGATTAATTTTAAATAAAAATCAAACATCCACCATCTAATAAGCACATACAATAGACTAGGCATGGTACCAAATGTTTTATATGCATTATCTCATTTAATCTTTATAACAACTCAGTGTTTGTTCTGTTTTGGTCATTGGAATACCACCAGTGTCCAGAAGATCACCTGACACATAATAGGTGCTCTAAAAATATTGAACAAAGGAAGAAAGAGGAGAAAAATCTGAGGTTCAGAGAAGTTAAATGGCTTGCCTAACCTGAGGTCATACATCTGTAGAATGGAAAAGCCAAGAGTTCAGCTTAGCTCTGTGCTTTTCTACCACAGTTCACAATCTTTCTGTTAAGAAAAGCTATGAAACTCCCATTTCTTCAGAGAAAATGGAACCACTGGGAAAACTGGAATCTTTCCAAGATACTGCGTGATCCAGCTTCTCAATGCCTCCCTAATCCAGTCTCCTGTCACTCTCCCCACCTTGTTGCACTCAGGTCACTTTGCTCCATTCAGCGGCTCCCAGGTCAAGTTTCCGAGATCCCCCAGGATCTCTTAACACCACCTACCCCTTTTCTATAGCACTTCTTGGAGCCTATGGCTAAAAAGGTATTGGCATGATTATCTGTTTATTGTCTGAACTCATGCTAGAATGTAAGCTCCATGAAGGCAAAGTATCTGACTCGTTCACTCTATTTATCCCCAGTCTTCAGCACAGTGTCTGGCACAGAGTAGGTGCTCAGTAAGCATTTTATGCCTGAAGGGATAGATAAATGATTGTGACGGATAGGTGGATATAATGGATGGATGAATGTAATGGATGGATGAATGAATAAACAGATAGATGGGTAGATCTTATAGATGAGTAGCCAGATGCGATGGATGGATGGATGGATGGATGGATGGACGGACGGATGAGAGGCATTCTCTAGACCACTATCCCTGAGGCTTCTCATCTCATATTCCCAGGTTTCCTGGCAGGCTGCCTCCTGCTACAGCTTTTGATTACTCCTCCTTCCTTTGCTGGCAAAGACTGCCTGGTTGGATCTTACCTGGGCCCACACTGCTGGGAAAGTAGCCAAAAGAATCCAGATCTGACTTGGGTGCGCGGCAGCAAGAGGCTGTGGGCTGATGTGAATATATCCTCTCCCTGGGGAGAAGGTGGACTCAAGGCAATTATGCAGCAGAAAGGGCTCTGGAAGTAAATCTGTCTTGCACAAACAGGTTAGAGTTAAATTTGACCTGAGCCATGAATCATACTCTCAGTCTCCCATTCAACCGCATCACTGAGCCAGCAAACTTTGTGAGTGCTACTCTTTATATAGATACAAGTATATGTAATTATACAGAGATATGTGCGCAACTGAAGCATTCTGATTAATTGTATCCTTGGTGAGAAAGACTTTTTTTCATCACTCCTTCTTTTGTGTTTAGTCAAAGCTGGTTCAAGGATGTGGAGATGAAGGCCCTTGAAGGACTGGGAGTGCCAGGAGTGGGAGGAGAGAGTAACAATTCATTCAGCAAACATTTCCTGATACTGACTCTGGGAGGAGCACTTGGGAATGGGAGTGGGGTGTTGGAGGGTATGAAAGTTAATAAGACGTGCTTTTCGCCCCCATGTTATTCAAAGTCTGGTGGGGCTGCTGACTGACAGGAAGAAGGATAGTGGGTGGTTAAGGATTTAGATTCTGAAATCAAATAGATGGAGATTCAAATACCAGCCTCATCATGTACTTGCTGCGTGACCTTGGCAAGTTATTTAAAGTCTCTGAGCCCAAGCTCTCACCTCTGTGGGTATATATATATATATATATATATATACATATATATATATATATTCTGTCTTCTGGAGTTTGTGTGAGTCTGGAATAAGACAATGAATGTAAAGCCTGGCACAGAGTAAACACTCAAGAATCATCGTCATTATCGTCATAACTAAAGCTTTTTCAGTGTTCATTATGTGCCAGGGACAAAAAGCACTTATATGTAGTAACTCACAACTACTACTACTACTACTACTACTACTACTACTACTACTACTACAGAGAGATATTATTATTCCCCTTCCCACACTCCCCCCATTTTTCAGATGAAAAAAAGTGTGACATAAAGACTTGCCCAAGGTCACACTTCTACTAACTGGTGGAATCAGGCCTTGAACTCAGAAAACAAACCCAGATCCAGAGGGTCACAGATCCACCCCAGAATTCCTTTAGCACCTTCCTGGTACCCTTTTCTTAACTGTGATGATCCCCCTGGCGCAACCTTAAGGACAGAGGGAAACTGCTTCTTTGATCCTTAGTTACTGTTGAGTGCCAGGTATTTTGTATATAAGAGGTACACTGCTGCATAGTGTTTATGGATTGAATCCATGCTCTTCTCTTATGTTGAAGAAAAGATTCGTAACAATAGTAATCAGATGAACAATCTAACTTGAGTTCACAGGGAGGGGAGGGGTCCTGAAGGGCTGGGCGGTAGCTGGGAACTGCCTGACCGCATAGGCACTCCAGGAGGAAGGAGGGAGAGAGGGAGGGAGGATGCACAAACAGCCGGCAGCACCCCACCCCATCACCATGCCTAATTCACTTCAGAACCAGAATGTACTCCTCTCCTTGTCTCACTGTCCACACCATAGCACTCACCTCCTGACACTAAGCCGTGGTCTGGAGGGTCTCATGTTCCACCCAACCCAAGGAGCTTATCAGCTTATTCTTTTTTTTTTTTTTAATAAATTTATTTATTTATTTATTTTTGGCTGCGTTGGGTCTTCGTTGCTGCGTGCAGGCTTTTCTCTACTTGCAGCTAGTGGGGACTACTCTTCTTTGTGGTGCGCGAGCTTCTCATCGCGGTGGCTTCTCTTGTTGTGGAACACGGGCTCTAGACACGCGGGCTTCAGTAGTTGTGGCACGTGGGCTCAGTAGTTGTGGCTCGCGGGCTCTAGAGCACAGGCTCAGCAGTTGTGGTGCATGGGCTTAGTTGCTCCGCGGCATGTGGGATCTTCCCGGACCAGGGCTCAAACCCATGTCCCCTGCATTGGCAAGCGGATCCTTAACCACTGCGCCACCAGGGAAGTCCCAGCTTATTCTTTTCCACAATGACAGGGCTCTCCAGGTCCCTCCCCAGTCCAACAGAAACCAAACCTGTGGGGGTAGGACCCAGGCATTGGTATTTTTCTTAATCCCCACCCCACCTCCACCCCTGCCACTACCCATAACCATTTCCACTCCCCTTGAGTGGTTAACTCTCACTGGTCTTTTCAGTCTCACTTCCTCCAGGAAGACTTCCTGCTGTCATTCCATAACACTTAGTTGGGTGCATCTCCTCTGAACTCCCACAGCACACTTTGTGTCTACAGTATTCACACTTATTACCTTGGTGAAGTTGCGCATTTACTATCTCTTCCTCTCTGAACCTTGAGTGTTACATCCATATTGTGTCTTATTATAGGCATGTGTCTCTCGAGTCTAGTACAAAGGCTTACCCATTGTAAAAGAGCTATAGTACCTGTGGAAGAAATGAGTGACCGAACATTGAGGATGCTTCTGGCTTTCTACTCTTAAAAATAACAGTGAACATCTCTATAAATATGCCTTTTCTTGTGTTTTAGAATATTTCCCTAGAAGTAGGGCTACTGGAACAGGGGCATAAAGAGTCATGTGTCTCTTGTTATAGGCATATGTGTCTCACTTCACACTTTTCTCTTCCCCCTTCCTAATAAGACCCAGAATGTGTCACTCATAGAGTTTAGATGGGATTGACCCAACCCTCAATCCCTTGAGTAAATCTCTAGTTTAATCCAATCAGGATAACCTACTGCCTCCACCCACCAACTGCCACACACAGTGATGGATTCAGGGATGATCACATGATGAAAGCCAGGCCCATCAAGACCAACCAGACTCAGATCCACTGAATTTTAGAAATTCAGAAAAAGAAACTGAGGTGGTCACATTGCTGCTGGATTAAGCCTCACCTGAAACTTACCACTCAGGTTTTGAGCTATGTAAATCAATAAATTCCCTTTCTTGTCTAAGCCACTTTAAATTGGACTTTTTGTTGTTTGCTTTTATTTTCAAGCTTACTTTTAAAAGCATCTTAACTCATGTACTACACTGCATCCAAACTGTTTTTCAAAGAGTTGTCAACATTTGCAACTAGGCTGAAATTGTTTTTAACTTATTAGATAAGACAGCTGCTTCTAAGAATTCAATAATTCAGGGTATCAGGGGTCACGAAGACTCCAGGATTGATTCAATCATATTGCCACCCCCTCCACCACCATAGTGAGCAGTAGAATATGGAGTCAAGTGATGTCTGTCACCCTTAACCTGGAGGAACAGGTAGATGAAAGACAAATTTCTGTTCCCAGATGGTGCTGTGAATTTTTTTCTATGCCTGCAAATTTTAAGAGTAACCTTTTCCATCTTTTTTTTAACATAAAACAACCCTTGATCATTACAGAAAATCAGAAAATATCTATATTTCAACTATCTATTGCTGTGTAATGAACCATTCCAAAATTTAGTAGCTTAAAATAACAATTTTATTAAGCTCCCACATTCTGTGGGTCAAGAATTTGGAAAAGGCACAGTGGGGATGGCATGTATTTGCTCCACCATGGACCCTCAACTGGGAAGACCAAATGTTGGGATTGACTTGATTGCTGGGGCAGAATTATCTAGAGGTAACTGGACTTACATGTCTGGCCTTTGATGCTGGCTGTAAGCTGGAACCTCAGCTGGGGCTGGAACACATATATATGGACTGTCCATGCGGCCTGGGCTTCCTCATAGCATGGCTGCCTCAGAATTTTTACATGGAAGCTCAAGGCACCAAGGCTTGTGTCCTAAAAAACTAGACCAAAACTTTATGGCCTTTTCTGACCCAGCATTGGAAGTCACATAGCATCACTTCCACCACATTCCAATGGGCATTCAGTCACTAGGGTCACTCCAGATTCAATGGGAGCGGACACAGACCCCGTCTTTTGCTGGCAAGGGTATCAAAGAATTTGCAGGCATATCTAAAAACTACCACAATATTCAAGTAAAAAGAAGACAATAAGCAAAAACACAACCCTGCTCACCCAGAGAAAATCACAATCAACATCTTGGTGGTTACCTTTGCGGATATTTTTTTTTTTTTATTGATTTTATAACACTGGATTCGTTTTTTTTTTAATAATTTTATTTTATTTATTTATTTGGCTGCACTGGGTCTTCATTGCTATGCGCAGGCTTTCTCTAGCTGCGGCGAGCAGGGGCTACTTTTCCTTGTGGTGCTCGGGCTTCTCATTGCGGTGGCTTCTTTTGTTGTGGAGCATGGGTTCTAGGGGCATGGGCTTCAGTAGTTGTGGCACGCAGGCTCAGTAGTTGTGGCTTGTGGGCTCCAGAGCGCAGGCTCAGTAGTTGTGGCACACGGGCTTAGTTGCTCCGCGGCATGTGGGATCTTCCCGGAAAAGGGCTCAAACCTGTGTCCCCTGCATTGGCAGGCGGATTCTTAACTACTGTGCCACCAGGGAAGTCCTGGATTAGTTTTAAGTCAAGACTCTTTTCTTTAAAAGTGAGAGAAATCCACTTTAAACACATGTAAGCAATAAAAGGAATGTAGTGGCTTATAGAGATGAAAATCCCATAGAGCTAACTTCAGGAGAAGGTGGCTCCAGAGGCTTGATGAGTGTAACCAGGATCAGTTTTACTACACCTCTTGGTTATACTTTCTCTTAGTTGGTTACTTCTCAGGTTCTTCTTGATTCTCCCACATGGTGGCAAAAGCAACGCTATAGCTGTTGGCATGAATGGTCCTCAGTCTTTATGTCTGTAGAAAGAGAGTTGCTTCTCTCCTGAGAGATTTATCATCATCCTGGGGATGACCTTCCTTGGCCCAGCTTGAGTCATGAGCCCAGGGCACCCTCTAATGAGTGTCCTGCCTAAGAATATCCTGGAGAGACAAAAAGCTCATGTCCACCACAGGCATTATAACCCATATGCAGTTTTGTTCCCTGCTTTTTTTCTGATTCACTTTATATTCAGGCCTATGAATGTGCTTCCAATAACATCATTTAGAATGATTGCTTTGTAGCCCTATGAGTGGATGCACCATTATTTAATTAAGTTCCCTGTTGTTGAAGATTTAGATATTTCCAATTTTTCACTGCAACAATCAATACAATATGCCTTTTAACTAAATCTTTGCAAACATCCACTAAATATTATTTCTAGATGAGGAATTGCTAAGTCAAAGGACATGCATGTTTTTAATGCTCCTGATGCTTTTTCATCAAATTGTCTTCACGAAATGTTGTAACAACTTATACTCCCACCTACAAGATTTAAGATTGCTGATTTCCCGCACCCGCCCCCCCGACCCATACCCATGCTGGGTACTAACACCTTAGCAACAAAATCTTTGCCAAACAGACAAAATGGTATTTTGTGGTTTTAATTTGCATTTATTTTATTTTTTTTGAATTTTTGAATTTTATTTTATTTATTTTTTTTACAGCAGGTTCTTATTAGTTATCCATTTTACACATATTAGTGTGTATATGCATTTCTTTTATTGCTAGTGAGGCTCAATGAATTTCAATTCCTCCTGTATAAATTGCATTTCCTGGTAGAGAAGCAAAATGCCTATCAGAGTCAGAGCCCCCCAATCCCTGAGAGGCAGTGGGGAGTAACAAGACCACTGATTGTAATGATAATTGAAATAATCACAGCTTCTGTCATAGAGCATTTACTAGGATCAAGCCTTGTGCCCAACACTCTCCAGTGACCATCATGTCTAGCCTCCTCAGACATCGTATATAACCACATCCATTAGGGTCTATGGTGCACGGGCTTAGTTGCTCCGCGGCATATGGGATCTTCCGGGACCAGGGCTGGAACCCATGTCCCTTGCATTGGCGGGCGAATTCTTAACCACGGCGCCACCAGGGAAGCCCCTGCAGGAAAGTCTTTGTTTCATCCCCTTATCTACTCTGCTTCTTCACTTGTTTGTCCAAGAGCTTTACTCACACAGGGCACTTTTAAGTTTTGTCAACATGAATAAAGACTTGGGAGCCGCAGGAAGCAGGCAAGAGGCTTACTGCGCACCTTCTGGGCAACCTCATGGGTTCTTGTTTTCTCTGTCCCTCTCAGGAGCAGAATACATTCCTCTCCCTGTCTGTACAGCAGCATATAGGAACCTCCTTAGGTGGTTTAAACATGCCTTGATAAGGGCAAGTATGTGTCTGTCATCCTCCACAGACTTATCGAAGTATTTATTTCCATACAAAAAACAGGAGAAAAAATGAAAAGAAAAATATTCTTCCAAGCTTTTAACATCTATAAGGACAGGGGCTAATGCTGCCTCATTTTATAGGTGAGAAAACCGAGGCTAAAAGAAATACAATAATTCGTTTGCTGTCCTACCCTCACACCCTCTCAGAAACTCTAAAAGATGCTGCCACGGCAACACGAACTACCTACTGACCCTGAACTTGCAGCACGTCTTCCTGCTCCAGTGCCTTCCCTCCTGCTGCTCCCTGTGCTTCTCACTGACGGTACCACATTCTCCCATTCTCCCAGTATCTGCTGCACAAATAGACCCTATCCCATCCTTCAACCTGCAGAACAGCACTCAGCCTGTAAAAGCTGGAGAGTTCCGGCACAGACACACAGCCACGTCAGCATGAAAGGTAGGAAAACGTGACCTTGAGACCGGTTCCTCCAGCACTCCCAACGCCCAGCCTTGAGAACAAGGAGCCTGGAGCAGCCCTCAAGTGGGGCACATCTCCCTGGGGCCTGGGCAGGGATCAGCCTGTACCAAGGCTGACGACTGACTCATCCACCCAGATCCTTCCCATTTTCTCAGGGCAGGCAGTTCCTGATGCAGAGCTGAAAATTCTCCACTGCCTTATTGTGTGACTGTTCTTGGGGGCGGGGGCTTTGTGTAGATTTCTGAAAAGCAATTATGCTTATTACTGGTTAGGATTTCAGAAACCTTCTATGTTTGCTGAATGCATTAATTTGCAGCCCTTTCCATCACTCATGTTTCCTGACAGCCCCGTTTTGCAGGTGGAAAAATATGCAGATGGAGAGCAGTGGAGAAAGGCTGTAACAAGAAATCAAAGACAGAAGAGAAATTCAAAGATGGAAAGAAAGCTTCCTGACGACATCATCAGTGCTTGTAGAGTTCCCAGGCCCTCACCTTGGAGATTTCAGTTACGTTAGCCAATAAATCCTCCCTTTTACTTAAAATGATTCGAGTTGAATTTCTCTCACTTGAAATCACAAGTCTTCTGACTATTATGCCTCTTGTATGTGTCTTTTAAAAAAAAGTGTATATATATATATACACACACACACACACACACACACATACACACTAAATGTTAATATTATGTATATAACATTTTAGTTTGTTTTACAAAATTAAGTCTCATTTTAAAAAATTGAAACAAAAAAAAGCAAAAGAAAAAAATAAAAAATTGAAACCATACAGAACTATATAAGGTATAGACTTGGGGTTAAGCATAACCAATGAAGCACATGCGCTTCCTCTGCACCCTTCCAAATTCCCACTACAATTAAAGTAAAGAGATAAAAGAGGCAGCCCACAGGGTGGAGAGAATGAGGGAGAAGAGAACAGCAATAAAACATAGACGTTATGCAACAAATGGGCAAATGGTGACTGACTCAGCCAACCTAAGAAAGCTGAACCCTGTGCAAGGCAGTGGAGAAGCAGAAAAGCCATCAAATTTATGCTCTGGATTCCCCCAAAGGCTCAGGAATTGGAGGCGTCATGGGCCTCTTAAAATAGGGTACAGATAGGGCAGGAAATGGCAAGTTTGTAAAAAGTCTGTAAAAGAAGTGATTAGACCTCTTGGTGAGGACCCCTAGTCAGGCAGATTAGAGGGTGTCTTTCAGGCTTGAAGCAAGAGACTCTGGCCTTGGGGGGTTCCATCCAGAAATCAGGAAGAGGCTGAGTTAAGAAAGAGGTATAATCTGAAGGCCGAGGCCTCATTCTCCTCTCTACTCTGAGAGTCAGGATTTTACTCCACCAGGCAGGCAACTGGAAGGTTTCTACTCTGGGAAAAATGAGGAACCCAAGAGAAAAGGCCCACAGGTACTCACAGCTGAGGCGTCCCACAAATAAACAGCCCAACCAATCAGGCCCTTCCCAATCAACACCTTTCTCCTATGCATTATTTACATGTCTAATCACTTACAAAGGAGGGAAGGTTGTAATTACCCACACTGTTCTGCCACTTGCTTTCTTAATCTAATAATGTATTATGGACACAGCCCATGTCTGTACACATAAGTCTTTATGTGCAATAGACTTATATATGAAGTCTTCATGTATATGAAGAGTAGGTTAGTCACAGAGTCTCTAAGTATCACTGCACAGGTTAGTTATTTACAGAGGAAGGAGGTTCCTGTACAATGATTAATCTGATGAACATTGCTTTAACCAAAAGGTCAAATTTGACATCATGAATGAGGGCCATTTTGATACCACATGTCTTTTTATGTGATGCACTAACAAGGACGCAACATTACTTCCAAGTCATTCCCACTAAAAACATACATCTTGAATCTAACCAGAAGGAAACAGACAAATCCAGAATGTGAGATAGTCTCCTAGACTCTTCAAAAGGATCAATATTATGGGAGGGGGGAAATGAACTGTTCTAGACTGAAGGCAACTAAAGAGATTTGACAACTAAATGTAGGGGAATTCTAGATTGGAAAGACACTAGCTAAAAAGGAACTTTGGGGGACAGTTGGAGAAATTTTAATATAGAATGTAAATTTGAATATATAATGTATAGAATGTAGTAATGAATGTATTAATGTCGAATTTCCTGAATGTAGTGCAAATATGGCAAAATGTTAGCAATTGGTGAAACTGGGTAAAGGACGTATGGGGGTTCATTGTACTTTTCTTGCCAGTCTTCAGTAGCCTTGAAATTTTTCAAAATAAAAAGCTGGTTGTTAAGGGAGTTGGCTCTGGAGTCTGATCTACACAATCCATTTGGGAAGGTGACTCAACTTTTCCAAGCACCTTCTCTGTCAAAGGGTGATAATAATAGAACCTACCTCATGAGCCTGTTGAATTAAATGAGATGATGCCTGCAAAGTGCGTATCAGAGTTGCTGACATAGTAAATGTTAACTGTCATTATCATCTGCCTTGTTCTCTTTAATGGATACATAATTCCATTGTCTTGAGTTTCTCTTGATTTGACAGGAAAGTCATCACCCAGCTAATGAGTGCTGCTATTTTCCTGTTAGCACAAGATAAGGTGGGCACAGTTTGTGCTGTCTGCTGTGTGGTGGAACAGAAGGAGGTCTTGCTCCAACTGTTGAATTTGGGTGCCTGCCTGGTGGACACCTGTAATTGTAGAGCCCCTTGCCTCACCTCCTTCGATTAATAGAAAGCCCTTTTCATCTGGGAACCCATTCAATGTGGTTTGAGTTGGGTTAACTCTGCTTCCCCCATTGCCACTGGGGTAGCCACCCACCCAGGTTCAGATAAAGCTCTTTCCTCCAAGCAACAGTGGTTACTTTAAGGATAAGCATCATCTTACACAGGGTGCTTCCTGGGAAACCTTTGCCACCACGATCTGGAATACCTACAATGAACCAGAATTACAGAAGTGGACAGAGCCCAGCCCTGGCCCCAGGAGACCCTTGGGCCTAGAAGGGGAGACTGACAAGCTGCAGATCCAGGTCTCCAGAATCCCAGATCCCCAAAAGATCAGTGTTTTTCACTTCTCTGTCATTTCATCAAATGAGGCATCAGAACTGAACTTCTCAGAAACTGGCTTTATCTGCAAGGCAGAGATTTAAGGTTCTCTCCAGAAGATCTTGAAGGTAATTTCCTCCCAATTACCACTAGTTTCTCGTCAACACCATTCCCTTGGGAGGTATTAATAGAGGGGAGATGGTACCGGATGATAATGTCAGGGAACCTGCACTATTAAATAACTTCTGAAAATTCCCAAGGTTTAATGGCAATGTTTTCCTTTGAACTCCTAACTTCTTCTTTTTTTTTTTTTAAAGCACTCTCCAGCTATTTCATTTTATTGTGTTCAGACCATCCTTTGACGCAAGTGGGATAAATATAGTCATATCCGTTCCTCTGATAGCAGAGGGGGTGGTGCAGTGTCACGGGAAAAAGCATGGGCTCTGGCATCAGACTGCCTGCATTCACTCTTGGCTCTGCCAGTTAGCAGCTTTGTAATCTTGGGCCAGTGACTCTGCTTCTTTGAGCCTCAGTTCCCTCATCAATAAAATGGAGTGAAAAAGTACCTGCTTAATAACATTGTGGTAAAGCTCAAATGAAATAATGAATGCAAGAGGAAAACCTGGTACATAGTAAGGCCCCAGTAAATGACAGCTATTATTATTATTGTTATTACCGACCGTTCGGGGTGACAGAGGTAGACAAGCAATCAGGGAGAGCTGCATGTGGTGTTAGATATGGAGGTAGATACAAAGGGCCAAGAAAATTGTCCCTGCTCTCAAGGATCCCACCACTAGATTGGGGGAGAGAGGGAAAAGTGCAGTGGGAAGCGAAACAATAATGCAAACAATTAAAAAGGAGTTCCCTATAAAATATGTTTCAAGGTAGCACTGATGCTTATACACACAGTACAGGCATTGGAGTGAGCTCCACAGAGCAAGAATGGAAACTAATTCATCTCTGGCTGGGAATCAGCCTAGAATTAAGCCCAAGGAGATGCTCAGGTGAACATAAGGACGTTTGTTACAGACAAATGTGTTTTGAGAAGTGTCCTGCTACACTCTCACAGGAAAATAATGTTAGAGGTCATGGAGTTGGCCTGGTGTAGAATTCAGGTCTACCTGATGCCAAAGCTCCTAATGTTTCTATGACATCCCACTGTCTTCATTGATTTCTCTCTACCTCTTCACAAGTTCTGAAGCATAATAGCTGCTCATCCTATACTGGTGGAGAGGATGGAAGGGTGGGTAGATGGTGTATGGTGGGTAGATTGTGGAGAGATGGATGGGTGGTGCATGAATGGAAAGTAGAGGAGAGATGGAGGGACGGTAGGTAGATGAAAGGACCGATGGTGGCTAGATAGATGTAGAGTGGATGGATGGGTAGATGGGGGCTGGAAGAATGGTAGGTGAATGAATAGTTGGATAGTTGAAAGATGAATGGATGGTGAGGAGATGGATGGATGGCAGATAAATGGACAGAGGCACAGACTTGCTTTATACTTAAAAGCTCATGAGATATAACCTATAGGTTAAGCAGTAGCCCAGGGTGAAGTGCAACCAAGTACAGTTAGTTACTTAACAGCTCACTCTTTGTTAAAATAACGGCTACTTAATGATAGCTGGTAAGTACTATAGTTCAGTACTTACTATGCACCAGAGCCTGTGCTAGGCCCTTTACAGAGATCATCTCACAAAAGTCCTGAGATCATTGTAATTATACCCATAAGGAACCAGAGCTTAGAGAGGTCTGCTGCAAGGCACAGAGCAAGTAACTGGCAGAATCGAGACTCAGATTCAGGTTGCTGAAAACTCCAAGCTCCTGTTCTTAACCTCTGGGGTCAGTTCTGTGATTGACTTTTTCTTCACAAAAAAGGCTCATAACACCAACTAGGAGTCAGGAAATATTTCCCAGGGGAGGACACACCTGAGCTGAGTCTTAAAGGCCAGAAGAATAAAGGGCTTTCGAGATGGAAAGCACAGAGAGCCTAACGCTGAAGAGGTGTAACAGCCCTTCCTACAACGTGAGAGGGAAGCAGGAAAAAACATAAGACTGGAAAGGTGGGCTAGGACCAAATCATGGAGGGTCTTGAATGCCATAGATAGAATAATTAATGGTAATATTAGTAGCAATGAATGCTATGAGTCAAGCTCTCTGCTAAGTACTTTTACTTGTATTCTCTTATCTCATCCTCTCAAATATGTGAAACTAGTTGCTATAGTTATCCTGATAAGCAGCTGAGAAAGCTGAGCGTGTGATTTAGTAACTTACTGAGGGTTATACAGCTAATAAGTGGCAAAGTCAAGACTTGAACCTAGGTCTCTCTGACTCCAAAGTTCATGCCCTGCACTGCCCTGTGTGAGCTTGAACTTTATCCATTCCACAACGGTTTGGACTTCATCCTGTCCAATAGGAAGGCACTGAAAGCTTTTAAACAGGGAAACAACCTGAAAAATGTGTGTATTAGAAATATCCCCTCTGGGACTTGCCTGGTGGCACAGTGGTTAAGAATCCGTCTGCCAATGCAGGGAACACGGGTTCAACCCCTGGTCCGGGAAGATCCCACATGCCGTGGAGCAACTAAGCCCATGCACCACAACTACTGAGCTCGCACGCCTAGAGCCCGTGCTCCACAACAAGAGAAGCCACTGCAATGAGAAGCCCACGTACTGCAACGAAGAGTAGCCCCTGCTCGCCGCAACTAGAGAAAGCCCGTGTGCAGCAATGAAGACCCAACACAGCCAAAAATAAATAAAATTAATTAATTAAAAAAAAAAAAAAAAGAAATATCCCCTCTGATGACTATGCATGTTGGACAGAGTAAGACAAAACCGGTCTCTTCTGTAAGTCCACCTTTTCTGTGTGCCTGCCTTTGCCTAGACCTGCATCTTACCTCCCAGGTCCCTGAGGCCATTTACTGGATGGGAGGCCAAGACAACTGATTTGCTGTGTGACCTTAAGCAGGACCTGACCTCACTGGGCCTCATATTCCTTACAGGATAGGAAGGGGCTACTCACAGATTCTTAGGGTTCTCTCCGGTTCTGACATTATTCTTCCCTCTGATGTTCTCTGGGATTATGTAGCTAAATGTGCCACTCTTAGCCATTCATGACAGCCTCAAGAAAGTTGACATCTGCATTTTTTTTTTTTTTTTTTTTTGCACTATCATGGAGTGCCAATGGCTCTTCCTCCCAGTATAAAAGTGTTGTTTTTGGCCACTATTCAACATAAAGCTTTGTTCTCCTGACCCTCTGGTGTCATTGCCAGTTTGTCTCTACAGAATCCTCTTTAAGACACCTTTGCCTTCCAGAGCCACTAACTCCAAGGGGGAAGCTATTTATAAGCCTCTGACAGTGTATAATTGCTGACTGCATCTAGCTGAGGAGTTGTCAGCAAGTAGCATTAGACCGGAAATTGGCTCCCCAAATGCCCACAGAGGTGTCAACTGTCACTTCCTTGAGAACTGAGGAAAGTTTGCATTCCATTTAAATGTAGTCCAGGAACTAAATTGGGGGCAGGGAGGATAGCTGTAAACCAAATGGTGAACATGGCCTCTGGCTTGTGCCCTGAAGAGTACTTGAGTAGGACTAGCCCCTCAGTCTTAGTGGATGGGCAGGTACTAATGAGTGTGGGACAAGAGTGTGGTGCTCATGGGTGTGGGCTTTGGAGCCAGACTGCCTGCGTTCAAAACCCCGCTCCAGTTCTTACAGGCGATACAAACTTGAGCAAGTTACCTAACATGGCTGTGCCTCAGTTTCCCCATGTGGAAAATGTGGATATTGTGGATTTAAGTGAGTCATTGTGTGTGAGGTCATAAGAACAGTGTTGAGCATGTAGTAATTGCTCAACCAAATGTTGGATATTATTATTATTAGGGTTCCAGGGGCCATCAGAGGCCCCACTAGCCTAAAGAAACAAGTATGCCATAAGGCTGTGATCCTCAAAGTGTGCTCCCATCCCAGCTTTACCAGCAACTTGTTAGAAATGCAGATTCTCAGGCCCCACACTGACCCACTAATCTGGGTTTTACAAACACTCTGGTGACATTGATGCATGATGAAATCTGAGAACCATAAGCATCCCTCCTTCCTCCTAAAACACCCCTCACGGTAACTCCTCTAAGATGGATAAACATGGCGGAGTGGCTATGACTTGGGCAGGTCTTTCCCTTTGCTTGAGCCTCACTTTTCCCCATTGTAAAATGGATGAAATGGGTGAAAATACAGGGTTGTCATGCAGAGCACATGAAATTAGGGAAATGACAAGACCTTATGGCCCATCCTACCTGTTTTGTCTTCCTGGAAGACCTAAGGAAAATATCCCTGGGACATAAGGCAGTCCCCTGCTGATTTAACAGTTTAGTTCACTGGCTTTGGAAACATACATATATTTACAGTAAAGAGAAAACCAACAGATAGGCGAGGCTCTGGGTGACTCCCGGCAGGTGGCTTCCTCCTCTCTAGGCTCCAGTTCCTCCCAGCCATTTGTAAACCTGGGAGCAGAGCGCCTCCAGACCAGATGACTAAGAGGAGAGGAATAGCTGCAGAATGACCAGGACTCAAATCTGGGCTCCAGCCGAGTGACATGGGCAGTTTACTGCCCCTCTCTGAGCCTTTCTGCAAAATGAAAGTCATCATCTTCCCCATTCAAGGTTGTTGAGACAACTAAATGAGATCTCTTGCCCAAGAGATCCATATTAAGCACCTACTATGTGCAGGCTCTGCTCTGGCTCTGCAGATACAGTGATGACCAAGACCATGACCTGCCCTCACGTAGCTAATACTTTAAAGCGGGAGACAGATATTCCATGTCTAGTTACAAAGTTAATTACCTTATTACAACTGTTATGGATACATGATGACATAAGAGGGACCCAGTCTGATGTGTGGGGTTAAGGGCAGGTGAGGACCTGGTCTGAGAGCAGGTCTGAACTTAGTGGGCAAAACTGTAGCAAAAGTACAGAATATTTAAGGCCACCTTGAGAATTCTGAGCAATAAGAAGCAATAAAGGATCAGCAGGAGTGTGAAGGAGGAGTGTGAAGTGATCAAATCTGAATTTTTAAAAGAACGCTCTTACTAAAAAAAAACAAAAAAATAGACCATACCAAGTGCTGGTAAGGATGTGGAGCAACAGGAACTCTCATATAGCTCTGTGCAAATGGTTACAACTATTTTGAAAATCATTATGTTGTACACCTGAAACTAATATAATGGTGTATGTCAATTGTGCCTCAATATAAATAAATAAACAAACGAACAAATAAGAAAAGCAGTTTGGCAGCTTTGTTATGAAGTTAAAAATACTCTTACTATGCAGCCCAACAATCCCTCCAGGTACTTACCCATGTGAAATTAAACACATGTTCACACACACCAAAAAAATAATGGAGATGAACGTTTGCAGTGGTTTTATATATAATCATGAAACAATCCAGATGCCCATTAACTGGTCAGGGGTTAAATAAACCATGTACATCCCTTCAATGCTCCTCAGCAGCAAAAAGAAACACGTCACTGATACACGTAACAAATGGATGAATCTCGTAAAAATGTTGCTGTGTGAAACAGACTCAAAAGAGTACCTACTATATTATCTTATTTATAGGATACTTCAGAAAAGCTATAACTACATGGATAGAAAACAGATCAGTGGCTGCCAGGGGGTAAGGGGAGTTGGTGGGGTTGACTGCAAAGGGTCATGGGGGAATATTTTAGCGTGACAGAATTGTTTTATATCTTGATTATAGTGGTGGTTACCTGACTGTGTGTGTTTGTCAAAATTCACAGAACTGAACACTATATAGTGTTCAGTGAATTTTATTGTTTATGAATAATAACTTTTAAAAACAACACATTTGCTACAGAGAGAGAATAGATATGCTGGAGGACAATTAGAACACCTTTACAGGTAAGAGATAAGAGATGAAGGTGCCTGGGCTGGCGTGTGGAAGTGAGGATAGAGAAGTGGGCAGATTCAAGAGCTAGTTAGAAGGGGAGGCAGCAGAAGGGTGGCATCTTACAGGATCATTCTCGTTGCTCTCTTTGTATCATTTATATGAGCCATAAGTATACACAGACAACTTCCAAATGTATACCTACAATTCCTGCCAGTTAGAATATTTTATGGCCTCATAGATTCATACGGGGAAGGAGACAGGGACAGTCAGGTGAGTGGGCAGAGGCATCATTGGGGACCCAGTGGAACAGAAATTCACACATGATCTCACTTATATGTGGAATCGAAATGGTGATCATTTCGCAATACATACAAATAGCGAATGATTATGTCGTACACAATATAATGTTTATGTCAGTTATACCTCAATAAAAACATTTTCTTTCCTTCTTTCTTTTTTTTTTTTTTTTTTGGCTGCGTCGGGTTTTAGTTGCAACACACGGGATCTTAGGCATGCGGGATTTTATCGTTACGGCGTGCTGTCTGCTCGTGTTTCTCTCCATTTGTGGCGTGCGGGTTTTCTCTCTCCAGTTGCGGAGCGCGGGCTCCAGGGCGTGTGAGCTCTGTAGTTTGTGGCATGCAGGCTCTCTCTTTGAGGCACGTGAGCTCAGTAGTTGGGGCACACAGGCTTAGTTGCCCCACGGCATGTGGGATCTTAGTTCCCCGACCAGGGATTGAACCCACGTCCCCTGCGTTGGAAGGCAGATTCTTTACCACTGGACCACCAGGGAAGTCCCTAATTATTGTTTTTTAAAAGACACACCTAAGGTGTGAACAGGGTCCTGAGTGATGGCTGCAGAAGGACAACCAGCCCCTGTTCATGAATAAGGAGACCAAGAGCACCAGAGTGAGCAAATTCATTGACACTGTTGATCTTAATAGAGACTCCAGATCTAATGTGTCATCTCATGCCCCTGGAGATGTCTCTAACTGCTTACTTGGTGACTGACTAAAACTTGAACCAACAGTGAATGTCATCTAATGAGATTGGGATGCCAGAGCCTGGATTTTCTATACCTGAATTATATGGAGTAGGAAATTCAAAGGCGTAGGGACATGAGAAGTTTTGACTGGATTTATCATGTGCAGCCTGCACACCCGCCCACCAACTGCGTTCCATGAGAAGGCCCAGGAGACACTGACTTGACTAAGGCCTCAAGAGGGGAGTATATGTGTCCCTGAAAGCTCTGTGGTTGATCTCTTTGAATGACAGATTCAACCACAGGTAATGTCACCATTGATACAGGCTCCCTGATTCCAATGAAAATGATGGGATCCTGAAGTAGCAGAAGACAAATGGCAGCACTTAACTAAGACCAGGTGGGCACATCTATCTTAAAGGGCAGTAGGGAATGTCCCAGTAATTAGAATGTCTTGGTCCACAGAGGTCTTTGATAATGTTTAATTGATCATGGAGTCCTAGGAATGAAATAGATGGGCACCCTACTAGAGAACTGTTTGACTTCTGTAACAGGAAACATTCTAGATCTGGTAGCCAAAAATCTGGCAGTCTCGACTGTGAAGAGTCATGGCTCTCACTTAGTTTTGAAACCTAAGTCAATTCACACGCAAAGAGCCCTTCTATTGTAGGGGATGTGGGGTATTACTGAAGAATGGCTCTGCGCTATTGTCTCAGGTACACACAGTGAATCTTCCTCTAAGCATTCCCCCAAAGGACCTGCAGCCATTTGCTAGAGTGACTGTGTTAGGAGGAAAAAGAAATTTTCAGAGATTACTATCCACGGGCTCTGAACTGATGCTAATTCCTGGGGACCCAAAATGCTACTGTGGCCCAAAATGGGGGTTGTAGTGTCAAGTGATAGCATTTCAGCTCAAGTCAGACTCATGGTAGACCTAGTCTGTCCACAAATCTACCCCGTGGGTTATGTTCTCAGTCTCTAAATTTGTCATTTAAATAGACACATTTGACAACTTGCAGAATCCCCATATTGGCTCTCTGAGCAATGGGATGAGGATCATTATGGTAGGAAAGACTAAGTAGAAACACTTGGAACTTCCCCTCTTACTGCTGTGGTGAACCTGAAGCAATACCACATCACTGGGGAAATTGCAAAGATTAATGCCTTTGAAATCTTGAAAAAAGTAGGAATACTGTTACTTATTATATCTCCCATTTAGCTTTCCAGTTTCTCCTATGCAGAAGTCAGATGGATCTTGAAAAATGAGATCCTAACTATTATAAACTTCATCAGGTGGTGATTCCCACCAAAGTTGCTGTTTCAGGTGTAGTATCTTTACTGGAACAATCAACACGGCCCCGGCACTTAGTAAGCAGCTATTAAATTGCCTAATGCCTCCCTGCACCCCATACCAATGTATAAGGACAATCAGAAGCAGCTTGCTTTTACCTATCAGGGACAACAGTCTACCTTCCCAGCCATGCCTCAAGAATACATCAATTCTCTTGTTCTCTGCCATAACATAATCCACAGAGATCTTGACTGTCTTGAGAGTCCGCAAAGCATCACACTGGGCCACTGTATTGATGACATTTTGCTCGCTGGATCTGATGAACAGAAAGTAACAAGTATTTTAGACACCTTAGAAGGACATATATGAACAAAGGGTGAGAGATAAAGTGTTAGGGATTCAATGGTCTGAAGTATGTCAAGATTATCTCCTCTAAGGTGAAAAATAGGTTACTCCACCTTGCACCACTTACAATGAAAATAGATACAATACTTAGTAGGCCTTTTTTGGACTTTGGAGATGATATATATATCACATTTAAGTGTGAGATTGGACCCATCTAAGAGTTATCTGTAAGTCAGTTTCAAGTGAAAACCAGAGCAAGAGAAGGCTCTACAGCAAGTTTGGGCTGCAATAGAAGCCACTCTACCAGTTTGGCCTTATGATCTAGCATATCTAATGATATTTGAAGTGCCTCTGGCAAATAGGGATGCTCTGTGGAGCCTCTGAAAAGTACCAATAGGAGAATCACAGCACAGACCCCTAGGATTTTGGAGCAAATCTATGACCTCTTCCACATCTGTTCTGTTCTATTCTCCTTTTTAGAAACAGCTTCTGACTTGCCACTGGGCCTTAGTAGAGACTGAACACCTAATCACAGGACATATGGCCTGAGCTTCTCATCATGAACTGGGTGTTGCCTGACCCATCTAAACATAAGCTTGCACATATGCAATATAAATCTGTCATAAAATGGAAACAGTGTATAAGTGGCCAAGCTTGCACAGGTCCAGAAGGTACAAGTAGGTTGCACAAGCAGATGGCTCAGACTCCTTTGACATCAACTTCTATTGCATCACCTCCCCTCTCTTAATCAATGCCTTTGGCTTCCTGGGGTGTTTTTTTTAATAACCAGTTGACTAAGTGAGAGAAAACTCAAATCTCTTTTACAGATGAGTATGCAAAAAATTCTGGTGCCACCTCAATGTGGACAACCGCTGCACAACAGCCCTATTCATGGGTGATCCTGAAGGGCAATAATAAAGGAAAATCTTCCCAATGGGCAAAATTTCAAGTAATACATCTGGCTGTCTACTATGTCTAGAGTGAGAGAAGGCCAGAAGGATCTATATTAATCCATGGGCAGACCATATATTTTGGCCATATGGTCATGAACTTAGAAGAAACGTAATTGGAAGATTGGTAAAAAAGAAGTCTGGGGAAGAAGCATATGAATGGACCCCCTCAGAATGGGCGCACACCATGAGGATATTTGTGCCCATATGAATGCCTCCACAAAGGGTATCCACTGCAGAGGAGGTTCTTAATAATCAGGTAGACCAAATGATGCATTCAGTGAATGTCAGTCATTCTCTTTCCCAAGCCAACCCAGTGCATGCTTAATGAGTCCATTAACAAAGTTGCCATGGAGACAGAAGTGGAAGCTATGCATAGGATCAACAACAGGAATTTCCCCATAAGGTCAACTTGGCTAAAGCTACTGCTGAGTGCCTAATCTATCAAGAGAAGAGATCAAACTGAGTTCCCAATAGACACCATTCCTTGGGGAAACTAGCCAAACACCTGGTATCAGGTTGACTACATTGGATCTCTTCCATCTTGGAAGGAGCTGAGATCCATCCTCCTGGGAAAAGGTACATGTTCTGGATATCGATTTGCCTTCTCTGACCATAATGCATCCGCCAGAATCATCATCTGTGGACTCACTGAATGCTTTAGCTACCATCTTGGCATTCCCAGTAGTATTAATTCTGATCAAGGAACTCATTTTATAGCAAAGAAAGTGCAGAAATGGAATCATGCCCATGGAATTAATTGCTCTTGCCACATACCCTATCACATGGAAGTGGCTGGACTAATTGGAAGGTGGAATAGCTTGCCGAAGACTCAGTTACTGCACCAGTTGTGAGTCGACATCCTGAAAGGAATGGGTTCTGTCTTACAGGATACTGTATGTGCTTTGAATCAGAGACCACTGAGCTTGGTTATGAAGAAACATAAATAATAAAGAGATAGAAGTAGAAGTGTCTCCTCTCACTATTATACCCAATAACCTACTTCGCAACTCAGGAACCTTGAACTCTGGTGGTTTGGAGGTCTTAGCCTCCAGGGTGGGAATACTTCAACCAGAGGACACAAGAACAGTTCCATTGAATTGGAAGATGATACTGTTAACCTGGCAGTTTTGAGCTCCTTATGCCACTGAAGCAATCAGCAGAAAGGGGGTTATTTACAGGATGGAATGATTGATCTTGATAACCAAGAGGAAACTGGATTGCTCCTAAAAAATGGGGACAAGAAGAACTATGTCTAGAATGCAGTGGATTTTCTGGGTCATCAATGTTAAAGTAAAACTATAGCAAATGAACAAACAAAAAGTAGAATAATCGGGGACTCAGACCCTTTGAGAAGGATGGTTTGGGTCACTCCATCAAATGAAGAATTTTAATTAGCTCAGGTTCTGTCTGAGAGCAAGGAAAATGAAGAATATGTAGCAAAGAAGGAAGCCATAGACATCAACTGTGAGCTCACGACCAATTACAGTCAAAGACTGTAATATATGGAACTCTGCATATATTCTCTTTGCTTGTTATATATATGTGCTTTTTTTTTATTTTTTTAATTTTATTTATTTATTTATTTATTTATTCTTTCATTTATTTTTGGCTGTTTTGGGTCTTCGTTGCTGCGCACAGGTTTTCTCTAGTTGCGGCCAGCGGGGACTATTCTTCGTTGTGGTGTATGGGCTTCTCATTGTGGTGGCTTCCCTTGTTGCGAAGCACGGGCTCTAGGCGCACGGGCTTCAGTAGTTGTGGCATGCAGGCTCAGTAGTTGTGGCTCATGGGCTCTAGAGCGCAGGCTCAGTAGTTGTGGTTCATGGGCTTAGCTGCTCCGTGGCATGTGGGATCTTCCCGGACCAGGGGTCGAATCCATGTCCCCTGCATTGGCAGGCAGATTCTTAACCACTGTGCCACCAGGGAAGTCCCTGTGCTTATTTTTATATGCTACTTTATTCTTCTTATTTTTGTCTTATGTAAAATTTTAACCTTCATTTTACAATTCGGTCTTTAGGTAACAGACTTTTCCGTGGGATTGTGAAGAACAATTAATATAACTAGCAATGGACACAGGGAACTCTGCTCAATATTCTGTAATAACCTAAATGGGAAAAGAATTGATACATGTATATGTATAACTGAATTACTTTGCTGTACACCTGAAACTAACACAACATTTTTAGTCAACTATACTCCAATATAAAGTTTAAAAAAAACAAACTAGCAATGGATACCATGACCATGGGGATCATGCTTCTCCTCACTTTGGGGAAAGGGTGAGAACTTCTTCCCTTGTAACAAGGATAAATATGTCTTATGAGATAGGAAGCTTAATCCCATTGGGGATTTTTGAGAGACAGTGCAGCACTGACACCTCAGGGTTATCCCCCTGGGTCAAGGCAGACAGGGTATTTCTGCACAAACGCCCATCAGTCGTCAGTGGTTGAAAGCTGCTGGGAAGGGGATTGTTAATGTCCCAGTCCTCCCAGCCTGACAGCCTGACAGCAACAGGAAATCCTTGGGCAAAGAAATGCAGGTGTCAGCCGTCGGAATTTGCTGAGGTGGTGAGGGCAAAAGGATACAGGTGAGGCCCCAAAAGTGTCTGTTATGCCGACGTTTCTTTCTCTACAACATAGGAAGGAGAATTTCCACCTCACAGGGCTGCCTCTGTGCTGCTGAACTGCACACTCCAGGGGTTACTATTGGTAACTTGGAGGTCCTGAGCTGCTATGAAGATGAAAGGAGGTGGTATAAATCAAGTGCCTGACACACAGCAGGCCCTCAGTATGCGTCCATTCCCTTCCCTTTTTTCATTTTAATAATTGCTTCACCATATGGAGGACTTACTCAGTGTCAGACACTACACTCAGTGCTACCCACACCCACGATACAGGTATTAACCTCCTTATACAGAAGAGGAAACAAAGGCTCAGAGGGCTTAAGTCACTTCATCCACTCCCTGAGCACATAAGCACCGTGTCTGTCTGACTCCAGGGCCCTTGTTCTTAACCTCTACGCTGCCCTGCGCTGCCAAGGGCTGATTCTGACACGCTGCCCAGTTGTGCTTATTTCAGAGCTCAGGTGCCAGATGCCTCAATCAGCATCCTCCCTCAGACATGACCCAGATTTGCTGTGGGAGAAGCTGCTGCCAGGAACTGGCAGGTCTTCTACTTCACCTCTGCCTTCTTAATTGGTGTCCCACCAAGATAGCTCAGATGGGTGGGAGAAGTCTTTTTTCTACCTACCCCAGGCTTTGGTCTCTTCGGCCCACACATGTCCCAGAGGCATCATGAAGCATCACCTCTTGAGCACCTCCTTGGCGGAATTAATTTTGAGTCTAGGCCTCAAGGCTTGAAGAGACAAGCGACATGGCAAGGCTCTTTGTTCTATCAAACTAGTTTATCTGAGCACAGAAGAAATGGACATTCTGCCCACTTTCTGTCTCTCTGCCTTGGAAGAGACAAGCTGTGGCTGCTCACCTTTTCCTCATTGGGTTCTTAGTCTAGCAGGGGCAGACTGAGCATGTGCTTAGGGTACCAGCAAAGCAGGGCACCAAAAGCGAGAGTAGGTAAGTGCAAGCAATGCACTAAGCAGGAAAAGTGATTCTTATATTTGGGGTGTGTTTCTGACATCATGGGTTGGCTCACTCAGCTCCATTTGTGCATGCTTTATTGCAGATCAAAAGTTGGCAAACTCAAGTCTACACATTGGGTCCTTGAGACACCTATCTTCCAAAAATGGATGCACTGTTTGGAAGCCAGAAGTGAGGTGGAGAACATATTTCCACTCTCTGCACTGGTAAGCATATGCTGGGAGCATTTGTTTTTTCCTGCAGCAGTGATAGCAGAGGTCCAGCGATGGGTGCCTTGCTCTGTATTACTGAGAGGAAGGTTATGGACATCTGTTCTCTTGCCATCAATCAAGGCAGAGGCAGCGTGGTCCTGGAACCAACAGTAGTAGCACCGTTTCCTGATCTGTACCTCTCAGCTGAGGGAACGTGGTCCTGGAGCCAGCAATTGGGACAGGGACTTCCTGAAGCTCCATCCTCCCAACCATAGAGGATTTAGAAGCTCCCTTGGTGCACCAATCTTGTTGATATATTCTGGGAGACATTCCTGGAAGTTCTATCCAGAACCTGCTTGTCCAGCACATCCAACAATCCTGCAAGCACCTAATCCCCTGTATTAAGTCTCTTTCAGTTTAACCTGGTCTGGTTATCTGCAGCAGAACCTGACTAATACTGGGTGCTTGTGATGTATCAGGACCTGTGCTAAGTTCTTTACATTTAATCTTCACAATGGCTTTCTGAGTTCACTACAGTCATTTACTTGGTGGCAAGCAACAGATCCAACCTTGACTAATTTAAGCAGAAAATGAGCTCACTGAAAAGATATTAGTTAACCCAATGAATCACTGGGAAGGGGAAGCCTAGAGAACTAGACTTGGAAACTCTGCAACCAAAAACACAGCCTGAACTGTGCCACAGAGCTAGTCTAATGAGAACACTGCTTCCGTGTGGTTCCGGGCCCCGGTCCTGCACACCACCGCCCCGCCAGAACTGCTCACTGGACATACTGCAGGCTTGGAATGTACCACTGCTCCCCGGAAATGGGGTACTGTAGTCATTGCTGCCTCTGCCACAAGTTCTCCACCCCTCCCTCATCTCTGTTTTCCCAGCCTCTGATTTGAAGCATAGGACACATCTTATTGGCTGAGCCAGGTCACATGTTCAAACCCAGCTCCAAAGAGCCTGAGACCCAGACACCAGCCTTTGCGGCTTTCTCTGCTTCTCACAAGGTAAGCCCCACTCCCCTTCACTCTCTTCCACACATCAACATGCCTCTTGCACCTTCATCTGATGAGGACTGTTGGTCCCCATCTGGGTTAAGCATTGCCCTTGCCCATTAGTTCTTTAGAAATGAAAATATGCTAGATTTCTTGTTGGCAACTCAGCACCATTCCTCCCTGTCTACACTCTCCCCCGTAGCAGGGACCGGAATCATGGAGGGGACATTCCCAGGAATCCCTTGCCAACAGGTTTGCACGTGGGATCTGCCAACGAAAGGCACTCACATCAGATCTGGGAAGCAGAAGAGAAGCAGAAGGCCCATTGTGCTCCTCTGCACTAGTGGACAGACACATGGGCTCCAGTGACGGCCACAAGGGGTCCTGCAGCAGCCTCTAGATATTCTCTCATAAGTGTGGGAGTTACAGTCAATCGTGGAGCTACAGGCAACAAGGCCTACATTGAAAGGAGCTCTGGGAAACACATATACTGCCTCATTTAATCCTCACAACAACCCTACGAGGAAGAGGTTATTCAAAATCCCATTTTACAGGTAAGTAAGTAGGGGTTCAGAGAGGTTTAACAGTTGCCCTAGGTCACAGGTCTGTGTGACAGTAGAGCTCATGTTCACTTTCTCTTATCCCTGATATCCTGCCCGGCTCACCCCTACCCCTCATTTGCAAAGCAGACAGAGGAAGGTGTAGGAGAGGGCAGAGACCAGCAGGAAGGGCGAGAGGTCTGCAGCCAGGCAGTGCTCAAAGCACAAACTATCCTTGGAATGTTGGAAATTTCTGTTGGAAAGTCCTTCTGAGCCTGAGGCACATTCTTCTAAAGAACTTTCTTGATTGGAAAAATCCTGTGCTTTGAGGATGGAATTGAAAGTGTGGGAACAGCCAAAGGTCACTGGGTACCACAGCTGCAGAGTAAGGAAGCAGATCAAGCTAGGGAATACCATTGCAGATTGAGAGCCAGCCATGGCTCACACAGAAATAAACCCAAAAGGCAGGCAGTGCTGTCAGGGCCATGGCAGCGTCAATGGAGGAACCCAGAGGATAAGTGGTCTAAAGTCACCCATTAGCTATGCAACATTGGGGAAGTCACTTCACCTCTCTGAGACCCTTCTCATCAACCCTCTGTCTGAGAGGCAGAAAATTATAGTGGTTAGGATTGCTGGCTTTCAAATCAGACAGCTGAGTCCTTGGTTCTGCCTCCTCCTGCATGGTTTGGGGCAAGTTCTCCAATTTCTCTGTGCCTGTTTTCCAAATCTGTAAAAGGAGGATAAGAGTACCTATGAAACAGGGTTCCTGGAACAATTAAATTAAGTGAATTGGAAAAGGATTTTGAACTGCAGTAGGCATATAGCAAGCACTCAGTAAATGTTAGCTATTGTTTTTCTTACCTTAGAGGGAAATATGAGGACTAAAGGACACAGCATGTGTGAAAGGTTCCACATATAATTCGGCTTATTAGATCAGCTCAGAAAACAGTGGTATTCTGGTTATCTAATACTGCATAATAAACCATTCCAAAATGTAGTGACTTAAAATAACAATAGTCAATTACTTTGCTCACAAATTTGTGATTTGGGCAGGGATTAGCAGAGTTGGCTTATCTCTGCTCCATGAAGCATGAGCTGGGGCAGTTAGAGTAGAGCTGGAGGATTCACTTCCAAGATGGCCCACTCCCATGGGTAGCAGGCTGGTGCTAACTGATGGCTAGGAGTTCAACTGGGGCTGTAGACCAGTGGCCTACATTATCTCTACATGGACCTCTCCACAGGGCTGCTTGGGCTTCCTCACAGCATGGCAGCTGCCTTCTAAGAGCAAGTGCAAAAGGCAGAATATGGAGCTTCCAGTCTCTTAAGGTCTTGGCCCACAGACAGGCACAATTTCACTTCTGATGCTCTGATGCTGTCAGAGTTTGGGCCAGACGATTCTTCCCTGAGCTGAAGTGAGCCCTGCATTGCCCCTCGCCTATGTACCTGCCAGGAGCACTCCCCACTGCCAACAAAGAACACCCCTGCATTATGCAGAAAAATGTTCTTATTTTTCAGAGATGCATTTGGGGTGAAATGTCAGACTGTTTGTAATTTACTTTAAACTACTTCAGAAAAAATAGATAAAACAATTATGCCCAAAAAATTCCCCATGACAATTGAAAGATCTAAGTGATGATGTATGTGTATTTGTTCAATTTTTTTTTTTACATTTCTGTTTGAAAATTTTCATGATAAAAAAGTGGGGGAAAATGCCCCACCTATTTCTGAATGACTCCTATTGGTATGCTACCACCCCTAGTTGAAAACCTATATTTTCATTTTGTATCAGCTTCATTTTCATAAATGTTGTGTCTGATTTTCAATTTAAAACCCCTCTGGGGCTGCCATTTCTTCTTCAAATGTTTCCTCTTTGGCTTCCTTCTCCTGAAGATGATATCTGGATGTAGGGGAAATGTCCTCGTGGCAATGGGGAGAGGTGGCCCTCCTGTTGTGTTTTGAGTCCTTGCTGGTTTCATGAGGTACCCCTTGCCCTGCCTGCTCAGTGAGGGCCTGATGGCACAAGTTGCTAAAGTCCATGGCCACTGAAACTCGTGATCCGTTCTCACTGGCATTGACTCAATGCCACCACCTCTCTCCTGGGCGCCTGAGCACCTCTGAATCTCAGCTGCATCCTCCATCCAGCCCCGCCTTGGCTGGCCACCCTACCGCTCCTCACACTCACTGTTTTTCCTGCATCTCAGCAATCTCTTCTGTTCCTCACTGTGAGCACATAAGGGCTTCTGGACCTCTTTCATGCCGCGTGCATCCTGAGGTGATTCCTAACATAGATGACAAAAGTGGGATGGGATAAGATGTGGTAATGAGGAAGCCCAACCATCCATCCTTACCTTACATGTATATGGCATTTTACAGACTTCAGGTACACTCTCCTTTCAATAGCAAACCCTTTCTAAGTGCCTACTCTGTGTCAGACACTGTTCTGAGGGTCTGGGCCCCCCACCTGACTACATATACACACCAGGTGTCTGTTGATATGTGAAAGGGCAGACAAGTCACGTTGCAGCTATACCAGTGAATATCAAGCAGATGTTAAAAAGAATTAAATTAATTGATATGTTCTATAAGGAAAGCTATCCAAGATATGTTGTTCAATGAAAAGGAAAGTTTCAATATAATAGGTGGGGTAGGCTATGAGCCCTTTTCCATGAAAAGAAATTTATATTAATGAGAACTGAAAACAACATACTTTTCTGTTCCTGTGTTAAATAATACTGGGACCAAGTAATAGTTTAGGGGTTTACTCCAGGAAGTACCCACTCTTTGAAGATAAGACAGATAAAAACTAAACACCGTACTTATCAAAACAGAAAACTTGCTCATCTAGACTCACTTCAATGCCCTTGCCCCTCTGCGTTCACTAATCCAAAGTTCTTATAAATTCTGCCCAATTCCAACCAGCTACCTGCCTTATGTGATCCATCTTAAAATCATCCAGTGCAGCCTTTAAAACCCTGTAAGTATCCTTCCTTAATGTCTTCACTTGGAGGTACTACTAAGACTTTTTCAAGGTGTTATTCTCCCTTTCTGCAGTAAATTTAATATACTTCGTTTTGTTTGATCATCAAGTTTTTTCTGGTGGTCTTTGAGGGAATCAGTGATCAATAATTATAATAATTTAATATGTGCTGAGAACCAAGCTGATTGTTTTATAGACCAATCCTACTCTGAGATTTTTAATATTATTCCCATTTTACAGATGAAGAAATTGAGGATTTGAATTTGAGCAACTTGCCAAATATTACACAGGGAATAAGTGACAGAGATCACATTGAAACTAAGAAGTCTGGTCCCACAGCCTGAGATCATAACCCTCTAATACTGCCTCTGTTCTAGTTATTATGACTATGTAACAAAGCACTCAAAATCTCAGTGGCTCAAAAAGCAAACACAACATTTACTGTGCTCACGAACCCTCCATTTGGGCAGGGCCTGGGGGGATACGTGCCTCGGCTCCATGCAGCGTCAGCTGAGGTGGCTCGAAGCCCGGAAGCTGGGATCGTCTGGAGGCTCATTCTTTCCCCCCATCCGGCAATTAATGCTGACTGTCAGCTGGGAACTCATCTGGCAACCAGCCAGAACACTTGCATGTGGCTCTTCATGTGCGCTGGGGTTCCTCACAATGTGGTGGCTGGGTTCCCATGGTTAGCACCCCAAAAGAAAGAGATTTCCAGGAGAATCCATTTTGCCTTCTATGACCTGGCCTTGGAAGCCACGCAGCATCACTTCTGCCACATCCCATCTGTCAAGGCAGTCACAAGGCCCTCCCCAGGTTCAAAGGGAGAGGATATAGATTTACCTAGTGATGGGGAGTGCCAATATCAGAAAGACCGTAGAAGACCAGAAATATTGCTGTGGTCATTTTTGGAAATACAGTCTTCCACAGACCCACATATTTGGTGTACATGTATGTAAAATCTGAAGTGATATATAACAAATAGCTATCATTATTTCTGGGGATAATAGAGGGTCTTTTATTTTCTATAACATTTAAATTTTTGTAACAGGTGTGTAAAAAAACTATGGCAACATTGTTTTTCAAAGACTTAGTGTCCATTCTCAAGAAGCTTGCACTGAAGGTGAGCATACTGACCGTTACCTATTTCTTCTCCTATGTCCATTTGCTGACTCTTGCTGACCTAGTTTGTTCCCCAGAAGGCTGACCTCTACAGACTGTATCACCTGGAATCCTTTGCCTTCTGTCTTCTGGTTGGATTGATCCAATGGGAGCTGAAGGAAATCAGAGGGTAAGAAAGAGGGTAGGGTATTTATTCTCCCCTCCCTACCTGCCCATGGTTCTCGCGATGGCTATGTTCCCCTATAGCCCATAGTATCTGTTGGACAACCCCTCCTCCACAGCTACAGATCTCACTGCGTTCCAGTAACACTTCCTTCATCTCTATCCTTCAGACCCAAGAATGGTAATGGCTTGCCTCCATGGCTAGTCCCTGGGGTACCTCATCATCCCTTAATCCTGTCTATTCCTCTGTAATTGTCTCTTCATTAAACTCTCTTCAATTAAGCCCTTTAAGTGCACCCTCTGTTCCCTGATTAGTAAGGCACTGATGGAGACAAACATGCAAACAACGACATTACAGTGCACTGATTGCTTTCAAAGGCATGAATAGAAAAAGAATATCTAGGTTTTACTGGAAGAATCAGAGGAGACGTCCCAAAGAAAATGATACTTCAATTGAGACAAAAAAAGTGAGTCAGTGTTCACTAGTTTATGAAAAAGAGAAGAACTTTCCAACCTATGAGGTTTCCATGGATAAGGAAATAGGCCCAGAGAAGCTGGGTGACTTACCATGGCCACACAGGGAGTAGCATAGATTCAAGCCTTCTGCTTAATCCATCACCCTACAAGGCAAGTTTGTTATATCAGTTGAGATGTTTTTAGCTGAAAGTAACCAGAAAAAAATGCCTTAAGCAGTAAGGAAAACATGTAATACATTTATATAATCTTGTTTATAATAATAAGACAAATGTAAGGTAACTCCACGGTTGATTAAATAAAATCAGATGTTCAACCAAGCCATCAAGAAGATCTAAATAAGTGGATTGGAAGAGGATATTGCTAAGTCAATCCTCTCTACATTGACTTATAGATTTAATACAATCACAATCAAATTCCTAAGTTTATGTATTGAAATTTTCAAGTCAATTCTAAAATTTATATGGAAATACAATGGACCTAGAGCAGCCTAGACAATCTTGAAGAAGAACATACACCACCAGATATCAATGGTTAACATCAAGCTATAGTAATTAAGCCAGGGTGGTATTGATACAAGGATAGACAAATAGACCAATGAAGCAGAATTGGGCATCCGGAAATGAACTGAGACATGTATGTTCACTTGACTTACAACAAGGGTGCCACTGCAATTCAGTGGTGCTGGAAAAACTGGATATCCATACAGAAAATAATCTGTATGGGAAAAAATCTTTACCCAACACTATACATAAAAATTAACGTGTTGGGGCTTCCCTGGTGGTGCAGTGGTTGGGAACCGGCCTGCCAGTGCAGGGGACACGGGTTCAAGCCCTGGTCCGGGAAGATCCCACATGCCGTGGAGCAACTAAGCCCGGGCGCCACAGCTACTGAGCCTGCGCTCTAGAGCCTGCGAGCCACAACTACTGAGCCTGCATGGCACAACTACTGAGGCCTGTGCGCCTGGAGCCCCTGCTACGCAATGAGAGGCCACCGCAATGAGAAGCCCACGCACTGCAATGAAGAGTAGCCCCTGCTCGCCGCAACTAGGGAAAGCCCGCACGCAGCAACGAAGACCCAACGAAGCCAAAGATAAATAAAATAAATAAATAAATGAATTTATTAAAAAAAAATTAATTAATGTGGTATGGATGACAGACCTATATGATGTAAATGTTAAAAAGAATCAGGCTTGTAAAGGAAAAGATAGGAAAATATCCCCGTGATCTTGAGGGTAAGCAAATATCTCCGAAACAGAGCACAAAAAACACCATACTGAACACGTTGATAATTTGAACTTCATTAAATATAATATGCTCATCAGAACACGTTATTGGGCTTCCCTGGTGGCGCAGTGGTTGAGAATCTGCCTGCCAATGCAGGGGACACGGGTTCGAGCCCTGGTCTGGGAAGATCCCACATGCCGCGGAACGACTAGGCCCGTGAGCCACAACTACTGAGCCTGCGCGTCTGAAGCCTGTGCTCTGCAACAAGAGACCGTGATAGTGAGAGGCCCGCACACCACGATGAAGAGTGGCCCCCACTTGCCGCAACTAGAGAAAGCCCTCGCACAGAAATGAAGACCCAACACAGACATAAATAAATAAATAAATAAATAAATAAATAAATAAAATTAAAAAAAAAAAAGAACACGTTATTAAGCAAGTGAAGAAGTACTCTACAGACTTAGAGGAGATACTTGCATTTCGTATATCTGACCAAGGACTTATATCCAAAATGTAAACAAACTCCTACAAATCAATAACAGAAGACAAAACAACCCACTTTTAAGAAAGGGAAAAAGACTTAAACAGGCACCTCTTAGAAGAGGAAATGACCAAAAAGCACTTGAAAATGTCATCAGAGAAATGCAAACTAAAACTACAATCAGATGCCACTACTAACCCACCAGAATTAAAGGCTGACCAAGTGTTGGTGAGAATATAGAACAATCAAAAATATCACACTTCTGGTGGGAGTGTAAACTGGTTAAACCACTTTGGTAAGCTGTTTGGCAGTATCTGACTAAAGCTAAATAAATAGCTATTCACCCTATGTCAGTGATTTCACTACTAGGTATATGCACAAGAGAAATGAGGACATATAACCACCCAAAGATAGGTACATAGAATGTTCATAGTACCTTTTCTTTTTATAACAGCCAAAAACTGGAAATAACTCAAATGTCTATCAACAGGAAATGGATAAATAAATTGTAGTACCAATGGAACACTATACATTGGTTTGATAAACTATTGATATACATAAAAACACGAATGAATCTCAAAGAAAACATGTTGGACAAAGAAGCCCAACACAGAACAGTATGTACTGTATGAATCCATTCATGTGAAGTTCAAGGGCAGTTAAATAATCTATGGAGATAGGAATCAGAAGAGTGGGTATTGGCTATTGACTGGGAAGGGGCAGGAGAGAGCCCTCTAGAGTGCTGGAAATGTTCTGTATCTTGATCTGGTAGTGGTTACATGAGTGTGTACATACATAAAATTTAGCCATGCTGTACACTTAAGATTTTCATACTTTATTGTATGGAAATTATACTTTAGGTTTAAAAACATGTTATCAAGGATTTTAACTCTGTCATCCTCAGCATGTGGACATTTTCCCCATATAATCATAAAATAATGGCTGCAATATCCAGGCAACACACATAGTCAAGAATATGTCTGGGGGAAGAGGAGACCCTCTTCTCCTGAGTCTCTTTGAAAAGTAAAGAAACATTTCCCAGAAACACACAACACACCCCCAGCAGAAGCCTCTTATTGGCCACAATTGCATCACATGTCCTGGCTTAACCCAATCACTGGTGAGGAAAATGGAACTGTCCAGATGAGTGTTTACCTTTCTCCTGGTCAGGTGGGAAAGAGAGGAAACTCTTGCTGGGTCAGTAATAAATTCTAAGCTCATAGCAGTGAGTTCCTGAACAAGGAACTGGGCTTGCCCCACAGAGGTTACCCCACAGGGATAAAGCAGCATTTCAACCCTTACAACTGCTTTTATTCTTTAAAAAAAAATATATCTTTTTTCTCAAAATGCATGTATCTTCATTGTTTTTCTGATTATGTGATTAATGTTCATGGTAAAATTTCAATTAATAAGTGGAAATCAGCTATAACTAATTCTCCCCCTCACCACACCATGATAGTAACTATTAAAAGTTTGATTCATGGTCTTCCACAATTTTTTCTTGGCATATATGTTGTATTATATATTTACATAATTTTTAACCTAAAACAAAACCACACCATATATGTCAAACACTATCATTTGCCTACACAACAAACACTTTCCATCATTTTCTCTGCTAACAACCTTAATATTCTTCAGGTGTCTAGTGACCAGATACTTCAGGGAAAATAGCCCCTTCCCTAGCCCCAGAAGATGAACTATGATTAGTGTAAAATAGTGGTTCTGACCCCTGCTGCCCATCAAAAATACCTAGGGGGGACTCCCTGGTGGCGCAGTAGTTAAGATTCTGTGCTCCCAATGCAGGGGACCCGAGTTCGATCCCTGGTGAGGGAACTAGATTCCACATGCATGCTGCAGCTAAGAGTTCTCATGCCACAACTAAGGAGCCGGCGAGCCGCAACTAGGGAGCCTGCGAGCTGCAGCTAGGGAGCCTGCCTGCCACAACTGGGACCTGGTGCAACCAAAGGAATGAATGAATGAGTAAACAAACAAATTAATTAAATATTTTTAAAAATACCTAGGGAATCAAAAATATATACTAAGCCCCAGGTCCCACCCCCAGAGATACTGCTCACAACTGGTCTGTTGTGAGCTCAGGCATCAAGACTTTGCAGGTATTGCTAACATGCAGCGGGGGCTGAGATCTACTGGGCTCAACTCTTGGTGATGCTCCCATTCCCCTTGCCACTGACTGGCTTAAGAATGGGGCACATGGCCCAGTTCTTGTCATGAGCAATGAGGGGAAATTTGATGGAGGTTCTGGGAGAGTTTTCCTCAGTCTCAGAGAAGGACATACATAAGGTCTTTTCTGCCTCTACAATGACAGCAGAGTGCCTTTCCTGGAACAATGGCTGTCATCTTGGGACCATGAGGGGAATGAGACTAAGAGGATGAGCCAATGACCTGGAGATGGCAGAGCAGGACTATGGAAAGGACTTGAGTTCTTGATGATGTCATCATGCTGCTGAATCAGCCAACTTGGGAAATACTCTACTTGTCAACTTCCTGAGTGAGATAATAAGATTTCATTAATGTTTCCACCATTTTGAGTTACATACAGCCAAAAGCTTCCTGACTAGTACAGTATAAAACTGTTTATAACCTGTTTTTTTTTGTTTGTTTTTTTTTTTAAAGATTTATTTATTTTTTATTGATTGATTGATTGCTATGTTGGGTCTTCGTTTCTGTGTTAGGGCTTTCTCTAGTTGTGGCAAGCGGGGGCCACTCTTCATCGCGGTGCGCGGGCCTCTCACCATCGTGGCCTCTCTTGCTGCGGAGCACAGGCTCCAGACGCGCAGGCTCAGTAGTTGTGGCTCACGGGCCTAGTTGCTCCGCGGCATGTGGGATCTTCCCAGACCAGGGCTCGAACCCGTGTCCCCTGCATTAGCAGGCAGATTCTCAACCACTGCGCCACCAGGGAAGCCCTATAACCTGCTTTTTAACTTAGATTTTTAAAAAACTTTTATTGCAGTTTTGCATTTCTTGCTAATTTGTTCCCAGCCCCCCATTCTGGGGATCATCCATTAGAAGGGAGGATTAAGAACTGGTCAGGCAGTTGCGGGCTCCAGCTGGGAATCTGGAAATTAGCTACTCTTTTTTATTGTCTCTTCTTTTATTTGATTCATCTACTGGTACATAATTTTTATCATTTGCTTCATTGGTACATGATTTTTATCATTTGCTTTTAGAAAGAGAGAAATGAAAACAATTGTATAGGGATTGTGTTCGGAAGCATATGGCAGAAAATATGAGAAAAGCGGCATGAACAACTGAAAGGCTTATATGTCTCATGTAGCAAGGATCCCTAGGTATGCCTCCTCTTCCCTTCTTTCCTCTCTGTCACAGTGCAAAGACTTTCATCTTCAGCTTTGTTGCCTCAGAATTGTTTGATGTTTGCTGCACCTCTAGGCAACACGTCAATGTTCCAGACAGGAAGAATGGACAAGGGGCAAAAAGGCCAAACAGGTCAAGAAAGTGGGATCTGTTCCCCTACAAAAGCCTTCCTGGGGGGTCTCACCCAGTGACTTCTACTGTACTTATCAGCCAGAATCCCTCGGTACTAGAGGGTCTGGGTCACTTGCTTGATTTTTCAATACTTCTATGTGTAATTCTGAGCTATCGATTTTATTTGGGATAAAATGTGAGACATTTTTCTCCCAAGTAATTTGGTTTAAAATGTTGTATTGAGTTTTAGGGATGTAAATATAAATGCCTTCCTATACAAACATTTGCCAAAAAAAAGTTGCTATTGAGCCACATATACACTATCAAGTTTGTGTGTTATAAATGAAGAGTCATTCTACTGGGAAAACATTAACCAGGGAAACATTCTGCAGGATATGCCTTAGTACTATGGAGGTTTTCCCTTACATACAACTCTACTTCATTTTTGGCAACAGTTACATAGTAGACATGTCATTGTGTATGCCATAATGGATGTAAACTGTTCTCTATCATTGGACATTTAGAATGTTTCCAATTTTTCACAATTATAAACAAAACTGCATTGAACATCTTTGTTCAAGCATCCTTACACATTTGTCCAGTTACTTCTTTGAGATAAATTAAACCCTTGATATGAAATGGCTGGGCTGAAGTTTCCACAAATTAAAATTTTTTGATCCATATTGCCAAATTGCCTTCCAGAAAGGTTGTACCAACTCCACTATGTCTCCATTGCTGGAGCAATGAACGTGCATTACAGTGGCATGCTGGCCCACTAGATGGGAAGGAGGATGGATGGCTCTGTTAACATTGCGTTTGGAAGCAGAGAGCTTCATAGTTCAGGTGCCAATTACATTTAGAAATGAGATTAGCACATGGAATCTTCCCACTCATCTCTCTGTAGTTTCAAGGTTCCATTCCTGGGCAGATGAAACAATAAAACAAAACTGGTGAAATGAAGTTAATGTGGACCCAGGACATTTACACTGATAAATGTTCCCATTTAGGACAGACTTTCAGGGCAGCTTGCTCAGCTCTGACTTGAAGGAGTGTCAACATCACACTCAGTCCCCAATTTTTCCCAATCACTGACCCTTTCTTCCTAAAACACACATGTTGATCCCATCAGCTCCCTTCATAAAGTATGTTATGATGCCCCACCCCAAATGTTCTTCAGAATGATGCCTAACATCCTAATAGAACAACTGCTGTTGTTCACTACATAGTAATAACAACAGCATCACTACATAGCTCTACACTACATAGTAATAACACATAGTAATTCACTACAGCATCAAGAATAATATAAAAGTTAGCGCTTACATAATGGGGAGCTATTGCTTAGTGAAAACAGAGTTTCAGTTTGGGATGATGAGAAAGTTCTGAAGATGGATGGTGGTAATGGTTGCACAACAATGTGAATGTACTTAATGCCTCTGAATTGGACACTTAAGGATGGTTCAAATGATAAATTCTATGTTATGTAATATTTTACCACAATGAAAAAAAAAAAAATCACTGACTTCCAGTTTCCAGTCCAGCATGTAAGGAACTCAGAAGCTGTCACTCTGTCCTAACAGGAAGTAAAAAGCTGAAAAATCAACAACTCTTAGGTCTGTAAGAGAAATGAGGTCGCAGGGCAAATTTCAGCCCCCAAAGTTGGAGAGACAGGTAGATACAGAGAGTCAAACTTACTAGAGCAGAAACCTCCACAGAACCAGTGCCAGGGTAGGAAAACCTGAACCATAATTGACAGATTGCTGGAAGCTCAGCATGCATAAGACTGAGAGATACAAACTCTAGGGGAGGAGCCCCCACACTTTATGAGTTTCACTGCTGGGAACTCAACCAGGCTCTCACAGTGAATATTGGAATTTCAGTGAATATGGGATAGAAATCCCTTCCTGATTCTGGCAGGGGGAGAGGAAATATACTGTATTTTAAAATATGCCAGAGCATTCTGTTCTTCTTAACAGAAGACCAGCCTTCAAGAGAAAGTATTTTACCAGAGCCTAACCTATTGGGGTTTTATCAGAGCCTACTTGACCTGGGGGAAGGGAAATACCCAACTCCAGCCCTCTCTACACATTCTGCCCCATCTAAGGGAGGGAGGGAAAAACTGAGACGTGCTTATGAAGCTCACAGCCCAGAGACACGGGCTCACTAGAAGACTGAGACATAATTGTAGGACTATAGAATGCTTCCACTCTTACCACGTTACCACCACTTCACTAAAAACCTGTTTACCAGAGTTCCTTTTATCCAGCCTGACTTTCAACAAAAAAATTACAAGGCATACTAAAAGGCAAAAACACAGTTTGATGAGACAGACAAAATGTCAGAACCAGACTCAGAAAGAGCAGGGATGCTGGAATGGCCAGACTGGGAATATAAAATAACTTTGATCAATATGCTAAGGGCTCTAATGGAAAAAGTAGACCACATGCAAGAACAGATGGGCAATGTAAGCAGAGAGATGGAAATCCTAAGAAATAATGAAAAAGAAATGTAGAGATTAAAACCTCTGTAACAGAAATGAAGTGGTCTCTGCCTTCCATGAAGACTCAAAACATGAGAAATTCTCCAAATATAGCGAAAGGGTTCAGATGCAGGGTGGCCCCCAAATAAAAATAAAATGTCTATTCCACATATCATGTGGTTTAGGACTGGACCGACTCAGACACTTCACACCCTTCTCCTGACAGATGCTAGCATCTGGTGCTGAATCAGAGGGTGGAGGTGTTGCCTTGACCTTGATTTCCCTTTACCAAGTTTAAGTTCATGTTCACAGTATTCAAAACAGCCTCAGTAAGCCGAGCCTTAGTAGGTAACCTAAGGACAGAGGCAAAAAGAGTTTTAATAATTGCCCTATCTTCCCCTGTTTCTTTTTCCAGCCAGCTCACTCTGCCTTCTGCTGAGCTTTAAAGTGTAACTCAAAGACCTCAGTTGATCTACTCCTGAGCACTCATCCAGTCCAGCTCTCAGCCCAATTAACAAGTGCTTTATCCTGGGACTGGGCAAGCAGGTGCTGCCGGGATATTATTACTCAGCTCTCCAGCTAGGCTGTTGGGAGAAGAGGGGCTTTTGCATCCAGAGGCAGCAGACACATCCCTCTAAAGGAGATGAGGAAGTTGTACAGAGGTCTGAGGAAGCACCAAGGGATCACCCAACCCACATGGGAGGTTGGGGTCAGGGAAGACTTCCTAGAAAACCCAATGTTTCTGATGAGTCTAGAAGGAAGAGTAGGAATTAACTCCACTATAAAGGAAAAGTTGATCCAGTCAAAGTACCTGTGTGGGCAGAGTTCCCGAGGTGTGAGAGGGCAAAATATACTCAAGGAATGAGCGCCGTGAGAGAGCTTAGAAATCCAATCAATAAGTGGCTCATCACTTCTTAGTGCATCTCAGATCCCCAGGGGATCTGGTGGGTTCTACCCCAGACTTGAGCCCATATGCACACACTGACACCCGCTGTCCAGGGATCCCAGTTAAGACCCTTTACATAAGTCAATCCTTCATTCACAGATGCCTGAACAGGCCAAGAGAATGTCAAAGTGGCAGTCACAGCAAAGCACTGCCTCTCAGGCAATATTTTCTTTGGTCTCTCTTGCTCAGACTGGAAACTTACCTCTAGTGACTAATGATCTTTATTTTAAAGTGAAGCTCAAATCCCCTGCTTGCTGCAGGGGGGTGGGGTGCGCAGGGCTTGTTGCTTAATCAGCTAGGTGTAAATATTCTGGAGCTCAGCTGGGAACAGACTGGGGGTGTCATCATTCAGGGGGCAGCTTTTTAGTCAACCCCTAAGTCTAGTCCAGCCCCCACCATGCCCCCACCTTTTCCCTATACTGTGGCCACTAAACCTGGGACCACTCGGGTTCAATTTCTCTAGAGTTTCGATCCCAGGTATCCTCTGAGGGGTGAGTGCCTGACAGCAAGGGGTCAAGATACCCCACGACAGAGACTTTGGGTCAATTCTCCTGCTTCATCTCCACCTCCTGCACTACCTGGTTCTCCCCGCTCCTGAGCCTTCCGGGATTCCGGGGTGAAGGGGCTCTTCCTTGATATATGCCGCTCCTTAGGCTGGATGGTTTGACCCTCCTCCATTTTGCCAAATCACTTGCCACTCCCCAACCCAGTTCCTGTCTCCATTTATTGTCTCAGGGTTGGAACTGTCTCCTGGTTTCATCAAAGATAGAGAGGGTGTTTGCATGTTCTCCTTGTGTCTGGTGTGGCTTTTATAAGAAGAGAACAGGATAGAAACAAGACTCAGCCTCCCTTGAATATGATTAATAGTACTGAACTGCACACTTAAGAACGGTGAAGATGCTAAATTTAATGTTATGTGTTTTTTTGCTGAAATTAAAAACAAAACAAAAGTCAGCCATTTTAAAACCAGAAGTCTCCCCATTGAGTTTTCTGAGAATTTTTTTTTTTTTTTTTTTAAAGGGGGAAAGGCCCAGGGATCAGGCATTGGTGCTTTTTTTTTTTTTTAAGATTTATTGATTGATCGATTGATTGATTGATTGCTATGTTGGGTCTTCGTTTCTGTGTGAGGGCTTTCTCTAGTCGCAGCAAGCAGGGGCCACTCTTCATCGCGGTGCGGGGGGCCTCTCGCTATCGTGGCCTCTCTTGTTGCGGAGCACAGGCTCCAGACGCGCAGGCTCAGCAGTTGTGGCTCACGGGCCTAGTTGCTCCGCGGCATGTGGGATCTTCCCAGACCAGGGCGCGAACCCGTGTCCCCTGCATTAGCAGGCAGACTCTCAACCACTGCGCCACCAGGGAAGCCCCTTTTCTGTGAATTTTGAAAAACAAACACAACAAGCATTTCCTTGAAAATCTATTTACATATAGAATGTGGATATTTTGGTTCCTTCTATACAGTTTATTGAGACAATTAAAGGGAATATCTAAAGCTGTGGTTCTCAAAGTGTGGTCTTCAGACCAGCAGCATCAGCATCACTTGGAAATTTGTTAGAAATGCAAATTCTCAGGTCCTACCCTAGACCTACTAAATCAGAAATTCTGCAATCTGTGTTTTAAAAGGCTCTCGGTAACTAAATGTTGAGTATCAGTTTTGTGACGGTTGACATATAGTTAAAATTTGAGAATCACTCATCTAGAGCAATATGGGGGGGAAAGAATGAAATTAAGCATAGGCTGAACATCAAAGAAAGGATCTAACTCCATCACATGGAGAAAAGGTAAACGGAATCATGAAAGGGTGGGAGGAGGTAATTCATGGACTGATGATCATGTGTCAGGTACCTTGTTTGCCAGTTTACATACATCTCATTTAATCCTCAGTTTCCTTGAAAAGAAAGAATTATTCCCCCATTTTACAGATAAGAAAACTGAGGCTTAGGGAAGGTAACTTAGCTAGTTAAGGAGGATTTCAATCAAGGTCTGCCTGATTTCTTAGGTCCTTCTCTTTATTTTCCATACTTCCCTCTTTTAAAAATCACCCCATCACTGAGAATATCTCTGGCTATGGAAGACAGAGGAAAGCAACAAGACTTCTCTGCTTGGTAAAATCCTATCCATTCTCCAAAGCAGAACTCAAACGTCATCTCTTCTGGGAAGTCTTCCAGAACTACCTTGCTCAAAGTTAACCTTTCCATAGCACTTTGCACATACCTGTCTTGGAGTACCTCATACACCTATTATAGTTCTCAAATCTTTGGTCCCAGGATCCATTAGAAATTATTGACATTCAAAGGCAAACGAACCTTGACCTAAACCTCACAGCTTAACAAAAAAATTAATCAAAATGGATTAAAGATTGGATGTAAAATGTTACACTACAAAACTTATAGAGAAAAAAAAATAGGAGAAAATCTTTAGGACCTAGGGCTAGGTGAAGCATTCTTAGACTTAATACCAAAAGCATGATCCGTAAAGGAAAAAAAAAAAAAAAAGATAAATTGGATCATTTTAAAATGAAAACCTTTTGTTCTGAGAAAGAGCCTGTGAAGAGGACAAAAACACTGGGAGAAAATGTTTGCAGACCACATAACTGACAACGGCCTGGTATCTAGAATACATAAAGAACTCTCAAAACTCAAGAGTGAAAACAAATAAATCCAATCAGAAAATGGGCAAAAGACATGAACAGACATTGCACTGAAAAGGATATACAGCTGGCAAACAAGCATATGAAAATATTTTCAACATTATTACCATCAGGAAATGCAAATTAAAATCACAATGAGGTATCACTACACAACTATCGGAATGGGTAAAAGAATAAATACTGATAACACCAAATGCTGGTGAGGATGCAGAGAAACCAGAAACTCATAAAGTGCTGGTAGGAATGTAAAATGGTTCAGCCACTCTGGAAAAGGTACAGTGACTTCTTACAAAATTAAGCATGTGCTTACCATACTACCCAGCAATTGTACTTTGGGGCATTTATCCCAGAGAAGTGAAAACTTACATTCATACAAAAACCTGTCCATGAATGTTCATAACACCTTTATTCATAATAGCCAGAAATCAGAAACAATCCTAATGTCCTTCCACAGGAGAACAATTAAACAAACGGTGGTGCATCCATGCCTGGAACACAGGGAACACACTAGTGATACATGCAACAACATGGATGGATGGCGAGGGGACTATGCTGAGTGAGAGGGCCAACCTCAAAAGGTTACATGGTGAATTATTCCATTTATATAATATTCTTCAACTGACAAAATTATAGAGCGGGAGAATAGGGGTGAGGGAGGGGAGAGGGAAGGAGGTGGCTGTGGCTACAGGAAGGCAGCACGAGGGATCCTTGCAAGGGGACTACTGTTCTGTATCTTGACTCTGGTAGCGGTCACGCAAATCTACACGTGCGATAGAGATGCACAGAATTAAACACACACACACATACATGTAAAACTGGTGATATCTGGATAAGATGGGTGGATTGTATCACTGCCAATTTCCTCTTTGTGATATTGTACTAAAGTTATGCACGATGTTACCACCGGGGGAGACTGGGTGAAGGGTACACAGATCTCTCCATATCATTTCTTATAATTGCACGTGAACCTACAGTGATCTCAAAATGAAAAGTTTAAATAAAGAACTGAGGGCCACAAAGAGATTTTCATTTACGTAGGCTATATCAACTGGTATTTACTATATTCGAAATTAGAGTGGAGACATTTTAACAGTGTTTATTTACTGACTTATCTTTAAGACAATAATAAACATAAATAAAAAATGTGTTAATATAAACAAAACATTCCTATGAAAAATAAGTATATTTTCAAAAAATAGAAGAATAACCATGTTTTACAAATTTACAAATCTCTTTAATGTCTGACTTCATAGACAATTGGATTCTCATATCTGATTCTACATTAATATGTTGTGATATCACATGTCATGCAGCTTATGGAAAATTCCACTGTACACACGTGGAAAATTGAGAGTAAAAGAGGCAAATAATGTCAGTATTCTTATTAAAATAATACGGACTCCCTAAAAGCGTCTCTTGAAAGGAAAGAGAAGATTGTTGCCAGGCAAGTGAAGGAACAGAACACCTGAAGGCATCGTATTAGGGAAGATAGTCAATTGCGATCATGCAAACCTCAGGTAACAATGAGCTAAATAAAATGGAAGTTTATCTTTTTCTGTTATCACAGTCTAGGCTACGTGGTCTTCTGGCTTCTGTGGTTACCCCACAGTGTCAGGGTCCCAGACCCATCCCTCCTGATGCTCCACCATACCTGAGGCTCAGCCCTCACCTGTTTTCGTGGTTCAGAACCATCACATCTGCCTTCCAGCCAGTGGAAGTAGGCAAGCAGAAGGCTGGGCATGCTCCTTCCTTCGGAGGGTACAATTCGGAAGTTGCACACTTTACAAACCATTTGCCAGAACATAGTTTCAAGGGAGGCTGGGAAATGTGAGCTTTGGGACTTCCCTGGTGGTCCAGTGGTTAAGACTCCACGCTTCCACTGCAGGGGGCATGGGTTTGATCCCTGGTCAGGGAACTAAGATCCCACATGCCGCATGGCACAGCCAAAAAGAAAAAAAAAAAAAAGAATAAAATGCGAGCTTCTATTGCTCTATAAGAAATTGGGGGACAACTAGAGGTTTCTGTTCCAAGCCCAGAGGTGAGAAAGTGGAGGGAGGTTTGAGAAGCCAGTAGCTAGGTGTGTTTAGAAGTTGTGGGACAGAGAAGGAAATATAGTAGGAAAGGTGGGTTGGAGCCACATGGTGGAAAGGGGCCACTTCATTCGGTAAGGCAGTGGTTTCAAACCTGAGCGCACAACAGCCTCACCCGAGGGCTTGTTGAAGCTTAGCCCCGCCTGCAGAGTGTCTGATTTACTAGGTCTGCAGAGGAGCCTGAAAATGTACATTCCTAACCAGTTCGAGGGGATGCTGGCACTGCTAGTCCAAGAACTTTGATAAATGTGGAGCCACAGAAAGTTTTAGAGAGGAGAGCAAGATGACAAGGCCTGTATTTCAAAAAGCTGATTCTGTTACAACGACAGGGAACAAGCTGTACTAGAGCTTCCCAGAGCACTAGAGCTTCTCACCCTCTTGATCCTTAATGTTCCTGAGAAATTTCACTCAAGAAAAACGGGGATGATAAAGAGCCTGCAAAGCAGAGTTCACGGAACTCCAGTGCCCAAGGGCCACTCCCACACCTGAGTTTTTCCATCAGTGATAATAATGAGGACCATTTACCTATCCAGGGTGCCAGATGGCACAGATTGAGAAGTCGGACCATGTCCCAAGGCTGTGGGGATTCATGGACTCACCTACACAATGGGTTGGAGAGAAAATTGGTACAACTCCTGAAAGGCAATGTGACAATCAAATCAGAACTCTAAATGCCTGTACGCTTTGACCCAATGGTTCCATTTCCAGGAATTGAGTCTACAGATACACTCGTGTTTGTGTGCAAAAGACAGATTATTCAATGCCCATTGTGCTGGCAAGGGATGGGGAAAAACCTGAATGTCACCCACAGAGGGCTGGTTAAATAAACCATGGTGCATCCAAAAATGGAGTAATGGGCAGCCCTTAAAAATAACAAGTTAGATCTATGTAAGCCAGTTTATAATAATCATAGATAGATAGAGATAGAGAAGTATATGTCTTGTGTGTGTGCGTGTGTGTGTGCACATGTCAAGGGGCAGAACACTGTTGTAAAATGCTGCCATTTAAAAAAATATATAGGACTTCCCTGGTGGCACAGTGGTTAAGAATCCGCCTGCCAATGCAGGGGACACGGGTTCGAGCTCTGGTCCGGGAAGATCCCACATGCCGCAGAGCAACTAAGCCCGTGTGCCACAACTACTGAGCCTGCGCTCTAGAGCCCACGAGCCACAACTACTGAGCCCGTGTGCCACAACTACTGAAGCCCATGTGCCTAGAGCCCATGCTCTGCAACAAGAGAAGCCACCTCAATAAACCCATGCACCGCAACGAAGAGTCGCCCCGCTCACCGCCACTAGAGAAAGCCCACACACAGCAACAAAGACCCAACGCAGCCAAAATTAAAATGCGTGTGTGTATATATATATAAATAAATAAATATATATTTATATATATACACATTTGTGGGACTTCCCTGGTGGTCCAGTGGGTAAGACTACTCCACACTCCCAATGCAGGGGGCCCGGGTTCGATCCCTGGTCAGGGAACTAGATCCCACATGCGTGCCCCAACTAAAGGTCCCGCACGCCACAACTAAGAGCCAGCACAGCCAAAATTAATTAATTAATTAATTAAAAACGAAAAACAAATATACCTATTAAATATATATATACACATTTGTATACATGTATACATAGTTATATATGCAGAGCACATCTTTGAAAAGATTCTGAGAAACAGTCTGCCTTTCAGGATAGGAATTGGAATGGAAGTCCAGGTTGAGAAGGAAACTTACTTTTCACTGTAAACATTTTGTTTGATTTTTTTTCAACCCGGCATATGCATTACTTATCTAAATAAGTAAACATAGAAGCAGTGCCATGTGCTTTACATGCTTTATCTCACTAAATCTTCAGAAAACCTAGAAGGGAAGTACTTTTGCTATTCACAAGGTACAAGGAGGTTAAATTATTTGGGGGAGGGGCCGAGGGGGAATGGAAGGAACCTTGATTTGTAAGGTTTGCCAGTTTCCATGGTGTAAATACTCCCTACCTGGCTGATTTCCAGCTGCTGCTGTGATGTCACTGAGCAGAGCTGGGGACAGATGTGCACGAACAGCTCTCAGGAGCCTAGAGGAAGCAGCTCCAGCACAGCCTTGTAGGGGAACTTGCACCCCCCAAACAAGGTACCATTGACTCTTCCCACCTCATACCTGAAGGGGTTGTTTTTCAAGAACAAAACAAATGTAAGCAAATATGCCACTTCAGGACCTAAGAGCAGCTTCCAGGGATCTTTATAGACACTGGGGCATTTATTTACGGTATAAACAACTTGCCTTGTTTTACAATAAATTTGAAACAGAAACCCAGAAATTAAAATTAAGCATCTGGGTTTTATATTTGCAAATTGCTTTGCCATTCTCTTTATGAAATACTGCACACAGCTATACAAGCATAAGGCAATAAAAGAACAATAAATTAATCAGTGTTAGTATTCTGTCAACACAGCCCCACATTCTTATCAGGGCCAGCAATCTAAATTAGGAAAGTGGTTTAGAAACTTGCCCGGTGCTTTAATGGGAGAGGTTGGGTAAGAGGATCAGACAGACTCGGGTTCAAGTTGTGTTCCAGTTCTGCCACTTGTGAGGTGCCTCGGGCAAGTCACCTCACCTCTGAGTTTCAAGTTACTCATGTGTTAAGTGAGGATAGTGCCCACTATACAGATTTGTACAGGCAAGTTTGCCAAGTTTAACAGATAAGGTTAATGTGTCGTCTACACCTGGATATAAGGCAGGATGGTTTTCCCCAAAAATTATCCCTCAGAAGAAATTGGGAGTTGCCTAATATTTAAGTTCTTACGAAGCCTCACAGTCTTTCATATTCCCTAGACTCTCTCAATAACTTTCAACAACAAAGTATTGTTTGCAAAAGACCAATTTATAGAAGTCACCTGAAGGAAGGGGTTTAAAAAAAAAAAAACAGTTTTTGACACAGATGTAGTCATTATACTAGGGGCTGATCTCATACCCCTTGTAAAGATGCAAGCCTTATAAAGAGGACTTTAAAAGTAATCCATTAAATGTTAGGATGTTGTGATCACAAATATAAACCAATAGGGCAAACAGAAAAACAATACTGTCCTAAGATTGAGTGAACTGGGACTTTAAGGATAAAATATTTCAATGACAGCATTATATAAAGGCTCAGAAAGTCCTGGATCACAAACAAATTAGGAGTGAAATGTATGTGATCTAGAAAGTGCGTTGGGTGATTCAGAAACTATCCCTAGTGATAATAAAGATATGAGATCAAAGATTCACAGGACAAGGGGCTTCCCTGGTGGCGCAGTGGTTGAGAATCTGCCTGCCAATGCAGGGGACACGGGTTCGAGTCCTGGTCTGGGAAGATCCCACGTGCCGCGGAGCAACTGGGCCCGTGAGCCACAACTACTGAGCCTGCGCGTCTGGAGCCTGTGCTCTGCAACAAGAGAGGCCGCGATAGTGAGAGGCCCGCGCACCGCGATGAAGAGTGGCCCCCACTTGCCGCAACTGGAGAAAGCCATTGCACAGAAACGAAGACCCAACTCAGCCATAAATAAATAAATAAATAAATTAATTAATTAATTAAAAAAAAAGATTCACAGGACAAGATGAAATAAAGCTGTTTTGTAAAGTGTCAGATTAGGAAAAAAACCCAATATTTCTAAATTAATATATTAGTTATTAATATATAATATATTTAAATAACATTATTTAAATAATATATTAATAATCTTGAAAGCATGTGCATACCTAAAATAATAAATTAAATATTATACATAGACGTTTGATTATTTCATCTACAGCCTTAAGAATTTACATATTCAAGATGGCCCCCCAAATATTTCCTTTTTGCAACCTTCTCATTGTGAAATATGGGAGGATCACTTTATATTGGGGATCACCTAACATTGAGACATGTATGTACAAACACTTAAAACCCACAAAGCTCTGTGTGGTTTGTGACAGGTACTGTTACAGTTGTTAATACTATTTTTATCATGATTGCTCTCCCACAAGCTGGGCTGTTTGGTTGTGCTGTTCTAAGCATTTACCTGGATTGGAATTTCCTGATCATCCACATCCTACCTGTGTGATCTTGGGCAAGTTGCCTAAACTCTCTGTGCCTCAGTTTCCTCATCTGTAATACAGAGATAATAATATCAATAGTATCTCAGAGGGTTAAGAATTCAGTAAATTAGTATATGTAAGAAGTGTATGAATCAGTGCCTAGTAAGTACTTCTTAAATGTTTGTTGGAATCATTATTTTCACCAATGGAAAACTATAACTATTTAGAAACATAGCAGTTTTCCTCACAACACCAGATTTTACCAGCAGAGAACTTGTCTTATTCATCTCTGGATCCCCAACTCACACACAGGGCCTAATGCCCACTAAATGTTGGTTGAACCAATAGTAAGTTCTATAGAGGAAGAAAGACAGTGTATAATGTTCAGGCCCTGCATAGCACCTGGTTCCATTAGTTGAAAGAGGAAATTTTGAGTGTTGATACCTATGGTGCAGCCTCATTTCTCTCTGGCCAACCAAAATCTAAAGGAAAGTCACAGTGCAATAGAGCCAGAAAAGACTGAGCACTGGCTGCTTCTTTCTGGTCCTCACAAGACTCTATGTTCCTCCATCACAGGAACTGGGTTTCATTCATTTCAGTCCCTAATCCAGCAAACAGTAGGAACTTAATCAGTACTCACTGAGCAAATGAATGATGAGATGCAGTCTACATTATTGCACATTCTTTTTAAACTGAATTTTATTGTTTTTTCATATCTACAAAAAAGTACTTAAAAACTAATACCAAAAATATGTACATAAAAGGTTCAAATAATACAGAAGTGTTGAATCACCTAGAGAGAATTCTTCTTCGCATCTAGAGTATTATTTATCCAAATGTTTCCTTTATGTATGTAGAAACTAACATGTAAGTACATGTAACATGTAAGTACCATGAGCTTTGGAATCAGGTATGCCTTGGTTTGAAACCAAGCTCCATCACTTCTTAGTGCTATGGCCTTGAAAAAGTCACATAACCTCTCTGTGCCTCAGTTTCTATGGAAAATGGAGATAATAATGAAACTTACCCTACAGTGTATTGGAATAAATAAATTAATATGTACAGAGCACTTAGGACAGCTCCCAATACAGAGAAACAACTCAATGAAGGCTAGCAACTATTTATACATATTTAAACAAAATTTGAGCTTATACTATAGATCCTAGTTTACATTTGCTTTTTATATAACAATATGTTGTGAATACTTGTTCACAACATATACAATATGTTGTGATTACTTGTTCTGTAGCATATACAGAGCTAACTCCTTCTTTTTGATGGCTACATTATATTCAAATATGTGGCAGTATGTAACTAATCCCGTCTCTGGCACTTGAGTATTTCTAATATTTTATTATTACAAATGACCACAATAAAAATTCTTGCAGCACATATATTGTTCCACTAATGGGTAAGTATTTCTATAGGATAAATCCTAGAAATGAGATTGCTGGTTCAAAGTGTATGGATTTTTAAATATATTAATAGACAATAAATTTTCAAATTGCCTTCCTAAAAGGCTGTATGCTTCATACTTTGATCAATGAGTGTACTTTGGTGCCTTATGGTTGTGTACATTTCAACCAGATTCCCCAATAGTTTATTTTGAATGTCCCAGTAGTTATAGAATCAAGGACTTTGCCCTGCTAGCTCATTGTATTCCTTTATCTTTCTAAAAACCATAAACAACTCCTAAGAACTTAGCAACCAATTTTCTGCAGCAAATACTCAGATGATAGCCTGACAAAGAATTTCTATGACATTCCCAGAAGGGAGAGGAGGAAAGGTTGGAATTTCGGAGCCCTGAAGTGGCTGATGGGAAGAACATGTGAAATGAGAACAATCCATTAAGTTTGGGAAACAGGGTGGCTGTATCTGCTTCCATCTTTGTTTTCTGTGACTCAGACCCTTGTTAAATAAACAAGAGGCCCTCTCTGTTGAGTATCACTGGGTGCACTGTCTCTAGTGTGGTGTCCCCAGGGTGTGATTTCGGTACGTACTACTTGTAGCCCTCCAGATGCTTCTAGGTGATTCAAGGACAAGAGGAGCACCTCATGGCCAGAAGCTGAACAGCGCCACCAAGCTGACAGGCTGTTTCAGTGGTGGCCAAAGCCCACACCCACTCTTATTTTTAATTTCAATTTCAATCCAAGTAATAAATATACATAATGTTTAAGAGTTAATTACTACTACGAGTTAGATACTATTACAAGGCTTATAACAAAAATCCCCTTTCTCACCACTAAGTCCCATCCCATGAAGCAATAACTCTTTCTATGTTTACTTCTTTATACCTGACTATGGTGTCACTTCAAGATTTTAAAATTTTAGACCTTTTCTATTAACTTACAGCTATGGAGAATAAAAATTTAGTTTCTCTCTCTCTCTCTCTCTCTCACACACACACACACACACACACACACACACACACATACCTTCCCTCTCCAATTTTCCAAAAATAATTATATCATAATTTCTGGTTAAATCAAGGTACTGTTCTTACATTATAATGACAATGTAATATTATTTCCAGCTGAGTGTTGTAGTTTATGATGATTACAATGTTCTTCTTATAAATTGTCTTTGTTTTCTTGGCTTTAATAATCACCTTGGCTTACTTGCTTAGTTTTCTGTGAGTAGCTCCAATCCATCCTCAAACTCTTTGCCAGAACTCCAATCCTCTATAATTGCCTCAGCTTTGTGCTCAGTCCAGGGGCAGTTTAGTGTAATGCAGTGGTTCTCAAAGTGTGCTTCCCGGACCAACAACATTAGCATCAGCATCACCTGGGACCTAGTGAGACATGAAAATAATCAAGCCCTACCCAGGACTTACTGGTTAGCCGCTCTGGGGTGGGATCCAGCAATCTAGGTGACGCTGAGGTGCACTTCAGCTGGAGAACCCCGGTTTGTGTCAAAGTTAAGAGTTTGGGCACCAAAACCCAAGGCTGCTGGGGATCAGATTTCAGCTACTCCACTTGCTTGTAATGTGACAGCTTCCAAGGTTCAATCTTCCCATTCATAAAATGGGGTCAACCGTATCTCCCTGTAATTGTTGTGAGCTTCGGGCTGTTAGGAAGCATGACAGGCTCCAGTTTTTCTTGGAGACAGCCCTCCTGGAGCCTCTGAAATCCAGTTCCATCATGCGAGGGGAGTTCAAGCCAATGGCATAGCCTCCCCACAGTCCTCCCCAGCGTCCCCCACTCAAGAGTACACCCTCCACTGAGGCACCCACCTCAAGCTTCTGTCCTTCAGAACATCCACAGCCCCTCCCATACCCCATATCAACTTCTCTCCCCTTAACCCCTTCCCATCCTCAGCTCCCCTGCTACAACCGCCATTTCAGACGATTCTCTGCCATGGCCCTGTGCCACCTCCAGCCCCCAACCCTCAACTCCCAAGCCCCCTCCTCATTCCCACTACCCTCTGACGCAGCCCACTGGAGCAGTCTCAGCCTTCTCCCAGCTTCCATCCCTTCCACACTCTTCCACTCACCCAACCTTTCCTTCCCAGCCCAGAGCCTACTGCTTTCCCAGAGAACCCCTCCCCGCCACCACAGGGCCAGCTGCCCCTGGGTGTTCTCACCCCCTGAAGTAGCGGGGATGGGAAGGAAGCATCACCATTCTGCTTCCCACTACTCTTCCCTATTCCCTGCGCTCCAGTCACACTGGCCTCTTTGGGTGCTACATCTCAGGGCCTTTGCACCTGCTCTTCCCCCTGACATGGAATGTTCTTCTAGTTGGTATGCATTACTGCCCCTTAGCAGTAATTCCCACCCAAAGATGACCACTGATAAGATTTCTGCCACCATAGATCAGTGTAGCTTGACCTTACATTAATGGAATCAAATAGCATGTACTCTTTTTCCCCATTTTTTTTTACAACTTTATTGAGGTAAAGCTGTAAAACTGACGTACAAAAACTGCACTTATTTAAAGTGTACAGTGTACAATTTGAAGTATTTTGAACACATTCCCCCCTTGAAAGTATCACAAGGTAATTTCAAGATAACGAACATATCCATCCCCTCAAAAAGTTTCTCAAGTCCCTTCGTATTCCATCCCCTCTTCCCCACCCCAACTACTAATCTGCTTTCTGTCACCATAAATTAGTTTGCATTTTCAAGAATTGTATATAGAATAATCGAGTATATACCCTTTTGTTCTTGACTTCTTTCACTTAGCATAATTATTTTGATTCATCCATGTTGTATCAATACTTCATTCCTTTTTTTTTTTTTTCCCCCACTGAACAGCATTTCTTGGTACAAAAATACCACAATTTGGTTATCCCTTCATTTATTGATGAACACTGGAGTGTTTTCCAGTTTGAGACTTATAGAAAAAACCACTATAAACATTCTTATGCAAGTGTATTAGTGAACACAAGTTTTCATTTATCTTGGGTAAATACCTAGGCATGCAATTACTGGGCTATAGGGTAGATATATGTTTAACTTTACAAGAAACTGCCGAACCTTTTTTTTCCAAAGTGGTTGTACCATTTCACATTCTCACCCATTGGCTTAAATTTGACATCAATCATGTTCCTCACAGCTTCTGTACTTACTCCCTCTGCCTGAAATGCCTTTCCACTAGTTTTAGCATGGCTGGCTTGAGGTCTCAGCTCGTGTCACTGTTATAGATTTAATTGTTATAGACTGGTATAGACTTAATTCCCCCCTCCCCACCCTTGCCAAAATCATATGTGGAATTCACAACCCCCAGTACCTTAGAATGTATCATTAATACATTTGGGGATAAAGTCTTTAAAGGGGTGATTAAGTTAAATGAGCCAGTTAGGGTAGGCCCTAATCCAATACGACTGTGTCCTTATAAGAAGAGGAAAAGATATCCCCACAGAGAAAATGTCTTATGAGGACACAGCCAGAAGGCAGCCATCTGCAAACTAAGAACAGAGGTCTCAGGAGAAACCAAACCTGCCAACACTTTGATCTTGGACTTCTAGCATCCACAACTGTGAGAAAATAAATTCCTGTTAAGCCATCCAGTCAGTGGTATTTTGTTATGGCAGCCCTAGCAAACTAATACAGAGGCCTTCCAATCAGCATTTTGTAACCATGGGAGTAATTGACTCAGGCAAGAACCATAAATGAATGCTAAAAACAGTGGGTGAGAGTCTGATGAAGAACAGGATAGTCTCAAATATATCTTCCCACAAGACACTTAATAATTACAAACGGAAAAATTGTAACTTTTCAGTGGAGTACCTTGGCAGACACCACCTTAACCAAATGATCAAAGTGAACATCATCAGCATTGGAATAAAAAAATGCCATGTGCCTCCTGATGTGGTACACTGAGGACACAACTCCTTTCAGTGCCATTCCTACCAAAAATGCATAACCTAATTCTAATCATGAGAAAATATCAGACAAACCTAAACTTAGGGACATCTACAAAATAACTCACCAATACTCTTCAAAAATGTTAAGGTCATAAAAGACAAAGAAAAGCTGAGTAATTAACTGCCTTTCTAGAGTAAAGGAAACTCCGGAGGCATGACAACTAAATGCAAAGTAATCCTGATTGGATCGTAGGGAATAGCTATATTATTGGGACAATTAGCAAAATTTAAATATGGAAGACATATTAAAGAACTGTATTATTGTCAAAATTCTTGATTTTGATAATTGTACTGAGATTGTGCAAGAGAATATCCATGTTCTTAGGAAGAACACACAGAAATATTTAGGGATTAAAGGGGAATGATGTCTGAAATTTACTCTAAAGTGGTTTTGGGGGAAAAGAAAGTACAAATACATATTATATATAATACATACACAAACAAATACACAAGAGAATATGATAATGCAAATGTAGTAAAATATAACAAATTATTATTATGGTTAAAAATATGAGATTCTTTACTATTCTTGTAATTTATATGTAAATTTGAAATTTTATCCAAAAAAAGTTAAGTTTTTAGTGACCACACTAACAAAAGTGGCCTGTCCCCAACCTCCAGGCACTCTTTAGCGCATCCTTTTCCTCTATTACAGTTACATTGTCAAAAATGATCTTTTGTATTTATTTAATAATATCTAACATTTAATGTGTGCAAGGCCCTGTCCTATTCTAAGTGCTTTAACTGTCTAACCTCAGTGAATCCTTCAACTACGGTTCTTCCCATATTACAGATGAGAACAAGAGACACAAGAAAGTGTTATCTTCACAGTCACCCATACGATTTGACGAGGCACAGAACCTCAACTAAGGTAGATACTGTCTTGTTCACCGCTCTTTCCCCAACAATTTAGAACAAAAACGGTGCCTAGTACATTACAGGCACTCAATATCTGTAGATTCAGTTTATAAATATGGAGCACCTACTCGGCACTGAGGTACAAAGCAGTAAACAAAATATTTAAAAATTCACGTCTAAATGGAGCTTACATTCAGCACTCTCAGCCCTGCACCCAATTAGCCACTTTAGATTTATATCAAAATCTAAATATTTATGTTAATATTTATATATTAATATTTTATATAATATATATTTATATATTTTTTTTATTTGGGGGCTATCAACCCTGGGAGGCAAGGCCGAGTCTACCCATTTTTCAGAAGGGGAAACTGAGGCTCCAAGTGGGGCAATGTTTTGCCCAGGATCAAGGGGCTTAATAGGAGACGGGGCGTGGATTCCATCCCAGCGCGGGCGGTTCCCAGGCAAAACCTATGAATCAATTAAACCGACCAATCCAATCAACCAATCAGTATTTATTAGGGCCTACTGGATGCAGCTCCTCTTCACGCAGCGCAGGCGAGGAAGAGAGGAGGTTGCGGTGCTCAGGCGGCTGCGGAGACCGGAGGCCGCAGCCCGATCGCGGGAATTTGGCGCCTGTTTTTTGTTGGTTGGGTGTTCTCGCCTGTGATTGGGCCCCGGCCCCGCGTGGGTGAGCCCGGCTGCTGCTGGTCGGCGGACCTTGGCAGGACCCCGGCGGCGCCGTACTCGGCTGCCCTCCCGGGGGATGGGCCACCAGGAACCCCCGCTGGCCCGAGTGCGGGCGGGACGTGCGGCTTATATAAAAAGGTTACGTAAAGGGCTCAGCTGGCGCGAACACGTGGAGAGCCGCGGGAGTCCTGACGCCCAGTTGTCCCCCGAGAGCACCGCTGCCGTCACCCGTGCAGTAGCAGCTTCTGTCGCACGCCCGACCCGAGCCACGGTCTCTCGCGCGGCTAGGTACCCGAAGCAGCCCTGGCCCGGAGCGGACCATCCCCAGCTGGGGGCCTTAGGGGGGAAACGCGCTGCCCGGAAGTGGAAGGGCGCAGGCCAGGTAAGGGCGCGGTCCGCGAAGTGAAAGGTTGCACCCAAGCTGGAACTACGCCCGCCGCCTCGGGCGTCTGGGGAGGGCAGCTGCGTCCCCGGTTGGGCGCGCTCAGGGACTCCGAACTTTTAAGCCAACCCCTTACACCCGCAGCCCGGCGGGACTTGGGTCGGTCCGCTGGGCTCCACTCCGGCTTAATTCAATGGACTGTTTACACCCGGGAGAACACAGGGTGGGACGCGGGGAGGGGCATCCCTGAGGGAGCCAAGCGGAAAAGAAGATTTCCACAGTCCGAATTTCTTCTTAAGGGTGATTTTCATAAGTCGCGAAAGCTCCGAGTCCTTGTTTCTCGTATTGCTATACAATAAATTAACTGAAAAGGCGGGGAGTTTCTGCTTTTCTTTCCGGCTCCCCCTCTGAGCCAGTGCCCCGTGGTTTCGTCTTTCCCGCTTCCCCCTCCCCTCCCCCGTTTAGTCAGCAACCGTGGCTTCCGTCTTAAAGGGGCCGTGGCGGCCGGAGGAGGAGGTGGGACGCCCTGAGGCCTGCGCTGCTTGCCTCCCGGCCTCGGCCTGGTCGTTTAACCGATTCTTCCGCCCGCAGGTCACAATCCAGGGTCCCGCTCCTCCGCGTCCCGGGACCGGACGGAGGGATGAGGCAGGGGGGTCCCGGGCAGCGCCGTTGCTGCTCCCCCCGCCGCCCGCAGCCATGGAAACGGGGGAGGAGGACGGCGCCCGCAGAGGTACACAAAGCCCCGAGCGGAAAAGGCGAAGCCCAGTGCCGCGGGCGCTCAGCGCGAAGCTGAGGCCGGCGGCGGTGGCCCAGGCCATGGATCCGGTGGCGGCCGAGGCCCCGGGCGAGGCCTACCTGGCGCGGCGGCGGCCGGAGGGCGGCGGCGGGTCGGCGCGGCCGCGCTACAGCCTTCTGGCGGAGATCGGGCGCGGCAGCTACGGCGTGGTGTACGAGGCAGTGGCCGGGCGCAGCGGGGCCCGGGTGGCGGTCAAGAAGATCCGCTGCGACGCCCCCGAGAACGTGGAGCTGGCGCTGGCCGAATTCTGGGCCCTGACCAGCCTCAAGCGGCGCCACCAAAACGTCGTGCAGTTTGAGGAGTGCGTCCTGCAGCGCAACGGGCTAGCCCAGCGTATGAGCCACGGCAACAAGAGCTCGCAGCTTTACCTGCGCCTGGTGGAAACCTCGCTCAAAGGTAGGAATGCCGAGGGCCGTCCTGGCCACGCATGGCCTGGACCCACGAATCTGCTGGGCTCGGCCCAAACTGACCCCTAGACCCTGGTCCCGGTCTGTCGCCCTGGACCCGACACACCCTCCTTTCCGGGCCAGACATTCGGGCCGCCCTCTTCTCTCCGGATCCAGGATCAGTCCCCGGCACTAACGTTAGCTGGTATTTTAATAACAAGGGCTCATTAAGTGCTAACCATTGTCGTAGTAAGTGATCCATAAGTGTGAACCATTATTATGAAACGTCTAGCACTTTTAAGGTCGGACTTGGGAGTGCAGGGGGTTGGGTTCAGAGTCGGTGGAAGAACTGCCGAGCCCCCTCACACTCTAGGGTCTCTTCTCTTTCCCTCCCAAAGCAAACAAAAAGAAAAAAACTTTGCTGGACCCACCCACACCCGCTCCCTGTCTGGTTCCAAAAATCCTGACACCCTCCGGCTCCACCCTGCTAACTCTTGTTTCCTGGTCTGCCTTTTCCTCTGAGACCCCCCCAGCCCTTCATGCCAGGGAAGTCCAGCAAACCGGCGGTTTTCAGCCTAGGTCCTCTAGGGGCCTGCAGAATAACTCCACAGGTGGGTCTAGAGCTGTCACACAACACATCTAACATCTTTTTCCTCCCTTTTACAACCACCTTCTGAGGCTGGCTTCCAAGTGGTTTTATTTATAGGGACGATGGGGCTCAGTGAAGCAAGGGGATTTTGCAGTCCTGGGAGGGCTAGTCCTGGTTTCGGGGTTTTAACTGCAGTTAGGGAGTGTGTGCATCCTGAGTGCTCATGTGCCTTGTTCAGGCTACAAGTAGCCAAGGGTCTGTTCATAGAAGAGAGAGCCAGTGGGCTAGGAAGGCCTGAGGAGACTTCCTCGGGGGAGAGGTTGCTAATCTGAGACCCAGCTCTGCCCTAGATCTCTTACAGAGTGACTTGAGGTATAACTTGAAAAGTAAATCCTCTTCTCTTTCTATAAGTGGAGAAACTAAGGTTTAGAGGTGAATGAACCCAAGTTGAGGAAGGTTAATCAGCTTGTAAGGGAGGTATGGTTGTACTCCTGATTTGTTTACAATTTTTCATAGCTTAAGCGATGTGAACTCAGATCTGTCTTGATTCAAGGTCTCAACCCTTTTAAAAGGTGTAATGGTTTCCTCCCTCCCCCAAGGATGAACTAGATCTGACCTTAGTAAGAGCTGGTAGGATTTGGGGTGGGGTTGGATAGGGCATTTTGTTTGGAGCTTTTGCCTGACTTTAAGATCCTCCAGGCCCATCCCAAGAGAACTCCTGGTCCTGTTTCAGGTCAGTTGTTTGACAGCGGATTGAGGACATGCTCAATATTACCTGGGGTCCTTTTTCAAAATAGGCTTATACTTTTTCTGCCCATCCGTGCCCCATCCATACTGAAAAGCCCACCCTCTCTCCAGGGTAAATATATTTGTTTTGAAAAGATTTTCCAGGAGATTCTTTCAGCTTACCTGTATTCTACAGGCTCCTCACTTCACTCTCAGACTGTCTTCTCTGTGGTTAATGAATGGTCTGGACTTCCAATTTACATGACTGCCTTGGGATGTAGGAGTTTGCTTTTCCAAAGGATCCCCTTCTATTCTCAGCTCATTGATGCCAGTTTTGAAACTTCAACCTGGGTTGGAAGTCTTTGCTTTGTGTCCCTACATATACTGTTCAAACTTTCCTCACTTGTAGAATTTGTCAAAACTCCGCAGTAAACAGTGGCAGCATAACACAGGCTTTGGGGTTAGACTCACTTTTAGTCATAGTTTGTCTCAGCTGACTGCATGAGACATGGGACAAGTTGTTTCAAACCTGTGGGGAGCATTCCTTTATTCATAAGGTGAGGGTTCCTCTGTCATAGGGTTGCTGTGCAGACTAGGAATGTCAACAAGTGCTCCAGATGAGGAGAAATTCGCTGCTTCAGTAAGTTCAGGCTACGTTTTGAATCTTCTTCCACTGTCGTCCCCTTCGAAATTCACAGTGTTCCTGTTCAAGTTTCCCAAACTTGACTATGGAACACATTCTGTTTCCTGTACTGTAGGCAGCGCCAAGTTGACAGAAACACTGGTATTTTCTTCCTCCCTTTGTGAACTAAAACTGAGGCCTAAAAGAAACGAAATATTTTGCTTTAGACCACATACTTAATATGTCCCTTTTAGTTATTTGGAGTCTTAAATATATGAGCCTCTACTGTGGGTCAGTTAATATTCTGGGCTTAGGGAGAGAGCAGTAAAGACAATGCATGTTGCCTCTGCTTATAAACTGATGTTCAGATTTACGTGTCAAGTGTTAATTTAACAAGCAGTTAATAGGCGTTGAGCTTTTTTGCTATCAGTATTAAAGTGGAGAACAAATACCCAAATTACTCCTGGTTAAGTTTTTCTGACTTCAGCTTCCAAAATTTAGCAGTCCTGATATGCCCTGGGGCAGATTCCTTCTAGTTTGCAAGTAATCTGGTTCAGCTCTGCCTGTAAACAGATGCGGTCACCTCTTGCCCCGTCTCCTGCAATTTAGAATAATTTTGAATAGACTGAAAAGTGTTAATCTGCCTTAAAGTCTCAATGAACCAAATCCACAAACTTTTACTGAGGTCCCTATGGTGGTATTTGCAGAGGAAAAAAACCCTCTTTGTCCCAAAGGAACTTAATTTGAAGCTTGAGGACCTGTAGAAGACTCAAATGCTAATCACGGTCACGGAGGAAAAGCCAAGTTGGCTCATCAATGGCTTTGTTCTGTGTTGTACAAATTAACAAGAATGAGAATCAGGAGTTAGCCAGAAGTTAGCAGAGAAGGTGGGCTTTGAAAGAAGGGGGCCTAGGAAAACATGAATAGGTAGAGAAGAGAGTGCTATTTATTTCACAGTTTGGCCAAATAGAGAACAAATAGAGAATGGTTGTCCGTCTCCTCTCCCCTCCACCCTCTCCGAGTATCAACTCCACCAGAAGGCATTTCTGTAGTTTAAAAAAATTATGTATGAATAAACCAATATCAAAAAAGGGGTAAGGGGACTTCTTAATGCAGTTCTTCATCTTCTCCAACTTTGATAGACTTCTGTGTCTTATGTCCTTCCTTTCTCTCTGAACATAGACCAAAAAGTCCTACCCAGAGCATTAAATAGAGAACAGAAGTTTCAGACAGTCAGTAGTGAGCCATCTTAGATGTCTGATCTGGCCTTCTGTTTCACAGGGAAGGAAATTGAAGCCCAGAAAAGAGACAGGACTTGCCCCAGATGAGTTAGTGGTAGTATTCAAACCAGCCTCCCAGGCTTTTTTAAACCAGATTAACAATCCTGTAAATTATTTGGTTGATGGGTTGGTGGCTTTGTTTAACTTTTAAGAACTTTTCATTAAAAAAGGGTTAACAGTTTGCTTTTATCCCCTTGTTTCCATTGCCAAAGGACCCTGTCCTGATTGCACCTAAAACTGAATTCAAGATTACTGCCACTTAGACAGCAGGCATGCCTGAGCTCATTGTCAAACTCAGAAATTCTGATGCTCTCTACAAAGTGCACACTGATCCTTATACAAATAGCAGCAAATAAAGACAAAAAAAAAAAATCCACAACAAACTGTCAAGGTTCATAAAACTGAATAATTAGAAGTTTGGAAAAGCCAGGAACCTAGCTTATCCCAACTTGGTAAAACGTGTTCCGCTTGACCAATTATTTGATGTTTGCTGTACTCAAGATACCTGGAGGGGCTTTCACATGGGTGGGAATCTTGGCCCTTGGGAGGCAGTCTTGTCTGCACGCCGATGCCCGGTGTGACTGTGAGCCATACACTGCACTAGAAGAAGCTATGCAGAGTTTCCTCCACGAGGCATGCAGAAGACTTGGCCATGACCATCGTGCAAGGTCATGAGTGGTGGGTGTCCCAGAAAACAGTAGAGGTTCCCTCTGGGAGCATAGAGGCCTGGGGAAGCAAGGAAGGAGGTAGACGTCAGGAAGCTCAGGAAGCTGAGGGGGAGCCAGTGTCTTAGTGGATGGGTTGTCGGCCTGCAAACTCCTCTCAGCCCATTGAGAGCCCAGGGAAATCTTGGCCTCAGAGCTGGGTGCCCCCCTCCCAGGCCGCTGGAAAGCACCTCTGAATTCTACTGCAGCTTTGGGGCCTCCGAGTTTAGAGATCCCTGGGTAGAGGCAGGGAGCTGAATGGTAATCTTCGGCTACCCTGACATAGATATAAAGGCAGCATTTAGGGGCCCTGGAAATGAATGGGATACAGTAGAACATTGGTATTGACTGGGAGTCGGAAGGTCTTAGTCCCAGTTTCACCCTGTTAATAAAAGCTAAAACTCACTGATTGCTGTGTGCCAAGAGCTGTTCTAAAGGCTTTATACCTCTTAACTGTTTCAGTCTTCATGACCACCTTTTGAAGTCAGTACTATAATTATCCCTATTTTACGGGTGAGACAACTTGAGGCACTGAGGTTAGTGACATTGCCTGATGTGTAGCAGCTAAGCAGAACCAAGCCAGGCTCCAAGCCCTGGCATTCTGGATTGAGTCAGCTTTCCTTCACAGCTGTGCTGCACTCTTGGGACAGGTGGCTTAAGTTCTGGGCTCTCCTGTTTTTCTTGTTGTTAAATGGGTATAATCATATTTTACTCAGAAGCTAATGGCTACTATCTATTTTCAATTATGTGTTAACCAGTACTTGTGGCACTGCTGATTTCTACTGGTGCCTCCCCTATGTCTCAGCTGCCAGGGACCCTCTGCCTCCTTTCTGTTCTGCTCTTGATTGTCTTGGGACAACCACACAGGCTTTCCTTTTCTCTTGCTACTGACAGACTGCTTTCCTTCTGTGTGCATTGGGGGTTTTAGATAACCAGCCCCAGGAGATAGAAGCAACCCTTACTTGAGAGCTTTGATTAATTGGGGTTGTATTGGGTAGGGCTTTTTACAGTGTAAGTAAACTCTCAAAGAGAGCTTAGCTTCCCAATAGAACATCAGTTTATTTTCAGCTCGACCTTGGCTTTTGGTGGTATTTAGCCACAGGCCCTCCTCAGTGACTCACAAATTCTGGATGCTTACCTAGTTGTCTTAATCTAAACATTCTGCATGCCCTATACTAGAATGTTCTCTGATATTTCTCTGTTTTAAGCCTCTCCAGCTAACAGTTCTCATCTTGATTCATTTCACCCAGTTATTGATCACCTACTCGATGTGTGTGAGGTGCATCGTGGGAGCCCAGAGACATGGTCTTGTTCCACTGTGGTGCCCAGTCTAAGGGAGGAGATGGGCACAGCACAACCGATGATACGTCATTGCAGCCTGTGAGAGGTGCTTTAGGGGGGACAGCTGGCAGGAATGTGGACTAAGTTTAGAGGAGGGAAGGATGAGTTGTAAAAGGGTAAATCAGAAGTGAGCCTGGCACGCAGTAAGGCTAGGCATGTGGCAAGGACCATTGCACATGGAGAGAGAAACAACCAGGACTGCCTTACTCCCCAGTCTGCCTGGCCAGTGGAATCTGCATTTTTAACAAGAGCCTTGCAATGTTCCAAGTCCTAATAGCTAACCTTAGATTTTCATGGTTCATCCTCTCATTTAATCCTCTCCACTTTAGGTTGGAGTTTTTGTAACCTGGTTTTACACACAAGAAAATCAAGATCCATTAAGTCAAGTAACTTGTCCATTCCCACAGCAGTGAAAGGTCAGGCTCTAGGTTTATATCCAGATGTTCTTTGCAATTTTTAACATGATTAATACCCAGTAGTTGTCTGCTCTGGTGTCCAGGCACCTGCAAGATGCTTCGTATGTCACAATTAAGCCTCCCAGCAGCCCATTGAGGTAAGTGTCTCTTCCCAATTTATGGAAAATGAAATATTCATGGGGTCTTTTTTAGCAGTTTGCCCAGGGTCACATTAGCCTTGAAAGTGTGGGAGTGGGTGGTTTTGACCCCAGGCCTGGCTGGCTCCTTCTCCTTTCCCACTGGGCCTGAGAGTTCCTAATTGGCCTCTTGGCCTCTACAGGACACTGTATCTTGCCCTGGCAGCCACCCTGAGGGGGTGTGTTCTGTAGTGCACAAAGACATTTGATTAATGAAGTACTTTGAATTGAACACACCCTGTGGTGTTGACACTGGACCCAGCCTCTTTATAGTGACACAGCTCAAGGTCATTGAGGCTGGGAGGAGGGCTTGGTCTATGTGCTCATTTTGGGAGAATGTGCTTGAATGGTCCTCATCTTCAGCATCTTCTCAGGACTGATCTTCTGAACCACTTCTTTAGTTAAAAGTTGTATATTAAAATTTTTATTTAATCAGAAGCAGGGATAGCTATGGTCATAACAAATTCAAACCTCATTTCTGGATTCCTTTATAATATTTTCTTAAACATAACTTTAAAATTTTATATCTTATGTCTCACTTCACATTAAACATGCTTATGATGTGTTATGTGATCTCTTTTGGCTTTTTAAGTAAATTTTGTTGAAGTAAAACATGGCCCTTTCAGCATTCAACTAAGTGGCAGTGCCATTATTAACCATTAAGTACCCGGGGACAGTTGTTCTAACTCCTTACTTGTACTGTGCTGTGTGGAATACCAGTTCTGTGTGTTTTTAGTGCTTGGTGTGCCCTTTTGTTGCTGGTAGTGGTAGGTTTTTGTTTTTGTTTTGCCTTTTTGGTACTCTTCGCTTAGAATAAATTCCTGGAGTGGGATTTTTATGTCACGTTGAGCATTTTGGAGACTTGTGATAAATATTGCTGAATTGTTTATCTCAGCATGCTTATCAAAATCATAATTAATCCTCTATGAAAAATGAATCAGCGTGTTATGTGGTTGGCCTATCAATACCGGAGACTTAAGGAACATTGAACTCCTTGGGGGCATCCGTAAGAGTACTTAACAAGGAACTGTGTCAGTGGGAAATGGAACATCCAGGTGTTAACTTCTGCTGCAGGCAAGGAGAGGCAGCAGTAAAGCATCAGGGTTAGGAATCCAGGCTGTGGAGACTCTGGGGTCTGCCTCTGTGAGACTGTAGTGAGACCAAAGGCAAGGTATTTAATCTTTTGAGCCTCAGTTTCCTCACTTGTGAAAGGGTCATGTACGTAGATGCAAGTTGGGAGTAAGAAGAGAGGATTGGCTTCCTCCTTCCTTCCATCACATGTGAAGTGATGAGTTGCTCAGCTCTGTTGATTCTAAACCTCCAAGACATTTCTCCCATCCCTTACCGCCTCCTCCCTGGCCAGCCCGCACTTCTTCAGCTTTCAGGACCTCCTGATGCGTCTCTTGGCCTCTAGTCTGTCTTCCATTTCTAACTCCTCTTGCCTCCAGAGGGAACCTGTTTCGTCGATTCTCAGATGTGTTCTTCCACATGTTAACATCTCTGAAATCAGAACTCAGTCAGTGGTAAACCAGAGTGTTGTCAACAGCTTGGATGTCTTACCTAAGTGGTACGTCTAACTTAACACTGGTGACTTCTTAGTTTCAATAAGCAGCTTATCTTTCTAAAATACTTCAAGAACTTTTAGTCACTTCCCATTTCTTAGGGTTCACATTCTTGTAGTCTGCCAGATACCATTTCTTATGAGCTGACTCCAGCTTCACCTCCAGCCTCATTTCTCCCCATCTCCTACCACATCTCTTCTGTGATTACCCCAGGTTACGTGGGTCCCTCGCTGCAAGCTTACACCCCCCTGTGCCGTGTGCTCACTCTCTTCACCCCGGGAAACACGGTGCATGAGCCGCTTACTCTCAGCCTGCCCTTCTCTCGTCCTAACCACCTTTCCCTACCCCTCAGGCAGAGCTGCCTCCTCTTCCTTACTCTCATAGCTGCAGTCATTCTGCTTCTAATGGCTGGAAGCCTTCATAAGGGCAGAGGCTTTTGCTCATCACATGTCTGGGGTCTGCCGAGCAGTGTGTGCTCTAGCATAACTGTGTACTTATACTAGAGCATAGCAGATGCCAGCCATTATACAGGGGAGAGATAAACAACAAGGTCCTGCTGTACAGCACAGGGAGCGATGTTCACTATCCTGTGGCAAACCATAATGGAAAAAGAATATGAGTCACTTTGCTGTACAGCAGAGATCGGCACAACATTGTAAATCAACTATATTTCAATTAAAAAAAAAAAAGTCGAATTTCTGGAGGATGCTTGGAAATGGGCTTATAAAATTCTGGGTATTTTGTATCCCTTTCCAGGAAGTGCCTGCTTTCCACAGCTCATACTGACTTATCCTTATGCTGAGCCTCCCGACCTCAAGTTTCTGAATACAGCCCATTTTGTTGGGAGACTTCAGCCACTACTTATGCCCATGAGTAATGAGATGCGAGGCACCTGCTTGATTTTTTTTTTAACTTTATTTTTTTTTAATTTATTTATCTGGCAGCACCGGGACTTAGTTGCAGTACTTGGGATCTTGATTGCCGAGTGTGGGATCTTTTAGTTACGGCATATGGGACCTAGTTCCCTGACCAGGGATCAAACCCAGGGATCGCTCCTGCATTGGGAGCACCAAGTCTTAGCCACTGGACCACCAGGGAAGTCCCCTGCTTGATTTTTTTTTTTTTTAATTGTTTCCCTGTGAACTGTGGCATAGGATATGTTTTGAAATACAGAGTTTATTTTGTGGTCTTCTGGCTACTGGACTTGGGAAAGGTAATAAAACGCCCCTGAAGGTAGGCCTGCCTCTAATCCAAGTGCATTTCTTTGCCCCCTGTAACCTGGGAGTTAGCACGTTCTGGTGGAGGGAGGTGGCTGTGCAGGATCGCACCTTACCAACCACTCATGGCCGTGACAAATAGTTCCTGGAACCCAGTGGGCTCTCAAAGGTTAATTTGCCACAAATCCTTATCACCTTCAAATAACACTCCCTTTTCTCCAGCTCTGGGCAGCTAAATTCTCAGCCCTTTTTAGTCTTACAGAACTGTCAGATTTATACCAAACAAGGGGATTATAAAACTTAAGTAAATTTTGTTTGTTTCTGTCAGTTCAAAAAACTGAATTTCATGTGAGGATTCTACTAGTTTCTGCATGTGTTTGTTCCAGTTTTACATCCCAAAACTGGGGAAGTAACCACAGGGTGGCTTCAGTGACCCACTGGGGTGGCTGTGAAACAGACCTGAGCTGAAACTCCACTGGTCATCTGACCTCCATCGGCCCCCTACCCTGACTGGACCACGATGACGTTTTGAGTCTCCAGGAATTTGTGTCAGCTTAGAACCAGTGTTCGATAATCCCTGGAAGTTTGACCATTTTCCCTTCCCCAGTGCACAGTCACCCTGGTAAATAATGAGACTTGGGCTTTGGCTGGTCAGAAGAGGAAAGTTACCTGGGAAATCAGGCACATGTCGAGTAGGCTAGCTTTCAGACTGGGTCCTAAGGTACACATTCAGATGCACCTGCACAGATTTGGGGAGAGGGGTCACCTTTTACGTAGAGAGGTCACCTCAAATAAAAGTGGCCTGCTCTGGCTAGAATATGGATTTTAGCTATTGCAGCCGGAGAAATGTGATATAATCATCCATTTTCATTTTCTGATCTCAGTTTCATCTTTTGCCTAACGTGTGAGAGCTATATTCTCTGGCCTCCAGCACTGAGAGTATTGAAATCCGTGACTTGCTAGGACTTGGCTGGGGTCCGGTGGGAATGATGATGTAGGAGATGGTAAAGGATGTGATTCCCCCAAAGTACCTTATACTCTGCCGACTGTGACTTAACTCAGGAATATGTGGTGTAAGTGTCATTCTCATTTGATGGTTGAGAGGACTGAGTCTAAGAGGTTCAGGGACTTGCCCCAGGTTCTAGCTATCTTCCCATCATACTCAGTCTCGAAACCACCCAGTAAACCAGGGGCAGAATTGGGGTCTCAACCTAGACTCCTGTCTTCCGGTCTTCCATTACTCTTCTGTTACTGTGTGCTCTTCTACTACTTGCTTCTCAACAGAAATGCACCCAGTGCGTTGAGTGCCGCATTCCCTCCCTCCATCTTGCTGTGATGCAAGGTAGCTGAGAGGCCCAGGTAGACAATCTGCCTGAAGAAAAGGGCTGGAATTCGTACATGCCTCTTATGTTTTTTGTGGGCAATTGGGATTCCTTCATGAAAACACATACTGCAGCTTCTCATGAAATAAGCCCAAGGTCCTTCCCTGTGCAGAGTGCTTTTTGTCTCTGGGACAAGTAGCTGCGTCCCCCACTTTCCATTCCGTCATGCTCACTGACGCTCTGTCTGCTTCCGGTCCAGTTCTGTCATCTCTACAAACAGCCCCCTTCTTTGGCATCTCCTGACCTTAGCTCATTCCCCAGAGCAAGTCCCTCGATCCCGGGTCTCATCTACCCACTCACTCACTGACTGAGGGCACTTTTTTACCTTTTTTTTTTTTCTTTTTCTTTCCCTGAATTCTCATAACCTGGACTTATATGTAGTCTGTTTTACAGAGTTGTTGTCTTTTTATTTCAATTGCCATAGTTACCAACTTTGCGTATAAAATAATCATCATTCCCCACCCTTTATTTCCCTACCAGAAGTTTCACTGTTTTCTGATGTGGCCTTTGCAGAAGGAATTTGATGCCTTTTTAATAGTTTCCTTTCTGGCTCTACCACCCCCAAACATTTCTTGTTCTCCTTTTTATGGGTCTTTACTCAGGAGTCTAGGTTGATTGATCGGGGCTCAGATCACCACTTCATTTTGCAGTCTTTTTATTTATTTATTTATTTTTAATTTATTTTTGGCTACGTTGGGTCTTTGTTGCTGCGCGTGGACTTTCTCTAGTTGCAGTGAGTGGGGGTTACTCTTCGTTGCAGTGCACAGGCTTCTTATGGTGGTAGCTTCTCTTGTTGCGGAGCACGGGCTCTAGGCATGTGGGCTCAGTAGTTGTGGCTCACGGGCTCTAGAGCGCAGGCTCAGTAGTTGTGGCACATGGGCTTAGTTGCTCCGCGGCATGTGGGATCTTCCCGGACCAGGGGTTGAACCCGTGTCCCCTGCATTGACAGGCAGATTCTTAACCACTGTGCCACCAGGGAAGTCCCTGCAGTCTTTTTAGATAGAACCTCAGCCTACTGGAGCAGGTGACCTAGAAAGAGGATTATGAGATGGGAAACAACTGATTTAAAAACAAAAAACAAAAAAACCATCTGCCCTAAACTAGTTCTACCTGTATTACTTTTGATTGTGAGCAGTATAAACAAATTATATAATTACAGGGGAAATGTGGTCTGTCAGATCGTGGTCAAAAACCTAAAGCTTTTGCCTTGTCCATCTAGTCATCTTCTTGCATCAACCTAGAACTCCCAAACCACTGGCTTTTTGTAGACTATGTGCCTTGGTAATTTCGGGGCTTAGCAGCATCTCATCTGGATCACCCATTCTCTTTGTAATAAAGTAAATGACTAGTGAAAGAAACCCTCTGGCAGAGGCTGTGTGAGGGGTTGCAGCCTTCATTTTTGGTAGAATGGAGACACTGTACGGGGGATCAGAGGACTTTTCCTCAGGGTCTGGCTCAGTCACGAATGATCCATGTGACCACCCGGGGCTGACCCAGCCTCCTCATCAGCAAGATGAGACACCTACCTACTTAGGCTCAAGCTTTTTGGGCTCTTGCAGTCACCAAATAACGTCATGCTAAGGGTTCAGTGTACCATTAATTGCTTTATAAAGTGTATTGGTATTTGTTTGGAGATGCCAATCAGCAGCTTTCCTGGAGTTACTGTGGTTCAAAAGGAAAGACTTTCTGAGGAAGGCAGAGCTGGAGTTTCAAGTTTCCACATAACTTGATTACATCTTACATCCACTTCAGACTTCCTATTTACACCTCTCTGGTCCATTTGTTCCTGTGCCTCGTTATCCATCCCATCTCAGCCTAGAGTTTCCTTCTGGCTTCTCCCTGCTGATTTACTGCCTGTCTCTTAGGGGTCACTCAAGTCCTGCCCCTTCGGACCTCTTTAGATCTGGTGACTCCTACCCACCCTTCACTGTTCGTAAAACTTGACCTTGATGCAGATGCACAGCTAATGATACTTGCTGTTTTAAACATCCGTTATCTCCTTCAAACTAAACTTCATAGAGATGGGCCTGTCACGTACCTAACTTGTGCTAGGCGTGTGGTGGGCTACCAGAAAACACTGAGTTGGAGTGTGTCTGAAATAAACTTGTAGTGCCATTCTAGATGCATCGACAAGAATCCCTGCACAAGGCAGGAAGGAAGGGAGGGAAGGTCTTTGGCTTAGCATGGAGTAACAGACATTTGACGGTCTTCTCACAAATTTTCCCTCGTCTCAGCAGCAGCCCTGGGAGATGTGGGTGGTATGGTGCTGCCTATTTGGAGACAGTATAATGAAACACAGTGGCGCTGCAGTCATGGATTTGATTCTGTTAACTCTAAGTCTCTGTGAGCCTCGGGTTCTTCATTTTATTAGATGGGGCTATTTCTTCCTACCTCCTAGGGTGGTAGTAAATATTAAATTGAATGTCAAGGGCCAGTGTTGGTACTCTGTGTTACACACGGCCATTTACAGGTGAAGAAGCAGAGGTGGAAACTGGGAAAGGTGAACTAAGTTGCCTCCTGGCTAATCATCAGTAAACCAGGGTTCCCTTATCTTGTTATCCCCTGACTCACCCTGTATGAGTAGAGATGGGCCTTGCTGTGCAGAGTTGGCTCCGTGCCAGTTGTGCTGGTCCTCTTGGATTGGAGCGATTGTCATCACTGTCACTCCTACTCTAATGTGCTACATCCCTTTAGTCTACAAGTGGTGTGACTGTGTCCATCTCACTTGGGCTCTTTCTGGTCTTCCCTTGATTTAGGAGAAAGGATCCTGGGTTATGCTGAGGAGCCCTGCTATCTCTGGTTTGTCATGGAGTTCTGTGAAGGTGGAGACCTGAATCAGTATGTCCTGTCCCGGAGGCCGGACCCAGCCACCAACAAGAGCTTCATGCTACAGCTCACGAGCGCCATTGCCTTCCTGCACAAAAACCACATCGTGCACAGGGACCTAAAGCCAGACAACATCCTCATCACAGAGCGGTCTGGCACCCCCATCCTCAAGGTGGCAGACTTTGGACTAAGCAAGGTCTGTGCTGGGCTGGCCCCCCGAGGTAAAGAGGGCAATCAAGACAACAAAAATGTGAATGTGAATAAATACTGGCTGTCCTCAGCCTGCGGCTCAGACTTCTACATGGCCCCTGAAGTCTGGGAGGGACACTACACAGCCAAGGCTGACATCTTTGCCCTGGGCATTATCATCTGGGCAATGATAGAAAGAATCACTTTCATTGACTCTGAGACCAAGAAGGAGCTCCTGGGGACCTATATCAAACAGGGGACTGAGATCGTCCCTGTTGGTGAGGCGCTGCTAGAAAACCCAAAGATGGAGTTGCACATCCCCCAGAAACGCAGGACTTCCATGTCTGAGGGGATCAAGCAGCTCTTGAAAGATATGTTAGCTGCTAACCCACAGGACCGGCCTGATGCCTTTGAACTTGAAACCAGAATGGACCAGGTCACATGTGCTGCTTAAAATTCAGGGCAAAACATCTTGGGTGTTTTTAAACTAGGTGAGTGTACTTCTTTTTGTTCTGCATGCACACTTCCTGGACTACTGGATTCTTCAATCTGAGCCCAGGGAGGCGGGGGGTATGGAGTTGGGGGGAAATGCAGGCTTGAAGAGGACTAAGTGCTTGTTACCAAAGATTCCTCCCAAGTCTCAATGAGGAGATGTGGGATTACTTGAGTACAAATTAGAAAGTCTAGGGAAGTTTTGAGTAGACATTGCATTTGAGCTGAGTCTCTTTTAAGTTTTTTAGAAACACTTTCTCATCAATTAATAAACGCTTACTGTAGAAAACGTGCAAAAGAAGTACGGACATTTTTTTCAGAATATAAACTGTCCCCAGTTTGTATCTTTCCTACTCGCACATCCAATTCTGCATAGTTTAGTCTTTTAGGTTTAGTTTCCTGCTCTTCCACTCAGCTTTAACCCAAGCATTTTCCATGTCATACTTTGAAAGCATGGCCTTCAGTAATTGACATTCCATTATAGGTACAGTAATGTAATCATTCTCCCACTTCAGATAGCAGATGTCCATTTCTCCATTTTAGATACTATAAACAGTGTGTGAGTGAATATTTTTTAGAGAAATCTTTGCTTATTTAACAGATTGATTGTGGGCTTTCATTTGTCAAGTACCGTGCTAGGCTCTGGGATAACAGTGGTAAGCAAAATCAGAAACATGCCCCATCCTCATGACTTCTGCAGCTTAGTCAAAGAGAGAAACATTAAATCAGTATTTATCATAGTTGCTTTACAACGAATGTAAGGAAATTGACCTTTCAGGGAATAGTGCCCAGAAGCAAGAGTAGGGAATTGGAAGCAGAGGGGAGCATCCCAGGTAAAAGGCCTAGCCTCTGCAAGGGACCTGAAGCCAGTGGGAGCCTAGCATATTGGAGAGCCTCCAGCAGTTTGGAGTAGTGAAGGATGTAGTAGACAGGTGGTAGTTGGGGAGGACAGTGGCCTACTGGAGCGTGGATAGAGCTGAGGTGGAAAATCCAAAAGTGTGTATGTACCAGGAACAGCACTGGTAGTTCAGTTGGACCAGAGTCTGAGATGTGAGCAAGGGAAATAAGACTAGAAATAAGGTGAAACATGGGACCCTGGAATTTGACCTTGACTTAGTAGGCATTCGGGAGCCATATGCAAACCAGAGAAGAGCAATGTAGCACTGAGAGCTTCAGCATGTGTAAGCTGATTTGAACCGGAGATTGGGAGACCAGTTGGACCAATTATTTGATTCACGCTAGTAAGGGATGTTGTTGAACCTAAATGTAGTAGCACTGAGGGTAGAGGAGTGCTTGGATCTTTGGGGCAGAATTGGCAAGGCAACTGGCCAGTATCAAAGTAGAAGGAAGTAATAGATGTAGGGAGATTAATGTCAGTAGATACACATGCTGGCTAGCGTATTGGCCAGCTGTGATTCATTTTCCTTAAAGGGAATGGAAAGAAAAGAACACTGAATACCTACCATGAGTGCTAGGTGTTTTCACATGTGCCATTTTGTTTCACCTTTGCAACCCTGCAAGGGTTAAGTCATTTACCCACGATCCTACTAATTTGAGGGCAGGTATATCTTACTCATCTTCCTTCTCCCCCAGCCCCTTTTTTCTTGGTATCAAGAGGGCAAGCTGGAAATAAGCTAGTCTTAGATTTTGCTGAAGGCTTGAGAGGAGGTGATAGGGGGCGGAAGCTGATCCCAGTGGTCATGAGGAAGGAGCCTCAGCTCCTAGGGCACAGAGCCCTCCATAACCTAGGTGGGTTCTTAGTCCCTTCTTTCCCTTCATCACCCTCACATTTCTGGTTGGTATTGGTTAATGCTGATTTGAGCCTGGTTATGCTTCAGTATTCAGTGAACTTACTTCTCAAATGAGTCACTCCAGGTTTAATTCTTCCATTCCACAAACATTATCTGCCAGGTGCCAGGCCAGTTTGTCCTACTGCCCAGTGAGTAAGAGAACAGCGTTCTTAAAGCTAGGTTTGGGGTAGTACCATGTTCGAGCCTAAAAAGGGTTGGCTAGACAGTATTTTAATTGTATTTCATGCTGTCACTTTCCATTTCCATCTCATCTTTTCTACTTTAAAAAAACCTCTTAGAATTCAAGTTTGCCCTGGGGTAGAAAGAAGGTTGTCATTGGAAGAGGGATCTGAATTTGGGTTAGGATTATGGGGTTGTCATAACTAATTGAAATCATGGCTCCCATTTGGACACCCACACTTGGGATTTGTGCTTTGTTGCAGGGCAAAGTTAAAGTTAAAACTAAATAGCAGTGATTGCTTCAGGTAGGAGAAATAGGTGACCTTGGGATGGGAAAAGATCAGAAACATAGTTAAGGCCAAGTGTCCCAGACTCTGACAACTAATGAGGACAGTGCTTGGTCAGTTGGTACCTATCCTGCCCTGTCCTAGCTGGGCACTTAGAATTGAGGGCTGGGTCCAGGGCCCTGGTCTTTGTGACCAGGAGCTGAGCCTTGTAGTGCCAAAGGTTCAAATCAGTTGTGGTATAAATTGAGTATTTGGCTGGTTAGAGAATCAGAGGCTTGAGCTGGGAGGAACTATTGAGTCTAAACTCCCCTCTCTCCCAATCAAGCTTTATAGATGGAGAAGCTAATTCCATATATTCATTCAACATATTTATTGAGAAACTATTTGCCAGGGGCTATTTCAGGCACAGAAGATACATTAGTGAGCAAAACCAACAAAAATTCTTACAGTTGTAGAGCTTACATCTACTGGGGAGACAGACATAACTTAGCTGTGGGTTAGTGGAGGGATGTAGACCCCAGGATAAGGGAGATCAGAATGCAGGGAGGTGAGGGATGGAGGTGTACTTCCAAGTGGAAGAGATCAAGGTTGGTCTTCTTAAGACAGTGACCTTTGAGCAAAGGTTAGAAGGAGTAGAGGGAGTGAACCATGAGGATTTCTGGAGGAAGAACATCCCAGACAGAGGCAATAACCATTATAACAGCTTGAAGGCTAGATAGAGTGAGCAGGGAGGAGAGTATAGGAAAAGAAGCTAGAGAGGTAATTAGGAGTCAACTAGAATAGCCCTTGTAGGCCACTGTGAGGATTTTGGCTTTTAATCTTCTGGTCATTGGTGTGTTTTCAGCTGTGTGATATCTGATCTTTTGAAAGGATCACTGTACCTGCTGTGCTAAAAGTAAACTGAAGGGAGCAAGTGAGGGGATGAGATGGGAGGCTACTATGATAACCCAGGTGAGAGATAATGGTGGCTTTGAACAGCGGAACAGGGGAGGTAATGATTGGATTTTGGGTGAATTTTGAAGTCAACCAACAGGGTTTCATGCTAGATTGAACATAAGATGTGAGAGAAAGGAATTAAGGATGGCTACAAGTTCTTGGCCTTGGAAGCCATTGGAAGGATAGAGAGGATCAAATGAGATGGGGAAGACATGAGGAAGAACAGATTTGGCTGGAGAAAGTTAGGTCTTGGTCATCTGAAAGTTTGGAATGCCTGTTTAGAATCCAAGTACAGAAGTTGAGGGACTTCCCTGGTGGTCCAGTGGTTAGGACTCCACACTTCCACTGCAGGGTGCATTGGTTCCATCCCTGGTCAGGGAACTAAGATTCCGCATACCCGTGCGGCTCAGCAGAAAAAGAAAAAAAATCGCTGGTGACCAAGTACAGAGGTCGAGTAGGCTGTTGTGTGAGTCTAGAATTCAGAGGAGAGAATGGTCTAGAGGTACTAATTTGGAGATGACCAAGGTTCTAAAGTGGGCATAGAAAAGATTTCAAAGCAAAACAGAGCTTGGAGAGAAGGAAAGGAAGCCAGAGGTATAGGAGACCTGGGCATGGTGTCCTGGAAGCCAGGTGGAGAAAAGACCTCAGGAGAAGGAAGGAATCAGCCGTGGCGTGTTCTGTAGGTAGGCTGAGTGAGATGAGATGAGACTGGCCACTGACCATTGGATTTAGCGATTGGGAAGTTATTAGTGTTCATGAGCAATTTTGGTGGCTCATAATGAGAACCCTAACTAGAGTGGGTTTCAGAGAGAATGAAGGGGAGGAATCGGAGACCGTGAGAGAGTAGGCCAACGATTCTCAGTTTTTGGTCTGAAGGCCCCATTGCACTCCTGAAATTGAGGATTCCAGAGTTTTTGTTTTGGGTTATATCTATGGGTCTTGGTATTAGAAATTAAAACTGAGAAATGTTTTAAATGGTCCTTTCAAATGAGTAGTAATTCAGTTACATATTAACATACATAATTTATGAAAAATAACTTTTCAAAAACATATTTAGTGAGTAGAGTGGCATTGTTTTATATTTTTACAAATCTTAACATCTGCCTTGATAGTCAGCTGGATTCTTATTTGCTTTTGCTTTGTAACCTGGTGCTATGTCACTCATCATGTAACTTCTGGAAAACTTCACAGTACACTTGTGAGAGAATGAAAGTGGAAAAGGTAAATAACTATGAAAAGTTTTGGCTTCGTGTACTCCCGAGCTACAAACCACATTTTGATGCCTCTTCCTGAGGAATTTTACTGTGAAGGGGAGCTGAGAAGTAGGGAGAGACCTAGAAAGAAGGGACTTATTCAAAGTCCCAAATGAAGGGGCAGAACTTGTGTGTCCTGATTCCTGGCCAGCTTTCCTACGAAACTTTTTGTCGTGGGTCAAACTCTAGCTGCATAAAGGACACCCAGTCGTTCCCAGTAGCAGCGTGATGAAGGAATGGTGAAGGAACGCCTCAGCAATCTAGGATTGTAGATTTCAGAGTAATGTTTAAATTGGGGCTAAATGGTTTCAGTTTTTTGCAACCATGAATGGAATTGCACTTTGGGTTGGAAACATGGGATTCCTCTGAAAGGAGTGTTGCCTCGTGGACTGTCCAGAATCGAGTCCCACTTCTGTGCTTTACTGGCTCTGTGACCTCAGGCAAGTTATTTTACCTCTCTGGGTTTCATCATCCATAAAGTGGAGTAGATCATACTTATCTGATTGAGGTTGTTGGGGGAGTTGCAAGAGGCTGTGAAAGTGCCCCGTAGAAACTGTCTAAGTGAGACGCTGGACAGCGCAGTGTTAGATGCACGCTTGGGCTTGAGGTGGAAGCGTTGTCTTCTGTTCCTCTGAAGATGGTGGTCTTTAGTTGCCTTGTTTCTGAGGACTGCCAAATAGCTTTCTTCTTTGAAACAAAGCTATAATCAAGGCAACTCTATCCAATTGCTTGTTCCAGAAAAATGTATCTGTTTTTAAAGGTTACTCACTGAGGGGTCCTATCTCTCCCTTACTTGTCACTTTTTGAAGATGTTTAATAACCCCTAATGGTTCCTACCAGCCAGCCAAAAGCCTTATCCAAAGCAGGAAGCCAGCCAGACTGATGTTCCAGGTACCACTGCCCACATGTTAACGGGGAGGTTGTTGTGGGTTAAGGAACTCTGCATTCATGGCCAAGTTTGCTGTCTAATACACAAACCTCAGTTACCTAGGGCCTTTTGAAGCCAGGGCCTTGAATGATGTTTATTTGGAGTGGGCAGCTCAGGTCTGCTGAAGGAAATCAGATGTTGTTGTGACCTAAGGGGTCATAGAAAATGTTCTTTGTACCATATGCGATCTTGGTAGCTGCCCAACATCAGAAAGAAATCGGGCCTAATTTCTTGTTGAAGTAATAAATGATATATTATTCCCTGGCCTAGGGTCCAAAGATGTGGCTCTGGGCTAACATGCTGGGTATCCGGTTGGCCCCTTGACCTGGGCTTCAGATTTTGTTTCTGTTTTATGAGATCTGAGGTTTTTTAACATGAGGATTCCTAAACCCCTAGTCGAGCCCCTTTGCTGGAGATTCAAAAGCTTTTTCAGCTCATCTCACAGGCAGCAAGCAGCACATATGCTTACACTGAAGCTGTAGAAGCCAATTCAGATCATTCGCTTCCTTTCGGCTGGAATTATACCCAAATTGTGTCACATTACAGGTATCAAGTTAATCAAAAGTAAGACTAAAAACTTAAAAATGGGGGGAAAATGTTTAATTAACGTGGTTTGTTTTAAACAACAAAGTCTTCAAAACAGAGTCCGGGGTAGGGGGGCGGGTGGTGGTAAATTTAAAAAAGATTTTAAGTGTGAAATTGGGAACCCAAGACTAGGTAGGTCTCCAGGCCCCATCTCTGAGTGTGACTTCCTGACCCAGCCATCGGAACTAACCCAGGAACACATAAGACAGGCCTTTCTCTCCCAGGACTGCCTTCCCTGTGGGAAGGGGCAGAATGAGACCATGGGTGAGACCTAGCTTCTGGGAATGTAAGACCCCCATTTGGAGCCTCACCTCCTGAGTCTAGAAGGCTAAGGCTTTGATGGAGGGCAACAGTGCCAGAGAGGATGATAATTAATGGACATCCCTGGGCTGGGTGCTTTATGACCATTATTTCATTTACTTCTTTTCAAGTAACTTCCTGAAGCTCTCAGAGCTAGTAAGGGTCAAAGCCTAGATTTGAACCCAGGTCTAAGTCCATGGCTGTAACCAATATGGTGTATTGCCTCATGGAATTGCCTATAAATCTCAAATGTTTTCAAAATTCAACAAACAGTTGAGCCTCACGTAGATTGCGCGGCACTAGGTGGGGCAGGAAGTGCATTCTGAGTTGAGTAACGTGGACCCGAGGAGCCTGGCACTTAGTCGGTTTCCAGTTGGGAGGTGGTTTCTTCTACTCTGCGAAGGTTCAGAGCGTGCTGGTAAACACGTAGGTAGCCCAAAGGGCAGTGATGGAGGAAGGCTTCCCAGAGAGGGTGTAACTGCCGAAGAGACCCAAGTCAGAAGTTTGATTCTCACAGCCCAGAGGCTCATCCCTCTTAGTGTCTGGTGGAGCCTTGAACTGCCCGAAGGGAGGATGGGAGGAGTAGAAGAGGGAAGTGCCAGCCTCACCCTGAAGTGGATGATGAGGTCCTTGGAGAGAATGGAAGTTTTAGTTAGATTTGGTGATGGTGGTGGGGGGGGAGTGTATTTAGCCAGTGACTATTAATTCTTAGATCCAAGCAGAACTAGAACTGCTGAGCATCTTTTGAGTCCCTGTCTATAAATGGAGGCCCCAGCCTTGCTTTTACCCTGTCTCACTAGACTTCACGGGGCTGTGTGAGAGCAGAGGGTTGTGGGTTTGCTGCTCTTTTCCCTGGGAATGTAGAGCTCAGCGTTCACTGAAGACCCGGCAGTTCTAGGTACCACTGGTATGCGGTGTGCAGGCCATCCCTTGGTTCTGGGTCTGTCTACTGGTGTTTCTTGGGAGATCCCCCAGGTGGGGAAGGCTGGTATTTGTAAGGCCAGGCAGCTCCCTGGGCGCCAGCTTTTGCCCCCGCTGTTGCCCTCTCTGTCTGTCACTCCTGCTGTCTCAACACAAGGAAACTGAGCTGTCTGTTATGTAATGGGGCTGGTTGCCCACAAGGATAATCTGTCCCTTGAAGCTCTGCAGGACATCAAAGCATTCATGAGGGGACAGGCCTGCCCCAGGGCTGTTGTTGCTCACATTCTCCTCCTCCCTGGCATCCTGGGCTCCTCTCAGCCTAGGCAGCACCCCTGCGGGCAAATCAGAATAGCTCCTGTAATCCTCCAGCTGTGAGCAAAGCTGCCTGATGGTTGGGGTCTTTCCAACTCCCATTTCCTCTTACGCTAGGGACACAGATACTCCCTCCCACAATAACAGCTCTGGTTCTGAAAACCTGTTTTGAGGGGCCCTCTGACTTGTGCAGGGCAGAGGCCCTGCCCTTTTATCTCCAGCCCTGAATTAAGTACTTTTACATAAAGTATCTTATTATCACATCATCTGCATAAGTGTTCTGTTATCTGCCATCATTCTGCAGATGAGGAAGCTGAGAATCATTTTGACACAGTTTTCAGAGGCAGGATACCTGACTGGAAATTCCACTGTTCTATCCTGCCTTCTACAGCTTCTTTGAAAGCAGCTTTTGATGGGTTTCTAGGTGGGTTCCCCCTCCTATTAGCTCCACACGAGAGGCCCCCAGGTATTAGTGTCGGTGCTGCCCGTGGGCATCTTTCGGAGTCTGGCAGTCTCGGCACAGCACACCGCAGCAGGGCCACCTTCTGCTCCTTCAGGCGAGATCACCTGTGTGTTGATTCCTCTTGTGTCACACTGATACAGCCTCAAACATGGGCAGGCGAGGCAAGGCAGGGATGGTGAGGCACCCACATAACCAAGGGCCGGGCGACAGTGGCAGAAGCCACACAAGCAGGCAGAGGTTAAAATTCCCAAAAGGTTGGAAAGCGGGAGACCCGAAGTGCATCCCCCTTGGGGGCAGCAGGAAAGCACTGGCACTGAGGGGGTGCTGACAGGACAGTCTGTGCACCAGGACAAGGAAGGGCTCTGATGTGACCCAAAGGCACCCTGTTGTCTCTGTTCCCCGGGACCTGGCAGAAGCCCGTTCTAAGTGAGCTTAGCCTGGACACTTAAGGTTGATGAGGATCCAAAGCAAAATGGCAGGGTTGCTGGGTTTCTCCCTGACCCATCTTCCAGCTCATTTATTGACTCTTGACCAAAGCCGAGGGCTTTCATGATTCGTCCCTGTTGTTGATGTGGCTGCCTGCAGCCCTGTGTTGAAAGATTCTGAGGCCGAGTCAGATTTGGTGAGCAGGAGCCCTCGTATGACAGGCGCTTGCCCAGCGGTGGTCTTGATAGTGTAGACCCCAGTGCTGTCCTCTAGGAGCTCACAGGTTAGCTGTGGACCTAAGACAACATTTAGTTGTAGAAATACAGGAAGAGAAATACAGGAAGCCTGGAGAGGGTGGAGGGAAAGCTTCCTAGAGAAGGTGGTGCCTTGGGCTGGTTCTTGAAGGTAGGTTTAGGGGCACCTTGTAAGCCAGGTGGTAAGTGAGGAGGTCACATCTCAGAGTTTGTGTGAAACTCGCCCTGGCACACTGAGGCTTTGTTGGGTACAGGACTTAGCTGGTAAGGGGAGAGGGGACTGTCATTGTAGTGAAATCCCCAGTCGGAGGGGCATTCAAGATGAGGACCTGGAGAGAATGCCCAGGGTTCTGTCTTGATAAACTAGGGCAGCAACGTATAAGCTCCCGGCCGCTCTTTTCATTTCCCCTAGTGAGTCTTCTGTGATTTTACAAAATCAAAGGAAATGGAGACCTCCTCCAACATTTCTAGGATTCAGAGGCATGCAGGCCTTAAAACTGCCAGGGAAGTTTAAAATAAATCAATACCGTAAAATACTGCAATGAATTTCCCAACTTTAAAGGAATTACGCTTTCAGTTACAGGTGCCAGGGGAAAGCTGTAACTCAGTCTGCATCGTACACAGGTCAGAATTCTGTAGTTTGTTTCTTTGTAAAAAGAAGTGATGTCTAGGGACTCAGGATTAGAGCCACCCAGGCACACCTTAGGGCATAATGAAGAAGATGAAAATGCTTCTATTTTCCCAGGCTGCATAAAGGAGCCAGATGTGGGGCCTGGGCAGGTAATCTTATGAATGGTAGGTAACCTTGGCTTTTTGTAATTCCGAGGCCTGGCACTGGAGCAGTAGTGGAAGGCAGGTGGGCTATGGTACATCATGTTGGATTTTGGTATTGACCCTCTGTTCCAGTGGGAAAGACACAGATGACGTGAGCCAATTGACTCATTCCATGTTTACTTCCATACTTTTGCAAAAAGGAAGCCCTTAAATATCATGTACAGCACCCTTTTATTTTTTTCCTTTCTGCTTTTTTCGTACATGTCTAAGGCATGTCCTCCCAGAGAGTTCCAGTCTAGGGCAAAGCTAAGGCATGGACTGAAAGAAGGGTAGTGCTGTCAGATCTTGGCAGAATACATGGGCCTTTCCAGCACAGCCCAGCCTTGTACCAGACATAAGGAGAGCTGGAAGTGACAACTAAAGACTCATTTGTTGTTAGTAACCAGATTGCAGGCTTGGATGTGATGAATGTTTGGAAGGAACCCTTGGTTTGCATGGGACAGCGGAAATGAGTGTGAATGTACCACACCCGAGGCCAAAGAACAGGGTGACTTTCACCTTCCAAAAAAAAATTGCTTGGGAGTTTAGGCCAGTTGCCTAAACTGAAATCCAGATGTCACCACTGAGGTGATCCAGAGATCCTCCCCCATCCCCCACCCTGAGCATCTCGGGGCATGGGCACCAACCAGGCGTAGCATGGAGGGCCTTCAGGAGCACGTCACTCCAGCCCAGTGTTTTGGAAGTCCTATAGCGGAGGGACACCTGTCCCCAGAAGTCCAGTTTCCCACCTACTCTTAGAATTTCGTTGAGATGGTCATACGATAGTGATGGCATAGGCAGACCCAGATGTGCATCTTCAGAATCCACAGACTCATCTTACACACCCTGGGTAAAGTTTAGAAAGATTGCTTCCATTTTATCGGTGGAAGGAACTGAGGGTGTCAGGAGTAAGAAGTTTTCTACTTAATGGATCCAGAGTCTATCCTGTGACCTTGAAGATATCAACATGCTATTGCCACATTCCTCCCTGCTCCTCCTCACCAGCTCGCACCCCCCCCCCCCCCAGCACACACACAGTGTCCACGAGAAACTTCAGCACTGTTGGTTCTCAGAGTATGGTCCCCAGACTGGCAGCATCTCCAGGAAACTTCTTAAAAATACGTATTTCTGACGCCACCTCAGACCTACAGAGCTGGAAGCTGGGGGTGAGTGTTTCAACAGGAACCTCCAGGTGATGCTGATGGCACGCTCAGGTTTGCAAACTGCTCTGGCAGAAGAGGGTAAAGGCACCGTCTGCGTAGCATCCTACAGTTCTTCCCTTAGAAAGCTTGCATCGAGGCCCGAGAGCTAGGGGGGCCTGCCAGGTTCTAATTCGGGCTCTGTCTTCTGTACTTACGTAGCATGGGGCTTTGGACAGGTCACGCACTGTAGGTCGTGGTTTTCTCCTCCAGAAAACCAGAGTATAAAAGGTGGTCCTCTTTCCCCTCCTCCCTCAGCCCCGGCACGTTCAGAGTTCCACAGTGGGTGTGGTTCTAGGACAGGGACTCCTCTAATTCTTGCTTAGTCTCTTTTTTTTTTTTTTTTTTTAATTTTTTTATTTATTATTTATTTATTATTTTTATTTTTGGCTGTGTTGAGTCTTCGTTTCTGTGCGAGGGCTTTCTCCAGTTGCGGCGAGTGGGGGCCACTCTTCATCGCGGTGCGCGGGCTTCTCACTATCGCGGCCTCTCTTGTTGCGGAGCAGAGGCTCCAGACGCTCAGGCTCAGTAGTTGTGGCTCACGGGCCCAGTTGCTCCGCGGCATGTGGGATCTTCCCAGACCAGGGCTCGAACCCGTGTCCCCTGCACTGGCAGGCAGATTCTCAACCACTGCGCCACCAGGGAAGCCCCTCTTGCTTAGTTTCTGCCTTGTGCATTTGTCTTGAGGATGAGGTGAGGCCCTGTGGCCATCTGCTCCTGGCGGGAGGAGGAGGAGGAAAACAATTGAACTTCTCCTCGGGCTTCCCAGGCCCTGGGGAAGTGGGCTTCTAAGCCGTAGTAACAGTGAGCGTGTTACGGGTGCCCTCCGGAGAGTCATTCAGGGACATAACAGATCCCTGTGAGGCTGCTGTGATAGGACAGGAGGTCACTGTTAGAGGAAGGGGAAGTTGAGGGGCAGCAGGCATAGGAAAGGGGGAAGCAATGGGGTTGGAGTCAGGCTTAGGTCTCTGAGTGGAGTCTTAGACGTGGCTTTGAACCAGACTAGGAAACTTCACTTATTCTTTCCAGGCATGTATTAAGTACCTGCTGTGTGCCTGGTGTGGGCCATGGAGATAAATATTGCTCCCGGCCTCAGTCCATCTAAACCTTAGGCATCTCTCTGAGTCTTGGAGTCCTCATTTATAAAGTGGGGTTGCCAGCACTTACCCATAGGCTTTTCGTGAGGAGTAAATGAAAAATTCATGTAAAACTAGCCTAGGGGTGCTGGGTATGCAGTAGGTACTCCACAGCTGTTGAGTCCTGCCGTTCTTTCATACCAGTTGTTGACCATGCTGGTAACAGAGCTAGAAGTTGTATCTCAGAATGTGTGCAGGTTCTTGGCTCCCCCAGCACCCCCTAAAAAAAAAACACTGAACATAAAGCGCCTTCATGGGCACGGAGTGACCTCCGTAGACCCAGGGTTGCCTTCACAGCCTTTATTTGATGGCTGAGTCTTGCTGTGTTTTGTTCTAACCCCCTTTGTAATCAGCTTCTCATTAGTTGACTGACGTATCTGACTCTTCTGAGTCTGTATTTGCATATTCATTCTGCTGTAGTTATGTCTCAAGGACATAGCATTTTGTTTTTGTATTTACTTTTGCTTTTTAGAGCTGAAAACCTGTGCTGTCACATGGGCAGGCTGGTGGTTCTGCCAAAGAGCAGCTTTCTAGCGCTGGCATCTCACTTTTTTTTTTTTTTAATAGTTACATAACATCAGAACCATGATTGCTGGCTATAAAATTGATTTTGAGAGCCACTTTAATTTGTAAATTGGGAAATACTTTCCATTTGGGGTTAAGGAAAGGAGTACAGGGGAAGGAGGTAGAGGGAGAAGGTCTCTGGTCTGTTGCCTTCAGGTTTCTAAGTGCAAATACCAGGAGCAGAGGGGTGGCCCTTCCCTTAAAGTCAGTCCTTCAGCTGTCCTGTCGTGCCTTGGTTTGAATTCTATATAGGCCTTGGGGTGGAGGAAGGCCCCACCTGCCTTCCACCAGATCTCCTTTCAGGAACCCAGGAGAGTCGTTTTTTGCACTTGTTTAGCAAATGCTTAAGGAGAGCTTTTGCGGAGAGCTTTTGCAGCTTGCTAGGGGTCTTGTATGCACTTGTTTCTGTATAGGATCAAGCCTGCTACAGCCTGGAGCCTTTATCATCTGTAAGGCATGGTGGGGAGATGCCAGGGAGCACCTTCTCTTACCTAAACTTACTGAGCACAGGCTGTTTGCCAGATTCATACTCTCCCCATTTACTGTCTCGTTAAATCCTCACGTGCATCCTAGGTACGGTGTCCGCCCTGCTCCCACTCCAGAGAGTGATTTGCCCCACTGGCCACGTGGCTAGCACGTGCCAGCTCCAGGCTAAAGCTCGGGTGTCCATGCTCTTTTCCATCGAGCTTCCGAAGATGTTGCAGCACGGTACTGTCTCAGTGCTCCCAGGAGCTCAGAGGACCGAGTACTGGCTATTTGTTGAAGAAGTCAGTAACGGCAACCTGTAGGACGTGTGACTTAAGATGGCCCTTGAAGAAAGGAGAGCAGACAGGGGTCTTCTAAGCAGGAGACACAGTATGAGCAACAGCAGAACACTGAGAATTTGTGGAAAGAATTTGGTTTGGTTTACGCAGAGGCTCAAGTTGGAGAGTGAAGTAGCGCCAAGTTGCCAAGAACCTTGAATGTCAGCCTAAGAAAGGTGAACTTCATCCTACAAAAAAGGTGGCGGTGACGTACAAGGCTGGATTTTTGGCAGGTGAGTCGGTCACAGTGAGGGGAGAGCTGTTAGCCCCCTCGGGGAGGGAGATAAGATGCTGCACCTGACAGTGCGGGTCTTCAGAAGGTGCAAGACTGCGCTGGCACCCGCCCGAGCACAGGAGGGGAGAAAGGGCCACCACTGACCAGGGCGATTATAGGCCCTGTGCTTCCATTTTTGCTTTTGAATCTGATACGCTGATTAACCTAGGTTTGAATCACCTCTCTGCCTCTTATCAGCAGGGTGCCTTGGGCAAGTCACCTAACGTTTCTGGGCCCCCATTTCCTAATCCATTAAATAAATGACGCTCCTTTAACCGTGATGCTCACTGTGTGCTGTCGTGAGGACAAAAGGCACGAGAAACAAAGTACCCGGTGCAGCTCCTAACACACGGCGGGAGTTCAGTGAAATGGTGGCTGCCTCTGTGGAGCTCCCTTGTCCTGTTTGTTGGTCTCATAGGCTAATCAGTCATCTCTGCTTCACTTCTCACTAACAATTTGCAGTGCCCTTCTTTTCCCTGAGAGAGCGCCAAACCCCTTAGCAAGTGCCCCCAGTGAGTTCCCCTCAGCACGCTGGGCTTTGGACTGCTTGCTGTAACCGGAGTACGTATGGTCTCCTCCGGCCCCGACCACTCCGGGCATGACCTTGTTTGAGCCACGCCGTTCACAACCACAAATTGTCCCATCCCCATATAGAGGAGCCACCTCTCCCCTTTAGCTCTGATAACTCCTTAGACACCTTCCTCCTGGCTAAGGGCCCAAGAGGGGAGGAGATCTCTCCCAGGAGCCCAGCCTCCCCCTGAGTCCTTTCTCTGCTAATCACAGCAGCCGCAGCTGAACCCCAATCTCTTTGGGGGCCAGGTGAAGCTGTTGGCAGCTTTCATTTCATCCCCACACTTAATAAGTTGAGGAAGGGAATTAGGGTATCCCCGCAGCTGACTGCCAATTACCAGGGCTGTTTCTGGAGACAAAAAGTTCCCCCTTAGTTTGTCTTGAGTGAGTTCCACCCATACCTGTTTACCAACTGACTTGGTTAAGGGAAACACCAACCCCTAGGCCCTGACAGGCTGGTGACTTCCCAAGGCCAAAAAGACCGGGTTTAATTGGATCTGCGTCCTCAGACGTAGATGGTGACTCAGCGTGCAGATCCCCAGAGACCTCCAAAGCTCAGAATCTTAGGTCTTGCCCAATGATTCTTTTTTCTGTGCATTTGGCAAACTTTTAAATACTAGCATTGTGGGCAGCACGCTTCAGGGAATCGGAAGGTTTAAAACAATATCAAGCAAGTCAGCAATGGTGACACCACGGCCACTGCTAAAATATGACCGAGTCTCCTTATCTAGGAGCTTCGCAGTGACTGCTTGCTGCAGTTTGCATAGAACCAGTTGCTGCCCTTACTGAACTTGGGACGTTCTAGAGATAAAGCTGCCATGTGTTTGCATCCACACGCCATCCTGTCTTTAACCTCTGCTCACTCCCTGCCTCCCAGTGAGCCATGCCCTGCTGTATCCCGGGCCTGCCGCTTGCAGCCATGAGAGCGTGTGTCCTCGTTGTGCTGCGTGGGCTGCGGGTTGGGCTCAGCTGACACACATAGAGCCCACCTCCTCTTGGTGACATTCGTGCACTTTAAGGGCGACTCAGGCTCTGCTTGAAAGCCTGTAGAAGAGGGACCTCACCATCCTGTTCTGTTTGGAAGGGCCCTGGTGCAGGAGCTGGAGCCTCGCCCTCCCACCCTAAACCCCCGTCACAGCGCCCAGGCCTCTTTTGCCTGGGAAGCCCGCATAGCACTCCTGTGCTGCCTTCTGGTCAGGGTGTTTCCTCAGTCGAGAAGGAGCCTACAAAGCTCGTCTTGATTCTCAGTACTCCTTGGGTCCTGAGAAGCTGGATGTTGAGGATATTCCCCCAGAAAAATTCACGTGACTTACACACACTGAGGTGCTTCCTGTGCCTTCAAGGGGATTGCTGTGTGTGCATCCTTGGAGTTAGAAGGACCCTGGGTTAAGGACCTCTCGTCCCAAGCCCCTCAGCACATGAAGAAACCAGGTCCCCAGAGAAGAGTGGGGAGAGCTCGATGAGACTGGAAGCTGGCTTTCCCACCTGTACTCTCACTACTGGGTGGGTCAGTGTCTCTTTTTAAAAAAAAAAAATATATATATATATATATATATATATATTTATTTATTTTTGGCTGCATTGGGTCTTCGTTGCTGTGCGCAGGCTTTCTCTAGTTGTGGCGAGCAGGGGCTACTCTTTGTTGCAGTGGGCACGCTTCTCATTGCAGTGGCTTCTCTTGCTGCGGAGCACGGCCTCTAGGTGCACGGGCTTCAGTAGTTGTGGCTCATGGGCTCAGTAGTTGTGACTCACAGGGTCTAGAGCACGGGCTCAGTAGTTGTGGCGCACGGGCTTAGTTGCTCCACGGCACGTGGGATCTTCCCGGACCAGGGCTCGAACCCGTGTCCCCTGCATTGGCAGGCAGATTCTTAACCACTGCGCCACCAGGGAAGTCCCAGTGTCTCTTAATAGGCTGCCATGTGGGGGTACTCTCCTCCAGTTGTGTTTGTACTGTCACAGCCTGGGTGACAGTGTGCCTTTCAGAGAACTCACTGGGCACTTGCTCTGGACGAGCATAGGTAGGTGAGGAGGATGTGAAAGATGGGAGGGGTGGCTTCTTAGGCAAAGGACAAGTCCTCTGGCTGCGCAAGGGCAGGTGCTTAGTTCCTCATGGGGCTGCCCTGTCCTACCGCCTGTTTCCATAGTCCATGTCCTTCCATTGTGGAGAATGGGAGGCCGCCAGGTATGAACGCCACCACCTCTTGAGCCACTTGTCAGCTAAGGAGAGTTGTTGGACATTTCTGCCATTTTGCAGATGGCTGGGCGTGGAAGGAGGCCACAGTGGTTCTTTAAGATCTGGGAAGCCCAAAGAGTTGAGGCCAAACCCAAGTCTTCCAGTCCTCATTAACCTCCTACTGTGACTGACTTAGACTGGGGACATTCTCTGAAGCCAGGCCGGCTCCAGCTAGCTGCAGCTGGGTTTCAAGCTCCCTCTCCAGATGAAACAGTCTGTGTTTGCAGACAGTGGGCTGTGTCCTTCCCCTGTGAGGGCCGGCCTCCTGTGGGGAAGTGGGCGCGGGGGAAGTAGTGGAGGAGCCTCCTGGTTCTGTCACTGATAGGCTGTGTTGTGTCAGGAAAACCCTTCCTCCCCGTGTGCCCATTTCGTCCACTGGGCTCTGAGGGTGGGGTGGGGACACAGTGGAGCGCGGGAGAAAAATAGCACCAGTGAAACCCCAGCCGCTCCCTTCGCAGCCACTGGGGGCTGGAGAGGCGGCCGACCTCCTGGGCTGGGGTGAGCATCCCTCTGTGCACCTGGCTTGTTGGGATGTTTGGTAGGAACTCAACCAAAGGCAGGGGTTTTATAGCCATATTTTTATGTTAAACTCCTGTCGTGCTGAACGAATGATTCCGTGAAGTTTGTGAATTAACTTTTTATTGCCATATGCTAACTCCCAATTCCTATCAGTCACCCAGTATTCGAGCTCCTTCTGTGCTTGGCAACCTGAGAGTCTTCAGAGGAGCAGAGGCTTGTCCCTGTCCCCCAGGAAGCTTGTAGTCAGGGGGTGGTGAGAGGATGCGCAGCATGGTTAGTGGGGGTCTGCGGTCTTCCCGTGCCTACTCACCAGAGAACAGAGAAGAGTCCCTACCGCGGCTGGGCCCCTGGGAATGCTTCCTGGAGGAGGCGTGCACCATCTGAGCTGACAACAAGGGGAAGGGGGGTGCAGCCAGACTCGCAGTTCCTGAGGCCCGAAGCAGAAAGGACACTGTCTCCTCCAGAGAAGACTAACATGAGGCCAGTTTATCTTGTCTGGAATTTTTGCCTGAGCAAATGACTTTTGTGAGGTTTTTGGTTTTGGGGATGTGATTTAAGGCTGCCATCGTAGCTTGATTAAGTACCTCCTGCGTATCTCACTGAGACCGTCACTGGGCTTCACACCCTGCAAGGTAGACATTTCCACATTGTAGGTCAAGAAAACAGACTTGATAAAGATGAGAGCTAGTAATTGGCTGAGCTGGGGTTTAAACCTTAGATCTTCCTACTCCAAAGCCCAAGCCCTTGACAGAGCACCAGACTACCTGTGCTCTTTGAATGGTTCTCCCGCCACATTGGGGACCTGCTCCTGGACTTCTGCCTTGTTTTGGTCCCCTGGTCAGGACTCAGAGACCGCAAACACAGCACGACAGCCTTCCAGGTTGTTGTCCGTATCTGCTGTGAAGCTCCTGCTGGGTAAGCTTCGGTGCTCTCTGACCTCACATCCCTTTCCCTAACGCCATTCCCCTTCGGTAGACCTGGAGACTGAAGACACCATTATCCCATTTATAATGTCTACTTCATTTTCTTTTACCCTGACGACAGGACCTCGTATGCTGTGCCATGAGCCGCCCATAGCACAGTCGTCCCTGGTTTTGCCCTACTGTGAGCACCACTGTTGCTTCACTGAGCCTTAGAGGAATGATGCACCAAGCTTGGCTCCCTGGCCTCAGTCCCTCTGACAGATTAGAACAGACAGTAGTGCCGGAGCCGCTGATCCCCCCAGGGTGGTATGTTGATATCTGAGTATGAAAAGCCAGCTGTCTGGTGTATGAAACAAATGAAAAATGACTCATTTTGAAGCTAATCTTGCTTGGAAGGAGAGGCCTGCCCTCTGTGACCCTGAGATTACCTTGCCTCTGGGCTTCTCCAGCATGATATGCTGAAAATAAATAACCTGAGCCTCAGTTTGCTCATCTGTAAAATGGGGATAATTCCTACATGGTCCTTTGCCTGGAAAAAGGAGGCTTTGCATATCAGGCCTTGCATAGTGTCTAGTTTATCACAGGCGTCATTAACTACAGTGATAAGACCAGGCTGGATGTTAGGGGAGCTTAGGTAAGGGTGAGTTCTTGACTTCACCCCCAGTAAACCACGACTTGAGTATGCCAGTCAGATGACTTTCTTTCCTGTTAAATAGGTGAGAGGCAGAGAGGAATAGAGAAAACTAGACTTTAGATTTGAATCCCAGTTAACCGTTTACTACCTATTTAACCTTTTGCAACTTGCTAAGTAACTTCTGAGACTAAAATTCCTCATCCGTGGGGAGAGCCTTTTTCGTGGATAGATGTGTCTGTATAAAGTAAAGAGAGTATTGTGAGGACTCTTGCTTAGCGTCCCTGCTTACCCTAGCACAGAGCACAAACTCGAGTGCCACCCTGAAGCCTGCAGGCTGCTGCAGGAGCCCTCCTGAGGAGCACCAGTGGTCACCTGGGGAACTGGCCCACCCTTCGAACGAGTAGCTGTGACACTTTTGTGCGAAGCCACAGAAAATTGGTCCTCCCAAACAGCCAGGTGGTATTTCTGATTTCTAGGTCCCTGGACTTCAAAAATCCACCTTTAGGGGACTTCCCTGGCGGTCCAGTGGTTAAGACTTCGCCTTCCAATGTCCCACATGCCTCGCAGCCAAAATACCAAAACATAAAACAGAAGCAATATTGTAACAAATTCAATAAGGATTTTAAAACTGGTCCACATCAAAAAAAAAAAAAAAAAAATCCACCTTTAGGCCTGAGCAGTTCGAAAGGTGCTGAGGATACTTTTGCTACCATCTGGCTGTCCTTGGGGCATTATGGTAAAGGTGTGGCAGTGGAGAGCTACCCTTCCCTTCCCCCTCCACCATCACCTTCACCGCTCTCATTCTTAAATCTCCCATTTTGAAAACACAGGAGAGAAAGTTCCTGAATTAAACTTTGACTCCGGATAAGTTATACATAGTTGAGTGTGTGACCCCCTAGAAACCAAAATAGACCATCAACATAACTAATAACAAGGTAGAGCTCCCTGACTGCCCCACTGCTGGGGATCCTCACTCCTTACAGCTGACCCCAGAGCGGAAATAGCAGCATCCCCATTTGCTAGGAAGGAAAAGGAGGCTCAGATAATGTAAACTGCTAGTGAGTGGCAGAGCTCAAATTTGAACCCAGGACTGTTCACCACAGCCTGCGCTGCTTCCCTGATAGAGCACTGGAGTAAAAGTGCGGAGCTAAAGCTTAGCTGTGGGACTTCCCTGGTGGCGCAGTGGTTAAGAATCCGCCTGCCAATGCAGGGGACACAGGTTCGAGCCCTGGTCCGGGAAGATCTCACATGCTGCGGAGCAACTAAGCCCGTGTGCCACAACTACTGAAGCCCACGTGTCTAGAGCCCATGCTCCACAACAAAAGAAGCCACCTCAATGAGAAGCCCACTCACCGCAACGAAGAGTAGCCCCTGCTCGCCGCAATTAGAGAAAGCCTGTGCACAGCGACGAGGACCCAATGCAGCCAAAAATAAATAAGTTAAAAAAAAATAAACAAAGCTTAGCTGTGGCTCCCAGAGATTTTTAAATCCTGTGGTTGCCAAACTTACACATTTTGAAGGACAGTACAATTTAAAAGCCAGGGGGTGGGGGTAGGAGATGGAAGACCAGTTTTTTAAACCACTCCCATATACTTTCATCGTCATTTCATCAAAGAAATGACATTTTGACCAAGGTAGGAAGGCCATACTTTTAGAATAAAGGGTAATCTTTTGTTCACCCAGCCATTCCCAGTCTGCGAGCTGAAGACTAGGGGAGGGAGTTGGCCGTGGGAGCCCATTGGGTCCCCAGCCCCATGGCTGCCTGCTCCCACCTCAGCTTTCCCCAGCTTCTGTTCTCCAACATGCTGATGGCCTTAATGGGAGCAGTTTGGTTCCTCAGTCTCCTTGGACAGAAGAGACAACTGCTTGGCTGGCAGAGGAACTTGCCAGAAGGCTGCTCACCGCCTGGTTGGCACCGCATCCCTCTTTGTGCTCTGGACCCCAGACCCATGCAGAGGTACCTCAGCCAAGCCTTCCGGAAGCCTTTTCTGAGGGAATCTATTTATAGGTGAAGGGATTAAATGGGTTTTAAACTCCTCTTAAGCTCTTTTTGTCTCTCTAGGAAGGGATTTTACATTACAAAGTTACATGTTAAAAGCAGGAGCTTTGGAGTGAGTCAGACCTAGGTTCAACCCTTTTCTCTACCACTTACTAGCCATGCAGATCTTGTCTCTGAACTTTAATTTCCTCATCTCTATAACTGGGGCAACAGCAGCTCCTACCTAGTAGGGTGGTTGAGTGAGATGAGGCAATAGATGTAAAACACTTGGGTCCATGACACAGCCCACAACTACTGAGCCCGCATGCCGCAACTACTGAAGCCCATGCGCCTAGAGCCTGTGCTCCTCAACAAGAGAAGTCACTGCAATGAGAAGCCCGCGCACCACAATGAAGAGTAGCCCCCGCTCGCCACAACTAGAGAAAGCCTGCACACAGCAACGAAGACCCAATGCAGCCAAAAATAAATAAAAATATATATATATATATATTTTTAAAAAGAGACACTGACCCACCCAGTAGTGAGAGTACAGGTGGGAAAGCCAGCTTCCAGTCTCATCGAGCTCTCCCCACTCTTCTCTGGGGACCTGGTTTCTTCATGTGCTGAGGGGCTTGGGACGAGAGGTCCTTAACCCAGGGTCCTTCTTACTCCAAGGATGCACACACAGCAATCCCCTTGAAGGCACAGGAAGCATCTCAGTGTGTGTAAGTCACGTGAATTTTTCTGGGGGAATATCCTCAACATCCAGCTTCTCAGGACCCAAGGAGTACTGAGAATCAAGACGAGCTTTGTAGGCTCCTTCTCGACTGAGGAAACACCCTGACCAGAAGGCAGCACAGGAGTGCTATGCGGGCTTCCCAGGCAAAAGAGGCCTGGGCGCTGTGACGGGGGGTTAGGGTGGGAGGGCGAGGCTCCAGCTCCTGCACCAGGGCCCTTCCAAACAGAACAGGATGGTGAGGTCCCTCTTCTACAGGCTTTCAAGCAGAGCCTGAGTCGCCCTTAAAGTGCACGAATGTCACCAAGAGGAGGTGGGCTCTATGTGTGTCAGCTGAGCCCAACCCGCAGCCCACGCAGCACAACGAGGACACACGCTCTCATGGCTGCAAGCGGCAGGCCCAGGATACAGCAGGGCATGGCTCACTGGGAGGCAATGGATAAAGGTAGGACACTTTTATATGTAACAACTTGGTAAGGCTGTCAGCCCTGCTACACAGCCTTACCAAGTTGTTACATATAAAAGTGTCCTACCTTTATCCATTGTAGAACATGCCTGCACATATTCAATGCTGAGTAAGTGATTGCTGTTACGATCATCATAGAGAAATAAGGAGCTCGGATGTACTGAGGGAACTTAGTCCGAGAGCTGAAATAAGAAAGGGAAGCATTTGCCAGCACCTTCCTGGACACCTTTCCCCCAGGAGACCCATCTCAAATGCAGGCTGTTAGAGCCACTGGCAGAGCCGGCTCTGGAAGCACTAAATGGAGGCTCGTAGTAGAAAGGCTGTGGGCGGTGAGGCTGGAGAAGATGGGGCTGAGTGCCGGTCCTGCTGCTCTGATGTGGGGCAAGTGGCTCCATCGCTGGGCCTGTTCCCTTGTTAACTCCTCACTGGATGAGCACGTCAGGCAGGTGAGAGATGGGAGTGCACTACAGACGTCACCTGCAGGTTAACCACATCACTGTTTTTCATCGTGCTCACAGGGGTGGCTTTGCCCTCTAGGAGGGCTCTGTGGTCAGAAGTCAGCGTTCCAACTGAAAGGGACATGGCAAGTCCTGGCTGAAGCTGGCAATCAGGCAGTCGAGCCACAGCCCAGGCAGTCGGAGTGGAGGTGTGGCAGCTATTAGGATGAAGGGCAAGGGCCCACTGGGCTGGGACCCAAACCATTCATTGTCCCAGCAGGTGCCTGAGAGGGCCTGCTGCTGCTTTGCCCCAGAACCACGTGGTCTGAGCCCTTCCTACCGGGGGCTGTAGAAAGCCCCACCCTGCCCGCCCACCCCTCACCCCCCTTTCCAGGGAGGTCGCAGCTGTTGGCTCCCTGGGGGAAGGTGCACCTTCTCTAATGGAAGACGGGAAAGGAATGCAAAGCCAGGGTTCTCTCTGTGGAAGAAAGAGCCCTATTTCTCTTGTCCCTGCGCACTGGGCAGAAGGAGGCAAACCTATGGACTATCCTGAGGCGTCCTACCAGGAGGGCCAGAGCCAGTGCCAAAGCTGGAGGGAGGGAGTGTGGAGGAGCCTGTGGGAAATGTCAGCCGCTTCCTGGCAGGGGAGCCGGGGTTAGAGCGGTCATGACGCTGGTGTCTCAGGCGCTCTCGCAGTGCTGGGTGCTTGGTGTGACCTTCTGCAGGCACAGTGTGTTCTGCTAGTTTACTATGTAAAGGAGACTTCTGCCTCCCTGCCGACACTGCTTTTCCGCTGCCACGCGTCACCTTCCTGCTGTGATGGTCATCCGTTTGAGGTTGTCCTCAGCTTGGGTCCGACCAGGGGAGGTAGGAAAGCAGTGTTAAACAGGTCATAACTGGTTCCAAAGATTATCTTAGCAAATCACACATGACCATACAACTTCCCGGGCCTTTCTTGTATCTCACAAGGACTTAGCGTCTTAGATGGTGAGGTTCCCCCAAGCCCTCTCTCCCCCAATCTTCTGGTTGCTCTGCTGAATAAAGCTAGGTTTGAGGTGGCTGCTGGACCATCCCAGGATGTGCTCATGATGATTGTATTTTTCCAAGTCAAAACTGGCATATAGGACCCACCAGTGGATGTTTGTTGAGGGGAATTAACAGGCAGGGAAACAGAAGCAGTAGAATAAAAGGCTGGGCCTGAGAGGGGCAGTCTCTCCTTTCCAGATCAAATACTTTTCCAGTGCCTTTATCCTCCATCCCCACTTGATTCCACACATGGACCCTGAGTCACCCCTCACCTGTGCAGTGAAGGAAGGAATCACACAGTCTAGCCTCTCGTCTGACAGGTGTGGAAGATTCTCCACTGTCCACTGTGTATGGAAGAGCCCAAAGAAGAGACTGGGTCTGGTCTCTGGGACCCCTCGCTACTCCAGGGACCTTTCTCATGGGGCTGCCAGCTTTCTTTATTCATTAAAGTACACTTTTTTTCCCTTTAAAAAGTGAAGTGTGACAGTGTGATGTGTACTCAGTATTAAAAATAAAGAGGGAGAGTGGAGGAAGAGGAAAATCCACCCATGACTAGTACAACATTTTGATGTATTTTCTTGCCAGATTTCCTATACTTGGAGGTCTTTATTTTTTACATAGTTATGGTCATATGTCACAGAACTTCATAGCCTGCTTTTTTTCCACTTAACCCATGGAAATGCTTCTGCCATACTGTTGTTCAAAATGCCACACAGCTTTCTCATTTCCTCTGTAATGTATCATTGAGTAGATGGGTCATTTGCTTCAATCTCTCATTTTTGGATTTGCGATTATTACCTCAAATTAAATACTACTTCAGTGGACATCTTTATTCATAAAGTCCTTTTCATATTTAGGATAATCAGACTAGATTTCCAGAAGTGTAATTATAGGGTCTAAATACATTTGAAGCTCTGAAAACGTTGCCAAATTGCTTTCTAGAAGGCTTTGTCATACTCCTCCAGTGGAGTGCGTGTCCTTGCCGTGGAACCTTCGCCCGGCTGGAAGCAGTTTGGATGGTTCACTGGCTGAGGACCGTGGCCTCTTAAGCCTGACACACTCATAATTTCTGGTTGGGGACAAATGGCTGGGAGAGGATGGGATGTCGAGGAGTTGGATCCTGCCGTGGGCCAGGTACTTCACAGTCGGTATTCCACTCAAACCTCAAAAACGAGCCCCCATTTTTCAGAGGAAGAAACGAAGGCTGACCGGGAGAGGTAAAACTGTCCAATATCGCAGTACCCTGCTGCCTCTCGTGAGGACTACCCAGGCATCTCCCTGGGACCTGAGGATGACAGGCCAGTGTGATATGACTGTACAGGCGGCAGGCAGTGGTGGGGAGGATGCAGGGCTGGGAGGGCATACCTGTCAGGCTGCAGCGAGCTTACTGAGCCTTGAAGCCAGTGGGGGGATTTCACACACACCGAGTAAGACTGTCTGATTCAGTCATTCAGGGTGAGAGTGGGCACTTGGAAACTCTGATGAGACCATGGGTCGCCACGGAGCATTGCTGCCCTGGGTGGCCCGCCTGCCCAGTATTAGGGCTATACTTAGCTCTAATCAGACTCAGACTGGGAAAGTTGGGCTGGGCAGGGTGGGGGCTGGCCCAGGGCTAATCTCTGCGGGTTCTTGTATTCTAGGCCTCCATTAGAACAGGTCCCTGAAAGGCTGGCCGCCGGTCTCGTTCTGAGGCCTGGCACCAAGGCCATTCCCAAATAATAGCTAATAACAATACAGCCAGGCACTGTTGTAAGTTTTCCACGTATTCGTTCATTTGGTCCTTGTAATAACCTGTGATGTGGTACAGGTGACAAGACCAAAGAACCAGAGGACTCAAATTTGCCCACAGTCCAGTGGCAGAGACTGTGGACTGGACCACAGTTCTGGCTGCAGCCTCCTTCCTAAGCACGGCAGTGTCCTGCAGCATGGGGCCCAGCGGGCGGCTCGGAGACCAACACTGCCCCTGCCTGTGGGACTCTGGTCCCTCTATGACCTGGGTGGGTAGCCTGGTGCAGGTTCTCAGAGGCCTGAGCCGCACTTTTCTTGTCTCTGAAATGGGGTAAGAGGGTTGCTGTGAACGTCCAGTGCAGCATGATTGGTCACAGAGGGTAGGGGTCAGGGGATGAGGGAACTCGGGCTGCCAAGGCTGCGGGGACAGAAGGCTTGGGTCCTGTGACATCTTTCTCCTAACAGTGCGGGGAAGCCAGGACAGAGGGATGGGGTTTTTGCTCGGGTTTGTGGCTGGGGCCAGCGTGCCTGGGTTTCCAGCTGGAGTCTACCCCTCCAATGATGTGACTTGGGGCGTGGTGCTTAAGCTGCACCACAGTTCATCTGAAAAGGGGGATAACATGTCCACGGCATGGTGGTTGTAGTGAGGATGGATTCACTCCATAGAGAGTGTTTAGAAACCAACTCCCCCGGCTCCCAGCATGGCACGGCTCCTGAGTTCATCTGGGTTGGGTGCTGGCACCTAGTGGGGGATCTGGAGCTTGGAGGTGCCCCATGCCCACTGACCCACGTCCACTCTCCCTGCCTTCTGTCTTTCAGGTTGATCCTCGGGACCCACAGTCTCATCATGTCTCGCACAGAGGACGGCAGAGGGTACAGGCGGTGGCTTGGCCGGTTGGCGATCTCCCAACAGCTGGATCTCCAGCAATGTGAAGCTTTTGTTTGGGTTTTCCCCCTCCTTTTAGTTTTGCTTAATTTTTTTATTTTCTGTCTTCCTTCCACCACCCCCCCTTTTTTTTTTTAATTTCAACGATTAAGACTTCAGAAGAACAGGAAGCTATGCTGTGGACAGGCACCAATTTCTTTAAAGAAACTCAATATGGACAAAGCATATGTATAAATTTCATTTTTAATTTTTATAAGGGGTTAGGGAGCTATTTTGTTTTTGTCCTTTATTTTTCCTGTCTTCTTTCTTTTACCCATCTCTTAGTTCTGCTTATAACACCTCACTTCCACAGAGAAGGCCTGCCCCTCCATGGAGAATTTGGGGATTTCTCCTGGAATGGGGGGCATGAAGCCAGAAGGAGGCCTCTGTGCTGCCTCCCCACCAGGTGCAGGAACTGCTGGACTCCCTGGTGGCCTGCTCCTGGCTGGCCCTTGGGCCTTGGAGATGATCAGAGGCCAAGAACCACCTGGAAGGGGAGGAGCAGGGCTTGGCCAGGAGAACTCGAGAAAGAAGATCTGTATTTTGGGTATGTCCTCTTGAAGCAGTTGGAAGCCCAGGGCCACACCAGGACTTACAGAGGGAATCCATTCCCTCTACTGCCCTTTAAAACCAGGAGTTCTGAGGGGGGAAGGGACAGAGGGTGATCATCTCATACTGCCTGGCGTTTGAATGGCCAGCCTACCCCAACTCTACAAGCCTACCTTTCTGTTAGTGATATTCCTCCCAGAGGATGATTCCCAGAAAAAACTGTGCCAAACCTCTGCCTGGGACACAGCTGGGTCTTCGACAGGCATCTGTCACTCCTGTGAGCTCAGCTCCCGTCACCTCCTGCCTCCTGGATCGTCGTCTTCCCAGATGTACCCGCCAGATGTCCAGGTCGTCAGACACCGCCTGAGTCCCCAAGACCCAGTTGTGACCATTGCCATAAGAACAGGGTGTCCTGAACCGGCTGCCGCTATCGTCTCCTCACAGTGAGGGGTGTGCCCTGTGTGCCGGCCCCATGGTGTCACATATGGTGACAGCGCCGAGCATCATGTCCCTCACTGCAGGGACTTACTGTTAGGGGCTACCCTCAGTGGAAATGTGTCTGATGGGAAAGGATGGACCTGGCTGACGGGGTGGACCATGGCCATTAGGTGCCTGTGGGCTTGTTGGCTGTGACCCTGTGACCCCACCTCCAGTGTCTGTCTGTAGCCTTTCTTCCGCTCTCCAACGACTCTCGCAACCTCCCTACTCCTGGGCTTCTGAAGTGGGGTGTCCTCTCCCCTTGCCAGGAGAAGGAGAGCTGTCCCAGTTGCCCCTCACCTGGCTTCTCACCCCATTACAGCAAAGCAAGGAAGGGAAAAGGAATTCTTCTTTTGTGTTTAGTTGTTTTTGTTTGTTTTCTCTAAACCAGCATAGGATGGATAGGGGAGATGTTGGAGGGCATTTAAGTTGGTGTGTGACCAAGGAGGGCTTCCCCCCAGAGCCGCAGCCCTTCGGCCCTGGGAGTTTGGGAGAGACCAGCACAGCATCAGCCCAGACTTGCAAACTCAGCAATATGTTTGCTCACATTCTTTCCGCCTTTTCTCAAGTCCTCTTCCTCCTCCTGGGCAGATGGCTAGCTGTGGTTAGCAGGATCCAGCAGGGCAGCAGGAGGTGACCAGGCCCCTCCCTCCCCTCCCTGAGCTGAAATTCTTTGTCATCACCTGTCTCTTGTCTCTTCCCTCTGACTTCTCAGACAACCTAGAGTCTACTCTGAGCTGCAGCTGGGAGAGCACATCCCCTAACTGCAGTGTGCACCCCTTCTCTGCCCCACCTCCCCGCCTTCCCTCGGGGGCAGCTGTCTGTCTGTCCATGAGCACGTGGGAAAAACAGTCCCCGGTCTTGGCACCCTCACCTGTCCCTGGCCGCAGCCCACACTCTGAAGTCCTAGTGAGGGTTCAAGCCTAACAGGTTATTTACCTTTTGCTTATCCTTCCCTTCCGCCCTCCCCAGGTCTCTTAGCTCTGACTAAGGTCTTGGAGCTGTAGGTCACAGGTGGCCATACCTTTCGGGTGAGGTGGGCAGCCTCGGTCGGGGTAGCCAGCCTCCACGTACCCTTGTCTTGCAGGACGCCCAGCCCGTCCTTGCTTGGTGGCAAGACCTCCTTCCCTAGCTCCTGAGGCCCAGCTTGTTAGCCCCAAGTGCCTGTCTCTCTTCTCCCTCCCCTGTTCTCCACTCATCCACCTCGGACACCCAGCAGCCGGGTGGAAGTCAGCCCGAAGTCAAGGCTGGCTCTGCCCAGTCGGCAGACTAGCCTCGGTTAGGCCCAGGTAGCCGTCCTCTCCCTTAGCCACTCTTCATCTCTTCCCACTGGAGTCAGCCTTGTCGTCTCTTCCTGCCTTTTACCTGGGTCTCGGGCCTGGCAGCCGCTCTGGGGATCATCATCTCAGCGCCACCAATTTGTTAGTCCTGTCCAAGTTCTAGGAGTTTCCAACCCTTAAAATAGCAGTCAGTTATTCTTGTCTCCTGGGATCTGTGAAAAGGATAGCCTTTGGAGGGAGGATCTGGGCCTCAGCCCTACGGATCTGAGCTCCATCCCCCCTCAGTGAGAGGAATCAGCAAGACAGATCATAGTGCCTTATTCCATTGCCCTCCCCGCCCAACCGCCTGGCTCAGTTGGCAGTACAAGGCTTCTTTCTCCCTCTCGGTGTTCATCTGCCACTTAAACTCTCACCCCCCGCCCACAGTTAGCCTCGTGGAAGGATGAACGCCCCAGTCTTCGCCCCATCCCTTCCTAAGAGCTGCAGCCAGGCACGTGACCCTCAGCCACCACAGGGCGCTCACTAGCAGCTTCTGCTGGGGATGGGGCTGTGCTGCAGACAGGTGCACTCTCGGCCACCTCCTCCCCAGCAGGTCCCGCCTCTTACCTCCAGCTGGGAGGACGCAGTCTCTTCCTCGGAGACCAGCTCCATCTGACCCCTTCCTGGGCACCGGGACTAAGGTCGCAGGCCTTAGCACCCTCTCATCCCAGAGGTACTGGGACAAGAGAATGGAATTCTTTCCTCTCACCCACGTGTGGTTCATGCCCCCATGGCTGCCTTTCTGAGGGAGTGTATTAAATGTTTACTTAAGAAATACCGTGTTTACAGCTGGAGGAGAAACATGCCCCATGCTGGGTGGAGATTTGACCCTCTGGACGGCGCCTGGCTCCTTTATGGCACTGCCAGTGGTGACCCCAGAGCGAATGAAGGCAGGGGGCCGGGGCACAGGCCCTGCACCCCCTCTGCCCCCGACCCTGCGGTGCTAAGACCACTCACCACCTTCCTCACAGCCTTCATTCCCCGCCTCTCATTCTCTTCCTCCAGGATCTCGCTCCTTAACATATCAGTTATCTCCTAGAAAACCAGTGTTTGGAGCAATAAGATAATTTTTTTTTGCTTGAGTCTTTTTCTAAGAAAAGGAAAAGAGCGGGCATTGTGGGAATCTTTCTTTTCCTGCTGTTGGCTGTTTACCTTTTTAGAAGACAGATCTTGCTTGGGTGGATGTCTGGGTTTCAGCCTCAGGAAGCTTGGAGAGGTAGGAGTCGGGCCTCCACCCGTAACTCTCTGCTCCGCCGCCCGGGCTCCCAGCCCTACCCACCAAGTGCGCCACCCACCTTTGCTCCTCGTGTGCCGCTCCCTCCCTGCCCATCTTGGGGGCGCTGGTGGCTCTGCCTCTAAGTGGGGCTCTGGTTCTTGCTCCTTCCCTCTCCTGGGCCTGTCTGGGGGCCCAGCTGCTGGAGTCTCCTAGGACCTGGCGACCTGAGAAGAGCTTACCCTGCTCCGCTCTCCAGGCCCCAGGCTTGGGGCTGAGGCACAGCCTTCGGGACAGTGCGGGCCGTCTCTGATCCTGCCGTGCCAGGCTTAGATGGCCGGGGCTCCTGTCTGGAGAGATGCCCTGGGAGGCGGGGGACCAGGATGTGCCGTGAGGTTGGCTGATATCAGCATCCATAGCCGAGGGATGAGTCCACTGCCAGCAGCTCCAGGAGTCCTTAGACTGGGGGTAACGGGAAGGAGGCCCCCCCGTCTTTTTCCCTGAGAGGCCACAGGAGGAAGGGAGTTCATTTAGGGACATTTTAAAGAAATCTTTTTGTGTACCAGGCGCCTCTTTCCATCAGAGCAGGCGAGAATGTTGCTGCAATGATTCGTATTCGTGTGGGGCCGACTTGGGTGTGAGGGAGGGTTTAACCCAGGCACAAGGTTAGTTTCAAAGACTAGTTAATCTATTTTCTTTATTTTCTTTTTTTGCACAGAAGCTGGTAATCTAGGACCTACGTGTGAACAACTTTATATATGAATATTTTTTGTACTTGGTTTACTTGGGTTGGTATGATACATTATATTTAAGTTCCTTGAACACTGTGGATCCCCCTAATGTGTATGAATGACTGAGGCTTTGTAAATTAAGGGACGTTTGTGTGAATAAAGTTATTTGATGGGGTCAAAGAAGCCATACGTGATTTGAAAAGAAGTGCTCTGTGGTTTTGTCGCCTCCTGTTTGGAGGAGCTTGTCTGGGTCCTGGTGGGGTGAGCGGCAGGAGAAGAGGACACTCGGCTGCTTGATGGGAAGACGCCTGGTGGCCTTGGGTAGTCCTCCCCCTCCACACCTGGGACAGGAAGCCACACCAGGCCTGGTCTGCTCTCCCCAGGGGCCCAGGGCCCAGCCAGCATTGCCAGCCCCCCAGACATCCAAAGGCCCTTCCAGCCCCAGCTCTGTGCTTCTGCAAGTTCTGCCCTCAGGGATTTTTAATGTAGAGATGAGAGGAGTCTCCCAACCATGGCAGCAAGGGGAAGGAGACATTTTTGGAAAGCTCAGCTGGGAGACAGGCTCTCAAAGGAGCTGGGCGAAACAGCTCTGTGGGTGAGGGGGTAGCACCCGTGTCCAGGGACCAGTGATTGGCTGGGGGGGTGGGGGAGGGGGCGCAGGGCAGAGCACATAGCCCATCTCCCTCCGCCTGGCCAGCAGAAACCACATTCCATACGGAGTGAGGACTGGCATTTATTAAAAGTCGGGCGCTTCTGTTACCTTCGCTGGCCTGCGTGGTAGGTGTGGTGTGTGCCCCTTTGCTGAGGAGAAAACTAAAGCCCAGAGAAATCCAGACTGCTGAGTGCTTGGTGCACCAGGAAAAGCCACATGCCACATGCCGGCTGGGACAGGCGGTTCAGCCTGGCTGCACGTCCCTTTCCTCGTGTCCTCGTGTACAGTGGTGGTGGCGATAACTACCTTCAGAGCAGCTGAGGGCTCGATAAAAACCTAGTATTGGGCCCAGCACTTAGTAGGCTCTCAACAAATGGTTCTATAGTTGCTTTTCCCAAAGAAACAGGTTTGGGATTCTCCCGGAGCCTGCTGAACTCCAGACCCTGACTCCTGGCACTGCACTGCCTCAGTAAAGCTTAAAAGTCTGGAAAGGGTTGGTGTTTGACGTGGGACCCACCACCTGGGCTCTTCCGGAGGAGACTTGGTGAGCCCAGGAATAATAGAGCTGCAGGAGGACAGAGTCAGGACTTTGGAATGTAGGTTTGGAGGAAAAGATAAGACGGGGCTCCCTGCCTAATCTGAAAGCAAACGGGCTGCATTCCAGGCCCCGGCTTTGGTGTCCAGTGGCTGCTGGGGATGAAGCTTCTGGCAAAGGATACTTCTGTGCTTAGCCTGGGCAGTAGCCTGGAGCTAGGAGAACAACCCACAAGTACGTTTTTTTTTTTTTAATAACTGCTGAGGTAATTCACCCTTTTGAAGTGTATACACGTCAGTGGTTTTTAGCATACTCAGAGTTGTGCAACCATCACCACTGTCTAATTCCAGAACATTTTTATCGCCTCAAAAAAGAAACCCATGCCTATTTGCAGTCATCCCCTCCCAAGCACGCTCCTCCCACCCCACAGCCATAGGCAACCACTAATCTGCCTTTTGTGTCTATGGATTTGCCTGTTCTGGACATTCCATATAAATGGAATCACACAGTGTGGGGCCTTTTGTGTCTGGCCTCTTTCACTTCATAATGTTTTCAAGGCTCATCCACGTCATTAGCATATACCAGTGCTTCGTTCCTTTTTATTGCTGAATAGTATTCCATTGCATGGAAATACCACATTTTATGTATCCACTCACCAGCTGATAGACATTTGGATTTTTTCCATTTTTTGGGGCCATTACAAATAATGCTAATATGAAGATTCATGTACAGGTTTTTACGTGGACCTGTGTTTTTAATGCTCTTCAGCACATACATACCTGGCAGTAGACTGACTGCATCATATGGTAAAGAAGCATAATTTCTGAGAACCTGCCAAACTGTCTTCCAAAGAGGGTGCACCATTTTACATTCCCACCAGCCATGTGCGAGGGTGTCACTTTCTCCACATCGTTGCCCACACTTGTTACTGTCTTTTGTGGTCGTCCTAGTGGGTGTTACAGATGTCTTCACCACTATACTGCTAATGGTGGGTAAGGGAGAATAGTAAATAGCTACTTTAGATTCAGATCCAGTCTGCTCCAGCAGGCGTGGGGTGCAGAGTTCAGAGAACGCACACTAACTCTGCTGTTTTGTTGGCTCCTTGACCTTGAGGCAGATGGCCTTTCTGACTTGATTTTCTCATCTGCAAAATAGTAAATATCCCCTTCATATGATGGCTGGCAGGACTGAAGGTTTTCATGCCACATACGTGGTGGGTACTCCAGAGCATTTCCTTCTCTCCCTATGTCATGGGCACTGTGGGGTTAATTAGGGCCAGGATCAGAAATGGAGGGGCTTTGAGGGGCTCACTGTGTGTCGGGTTTGGACGCGGGTGATGAGGAACGTGGGACGCATCACTGTGACACGGGGTCTCTTGAGGCCAGGCTCTGCCGAGGAGAGAGTGCGTCACCCAGGCCCTGGAGGGAGGGATCTGGAGTGCTCTTCTCCCATGGAAGGAGAGGTCACACATCCGGGCCCTCACTGCCTGTCCCCTCCCACCCTGCTCCCACAAGTCCCTCCGACTCCAACCTCTGGCTCAGTCATTGGGTAGATAGCTGCTCCCAGCCACCTACTCGGTGCTTGTGAACCAGGTAGGCCCTGCGGGCCAGGAGCTCCAGATCCAGAGGAGGAAGGACTCGGAGAAGACAGGTGCACCATGGTGTGCCCGGTCTGAGACTGAGGGAAGTTCCCAGGCTGTGGAGCGAGCGTGGTGGGGACGTGCTGGACGAGGTAAGGCCAGAGGCTTGATCCAACCTGCGCTTGGTCCAACCTGCTGTCTGACCCGGCCCCCAGCCCTCTCCAGGCTGTGCTGCGGCCCCCAGCCTGCAGGGCCCTGACAGACTGCAGCGGGCACGGCATCCCAGCCTTTGTTAGTCTTTCGACTTGGAGAGTTGCAGCACCTTCCCGCCTCCCAGGAGGTCTTTGCCTCATCGGATCCCCCCTGAGGACCCAAAGGAGGGCCTGTGGCATTGAGACCCACCCCTCAATCCAGCCTCCACACAGATTTCCTTTTAAATCATCAGAACAGGTCATGGCCCAAACCCGCTGAGGCGCCACTGCACTTAGGGGATCACCCAGACCCTCTCCTTGGCCTATAGGCCCTTCTCCATCTTCCTCCTCTTACTCCCCAGACCCTCTTGCTACCAGCGCCCCTCAGTCTCTACCCTCTAGCCGTCTCAGCCTTACTGCTGTCCTTTAAGCACACACAGGACATTTCCATCTCAGGGCCTTTGCACTTGCTGTTCCTGCTGCCTGGAAGGCATTGCTTCATTGCTTCATTTAGGTCTCTGCTCACGCACTTGAGAGAGCCCTCCTGGCCCCCTTATTTAAAGAAACGCCTCATCACCATCTCTATCTCTTTAACATGCTTTCTTTTTCCTTAGGGCAGTTACCACTAGCAGAAAGTTTTATGTTACATACGTGTATATAATACATACACAAGCATGTCTGTGAATGTATATAAATAATCTACATCCTTAAACAGAGCCCGACATGGCCCATAGTAGGCGTTCACTACATGCTTACAAAGTACATGGATGAGAGCACATCATACCTGCAGGAACGTGGCCCCGTGGAAGGAACTCGCTCAGGGGCCTGCAGGGTAGCGGCAGCACCATCGCATGAACCCCGGGCTCCTGAGCCCGTTCCACCCTCTTGGCCTGGCCTGCAACTCCTCTCCCTTCCTGAGGTTTAGTCAGTCCATTTCATTCCCGCCAACCCCTGAGAAGTGGAATGAAACCACCTACTTGAGAAGGAATCACCAGATGTGGATGATGATACTATTGGGCTTTAATTTCTTTCGTCTGGAACAGGGATCGGCCAACTCTTTCTGTCAAGGGCCAAAAAGTAAGCACTTTAGGCTTTGCGGGCCCCGGGCGCCTGTTGCTGCCGCTCAGCTCTGCCGTTTTCCCACACGAGCAGCCACACACGGTATGCAAGCAGGTGAGTGTGGCTGTGAGCCAATCAGACTTTAGTTGTGGACACTGAAGTTTGGATTTCATATGACTGGCACTACAGTATCACAAAATATTATTTTTCTGCAACCATTTCAAAATGTAAAAACCACACATCCAGAGCAGTCTACAGCTGGGCCTGTGGTAGACAGCATGGCCCGGAACTGATGGGTCCAGCTCAGGGATGTGGCCCTGGGTCCTGTGTCACGTCCACAGGGGTGGATAAGAGGTCATGTAGGGTGATGGGGGAGAACCAGGCCCAGAGGCTCTGCTTCATCTCTAGCTGGTCTTTTGGCCACAGCTCTGGGTGTCGGGGAGGGAAGGACGATGCAGGGAGATGGACATCACCCACCACCTGACATATGTTCATAAATTTAGAAGCAGAAAATATGAAAAAACAATTGAAACAGGAGTCAAGAAGCCCGCATCCAGATCCGGCACTGCCTCCAACCAGCTGTGGGTTGTGGCAACGTCTCTCCTCTCTGGGTCGGATGGTGGGCCCAGGGCCAGACAGAGGCTGGGATTACCGCTTTATGCTGACAGCCCTGTGACCATGACCTGTGACTCTCTGAGCCTCTGTTTCCTCATCTGTGAGATGGCAATAATACCATTACCCCACTTCGTAGATTCTTCTGAGGATTAATGATAGTGCATGTATATTCCATAGCATGGTGCCTCACGGGAAGTAAACTAGCCATAAATGATATTGATAATCCTTTTTACAGAGGAAAGACATCCTTTAAGGTGCTCCTCAGAAAAAGGGAGGGAGGCTCAAGTTCAAATACTGTTAAGAAAGGCTCCCCTCCATGTCCCAATGTACAGTAAAGGTTATGAGAAGTGCTGTAGTGAGTTCTGTTTCTCAAGCTTCTTGGATCACCAGTGCTTCCACATTGAACGCCTATTAACATCTCCTGACACTAGTGTTCCGGGAAAATGCTTCGAGGCCCACTTTGAGAGATGCTAAACAAGATCTTCTTTGCAGCTCTCAGATCCTAATTCCCTGTCAGGGGACTTTAGCCGTCCATCATGTTTCACATGGGGCTGGAATCACTTCCCTCTTGCAAAAGCCTCCAATAATTGCTTCTGTTTGGTCAACTGGTTCCTTGAGGGCAGATCAAAATATGAGGAATTTAATAACCATGGTCTGGGTCCCCTGCCAAAGTGCTGTAGGGCCCCAGCTCAGACAACTCGAATGTGGTGAGAACACAGAGAGCAGTTCCCCCAGCCAGCAGACCAAGGCCACTGCCAAAACCCTCGCATTCCTGGTTCCCACGCTGGCAGAGCCCAGCCGCCCTCCAGCGAGTGTTTACCCAGCAGGATGAGCAATTAGCTCTCTGCTGGGAGGCTCCTGTAGTTATCGGGGCGCACACACGCCCTGCCGTGAGACTGCCTGGGTCACACCAACGGGCTCTACCTCTTTAAGGCCTCAGTTTCCTCATATGTAAAATGGAGATAATAACTACACCTGTGTCTGTGAGGATTCGGTATGGCTGCCTAAACAAGAGACCCCAAATAACAGCAGCTGAAACAAGAGGGAAGTTAGTTTCTCTCTCACATACAAGAAGTGTGAGGTGGCAATCCAGGGCTCTGGTGCTGATTACATGAAGTCATCAGGGGTCTCCTTCTGGCTTCCTGCTCCAACATCTTCAGCAAGTGGCTTCCACCTTTAAGGTTGCCTCCCGGTCCAGGAAGCCGGCTGGAGTTTCAGGCATTTTCTCCTTATCCCAGGTGATAGCAAAGAGGGAGGGAGGAAGACAGCTTGCCTCTCCTTTCATGGAGACTTGGCTGAAGTCCCACACTACCCTTCCACTTACCTCTCACTGGCTAGACCTTAGCATTGGGTCACATTTGCTGCCAAGGAGGCTGGGACACAAGGGGGCAGTGGACCTGTCACTAAGGTTGAGGGGAGACTGGGTGCTGGGTAGGCAAGTAGCGAGTGTGCCTATGGCTCCTTCTAATAAAGGTTAGGTACTACCATTATTAATAACAGCCCTACAGACCTGGGCTCAAAAAGAAAGGAAATAACCAAATTAGCCAGAAGAGATCCAGGGCGCCTTATTCAGAGCTGGGACAGTGGCCAGCTGTGTGGTGCGAGCAGGGGAACCACCCGATGCTGGGTATTTAGTTAATACATATGTATCGAGTGCCTCTATGTGTCAGCACTCTTCTAGGGCTGAGGACAGAGAAGAGATGGGTGAAGAGGCAGTATTTTGTGGCAATTAAGAGACTGGGGTCTGAAATACAGTGTCTGGTTAGAGTCTCAGGTCTGCCACTTCCTGTGTGATCCTTGGCAACTTATCTAACCTCTCTGGGCTTCGTTGTCTTCACCTCTAAGTTGGAGAAGATGATAAACACCATCACAAGATTATTCTGAGAGTTCAATGAACTAATACAAATAAAGTGTTTTGAACACTGAATAAAAGCACTGTGATCTCTTCAATGGACTCACGGAGCTCCTCGACACCTACTTCGCTTTCTTCCTGCAGCCTGGAGCATTCACTGAGCACCCACTCTGCTGGGTGCTGCAGATTCATAGAAGAAATACATCTAGACCTGATTCCCTCATCACAGGGATGTTCCTGTGCCCCCAGCTGTGCACCATGCTGACAATCCTGAAGGCAGCAAGGCAGAGGTGTGGGCTCAGGCGAGGGGCACACAGAGGACGTATCCTGAGAACTTTGGTCCAGGCAAGATGGATCTAAGGGGCTAAGAGACTTGGGGCTGGTCCCAGTCTCCGGTGGGATGCAGCCTGTCCATGTCTGTGTCCCATAGTTCTGGACAGGCAGCCAGGCCTGTGGACAGGACTCTGGGGGATGAGGTCACCCAATTCCAGCACAGAAAAGCCGTCCTTCGTTTTCCTAAGTCATCAGATGGGCAGTAATCTGGGAACAAAAGATGGTTAGCCGTGGACGCCTGCGGAGCTGAGCCAGTTGCCTTCGCCTCAGAGCCCAGCCAGTTCTCTGCTCTCAGGGCCCCAGACTCACTGCCCAGGGCAGTTTCTCTGACACTTTCTCTCTGCCCCACCCTTTCTTCAGACCCTCACACACCCTCCCCAGCCAGCTCTGGAGGGTGGTTAAAACAGTGAGCTCTGGGGCTTCCCTGGTGGCGCAGCAGTTGGGAATCTGCCTGCCAATGCGGGGGACACGGGTTCGAGCCCTGGTCTGGGAGGATCCCACATGCCGCGGAGCAACTAGGCCCGTGAGCCACGGCTGCTGAGCCTGCGCGTCTGGAGCCTGTGCTCCGCAACAAGAGAGGCCGCGATAGTGAGAGGCCTGCGCACCGCAATGAAGAGTGGCCCCCGCTTGCCGCAACTAGAGAAAGCTCTCGCACAGAAACGAAGACCCAACACAGCCAAAAATAAATTAATTAATTAATTTAAAAAAAAAAGAAAAAGAAAATCCAATAGAATCTAAAAAAAAGCTACTAGAATTAATTGAATTTAGCAAGGTTCCAGGATACAAGATCAATATACAACAATCAATTGTATTTCTCTATGCCAGCAATGAAAAAATCAGGAATTGAATTAGAAAAAATAATGCCATTTAAAATATCATCAAAAAATATGAACTACTTAGGGATAACACATATGAAAGACTTGTACAGTGAAAACTAGAAAACATTGCTGAGAGAAATTAAAGAAAACCTACAAATGGAGAGATATAAGAAGTCGATTTTCATTTGTAGATTCTGCATTCGCGAATTCACTTACTCTCTAAAGTTCATTTGCGAACCCAAGTCAGTGATGGCCGTGCTGCCACAGATTCACAGGCTGCCCAGGGCAGCACAACGCGCATGTTCCCAGCTGAGGTCAATAAGGCGACACTCTGTCTTCTTTTTTTTTAATAAATTTATTTATTTATTTATTTATTTATTTATTGGCTGTGTTGGGTCTTCGTTGCTGCGCGGGATTTCTCTAGTTGCAGCAAGTGGGGGCTACTCTTTGTTGCGGTGCGAGGGCTTCTCATTGCAGTGGCTTCTCTTGTTGCAGAGTACAGGCTCTAGGCACGTGGGCTTCAGTAGTTGTGGCTCATGGGCTCAGTAGTTGTGGCTCGCAGGCTCTAGAGCACAGGCTCAGTAGTTGTGGCGCACAGGCTTAGTTGCTCCACGGCATGTGGGATCTTCCCAGACCAGAGCTCGAACCCATGTCCCCTGCATTGGCAGGCGGATTCTTAACCACTGCACCACCAGGGAAGTCCCTGACTCTCTGTCTTCTTGTTTCAGACTCTAAGTAAGTGTCCTTTTCACAGTCTATTTGGCACTATGTTTTTCACATTTGTCCTTTTTGTTGGTGATTTTAAAATGACCCCCAAGCATAGTGCTGAAGTGCTCTCTGGTGCTCTTTTGTGCAAGAAGTCTGGGAGGTGCCTTAACAAAAACTCCTGTGTTAGATAAACTTTGTTCAGGCCTGAGTTATAATGCTGTGGGCTGTGAATTCAATGTTAATAAATCAACAGTAGATATGACAAAAGATACCTTTAAACAGAAACACACATAAAACAAGTTTACTTATTGATCAGTTGACAAAACTGTGATTAGAGGTTCACAGGAACCTAACCCTGTATTTTCCCTAGGAGCGATGGCTCAGTATTCACCAATTCGGTGTTCATGGTGATTGTATAGACAGTAACTACTGGGAATAAAGAGACTCAGCTGTATTTGTTCATGGGTCAGAGAACTCAATATTAAGATGGCAATTTTCCCCAAATTGATTTATAGATTCAATGCAATTCCAATCAAAATCTCAGCAGGATTTTCTGTAGAAACGGACAAGCTGATTTTAAAATTCTTACGGAAATATAAAGGACCTAAAATGGTCAAAACAGATTTGAAAAAGAACTAAGTTAGAAGGCTAATATTATCTGATTTCAAGAATTATTATGAAGCTCCAGTAATCAGAACAGTATGGTATTGGCATAAAGATAGATGTGTATATCAATATAACAGAATAGAGTCCAAAAATAGACCCACACGTATTTGACCAACTGATTTTTGACAAGTTATGAAGGCAATTCCACGGAAAAAGAATAGCATTTTAAACAAATGGTACTGGAACAACTGGATAAACATTTTTTAAAAATTCAATTTATGCCTCAAACAGTGTACAAAATTTAACTCAAAGTGGACCACAGGGAGACTTCCCTGGTGGTCCAGCAGTTAAGAATCCACGCTTCTACTGCAGGGGGCACGGGTTCAATCCCTGGTCGAGGAACTATGATCCCACATGCCATGCAGTGCGGCCAAAAAAAAGAAAGAAAGAAATGGATCATAGACTTAAGTGTAAAATGTGAAACAATGAAACTTCTGGAAGAAAACATAGGAAAATCTTCGTGTTAGCTAGGCAAGTAGCTCTTAAATATGCCACCAATAGTACAATCCATAAAAGAACAAATGGATGGACTGAACGACATCAAAATATAAAACTTCTGCCCTTCAAGAGTCACTTAAGAGAATGAGAAGACAAGACACAGACTGGGAAAAAAATCTTTACAAAGCATATATTTAATAAAAAAGACTTGTATCTGGAATATTTAAGGAACTCTCAAAACTGAACAATAAGAAAACAATCCAATAAAAAATTGGCAAGAGATTTGAAAAGACATGTAACAAGAGAAAATAAACAAATGGCAAATAGCACATGAAAAGATGCTCAAAATCACTTGTCATTAATTTAAAAATTAAATTAAAACCCCAATGAGATAATCACTACACACCTAATGTAATGGCTAAAATTAAAAAGACTGACCATGGCAATCTTGGTGGGTATGTGGAGGAACTGGAACTCCTACACACTGCTGGAAGGAATGGAAAATGGTATCACCTCACTGAAAACACTTTGATAGTTTCTTAAAACTTAAACGTATACCTCCCATATGATCAAGCTATTCCACTCCTAGACACTTACCCAAAAGAAAAAGAAATAGGGACTTCCCTGGTGGCTCAGTGGTTAAGAATCCGCCTGCCAATATAAGGGGCAGGGGTTCGAACCCTGGTGTGGGAAGATCTCACATGCCACCGAACAAGTAAGCCCATGCACCACAACTACTGAGCCTGCGCTCTAGACCACGCGAGCCACAACTACTGAAGCCCGCATACCTAGAGCCTGTGCTCTGCAACAAGAGAAGCCACCGCAATGAGAAGACCACGAACCGCAACGAAGAGTAGCCCCCGCTTGCCGCAACTAGAGAAAGCCCACGTGCAGCAAAGAGGACACAACGCAGCCATAAATAAATAAATAAATTAAATAAAAAAAAAGAGTAGTGGTACTGATATGTATTTATAAAAAGAAAAAAGAAAAAAAATATATGTCCATACAAAGACTTACATAAATGCTCATAGAAGCTTTATTTGTAATAGCCACAAACTGGAAACAACCCAAATGTTCATCAACTTATCAACATACAGATAAGCAAATTGTGATATATCCATACAATGGAGTGCTACTCAGCAACAGAAAGGAATGAACTCGATACACACAATAACATGGATGAATCTCAAAGTACCATGCTGAGTGAAAGGAACTAGACTTAAAAGCAACCAGACATTTAAAAAAAAAATACAAAAAAGTGATTCTGTATATACTGTCAACTGAAAAAACATGCACAACCTAAAAGTTGAGAGTTATGTTTTATTCGGCAGACTTTCTGAGAACTTAAACCCAGGACATAGCATCTCAGATAATGCTGAGAAAACTGTTCCAAAGAGGCAAGGGGGCTAAGCCAGGACATACAGAAGTTTTTGCAGCAAAGGACCAGGTAGTCGGAACATCAAAGGATTACTGTTAATAAAAGAAAACCAGACATCTCAAGTTAAAGAATTTAGTGATTTTCTATGTATGGGATGATGCAAGAGGCTGGGCTCACTGAAATCATTCCTCCTGTGTTTTCTCACCCTGAGTTTCCTCAGGGTGCACGTGAGGATGGCTGCAGTGGCTGACTGCTAGATGGGCTTGGCAGCTGGCAGCCCCCGTTTGTCTCCATCCTGAGTTCCCTCAGGGCTCACCGTCTGGGCAGCTGTAATGTGATGGCGTGATGGCTGCAACATCCTTTGTTTACTGAAATGGCAGGCAATGTTTTAGTTCTCATATATAAAGCTCTAGAAAATGCAAACTAATCAATAGTAACTGAAAGCAGATCAGTGCTTGCCTGGGGATGGTGAAGGGCTGGAGGGGAGGACTATGAAATGAGAATGGGAATACACCAGGAGGTTTTGGGAGTGATGGATGTGTTCACTATCTTGAATACGGACATGGTTTCCTGGATGTATTCACATCACCAATTACTAAATTGCACACTTTAAATATGTCAACTATGCTTCAATAAAATTGTTATTTAAAAAAGTTGGGGGACATAAGTGTTAGCTTGAAGGGACTCCCACAGGTCAAACTTGGAACAGTTTGAACATCAAAATGAACAATGATGGTAATGGCTTTTAAATACATTGAATAGTAATAATAATAAAAGAATCCATAAGTGTGTGGTAATCTTACCAAAAAAAGGAGGGGAGGGAGAGGAAAACTTTATTTACAGAAGAATGTAGAAAGGGTAATAGAATTAAGAAAATTCCCATATTGCAGCCACCAATGCAATAATTGATTCAGGCAAGGTATCAATAGCTGCTCAAATCACTGTGAAAATTTGGGGAAAATTTGCACAGGATATTCACACAGTCTCAAATATCATCATTCATTAAACAGATGAATTGTTTACGAAGGGAAAGATTAACTTTACAATGGAGAGATCTGCTGGAACCACTTTAATCAAATGATCACATTTAGCATCACTGATGACAGGACAAATTGGCATGACTCCCTCCTTATATAATGCGCTGGGGAGGACACGACCTCACCTTTGTAGTGTTATTGCCCAAAAGGTTCCACCCAAATCTAATCTAATCACGAGGAAACAATCAGATTCGCCCAAATGGAGGGACATTCAACATGACAACGGGGCTGTCTCTTTAAAACTGTCAATGTCATAAAAGGAAAAATAGGTGACGTGGGTGGTGCAGTGTACACGGTTCATTCTAGGTCAGGCACTAAAGCAAGTGATGTTCCTAATCTTGATGGACCCTGAGATTGAAATAAAGTCCAAATAAAACAGCTCTAAAGGACATTATCAAGACATTTGGGGAATTCAGAATATGGGCTATAAGATGATAGACTATATGCTGATTTTATTGCAACAATGTATTGTAACAACGTGAAACATTTTGGTTATTTTGGTGTTTGGTGTTTTTGTTGTAGAGAAGAATGCCCGTGTTTCTGGGTGATACATGGGTACATGCTGAAGTACGATAGCTCTACCTATATACCTCCATACTTTCTCTCTCTCTCTCTCTCTCTCTCCCCTTCCCTCTCTATCTCACTCTGTCCTTCCAGGGAGAGAGAGAAGGAAGGGAAGGAGGAAGAGAGGGAAGGACGGGAAGGCGAGAGAGAGAGAGAGAGAGAGAGAGAGAGAGAGAGAGAGGGAGTGCATTGTGACAAATACTAACAATTGGTGAGTCTAGCTGAAGGGTATATGGGTGTTCATTGCATGTTTCTTAACTTTTCTGTTGGTGTAAAGTTGGAGTTGGAGTTAAAAGTTGGAGGAGAACGGGTAGGGGTTGCTTGGCAAGTTGGCTCAGGGCTCAGACCTTTGACCACCAGGCAGTACCTGGCGCTTCTTTCTCTTCTCAGCAGCCACAGCCCTGCCTGGCCTGTCCGGCCTGGGCCACTGGTGGCAGGGTGCTTGTCCCCTCCTGCCCAGCTCCTCTTGCTTCTGGAGCCCCTGGGGGAGCTCAGAATAATGCGTGGGCAAATCTCGGGGGAGGGGGCAGGTGTGGAGAAGCAGCCCAGTGACTTCGGACGTGCCCTCCAGCCCCTGCCACGGCCTCAAGGGGTGAGAGGCCACCAGCTCTGCTCGTAGATAGGAAACTGTGTGCCTTCAGCCCGGCTCACCCTCAGAAACCCTGTGTGCCAACTCAAGTCCTACCGTGGCACACAGGCCCTGGGTCTGCCGCTGTCCCCTCCCTGCCCGTCTTCTCTCCTCCTGGCCTCACCCATGCTGCTCCAGCCCCACCAGCCTCTGTGCTGTTTTGAGGACACACATCAGGGCCGTGCCCCCCCTCAGGGCTTTGTACTTGTTGCTCTCTGGAAATGTCCTCCCCAACCCCGCACCAGCTCCCAGCGCCCTCCCTCCCCTCCTGTCATCCTCCTCCTCTCTGGCTTTGTCTTGTCTTTGTCCTGAGCGCACCTCACCATGTCACCTGCCATCTATCTGTCGTGTTTTTTGCCCTCTCTCCTACCAGAATGTCACTTCCCCAGGGCAGTCGGCTTGTCTGTTCCTTCACTGCTGTATTCCCAGCACCTAGAAGGGTGCCTGCGACATAGTAGGTGCTCAATAAAGACTTCGGGAGTGGACTTCCCTGGTGGCGCAGTGGTTAAGAATCCGCCTGACAATGTAGGGGACACGGGTTCGAACCCTGGTCCGGGAAGATCCCACATGCCGCAGAGCAACTAAGCCCGTACACCACAACTACTGAGCCTGTGCTCTAGAGCCCGCGAGCCACAGCTGCTGAAGCCTGCGCGCTCGAGGGCCCGTGCTCTGCAGCAAGAGAAGCCACCTCAACGAGAAGCCTGTGCACTGCAACAGAGAGTAACCCCCGCTAGCCACAACTAGAGAAAGTCCGTGCGCAGCGACGAAGACCCAACACAGCCAAAAATAAATAAATAAATAACAGCTTTATAAAAGAAAGAAAGAAAGGAAAAGGCAGATTGCATTTAAAAAAAAAAAAAGAGAGAGAAAGACTTCTGGAGTGACTGATGCCAAAGCCAGCCCCTGCTTCCCTCTGGACAGTGGTGTGTGTGTGTGTGCATGCAGGCATGTTCGAACATGTACATGTGTGTTGGGCGGGCTGGGGTGGTGAGACCCATCTCCTGGGTGTAGGCAGAGTTCTCAGAGGGTTGGGTGGGTGCCACCTGCAGCATCAACAAATTACATAATCTGGCACCCGGCAGGGTGAGAGGGGCAGGCAGGGCCTTTATTATGTGTTTGCCCAGAGAAGCTTCCCCAGCCATATCCTGAGCTGCCAACCCTTCAGCTTTGTGCTGCCTAATCGCCCCGACAGGCCCCACAGCCCATTCACTGTGCCCACTGGCCCTGAAAGGAGGCTGCACGGACGCCCGGGGCCTGGGAGGAGCTGGGGCGCTGGTATGTCCCGGACGCTGTTGCCCGGGGGCCTTACCCCGAACGGGCAGTGGGGACCCTGAGAGGCTGTCTGTCCCCCTGCCCGCACACACCTGGGCTGCAGGTGCTCACTTGAGACTCTGCCTGTCTGCTCACTGACCTTTCCTGTGCTGAGACTCATGGCCTGAGCTGCCAGGAGAGGCACAGCCCAGGCCCCAGGCCCCCACTGCCCACAGAGTGACCCAGGCGGGGCAGGGGCTCTGCCAGCCTCAGCGTCCTCTTCTGCCCCCAGGGAGTGGTACTGGTGACTGACCTTACAGCACCATGCACGCATGTCAGGGGCCGGGCTCCCTCTCAGAGTCATGGAGCGAGGGTCACGGTCACGGAGGGGTCACTCTGAGCCAGGCCCAGGCAGACCACTAGGGACCCAGAATCATCAGCACATCCCGCCCGCTTCTGCCTTCTTGGCACTTAGAGCCCAGTGCAGGGAGACAGATATACATAAACAAACACAAGTATGCAGCAGGCAGTTGAGTGCTGGGAAGGAGAGAAATCAGGGCAATGGGACGGAGGGGTCAGGGTGGCAGGGCAGGGTCCCTGAAGAGGTGCTGTTTGAGCAGAGGCCTGGCTGGAGTGAGGGGCGAGACAGGCGGTGGCTGGGGGGAGGAACAGCGAGTGCCAAGGCCCTGAGTGGGGGTCTGGATAAGTGGGAGGCCGGTGCTGCAGCAGCCACAGGCCGAGGGTGCAACCAATGCCCTCCTTCACCCACCCTCTTCTTCCCACCCTCAAGGGCGAGGAGAGAGTGTCGCCCTCAGCACTTGCCAGGTAATAGCTTACTTGCTCCCTTGTGCATCTGCTCTACGAAGCAGACACCCCCACTGTACAGATGAGAAAACCAAGGCACAAAGAATGAAGTGACTTGCCTAAAGTCAGCCAGCTGGTAAGTGACAGAGCCGGGGTTTGAACCCAGGCAGTCCTGCTCCAGAGCCTAAGTCTACCCTTGGCTGCAGTCAGGACTGAGGGAGGCTGAGGCCACAGAAAGTGCTTGACAGACATCGTTCCCTCACCCTTGCCTCTGTACAGGGTACTGCCACCTGGAATGGCTTGTTAGGACACTGTTGTCCCTGACTCTGTGATTTACTCTTATTGTGCCCATTTTACAGATGAGGAAACCAAGGTCAAGAGCTGTTAAGTCATTAGCCAATTTCAAACGATTGGAAAGAGGTAGAACAGGGATTGGACTTGGGTCTGTCTGATGCCAGAGCTCATGCAGAGCCAGAAGACCAGTAAGTGTGCAGAGAGGGAGGGGGAGGGGGCAGGAAACCCCAGGGGGCAGCGGACCAGGCAGTGGGAGGGGAAACCAAATCCAAGGCTTATTTTACACTTTGGGGTTTTCTTCTGGATGGAAAAAGCAGTTCATTGTTGAGGGGACCACTGCATTCCGCCACCTGAAATATCAATAGATGAAATAATTGAGGGCCTCTGTCTGACCGTCTGACCGCTCGGTCCCTGAAAAGAATTTTCAGGTAGGTTTCAGCTGGGAGATCTGGGTTCTACTTAGAATGTAAAATGCGTGTGTGAAGTGTTTTTTCTGAAGTGGGAATAGGTAATTGATTTTTTAAAGAAGGCGAATTTTCTGGGCCCTGGAAAGCGCTCTCAGGTCCTTTTCGTATTTTCCTGTGCATAAAGACAATTATCCCAGGTCAGCTCTCCACACAGGAAATGGGACTCGCTAATTTTACACAACAAATGTTTCACTATGGCTTTTCCTTATTGCAAGAAGGATTATCGTATCAGCTTGTTTCACATCAGAGAGAAAAATCAGGCTCTGCATCGTTAACCAGTGGATCTAGGCAAGAGATCCCAGGGGGTTGGGAAATCCTTGCTCTGCCTCTACCCAGGGCTGCTAGGCGTTACTCTACCTCTCTGTGCCTCAGTTTCCTTCTCTGGACAATGGTTATCATCACCACTAACAATCGCTGCCGGCAGTGGATGGTAAGAATGGCCACACGGTGCCCCTCCCTCTGTCCGTGCTCTTTGGTGGTTCCCTTTCACCCTGACTCAGGGCATGGCCATGTGACTTGCTATGGCCAACGGGACAGTTGCAAATGCGACACAAGCAGAGGTTTCAAAGCACGTGCTGCTCTTTGAGGCTCTGAGACCACCCAGTGAAGAACCTGAGCTAGCCTGCTGGAGGAGACAGAACCCAGCCATCCCAGCTGAGGCCCCAGACCAACCAACCCGTCAACGGCCAGACAGGTGATGAAGGCCATCCTAGACCATCTAGCTCTGAGGAGCTGGTTCAGATCAGAACTCTCCAGTAGACCCACAGGACTGTGAGAAATAAATGCTTGTTTTAATCCACTAAATTTGGGGGGGGCTGTCTTGCTCCACAACAGCAGCTAACTGATATATCACCTCTTGGTCTTGTATCTGTTAGGTTCTTTGGTACTTGGGTAAAAAGGGAATTTATTGGGAGATTATTGGAGATCACAAATTGCAGTGAAACCTAGAAAACCAGGCTTGGAATCAGGCAGGAACCAGAATAGTAGCTACCAGACTGTCAGGGCGCTGCCTGTGGAAGGGGCCATTCCACCAAAGCCTTCGTCCTTGCATCATCTGCTCAGAAGTCAAAGGCCCTATACACGGTCACATGTCCCACCTCGGCTGTACCATGAAGCAGGGAAGAAGCAGGGCCTGAGGAAAAGACACCCACAGGGCAATGAGAAAGTGTGAAACCTTCGGAGACAGCCTATCTGAGCTCAAATCCCAGGCTGCTGCATCCAAGCAAATTAATCTTTGAGCTCGTTTTGGCCCTGTGTAAATGCGTTGGGAGGTGCCTCAGTGTTCTGGGTTTACTGCAAACATGAAATAAAGTGATATGTGCAAACCACTTAGAACCTGACATTCAGAAAGCACTCAATAAATGCTGGTTGGTATTATTATTATTATATTCTGCAGAGGGAGGAGAGAACTACAGAAATTATCTTACGTGATTTGTCAAATCACGAGGATTCCACACAATGTGGGAAAGGTAATTCCCCCAAAGGAAATCAGGGTTCTGCTAGGAAGGAGAGGATGGATACAGGGTGACCCAAAATGACAAATGTCCCAGCTTGGGGTGTTGTGAAGACTTGGCTTCATCATTTCTGGGACTGAACCGAGCATTGTACAGGGAGATGCACCTCGTCCCTGCCCCCCAGGGCACACCTTCTCGTTGTGGGAGGTTGGCACTGAACAAGTGATTCGATAAATAACATGATGATTCCTGAGGACACCAAATACCAAGACGAATGGGAAAGAAATGAACAGGGTGCTGCTTAGGTAATGTGATGGGGTAAAAGAAAATGTTCATGTACTGGTGTAAAGAGAGTACTTAGCATCTTAGCTGCTGCCTGGTGTATACAAAGCCCCTCTGTATTCTATCCATGTCATTTCCCATCCCCTGCCCCTGGGAAGCTCCTGGCTGGGGACTCAGGAACCCTGGCTCCTAGTCCTTGCTGTGCTCCTCAGGCAAGCCCCTTCCCCTCTGTGAGCCTCGCTTTTCACATTGATGTGATTAAGGTGCTGAATCAGTCAGCAATTTTTCAAAAATTTTAGCCTTTCTGTGTTCCTTGTGAGACCCAAATAAAATGGATAAAAGTGGAGGAGGAGTCCGATTTGTGAGTCAGCTTCTCTGTCACCTCCCCTCTGAGGCCCCGAGACACTTCTGCAGACACCTGAGGTGCCTAGCAGTCCCACCTGCAAACCACAAGGTACATAAATGATGTCTTGGAGCAGACAGGGGCAGCGGGAATCCTCGCTTTGCTCCCTACTTGCTGTGTGATCTTGGGTTGGTCACTTGACATCTCTGAACCATCTGCATCATCTCGCCAGTGGGGATGGAAATTAGGAGATAGATCTGTGTTCTAGAGCCCACGCTCCACCACTGACTTGCTCTGTGTCTTGGCGAGCTCCTTCCCTTCGCTGGGCCCCAAACATGATGGGATTCCTCACTCCCCAGCCCCCAACTTGGATTTGCCTGTCAAGGAGCATGGCAACTTAAGGAGTCCCCAGAGCACAGCCTGCCCCCTCCTCCCTTCCAGTCTCGATGGAGGAGGGAAATCTAGGAGGACACTGGCAGCCCCACAGCCCAGAAATAGCAGGCCAGCTGGTGGGCAGCTGACCCCGGGGGCACAGGGCCTGAGCTGAGGCCTGTTGCCTGGCAACAGGCACCATCACACACCTTGGGTGGCCACGGGTTCCAGTGGTGGCCCACGTCACTGGCCCAGACCACATCACCATCCCTGAAGCCTGGGTAAGCCTGGAGAGCAGGGCTAGAGCAGAGGAGGCTGGAGGGACTGGCCCCAGGAGGTCTGAGCTGGTCAGACAGGCCAGGGAGCCAGACAGAGGGGCCCCAGGCAGAAATAGGTCTTTCAAATGCAAAGTGGCCTCTGACACAGCTGCTCCCACTTAGAGAGCTTCCCGCTGCAGGACCTTTGCCTGTGGCCCTCCCAGAAGTACACAGGTGCTACTCTGTAGTTTTTATCATCCTTAATCCCGAGGAGAACCAGTAAGTGGGTATCGTCCTCCCCTCTGCACAGGCGAGGAAACTGAGACTCAGCCTGGCCCAGTGTGCGGCCCGGGATCAGGTGGCGGGTCGGCAGGCAGCCCCCCTCGACTGTGGCCTGAAGAGACAGAGAGTGGAAGGGTCGGAGGTCGTGGGTAGGTTTCAGAGTGAGTTTGGTGGGAGAGGAGGAAGATGAGGAGGTGGAGAGAGATGGTGCTTGTGGGCCTCCTACCTCCCAGGCCCCGGTGATATAAGGTCTCGGGTGCAACTGCAGCGGAGGGGAAGGTCCCCAGAGGTGAAGTGGTCAAGGCCCTGAACTCCCTGGGGTGGGAGGAGCCCACGTGGCACCTGGGCGGTGGCTCCGGCAGGCAGTCCCCTCTGTGGACGCCCTCAGGTCATGGACCTAGAAGCCCTGAGCCTCTGGGCGCCGACCTTTCTTCAGACCCCACCTCACCCCTTCCGTGGCCAGCCCAGCTTGGGTCTCTAGGGCCTGCTTCAGCGTGGGGGACTCGGACCAGGCAGTACAGGTGGCCCAGGCCTCAGGCCAGGCTTCCACATCTCCGCTCGCTGTCTGTGTGACCCTCCACAGATGAAGGCACCCTCTATTGCTGTGTGACAAACTACCCCACAACGTGAAACAGCAACACTTCTCGTGTGCCCGAAAGTGCAATTTGGCAGGGCCTGGCAGAGGCCACTCATCTCTGCTCCTGTTGGCTTTAGCCTGGTAGCTCGGGGGCTGGGGCTCGAGTCTCCCGAAGGCGTCGTCGTGCCGGGCTGGGTGGTAGCTGCTGGCTGTGGCCTGAGTGGCTCTCCGTGGGGCCTCGCTTCCAAGAGCAAGAGTCCGGGGAGAGTCTCTCTGTCTCCAAAGCCCATTTCTACCCCGCCACCCCGCTGCCCCGGGAAGGATTGAATGTGTGGGTAACAAAGCACAGGGGGGAGGAGAGGGAGCTGCCTGGAGCTGACAGGTCCCCGCACAGGATCCAAGCGAACGCTGTGTCCCTGAAGCCTGGGTAAGCCTGGAGGGCAGGGCCGGAGCAGAGGAGGCTGGAGGGACTGGTCCCAGGAGGTCTGAGCTGGTCAGACAGGCCAGGGAGCCAGACAGAGGGGGCCCAGGCAGAAAGAGGCCTTTAAAACGCAAAGTGCCCCCTAACACAGCTGCTCCCACTTAAAAGCTGAGCCGTCCAGGCCAAGAGCCCAGGAGTGCCCTTCATTCCTCCTCTCGCCCACTGTCAAGCCGCCTCCACAGTGCGGGGGTCCACATCAGTCCCCCAGCTCCACGGTCACACCGGGGTGCGGCCACCGTCAGCTCTTGCCTGGACCCTTGCAGGAGGCTCCTCACTGTCTCCCCTGCCCAGTTCCTAATCACTTTCCACTCAGCAGCCAGAGAATTTTTTAAACTGTAAACCAACATCACAACACTCCCTGTTTAAAAAGTCTGAGGACTTCTTAGAATAAGATTTAAGCTCTTCAAACCCAGACTCCTACAGGCGTCGCCATCAACCTTTTGCCCTCTTCACTCCCTCTGCCTGGAATGATCTCCCACATCTTTGCTTGGCTGATTCCTTCTGGTCCTTCTGGACTCAGCTTCAGTGTCACCTCCTTGGAGAGGTGCTCTCTGCCCACCTGACCTAAATGAGTCCTGACCCCCACCTGAGGTCATCTTTCCCACCCTGTGATGTCACTGGTTTGTTGGCTTGCTTTTTTCTTTGTCTTCCCTCTACCCAGGCCTGGCTTCATGAGGGCAGGGACCACATTTGTCATGCTCACTGCTGTGTCCTAAGCCTCTGACCAGGGCTTGGGGAAGAGTGGACGCTTAATAAACACTTGTGAATGAGCAACAGAGTTGAATGAATAAATGCACTCATGACACACGTATTCTCAGTTAAGGCACTCAGTCACATGCTCAGACCCTCTCTCACACTTGCAAACATATGCCCTCATCCACGCCTGGCTTACATGTTCAGAAGCTCCCAGACGCATCCTGCCCAGAAACTCGGAGAGGCTCGGGTACCTGCAGCCTGGGACGCTGCCGCCCCCTCCTGGCCCAATCTAGGAAGTGCAGCCAGGTTCAGGACGCCGACCTGAGGCTCACCCTAACTCCTTCCTTGCAGGTACCCGGGATTCCTGCCAGCCCCCTCCCAGGTGGGGTCTCTCTATCATTTCTGGGCTTTCCTTCCCTACCCGGGCCTTTGGCCCCAGGCCTGAACCTCAAAATGTTCTCACCAGGTGTGCAGAAGGAAGGCGGGAAGAAGTGGGAAACAGTGTGACTCAGGCAAGTCAGCTCACCGCTTCACCTCTCCAAGCCAAATTTCAGGATCATTGTCAGAGGCCTGGTATGGTAGGGTGCAATCAGCCTTTGTACTTCATACGTTCAGAATCAGATGTGAAAGGCTTTGAACGAAGCCCTGGGTTTTATCCTGTGTTCATAGGGAGCCACCATAAGTTTTTGAGCAAGGAAGGGGCAGGATCTAGAAAACAGACCAGACCATGTGCGTCCATTTGTTCATTCATCCATTCATCCATTCATCCAACAGTCTACGGGAATCCAGCAGCGACAAGACAGAGGTGATGTTGGCCTTCACGGAGCATGGTCTAGGGTGACGTGTAGGAGGGGATTTGGACTCAGAGGGGCATCACCCCAGTCCTAGGCATGGTGAGTCCTGGGGTGAGAAGAGACTCAGATTAGAGCCCCAGCTCCTGCCCAGGTATCCCTTTGGGCAGAGCAGAGATGAGGGTCTGCTCAGCCATTGATTAGTGCAGCCCCGGGCACAGGGCCAAGCTGGGTGCTGCTCAGCCCCTTTCCAGCCCGCCTGATTCAAGATCTACATCTGTTGATTTTTTTCCAGTCCAATCAAATAGATGCAAATAGTATGCAAATATATGCAAGAGGTCCTAATTCAAGGTATGTTAAATAAATGTATTATGGTCTGCCTGCTGCAATTATAGTTAAAGTCAGCATTCAGGATGTGACCGACATGAAATGATGAGCTGATTTTAGTATCAGGCAGCGTAATCACATGGGAGACAAGATGAGGCAGAGGCCCAGAGACCCAGACATGCCATGTGGGGAAAGGCACACACAGGCAGGTGTTTGCAGAAGATTCACTGTGCTCAGGAGGTAAGAAAAGAGGAAGGGACAAATTTCATTTCTTACCCGTGGTTAAAGCTTCCGTCCTTCCTTTGAAGGAACATGGAAGAGTAGTTAGACATCCTGGGCACTCATCCCTAACTGGGCCACCTGGTAGCTCTGTAACTTCCAACTAGTCCCTTCCCCAATCTGTTTTCTCATCTGTATAATGGGTACAATGACAAGGAAGCATGAAGGAGACTATGGCAGGTGTCTCAGGTTAGGTCCCCAGAGGTTCCTGAGACAAGGATTCCAGTGAGAGTAAAGATTCCATATAATAGATGACATGACATGATATACTATAATTACTGTGAAGCATTCCCAGGAAAGCTGGTAGAGGATGGGAAATCAAGAGAGAGGATGAACAGAAGTCAAGTAAGGATGTGTCATCTCAAAGTCCCACTTTGGATTGATCTGGCAACAGTGTTCTGGAGATACTGTAGATGGCATCTCAGAGTTGTCGCATTTGGGGGGCAGAGGAGCTGGGGTATTTATACCCCTGTACTCATCAGTGATTAGAGGAGGTAACTTCCTCTCAGGCGTACATACGTCTCCAGGCATTTCCTTCTCCATAAATGCAGGCCAAGAGCAGTCCTCTGAAAGACATGAGGGCTGGCTACTGGGAGTGAAATCACACTGGGAGCTGGCACCCAAGGGATCGTCTGCTATAGGAGGGAAGTGCTCTGGAAACTGTGAAGTGCTGTACCAGGTCCTCATCCCAGCTCTCGTCTGAGCCACTGATCACCCTCAGGCAAGTCATCTCAACTATTCTGGGCAAGTGAGAGCAGCAATCCATGTGAATTGTCGTGAAGGTAGGAGGACTTGAGAAATGCTAACGGTGGTGGTGAGACTGTGTGGAAGCAGCCACCTCATACGCTGTTGGTGGAAGTGTAAATTGGCATAACTGCTGCGGAGGGCTATGTCGCAGGATCCATCAAAATTACAAATACACAAATCCTTCAACCCAGCAAGTTTATTTCTAGGATGTTTTCCAGTGTATATCCTCACACACACATGAAACAACATATCCACAAGTTCATCTATTGCAGCTCTATTTGTAATAGCAAAGAAATTTAAATAACCTTATTATGCATACCCATATAATGGAATATCCTGCCAAAAAACAAACAAAAAAGAGAATGAATAAGTCTTCTCTATACTTTTACTGGATGATCCCCAAGCCCTATAGTTAGCTATATAAAAAAAACAAGATAAATAAAAATCAGGATAAAGAACTCTCTGTATATTTATTTAACAAGCTCTTGTATAGCGAAGTATTGTTGTATGTGTTTTTAAAATATGAATTCACCTAGTTTTCCTAAGAATTCTGTGAGATGGGAGTTATTATAATACCCATTTTGTAGATGAGGAAACTGAGAAACTGAGAGGTTAAGTAACTTGACCAAGGTCATGAAACGAGTAAATGGCGCAGCCAGGATTTGAAGGGTGGAGGAGCCAAAGAATCTGTGCTTTTTATCACTATGTTATATTTCTTCTCTGTAGCTGGAGATTACTCCTAACCAATCATAAGAACTCTGTTTTCCTAAGCAGTGATTGGCTTGAGAAGGGCACATGCCGCACTTCTGGCCAATGAGATGTGACAGGATGTCTGGCGGGGGTGGTGGGGGGATGTGGAGGGGTGGGGGGTTGGGGGGAACACTTCTAAGAAAGGTTTTCTTATTCATTAAAAGAGATGTCCAGGGAGTTCCCTGGTGGCCTAGTGGTTAGGATTCTGGGCTTTCACTGCCGTGGCCTGGGTTCAGTCCCTGGTGGGGGAACTGAGATTCCAAAAGCCACACAGGGCAGCCAAAAAAAAGACTGTCCAGAGAACAGTCTCCGCTCTTCCTGATGTTTGTGTTGTGAGGTTGTCAATGGAAGCAGCCACCTAGCGACCGGGAGGGGCCAAGCCTGAAGACAGGCCCATGCACTGATGGAGGGCTGGATCCTTACGAAGCCATCAAGCCACTGAAATAGCCAGCCCTGGGCCTCCTGCTTTGTGATATAGCAGGCATCTTGACTGCTTCATGTTCTCAAACTTGAGCAGCACTAACTTCGCAGTTAAATCACAGATGGCTGCACCGCACCCCTGGTGTTTCTGATTCAGTAGACAAAGCCAAAAATTTACATTTCTATACAAGTTCCCAGTGACGCAGACGCTGGCTGGTCTGAGCACCACACTTTGAGAACCACTGTTTAAAGCATTTTGAGTTAAGGTTTCTGTTCCATGAAGCCAAAAGCATCTTGAGGCATCCTGTGACATGCAGCTGTGTGTCTCCCAAATCCTCTGGGTCAGGGCAAGGCTCACGGGTCAGGGAGGCAACACGGGTGATGGAAGGAGCACCAGACAGAAGTCAGGAGCCCGGGGTGCTCCATCCCTCCCTTGTGAAGACCCTTCTCCGCAGGGCCTTTTCCCCCATCTATATAATGGGAAGGAGGTTGGATGAGATTATGGCTAACCTTCGGTCTGGCTTTGACACTCTGTGTTCCAGGATTCACTGGAACGAGCAGTCTGATCCTGGGGACTCAGGTGGTATCAAGCCAGGCCCCTCCGTTGTGCTAATCAGCTCCTCTCTCCCTCTCTCCAGGGCGTCTGCGGCTCCCACAGCATCAGGTGCTGGGAGGCAGAGGCAGCGCCACGGTCATTTTTAACATATTACAGTTCCGGGCAGAAAGCTCATTTGGAGCCTGTGTTTGAGCTGGGAGGAGAAGCCGGAGCCAAGTCTCTCCCCACACGGGTTCCATCTCCCCCGCTTGAGCTGGGGTGCGTCACCAGCCAGCATCTGAGGGGCGCGATGCCCGGGCCTGTGGGAGCCATTCCCGAGGGACTCTCACTTTGAAGGTGTTGGGTAAACACAGACTTTGGCGCAATTTCTCCCTCCATAGGCAATCAATCACTGAGAACTGGCTTCTACCTCCTAAACGTCATTCAAATCTGCCAGGTTCTCCCTGTCTCTCTAGCCTGGGTCCTTGGAAGCAGCTCTAACTCGGCTTTCTGCCTCTGGTCTTGCCCCAAGCCCTCCTGTCCCACAATGAACACCTCTGGATAAAGTCTACAGCCCTGAGCATGGAACACCCACACGGCCCTTCACATCTGGCTCCCACCACCTTCTCTGGCATCCCTGTGCCCTCTACACTCCAACTGGACCAAAGTACTACAGTTTCCAGAATGTTCCAGGCTCTCTCTCACCTCTGAGCCTAGAACATGTGCTTTGCATCCCCCCAGCCCACCGTGCAGCCTCTCAGGACTCAGGGTGGATCCCACACCAGCAAGTACCAGATGTGTGATTTGGTACCTGGGCCTGGTGCAAAATAAAAGCATGGGGGCCCTGTTCAAAATGTATTAAGAATTTCAAGATGCAACAGCAAAGCATTAAACCAAGTTTGCGGCCCTGCTAAGCTAGGGCCCCGTGTGACTGTACATGGTGCAGACCCCTGAAGCCCACCCTGCTCCAGGCTGTCACCCCAGTGTCTGCACCCAGGGTCTCCTCTGTGCCCTGCAGCCCTCTGTGTGTCCTGGTCTTGGTAATGACCACCAGCAGTGATTGTCTATTTTTCTCCTCCCACTAGACTGTGAGTACCAGGGGGCAGGACTTGCATCTATCTTGTTCCCCAAATGTCCCAGCTGCCTGGTGCAGAGCTTGGCAGTAGGCACTCCTTAAAGATCTGTTGAATTGTCAGTCAATGCATAAACAATCTGTTCAAATATTTTTGCAGAGCCTCTGATGTGCCAGGCACGCTTCTAGGTGCGGGGGCTGAATCCCTGAGTCAAACAGAGACCCTTGCTCTTGTGGAGTTTATGTTCTAGCAATTGAGATACACCTTAACTGTCTTAGGTTGGTCCAGGCAGGAGCAGACCCCAAGGCTAGGGTCTGAGTGGTAACAGGGTGTTTGAGAGGAACAGGAAGCACCCGGAGGGGACGGGGAAGTGAAACAGGAAAGGGAGAGAAGCCACACAAGGAAGTGAAACAGCAGGTGACTGTGGGCACAGGGTTTCGCCTCCAAAGGGACCCTGGGAAGTAGTCTCCCACCCAAGGGGTGAGAAAGATGGGGAGACTGGTCCACCGCCTCCCATTCTCCAGCATCACCTGGATGCCCTGGCCTGGCCCAAGTGCAGGCTGAGCTGCACCTGCTGGAGGGGGTCTTCAGGCAGAGTCCTGGGTGTTGCAGCCACTGGCAGGGAGTGGGCTGCGAGAGCAGTGAGGGAGACGGGCAGGCTGGACATGCAATAAACAATGACCGCAACAGATAAGTAAATGTGTTATAGGTGAGACATAGGGGTGAGTGGAGCAGAGTAAGGGGGCGGGTGTGCATGTGGGGAGGGGCTGAAGAACCCACTGGATCTGGAACTGAACCCCCCACGCCGTCAGCCCACCCTCAGCCTCAGCAGCAGCTGGTGTCCCCACCCTCCCTCCCCCTCCCCAACGCCATAGTGTTTTTCTTTTAGCCCTTAATGTGGACCATATATTGCAATTTCATAGGCACCAGTGGCATGAGAGACGAGGACGTAAATTGCTAGAGACTTTTAACTCGGCCTCTGACAATCCCCACACTGGCCTGCTGGCCTGGAGGGCCCATCTCCCCTCCCGCTGGGCCTGACAGCCTGGAGCAGAGGTCAGCTGGCTCCCACCTTCTGGGAGGAGCTGCTAATGAAAGGAGGGGAAGGAGGCATTGGCCCACCTCCTGGCAGTCGTATGACTTCCAGGAGCTGCAAGGGAAGGGGACTGAGGCCAGTGCATGGGCAGGGCAGCCGTCAGCCTCCGCAGAGCACACCCCCTACTGGCAGCACTGCGAAATCACATTTGTTTGATTTTGCCTTCACTTGCCTCCCTCAGCAGAAACAGGACTTTGAAGTCCAGGGCCAGACAGGGTTTAATTTGCTTCTGGGAGGGGCTGGATCACCAATTCCCTTGTGAGCCAGCACCTTGCACCCTCCCACTGCCCCCCACAATAATTCATGGAAGGAGAACTATGAGCCCTGGCGTGGAGAGCACAAAACTCACATTCCCAATTGTCTTCAAAGTTTGTTCACATCTATGATCTCATTTGCCCCCGCACAACCTCATGGATTTGGCAGAAGTATGACTTCCTCTTTCAGAAAGAGGGCAGTGGACACTGAGGCAGGTTAAGACAAGGCAACGAAGCTGGTCTAGAACCTAATTCCTGAGCCTTGACCCAGTGCCTTGTCTGTCACAGCAGGCTGTGTCCACCTTCCATGAGCCTCTGGTGAGGATGAGATCTTGGGGAAGCATTTTTTAAACGTTTCTTTAGAATTGAAATATAACATAGATTAAAAAACAAACACAAATCAGTGCACAGCTCAGTGGATTTCACAAAATTTCACTGTAGATTCAATATCGAGTTCAAGAAACAGAACGTTTCCCCAGAAGCTCCAAACTTTGGTGTCACCACTAAGTCACAATCCCTGGGAAGAACTTTTACCTTCAGCTTGACTTTTAGTGGCCACTTTACCCTCAGGGCAAGAATTTCCATTCTTGGGGGGAAACCCCCACCGTTTCCAGAAAGACATAGTTTAATGATATAAGAACACTGGGCTGGGGTCTGGAGATTTGGGTTCTAGGACTTGGGCTGTGCCACTTCTCTTGCCTGGACCTCAGTTTCCCCATCTGAAAAACTTAGTGATTTCCTCAGGAACTGGAGCTGAAACCCCTCTCTGTGAGCCTGAAGTTGTCGGCATCCTTGATTTTAGGTTCTCTGTGGGACACAAGCTCTCTGCAGCAGCTGGCAGCTGATAGTCATACTGACCCCTAGTAACTGGCCTGTGGGGCCCAGGCTCAGCATATGTATGTCCCCTTTGGTGGTTGCTAATAAAAACCCATAATGGGAGTGGCTTGTGTTTAGGATGTAAGCTGAGAATGCCGTTTAATCGCCAATACCTGCTAACTTTTACCGCATGCTTGCTGTACCCTAGCAGCTCCACCAAGCGCTTTACACGCTTGCAGATCTCATCTCATCTCCCAACAGTCCAATGAGTAGATATTCTTCTTCCCTCTAATACATAAGCTAGGGGTCCTTTTGGCTGCAAGAAAAAGACTGCCCTTTTAGAAAAGGAAATCTCCCTATAACATATAGTCAAGACTGAGGAAGGCAGTTCTACATTGTTGAGCATCTCACAGGTGTTTTCTATGACCAGACTTTTTCTGTCTTTCTGTCCAATCATCCTTGTCTGTTCCAGTCAATTACAAATGGCCCCATGAAGAGATGGAGTCTATTTTCCCAGCTTCTGAATCTGGGCCAGCCTCCTTACTGTCTTTGATCAATAGAATGCAATGGAAGTAAGGATGTGAAAATTCTAAGCCTAGGCCCCAGGAGACCTTGACGTAAGCCATCCCTGCTGAGCCCAGCCCAAATTTCTGACCCACAGAATCCTGAGCAAATAAATGATTACTGTGTTAAGCCACTACATTTGGGGATTTTTTTTAATTGGCAAAAACTGATACAGCTGTGTTGGCTTTTTGTCCTTAGGTTTGTCATCACTATCATGGTTATAAAATAGCTGCTGTAGCTTTATAAAACCAAAGTCAAGACAGGAGGAAGGGGATGGATCAAAAAGGGACCATTTTCTCAAAATGTTCTTTTCTTTTTTCTGGGACAAAAGTCTTACTAAGAGCCTTCATGCTTCCCAGGAACCTCATTAGAACCTGGCCTTTGGTTCATTCCTCACCAGTCATTTGCTAAGGGACACAGCACCATGATAAATATTACCACCCATGTGGTGGCAGGTCCTGCCCTCAGGGAGCTCACAGTCTCAGTAAAGTGAACTTATAATACAAGGCAGATAGCAAATGCAGATGTAAAGCCCAGATGGGCAAGGTTGCAGGAGCTCAGAGGAGCAGAACTCCATGAGTAATCCAGGAAAGCTTCCTGGAAGAGGCAGCTCCAGGGTATGGACCTGAAAGATTATGTGTTGGTCAGTTTCAGAGAACAGAATTACTCTTGCTGATTTGTCCAGAGTAGTAAGTGGCTTACAGAATTGTTGGAAGGATTGAGAAACAACCTCTAGGCTCACCTTCCAGAAGTGATTCCCAAAGCCACGCTGCAGAACTAGGCCACCAAGCAAGTTACTGTCCCTACCACAATGAGGAAGCTGCCTGCAGAAGTGAGAAACAGGGCTTCCCTGGTGGTGGAGTGGTTAAGAATCCGCCTGCCAATGCAGGTGACACAGGTTCGAGCCCTGATCCAGAAAGATCCCATATGCCGTGGAGCAACTAAGCCCATGTGCCACAACTACTGAGCTTGTGCTCTAGAGACTGCGAGCCACAACTGCTGAGCCCGTGTGCCACAACTACTGAAGCCCGTGCATTTAGAGCCCATGCTCCCAACAAGAGAAGCCACCACAATGAGAAGCCTGTGCCCCACAACGAAGAGTAGCCCCCGCTTGCTGCAACCAGAGAAAAGCCCGCCTGCAGCAATGAAGGCCCAACGCAGCCAAAAATAAAATAAATAAACTTATTAAAAAAAAAAAAAAAGTGAGAAACAGCTGCTCTGCTTGCTGGCTCCAGAACCATATTGCCTTCACTGCGACCCACATGGGCAAAGTAAATGCCTGTGTCCTGCCCGCCTCCCCACCTCACTCAGTTCTACATTTAAGTCTTGCACAAGTGCATCTGATTGGTCAGATGAAATTACATCCAAATCTCCAGCTGCACAAGAGTCTGAGAAATGTGTTCCTAGCTTTCCATTCGCTGCAGTAGAGAAAGTCACACTGGAAGTAGGTTCAGCTGGATATTGTTAGAATTCACCAGCAAAACTACTTGAGGTAGAGTATTCTTTGTGGGAAGTTTTATGGTAACAAACTCAATGTCTTTAACAGCTATAGAGCTACTCATATCTTCTGCTCCATCTTGTGTCAGTTTTGCTATTTTTGTTCACTTTGGAATTTGCTCATTCCATCTAAATTGTTAAATTTGTTAGCTAGTCTAGATTATAATCAAACCAATCCACTGTGTCCACTACACATGAATAAACATTGCTCTCCTCAGAATTGGGAGATGCTGGGATGGCTTTCACATGTTTGTACTGGAACTAAGTCAGCTGCTTAGATGTTGACGAGGTACGGAGGGGTAAGGGGACACACCAGAAGCCTCTCTGTGGCCAGGCCAGCTCCTTGGGTGGGGATGAAAGGTCCCATGTCTGTCCATCCACAACTACAGAAGTAAAAATGTCTGATGTGTTGGGGACAGGGGAGGAGAGGGGCTTAGTGTTTCTTGAGTACAGAGGACAGCTTTGGGAATGCCTTGCCCAACTTTCTGTGGAAACTGTTCACCCAAACCATAGGGTAGGACACAGGCTGTCATGTTTAAGCAATGTGACCCCAGCCCACCCCAGCCCCCATAGCTGATTGGACCAAGGGTAGATTCTTGATCCTGGCTGAAGCAGTCTCTTTCCTGGAAATACAGATTTGGGACCCAGAGTTTAGTTTGGGCTGATCTCTTGAATGGAGGAGCTCTAAAAACATTATGGTTCTTGATGGCCATGGCAGAGAAGGACAAATATAGCAGAGATGCAGCAAGTAACATGGGGAGAATGTTTCTTGGAGGCCTGGGTCCCAAATCTGTGCCATGCCTTTGTCCTTGGAGCTCCAGGAGAAAGGTTTTTATCCCTGTAATTCTTTTCCCTTAAGCAAACTTGCAGGGGGAGCATGGTTGCTGTTATTTACAACCAACAATCCTAACTATTGTAACTGGGTTAGAGAAGACTGAGGGTTGGAACTCAAAGACATATTGGCCCCCAAACCACCCTCATCATCTTCCTTAATTCAGCTAATTAGAACAAAGTAGTATGAGGATCATGGCAGAGAGAGGAGGAATATTTGTTGAAGCATATAGTGTGTGTGTATATAATATATATACAAATTAATGTGCTTATTTATTCATGCTCATTGCATATAAGCAAAAAGAAGATGAAAACCCTTTGTAATCTCACCCTGAGTAGGTATATGCATAAAGAACACCACGACAAAGAGGGGCAAGGTAAACCTTTATGATTAGCTGAGCTTTGCCATAAATATCAGCAAAGAGAACCTAGTGAGTGATGTGGACTAAGGTAAGCCATTCCTTTCTCAAGGTGGTCAGAACAAAATAGTTTCAAACCAGTGTATTCTGGTCTAGTCTCACCCGATCCCCATCAACTGCTGAAATTCAGGAATTAATTGAGCCCTCTACCACCCATAACTAAAGTTGGGCATGTAGCAAAATAAAATTGTATTCATATTTGGCATCAGAATTTCTTTTGTGGGGAGTAGGAGTGGGGAAAATACCTTGGGAAAAAGCTAAGGGTAGAAAGTGAGGGCTTAAGTGTTGGCAGGGTCAGGGCACCAATAAGGAAAAGTCAAACTGCCCTGCCTGAGATGTGTGCTTTTTCCCAGGAAAGGGGTTGGAAAGGAGAGAGAAGAAAGTGGAGGAGGGAAGGGGATTTGCTACAGAGACAGTTGGGCCTGAGCTGTGGAGGGCAAAAGACCTGGAGGAAACCCCTGTCACTGGGAGACCAATTGGAGTTCAAAAACATGGTTGGGTACCGAAATGCACCCTTGCTTACAGAATGGTGTACAGTGCAACTCCTCCCCATCACTCCCACAGTTTATTAAAGTCTGCTGTTTTAACAGGTGCTTTGTGTGGATTGGTTTTCTTTTCTTTGGCAGGGGATGGTGGGGACGGTATAGAGGATGGAGCAGTATGGGGACATTTGAAGGCACCCATGTTGAAGCAGAGATAGCACTTGGGGAAGCAGGAGTTCGAAGCCGGAATTGACATTGAGGGCGTCAATCATACTCCTACCCAACCCTGGAAATTCACAGACACCTTAAGGAAATCTTTAACAAGGCTCAGAGCCAAGGGTTCTAGCAAATCTTATTAAGATCTCAAGAGGTAGGGAGGCCCAGCTAATACAGGTTTTAGATAAAACATTAAAAATTGCAACTACAAGCACCATCCCCCAAACACAATAGCAGTAGCACCTGAAGGCTGAGGTAGCCATACCCAGGAAGACTGTGTACCCAGAACCATGGCTTGGATCACAACTGGTCTTAGCCAATCTCAACAGTCCTGTTCCCCACTTTCCCAGCTAAGGGTGGCCTCATGCCACAGTCCTGATGAATGAGACCTATGCAAAATTCTGCTGACTGGGTGTAGGGTGGATTTGGGGGTTCTTAAAGATTTTGCTTTTTTCTTCTGCCTTGAACACAGACATGATGGTTGGTGTAGTGGCAGCCATTTTGTTACCATGAGGGAAAGGTCAAGAGAATCACAAAGACATGTGTCCTGACCCAGCTGAGCTGCTGAACCAAGACCAACAGCCACCTATCTCTGGTCTCATTATATTAGAAAAATAAACCTCTATTGGATTATAGCCTCCAGAGTCAAATTTTCTGTTTCTTGCACTAAACACATTTCTAAATGGGTACAGAGGTAGCTGAAGGAAACTGCTCCCCAAATGACTTGATTTGACTCGTGTTTGAGAATTAAAGACAAATTCAGAGGACAATTTAATCAGATGCCTGGAACCAACAGGCACAGCTCCAGCCCTGGTGAGAACAGAGAAGAACTGCCAAATCTCATTATCGAAGGCACAGAACAGCCCTCCAGTGAAGCATCAAAGTTAACAGTGTATCTCAAACTCATCCCCAAGCAAAGCCAAGGCAGCAAAATGAAGCCAGTGATGGACGCTGCCGTATCAGCTGTTTGCTTGTTATGGTTTTAGTTCCTTCATCATCAACAACTTCAGGATCCCGCTAGAGAAATGGATGATCAAACAGGAGAGCTGGGAAAGGTTATGCCACTTCTAGTTTGCAGGAATAAGAGCAGGCATTCGTGGACAAGAAAAATCAATCAAGAGTAGGCGGCTATCATCACTATTTTATTTATGAGAAAGCAGACAGGATGAGAGTTTCAAGGGCTTTGGATATAAACTAATTGATTTATTCATCAAGTATTTATTAAGGACCTACGGTATACCAGTTCCCATGCTGCTTGTCAGCAAGATACTCTTGAGTGTACCGGAGTCAATAAACCAAGGATACAAATAACTACAACATAAAACAAAGGGATCTTGGGAATCTTGGTAGAGGAGCAAAATGTGTTGGAGTCCTGGGAAGTGAGGTACCTTTGTATCCAGTGGATGGGAGGAAGAGATTCAGTTCAGCTGCACAATAGCTATTGGGGGTACATATGACATGAGCATATAAAAGGAAAAGGAAAAGGAACAGACTTATCCATGATGCAGGGGCTCTGTTCCTGATTGGTCCCCAGCAAATAGAACATGTTAAATGAGCATATTTCTTAGTCACCTACAGAGTTTGAGAGGCACTATGCTGGGCACTTTTGGTATCTGGGTAAAGAGGTTACTGCCATTTTTCAAAAGGGGACTGACACCCAGAAAAGAGAAGTATTGTCCATGGGTGCTATGTCAGGGTTTGAATCCAGATATACCTGAATCCAAATCCAGGCTCAATACACAACATTACACTGGCTCCTTTTACTCATCAGGACACCTGCAGAGAATCCAACTGACTCTGTCTTAAACAGAAAGGGGGATTTACAGGACCATGTAACCAAAGAGTTTACTGTGGGTTCAGGTAAGTGTTGCTCCAGCAGTTCAAATGAAGTCACCAAAGGCCTAATTTCTTTTGATTTCACAGTGCTGTGTTGTTTAGCTTTTTCCTCTGGCTCCACAATTACCCCATCACAAAAATAGGTCAAGGTTTTCCTCTATGCACCATGTTCCCATTGTTCTATACTTCATATCATCTACACTATTGACTAAAGGAAGAGAGAAGATATACCCTGGTAGCCCTTGTAGAAAGGAGAGAAAACCAACTTCACCTTTCCAGAAATTCTGGCAAACATTTTCTTGCATGTCATTGGCTCTGGTGGGTCATGTGCCTACTCCCAAAAATATCAGTGTGGGTTCCCTGAGGATGACTTTTATAAACAGAAAAGACTATTTTTGGTTACTTTAAAATTTTCATTTAATATTAAACATATTAAGGTTAGAAATTAAAAACCTAGTCCTTTAAACTGTTAAGTTCAACTTATAAATCTTTATTCTACCTCTAGATCTAGCAGACTTTAATCATCAATTTTAGGGGGCCTTTGCAATTAACTTAAACATATCAAACTGCACTATTAAATTTAATATAGTTGATTTTTTTTGAGTACTTTCATTAGCTAATAAATAAAACTTAAATATATAAGTAATACGTGCAATATGGTGACTTTTAAGGCTTCTTAGATGTTTCAAATCAGTTTACAAACTTAATAAAATCACTTACACTGGTGGCGCAGTGGTTAAGAATCCACCTGCCAATGCAGGGGACACAGGTTTGAGCCCTGGTCCCGGAAGGTCCCACATGCCGCGGAGCAACTAAGCTTGCGAGCCACAACTACTGAGCCCATGTGCCACAACTACTGAAGTCCGCACGCCTAGAGCCTGTTGTCCACAACAAGAGAAGTCACCGCAATGAGAAGCCCGTGCACCGCAACGAAGAGTAGCCCCCGCGTGCTGCAACTAGAGAAAGTCCAGACACAGTAACGAAGACCCACCACAGCCAAAAATAAATAAATAAATTAATTAATTAAAAAAATATCACTTATACTTTTTAATGTAAAAATCATAAATCTAAATCAATTACTCAATTACATTTTTAATTGGAACCATAAATTGATCTCTGGTACACTCCAATATGCCAAATAATTTTAAACATTACTAGTGCTTTAAAAATACAAAATATACATAAATATTCCTAAACCAAACACACAAAAAATGTTCAAATTGTGAGTATGGTTCACTTCATTGTTTCTATTAACAATGCTAAAACTTCTTGGAGTTAAAAGACTCTTCCCCTCTTAGGAAACATGGCCTTCTAAGCAAGGCAGATCCTTGTCTCAGAGCAAAGGGTATAGATGGACTTGCAAAGATTGAGCTGAGGTCTAAACACACATCAGGTCACCTATCAGGCCTGAGCTGCTGATGGGATGTGCTGAAACCTACTTAGAGTTGCCATAATACAGATTCCATAATTTCTAGAGAGGTTGTGGTAGAGTAGTAATGATGGGGGAGAGGAGGAAGGTTTCAGTCATGTAGGATATTTTGGGCCATCATAAGGACTTTGACTCTCTAAGGGGAAACCCTTAAATAGTTCTGAGCAGAGAAGTGGTAGTCTCCTTATTTTAATGGTGAACCTGAGACCCAGTTGTTGTCAATGAGTTGTGAGAGGAAGTCTGCCCGAGGGCTTCTGGGAAAGGTTTCCTTGACCGTAAAAGAAAGCATGAGAAACAACCCACACACACACATACACACACATTTTTATTTTCTTCTAGACATTGTCCCGTGAAAATGTGATGCCTGGAACCATGGCAATTATCTTGTGATGATTAAGAAGCTACCTGGGGCTTCCCTGGTGGCGCAGTGGTTAAGAATCCGCCTGCCAATGCAGGGGACACAGGTTCGAGCCCTGGTCTGGGAAGATCCCACATGCCGTGGAGCAGCTGGGCCCATGAGCCACAACTACTGAGCCTGCGAGTCTGGAGCCTGTGCTCCACAACAACAGAGGCCGCGATAGTGAGAGGCCCGCACACTGTGATGAAGAGTGGCCCCCGCTTGCCGCAACTAAAGAAAGCCCTTGCACAGAAACGAAGACCCAACACAGCCAAAAATAAATTAATTAATTAATTTAAAAAAAAAAGAAGCTACCTGAAAACAATCTGACTCTAAACATGGCAAAGGTGAAACTTCTTTTTTTAACAGCTCTATTGAGATATAATTCACATACCACACAATTGGCTCTTTTAAATTCAGTGGTTTCAAATACATTCACAGAGTCGTGCAATCATCCCCTCAAATAATTTGGGACTTTTTACCACCACAAATATAAACCCTTTACCCATTAGCACTCTTAATTTCTTCATACCAATTTTCATTTCCTCTCAACCTCCTCAATTCTTTTTTTTTTTATTAAACAACTTTATTGAGATAATATATCACACAATTCTCCCATTTAAAGTACACAATTCAGGGCTTCGCTGGTGGCGCAGGGGTTGAGAATCTGCCTGCTAATGCAGGGGACACGGGTTCGAGCCCTGGTCTGGGAAGATCCCACATGCCACGGAGCAGCTAGGCCCGTGAGCCACAACTACTGAGCCTGCGCGTCTGGAGCCTGTGCTCCGCAACAAGAGAGGCCACGGTAGTGAGAGGCCCGCACACCGCGATGAAGAGTGGCCCCCGCTTGCCACAACTAGAGAAAGCCCTCGCACAGAAACGAAGACCCAACACAGCCAAAAATAAAAATAAAATAAATAAATTAAAAAAAAAAGGCTAGATTGCTGAATTGCTTTCTATAAAAATTAGTCTTTAAAAAAATAAATAAATAAATAAAGTACACAATTCAATGGTTTTTAGTATATTCACAGACTTGTGCAACCAACACCAGAACCAATTTTAGGACATTTTCATCAACACAAGAGATAATCCCACCCCCCCCATAAGCAGTCATTCCTCATTCCTATCACCCCAGTCCCTGGTCACCACTGCTCCGCTTTCTGTCTCCCTGGATTTACCTCTTTGGGTCATTTCATGGAAATGGAATCATTCAATATGTGGCCTGTCGTGTCTGGCTTCTTTCAGTGACAGCATGCTTTCAAGGTTCAGCCATGCTATAGTGCGTATCAGTATTTCATTCCTTTTTTTTTTTTTTTAGTATTAGCTGTTTTTGTTTCTTTGTTTGTTTGTACTGCAGGTTCTTATCAGTCATCAATTTTATACACATCAGTGTATACATGTCAATCCCAATCGCCCAATTCAGCACACCATCATGCCCACCCCACCGTGGTTTTCCCCCCTTGGTGTCCATACGTTTGTTCTCTACATCTGTGTCTCAACTTCTGCCCTGCAAACCGGTTCATCTGTACTATTTTTCTAGGTTCCACATACATGCGTTAATATACGATATTTGTTTTTCACTTTCTGACTTATTTCACTCTGTATGACAGTCTTTAGATCCATCCACGTCTCAACAAATGACTCAATTTCGTTCCTTTTTATGGCTGAGTAATATTCCATTGTATATATGTACCAACTGTTCTTTATCCATTCGTCTGTCGATGGGCATTTTGGTTGCTTCCATGACCTGGCTATGGTAAATAGTGCTGCAATGAACATTGGGGTGCATGTGTCTTTTTGAATTATGGTTTTCTCTGGGTATATGCCCAGTAGTGGGATTGCTGGGTCACATGGTAACTCTATTTTTAGTTTTTTAAGGAACCTCCATATTGTTCTCCATAGTGGCTGTATCAATTTACATTCCCACCAACAGTGCAAGAGGGTTCCCTTTGCTGCACACCCTCTCCAGCATTTGTTGTTTGTAGATTTTCTGATAATGCCCATTCTAACTGGTGTGAGGTGATACCTCATTGTAGTTTGGATTTGCATTTCTCTAATAATTAGTGATGTTGAGCTTCTTTTCATGTGCTTCTTGGCCATCTGTATGTCTTCTTTGGAGAAATGTCTATTTAGGTCTTCTGCCCATTTTTGGATTGGGTTGTTTGTTTCTTTAATATTGAGCTGAATGAGTTGTTTATATATTTTGGAGATTAACCCTTTGTCCGTTGATTCGTTTGCAAATATTTTCTCCCTTTGTGAGGGTTGTCTTTTCATCTTGTTTATGGTTTCCTTTGCTGTGCATAAGCTTTGAAGTTTCATTAGGTCCCATTTGTTTATTTTTGTTTTTATTTCCATTACTCTAGGAGGTGGATCAAAAAAGATCTTGCTGTGATTTATGTCAAAGAGTGTTCTTCCTATGTTTTCCTCTAAGAGTTTTATAGTGTCTGGTCTTACATTTAGGTCTCGAATACATTTTGAGTTTATTTTTGTGTATGGTGTTAGGGAGTATTCTAATTTCATTCTTTTACATGTAGCTGTCCAGTTTTCCCAGCACCACTTATTGAAGAGACTGTCTTTTCTCCATTGTATATCTTTGCCTCCTTTGTCATAGATTAGTTGACCATAGGTGCATGGGTTTATCTCTGGGATTTCTATCCTGTTCCATTGATCTATATTTCTGTTTTTGTGCCAGTAACATACTGTCTTGATTACTGTAGCTTTGTAGTATAGTCTGAAGTCAGGGAGCCTGATTCCTCCAGCTCCGTTTTTTTCCCTCAAGACTGCTTTGGTTATTTGGGGTCTTTTGTGTCTCCAGACAAATTTTAAGATGATTTGTTCTAGTTCCGTAAAAAATGCCATTGGTAATTTGATAGGGATTGCATTGAATCTGTAGATTGCTTTGGGTAGTATAGTCATTTACGCAATATTGATTCTTCCAATCCAAGAACATGGTATATCTCTCCATCTGTTGGTATCATCTTTAATTTCTTTCATCAGTGTCTTATAGTTTTCTGCATACAGGTCTTTTGTCTCCCTAGGTAGGTTTACTCCTAGGTATTATATTCTTTTTGTTGCAATGGTAAATGGGAGTGTTTCCGTAATTTCTCTTTCAGATTTTTCATCATTAGTGTATAGGAATGCAAGAGATTTCTGTGCATTAATTCTGCATCCTGCAACTTTACCAAATTCATTGATTAGCTCTAGTAGTTTTCTGGTGGCATTTTTAAGATTCTCTATATATAGTATCATGTCATCTGCAAACAGTGACAGTTTTACTTCTTCTTTTCCAATTTGTATTCCTTTTATTTCTTTTTCTTCTCTGATTGCCGTGGCTAGGACTTCCAAAACTATGTTGAAAGATAGTGGTGAGAGTGGACATCATTGTCTCGTTCCTGATCTTAGAGGAAATGCTTTCAGTTTTTCACCATTGAGAATGATGTTTGCTGTGGGTTTGTCATATATGACCTTTATTATGTTGAGGTAGGTTCCCTCTCTGCCCACTTTCTGGAGAGTTTTTATCATAAATGGGTGTTGAATTTTGTCAAAAGCTTTTTCTGTATCTATTGAGATGATCATATGGTTTTTCTCCTTCAATTTGTTAATATGGTGTATCACATTGATTGATTTGCGTATATTGAAGAATCCTTGCATCCCTGGGATAAATCCCACTTGATCGTGGTGTATGATCCTTGTAATGTGTTGTTGGATTCTGTTTGCTAGTAGTTTGTTGAGGATTTTTGCATCTATATTCATCAGTGATATTGGTCTGTAATTTTCTTTTTTTTGTGGTATCTTTGTCTGGTTTTGGTATCAGGGTGACGGTGGCCTCATAGAATGAGTTTGGGAGTGTTCCTTCCTCTGCAGTTTTTTGGAAGAGTTTGAGAAGGATGGGTGTTAGCTCTTCTCTAAATGTTTGATAGAATTCACCTGTGAAGCCATCTGGTCCTGTACTTTTGTTTGTTGGAAGATTTTTAATCACAGTTTCAATTTCATTACTTGTGATTGGTCTGTTCATATTTTCTATTTGTTCCTGGTTCAGTCTTGGAAGGTTATACCTTTCTAAGAATTTGTCCATTTCCTCCAGGTTGTCCATTTTATTGGCATAGAATTGCTGGTAGTAATCTCTTAGGATCCTTTGTATATCTGCGGTGTCTGTTGTAACTTCTACTCTTTCATTTCTAATTTTATTTATTTGAGTCCTCTCCCTCTTTTTCTTGATGAGTCTTGCTAATGGCTTATCAATTTTGTTTATCTTCTCAAAGAAACAGCTTTTAGTTTTATTGATCTTTGTTATTGTTTTCTTTGTTTCTATTTCATTTATTTCTGCTCTGATCTTTATGATTGCTTTCCTTCTGCTAACTTTGGGTTTTGTTTGTTCTTCTTTCTCTAGTTCCTTTAGGTGTAAGGTTAGATTGTTTATTTGAGATTTTTCTTGTTTCTTTAGGTAGGCTTGTATAGCTAGAAACTTCCCTCTTAGAACTGCTTTTGCTGCATCCCATAGGTTTTGGATCATCGTGTTTTCATTGTCATTTGTCTCTAGGTATGTTTTGATTTCCTCTTTGACTTCTTCAGTGATCTCTTGGTTATTTAGTAACATATTGTTTCGCCTCCATGTGTTCGTGTTTTTACGTTTTTTTCTCTGTAATTCATTTCTAATCTCATAGCATTGTGGTCAGAAAAGATGCTTGATATGATTTCAATTTTCTTAAATTTACTGAGGCTTGATTTGTTACCCAAGATGTGATCTATCCTGGAGAATGTTCCGTGCGCACTTGAGAGGAAAGTGTAATCTGCTGTTTTTGGATGGAATGTTCTATAAATATCAATTAAATCTATCTGGTCTATTGTGTCATTTAAAGCTTCTGTTTCCTTATTTATTTTCATTTTGGATGATCTGTCTATTGGTGTAAGTGAGGTGTTCAAGTCCCCCACTATTATTGTGTTACTGTCGATTTCCTCTTTTATAGCTGTTAGCAGTTGCCTTACGTATTGAGGTGCTCCTATGTTGAGTGCATATATATTTATGATTTTTATATCTTCTTCTTGGATTGATCCTTTGATCATTATGTAGTGTCCTTCCTTGTCTCTTGTAACATTCTTTATTTTAAAGTCTATTTTATCTGATATGAGTATTGCTACTCCAGCTTTCTTTTGATTTCCATTTGTATGGAATATCTTTTTCCATCCCCTCACTTTCAGTCTGTATGTGTCCCTAGGTCTGAAGTGGGTCTCTTGTAGACAACATATATATGGGTCTTCTCTTTGTATTCATTCAGCAAGCCTGTGTCTTTTGGTTGGAGCATTTAATGCATGCACATTTAAGGTAATTATCGATAGGTATGTTCCTATTGCCATTTTCTTAATTTCCTGAGGTTTGTTTTTGTAGGTCCTTTTCTTCTCTTGTGTTTCCCACTTAGAGAAGTTCCTTTAGCATTTGTTGTAGAGCTGGTTTGGTGGTGCTGAAATCTCTTAGCTTTTGCTTGTCTGTAAAGCTTTTGATTTCTCCATCGAATCTAAATGAGATCCATGCCGGGTAGAGTAATCTTGGTTGTAGGTTCTTCCCTTTCATCACTTTAAGTATATCATGCCACACGCTTCTGGCTTGTAGAGCTTCTGTTGAGAAATCAGCTGTTAACCTTATGGGAGTTCCCTTGTAGGTTATTTGTTGTTTTTCCCTTGCTGCTTTCAATAATTTTTCTTTGTCTTTAATTTTTGCCAATTTGATTACCATGTGTCTCAACGTGTTTCTCCTTGGGTTTATCCTGTATGGGACTCTCTGTGCTTCCTGGACTTGGGTGGCTATTTCCTTTCCCATGTTAGGGAAGGTTTCGACTATAATCTCTTCAAATATTTTCTCTGGTCCTTTCTCTCTCTCTTCTCCTTCTGGGTCCCCTATAATGCTAATGTTGTTGCGTTTAATGCTGTCCCAGAGGTCTCTTAGGCTGTCTTCATTTCTTTTCATTCTTTTTTCTTTATTCTGTTCCGCAGCAGTGAATTCCACCATTCTGTCTTCCAGGTCATTTATCCGTTCTTCTGCCTCAGTTATTCTGCTATTGATTCCTTCTAGTATAGTTTTCATTTCAGTTATTGTATTGTTCATCTCTGTTTGTTTGTTCTTCAATTCTTCTAGGTCTTTGTTAAACATTTCTTGCATCTTCTCGATCTTTGCCTCCATTCTTCTTCTGAGGTCCTGGATCACCTTCATTATCATTATTCTGAATTATTTTTCTGGAATGTTGCCTATCTCCACTTCATTTAGTTGTTTTTCTGGGATTTTATTTTGTTCTGTCATCTGGTACATAGCCCTCTGCCTTTTCATCTTGTCTATCTTTCTGTGAATGTGGTTTTTGTTCCACAGGATGCAGGATTGTAGTTTTTCTTGCTTCTGCTATTTCCCCTCTGGTGGTTGAGGCTATCTAAGAGGCTTGATGGGAGGCTCAACCTCCTCAATTCTAACCAACCATTACATTACTTTCTGTCTCTATAGATTTGCCTTTTCTGCACATTTTGTATAAATGGAATCATATAGTATGTGGTCTTTTGTGACTGGGTTCTTTTACTTAGCATGTTTTCAAGGCTCATACATGTTGGAACCTGCGTCAATATTTCACTCCTTTTTATTGCTGAATTATATTCCATCATATAGCTATACCACATTTAAAAAAATTCATTCATTAGTTGATGGACGTTTGTGTTGTTTCCACATTTTGCCCACTATGAATAATGCTGCTATCAAAATTTGTGCACAATTTTTTGTGTGGACATATGTTTTAGTTTCTCTTGGGTATGTACCTGTAAGTGGAATTGCTGGGTCATATGGCAATTTTGTGTAAACACAAAATCTTTTGAGGACTTGCCTGACTATTTTGCAAAGTGACTGCACATTTTACATCCCCACTGCCAATGTACGAGAGTAACAATTTCACCACATCCTTGCTAGTTCTTGTTATTGTCTGTCTTTTTTACTACAGCTATCCTAATGGTGGGAAGTGATATCTCATGGTTTTGATTTGTAGTTTCCTAATGGTGGATGGTGTTGCATCTTTTCATTTGATAGTGGTCATTTATTTATCTTCTTCAGAGAAATATCTATTCATTCATGTTCTTAGCCCATTTTTAAATTGGGTTATTTGTCTTTTATTTTTGAGTGGAAGAGTTCTTTATATATTCCAGATACTAGTCCTTTTTTATGTATGGGATTTGCAAATACTTTCTCTCATTCCTTGTATTGTCTTTTCCACTTTCTTGATGATGTCCTTTGTAAGCACAAAAGTTGTTACTTTTAATGAAGTGCAGTTTATCTTTTTTTTTTTTTTTTCATCTACCAAACGTGTCTGGTATTATGTATAAGAAGGCCTTGCCTAACTTTAGGTCATGAAAATTTACTCCTTTTTTTTTCTGAGTTTTATACACTTAACTCTTACATTTACACCTATTATCAATTCTGAGTTAATTTTGGTGGACGATGTGAGGTAGAGATCCAACTTCATTCCTTTGCGTGAGGCAAAGTAATCCAGTTGTCTCAGCACCATTTGTTGAAAAGACTCTTCTTCCCCCACTGAGTTTTCTTGGGACCAATGTTGAAAATCAATAGATGGTCTACATAGGAGTTTATTCCTGACCTCTCAACTTTATTCCATTGATCTGTCTGTCTATCCTATGCCAGTACTACACTGTCTTGATCACTGTAACTTTGGGGTAAATTTAGAATTCAGGAAGTGCAAGTCCTCAACCTTGTTCTTCTTTTTCAAGATTGTTTTGGCGATTTGGGGACCCATGAGATTCCATATGTATTTTAGGATCACCTTGTCAATTTCTGGAAGACAGATAACTTGGATTTGTTAGGGATTGTGTTGACTCTATAGATCAATTGAGGGTTGTTGCCTTCTTAACATTGTCTTCTAATTCATCACCATTGAATGTTGTTCCATTTATTTAGGAATTTAGAACAAAACTCTTGTATTTATTTTGTAAAATTTACTTCTAAGTATTTTTCCCTTTTGATACTATTGTAAATGGAATTGTTTTATTAATTTTATTTCATATTTTTCATTGCTAGTGTAGAGAAATACAACTGATTTGCATACCTTGTATCTTGCAGACTTGCCAAACTCATTCATTGTAATAGATTTTAATGGTTTTCTTAGAATTTCCTTTATACAAAATTATGTCATGTACAAATATAGGTTTACTTGCTATAGAATTCTTTCCCTCCCCTCACAGCACTTTAAATATGCCACCCCACTGATCTCTGAACTTCATAGTTTCTGATGAGAAATCAGCTGTTAATATTATTGAAGATCGTGTATAAGTGATGAATTGCTGCTTTCTTGCTGCTTTCAACATTCTCTCCTTGTCTTCACCTTTCAACAGTTTGAATATAGTGTGTCTAACGTAGATCTTTTTGAGTTTATCCTGTTTGGACTTCACTGAGCTTCTTGCACATTTAATGTTTTTTAACAAATTTGGAAAGTTTTTGGCCACTGTTTCTTCAGATATTCTCTTTGCTTTTGTGTCCCTTTTTCTCTCTCCTATCTGTCTGGACTCCCATTATGTATACATTGGTAGACTTGGTGGTATCTCACATGTCTCTAAGCAACTCTTCATTTTTATTTCTTCTTTTTTTTCCTGTTCGTTCTTCATTGTATAGTCTATATCAATCTATCTTCAAATTCACTAATTATTTTTTTCTGCCAGCACAAGTCTACTGCTGAGTCCTGCTGGTGAGGTCTTTGAATTCAGTTATTAGATTTTCATCTCCGGAATTTCCATCTGATTCTTTTTTTGGTAATTCCTATCTCTTTACTGATATGCTCTATTCAATGAGACATTATCATTATAGCTTCTATTATTTCTCTTTTTTAAAGTAAAACCAAAACATGTTTATTTAGGGCTGTTATTAAATTACTAATTTAAAAAGAAGTTTTTAATAATTTATTTTTAATACCAAATATAGCTATGATCTTGTTTTATTGTTTATAAGGAGACCCTGCTCTTATGACTGTTGCATACAAAAAAAGGCAACAGTGAAAGAAAGTAGTCTTGTTTTCTTTCTTTTAAATTTTATTTTATTTTATTTTTTATACAGCAGGTTCTTATTAGTTATCTATTTTATACATATTAGTGTATATATGTCAATCCCAATCTCCCAGTTCATCACACCACCACCCCACCACCACTTTCCCCCCTTGGTGTCCATACGTTTGTTCTCTACATCTGTGTCTCTATTTCTGCCTTGCAAACCAGTTCATCTGTACCATTTTTCTAGGTTCCACATATATGCATTAATATACGATCATTGTTTTTATCTTTCTGACTTACTTCACTCTGTATGACAGTCTCTAGATCCATCCACGTCTCTACAAATGACCCAATTTTGTTCCTTTTTATGACTGAGCAATAGTCCATTGTATGTATGTACCACAACTTCTTTATCCATTCATCTGTCAATGGGAATTTAGGTTGCTTCCATGACCTGGCTATGGTAAATAGTGCTGCAATGAACATTAGGGTGCACATGTCTTTTGGAATTATGGTTTTCTCTGGGTATATGCCCAGTAGTGGGATTGCTGGGTCATATGGTAGTTCTATTTTTAGTTTTTTAAGGAACCTCCATACTGTTCTCCACAGTGGCTGTATCAATTTACATTCCCACCAACAGTGCAAGAGGGTTCCCTTTTCTCCACACCCTCTCCAGCATCTGTTGTTTGTAGATTTTCTGATGATGCCCATTCTAACTGGTGTGAAGTGATACCTCATTGTAGTTTGGATTTGCATTTCTCTAATAATTAGTGATGTTGAGCTTCTTTTCATGTGCTTCTTGGCCATCTGTATGTCTTCTTTGGAGAAATATCTATTTAGGTCTTCTGCCCATTTTTGGATTAGGTTGTTTGCTTTTATAATATTGAGCTGCATGAACTGTTCATGTATTTTGGGGAATAATACTTTGTCCGTTGCTTCATTTGCAAATATTTTCTCCCATTCTGAGGGTTGTCTTTTTGTCTTGTTTGTAGTTTCCTTTGCTTTGCAAAAGCTTTTAAGTTCTATTAGGTCCCATTTTTTTATTTTTGTTTTTATGTCCATAACTCTAGGAGGTGGATCAAAAAGATCTTGCTGTGATTTATGTCAAAGATTGTTCTCCCTATGTTTCCTCTAAGAGTTTTATAGTGTTCAGTCTTACATTTAGGTCTCTGATCCATTTTGAGTTTACTTTTGTGTATGGTGCTAGGGAGTGTTCTAATTTCATTCTTTTATATGTAGCTGTCCACTTTTCCCAGCACCACTTTTTGAAGAGACTGTCTTTTCTCCATTGAATATCCTTCCCCCCTTTGTCATAGATTAGTTGACCTTAGGTGGGTGGGTTTATCTCTGGGATTTCTATCCTGTTCCATTGATCTATATTTCTGTTTTTGTGCCAGTACCACACTGTCTTGATTACTGTAGCTTTGTAGTATAGTCTGAAGTCAGGGAGTCTGATTCCTCCAGCTCCATTTTTTTCCCTCAAGACTGCTTTGGCTATTTGGGGTCTTTTGTGTCTCCATACAAATTGTAAGATTTTTTGTTCTAGTTCTGTAAAAAATGCCATTGGTAATTAAACAGAGATTACGTTGAATCTGTAGATTGCTTTGGGTAGTATAGTCATTTTCACAATATTGATTCTTCCAAGCCAAGAACATGGTATATCTCTCCATCTGTTGGTATCATCTTTAATTTCTTTCATCAGTGTCTTATAGTTTTCTGCATACAGGTCTTTTGTCTCCCTAGGTAGGTTTACTCCTAGGTATTTTATTCTTTTTGTTGCAATGGTAAATGGGAGTGTTTCCGTAATTTCTCTTTCAGATTTTTCATCATTAGTGTATAGGAATGCAAGAGATTTCTGTGCATTAATTTTGCATCCTGCAACTTTACCAAATTCATTGATTAGCTCTAGTAGTTTTCTGGTGGCATCTTTAGGATTCTCTATGTATAGTATCATGTCATCTGCAAACCATGGCAGTTTTAGTTCTTCTTTTCCAGTTTGTATTCCTTTTATTTCTTTTTCTTCCCTGATTGCCGTGGCTAGGACTTCCAAAACTATGTTGAATAATAGTGGTGAGAGTGGACATCCTTGTCTTGTTCCTCATCTTAGAGGAAATGCTTTCAGTTTTTCACCATTGAGAAAGATATTTGCTGTGGGTTTGTCATATATGACCTTTATTATGTTGAGGTAGGTTCCCTCTATGCCCACTTTCTGGAGAGTTTTTATCATAAATGGGTGTTGAATTTTGTCAAAAGCTTTTTCTGCATCTGTTGAGACGATCATACAGTTTTTATTCTTTTATTTGTTACTATGGTGTATCACATAGACTGATTTGCATATATTGAAGAATCCTTGCATCCCTGGGATAAATCCCACTTGATCACGGTGTATGATCCTTTTAATGTGTTGTTGGATTCTGTTTGCTAGTATTTTGTTGAGGATTTTTGCATCTATATTCATCAGTGATACTGGTCTTTAATTTTTTTTTTTTTTTTTTTGTAGTATCTTTGTCTGGTTTTGGTATCAGGGTGTTGGTGGCCTCATAGAATGAGTTTGGGAGTGTTCCTTCCTCTGCAGTTTTTTGGAAGAGTTTGAGAAGGATGGGTGTTAGCTCTTCTCTAAATGTTTGATAGAATTTACCTGTGAAGCCATCTGGTCCTGGACATTTGTTTGTTGGAAGATTTTTAATCACAGTTTCAATTTCATTACTTGTGATTGGCCTGTTCATATTTTCTATTTCTTCCTGGTTCAGTCTTGGAAGGTTATACCTTTCTAAGAATTTGTCCATTTCTTCCAGGTTGTCCATTTTATCGGCATAGAATTGCTTGTAGTAGTCTCTTAGGATGCTCTGCATTTCTGCAGTGTCTGATGTAAGTTCTCCATTTTCATTTCTAATTTTATTGATTTGCGCCCTCTCCCTGTTTTCCTTGATGAGTCTGGCTAAAGGTTTATCAATTTTGTTTATCTTCTCAAAGAAACAGCTTTTAGTTTTATTGATCTTTGTTATTGTTTTCTTTGTTTCTATTTCATTTATTTCTGCTCTGATATTTATGACTTCTTTCCTTCTACTAATTTTGGGTTTTGTTTGTTCTTCTTTCCCTAGTTCCTTTAGGTGTAAGGTTAGATTGTTTATTTGAGATTTTTCTTGTTTCTTGAGGTAGGCTTGTATTGTTATAAACTTCACTCTTAGAACTGCTTTTGCTGCATCCCATCGGTTTTGGATCATTGTGTTTTCATTGTAGTTTGTCTCTAGGTATTTTTTTATTTCCTCTTGATTTCTTCAGTGATCTCTTGGATATTTAGTAACGTATTGTTTAGCCTCCATGTGTTCGTGTTTTTTATGTTTTTTTTCCCTGTAATTGATTTCTTATCTCATAGCGTTGTGGTCAGAAAAGATGCTTGATATGATTTCAATTTTCTTAAATTAACTGAGGCTTGATTTGTGACCCAAGATGTGATCTATCCTGGTGAATGTTCCATATACACTTGAAAAGAAAGTGTAATCTGCTGTTTTTGGATGGAATGTCCTATAAATATCAATTCAATCTAACTGGTCTATTGTGTCGTTTAAAGCTTGTGTTTCCTTATTAATTTCCTGTTTGGATGATCTGTCCATTGGTGTAAGTGAGGTGTTCAAGTCCCCCACTATTATTGTGTTACTGACAATTTCCTCTTTTAGAGCTGTTAGCAGTTGCCTTATGTATTGAGGTGCTCCTATGTTGGATGCATATATATTTATAATTGTTATATCTTCTTCTTCTTGGATTGATCCCTTGATCATTATGTAGTGTCCTTCCTTGTCTCTTGTAACATTCTTTATTTTAAAGTCTATTTTATCTGATATGAGTGTTGCTACCTCAGCTTTCTTTTGATTTCCATTTGCATGGAATATCTTTTTCCATCCCCTCACTTTCAGTCTGTATGTGTCCCAGGTCTAAAGTGGGTCTCTTGTAGACAGCATATATATGGGTCTTTTTTCTGTATCCATTCAGCAAGCCTGTGTCTTTTGGTTGGAGCATTTAATCCATTCACATTTAAGGTAATTATCGATATGTATATAATATTACCATTTTCCTAAGTGTTATGGGGTTTTTTTTGTACGTCCTTTTCTTCTCTTGTGTTTCCCACTTAGATAAATTCCTTTAGCATTTGTTGTAGAGCTGGTTTGGTGGTGCTGAATTCTCTTAGCTTTTGCTTGTCTGTAAAGCTTTTGATTTCTCTGTCAAATCTGAATGAGATCCTTGCCAGGTAGAGTAATCTTGGTTGTACGTGCTTCCCTTTCATCACTTTAATATATCATGCCACTCCCTTCTGGTTTGCAGAGTTTCTGCTGAGAAATCAGCTGTTAACCTTATGGGAGTTCCTTTTGTATATTATTTGTCATCTTTCCCTTGCTGCTTTCAATAATTTTTCTTTGTCTTTAACTTTTGTCAATTTGATTACTACGTGTCTTGGTGTGTTTCTCCTTGGGTTTATCCTGCCTGGGACTCTCTGCACTTCCTGGACTTGGGTGGCTGTTTCCTTTCCCATGTTAAGGAAGTTTTTGACTATAATCTCTTCAAATATTTTCTCGGGTCCTTTCTCTCTCTCTTCTCTTTCTGGGACCCCTATAATGCAAATGTTTTTGCGTTTATTGTTGTCCCAGAGGTCTCTTAGGCTGTCTTCATTTCTTCTCATTCTTTTATATTTATTCTGTTCTGCGGCAGTGAATTCCACCATTCTGTCTTCCAGGTCAATTATCCGTTCTTCTGCCTCAGTTATTCTGCTATTGATTCCTTCTAGTGTATTCTTCATTTCAGTTATTGTATTGTTCTTCTCTGTTTGTTTGTTCTTTAATTCTTCTAGGTGGTGTTCTTTCATTCTTCTAGGTCTTTGTTAAACACATCTTGCATCTTCTATATCTTTGCCTCCATTCTTTTTCCAAGGTCCTGGATCATCCTCACTATCATTTTTCTGAATTATTTTTCTGGAAGGTGGCCCATCTCCACTTCATTTAGTTGTTTTTCTGGGGTTTTATTTTGTTCTGTCATCTGGTACATAGCCCTCTGCCTTTTCTTCTTGTCTATCTTTCTGTGAATGTCGTTTTTGTTCCACTAGCTGCAGGACTGTAGTTCTTCTTGCTTCTGCTGTCTACCCTCTGGTGGATGAGGATATCTAGTAGTCTTGTTTTTAAACAACACTTTTTTTTCCCTTGGATGCTTTTGCTCAAAATCCAACAGCCAAACGAGGAAACTCCCAGAGAGCTTGGTTATCAAAATATTTAACCACATAAAGTGCTTTCCACATTTTACGAATTGGGAACAAAACTTTCACTTGAAGCAGCAAAATGCTCTTGGAGGATTTATCTACATATTTTTAGTGATGATTGTATCCAATGTATTAAATAGTAAGATTAAGAGGAGTAGGCATGCACTTAGGGAAATTCACATTTTCCTTTGTAGTACACACCTTTAACTAGTACTGGCATGGAGAATGCAACCAGCATACCTCATTCAGCTAGAAGTACTCAGAACTGATTCTATCACCTATGTGAACTTCCCAGATAGCTAAGTCTTACACATCACTGATGAAATCCATCTAAAATGTATTATGTTTTCTTGTCTTCTGAGACAACACCAAGCATATTTAGACTTTTAAAAAAATCATAACTGCTGCAAAGAATACCCATTTATGAAAGGTGCTATATAATGTTGAGAAGGCATATAGCTGTTGAGAGCTACTGGCCTATTCTCTCAGCAGCCCAACCTTTTCATGCTCTTTTTTCCGGTTTTAAGAATTTCTCTTCCTTTGTTAGGCTCCCAGCCTTCACTCTAACTTCTGCCTGTGTGCCTTAACCTAATCCTTTACTTCTTTAAGTATGGTCTCCTTTAGTTCTTTGAGCATATTTATTATAGCTGCTTTGAAGTCTTTGTCTGGACCCTCTCAAAAGCAGTTTCTGTTTCCTGTTTCTCTTCTTGATTGGCCATACTTTTTGCCTCTTTGCATTTGTCATAATTTTTTTGAAAACTGGACATTTTAGATAATATATTGCAGCAACTCTAGATATATTACCCTCCCCTCTCTCAGAGTTGTTTTCTTGTTTAATGACTTTGCTGGAATATTTCAACAAAATCCAGCCAGTCTTATTTATCTTGGCTGCTGGGATGTCTGATAATGTAGGGGTTAGACAGGGTTTGAATTATGTTTCTGTCATTGTGCCTAACGACCTTGAATGTATGGTTTAACTTCTTTGTGCTGCAGTTTTTCATCTGTTCAATGGGGACAATAATAATAACTAATATTATAAATGCATATTGTGAGGTAGACACTGTTCTAAGCTGTTTATATGTTTTAGCTAATTTAATCCTCACAACAACCCTGTGAAGTAAGTATTTAATATTATCCCCATCTTACATATAACAAAACTGAGACAGAGAGACTGAGTAATTTTCCCAGGCATACACAGGTAATGACTGGTAATTCTGGGATTTGAACCTAAGCGTCCAGCTCCACGATTTTACCCACCACTTATTTTATATATATAACATTTTGAGTTCAATATATGTATTCAAATGGATTGCCAAAGAGATATTTTTTAAAATAAAAATCTGATTATGCCACCCATCTATCCACTCTGACCCAGTTTAAAATGCATTAGTGGTTCTACATCACTCTTAGGATCAAGGCAAAATCCCTAATCGTGACCTCTAAGCCCCCATCCACCCCCCAGGCACTCTCAGGTCACCCTCTTCATCATTCTCTCTGCTCCAGTCACCCTGGCCTCCTTCTGTTCCCTCACACTCACCAGCTCCCTCTCCTGCCACAGGACATTTGCCCATAATGCTCCCACTGTCTAGAATGTTCTCTCCCATCATCTTTCCTCCTCTCTACCTCCTAACTCCTGCTCATTCTACACTTCCTCAGGGAAGCTCTCCCCATCAACACAGATTAGATCAGGTCCTTCCATTAGAGGGATTTGGGGCACCAGGTACCTCTCCTTGGTGCACATTTATATTTCGTTTGTGTGATTATTTTGTAGTATTTGGACTGTAAGCTCTAGGGTGTCAAGGGCACTGCTTGCGTTTGGTAATCAGTATCGCTTGCACCTACTTTAGAGCCTTGTACTTAGTAGGGGCTTACTTAATATACATTTTGGAATATTAACAAATGAATGAATGATCAATAGGTATCTCTGACCTAGACTGTAGCCCCAGGCCTCATCCTTGGCTCAAAGGCAAGAATCCCAAAGTTGTGTCTATGCTGCCCAATGCAGCTGCTCACCTTGGCCAAGGATGTAACAAAGACCTCATACATTTTTCATTCAACAAAGATTTATTTAGTCCTTATGTACTTAGTATTGTTCTAGCAGCTGGGGTTTTTAGTGGTAAACAAAAAAGTCTTTGCTTTCACGGAACTGACATCCTGGATGAGGTGGGTGTATATAATAAACAAATAAATATGTCGAATACTGTTCAGTGGAAGAAAACCAAATAGGGTAAGTAGAATGGGGTGGGGATGGGTGACCACTTTTGCTTGAGTGGCCAAGGAGGCTCCTCTGATGAGGTGGCATTGGAACAGAGACTTGTAGAAAGTGATAGAGCCTGGAGAAAAACATACTAGGCAGAGGGAAGGGCAGGGACCACGATTCTGAGTAAGGAGCAGGCTCCCCTCATCTGCAAACAGGCAGGAGACCCACGTGGCTGGAGCAGTAAGTTGGGGAACTAGGCAAAGAATGGGGCAAAGTGCTGGGGGTTACACTCCAGCTCCTAAGGGTGAGGAGGTTGACAGCTACAAACATTTGTCGCTGTACTTAACTTGTTTGAGGTATTGCCCGAAGCCCCCACTTGGAAACAGTGGAGCTGGAAATGAGTCTGCTTAAGAGGCCACTTGTGCCCACTCATCAGCACCCTTGGGTGGGTCAAGCAGGCCCCTGCTGCCATGCTCACTTAGGATGTCTTGCTGCGGAAGTGCTTCTGTCCTCGGAATCATTGTTTTCAAAACGGAAGCACTTTTTGAATCCAGCCTTCCTCCCCCTCCACTCCCCTGTGCCAACCTAGTAATTATGTGTGTGGAGTGAGCTGGAGAAGTCAACCAGGAGACTAAGAAAAATCCCCAGAAACTGTGAGGCCACACGGAAGACCCGTCTCGAGATGCTCTAGCTCAGAGGACCTCACACTCCAGCAAGCATTGGCATCACCCGGAGCATATGTTGAAGCGCAGGTGGCCAGGCCCAACCCCCAGACTTTGGGATCAGTAGGCTCCCCTCCAGCCCCACCTGTGGCCACTCCCTTCTCCACAATCTCACACACATCTTCACGCCCCATGGACAACACCCTTTGCCTGCCCAGGCCTCTGCCAGTTTTATTATCTCCGTCTGCAGTGCCCTCTCCTGACTTCTCCGTGGGCCGACTTCTGCGCTTGGGAGTCCTAGCTCATGTGTCTTCCCAGAGCTCTCCCTGACTGCCCTCTCCCCAGCCAGCATCCCAGGAAGCACTGGTCACTCTCTCCTGGGCTCCTTCAGCACATGTTTCAGGAGGCTGTTTAGCATGGAAATTCAGAGACCTGGTCCCTAACCCTATCCATCAAAAGTTCTGTGGCACTGACCTCAATTTCCTCATCTATAATATGTCAGAGAGGTCCTCCCCAGCCTCAATTTCTATTGCTCCCTTTCCTCATTTACAATAGAATAAATATTATTTATTTATATTTATTTGTTATATTATTATAATATAATGTAATATGAGGTGGAGATAGAGATAGCTCCCTCTGCATGGATTTGCTAGGGGCATTCGGTGAGTTAATCTGCCTTCAGAGCAGTGCCTGGTACCTAGTAAATATTGAGTTAATCTTAGCTCTAGTTATTCTGGGGCCATTCTGGTGAATGTTCCAACTGTTAAACCCTCCTTATTTGTACCCAAGGTGCACTGGACAGCTCTTAACAGAGTCACCTGAATACTTGTTAAAGGAGGATTTCTTCTCTACCCCGTAACTCTTAGATCATAATCTGAGGGGATGAGTGAGGCTCTGGATTCTGCATTTTTTACCAACATCTCTGGGTGACTTTTCTTTCCCCTGGGTAATGCTGATGCACAGTATGGCTTGAGAACAAGAGCTTGAGTTGGCTAAGCCTGGGTTTGAATCCACTTGAGGCATCTGTTATGGAGTGGCCTTGAGCAAGGCACTTCCCTGGGACCACGGGAGCCTCTTGTATTAAAGTGGTACAAAAGGTGCAGCCCCCAGGCTGTCGTGACGAGCACATGGAGTCCTCAGCCTGGGCCCGGCGTGCCACGAGTGTTCCACGACTTGCTGGGGGGGGCTCCTGGCTACTCTAACTCCTCCAGAAGACTGACCTCTGACCCAGCCGGCACCAGGCCAGGCCCCTTGTCAGCACAGTCAGAACTGGCCTCGAACTGGGCTTGCTCCTCCCTGGGTTCCCATCTGTCAACGTGGCCCTGTTCTTTCTCTTCCTTCCTTCAGCCCGGGGTTGTCAGCATCCTGTGTGTGAGGACCCAGGTGAGGAGCTGGGATGGGTGGGGACAGAGCTGATTTCATAGAGGAAACAGGACTACACAGACATTTTACGCCATGTAATCTCCCGTTATAAGTGCCTTCTTAATAAAAAGCATGCTTTCTTCATGTTTGAGCACTACTTATTCTTTTTAAGTTGTTTGAGATGGTAAACCATTAATGCCGAGTGCTGGGTGTAAGAGAAATGACATGAATGAATGAACGAATGAATGAAGCCGTGGGTGACGACCTGATGGATGGACGGATGGAAGTCCTCCACCCGAGAGAGAAGGTAGTCTCGCGGAGAGTGGGTGGCAGCACTGCTCTGCACAGAAGCCGCACTTGGAATTGGGGTGCAGAAGCGCTCTTCCTCCCACCTTCAGGGACCCTTCGTCTACATAACCGTCTACCAGCTCACAGGATTTTAAAAGGTGATACCCGAAATCTGCCTTTGGTAAACTCTCTTTCTTCTATGCTTTTGGAGGGTGTATGTTTCTTTAGTTTCCTAGCTGATGTTCTATTTGAAAAATCTCAACGTGGTCTCAGGCTGCTCTAAGAAAAGGAACCTTCCCCACATTTCAGTAAAGCAGTAATACTCACTTAATATTGATGTATTCTCCCATTGTGCTTTAGAGATTGCAAAACTGAGGCAGGAGATAGACGGGCCCCCGGCTGAGCAGCTGGACCCTGTCCCCTGTAGACAGATACTCCAAGATGAAGACAATAGCAGGAGGAAGGAGGAGCTGAGCTCTGCCCAGAGAAGAGATAAAGAGACCACATATTTCTCATTCTCAAGATCAAGGAGACCTCCCCGACTACACATGTGCAGAAAGGCTCCTCAGGGGCCAAAAAGAGAGGGGGCACCACCCCATAGTAGGTGATGTCCACCTCCCCGTAGACCTCTTCACTGGAATCCATCTTGGCTAAGAGACGCACGCACACTGGGGAGGACCCTGAGATAAACCAAATACGGACCACAGCCAGGCAAAGCAAGATGATTGACCAGAGGAAACCCAGAAGAAATGCCCCATATAAGTGATTCAAACTACCACAAGGGCACGACTCTCTCTCTGAGCCCACCTTTGTGAGTCTATTCATGCATAATCTTCTTCCTCCTAATAAAGGCTTTACTTGTTTCACTACTTTCCGTCTCTTTGTGGAAATTCATTTCTACAAAGCCGACAGGCCTGGGCCTTGTCACTGGCCACTGGCCCTCATGGTCTAGTGGCTAGGATTCAGCGTTCTCACTGCCGGGGCCTGGCTTCAATCTCTGTCAGGGGAACTGAGATCCTGCTTCAAGCCACTGCAGGCTGAGGCCACCTGAGATCAAAACCTGCCTCTACTAACCCTACCCACCCCCCCATGCCCAGGTGTAAGAAGTTGTGCTCCCCCAGGGCCCGGCACCAGTACTGACTCGCAGCCTGAGCTCCAGCAGTGGTACTGAATGGTCCGATTTGAGACTGTAATGATGAGTCATCCTAGTTTTATCATTGGAAACTGAGGCTCAGAGGAATGAAGTGGCCTGTCCATCCTGCCCAGCCAGACATTGGCACAGCCAAGACCAGAACTTAGGTGTAGAAGTCACATCTCTGATGATCCACCATGGTGAAGGGCCCGGGCGAGGGACCTGGCACTGGGAACACCAAGAGTGGGAATTTGCAGAGAATAAGATGGTTTCACTTCAAGGGACTTGCTCTGAGTCCAGGCTCTGGCTCCTGGCTAAGACTTGTGACCTCCAAGCCACAGTTTCCAGCGGTAAAGTGGGAGGAGGGGGGTTATAACTGCTTAGCAAGGTCGCTGGGATTAGATAGGACCCCGTGTATAAAGCACTCAGTCCGCAGCAGGGACTAAGAAATGTTAGTGTCCCCTTGTCCCCTACCCCAAAACCAAGGATGGCCTCCTTCCTCGCCCTCCTCCATCTCTGCCCTCCACAGCCTCACTTGGGCTTTGGCAGCAAGATGAACATTCTCCTGTATTGAAGACTGACATGAATCAAAGGGCCCAGAACAGCTTTTTTGTTCCCAAAATTTTGCAAGAAAGAAACATCTTAAGTTCTCAATTACCGTCTTCCTGGCACACCCTGACTGGCTTCCTGAAGAATGAATGACAAAGCTGATGGCTACTTCACAGAGAGGAGGCAGAAAAGGAAAACAGGACGCACATTTTAAGGCTTTTCATGTCAGTGACTTATCAGGGGGAGCTGCGAGCTAGGATTCTGCTTCCCGAGCTTCTGGGCCTTCATTTTGCTCGTTTACATTCTGCATTTCAGCCCACTCTGCCCCTATTGATTGGCTTCAGTCTGACTTTTCTAATCTGAGTAGCTCTAACTGGCCCAGAAGGACAAGTGCATGGTAGATACTCTCCAGGGTTGGCACACTTTGGGGACTTTAACTAAGGATGGCACAGAGAGACCACAGCTTTGGAGACAGACAGGCAGGGGTCCTTCTCTGCATGACCTTGGGCAATACAGGGCTACTCTGAGCTTCGGCTTCCCTGCCTATAAGATGGAGAGGATGTTTGGGACTTCCTAAGATCACTGCAGGTGTAAACAAGATCCGATGTCATGGCACAAGGAAGCAGAGGTTTTTGACAATAATCCACTCCATTCTCACAAAAATTTTATCACACCAAAGAAAATATATGAGCCCTGAAAAACCAGGTAGCAACAATGGCTCTGTGAGCAACATGGCACAGGTAACATCTGTTGTCAAATTTCAGACATTCACTACTTCCTCCAGGTCATTACAAATCCAGCAATTGTTCCTGTGGTCTGTGGTCTAAATTGAGAAAATAAAATATGAACACGATGTTTGGAAAATGACTTTGAATTTCGGCACTTAGATTAGAAGTCAGGTTCAATTCTCTGGCTTTAAATGTTGGTGTTTCTGTCTAACAAATAAATATGTGGAGGCAAGACTGATCTACTGTTTCATTGCTTTTAAGAAACGACAAGATGAACAACTTCCCTAAATCAGCGTGTCACTGCATTTAATTTGATGATGTTGTTTAGAAACTCTATGTACTGTTTTCCGGTCCAAAAAATATGAACCATTCATGAGAAGAAAACCAAAAGACAAACGACCAATTCCCAGTAAAGAGGGAAATTATGGTGGTGGTTGATTGTAAGCACAGCCTCCGTTCCCAGGGGAAGGGCCGGGGCTCTTGCAGGATTAGAAAACAATACAAAGAAAGGCGGGTCATGCACAGGGGCTGAGCCTGGAACCAGAGACCTGGGACTGGAGACCCCCTGCTGCTCAGGTTCCAAGGCCAGGGGCAGTTCACTCTCCTGCCCGCGGGGTCTACAGTCCCTCCTATTCCCCCTACTCTTGGGTGGCGGGAGGCTCCACTGAGGGATGCCTGCCAGAACTGGCACTTTATTCCTCAGATGTCATTTAATCTTCACAAACTCAGTGAGGCTTGTGACCTGCCTAAGGTCTCAGAGCTAAGAAGAGAGGCCAGGATTAGGATGCTAGTCTACTTGCTGTCACTATGAACTGTAAGAAAACACAACAAGCGCTATTGTAAATATCATGGCTGTCAGGAGGTTGCAGCCAATATAGAAAGACACTCATTCATTCATTCATTCATTAACAGATATTTATTGTATAGTGTGAGCCAGGCACTGTTCCAGGCATCAATATTATGGTGGCTTGTGAGCACAGCCAGGGAGATGGACAATAAGCAAGTAAATAAATTACTTTTGGATGGTGCTAATTGCTCTGAAGACAGTAGAACATGGATTTTCAGTGATGGGAGGTGAAGGGTAGCAAATTTAAGTTGAGGTCGGGGAAGACATCTCTCAGGAAGTGACTTCTGAGTAGAGACTATGGGGAGTGGGCCGTGGAGAGCTATTGGGAAGTCCAGGCATAGGGATCAGCAAGAGCAAAAGCCCAGGGATGGACTTTCTTGGCCTGTTGGGGTTCAAGAGGAGGCAGAGTGGTTGGAACTCAGTAAGAAAGTGCTGGAAGATGAGAGCAGAGATGGGGCAGGTCCTGTTATGAGGCTTTGCAGAGAGGGGTGAGGAGACTAGATTTTCTTTTCTTTTTTTTTTTAATTTTATTTTATTGGGGTATAGTTGCTTTACACTGCTGGGTCAGTTTCTGCTGTACAGCAAAGTGAGTCAGCCATAAGTATACATATAGCCCCTCTTTTTTGGATTTCCTTCCCATTTAGGTCACCCCAGAGCATCGAGTAGAGTTCCCTGTGCTATACAGCAGCTTCTCATTAGTTGTCTATTTTATACACAGTAATGTGTATATGTCAATCCCCATCTCCCAATTCATCCCACCCTCCCTTCCCCCCTTGGTATCCATACGTTTGTTCTCTACGTCAATGGAAATTAGATTTTCTAAGTGAGCTGAGTTAATTATTTAATTCATGTAAACGTTTTAATTGATCTATTGTTGAACAGGTAATATGGTCATTCGATTCAAAATGCAGAAGTTACCAAAAGATAAACTATCTCCCCCCCACCTGCCCAGATCATCTCCCTGGAAGCCATTTAGGAGCTGGTTTCCTGTGTTTGTTTAATATCTCTGTAAGCTATCACACGCACGTACAACCAAACACGTGCGCAAACACACACACACTGCCCCCCCCCCCCAAATGGTGGCTTAATAGTCACACTTTGCTCTTTTCTCTTCGCCTCCTGGAGATCATTTGTATCTGATAGTACTGATAGAGTGTTCTCGTTATCATTTTTGGGTAGGTCTGCAAGTATTCCATTCCATAGGTGTACCAGCATTTATTTGACAGGTTCCCTAGTGATAGTCATTAGGATATTTCACTTGAGTGCTTTAAGGGAAAGGAACATTCAGATTTATATTTTAAAGTTACTTTTTAAAAAACATTTATTTATTTAATTTATTTATTTTTGGCTGTGTTGGGTCTTTGTTGCTGCAAGTGGGCTTTCTCTAGTTGCGGCGAGCGGGGGCTACTCTTCATCGCGGTGCGCGGGTTTCTCATTCCGGTGGCTTCTCTTGTTGTGGAGCATGGGCTCTAGGCGTGTGGGCCTCAGTAGTTGCGGCACGTGGTCTCAGTAGTTGTGCCACACGGGCTTAGTTGCTCCACAGCATGTGGGATCTTCCTGGACCAGGGTTCAAACCTGTGTCCTCTGCAATGGCAGGCAGATTCTTAACCACTGCACCACCAGGGAAGCCCCCAGATTTATATTTTAGACAGAGCCCTGCTGCGTGGAGGATGGCTCATGGGAGAGACATGACGGAAGCTGCAGTCTAACTGCCCAGTTAGGGAGGGCTGCCGCTGTTCAGGAAAGAGAACAGGGTGGTGGCCGTTAGGGCATGAGACATGATTGGATACGGGATGTTTAGAAAACAGAGCCATCAGTGCTAGTTGATGGCTTAAATATGAAGGGTAAATAAAATGGGATCAAAGACAACTTTGAGCTCTAGGAATTGGGGGGATGGTGACTCCCTTATTCTCTCAACAGCATCTCATGTCTGACTTCTGCAAACGGGGCAGGAGGTAAAGGTGGGAGAACTGGCAGTAAAGGATGGATCCTCTGCATAACACTTAGACTTTTCTTTATGTGGCCAAAACCAAACAACAAAAAAGCACATAGTATATGCACTAAATGTTACATAACCCTTATTTGGAACTTTCCACCTTCCATGTCTGAGTGGAATCCATCCCAAGGAGTTTCCTCTGGTCTCACCAGCTGCTCTTTCTCAGTCTCCTTTGCAGGTTTCCCTCTACCTGCTGCCTGCACATCCACCGGGACTCCTCAGGGAGCAGCCCTGAGCCCCTCTCCTTCCCTGCCTACATTTCCCTGTCTCCCTGGAGGATCTCATTCTGACCTGTGGTTTTTAATGCATCTCTATGCTGAGTCACAGATTCCTATTTTCTGCTCTTAGATACCCAGCTGCTCACTTGACATTGTCACCTGGATGTTTAACAGATGCCTCATGCTTAACATGTTCTATACAGAACACTCTGCTTACAACCCCGTCTTCCCAGGTCTGCCACAGATCAGTAAATGGCCACCCCATCTACCAGCCACCCAGATGCACTGATTACAATCCTAGGAATCCTATTTGATCTCCTATCTTCTCTTTGGCAAACCTCGTTGGTGCTAACTAGAAGCATCATCACTTCCCTTCATCCCACCATCCCCACCTCTCACCTCCATCATCTCTCACTGGATAATGCTACCCCATAGCCACTTATCTACTCTCTCTTTCTCCATCTTCATCTTCCTGGAGCCATTCTCCACACACCAGGTAAGTCAGCTCATGCCAGCCCCCTGTTGAAAATTTCAATGTGTTTCCATCACAGCTGAAATAACGTTAAAATTCTTTCCCATGGCTCCCGACCACCTCCCAACTCCACTGACACCTCTCTCCCTTCTCATTCCTGAACCTGGGACCAGGGTGTTTTCACTCACTGTCCCTCTGCCTGGAAGACTCTTCTCTTGGTTCCCCCCACCCCTCCCCGCTGGCTCTTCACCTTCAGTAGTCCTAGCTTGAAAATTCCCTTCTCAATTTGATCTAAAGCCCCCTAACCCCCACCTCATGCAGCCTGCATCAGTGGGAGTGGGACCACTTAACAGCTTACCAACTCTGAAGGAATCCTGTGTGAAATTCGTAAGTAACTGATACCATGTTTCCCATCTGTCCCCTTGATGTTTTAGTGCTGCTTATGGATTAGTGCTTTGGGCAGCTGTGCAGATAACTCACCCTTTGATCTGACTCAGCCTGCCACATAGCACAATAAATGCCATGATAAATGTCAGCCAGCATTACTGTGCTTCCTTCACCAACCCTAGCACAGAAGATTTCAATAAAGATTGTTCTATTGATTCATTAACTTTCCCTAGTTCACTGCCATTTTGATCATTTGTACACTTTTTGCTTAAAAGTTCTGTGAACTTCATTTTGATAAACTAAATAATTTCTCAAAAATCCACACAATCACTTTGGCAATGTGCAACCTTCATTTCTCCACTTGGTAACAGCGCTTAGCATTTAGCTTAAGCTTCTTTCTGGAACCTCCACCTCCAGCAGAAGTAGTTAAAAGTCAATATTTTGATGTATTACGAGAGAATAGTTACTAAATTCTTTTTTAAATTCAAGTTTTATAAAACAGATCATCTTCAAGGAGGAAGAACTACACATAATCACACTAAATGACTTTAAATACCTTTATTTCAAAGATTGCCACATCACTCAGTTGAATGGTCACCCTGGACACAATTTCCTTCAAGGAATTGTACTTCCTTCTGGTACAGCCACTTCAACCACTTAATCAATGGCTTAGAGAAGGCCAGGAGTGTCAGAAAGCCTGAGAGATCGTCAAAGTCCATCTTCTTTCTCAATGAAGAAAATAAATACCCGGTAGTGTTGCTGCCTGCTTTCTAAGATCAGTTATGTTCACTGAATCATACACAGTGGATGTTTTATACACAAAATTGTGTTCTAACTGCATTGTCACGCTGTTCTAATGAATCACCATCCACTCCATTTGTAGAGTGCCCTATTTGTATAGTTAGAAAAACACTGGTCTTCTCTTAAGCAGGGTACATGGGCTACACAGGGTGATCCACTGGGGTGGGAAAAGAGAATATTAGGATTTGTATTTGTGTTTATTTTGAAATGAGGTGGACATTAAGCTTCGTTAGTATTTACTATGCGGTTTGACCCCAGAGGCCACCCTCAGTCATGTGTTATGGACCGTAAGCATGGGAATTCCAGCGTGGGAGCCTGGGACTCTCAGTCAGTTACTGGCCTTCAGCATATTACCATGGACCACAGTTTCCCTGCTACAGGAAATCACCACCAGCGTTCATTTGACAGAACTCAGATCTTTAAATGGTAGAATTTTTACAATACTTTAAAAGTTGGCTGCATATGCTTCCAGATTTTTTCCCTAAGCATTCGCTAACAAATGGTTCTATTAAAACACAAATATAGGTTCATTATCTGCATACATTTTCCACATCTTTTCATGTCAGTATAGCTTTAGCTGATTTTTTCCTACCTTATTCTTTTTTTATATATACATAAATTTATTTATTTTTGGCTGCGTTGGGTCTTTGTTGCTGTGCGCGGGCTTTCTCTAGTCGCAGCGAGCGGGGGCTACTCTTTGTTGTGGTGAGTAGGCTTCTCATTGCGGTGGCTTCTCGTTGCAGAGCACAGGCTCTAGGCACGTGGGCTCAGTAGTTATGGCTCACGGGCTTAGTTGCTCCGCAATATGTGGGATCTTCCCAGACCAGGGCTCGAACCTGTGTCCCCTGCATTGGCAGGCGGATTCTTAATTACTGTGCCACCAGGGAAGTCCCCCTACCTTATTCTTTTTAATATTTGCATAGAATAGTCCTCCCTCTCATTACAAGACTAATTGTTCCTAAAAAAATTCATAGGGTGAATTTTCATAAGTGGAAAAGATAATTACTGTTTATTTATGTATTTTTTTATTTTTGGCTGTGTTGTGTCTTCGTTTCTGTGCGAGGGCTTTCTCTAGTTGTGGCAAGCAGGGGGCCACTCTTCATCGCGGTGCGCGGGCCTCTCACTATCGCGGCCTCTCTTGTTGCGGAGCACAGGCTCCAGACGCGCAGGCTCAGTAGTTGTGGCTCACGGGCCTAGTTGCTCCGCGGCATGTGGGATCTTCCCAGACCAGGGCTCGAACCCGTGTCCCCTGCATTAGCAGGCAGACTCTCAACCACTGCGCCACCAGGGAAGCCCAATAATTACTGTTTAAACTGATGGTATATAACAATTACTGAAAGAGTTCATAAACAACACATATGTTTGATTCTCAAAGCTATGAAACTTAAGAAAAAAAATCCAGAATAATAGAGACAAAAGAGAGCAAGGGAAACAATGCTAGCGATGATGCCTGGGATTGTCACTGCAATAAAGTAGCAGCCTTAACTGCAGCCTACAGCGACCAGGACACTGTGGAGCTCCAGCCTGGTGGCTGCTGCTGAAGCTCTGTATTGATCCTTGTAAATGTGCTGAAATTCCTCCAAGTCAAAGAAAGGATGTTAAATGAAACTCCTCATGAGTCAAAATCTTGAACTTGCATGGGCATATCTTGGAGTAAGACTACTTTCCATGATAAGATGCACCATAATTTATTTCCCCACTGCCCTATTATTTGGGCACTTGCGTTTGTATTACTCCTTGAGGGCTGCCATAACAAAATTATCACAGACTGGGTGGCTGAAACAACAGAAATTTATTTTCTCACAAGTCTAGATGGTGAAGGTCCAAGACAGGTGCGTGGGTGGCTTTGGTTTCTCCTGAAGCCTCTCTCTTTGGCTTGCAGATGGCTGCCTTCTCACCTGATCTTTTCTCTATCCCTGGTGTCTCTTCCTCTTCTGATAAGGACACTGGTCATATTGGATTAGGGTTCCCCACCAAATAACCTTAATCACCCCCTCAAAGATCCTGTCTCCAAATACAGTCACATTCTAAGGGACTAGAGATTAGGACCTCAACATATGAATTTGAGGGGACACAAGTCAGTTCATAACAGAGTGGTCTGCATATATTTTGCTAGACATCCCTTCACCTCACACACACCTCAATCCACGCCAATCTCACTCCATCCTCCAGGCTCCACAGAACCCTTCCCTACTCTGAGTACCACCCGGTCCAGTTACCATCATCACTCCCTCGGACAACTGCAAGTCTTCTTCTAATTGGTTTCATGGCATTTCTTATGCTCCCTCTCCAATCCCTTCTCCACACAGACATTGTAAAAATGTATTTCTAATCTAATCATATCAGTCTTCTTGGTACGCTTCCCTGGCTTGTTGCTTATTTAAGTTGAAGTGCAAACTCCTTAGCATAGTGGACGAGTCCTTGTGGGACCAGACACCTGCCCACCAACTTCATCCCCCAACCCTCCCCCAGTCCACTTTATTCTGGCCACACTCGCTGACTTCCATACCCTCAAAAGAACCAAGCCTTTTCTCACTTCAGGGCATGAGTTGTTTCCTCGGACAGGAGCACCATTCCAATTCATCCTTCGCATCTCAGATGAACAATCACTCTCTCAAAGAAGCCTTCCTTGAACCCCACTGGTTAGGATGCCATTGCCCCCACCTCCCACAGAACCCTGGGTTTTCTTTGCAGCAGTTACCAGTCATTATAGTCAATAGTGTGATTGTTTAAAATGCATCTCTGTCACTGGACTGAGAGCTCTGGGAGGGCAGGGACCCCATGGAACTGTTCATCTCTGCATCCCCAATGCCCAGCCCAGGCATAGAGTAGGCACTCAATAAATGTTTACTGAATGAATAAACACCTTGTATTTGGCTGTTCCCTCCATCTGGAAGGCCTTTTTTATTCTCATCCAACTGGCAAATTGAGGCCAGCCAGGTCCTCTATCTCTCTGATTAGACTGTGAATTCCTTCACAGCAAGGTCCGTGTTCCCAGTGCCCAGTAAGGGCATGGTGGCACATGGTAAACATGCCAAATGAAGCAAAACATGTTTACTTTGCTGTGTGTCCAAGTCCTGCATCATAGCCCTACTGATAGTTCTTGAGTCAAGAAGTAGATACCAGTTATCAATCTTCTGTCCAATTCACAATGACAATTACTGGTAGAAACAAATAATACAGAATAAAACTGACAATGATTAAGATGCACCTGCTGCAATCATTATTTTAAAAATACTCAGAGATGGATGGATAAAGAAGATGTGGTACATATATACAATGGAATATTACTCAGCCATAAAAAGGAATGAAATTGGGTCATTTGTAGAGATGTGGATGGACCTAGAGTCTGTCATACAGAGTGAAGTAAGTCAGAAACAAATATTGTATGTTAACGCATATATGTGGAATCTAGAAAAACGGTACAGATGAACCTATTTGCAGGGCAGGAATAGAGACGCAGACGTAGAGAAAGGACGTGTGGACGTGGGGGTGGTGAAGGGGAGGGTGGGATGAATCGGGAGATTAGGTTTGACATAAATACACTACCATGTGTAAAATAGATAGCTAGTAGGAACCAGCTGTATAGCACAGGGAGCTCAGGTCTGTGCTCTGTAATGACCTAGATGGGTGGGATGGGGGTGGGGAGGGAGGTCCAAGACAGAGGGGATATATGTATACATATAGCTGATTCACTTCACTGTACAGCAGAAACTAACACAACATTGTAAAGCAATTATACTCCAATTAAAAAAAAAAAACTCAGAAGACTCATACCCTGAGGGTAACATTGAAAATTGCAGAAGCTGGGAAAAATCAGATCTGGTTGAAATAATCAATCTAACTAAAATAGTTGGTCCATGTGAAATTTGTTCCTTATTAAACATTTATGGAGGACTGCCATTGACAAATTTTAGACCTGAAAAATTCTACCATAGAAAATTGAACTTGCTAGTGGCAATGCCTTCTAGCCAAAGACCCCCAGGAATGCAGCTGTAATTGACCAAGTTGGGTTTATTACTTGTTGCAGCCAGTGAGAACACACACCACAGGGGAACTATGGAGTATCTCAGAAAAAGGGTTAGAAAGAAACTATTATAGGATTTGAGCTCTGGTTGGTTGATTTGGGGAGGGTCTATGAAAGTGGGGTTTGCTTTAGATTGGATGCTTTAAGAAAGCAGGTGCAATTCTGTGACTGGGTAACTCAATAAATCTGATCTCTAGGGAAGGTGAATTACAAGGAGGATAAAACTCTATTTTTTTTAAAATTTTTATTGGGGTATAGTTGATTTACAATGTTGTGTTAGTTTCAGGTGTACAGCAAAGTCAATCTGTTATACATATATCCACTCTTTTTAGATTCTTTCCCCATATAGGCCATTACAGAGTATTGAGTAGAGTTCCCTGTGCTATACAGTAGATCCTTATTTATCTATTTTATATATAGTTGTGTGTATATGTCAATCCCAATCTTCCAATTTATCCCTCCCCCCCTTACCCCTGGTAACCATAAGTTTATTTTCTACATCTGTAACTCTATTTCTGTTTTCTGGATAAGTTCATTTGTACCCTTTTTTAGCTTCCATACATAAGCGATATCTTAAGATATTTGTCCTTCTCTGCCTGACTTACTTCACTCAGTAAAAACTATAATTGATAAAGAAGTCACAGTCACTCATTTTAGCCAAGAGAGGGGGATGTTTGGTATTTTGTGGGTGAGATAGTGACAAAGTTTATGTCTGTGCTTAGACAAAATTATGTGGTAGCCTAGCTCTGTCTCATTTAAGGATGCTGCCAGAGTAAGCTTGTCTGAGGTTGGTATTCTGTGATATTGTTTATGTTCAGTAGGAAAATAACATGGCCAAGCTATGTCAAGCCAGCTTCTGAATGTCAAAAGCTGGTTTTTCGTTTTTGTTTTTGTTTTCAGTGAAATGATGCTGATGTAAGAAACTTCACGAGAGAAACTAAAGTAAAACGCTATATACAAATTACTAAATAAGTAAAATGTTTATTGTGAAGTCTACATGTAGAAGAATCACTCAGAGAAGATAATTTCCATAAAACAAAATGGGATTGGATACTGTTTGACTACATTGTGTTAAAAAAAAACTGATCAAAGAATTAAGTTGGCTTAATGGCATTGGCTCTGGAAAAATTCTTTCGCGGCAGTTTATCACTATTGATATAACCCCAATTAAAAATTATTGGATTCCAGTTTTGTTGGGGGTGTTAATTTGCTAGTGTCTTTGGAGAGCAATTTGGCCATATCCATGAAAATTGCATTTGGCTTTTGACACAGCAATTTTACTTTTGGAAATTTATTCTACAGAGAAAACTGCACACGTACACAGAGGTATATTCAAAGGTATTACTACAGCATTGTTTGCAGTAATAAAAGATTGGAATAAAAATGTCTTCCAGTAGGGGACTGGTTAATACTTTCATGGCACATTCATGCCACTGAAAACTACGCGGCCTCTAAAAGGTCAGGCGGTCCCGCAGCGACAGGCATCAGTTCACCCTCTTGCACCCTCACCCCGCGATGAGAAGCCAAGAGGCCCCGGGAAGCGTGTCCATTCCCCAAAGCAGCTCTCCACCTCACAGTCCTGAGAATCTTGCTGCGGCTGTGGTCGCCGTCTACTACCCATAGCAGGGAAGTGGGGGAAGCGGGGAGCGGACCTCGAGTCACTTGTGACCCGAAGCGCCTCCGCTGCCCGCATCACCATGGCAACCGGGGACTACCCCGCACTGATGGAGGGAAAAGGAGGACCGGAGCTGAGAGGCTTCGCCCCAACCACCCCTGCAATCCGGAGAGCCAGGGAGTCTCTGCGTCCCTCAGCTCCCGCTCTTCTTGCAGAGCAGTGACTGCAGCCCGGCGGCGGGAGCCGCAAGGTGCTCCCCCGACTACCGGGAGACGAGAGTGTCTGTACCAGGGTGGAGGAATCCGGACCTCCGCCTCCAGATCCAGGGTGCTCGCAGGCCCCCACCGGACCCAGCCCCTTGCGACTCGTCTCCCTGGCTCCGCATCACCATGGCAACCCGGGGGCGCTCGGGCAACTTTCGGGTCCTGGGCGCGCGCCTACTGCCCCGGGACCCCGCCTCTTCCGGCTCTTCTTGGCTGCGCCGCATCACCGTGGCAACTTGGGGTAGAAAGCTGCGGGCTTGCGCGGGGTCCAGGGTAGGCAGCTGGACAGTGGCCTGACATCCCAGGGAAAGGGAAGGAGAGAGTGGCAGACAGGAGGTGTGGGAAGGGAAGTGAGGGCGAAGAGAAGAGTGCAGAAACTTCAGGGAAGTCAAGGTCCTTTTTCTCTGGGTATGTGGAGCGGCGCGGGACGGGGGTGGCAGCCCGGGTGTGGTGGTCCCGGCTGCGAGGGGGACGGGACCGGGGCCGGGCAGCGGTGCGCTCCCTGCTCCCGGCCGGGTTCTCCCGGGAGGACCTAGGTGGGCGGGGCCTGGGCTCCGGGGCAGGCCGGCGGCAGGGGGCAATAGCGGCTCTCCGTGCGCCGAACATCCCGGCGCAGAAATCTCCGGGTTGGGGCGCGGAGATCTGGAGAGGCCGAGGGTCCTCCTCACACTGAGATCTGACCCCGGCGCGGACCAGGTTGAAGATTCCATCGTGGCGCTCCGTGTCCTGCAGCGAACAGGTCTCTGCCCAGCGCTTGGTCCCGCTCGCGCCCAGGCTGGATCAGCTGTCCCGCTCTGCACGCTGCGGCTCCCTGCGTGGTTAAAAGCACGCGCTCTGGGCTGAGACTGCTAGGACTGGTTACCCTCCCCAGCCCCACGACCTTCATCTGCAAGTGGTGGTAATGATAGTAATTACCTTAGGGTTGCTTTGAGTGTTAAATGAGATAACACTTGGGACTTGTACAGTTTCTGGACTCAGTTTCTGGCACACGGCAAGTGCTCGGTAAACGCTACTTATTTCGGTGACTTTGGGTAAGTTACTCCCTGTACTTAACCTTACCTCATTGAAAAAATGCAGACAGTAATAGTACCCACCTAACACAGTTGTGAGGATTATAAGCGTGAATATTTGTCAAGTCCCTAGAATAGTGTCAGGCACATAGTACGTGCTATATAAATACTCTCCATTATTACCATGATTATAGTATTGGTATCACTATAATCATCTGTTCACCCGTGGTTGCTTATAAATTGGAATCTGTTTGTCCTGCTACCACAATGATTTTTAGCTTCTGGCTAGATTACACATATATTTGCCCACATTTCTCCTTTTCCCCTCTCAACGTTTTTCAGCCTTTCACATGGTGAGAAGGGGCAGTGTGATGTCCTTAAAAGATCACTGGGCTGTGAACCAGTTGGATTTTGGTGTTTGTTATGCTCCTGGTTCTTTGTGCGACCTTGGGCAGATCACTGACAGTTTCCTCAACTATCTTTGGGGCTCTTTCAACACGGGCACCTGGTATTATTTATACATGTTTAGCCTTTCCTAGTAATATATTCAGTAAACATTAACTAGCACTGTGTGTCAGCGAGTCTGTAGAACAGTAGAATAGAAAGTAGCAAGTGCTGTGAGGAAGTTACAGATGAGATACTGTGGGCATTGTGAGGAAGGGGAGTAAATCTCTCAATTTATACTTTGTATTTCTAATAGAAATGCCAAGAAGTTTGGGGTAAAATGAGGATGGTTCCATCCCTCCACCCAATAAAAAGTCTAGGACATGAGACTCCCATCCCCCATCTCTGTTGGGAGCTGTGCAGCTAAATGCATTCCTGCCCACCACTCTAATCTGGCCACTGCTACGGATTCCCAGACTTGGACTCCTGGGCTGACCTCCTCTGCCAGCTGGAGCAGGAGCATCTGGTAATAGTATTTTTCTTCTTTTGTTTTCAGAAATCCTCTCTTAACTCACCTTAAATGTTAACCCACTAGGTCAAATGGTAAATAAGCCATGTTTCATGGAGGTCACAGAGAATTGGCTTTGAAAGTCAGAGGGGATTTGAGCCCCGTGTGACCTTGGGTAAGTCTCTGAGCCTCAATTTCCTCATCTTTGAAACAAGGATACCCATATGAGATACTGCACTTAAAGGGTCCAGCAGTACCTGGTACAGAGCAAATCCTAAAAAAGTGTTAGCTGCTCTTTTCATCACCATCATCATTGTTATTATATTGTTAGCGTACAAAAGGCAGGACAATACTTTATAGCCTTTTTCCTCTCCTTATTGCCTAGCACGTAGTAGGGGCCTAGCAAATGTTTGTGGAATGAATGAGTGAATCCACGCAGGAAACTTTAGTAACAGTTGATTTCACATTGCTCTGACTACTAGCAATTAACATTTGTTGAACATGTGTTCCAGGAACTGTATTACGTCCCATTACCTCGTTTAATAATCAAGTTCAATGACCTTGTCTAGCCTTCTAGTTTGATTTCTGAAGCATTGGTGTCATTGATTCATAGCCCAGAAGCTGACAGTGACATCTGCTGCAGATTTCTGTATAATTTTCATAATGAGGTCGACAAGAGCATTATTTCTGTGACATAGGCTCTGCTAAGAGTCTGCTGTCATGCTGACGTCAGGCCCTGTGTTCTCATCTCCCCAAGGGTGAGCTGGCTTCCTTGATGCAATTTCCTCATCCCTTAGCGGATTGCTTGACATTACACTCCTGAGACAGCGGGACTCACTGAGAGTTTATCGCTGCAGCCCTTCAGCTGCACGGGCCCCCATTTACCAGGACAACACCACATGGCATCAGGTTGCTCCTTCTACCTCTGTGGCTGCTTTCAGAGCAGTGCAGCAGCCCCAGGGAAGGTCTTTCTGCTCCTGATCCTCTCACTGTATTTGACTTTTGGGTTAGAGAATCCTTTAGGAATCACCTAATCTAGTGCTAAAAGCACTCTGTGGGGGTTTTGGGGTTCAAAGGACCCCTTCCCCCCACCAGGAGCTGCTATTTTGGGGAGAAGAACTACCCAAACAGGCAGAGTTTGGGGCATCCTACCTCTGTTTCAACCAGAGTGAGCTCTGTGACATCTTTGGAATATTGAGGAACAAGTCTCTTCTCATTATGCAGTAGAACCTTTAACAGCAAGTCAGCCCAGTCATCAGAGGCTTTGAGCAAGATATTTATGCATTTAGCTGTTCATTCACCTCATTCCCAGACTCTCTATGAGGGTGTTGGGGACCCAGCAGTGAACAGAAGAAGCTCCTGCCATCAAGTGGCTTATATTCTAGTGGGAGGAGACAGACAATAAAATATGTGCCATGGAGAGCCTCTCCGAGGAAAGGAATTGTGAGCATAGACCTGAAGGAAGTGAAGATGGATAAATGGTGAAAGAATGTTCTGAGCAGAGGGGTGGCCGTGCGAAGTCGCTGAGGTGGGAGACCAGAGTGGCTGGCGAGGAGGGAATGATGGAGCCAGTGGAGGGATCATGGAGTCTGCTCTAGGACCCTAGAGAGTGTGGAAAGGACTTTAGATTTTCATTCTAAGGGAGACAGGAAGACACTGAAGGAGTGAGAGCGGTGGGGTGACATCACCTGAAGGATAGGACCATTCCGGTGACTGGGGAGTGAATAGATTTTCGGGAGGAGACCAGTTAGGAGTCTTTTCCAAGAGCCCAGGTGTGAGGTGACGATAGCTTGGACTGGGGCGGTGGAGAGAAAAGGTGAGAGGCACTGGATTTGGGATGCATTTGGGAAGGTAGAGCTTAAATGTTCTGCTAATAGTTCCATGTCTGGTGGGAGAGAACGAGGAATCAAGAATGACTCCAAGGCTTGGGCCTGAGCACCTGGGTGAAAGGTGCCATTTACTGAAGAGGAGGGGCGACGACAGACGTTGGTCACAGTTTGCCTATTCAGCTGCTCTCATGGTGGAAGAGGAGTGATGTTAGAAGGTCTGAGACCAGAAGTGAGTGTTAACTGAGGTTTTTTTCCCATAATCGTGATTTTCCTGAGGGCACACAAGCTGGATCTAGAAGCTGGGTCAGCTGATCCCCAGGACTGAGGCCTCCTGGTGGCTGTTAGTGTCAACACACTGTCACTTCTGTTGGCTCCACTTCAGGTCCAGCGGCTATGACCAGAGGCAGCAGGCCACCTGCGGTGCGTTCTGATGCTTGGATGGCTGGTGCTGTGAAGAGTTCAGGTGTGCAGATTAGCAAGTGGGCTTTTCTTTTCTCCCAGCGGCGTACTTGAAGGAGAATCAGGCAAACCACAGTACATTCAGGAGAGGGTGTTCAGAACGGCCAGGGCACTGAACACGGCACCCTGACCTGGGACAGCCCAGAGAACCGGCATGTTTGCCTGGAGACGAGTCAGTGGGGCTTGAGTGTTTCCTCCGAGAGTGTGCTTCCGGCTACTGTGTTTGCTGGTTCCAATTATATGTAGTTTATGGTTTTCATTATTTAAAGTATTATTCATTAATTACAGTATAATCCTTCTGCTCTTGTTGGTTTGACCGCTTCCCCCTGGATGGGAGGCGTGTGAGCCTGAGGTGAGGTCCGCATGCCTGTCACTACAGCTGTGCCAGCATCTAACTGATGTGTGTCCACAGTCCGAGAGTTGGCACAGCCTTGGGGCTCTAAAGTTTTAAACTGGGTTTTTTTGAGGTCTCGACCTAGAAGGAGATGAGCTCGTTCCCATATGGGCCTGAGATAAGGTGGGGGCCTCGCCGGAGCTGGAGGGGAGTCGAGGGAGAAGAGAGTGGGATGCGGGCGGAGGCTGACACGGCCACGGAGGCCGCACTCGGGCCAGCCGCAGGCAGAGGACCGTCCTTTGGAAGCTTCGCTATCAGCTGGGAACATGGACAAGTGACACCGCCTCAGGTGTCTTTAACAATAACAAGCAGGGTTTGGGGACGAAAGACGTGGGTCGGGTGGTTGCTGACACCGGCTCCGCTGCTGATCTCAGGACTCGGGCCCACGGGGCCTCTCTCCCTCTTCCTCAGCGGGTTGGCGTTTATTCTCGTGGCCACAAATCATCCGCCCTCGTTCCTGGCGTCCAACCTTCATTCGAAGCAGCAAGAAATGGAATAGGAGGTAAAAGGGCAGAGCCAGCTGGGTCTGTCTCTTTTTATCAGGAAAGCAAAAGCTTTCTCGGAACCCCATCTTCCCCCAACCCCAGCAGCCCCCCGTTGGCCAAAACCATGTCCCACGACTCCCCCCACACGAGAGAGAGGCTGGAAGGTGAGTGTTTCACTTTGCAGCCTTTCCTGTAAAGGCACATGAGGGAGACGGGGGTAGGGCAGCGCTGCCCAGGAGAACTCGAACTCGAGCCAGGTATGTAATTTTAAATGATCCAGTAGCACACTTTTTAAAAGGTGTTTAAAAAAAACCCAGCTGAAATGAATGTTTAAAATATGTTTTATTTAATTCACTATATCCCCAAATCATTTTAGCATGTAATCAATATACAAATTATCAATGAGAGAATTTGGACTTTTTTTTTTTTTTTTTGTATGAAGTCTTCCAAACCTGGTGTATTTAGCACATCTCGTTTTGGACCAGCCACCCTTCAGGGCTCAGTAGCGCACGTGACCAGGTACCACAGGTGTGGATAGCGTGCTGAGTGAGCAGACCAACAGTGCTTGCCATAACTGTTTTGTTCCTACTAGTCTTTTCTATAATTGTTTTCCTTTTAATTCTCTCAGTTGAATTTGGAAAATGCCACCTTGTCTTGGCCTGCTAAAGAGAAAAATGAAAAGAGGATTTTGGTTTGTGTTAGAACGAAAGTAATACAAAAGGAGGGAGGTGCAAGTCAGACTTTGAGAACCATAGGGATGGGGTCGTTGATGGTGGGAGGAAAGGGACAACAAGAGGTGGGCTGACAGCCGTAGTGATAAAGGTAAAGTTCTTGTCAAAATCAAAACTTAACTTGAGTATTTTCTGATTATAGAAGTAAACATTTTGTAAACTGTTAAAGAATTTCAATCTAAAATGGAGCCAGAAGATATAAAATGTAAAATCTCACACATGTGCCCTCAGGAAAACAAAACCTAAGGACCAAGAGACTGATTTCCTGTAAATGCCTGATTACAGAAAATTGATAATATTGACATTTTCTTAAATGATAGGCACTTGGTCAGGGGTTGCCTCATATCAACCGTGGGAAGTTTTGCTTATGGTTTCCAGAGGCATGAATAATGACCCAGGTCGGGTCGGTCTCAAAAAACAAGCTGAACTGAGCTTTGTATGGCTGTACTGGTTTTGTCTGCTCAGGGAATCTTCAAGCTGGTCTCTGTTTAACTGACTCTAAGTGAACTCTCCTTTCTTTTCTTTCCTGCCCAAAAATAAAGCCTGCCCCCAACCCTCAGCACCTGTAGCTTGCTATGGTCTGTGTCCTGAATTGCATTTCCTCTGCTATTCCTGCAAGAGCTCATCTTTTTGACAACTCTGAGCTTGGCTCAGTTTAACTCTTTATTTAGGCTGACAAGACTATGAGGAAAACAAAAGTGCCAAAAATAAAAGGTACTATAATGCTAGAGATAATCCCTGTTAATGGTATATTTTATCTTATTAATTTTTTTTGCTTATATATGCATGCATACTTACATTTATATTATCTTCTCAAGACTTTGTACTAACTGGGACTGCTGACGATTGAAAGAGAGCGCTCATTTCATGAGTAAGAACTTTTGTGGTCTCAACTCTTTTTTCCTAATACCGAGCATGAATTATAACAGCTTCTAAAAAGAGTGAGTCCCTTTCTCTTGCCCCATAGTTGGACATCACTGAGCTAGATTATTTGGTGGAGGAAACACTGTGGAAAGGAGTACTGCCTGGGGCCAGAGCTGGTATAAATGACCTTTATGACTTCTTCCAACCTTAATGATCTATGTATGTATGCGTATCTCCTTCTGACCAGTTGTCCACATGATGTTTCTGTGCTGATTCTGAAATGTGGTCCATACTGCTTGTCTGTGCTCTCAGGAGGCAGGCATATGGTGATCTCCTCAAGGGCTTTTCTCAAAGTATGAATCCTTTTGAGGTAGAAGCAGTTCTCCCAGAGGATAGAAATTGTATCCTAAAATCAGCATTGTGTTGGTCAGCTCTTAAATATCTTTGCTGATCTTCTGGCTAGTAGTTCTGTTAGTTGCTGAGAAGGGGTGTTAAAGTCCTCAACCGTAACTGTGGATTTTTCTGTTTCTTCTTTCAGCTCTCTCAGTTTTTGCTTCTGTATCTTGATGCCCTGTTGTTTGGTGCATAGACATTTAGGGTTGTTATGTCTTGGTGGATTGATTCTTTTATCAGTATGTAATGTCTCTCTTTTTCTCTAGTGATGTTCTTTACTCAGAAGTTTATCTTATCAGATATTAATATAGCTACTCCTGCTTTTTTTATTTTTTAATGTTTGCATGGTGTATCTTTTTACATTCTACTTATGGTTAAACTACCTATGTTTTGAATTTGAAGTGAGATTCTTGTAAGCAGCATATATTTTTATCATTTTTTTAAAAAAATCCATTCTGCTGATTTCTCTCTTTTGATTGATGTGTTTAGACCATTTATGTGTAAGATAATTATCGATATGTTAGAGCTTTGGTCTACCATTTTATTATTCATTTTCTATTTGATTCCTCTGATTATCATTTCTCTGTTTCTCTTTTCTTGACTTCCTGTGAGTTTTTTGAACATTTTTTAGAATTTCATCTTGATTTATTTATAGTGTTTTTGAGTGTATGTCTTGGTATAGTTTTCTTAGTGCTTGCCGTCGGTGTTACGTTATGCATATGTGACTTTACCACTTCAAGTAAAGTGTGGAAACCTTACTTTCATTTAGGTCCCTTTACTTTCCCTGTTTTTAAATACCATGTACATGGGTATCAGATAGTGTCTTATATTTGTTTCAATCATCAAATATCCTTATAAACGTCATGAAGAGAATATTCTATTGTATGTAACCATATATCTGTTTTATCCATTCTTCCTTCTTCTTTCCCGATGCTCCAAGATTCCTTCTTTTATCATTTCATTTCTACTTGAAGAGCATCCTATAGCAGTCTTTAAGGGTAGGTCTGCCAGTGTCAAATTCTTTTAACTTTTCTTTGACTGAGGATGACTTTATTTCCCCTTTATTCATGAAGGATAATTTTGCTGGGCATAGAATTCACTGTTGACAGCTTTTCTTTTAGCACTTGAAAAAATGCGGTGCAATTTTCAGCTGGCGTCTGTGGATTCCGATGAGAAATGTGTCATTCAAATTGGTGTTCCCCTATAGGTAATGTGTTGTTCCTCCCTGGCTGCATTCAAAATTTTGTGTTTGTCTTTAGTTCTTAAAAGTTTAATTATCATGTGTCTTAGTGTAGATTTCTTTAGATTTATCCTCTGGATTCATTCAGCTTCTTGAATCTGTAGGTTGTGTCTATAAAATTTGGAAAATTTTTCTTTTCAGCTATTATTTTTTTGGATACTCTTTTAACTCCTATCTTTCTGGGACTCCAGTGATTAATGTTGGCTTTTTTGTTATTATCCAACCAGAGCCTGAGGCTCTGTTCATTTTTTTTTTTTCTGTCTGTTTTTTCTCTGTTCAACTGCTTAAATTCTTTTGGTCTGTCCTCAAGTTCACTGATTCTATCCTGTCATCTCCTCTCTAATATTGAGACCAGCCAGCAAGATTTTTATTTTTGTTATTGCATTTTTCAGTTGGTTTTTGCATTTTGCATTTTCATTGGTTCTTTTTTATGATTTCTTTTTTTGCTGAGAATTTCTATTTTTTCACTTGTTTCAAGAGGATTTGTAATTGGTTGTTGAAGCATTTTTATGACAGCTGCTTTAAAATCCTTGTCAGGTAATTCCAACATTAATTTATCTTGATTGGTATCAGTTGATTGATTGTCTTTTCTCATTCAAGTTGTGATTTTCTTGGTCCTTGGTGTAATGGATTTTTAAAAAAATTATTTCCTGGACATATTGTCTATTATGTTGGGATACTTGAGTAGCATACTTGAGGTCCTATTTAAATTTTTTTATTTTAGCAGGCATTCGCTGTGCTTAGGTTTAGCACACAGGTCCTGGTCTACTTTGGTGGGCTGTGGTTTCAGTGGCAGTTTAATTTTCAGAGCCTTTGCAGTGTTATTTGGGTCTGCTTGGTTTATCTGATGCTTGATGTTTATCTGTTCCCATAAGCCTCTGCTGGTGCTGCCTATGGGGGAAGAAGGGGTTTCCCCAGACTGGGGCCACTGGGTGTCTCTCAGTTGGGGAGGGGACAAGGCCCATGGGGACAAAGAGGCTTCTTAGGCCAGGAACTTGCTATGGCAGAATCCCTCATGTCAATATCACCTGGCTACCCCCATCTTTGGGTGGGGGAATGGAGTTTCAAGCCCATGAGGACAAAGATGCTTCCTGGGCCAGGCTGCCTGTGGTGTTAGAGTCCCTCCTGCCAGTACCACCCACCACCACAGTATCCCCTTGATGGGCTTGGAAGAAGTCTGAGGCCCAGTGGAGAAGTGGAGCACTTCCCCCAGCTGCACTTTTTGTTCAGTAAGGCTCCCAATCTGTTCCACTTGCTAGTACTGCTGGGCTCCCCTAGTGCTGATGGAGGGATTCTTGCTAGATCTGAGGAAGGAGTGAGCTTACCTGGGCTGCCTTCTGTGGCTCAGTTGGGGGTTAGAAATGCTCGGCCTAGGGAGCCTTCCATTTGGTGGGGGGACATAAAACAAGAACTCTTCAGTTACTTCTTGTACGAGCACCTTGGCCTCCTCCCCGCTTTCCTTCTTCCCTTGCTCCTTGTGCAGTAATTGCTTGTTGAGTGACCCTCACAGGTGACCTGGTATTGTGCCTGGCACTTTACCTGGCTCTGAAGTGCTCTGAAATTGTACCCTTGTATGATGACTTTGAGAGTAAAGCCCCACTAGCCTTTTCAGAACCCATGGCTAATGGTTGTATCATGTTCAATTACAAGCCTGTGTTTGATGGCTGGACAGGTCCCTCTTAGCAGGTGCCAAGAAGGGGGTGGGGAGGAAGGAATGGAAAGTGCTTCCTCATTGTTCCTTAGGTTCACAAAGGTTCTGGGCTGCCCTCTAAGTAGAATTTCTTTTTCCTCCCTAATGTGACTATTTCATAAGAGCCAGGAGGTTTAACATACTTTGAGTTCTTATGGACACAATTATATTAGACATCTTGCAAATTTCCTGCCATCATTTTTGGCATATTTTTTATCTCCAATAAAAGGTCTAGTTGTCCATTATTAACACAGAGCTTCCTTCCTTTAAAATATTTATTCGCAATATTTATTTAATTCATATTTTGGTTTTGATTTTGTTAAAGGGCTGTGACAAAATAGGTGTCCTCCACCCAGCATGGCCTTATCTGTTGGTGTGAATCCTACCTTCCTTCTCGCCCAGCTTGCTGATTACTCCACCTGTGAAGCCTTCCTCACTCTCCTGCCCAGTGTCCTTGCCTTCTTCACCATGACATCTGAACCGGGAAGTTATATACTGTTTTGTTCTCTCTCCTGCAAGGGCATTTTACTCTCACTTAGTGTTTTGTTTAAACCCATTTAGAATAAAATCCAAAATCTTTTCATGTTCTAAAGGGCCTACAGGATGCCACTACCCTGTAATCCCCTCCCCCCCAACCCCCCACCCCCGCTCCTCCCTCCTCCCTCCTTCCCTCTGCCTCAGCCATGCTGCCCTTCCTTATCCTCACGATGTCAAACACACACACTGTTGAATCCCAGCTTCTAGAACCATGCCTGGTGCAAGAAGCACTCAGTGAGGATCTATTGAGTGCATTAATTAATGGATTTAAATAAAATTTACTATCTTGCCATCAGAAATGTAGTGTGTTTATTTTAGAACTTTAGGAAATACAAAATGGTGGGAAAACCCTTACATAATTTCATATTTGAGAGGAAAAACATAATTTACACTCTTTTTTAAGAATATTTCTTCCCAGTCCTTTTACTATTTATAGTATTTTGGTTGGTTTGTTTTATATGGTTATATTCATAATATATTTTGTGTAGAATTTGATCTTTTTATGTGTGTATGCCTTGCTTTTTCTGTTATATTTATTTATACTGCTTCTTATTTCAAAAATGATTTGAGGCCCTATGAGGTATGTAAGTACAGTATTTCGTTCTATTGCCCTCAGCATGCAAGCCTGTGCTTTACCCCTGCTATGTGCTTGTGGAAACTTGCTTTCCAGTGGAGAGCAGATGCACACTGTATCTGACTCCAGGAAGCAGCCAGGACCTCCCAGCTATGCCCTCCGCATAGTGCCTTTGAAAATGAGTTTGTCTCTGGTCCTTTGTATCCATCTGAATTTGTCTCTCCTTTCTGGAGAAGGAGTGGCCTCCCTCTAGACCAGATTAGACTCATTCCCTCCTGCAGATGTGTATCACCAAAGGTGCTGTTTGCATGTGAAGCATGCTAAGTCCCAGCCCAACAACTGGAAGTATCTGCGCCTCCTTCCCTCCCAAGCCCTAGAGGCATACACTCCGGACCAGACAAAACTGCCATCACCCTCCACCCTACCAAGGGCCAGCATTCCGTGGCTGGGAGGTTGCAAACAGGATGACGTGTGTAGGTTTCTCAGAAGCCAGGGCCCTAAAATAGCGCTTATAGTTACTGGTATAAGTGTTTACACCACACTCCCTCTGCCACAGGGTCATTACACAGGTTGTTCTCTGCACATACATACACACACACACACACACACACACACATCCCTACCTGCCCCAACCTACTCCCCCATCAGATCTCAGCTCTGATGTGATTTCCTCAGGGAAGCCTTCCCCGCACCCTGGGTTCATCATGTGACCTATTAAATGGCCTCCTAGCAAAACACTGTATATCCGTCTTTCTTGCACTCATTATAGTTTATAGTTAGGCATGCTTTTGTATGTCTTTGTCCCCCCACTAGACTGAACGCTCAATGAGAGTAGGGACCATGTTTACTCTGGTTCACTGTCTCCAGTGCTTAGCACGGTAGTGCTCAATAAAGATTCTCCAATGAACGAATGAGTGAATGAGTCATGAACGTTTGCGTTGAGGCAGTGAAGAGTATTGCTTAAGAGAGTAAGCTTTGGAGCCAGACATCTAAGTCAAACCAGCTATGTGACCACATTTCGGTGCCACCGTTTCCCTGTCTATAAAATGGAACTGATAATACCACTTCTCTGGTGGGGTGCGGTGCGGGTCAGATGAGGGCCTCAGTGTAAAGACTTCAAGCAAAGCCAGACTCACAGTGAGTCCTCGATATCTATTAGCTATTATCATGACTACTATTTTCTACTCTTTTGGCCAATACAAGCATTGCTGTAATGAATATTCTTTTACATATGTCTTGATATACTTTTTATGAGCACTGCAATAGTTGAGATTCCTAGAAGTTGAATTGTTGCATCAGAAGGTTAATTTATTTGAAATTAATTTTGGTGAACAGATTAAGGGAGAGATCAATTTTGCACTTTTCCAAATGGAGACTTGTGAGAGGCCAAGGCCCCCGTTAGTTTCTGGGTCAGCGGGAATTAGACATTCCGACGTGGAGTCAGTGAGGGCAAGCGATTACTTAACTCGGGTGAAGGGTACCTTGACGGAAAGTTTTCACAGTTCCTCACGACCCACCTTCTCTCTCTGAGGCTCACATAGGGTGGCAGAGGTTAGGATTAGGGGAATCTTTTGTATCTCCTCTGCTCGAGTTTTTATTCCCAATATAGTGGGAAGTCATGTTATTAATACAATAGCTCCTAACTCTACCCTACACAGCAGTGTAACTACTCTGTACCTGCCAATCTAGACTCCAAGACTAGATGTCCTGATGTCTGGGTTCTTGTTCTCACATTAGCTGTGTCACAGACCTAAGACTTTTCAGTTTGACACGAGGGCTTTCCCTGCAGTGGAGAAGCTTTCTGGCCTAGAGCCGCCCAAGCAGCAGGCCAGCCGTGGCCTCTCACACTGGCCAGCTGTCCCAACATCATTTACAAATTTCTTATAAATATAAGGGTCTATTTCTGAACTCTCTTCTGCTCCTCTAATTCTACGGAGGTTGCTTTATTCCACCCTCATTGTTCCTATTTTTAAAAAAACTCTTGGCTATAGTCTCATCCGAGAAAACCTGAGAATCAGGTTGTCCAAATTGTGCCCCTACCCCCTGCAAAAGTACCTGTTTACATGCACTACACACATGCCCACTAACGCATACATGTATACATTCTCAAACACACTTGCTTCCACTAGAAATTTCACTGGAATTTTATTGAACCTATGGAATAATTTGAAGGGGATTGATTTCTTTTCAATGCCAAGTCTTCCCATCCTGGTACATGGAATATTGTTCCTTTTATTCATATCTTTTTTGTTCTTCAGCAGAATTTTATAGTTCCTGTATACTGGTATCACACATTTTGTGTTCCTCGTTGCCATTGTCAGTAGGGCCTTATTTATTATACTTATATTATATTATAAAATGAATATATTTATTTTTATATCATATAATTGCTATACTTTTGGTTATTACTGGATATAAGAACAACATCTTTTACTTTTGCTACTCATGGTAAGAGGTGAGCTGAGACTCTGAGGCAGATGGCAAAGCTGATTTGTTTGCCATGTAACAGGCAGAGCGCTAAATCAGACATGGCAAACAACTCCCAGGCAGGGCCTAGAATAACCTGGGAGTTGTTCAATGGCGTGGAGTACCCAATGGCCAATAACATCTTTACTTGGTTTGGTTGCCACGTAGAATTGCATATAGGTTTAGCTTTTACCTCATAATTACTATCCTGAGCAATCTGGATATAATTTAAAGTAGCCAAGGGAAGGTGACATTAAAGTATCTCTTTAGATGATCCACTTTTATCTGGTTTTGAAGGTTTGGTTTTCTCAGAGTGCCTTCCTTACAGCACGTAGCACCCATTTTGCACTGATGATTAGGTTCGCCTAGGGGATTATAGTTACTCAGAATATCTTTTGACCTTCAGTCTTTAGTCTTTGTTAACAAGATAAGATTCTGTCCTGCTTGTTTATTTATCTATCTATTTATAGTATAACCATTTTATTGGGATGTAATTGACATACCATACAGTATACCCAGTTAAAGTGTACAGTTCAGTGTTTTTTCAGCATTTCACCAAGTTGAACAACCATCACCACAATCAATTTTAGAACATTTTCATCACGCTATAGGGAAATCGTGTAGTATGAGCAGTCACTCCCATTTCCCTCCAAACTTCCTCAGCCCTAGGCAACTACTAATCTACTTTCTGGCACTATAGGTTTGCCTATTCTGCACGTTTCATATAAAAGGAATCATACAATATGTGATCTTTGGTGACTGGCTTCTTTCACATAGTGTATCGTTTTCAAGGTTCATCCATGTTTTAGCATCCACCAGTATTTCATTCCTTTTTATTGCCAAATAACATCCCACTAATGGACATACCACATCTTATTTATCCATTCATGAGTTCATGGACATCTGGGTTATTTCTGGGTTTTGGCTATTCTGAATAATGGTGCTATGACTATTCATACAATTTTTGTGTGGACATATGTTTTCATTTCTCTTGGATATATACCTAGGAATGAAATTGCTGGATCATATATATGATAAATCTATGTTTAACCTTTTAAGAAACTGCCAAACTGTTTTCCACAGCAACTCCACCATTTTACGTTCCCACCAGCAGTGTTTGAGGGTTCCAAATTCTCCACCCTTGCTAACACTTGTTATTATCTGTCTTTTAGATTATAGCCATCCTACAATGGTAGGTGTGATGGTATCTCATTATGGTTTTGATTGGCATTTCCCTGATGTCTAAACCTATACTGTGTCTTGAATCTGATATTTAAATGCCCTCTTTTGCTTCTCCTTGGAGCTACTCTGGCTGGATAAATGATGGGATTTCATACTTACTTTCCGCCCCCCCCCGCCCCCCCGCCGCCGATCCCAGAAACCCACACAACTGGACAATGTGCTATATGGCCACTGTTATTCCAGCAGAAAGAGTGGGACTTTATTAGACCCTCAGGAGGAAAGAAGCATCTAGAATGAATGTGGCTCATGAAAGAAGAAAAGTGGTTATTTAGCTATCTCAATCAACCATAAAATCTTTTTTTTTTTAATTTTTATTTATTATTTATTTATTATGTTTATTTTTGGCTGTGTTGGGTCTTCGTTTCTGTGTGAGGGCTTTCTCCAGTTGCGGCAAGTGGGGGCCACTCTTCATCGCGGTGCGCGGGCCTCTCACTATCACGGCCTCTCTTGTTGCGGAGCAGAGGCTCCAGACGCTCAGGCTCAGTAGTTGTGGCTCACGGGCCCAGTTGCTCCGCGGCATGTGGGATCTTCCCAGACCAGGGCTCGAACCCGTGTCTCCTGCATTGGCAGGCAGATTCTCAACCACTGCGCCACCAGGGAAGCCCAACCATAAAATCTTTGTTACAGGTAATACAAAACTCAGAGCTAAATCAAGAAAGAAACTTTTTTCTAGTAGCTCTTATTAATTATTAACTCTTAGTGTCTCAACTGAAGAAAAATGTAATGTGTCCTATCTGCTGTGAAAATGCTGCCTGTAGTCTGGAAAGTGCTCTATAAACACCTGCTAATTGACTAAGAGAGTCGTGAGGAGGAAGCACCAAGACTGGATTTGAGACAAAGATTGCTGAACCAGGGGTCAGAGGACCCACGAGACTCAGATGCCAGAGAATAATCCGTAAGGGAAAAGAAGAGAGAAGATAAATAGGGAGTTAATAAAAGATGAGGGAGAAATGGGAAAAAAGTCAATACTTTTGTCTGCATGGGGGCCTCTAAAACCTGAGTTTAAGGAGACTTGGAGAAAGTCTTCGCTGTGGCAAATGATATAATTACAGCCACCTTTTATTCCAGGTTTGCTATGTACGGGTGCACAGCTAAACCTGTCACATGGATTATTATATTTGCTCCTATTTTACAGGTGAGAAAAACGAGGCCCAGCGAAATTATGGAACCTGTCCAAAGTCCACTGGTGGCATTTGAAACCAAGCTCTTTTGGATCTTAACTCAGAACTGTGGTTGTTTCTGCAAGGTAATGGACCACAAAAGGAATAGTCTAGTTTGGGGGGAAATAGAATTTGGGTGAAACTAAGAAGAAAATAGAGATTTCTTAGTAGACTGCCAAAAGGAAAACCCAGATTAGGCAAGGCTAGCTCCAGGTGACTATATCAAAAGTGAAGACTTAAGGATTCTCTAAAAAAAATTTTTAAAAAAGACTACATCTTACAAAGACTCAGATGGTCTTCACGGTTGTATAGGAAAATCAGGTACCTACCTCCACATACAGGTATGGAATTGTGTGAGCAGCACTCTGTACCCTTTGCAACCCCATAAACTCTCCCATCTGTAGTTGAATAGGTTGTTACTTTCAGTACTGTTGATGTTCTGTTTTCCTGGGAGGAGTGAGGAGTTATGTCTGGAAAGAATGAAAAGAAAAAGTCTCTCCTGCCAATGTTAGAGCTCTAGGAAGAAAGGCAGTCCCCTGGATGATGGGGAATTGACAGTGAAGGGCTTGCCAGGCCTCATATTTTTTACCCCAGCTCATATCTTATAAGGTGTGGCAGCAAAAAACACTATGACTTGTAGCACAAAAAGGCCATCAACCCTCCCCCACCCAGCTCTCCACCCCCACGACAGCTCCCCACTCCCATTTCTCAGAAAACCCTGGCTTAGTCCTTGGGGACCTTGGCAGTTTGCAGAGCAGAGCCAGTGTGAGGAACCAGTGTTTGGTCTGACAGCTCCTCCCTCAGACACACCTTTATGACTGAGACCCCTGGAGCCAGGGCCTGGCTGGGAGAATGTGCAGATTCCTGAACTTGGGGACAATAAAGATCAGAGGTCAGGGGTGCATCACCCTTCACTCATCACATGTTAATTGGGGCTACTTTGGATTCTGGCAGGGCATGCAAGATTCGCCCTGCACCTCCTTTTACAAGCTTCGTGACCATCAGCCTTTGTTTCCTCTTTTGGGAATTGTCTCAAGAGAATCCCAGACCATTCCAGTATGGAGCAATCACAGAGTCACAGGCTGCTGGAGTGAATAGGCACCCAGAAAGCACGCGGTCGGCCCACGTATGTTGCTAAGGCTCCTGGCGACAAGCAGCTGGGCCTGGGCGCTACCTGGCTGGTGCTCCGGATGCCGTCATGGGACAGGTGGGGCTGGAGGAGCACACCTGACCTGCACCCCACATTTTTCTGAGAAGCTCTAGGCTTATTTTAAATAAACATCTGATGTTCTATCTTCCTTTGGAACTGAGGCAGAGAGAGATGGGAGGATGGCCAGGAACATAGGGAGGCCATGCAGGTTTAGATGCTGAGTATACTTCCCAGCCCACATCCACCTGAGGGGAGATGTGTCAGGGGTCCCTGCGACCACCCCTAGGTTTGGAAATTTGCTAGGAGGACTCACGCGACTCAGCATATAGTTGTACTTGTGGCTGAGGTTTATTTCAGGGAAAGGATACAAAGCAGAATCAGCAAAGAGAAAAGCTGCATGCGGTGAAGCCCAGAGGAAACAAGGCCTAAGCTCTCAAGAGCCCGCTCCCAGTGGAGTCACGCAGGATGTGCTTAATTCCTCAGCAACACACAGTAACAACACATGTCAAATATTGTCAATGGGGGAAACTCATTAGAGACCTAGTCCCCAAGGTTGTTACCAGGGGCTGGTCACATAGACACCCTCTGCCTAACATTTACCAAAATTCCAGACTTCCAGGAGGAAAATGGTATTCAGCATAAACCATATTGTTTGCACAAACAGTCTAGGCACCTAGCTATGTGATCTTGGGCAAGTTGCTTAACCTCTCTGGGCTTCACTGACCTCATTTGTAAAATACAGGTACTAAAGGTACCTGATAAGATTGTTGTGAGGTTTAAGTGGGTTAATATATGTAAAGTGCTTAGAATAGTACTTGGCAATGTGGCGAGCACTATATAAAGGTATTGTTATTAATGTTATTATTATTTTTATTATTCAAGGTCCAGTTTCCGTGATTCTCCCAGGTCTTTCTTCCTAGGTACTTGCACATTATTCTGTACTTACTATCTCTTCCCTTTAGGCAGTGCTTTTATGGAGAAAGGGGACTCTACCTTATTTCTCTTTATATCCGCTGTATTTAACACCAAATAGATAATCTGCTGATGTTGAGTAGATGTTCACTGAAGGATGAGACAATAATTGTAGTAATAATTCTGAATTCTTATATCTGTCCTCATTTCCTTGTCCTGTCCATTTGTTTATGCAGCAACCGATGATTTTTTTGTCCTAGGGGGGCTTTTCACATGCTCAGTAGGATTTGTAAGTGAAAACTGCACTGTAGAAACCATTCACATTAAACCAGCATTTCTCCAACCATGGTCATGCTCATAGGTATTCTCCAAAAACAGGTTGCATGGATAAATAAGTTTGAGAAATTCTAGGTTACACAAGATTTATTTATTTGTTTATTTTTTATGTTTTTTTTGACAGCGCCACATGGCTTGCAGGATCTTAGTTCCCCTACCAGGGATCAAACCCGGGCCCCCTGCAGTGGGAGTGCAGATTCCTAACTGCTGGACCACCAGGGAAGTCCCTAGGTTACACAAGATTAACCAAATATCTTTCCTATAGGACTTCTCAGGCCTTTACTAGGGTAATTAATGCCCAGGGAGTTGGGTAGAATGCCAGGTAAAGTTAGCACATTTCTTAACTTTTTTTGACCATAGGACCTTTATCTCAGAACGTTATCAATGTCTAGTGGGACTGGTTCTATGGAGTGTAGTTGGTGAAAAACTGCACTAAGCCTCCTTCTCTCCTTGAGCCAACTGGCCTGGGGCTTGGGTGTGCAGATTGGTGCCATTTAATTGCCATCTGTGGTCCCAGGCCTGTAGAGTGTCTGTACTTCTCCTAAAACCTTTATCAGAGAAGTACTGTGCAGCTCATTTATCCACTCAGTAAAGATTTATTGAGTTTCTGCTATGTGCACTGACTGTGGAGAAAACAGGATTCTTGCCAATCAAGGAACTGAGGACTCAGAACAGGGCCTGGTGAGTTGGATGTGGAGAGAGCAGGGCCCTCTGCTGGCTGCCCTGGGAGCTTGGTGGGTGAAGCTTTTGATTTTCCATCCAGACCTCTCAGTGTACAGGTGGGTATATGGGGAGATTGAAGTCAAGGAAATGATAATTTTTAAAATTTAAAAATTTTCAAAAATTAAAAAAAATTTTTAGTCCAAACATCTATTTGGAGGCCGACTGGAAGCAGTACTTTTCCACTGTATCACACTGCCTCTGAGCCCAAGTGTCTGAATCAGAGAAACATATACACATAGACAAGTCCAACCTGGGAAGAATTTATTCTGTGTTGCTGCTGCTGCCTGGTGGTCTTGAGCTTGTTCAGGACCATCATAGGTTGGATATCTTTCCCACTTCCATTTTCCCGTCAGTGACCCCAGATCAGGTTTATTTCTGCATATGTCTGTCTTCTCATTGCTTCTCTCTTTGAACATCCTTGGTGAGGATGCTTGTGACCTGACACGGACTGCAGTCAGAGAAGGGCACACTTTAGGAGCCAGAGGACTCTGGCTGTGCTTTGCCAGCCAGGCAAGCGTTGGTGGGAGGAAAGTGATGAGAGTAACGCCTTCAGATGGGAGGGAGTTTGTGGTACTGCGGTTCCTGAGGTTCCATGTACACACTAAGCAAACACGAATGTAATACATGTGCTGCAGATTAGAAGGAAACAGGCCACCCACTCTTGCTCCAGGCTGCTCACCAGCCACCCAGCCTGCTCACCGAGGCACCTGGTGTTTGATGCCAAGGAACTAATGTCAGCTCCCCAAGAAAGTGCTGCTCCCTTCTCAGCAATCCCTCTCTGCTTTCTGAACGAAGTCCACAGGCTGCCAGGTTCTGTCCCCGGCACCAGACTGCATCTCTCAACTTCTCCTCTGATCTCCCCCTGTACTCGTTCCTGCTTCCTGAGAATGTGCCCCATACGTTCCCCATCCTGGAGTGCTTGCTTTTACACCTTCCTTGTCCTCCACCTCTGCTTGTTTGAAATCCCATCACTTTTCCAAAGCCTGTGAAGCAGCCAGGTTGGATTCAGCTGCATATAAGAGAAGTTCTGCTGCAGGGGCCGAACCAATAGGGATCAATGTATCTCATTTAACAGGAAGCCCAGGGGCAGGCAGTCTAGGGCTGCTGTGGCAGCTTCATCCTGAATTCCTTCCAGAACCAGGCTCTTTCCATCTTCCCTACTGTCTCTGCCTTAGTGACAGCTGCTATACTCTAAGCATAACCCAAGTTCCTGGAAGAACGAGGCAGAAGTGGTAGAAGCTGTCCTAGAAGGAACCTGCTTATGTCTCATTGGCCAGAAAGGAGTCTCCTCACCACCCCAACTGCAAGGGAGTCAGGGATGGTCTCTGGTTTTCTAGCCTCTAAGGGCCAGCTAGAAGTGAGCTGAATGGGTGGTGAATGATTTAACCTGTTTGAATTATTGCCTGTTCCCCGAAGCCTTTATCAAAGCATCTTAAACTTCCTTCATTCTTATCTAACCAGGGTAAACCTTTTTAGAGCCCTTATATATTGTCCCGGGTTATGTACTTGTCTTGCTTTTTCTTCTTCTTCTTCTTTTTTTTTTTAATAGATCTTTAATGGAGTATAATTACTTCACAATACTGTGTTAGTTTCTGTTGCACAACAAAGCAAATCAGCCGTATGCCTACACATGTCCCCATATCCCCTCCCTCTTGAGCCTCCCTCCCATCCTCTCTATCCCACCCCTGTACGTCATCGCAAAGCACTGAGAAGATCTCCCTGTGCTATTACCTTTTCTTCTTGATCATAAGCCTCTTAAGGATGACAAATGCATCCTTGTCCCCCTCACAGCTTCTTTTGGTTCAATTTGTGATTTCTGCTCCTTTCCCATATGTCCTTCCTCCTCTCTCCCTTTCCTAATATGCATGTATTAGACATTCCATAAGTATGTGTCGACTTCAACTGAGTGGAGTTAAAAGGGAGAAGGGTGGTGTGGTTACTGGAAGGGTGGTGGATGTGGGTGTTGGATTAGGAAGCCTGAATTGGAATCCTAGTTTTACTGTGTGACTTTGTCTGCGTTTCCTCATCTGCAAAATTAGGGGATTGAATTAGGTGGTCTCAAAGTTTTCTTCCAGCTGTCAGAACTCAAGGACTCTTCTGACTGGGACTGATTATCTTCCCTGGGACACTGCAAGGAGGTAAACCCCATCCAGGCCCAGAGAGAGTCAGTGAAAGAGAGAGCGGAGACATCCAGAACCTCTCACTCACTGCACAGTGCAAGGGCCAGGCTGAGCCCAGAGGGACAGGAAGGTGAGAGCAAAAGGTAAAGAGAGACTGAGCCAGAATGGCATGGATTAAAAGCGGGGGGTAAGACGCTAGTTCTGTTGGCAGCAGGCAAGAGAAATCTGGGGAGGTCATGTTTCAGGAAGTGAGAACCCTCTGATCCCCAAATCTTGAAGCCCTTCTGAACCTCACCTTCTGATGACAAGAGGAAGGCTCTCACGAAGACCTCCTTTAGGTTTGGGGCAGGTAGAGGCCCATGTCTGGTATCATACATCAATTGGAACCAGTGCATCTATGAATTTTATCAATTTATCCTCACGTGGGTTAGGGAAGCAAGACTTACGGGTTGAAGACCCAGGTCTGCCCTTGAGTTTTTCTGAACAAGTTAATTGCCCTCTCTGGGCTTTAGATTCCTATCTATAAAAGATAGGCCTGGCATATATCACTAATTTTTAGATCTTTACCACTGGAACAAAAACAGATTAAAAGCTTGAAAAGATTCCTCAAGCAGCAAGACATCTTTTTGGCAAGAGATACTTAATGATTTGTAGTATCTGGAGCATCTCTGAAGATTCCTGTGGCTGCAGGGAATACCAGTAGGTGATCTTGGAGCTCCCTCCCTGCTCGCTGACCTTGGCCTTTTCTGATTATGGTTACAGCTTTTTTTTTCCCTCATATTTTCTGTCTACTGCAGTTTTTGCATTTTTAAAGAGATAACTAAGGTACCATCATGACATGATTTCAAATCAGCATGTCTCAACTCTGTACATTGCTTGTTTCTGGTCATTCCTCAATTTCTTCATTGGAGTTTTTAATTGCCCTTCCCCACCCTAATGGTTTCCTTTGTCCTTGCCCAGACACTCATTCATGAGATGCGAAGACAAAGTCAGCCATTCCACATTGAGTGAGTCACAGGTAGTCAGTGAAGCTGAGGCTGAAAAGAAGCCTCACACCTGGATGAGATGCTTGATTCTACTTGGTGCCTCATCTCAGGGGTGGAAGCTGCTGACTTTAACATTTTATTTGTGTGGTCTCTTAGGGGCAGACCTTTTGTGGTTGGTTTCACAAGTGACCTGCTAGACCAGTTTCACTAGGTTCTGCAAGCCAAAAAGGTGATCTTCTTCCTCCTGTTTCAACCTATTAACAGCAAAAAAAAAAAAAAATAACAATGATACTCAACTAGCATTGATAGAGAGCCTGTTAGGTGCCAGGCCTAATCTCATTTCATCTTCTGACAGCCCTTCAGCTGACAACAGATCAATGAATTGTTGATTCAACACCTACTGTGTGCCAGGTTATTCTTGGATCTGGGTGGAACACAGAGATGACAGAGTGCCTGTTAGATGCCAGGCCTAATCTCATTTCATCTTCTGAAAGCCCTTCAGCTGACAACAGATCAATAAATTGTTGATTCAGCACCTACTGTGTGCCAGGTTATTCTTGGATCTGGGTGGGACACAGAAATGACTAAAATAAGGATTACATGAGATTTTTATTTTGTTTTATTTTCATTATTTTCCCACAATGAATTTATCATGAGAAAAGATTATCCTCTCCCCTCATCTCAAAAAAAGACAAGAAAAAAAAGTCAGAGCAGGCCCCATGAAGGAAATCAAAGTCTAGTAGAAGAGACAGAAGTGCACAGTGAACCAGCACATGTGGTAGATCATGGTGAGTTTTATCAAAGAGGTACAAACAGCTGGGACAATTAATTGTGACTCTAGAAGCAGGAGGCCTTTACATGCTCTGTGAATTAGGAACAATAATCATCCCTGTCCAGTCTGCCTCACAGAGTGGTTGCAAAAGCTCAACGAAATGGACACAAGGTCTCAAATCCTGTACATCTGTACATCCTAAAAGGATTATTACCCCATCTGCTCATGTTTCCAGTAGAGTTGGGGGTGTTGGTCATTCTGTTCCCTCTGGCAGTTGTGCTGTGCCGGGGTCATCTGAGGACTGTCCTCTGGACGATCCTGTGAGCCCTTGAGCTCACATTGTGGGTGACAGCCCCAGGGACCACAAGTTCAGTCCTGCTGCTGTATTGATTCTTGCCTCGTTTCCTGTCTTTGTCCCTTTTCCCATCTTCTTGTATTGAACTCTCTTCATCCTTCCTACAAATCTCTTAATCCTTCTTGTCCTTTTTCCATAGTGTGTAGGTATCCCCAAGACCACTCCCAGGTTCCATGATCTGTTAGGAGGACTCACAGCTGTGATTTATTACAGTGAAAGGACACAAGGTGAGATCAGTGAAGGGAAGAGTTACACGGGGCAGAGTCCAGAGGACACCAGGCTCAGGCTTTCTGGAGTATTAATAGACTCCCAGTAGATGTACTTAATTCCTCCAGCAACAAATTGTGACAACACATGTCATCTATCAGGGGCGCTCACTTGAGCCTAGGGGCCCGGGGTTTTGTCGGGTGTCAGTCACATAGGTAGCCTCTGCCTGGCAGGCACCCAAACTCCAGGCTTCCAGAAGGAAAGCAGAGATTCAGCATGAATCACATGGTTTGTACAAACAGCTCAGCACAGCGAGCCATTAATCATCTCAGGACTGGAGAGAGCCCTCCTGAAACCCATGTTGCCCAGTGCTAGCCAAGGTCCGGTCTTTCTGAAGCGCAGTCTCAGGCCTGCTATACTCGCTCTTTTCTGCACAGTCCACCCCCTCCATTCTTGGCCAAGGCATCTTTGCAGCAAAATTATTCTCATTATGAGTGCATGCAGCAGGATGAGACCAGCCTGCAGCACTGACCTCAGTCACGCCCTTTAGAAGTTCAGGACTCTGCCAGTTAAACAAAGCCCAGTAACCACAAAGGGCTCTTTTAGCAATCCAGGTGGTTTTCTTGTCAAGTTTTTACTGGTCCGAGGCATCAGATGAGGTTCAGCACAGCTCTGGACGGAATGTGAAAGCTGACCCGAAGGCTTTCAAGGACTGAGGTGGTGCTAGAAAGTGCAACACACAAGAAGAGTACCCCAGAGGGTGCACGTGGAACCCCTGGAAACCAAGAGCTGATGATCATTGGGGCACCCCATGCAGGACAGCCACTGGGCAGGCAGTACGGGTTCACAGGGCCCCCAGTGTGGGTCCCCATCATGGGGTTCCCTCCAAAGGCCTCCAGTTCCATCCAGTTAGTTCAATTCAGTCCTCAGATTCAGAGAGACTGCCCAAGGATGGCAGTTATGAACGGTGGGCTTGTCTATGACAGAAGTTCATCCACCCGCAAGTGGACAGCATCTGCAGGCGTTCTCCACGTGAAGTGCGGGGAGCTGGGCTGTCCCTGCTGTCCCATGCTCAGAGCTGTCAGGTGTGATAAAGGCTCAGTGTGAGTTAAAAGCTTCCAGCCACTTGGAAAGGTGCTCAGGGAGTTTTCCTTCAGGAAGAGGGACAGCTTCCAGGGACAGGTTTGAAAAACAGGGCATTAGGGCTGCCCTGAACCTCCCTAGGTGCTGGGGTTTGGTTTTTCCTCTGTTGTTTCAAACTCAGTGTGTCCCATTTAGCAATCATAACCTTACATGTTAAAATCATCCCTTACTGTCATCCAAACCCTTCACCAGAAGGGTTGTATGCAAGAGGATCAAAAGCATTCTTACAGAAAAACATTTTTATACAACTGAACCAGAAAGATAATCCTGTTCAAGAATTGGTTGGGATGAAATTCAGAATATTCAACACCTTTCAGAATGGGCTTACATAACTTCCCATCCTTTTCATCCTGATCTTTTATCCTGTGAGCATCGATTTCTGGAGCAGGCTGCGTTTGATTATCAAACTGCCTCCTAAGGGGTGGGCCCAGGAGAGAGGGGAGGGGGAGGGGAAGGGAGCTGGGCCATCGGTGCGTCTGCTGAGCTGAGCTGACCTGGGTACAGCAGGGAGGCATCCCTGAGAGGGGCTTGAGAGCCCCATCTGTCAAGAGTGGACTGAGGGGTTACAGGCCCTGAGGTGTGCCCTCCCCATCTGGCAGCCGCCATCAGAATACCATCAGTCTCTGTATCAGAAGCACAGAGCCTATCAGGAGCTCCTTTTCAGAGGGTCCCATCTTGAACCTAAGCCCTTTCCTGTGGACCCTTGTATGCGACCCAGACAGTCCAGCCAGAATCCATGACATTCTCATTGTTTAGGGCCCTTTATCTACATGGGTCCCAGAGTTCCCAGAGCTCGGGTCCAGCTTTTCGTTCAGCCCAGCTCCAGCTGAGGCTACAAAGACCCAGAGCAGAGAGTATCAGATTTCAACACAGAGTTAGGCTCAGGCCCTTAGAATCAGTGAATTCAGGACTCCAAAAAGGCCAATAGCATTTCTTGGGCAGCAGAAAAGTCTGACACTGATGGACCAAAGGGCTGGGTTCCAAGCCCAGTGATAAGCAAGTCCTTCCTAAGCACTTTCTGTCTTATTCTTAGAGTCCAAGTTGATACACTCAGAATTTGCACAGCAGACAAGAAAATCATCAGCCTGTTAGGGTCAGCGTTTACAAGATCTGATATGATTACAGGTGGGCATTAGCTACTAAAGACTGCTTTTTAAATCCCCAAAGTGTGTTTTCTACTGGTGAGTACTTCTCTTTTCATATCAATTACCTTTTCCCAGTGAAACCAAGGGCAACCATCAGTTAGATCCCTTAAACTATAACTTGCGTAGTAAATAATATCCTGTAACCTGCCTTCATTGATTAAGCTCGCCTTAATTGTTCTCTCAAATGCATCTCCTCCAAGCTTCATGAAACTTAGACAATATATCACAAGACTCCTTTAACCAACCCCTATAGATAACACCTCTGATGTGTGGGTCGCTATAGAATTGGTTGCTTAAGTTGTTTTCCAGGAACATGGAGCTAGTCTTGTCCAGTTCAAACTAGTAGAGACCACTGACCATTCAACCTGGCCTGTGCAAGTGTCCAGTGGATGACCTTTTGACATCAGAGGCCAAAAACTCCACCCTCAGATCATGCTAGCCACCATTTTCTGAACACACGTCCGATGAAAGAGCACAGAAGCCAGATACGCGCGCACAGAACACCGCTTACTTCACCTTTTCTTGCCTCCAGTCGTCTGTCCCCACAACTCAGACCACCCTCTTCTTTATCCCATGAATATCCCAGCCCCTCAGATTTGAGACTTGTTCTCCCATGTCGTTGCTTGGCCGCCTGGTGAATAAACCCTTTCTCCACTGCAAACCTCGGCATCTCAGCGTTTGGCTTGTGCTGGGCATTGGGCAAACGGACCCAGTTTTGGCACGCCAGAGGCTCCAATAGGCAAAACTCATAGGGAAAATCATCAGTATGGAGACTTATTCTGCTTAATATCCAAAGGGTTTAAATTCTAATTTACTCATCAGTGGCAAAAAAGCAAGGAAGTTGTGTTTAATACTTTTTATTTTTTTTATTTTTTTGCAGTTTCCCTGATTGGGATGATCCCTCTAGCATTTGTGAAATTATAAGGATAACACTTTTCTTCAATTTTTGCCATACATCCAAATACCCTAGCCACAAAATAAAAGCCATTTAAAAATTTCCCCTTTCCCTTTTTTTTCATTTTTCAAATTTACTCAAATCCCACGCAGTAAATTCAGCATTTACGTGGTTAACATTGCAGCTGCCAGGAAATCTTGGCTGGAATGCCAGGGGGATATGGGCCTGAAGAATTGGCTGCATTGCCTCCTCCTTTATTTTTTCTCTAGTTGGTCTAAAGCTTTACTCCTGGGAACCAATTTGCCCTCCCCCTTAGAGGAAAGAACATTACAAATGTCAACCTCTGTAGCCCACACGAGCTCTTCTTTTGGAAGAGTTGGGCTCTGGAGGAGAGGATGAAAGCAAAGGCATCTCTCAGGCTGGATTTCCCCTCTCACTCTAGCCAGCAAGTAGCCAGGGCAGCTGCAAGCCTGTTCTTCTGGAGTTGAGCTCTCATTTTCAAATTCTATGGGTAACTTTTCCCTCTCACAAGAGGCAGCAGCCAAACTGCTATTTTATGCCAGCCCTATCTCCAGAGCCATCCTTACACCAAGTGTTCAGCATCTCCTGCCCCTTCGTCCTTCATTTTCCCAAACAGTCCTTTCACTGTATTTCAGAGTCAGGGTTCTTCTAGGGAAGCCCACTTCTGACTCTGCATTGGGGTCCCCCAGAACACCCACAGGTTCATTGATTCCTTAGCAGGACTCACAGGACTCAGCATATAGTTGTACTCACAACTAAGGTTTATTACAGTGGAAGGGCACAAAGCAAAATCAGCAAAGGGAAAAGGTGCATGGGGTGAAGCCCAGAAGAAACGAGGCCCAAGCTCCCAAGAGTCCTCCCCCAGCGGACACATTTAATTCTTCCAACAATGAATTGTGATAGCAGGTATGTAATCTTGCCTACCAGGGAAGCCTGCCTGACCTCAGGGGCCCAGGGCTTTTAGTAGAGGTAGGTCACATAGGCACCCTCTGCCTAGCATGCACCAGAATTCCATACTCCCAGAAGGAAAGCAAAACCACATGGTTCCTACCAACAGTTTAGCACAGCAAGCCACCCTTTTCATTTAAGGAATGATAGAAACCTTCCCAAAATCTAGTTTCCCAGACTTATTGTCATATAATAATGTGAATAAAATAATTTTCACAGAGTGAACACATTTGTGTAACCACCACGTAAATCAAGAAAAAAAATTACCAGAATCCCCCAAAACCCCATTTGTTCCTCTTCTGGTCATTAATCCATCTCCCCAAGGGTAACCACTATTGTGACTTCTAACACCGTAATTTTTTCTGTCTGTCCTTGAACTTCATATGAATGGAATCATATAGCATGTATGCTTTTGTGTCTCGCTTTTTTTCTTATCATGACATGTGAAATTCTCCCATGATGTTGTGCATACGTTGCTCATTTTAATTGTTGTGTAGTATTCTTTTTGTGTAAATAAACAACAATTTGTTTATCCATTCTGATGTTGATGGAAATCTGGGTTGTTTCCAGTCTTTGCTATGAACATTCTAGTGCATATCTTTGGTGAACATACGAATACAATTCTGTTGGGTACACATCTGGGAGTGGAATTGCTGAGTCACGGGGTATGAATATGTTCATTTTACTCAATGCCCCCGAACATTATTCCAAAGTAGTTCTGTTTTACACACGCACGAGCACACCCATGAGAGTTTTAGTTGTTACACATCCTTGTTAACATTTGCTATTATCTGTCCTTTTCATTTTAGCCATTCTGGTGGGTGAGGTTAGTATTATTACATCGTGGTTTTAGTTTGTATTTCCTGATGACTAATGAAATTGAGCACTTTTTTAATGCTTATTTGCCACTTGGATATCGTCTTTTATGAAGGATTGGTTCAAGTCTTTCCCCCCCCTCCCCCGTTGGGTTGTTCCCCTTCCAGTTTTTACCATTTTAAAAGCAGATCAAAAAGGCAGACAAGGGAAACAGGGATGGGGAAAAACTGATTAAAGGTCGCTGCTGCATATCAGACACTGTGTAGACTTATGTCATTTACTCTGTGTGACAATCCTGCTAAATCAATATCATATCATTTTACAGATCCATTCACATTTCAAAAGAAATGAAGTGCCTACCATATTGCCCAGCACAATCCTTGGTGCTGGAGATACAATGAAGATCAAGATCAAGATGGTCCCTCCTATGGCACTTGCTGTGGGGGATAGTCAGGTAAAAGGCAGTTACAGTGCATCCTGTGGTTATAATAGAAGAAGCTCAGTGTTCTGTAGGAGAACTTAGATGGGTCCTAACTCAGACCTGGGGAAGGCAGGACTTCCTGAAGGAACTAAAAGGACCTGGCTGACCAGGCACAGGATATGGGGATGGAGGTGGTGGGTAGGGAAGATGAGAAACAAGGCCAGAGAAGTAGGTAGACAGCAGACCCTGGGGAGCCTGGTAAGAAGTTTAGACTTATCCTGAGATTGGTAGGAAGGTTTTCATTGGTGGGATGACAACATGAGATGTCCCAGTTCTGAAGAAGACTTGGCTAGAAGTGAGGTCACCTATGACCATGATCCAGAGCAGCAGGAACAGCAACCTGAATGGGAAAGTATCAGGGGAAAGAAAGAAATGGAAGAGTTAAAGAAATCAGTGTAGGAACCAGCAGGACTCGGTGATTGATGTGCTGTTAGAGAAATCCAGCATGGCTCTCAGGATTTGTCTTGGGCAGCACTGATGTTACACTGCCACCATCGACTCAGTTACCCACAAGAGAGAACTGAAGTTCACAGAAGCAACTTGTCCAAAGTCAATCAGATCACAAATGGTACAGCTGGGACTCAAACCCATCCCTGTTTGACAACTTCCTAATTCTATTGATTTCAGAATTTTCCTATTCAACATTGTCTGGAACAGGAGTGCACATGCACAGAGGAAAGGCCATGTGAGGATTCAGCAAGAAGGTGGCCATCTGCAAGCCAAGGAGAGAGACCTCAGACAGAAGCAAACTGCTCTCTGTGATCTAGGACTGTGAGAAAGAACCAAGATGGTGGAGTAGAAGGACGTGCTCTCACTCCCTCTTGCAAGAACACCAGAATCGCAACTAGCTGCTGGACAATCATCGACAGGAAGACACTGGAACTCACCAAAAAAGACACCCCACATCCAAAGACAAAGAAGCCACAATGAGACGGTAGGAGGGGCTCAATCACAATAAAATCAAATCCCATAACTGCTGGGTGGGTGACTCACAAGCTGGAGAACACTTAAACCACAGAAGGCCACCCACTGGAGTGAAGGTTCTGAGCCCCACATCAGGTTCCCAACCTGGGCGTCTGGCAATGGGAGGAGGAATTCCTAGAGAATCAGACTTTGAAGGCCAGTGGGATTTGATTGCAGGACTTCGACAGGACTGGGAGAAACAGAGACTCCACTCTTGGAGGGCACACACAAAGTAGTGTGCGCATCAGGACCCAGGGGAAGGAGCAGTGACCCCAGGGAAGACTGAACCAGACCTACCTCCTAGTGTTGGAGGGTCTCCTGCAGAGGCGGGGGGTGGCTGTGGCTCACTGTGGGGACAAGGACACTGGCAGCAGAAGTTCTGGGAAGTAATCCTCGGCGTGAGCCCTCCCAGAGTCCGCCACTGGCCCCATCAAAGAGCCCAGGTAGGCTCCAGTATCGGGGTGCCTCAGGCCAAACAACCAACAGAGAGGGAACCCAGCCTCACCCATCAGCAGTCAAGCGGATTCAAGTTTTATGGAGCTCTGCCCACCAGAACAACGTCAGCTCTACCCACCACCAGTCCCTCCCATCAAGAAACTTCCACAAGCCCCTTACATAGCCTCATCCACCAGAGGGCAGACAGCAGAAGCAGGAAGAACAACAATCCTGCAGCCTGTGGAGCAAAAACCACATTCACAGAAAGATAGACAAGATGAAAAGGCAGAAGGCTATGTACCAGATAAAGGAACAAGATAAAACCCCAGAAAAACAACTATATGAAACGGAGATAGGCAATCTTCCAGAAAGAGAATTCAGAATAATGATAGTGAAGATGATCCAGGACCTCGGAAAAAAAATGGAAGCAAAGATCGAGAAGATGCAATAAATGTTTAAGTAAGATATAGAAGAATTAAAGAACAAACAGAGATGAACAATACAATAACTGAAATGAAAAATACACTAGAAGGAATCAATAGCAGAAAAACTGAGGCAGAAGAACGGATAAGTGAGCTGGAAGACAGAATGGTGGAATTCACTGCCGGGGAAAAGAATAAAGAAAAAAGAATGAAAAGAAATGAAGACAGCCTAAGAGACCTCTGGGACAACATTAAACACAACAACTTTCGCATTATAGGGGTCCCAGAAGGAGAAGAGAGAGAGAAAGGACCAGAGAAAATATTTGAAGAGATTATAGTCGAAAATTGCCTAACATGGGAAAGGAAATAGCCACCCAAGTCCAGGAAGCACAGAGAGTCCCATACAGGATAAACCCAAAGAGAAACACGCTGAGACACATAGTAATCAAACTGGCAAAAATTAAAGACAAAGAAAAATTATTGAAAGCAGCAAGGGGAAAATGACAAATAACATACAAGGGAACGCCCATAAGGTTAACAGCTGATTTCTCAGCAGAAACTCTACAAGCCAGAAGGGAGTGGCATGATAATACTTAAAGTGATGAAAGGGAGGAAACTACAACCAAGATTACTCTACCTGCCAAAGATCTCTTTCAGATTCGATGGAGAAATCAAAAGCTTGACAGACAAGCAAAAGCTAAGACAATTCAGCACCACCAAACCAGCTCTACAACAAATGCTAAAGGAACTTCTTTAAGTGGGAAACACAAGAGGAGAAAAGGACCTACAAAAGCAAACCCAAAACAGTTAAGAAAATGGTCATAGGAACATACATATCGATAATTACCTTAAACGTGAATGGATTAAATGCTCCAACCAAAAGACACAGGCTTGCTGAATGGATATAAAAACAAGACCCATATATATGCTGTCAACAAGAGACCCACTTCAGACCTAGGGACACATATAGCCTGAAAGTGAGAGAATGGAAAAAGATATTCCATGCAAATGGAAATCAAAAGAAAGCTGAGGTAGCAACACTCATATCAGATAAAATAGACTTTAAAATAAAGAATGTTACAAGAGACAAGGAAGGACACTACATAATGATCAAGGGATCAATCCAAGAAGAAGATATAACAATTATAAGTATATATGCACCCAACATAGGAGCACCTCAGTACATAAGGCAACTGCTAACAGCTGTAAAAGAGGAAATCGACAGTAACACAATAATAGTGGGGGACTTTAACACCTCACTTACACCAATGGACAGATCATCCAAAATGAAAATAAATAAGGAAACAGAAGCTTTAAATGACACAATAGACCAGGTAGATTTAATTGATATTTATAGGACATTCCATCCAAAAACAGCAGATTACACTTTCTTCTCAAGTGTGCACGGAACATTCTCCAGGATAGATCACACCTTGGGTCACAAATCAAGCCACAGTAAATTTAAGAAAATTGAAATCATATCAAGCATCTTTTCTGACCACAACATTGTGAGATTAGAAATGAATTACAGGGAAAAAAAACGTAAAAACACAAACACATGGAGGCGAAACAATACACTACTAAATAACCAAGAGATCCCTGAAGAAATCAAAGAGGAAGTCAAAACATACCTAGAGACAAATGACAATGAAAACACGACGATCCAAAACCTATGGGATGCAGCAAAAGCAATTCTAAGAGGGAAGTTTACAGCTATACAAGCCTACCTCAAGAAACAAGAAAAATCTCAAATAAACAATCTAACCTTACACCTAAAGGAACTACAGAAAGAAGAACAAACAAAACCCAAAGTTAGCAGAAGGAAAGCAGTCATAAAGATCACAGCAGAAATAAATGAAATAGAAACAAAGAAAACAATAGCAAAGATCAATAAAACTAAAAGCTGGTTCTTTGAGAAGATAAACAAAATTGATAAACCATTAGCCAGACTCATCAAGAAAAAGAGGGAGAGGACTCAAATCAATAAAATTAGAAATGAAAAAGGAAAGTGAGAGAGTGGCATGGACATATATACACTACTAAACGTAAAATAGATAGCTAGTGGGAAGCAGCTGCATAGCACAGGGAGAACAGCTCGGTGCTTTGTGACCACCTAGAGGGGTGGATAGAGCAGGTGGGAGGGAGGGAGATGCAAGAAGGAAGAGATATGGGGACATATGTATATGTATAACTGATTCACTTTGTTATAAAGCAGAAACTAACAAACAATTGTAAAGCACTTATACTCCAATAAAGATGTTTTTAAAAAAAGTAAAAAAAAAAAAAAAAGAAAAAGGAGAAGTTACAACAGACACCGCAGAAATACAAAGCATCCTAAGAGACTACTACAAGCAACTCTATGTCAATCAAATTGACAACCTGGAAGAAATGAACAAATTCTTAGAAAGGTATAACCCTCCAAGACTGAACCAGGAAGAAATAAAAAATATGAACAGACCAATCACAAGTAATGAAATTGAAAGTGTGATTTAAAATCTTCCAACAAACAAAAGTCCAGGACCAGATGGCTTCACAGGTGAATTCTATCAAACATTTAGAGAAGAGCTAACACTCATCCTTCTCAAACTCTTCCAAAAAATTGCAGAAGAAGGAACACTCCCAAACTCATTCTATGAGACCACCATCACCCTGATACCAAAACCAGACAAAGATACTACAAAAAAAGAAAATTACAGACCAATATCACTGATGAATATAGATGCAAAAATCCTCAACAAAATACTAGCAAACAGAATCCAACAACCCATTAAAAGGATCATACACCATGATCAAGTGGGATTTATCCCAGGGATGCAAGGATTCTTCAATATATGCAAATCAATCAATGTGATAGACCATATTAACAAAATGAAGGATAAAAACCATATGATCATCTCAATAGATGCAGAAAAAGCTTTTGACAAAATTCAACACCCAGTTATGATAAAAACTCTCCAGAAAGTGGGCATAGAAGGAACCTACCTCAACATAATAAAGGCCATATATGACAAACCCACAGCAAACATCATTCTCAATGGTGAAAAACTGAAAGCATTTCCTCTAAGATCAGGAACAAGACAAGGATGTCCACTCTCACCGCTATTATTCAACATAGTTTTGGAAGTCCTAGCCACAGCAATCAGAGAAGAAAAAGAAATAAAAGGAATACAAATTGGAAAAGAAGAAGTAAAACTGTCACTGTTTGCAGATGACATGTTACTATACATGGAGAATCCTAAAGATGCCACCAGAAAACTACTAGAGCTAATCAGTGAATTTGGTAAAGTTGCAGGATACAAAATTAATGCACAGAAATCTCTTGCATTCCTATACACTAATGATGAAAAATCTGAAAGAGAAATTAAGGAAACACTCCTATTTACCATTGCAACAAAAAGAATAAAATACCTAGGAATAAACCTACCTAGGGAGGCAAAAGACCTGTATACAGAAAACTATAAGACACTGATGAAAGAAATTAAAGATGATATCAACAGATGGAGAGATATACCATGTTCTTGGATTGGAAGAATCAATATTGTGAAAATGACTATAGTACCCAAAGCAATCTACAGATTCAATGCAATCCCTATCAAATTACCAATGGCCTTTTTTACGGAACTAGAACAAAAAATCTTAAAATTTGTATGGGAACACAAAAGACCGTGAATAGCCAAAGCAGCCTTGAGGGAAAAAAACGGAGCTAGAGGAATCAGACTCCCTGGTTTCAGACTATACTACAAAGCTACAGTAATCAAGACAATATGGTACTGGCACAAAAACAGAAACATAGATCAATGGAACAAGATAGAAAGTCCAGAGATAAACCCACGCACCTATGGTCAACTAACCTATGACAAAGGAGGCAAGGATATACAATGGAGAAAAGACAATCTCTTCAATAAGTGGTGCTGGGAAAAGTGGACAGCTACATGTAAAAGAATGAAATTAGAACACTCCCTAACACCATACACAAAAATAAAGTCAAAATGGATTCGAGACCTAAATGTAAGACCGGACACTATACAACTCTTAGAGGAAAACATAGGAAGAACACTTTTTGACATAAATCACAGCAAGATCTTTTTTGATCCACCTCCTAGAGTAATGGTAATAAAAACAAAAATAAACAAATGGGACCTAATGAAACTTCAAAGCTTATGCACAGCAAAGGAAACCATAAACAAGACGAACAGACAACCCTCGGAATGGGAGAAAATATTTGCAAACGAGTCAACGGACAAAGGATTAATCTCCAAAATATATAAACAGCTCATGCAGCTCAATATTAAAAAAAACAAACAATCCAATCCAAAAATGGGCAGAAGACCTAAATAGACATTTCTCCAAAGAAGACATACAGATGGCCAAGAAACACATGAAAAGCTGCTCAACATCACTAATTATTAGAGAAATGCACATCAAAACTACAATGAGGTATCACCTCACACCAGTTAGAATGGGCATCATCAGAAAATCTACAAACAACAAATGCTGGAGAGGATGTGGAGAAAAGGGAACCCTCTTGCACTGTTGGTGGGAATGTAAATTGATACAGCCACTATGGAGAACAGTATGGAGGTTCCTTAAAAAACTAAAAATAGAATTACCATGTGATCCAGCAATCCCACTACTGGGCATATACCCAGAGAAAACCATAATTTCAAAAGACACATGCACCCCAATGTTCATTGCAGCACTATTTACAATAGCCAGGTCATGGTAGCAACCTAAATGCCCATCGACAGACGAATGGATAAAGAAGTTGTGGTACATATGTACAATAGAATATTACTCAGCCATAAAAAGGAACGAAATTGGGTCATTTGTAGAGATGTGGATGGATCTAGAGACTGTCATACAGAGTGAAGTAAATAAGAAAGAGAAAAACAAATATCGTATATTAACGCATATATGTGGAACTTAGAAAAATGGTACAGATGAACCAGTTTGCAGGGCAGAAATTGAGACACAGATGTAGAGAACAAACATATGGACACCAAGGGGGGAAAGCAGCAGGGGAGTGGGGGTGGTGGTGTGATGAATTGGGGGATTGGGATTGACAGGTATACACTGATGTGTATAAAATTGATGACTAATAAGGACCTGCTGTATAAAAAATTAAATTTAATTTAATTTAATAAAAAAAAGGTTGTCTGGACAACAGCCATGAACAGCTTTGGCCAAAGCACACATTTCCATTGAAAGAAATATTAAGCACCTCTCCCACCCAATCCACTGATGCAGAGAGCTAGTCGCTATCCCAAAAGTCAGCCTGGGTCATGAAAGTATCACTAACCTGGGTTGGGAGACCTGAGTTCAAGTTCTGGTCCTGCCACATCCCCTACCTTCTCTGGGCCACAGTTTCCCAATCTAAGAATTAATGGGCTGGGCCAGTTGACCTCTAACAGCCATCTCAGTATCGTCTTCTAAGATTCTACATGTCTGGGGAGCAGGGAATGTGCTTAAACATGTAGGATTATAGGCTAGAGGCATTCTAGAGACTATTTAGTTTGACTTCCTAAATGATATGTTATCTTCCTCTAATGGGTTCCCAGCTGTGACCCATGTAAGTTGGGGCATGCACAGACCCATGGCACATTGATGAAGCCAGAATTTGTGAGTGGAGCTGCAGAGAGGAATCTTTGAACAATCTCTAGGAATCAGTGTGTAATGAGGATTGAGAGCTGCTGTTCTAGAGGATGCTGGGAAATCACCAAGGTATGTGTCACCCACAGGAAGCCAGTGGGAAGGTCGGGGGCCTCCACAGAAGAGAAATCAGCCCTGTGAAGAGTCAGGCATTCAAGATCAGGGAAGGAAGTGAATGTATGGCTGAGAGTTAATCCTGACTCAGCTCTAAAATGTGTTCCTGGTGCCACAGAAAAAGAGTACATAGGGAAAATGAAGCAAGGGTTCAAGTCCTTGAAGACTTAAATACATGACATGACACTGTAAAACTCCTAGAAGAGAATATAGGCAAAACATTCTCTGACATAATTCGTACCAATGTCTTCTTAAATCAGTCTCCCAAGGCAATAGAAATAAAAGCAAAACTAAACAAATGAAACCTAATAAATCTTACAAGCTTTTGTACAGCAAAGGAAACCATAAACAAAAGGAAAAGACAACATACGGACTGGGAGAAAATATTTGCAAATGATACAACCAACAAGGGCTTAATTTCCAAAATATACAAACTGTTCATACAACTCAAAAACAAAAAACAAACAACCTAATTGAAAAATGAGAAGACCTAAATGGACATTTCTCCAAAGAAGAAGGCATTCAGATGGCTAACACGCTCATGAAAAGATGCTCAACATGTCTAATTATTAGAGAAATGCAAATCAAAACTACAATGAGGTACCACCTTATACCGGTCAGAATGGCCATTATTAAAAAATCTACAAATAACAAATGCTGGAGAGGGTGTGGAGAAAAGGGAACCCTCCTACACTGTTGGTGGGAATGTAAATTGGTGCAGCCACAATGGAGAACAGTATGGAGGTTCCTCAAAAAACTAAAAATAAAGTTGCCATATGATCCAGCAATCCCACTCCTGGGCATATATCCAGACAAAACCATAATTCAAAAAGAGTCATGTACCAAAATGTTCATTGCAGCTCTATTTACAATAGCCAAGACATGGAAGCAACTTAAGTGTCCATCAACAGATGAATGGATAAAGAAGATGTGGCACATATATACAATGGAATATTAGTCAGCCATAAAAAGGAACGAAACAGTTATTTGTAGTGAGGTGGATGGACCTAGAGACTGTCATACAGAGTGAAGTAAGTCAGAAAGAGAAAAACAAATACTGTATGCTAACACATGTATATGGAATCTAAAAAAAGAAAAAAAAAAAGATGGTCAGAGAAGCCTGCGGGCAAGACGGGAATAAAGATGCAGACCTACTAGAGAATGGACTTGAGGATACGGGGAGGGGGAAGGGTAAGCTGAGACAAAGTGAGAGAGTGGCATGGACATATATACACTACCAAACGTAAAATAGATACCTAGTGGGAAGCAGCCGCATAGCACAGGGAGATCAGCTCGGTGCTTTTTGACCACCTAGAGGGGTGGGATAGGGAGGGTGGGAGGGAGATGCAAGAGGGAGGGTATATGGGTATATATGTATATGTATAGCTGATTCACTTTGTTATAAAGAAGAAACTAACACACCATTGTAAAGCAATTATACTCTAATAAAGATGTTAAAAAAAAAAACAAAAAAGATACGTGCACCCCTATGTTCATAGCAGCACGGTTCACAATAGCCAAGACATGGAAACAACCTAAATGTCCATCAATAGATGAATGGAGCAATCCCACTACTGGGCATATACCCTGAGAAAACCAGAATTCAAAAAGCGTCATGTACCAAAATGTTCATTGCAGCTCTATTTACAATAGCCAGGACATGGAAGCAACCTAAATGTCCATCATCGGATGAATGGATAAAGAAGATGTGGCACATATATACAATGGAATATTAGTCAGCCATAAAAAGGAACAAAACAGTTATTTGTAGTGAGGTGGATGGACCTAGAGTCTGTCATACAGAGTGAAGTAAGTCAGAAAGAGAAAAACAAATACAGTATGCTAACAAATATATATGGAATCTAAGGGAAAAATAAAAAAAGGTCATGAAGAATCTAGTGGAAAGACGGGAATAAAGACACAGACCTACTAGAGAATGGACTTGAGGATATGGGGAGGGGGAAAGGTAAGGTGTGACAAAGTGAGAGAGTGGCATGGACATATATACACTACCAAACATAAAATAGGTAGCTAGTGGGAAGCAACCACACAGCACAGGGAGATCAGCTCTGTGCTTTGTGACCACCTAGAGGGGTGGGATAGGGAGGGTGGGAGGGAGGGAGATGCAAGAGGGAAGAGATATGGGAACATAAGTATATGTATAACTGATTCACTTTGTTATAAAGCAAAAACTAACACACCGTTGTAAAGCAATTATACTCCAATAAAGATGTTAAAAAAAATAGATGAATGGATAACGAAGATGTGGTACATATATACAATGGAATACTACTCAGCCATAAAAAAGAATGAAATAATGCCATTTGCAGCAACATGGATGCAAAAGAGAATGAAATAATGCCATTTGCAGCAACATGGACGCAACTAGAGATTATCATACTAAGTGAAGTCAGAAAGACAAATACCATATGATATCACTTATATGTGGAATCTAAAATATGACACAAATGAACCTATCTACAAAACAGAGACAGACTCACAGACATAGAGAACAGACTTGTGGTTGCCAAGAGGGAGGGAGGGGGAGGGTTGCATTGGGAGTTTGGGGTTAGCAGATGCAAACTCTTATATATGGGATGGATAAACAACAAGGTCCTGCTGTATAGCACAGGGAACTATATTCAATATCCTGTGATAAATAATAATGGAAAAGAATATAAAAAGAATGTATATATGTATATAACTGAATCACTTTGCTGTACAGCAGAAATTAACACAACATTGTAAATCCACTATACTTCAATAAAGTAAAATTTTTTAAAAAAAGAATTCAAGCCTTTCCCCCGGTTGCTCCTCTCCTTCAATCCCTTCAGAGCACCTTCCCAGCTCTCTGCTCCCGCGGCATCAGCGTGAGTATTGTTGCCTTCATCAGGCTCAGAGGGTGAAGGGACCTGCTACAATCCCACAAGAGAAGAAGACAGAAAATACCCTGAGTTGTTCAGAGTAAAGCAAGATTATGTCTGGTCAAGGGATGGGGGGAGACTTTGTGAAAGCAGCGCCTTAAGTTTCATCAGTAAGAATCTGTCAACAAACATGTATGCATATCCACTCTGCCAGGCTCCATACCTCTCGTGAGATGCAAACAGGAAGGATGCAGACTTGGACCATTGCCCTCCAGATCAGAGGAGGTGACAGACAAGAAACATGCAATAACAGTGTAGTGTGAGAGGCTCTGGAAGCCCAGAGGAGAGCTATTAAAGCTCAAGCCAGGCATTCCAGGAAGGCTTCCTGGAGGAGCTGGCAGTTGAGCTGACTTTTGAAGGACAGGTTTGAATTATCCAAGTAGAAAGGGGTGTGTGTATGTGTAAGGGAGGTATTGATGCCATTACAGTGTTTTGTATGGTCCAAAGCCCTTATCCATCCATTATTTTATTCAGTGTTGATATGATACTGGTTGGGAAATTCACAGATGAGAGTTTTTTGGACCTCCTGACCCTCGAGGGACTAGGATGGGGGGCTACCCTCATCATTACAGTAGGAGAATCAGAGGCCCTCACTTGACAAATACACTGATTATGGAAGGAATCTTCTCTGGTGCTGGGACTCTATCCATGATCCCCCTCAGTCTCTCTAGTAACATGTGAAATGGGTGGAATTTTCTCTACTTTATCAAGGAAGAAACCAAGGCTTAGAGAGGCTGACTTTTTCCATCGACACTGTGTACTTAATGACTAAGCAAGAGCTCAGCATCTTTAAACACTTTCTGGATTAAGGTGAAGACTACATTAACAAATAGTCCTCCTGAAGCAGTGTTTTCTTTTACCTCATCTGCCTGCTATACACAGGAAGAATTATGATGATGCTGATGATGTACCTCACCCACTCCCTGTTTAATCCTGGTTTTTCAGCTATCATAACCCACCAATATTAACGACGATGAGATTGTTTTAGTTTGGCTATGGATAATTAAAATCATGCCATTTTTGTGAGCTTCTCCCATGATTACTTAACTCGTGTCACAGCAGAGCTGATGATGTCCAGGGCTTAAGCACAATGTCAGCTTGATCCTTCTAGTTGTATTTCAAACAGTGATGCAGAGAGGTGGGTACAGAACTTTGCCAGAGCGCCCTAAGATTTCCAGGGAGTGCTAGTAGATTCCAACACATACAGTAGCTCCCAGGTATAGGTGTCTATGTGTTCAAGATAATTTATTACCAGTGAATCACAGTAGAATGTGGAGATTGTGAAGGACATGTTGTAGTTCAGAATATTGTTTTGATAATCAGCTTTTTAAAAACTTAGATAGATTTAAAAGTTCCCTTGTAACTAAAATAGAGGTTGCTCTACTATGAGGAGAAAAACCATAGCCGCAAATTTTAGATGAATAGGAAAACTACCATTTAATTCTGGAGAGGGGAGGGAGACTTTATTTATTTATTTATTTATTTCAGAAATTAATGTGTAATTTACATACAGTGCAATACACCCTTCTTAGTAAACATTTCCCCAAGTTTTGACAAATGCCTACAGCCACATAACCACCACCACAATGCAGGTATAGAACAGTTCCGTCACCCCTCAGATTTTCTCCTGGCTCTTTATAGCCAAGCCCTCCCACCACTCTTAGTCCCTGACAACCACTGATCTGTTTTCTCTCCCTATAGTTTTTTTGTGTGTGTGTGGTTCTTTTTTTTTTTAACATCTTTATTGGATTATAATTGCTTTACCATGTTGTGTTAGTTTCTTCTGTACAACAAAGTGAATCAGCTATATGTATACATTTATCCCCTCCCTCTTGAGCCTCCCTCCCACCCTCACCTTCCCACCCCTCTAGGTCATCACAAAGCACGGAGCTGATCTCCTTGTGCTATGCAGCAGCTCCCTATAGTTTTGCCTTTTCTGCTATTCATCATAATGGGATTACACAGATGTAGCTTTTGAGAGACTTTTCACTGCATACTTTTTCATATCTCGTTAATTTTGTACCATGTGTGTATATTACCTATTCAAAAAATAGATACTATTTTTGGAAGGTAAGAATCATATTCTAAATAATCCATGTTAAAGAGGAAAGCCAATGAAAATTATAAAATACTTAGGGCTGAATAATATAAAAGTATTAATGAAAGCATTAATTAAATGGGTTTTTATATTATCACACACAATGGAAATAATCAAAACACTTGGATGCAACAAAAGTGATACCTGGAGGAAAATTCATAACCTTAAGTGCACTCATTAGAAAACAAAAAAAAAATTTTTTTTTTAATATTTATTTTATTTATTTTGGCTGCATCGCATCTAGGTGGAGCACATGGGACCTTCACTGTGGCATGCGGGATCTTTTCGTTGCGGCGCGCAGGCTTCTTTCTAGCTGTGGTGCTTGGGCTCCAGAGCTCTAGAGCACGCGGTTTTAGTTGCTCCGCGGCATGTGGGATCTTAGTTACCCCACCAGGGATCGAACCTGCATCCCCTGCATTGGAAGGAAGATTTTTAACCACTGGACCACCAGGGAAGTCCCCTCAAAATTTTTTTAAAGAACCTAAACCTATTTTAAGAGCCAGAGGGGAAAAAAAGGTAAACCCAAAGAAACTAGAATATAAATAAGATTGAGTAATTAATGAGTAAAGACAAAAAATAAATGGCAATAATAAAAATACATATGATTTGTATATTGATGCACAAACCAACTGAGGGTGGTGGAATGAACATTGGATTTAACACCTTTGAGCCTCAGTTTCCTCACTTCTCTGATGGAGATAGTAATACCAGCCTCTGCCCAGCAGTTGGTAGGACTTCCGCCAGTAAGGATTTATTTGGCCGTGATAGCACTTCCTTTTCCATGCGCATCGACATAAAAGACCATTACAGTGATGATTATCCTGTGCCATTAGGGAAGTTTCTCATCAAGATATTACGTCTGTGTTCCCTTACCTGAATTTCTTTCTTCTCTCCCACCTCTTAAATCTTTCATTCCCTCCTCTGCTGTTGACCTATGCTAGCGAGGCACTTCAAAGAGGGACACTGGGGCCTCTGAGCCCTCAGTCAGGCCAGTGGGAGCTCACACCCTGGATTCTGGACCCCCTGAGATACAAGCTAAAGCCCTGTATTCGGAGGCCAGAGTTTCCAACCACAACTACCACCTTCTAGCTGTGTGGTCATAAGCTAACCTCTTAATCGCTTGAGTTTTGTGTCTGTATCTATCAAACGGGATCATAATAATGCCCATACTATAGGACTGTTATGAGAATCAAATGAGATGATACATGTGAAAGTATTCTATAAATTGCAAAGTGCTATAAAAATGTCGGTTATTATGGCAATTATTGTTATTAAACTTGTTCACCAAGAGTATACCCCAAAAATACTTCCTCCGTTCAAATATGACTTCTGTGCCTGTGACAGTTGGATTGGAATGGTAGTTCTTCAGAAGCCAGATTAGATGTCTGGCTTCCTGGGTTGGCTGGCCAGCCACCCAACAATACTTCAGTGGATTTCCCAGCTTTTCAGGTATGTGGTTAAAGAGACTGCAATGGAAACTTTAGGGAAAGGGTTAAGGTAGAGAAAAGAAGGAGGAATTTTGTTGCTGTTGTCGTGAAGAAAGTTAATTACTCTCACCTTTATTTCCTAGGTTCTCAGATAGCCTGAACACAGGAGCTTTTACTGAAAGGTTAACAACTCATATATAATTCTTTTTTGTTAATTTTTAAAGCTTTTTTCTTTTTTTACACAACATAGTGATTTGATATTTTTATACATTACAAAATAATCGCCATGATAAATCTAGTAGTTACCATCTCTCACCATGCAAAGTTACTACGATATTATTGACTATATTCCCTGTGCTGTACGTTACATCCCTGTGGCTTATTTATTTTATAACTGGAAGGTTGTATCTCTTAAGCTCTCTCACCTATTTTATTCATCTCCCCCAACCCTCCAATACATAATTCTTTTTCTAAAGCTTCTATAGACTAGATTGCAGTGCTGTTCAATAGAATTGTAATGCAAGCCACAAAGGAAAGCCATACATGGAATTTAAAGTTTTCCAGTAGCCATATTAAGAAAGAAACAAATGTGATTGATTTTAATAATATTTTATTTAACCCAGTGTATCCAAACTATTACTGGTTGAACATCACTGGTTGAACAATATAAAAAAATTAGTAGTGAGATATTTTACAGTCTTCTTTCACACTAATCCTTCAAAATTTGAGATTCATTTATAGCCTATCTATTTGGACCTGCCACATTTCAAGTGCTCAGTAATCACATGTGACTTGTGGCTGTAATATTGGACAGTGAGGACTAGAGCTTAGTTAGGCTTGAGGAAAGTAGCCTCACTTCTGAAGGGTAGAAAATATAGTGGGAATCTAAAAAGTTTCTTGTAGAGCACAGTCAGGGGAGAAAAACGCATACCAGATTTGGGTTCATTCAGTCATTCATTTATCAAGTATTTATTTATCTAGCACTTACTTTGTACCAAGCACTGTGGTCTTGGCTCTGCAGCCGATTCACTCAATGACTGTGGGCAAATCATTTCTCTTCTCAGGGCCTCAGACCCCCTGTTCCACCTTTGAGAAAATTAAGATACCCATATAGGAAGGAGAGAAATGTTTGTACCAGCTGGAGGAAAATGCATCTGGAACTCATTAGCTTACTTGGTGGAGTTTTGAAAGGCCATCAGTACCAGTCACTTTCATTGATTGTTTGATGGACCTCTCACAATCCCTTTATTATTAATGTCAAAACTTAATCGACCCCATAGGAATTTATGGGAGGACTTAATCATATAACTCTTATCCATGGAAATGGTGATTTGTCATGTTGATGGTGTCACCCAGGGCCCTGAATTCTTCACCAGTGTCTTATGGACCACACTTTTAAGGAGGTTCTAAAGAAGAACTAATAAAAACAAATCATAAATTCCTTTGTGACACCAAGTGCTTTAGAAATGCTAAGTAGAACGTATCTTGGGGGTGTTGCAAGTAGAACGTCTGTCTGTCGGTTCTCAGAACCATCATCAAGGCTTGGAAATTAAGTCACATTCATTAGCTTGTAGGTGGCTATGACTTAGAATGACTGTAGCTTAAATAGAAAAAGGAAATAGAGCTACACTTTGAGGTAACAGGGTGGCATCAGCCAAACAGCTGGGCTATCAGGTGAAATCAGTTTTCAACTTCCGTGTTGGGAGAATGATTCTTACACGTATTTAGAAGGAGAGAGAATGACTCAGAAAATAGAAGTGTCGGAAACTTATTAAGGAGATAATGATCAGAAAATTAGATATTATCACTTGTGGTTGCAGCCCAAGCTGGCATTGGTAATCAGGAAGCATGGAGACAGGCAGGCATCACAGGGCTAACACAAGTTCAGGTGGTAAGCATGGAAAAATAATACCTGACATTGGTACCTGGCCTTTTAACTTTACAAAGTGCTTTCACAACATTGTCTCATTGGAGCATCACCACAGCTCTTCCTGGTAAGTTGAGGAGACAGAGGCCCACGGTGAATGGCAAAGACGTCTCTAAGAGTGATGGGGTTTTGTTGTGTTTTTGTTTATGATCACTACATCTTCCTAAGCTTCCCCAGAACAGAAAAGTGGCCTTGATGCCTTATACAACTTGGGGCATGTGGGGAGTTTCTTAGAAGACTGTGTGTCTAGAGAGATCCCAGCAGTTAAGCAGACTTTCAGCTAACTGAAGAGAACTGAAGCATAGAAGGCGGTCGTCCTCTGTTCTCTCATAAATGTGTTGACTTTTCACTTTGGATTGGATGGAAGGAAGGACAATAGCTGTTCTCAACTACTCTATTTCCAGTGGTGTCAGCCACAAAAGATGTAGGATCATTGCTAAGAAACACTTCCCTAGAACTGAACATAATGGACTTTATTAGAAAGGAAAAAATATTCTAGTTCCCATCTTATATATAACAACCCCTTCTCTTTCCAGTGTACTTTATAATTTATGAAACTTTTTCAGACATATCTCAACCAATTCATACGTGTAGCGATTCCACAAGTAGAGAAAGTTATTACTTCTTGCATACAGTGCTCTGTTGAGTTAATGAATAAATGAATCTCCATCTTACAGATGAGAAAATTGAGGTCCAAAGAGTGGGGGACCCAAGACTGGATCCTTTTGAATTTTCTGAGTTCAAGTCTGATCATGTTCCTCTATGAGTTCTCCCTTGAGATCTGGTTTCAGAACCTGCACCATGACAAATCACTGGGGGAAACAGTCAGACTTTCCATGATGTAAGACTGTGGGGGCATCTCAGGCTTCTCCAGTCATTCTTGATCATTATTCACTGTCTCTGGAAGAGCAGTAAAAAGGTCAAATTGGCATTCTGTTTCCCAAACAGCCCAAGGCAGAGTGAAGATGGCAGTAAACAGAAGCCAAATTTCTAATCATCTCATCAAAAACCAAAACAGAGGAATTAATCCATGGGCCATCAATCACAAGTGTAAAATAATGCCAGCTTGGCAAAGAAAGTGGGGAAAATACACACACACACACACACACACAAACACATACATTTAACCCCACGGCCCCACCCCAAGCAGCACCTGACACTGAAATCCCAGTTTATGGGACAGATGTCTCAACAAGGAACACTGTGCTTATTTATTCTCCGGGAATTTCAAAAGCGAAGAGAGAAATCTTAAAAGAAGTTGAGAATTCCATGTGTTTATTAGTAGGCCTCAAGGAGGAATGATGGTAGGTGGTGAGGGAAAGGATGTGATTTCTATAAATCCAGAGGTTTTTGGAGAAATTATTTCTTTCAGGAAGGATTCAGGCACTACAGGACAACCTCTGTCCAAAAGGGCAAGCATATTCTTCTCAGGAACTTTCTAGAATTCAAGTCTCCACACTGAAAGGGCCCTTAAATTGACCATCTAGTGTAACCCCCTTGACCCCAGCTGGTCTGCCAACTGTCTCCAAAACATTTCTGTCACAGTCATTGAGCCTCCACTTGTCCTGCAGTGGTGGACAAATCCAGCATCCTTTGAAGTACTGTTTCTCTTGATCTGAGTTCTGGAAATTATTGCCTTTATGTTGAGCCAAACCTGCCACCCAGGTACTTCTACATTAGAGCTCATTCCAAACAAAGCTAATCCCTCTTCAACGTGACAGCCCATCAGCTACTGAATACCTTAATCATGATGCTTCTGTCTCATTCAGCCAAACATCTCTACACCAAGTATCTCCAGTCAGAGGGTAGTCCCTGAAAACATTCCAAGAAGAATTGGGTTTACAGACCCATTATCATCATGGCCATCCTCCTGACCAAATTTCAGAATTGAGCTGGACTCCAGAGATAGTCTGAACTGCAGAGGGCACTTCCTCTCAGACAGTTACCCAACGCCTACCTCTGACCTCAGAAAAATGCCCACTGAGAGGGGAGGGAGTGCAGGATGGAAGGGTGGTCTCTGAGCTCAGGGAGCTTTAGAGCTTTAGAACTGGTAGGGTCCACATCCTGGGACTGTTCTGGGTTGTCATGGCAACAGGCAGCACTGTGTCAATACCTCAGCGCTCTAGCCATCAGGGCCTGGCCCTGGCTTGTGCCTGTGGCTGTGGGCCCAGCAGAGGGCAAGGGGCTGATCTCTCGAGAGGGTCCCTCAGGGCAAGCTGGCTCTCCCTCCTACAGCTCAGGCCACAGCCCCATCAGGCCCACTCTTGCCCAGGCAAAGTAGTTGTAATTTAATTTATACTCTGCTAGCAGCACGGCCTGCCCATCCTGGGCCTTGAGTCTCTCGAACACGGGTTCTATAACCTCAAGAGAGAAAACATGCCCAGTAAATGGCCAGGGATTAAATGGGTGAGGCCATAGAGCAGGGGAAGTGAGAGGCAGTAGGGTGTCAACTATGCTTTGCCCTTTGACTTGAAGCTCCCTTCCATGGAACCTCCACAGATAAACATTACAAAGTCAACCTCCTCCTTCTTGGATATGAGGAAACGGGCCCAGAGAGAGGAGAGGTGACCCCCCACCCCCACCCAACAACAAGGGCACACAGAGCCGCAGAGGCGGAGTCTGAGAAAGGCCCAGTACTTGCCCCCTGGAGTCTGGAGCAGCTAGTCCTGTTTTTCTAAGACCTACCTCGAAGGCTCCATAGCAGGAGGCACTTGATACAGTGCCCCCCTTTCTCCACCCAGTCCCCACAGATGGCATGCAGGCTCACAAGCACTGCGTTTTGATTTCCCACCTCGATAGCTTAAGTCTCACACTGCACGTGAACTGTGGGCGGGGGCCCCGTGCTGGATCCCAGCAACGCGAGACCTCAGCCCCCTGGCCTCACTTTCCGCATGTAGCCTGGCCTGGATTAGTTAGTCACCAAGCTCTCTTTTCCAGCTCTACCTTTCCGTGATGGTTCTGTGGTCAGGCCAGGAATGTTTAGCTTACATTGCAGAGGGATTCCAACCACTGTTAGCAGAATTAATAAGGAATCTCTATCTCTGCTTCTTTTACTGTCACGAGAGAAGGAAGGGTTTTGCATATGTGACTGGAGGTCCTAAGGCAGCCCCGCTTTTCCCGGTGGGTGCAGGCCAGGAGCAGAGGCTCCAGCTTCCCGTGGGCGGTACTGGCACCTCCCAGGAGCCCAGTCCCCTGAGCTGTTCAGCCTCCCAGGAAGCCTTCTCCAGGCCCCTGAGACTGGTTCAAGGGCAGTCCAAGTGCTGCCACGGTGTAGGCAACACCATCACCACACTGCCGTGTGGCTGCCTCTCCACAGTGTCGTGTTGACACCAGCACCTGGCACCTGCTGGGCATTTGCCTCATTCCTAATGACTGATGAAACGGGCAGAGCCTCTGCGCGGAGACAGGAAGGCAGGACAGGAGTGAGGTTGTGGGAGTACTGGGAATTACCCTGCTTCAGCCTGTCGTATTACTTGGGCAAGTCTCCTGCTTCCCTTTTTATACTTAAAGGAGTCTGATTAGATGAATATTTTCCAAAATGCTCTGAAAACACAGGTTTCTTTGTATTTTGCATGAAAATAAACAGTAATTTGGATGATGAGGCACACTACAGCTCCCTCTCAGAGGCCCGTGTACACATTAGAATATTAACGGCTCTGAGAAGTCCCAGAGTAAAGACGTCAATTTGATTTTATTTAAACCAACTTTCTCCAAAATCTTCTGACCTCCTTCTCCTCCCTGAGGAACTGCTGTTGTGAGGCACACAGCCTGGGAGATCCTGAACTAGACAATCTCCAAGGCCTCTTGTAATATATCCCATCCAGAGATGAGGTAGCCTGATGTAGGGAAAAGACCAGGGATTTTGGAGTCAGGCAGACCTGGGTTTGAATCTCGCCCCTGCCTTTTCATAGCTGTGTGGCCTTAACCAAGTTACTTAACTTTCCAGACTTGGATTTCCTCATCTGTAAGATGAGCATGATAGCACCTACTTGTTAAGGTTGTAGGTTACTGAGAGAATTCAGTGATATAACAGATATGGAGTATCTAGTACAGTGTTTCACACATAGTAGGCCCATAAAAAATATCAGTTCCTTTGCCCCATTACCCCTGACACTCTTCTTCAATCTCTCACCCCCACATCCTTCAAACCCAGAGCCAGCCACTGGCAGGGCAGAGAATGTAGCAGGAGGTACACCGAGTCTAAGTCCCCACATGACTCTGGCCGTGTTCTCTCAGTTTCATAGAAGGACCACACCCCAGCAGGAACGAGGCGAAGGGGCCCAGGTGGAGGTAGCAGAGAATCCTGCCCTTCTTTGCCAAGCAAGTGTGTCCTCTCTGCCTTAGGCAACCAGATGCTGTTGGTGAAAAGAGAAGATTGAAGAATGCTGTCAAACTGTTCCAGAAGAAATGCCTACTGTCATAAATGCACTACCTAAAATACCAAGCCCTACTCAAGTCCCAACTCGAAGGCAAAACCTTGGCCTGTCTGCCTGGGCAAGAAGCTGAAACAAAAACAGTGCTCTGGGTGATGGCAGCAAAAAGGGCAGCGTTCAGGATGGCTCCTAGGAGCCTTGACACCAGGACAGCCACAGCAGAATCTGCCCTTGGAGCAGAGCCACCGCTTGACAAACAAGTCAACCACCAGGTTTGTGCCAGACACAGGGCTTGATTGTGGCGGAGGAAGCCAGGAGTTTGCAGAGGAGGCAAGAATGGCCATGGGGCTTGGCTCTTCATAGGAACTGAACAGGCTGGCTGGACCAAATACATTGACTCTGCAGACGGATCTTGTTTTTGTAGAGCTCCTTTCTTCCTCCCTTCCCACTGCAGGGCAGTGTTAGGAGAAAGAGTGTAGGCCTTAGAAATGGAAGTGGCTTCAAGTCTTACTCTGCCTTTGCTAGTTTCGTGACTTTGAGCAAGTTGCTTAACCCCTCTGAACCTTAAGTTCCTCATGTGTAGGATGAGGACCATTATCCTTACCTCAGAGAGTAGCGGCAAAGACTAAATGAGCTAATCTAGATGTACCCTGAAGTGTGGCATCAGTAACTATGACATGGGGACAAATATTTTTTAATTCTAAGAGTTATATGTTTATTTAAATACGCATTAGAAAAATAACTAACATACCAAACCATTCTATAGATATTGATTGGTAGACGGCTAAGGTAAGTATATAAGTTAAAGAAAACAAGAGAGTTGATTTAAAGAAAACTACTAAGTAGATAATGGTATAGCTGGTGTGTAGACATGGCAAAACCCATGAACGTGCTATATGAGTGACTGAGGAGTGGGAAACTGTACAGAACCCAACACAGTGGCTGGCACATGGCAGGCTTTGAAGGTCTTTTCTCCTTCTTTCTCTTCTACTCCCAAGAGATGAAGGAGAGTAGGGAAGGGAGGAGGAAAGAGGGAGGAAGCAAACCTACTTACTTATGTACCTACTTGACTTGTAAGTCTATTTCAGCCCCACCCTTCTTGTTCCAAAGTTTCCCTTTATGTAGGAATTGCCTCCTTACCTCTGTTTCCTCCCAGATGCAGCTCTTAGCTGTTCCACTAGAACATGATTTTTGCCTTAAGTCTTCTGATATAATCAGGTATTGGAAGCTCTAACCACCTATACTAAACCCTCACAGTTCAGTACGTCCTCCGGCACTTTGCAGGAGATAAACGTTTTAATGGATGTGAGAGAGAAAGAGACAGAGACAGAGAGAGCATGAGAGTTACTTATGGGAGGAGAGGGAGCAGAATTCAGGAGGGGGAGGTTGTGGGGCTACAGAGTCAGATCATGGCTCTTGAGTCTTTGGGACTCTCCTGAGTTGTCTTCCTGTTTCCTAAATGTTTTTGTTTTTGTTTTTTCTCTTGAGGAAGTGGAAATTCAGAGAGGGGAAGTGATTTGCTCAAGAAAGCAGCAACTTAAACCTGGATATCTCAATTCTTGGTCCTATTTCTTGCTTTCTGTCTTAATGGGGACTCTGGGCTTTACAATCCTAGGAGAACCAAAGCAGTTCTTAAAAATAAGCTCTGCTGTTCAAAACAAAACAAAAGCCAAAACACTGGGACTAAATATCTCTAAAACTCATACTCTCTCAGGTCAAGGCCTGGCTTTTACATAGCACAGATGAATGGGCACTGGAGAGAGAATCCCTGCCTGGATGAAGCTTTCATCACATGGAGCTGGGGGGAGGGGCACATGACCAAAATGTCACAGGCTCTCGCTGTTCCTACTGAGATTTAGTAGGTTTTCTTAAGTAAATGTATTTGCTGTATGGCTTTAGAATAATTTCCAGAGACTTTATATGATTTTTTAATAATTTTCACTAGTTAGATGTTTGTTTTGCTTGGGGGGAGTCCATTAAGTTCCCCACACCACCAGTCACACAGTCACTTCTCTCATGGTGACTGTTTTCTCCCCTTATTTCAAGGAGTTTTGGTATGTATATGTATATACGTACATATACATAAAATACATATGTATATATACATACATATATGCATATATACATATATACATGTATATATACATTAAATAAAATATATAATAAATATATATTTAAATATATATATTTTAAGACAATACACATCTATCAGAATGACCCAGATCTAGAACACTGACAACACCAAATGCCTGAGAGACTGTGGAGCAATGGCAACTCTTATTCTTTGCAAGATGTCACAGCCACTTTGGAAGACAGTTTTGCAATTTCTTACAAAACTAAACATGCTCTTACACTAAGGAACTGAAAATTTATGCCAACACAAAAACCTGCACACAGTTGTTTATATCAGCTTTCCTCATAATTACATCTTGGAACCAACCAAGATGTCCTTCAGTAGGTAAATGGATAAATAAACCGTACATGAAGACAATAGGATATCATTCGCATTAAAAAGAAACGCGCTATTAAGTCATGACAAGACATGAAGGAAATTTAAATGCATATCACTAATTTAACCTAATTACTAATCTAATTACTAATGCAACCTGAAAAGGCTAAACATTGTATGATTCCAACTACACGACACTCTGGAAATGACAAAACTATGGAGACAATAAAAAGATCAGTGGTTACCAGGGACTGGGGAGGGGTGGGATGAATAGGCAGAGCACAGAGGATTTTTAGGGCAGTGAAGCTATTCTGTGTGATACTATAATGATGGCTACATGTCATTACACATTTGTCCAAACCCACAGAGTGTACAACACCAGGAGTGAGCCCTCATGTAAACTATGGACTTTCACTAATGGTGATGTGTCAATGTAAGTTCATCATTTGTAACAAATGTACCCTCTGCTGGGGGATATTAATAGTGGGGGAGGCTATGCATGTGTGGCGGCAGAGGGTATATGAGAAATCTCTGTACCTTTCCCTCAATTTTGCTGTGAACCCAAAACTGCTCTAAAAAGGCAAAGTCTTAATTTTAAAAAGACAACACATATATGACAGACACTACTAATTACAAAGCTCGTATCCATTCTCTCCATTCTTACTAACAGAACCCCAGTTTTACATGATGTGGCAATATGTCCCAGCCTCCCTTGCAGTCAGAAGGGACAGAGCCACACAAGTTCTGAGCGATGAAATGTAAGCAGAAGTAAGCTGAGGAGGGTTACCAGACAAGCTCTGTTAAGTGGTCATAATCAGCAGGCAATGCTCTTTGCCCTTTCACCTTCTTGCCTGAAACACAGGGGTTGTGCCTAGAGGTATAGCAGCTGTCTGTGAGCTTGCCGCCTGATGCAGGCCAGAATCTCAGGAAGGGGAACAGAGAGCTGGAAGGAGCCTGGGTCCTTAATAACATGGTACCAGCTCTGGACAGCCTGCCCCAGACTTCTTATTTAGTAAGAATAATAAAATCCCTTGTTTGCTTAAGTCACCATTTCTCAGGTCTCTTTTACATGCAGTCAGTTGGCATTCCTAACTTAATATGTATTCGGTAAACGAATTCAATGAGGATACAGTGAAAAGTCAGTCTCTTTGTTTCCTTAACCACCAGACTCTTGGTCTCTTCCCTAGAGAAAAACCACCGTTAGCACCTTCTTTTAAATCTTTTCAGTTATTGTCTAAGCACACACAAGTATATGCAAGCATCACTGTGTGCGTGTGTCTATTTTTTTCAGTGCTCTTTTGATAATAATTTAAATCTAGAATCCTAAACATTAAGACTTGGGGTTGTGAAACATACAAAGGTCATTTTGTTGAGATTCTCAGAGAAGGTCAGAGAATGGGCCACACTTGTTGCCCATCACTGTGTCCAAAGAGGTGTTTTGGATGAGAGTATGTAGAACGTGCGATGGTGTAGGGGCTGAAGAGAAGGTCTGACCTACTGACTGACACCAAACCCCGCATATCCAAGGTCTCCAAGTGAGTTAGTGAAGAGCCAGGACTAGCACTAAGTTTCCAGTTATCTAATTAACTGCTCAAATGTCACCCAAATATAATCATTAAGGACGGAGACTCTGAGCCGGAGGAAGCCCTCCTGGCTGTTTTGCTGCGGGGCAAAGCTGAAGAGAGGCCAAGTATTTGGGGCCTGTTGGAAGCAGATAGTGGCTAGTAAATTCTTTAATTGGTCCTGTGTCGCGATTGACTTGAAATTCCATTTCCTCTCATGTTCCCTGTGCACAAGTCCTGTGAATATTGCCACCTCTCTGAGAGTCAGCCTTACTTGGACTTTCCAGGACTTCGTGCCACAGAACAGTGAACAGAGCCATCCCAGAACTTCTAGTGTCCTGACTCTCTTCCAGCAGACAGGGTTCTAGCATTGTTTGCCTGTCACTCTTCCAGTTTAAAGTTAGTAACTTCCTTGCTGTGAAGGGCCATGTTATGCCAGCACAAGCTTGAGCCCTCTGTAGTTTATAGCTTTCTTTATAGATGCATGAAACTAAGATCTAAAGCTGATGCGTGGGAAATCCCCACTTGTCCTTGAGAATTGAAGAACCTTTAGTATCAGATACATTCTGTGAAGACGAAAATTGCCAATCAAACCCAGCCAAGAACCAATAATTCAAACCGTAAAATAATTCACTCATAAGTCACCTAGTGCCAAATCCACGTTTATTTCCCTCATCCAGTATACAACAAGATCAAAACAGGATGGAAAGTGCACCCATTGCACTCATTCAGAGTGGGCTTGTTTGAAAAGGTGTGGACAAACTTGATAACTAAGCACGATGGTTGGCTGGGAAAGGCAGGCAGCTTACAGAGAAGAGTTGATCATGTGTGATCAAGCCTCTTCCCTGCCTTTTCCCTGCTAAGAAGGCCCTTTCCTCCAATTTTTGTTTGTTCATATCTACCTTTTAAGGAGTGGCTCAAATGTCTCTTCCATGAATCTCTCCTGGAGCCCTTTTCACTGTGATTGTTCCCTTCTCACAGCAGGTAAGCCTGCAGAACGCTGCTGCGCGGTATTGTCAGGTTTTCTCTTCCCACCTCCTCTGTTAGACTGTCAACTCTTTAGAGTCAGGGATTCTATTTTATTAATACTTTTTACAGAAAAATAAAAATTTTCTTGTTACATAATTTTACTTTCTTGTTAATAATTTATGCATATTCATTCTAGATAGCAGACAATACAGCAAAGCAAAATCAGGGAATACAAATCATTTGCATTTTGTTGTACAACATTCTAAGCTTTTAAAATTCCTACATTTAATAACAAAAAAGCAGACTCAGAGATATAGAGAGTAAACTAGTGGATACCAGTGGGGAGAGAGAAGGGGGAGGGGCAATATATAGACAGGGGATTAAGAGGTACAAACTATAAGGTATGAAATAAACTATAAGAATATACTGTACAACACAGGGAATATAGCCAATATTTTATATTAACTATAAATGGAGTATAACCTGTAAAAATTGTGAATCACTATATTGTACACCTGTAACTTATATAATATTGTAAATCAGCTACACTTCGATTAAAAAAATTCCTACATTTAAAATTCTTACCTTTATAGGTGTATCAAAATTGGATTACCCTATAAATAAAGTTTTAAAATCTTCTTTTATGTTACTCTATATCATTAACATCAGTGAATATGATGTTATTTTTTTTAATGGAAATATGTTGTTTTTCTGATTTTTTAAAAATGGAAATATGTTGTTTTTCTAATTATAAAAATATGTGATACGATTTATAAAAATTGAAAGAATACAGAATTGCATACAGTATCAAGATTATCTTTTTTTAAAACATCTTTATTGGAGTATAATTGCTTTACATTGTTGTGTTACTTGCTGCTGTATAACAAAGTGAATCAGCTATACATATACATATATCCCCATATCCCCTCCCTCTTGCGTCTCCCTCCCACCTTCCCTATCCCATCCCTCTAGGTGGTCACAAAGCACCGAGCTGATCTCCCTGTGCTATCCGGCTGCTTCCCACTAGCTATCTACTTTACATTTAATACTGTATATATGTCAATGCCACTCTCACTTTGTCCCAGCTTACCCTTCCCCCTCCCCGTGTCCTCAAGTTCATTCTCTACGTCTGCATCTTTATTCCTGTCCTGCCCCTAGGTTCATCAGAACCATTTTTTTTTGATTCCATATATATGTGTTAGCATACGGTATTTGTTTTTCTCTTTCTGACTTACTTCACTCTGTATGACAGACTCTAGGTCCATCCACCTCACTACAAATAACTCAATTTCATTTCTTTTTATGGCTGAGTAATATTCCATTGTATATATGTGCCACACAAGATTATCTTTTAATCACACCACATAGACCACTATTTACATTCTCATATGTAGCCTTCTATATATTAGACATACTAGATTTTCTTCTGAGAGCAAGTGTATGTATATGTATCACACTCATATATATTAATACTTATTTAAATATGTTCATTCATACATACTTTTTTTTTAAACATCATTTTTTTTGACATCTTTCAGTGTCAAATTCTTATGTATCTACATCATCCCTTTTAATACCTGCATAATGTATGGATCTGCCACAAATTAATAAATTTCCTATTATTGAACATTTACATTTTTTCCAAAATATGTCCTTTTATTAACTAATTTATGGATCATTGTGTTATATGCACTTGTATATGTATACTTTTAAAGGTTTTGGTACAAATTGCCCTCCATGAAATGTGTTTATATTTGAATTTTCCAAAATGTCTAAAGAGAGCCTTGCACATGGTGGACATAATAAATGTGAGGTGGATGAATGCATGGAATATAGAAAAATATTTGCCCCTCCCTCTAATCTTTCTTCTTTTCTTTCGAGACCTCAGTGGAAGATCTGTTGATTCTTCAGGCACCATGGGAAGGGCCCAGGTTAGAGGCAGAGCCTGTGTAAACTAACCACCTCAATTCTCTTAGCACTTTGGAGGCTGGGGAAATGGGCCCTGAGAGGGGGCGTCTGGTTCTGAGCCTGCCTGTGGGTGAGCAGCAGGGCTGGGGCCAGAGAGAACCCCCTAAAGCTAGGGACTCCCAGCCCAACCCATGCCTTCCCCACTTCACTCCCCTGGACAGCCCTTCACCTCTTCCCAAACCTTTAGATTCTGAGTAAATCACATTTATAGTCAAGTCACTTACTTTATGTCAGGTGGCAAAAATAAAGCGAAACACTGTACATACAAGTTACTCTAAAGCATCCAGCACATGAGTGAGCTTAAACGTCTTTTTTTCCATTTATTGTTGTTATTATTTTTTTAACATCTTTACTGGAGTATAATTGCTTTACATTGTTGTGTTAGTTGCTGCTGTATAACAAAGTGAATCAGCTATATGTATACATATATCCCCATATCTCCTCCCTCTTTTGCCTCCCTCCCACCTCCTTATCCCACCCCTCTAGGTGGTCACAAAGCACCAAGCTGATCTCCCTGTGCTATGCGGCTGCTTCCCACTAGCTATCTATTCTACATTTGGTAGTGTATATATGTCAATGCCACTCTCTCACTTTGTCCCAGCTTACCCTTCCCCCTCCCCGTGTCCTCAAATCCATTCTCTACGTCTGTGTCTTTATTCCTGTCCTGCCCCTAGGTTCGTAAGAACCTTTTTTTTTAGATTCCATATATATGTGTTGGCATACAGCATTTGTTTTTCTCTTTCTGACTTACTTCACTCTGTAGGACAGACTCTAGGTCCATCCACCTCACTACAAATAACTCAATTTCATCTCTTTTTATGGCTGAGTAATATTCCATTGTATATATGTGCCACATCTTCTTTGTCCATTCATCTGTCGATGGACACTTAGGTCACTTCCATGTCCTGGCTATTGTAAATAGTGCTGCAGTGAACACATGACTCTTTTTGAATTATGGTTTGCTCAGGGTATATGCCCAGTAGTGGGATTGCTGGGTCATATGGTAGGTCTATTTTTAGTTTTTTAAGAAACCTCCATACTGTTCTCCATAGTGGCTGTATCAATTTACATTCCCACCAACAGTGCAAGAGGGTTCCCTTTTCTCCACACCCTCTCCAGCATTTATTGTTTGTAGATTTTTTGATGATGGCCATTCTGACTGGTGTGAGGTGATACCTCATTGTAGTTTCGATTTGCATTTCTATAATGATTAGTGATGTTAAGCATCCTTTCATGTGTTTGTTGGCAGTCTGTATATCTTCTTTGGAGAAATGTCTATTTAGGTCTTCTGCCCATTTTTGGATTGGGTTCTTTGGTTTTTCGATATTGAGTTGCATGAGCTGCTTGTAAATTTTGGAGATTAGTCCTTTGTCAGTTGCTTCATTTACAAATATTTTCTCCCATTCTGAGGGTTGTCTTTTCATCTTGTTTATGGTTTCCTTTGCTGTGCAAAAGCTTTTAAGTTTCACTATGTCCCATTTGTTTATTTTTGTTTTTATTTCCATTTCTCTAGGAGGTGGGTCCAAAAGGATCTTGCTGTGATTTATGTCATAGGGTGTTCTGCCTATGTTTTCCTCTAAGAGTTTTACAGTGTCTGGCCTTACATTTAGGTGTTTAATCCATTTTGAGTTTATTTTTGTGTATGGTGTTAGGAAGTGTTCTAATTTCATTCTTTTACATGTAGCTGTCCAGTTTTCCCAGCACCAGTTATTGAAGAGGCTGTCTTTTCTCCATTGTATATTCTTGCCTCCTTTATCAAAGATAAGGTGACCATATGTGCATGGGTTTATCTCTGGGCTTTCTATGCTGTTCCATTGATCTATATTTCTTTTTTTGTGCCAGTACCATACTGTCTTGATTACTGTAGCTTTGTAGTATAGTCTGAAGTCAGGGAGTCTAGTTCCTGCAGCTCTGTTTTTCTTTCCCAAGATTGCTTTGGCTATTTGGGGTCTTTTGTGTTTCCATACAAATTGTGAAATTTTTTGTTCTAGTTCTGTGAAAAATGCCATTGGTAGTTTGATAGGGATTGTATTGAATCTGTAGATTGCTTTGGGTAGTATAGTCATTTTCACAATGTTGATTCTTCCAATCCAGGAACATAGTATATCTCTCCATCTGTTGGTATCATCTTTAATTTCTTTCATCAGTGTCTTATAGTTTTCTGCATACAGGTCTTTTGTCTCCTTAGGTAGGTTTATTCCTAGGTATTTTATTCTTTTTGTTGCAGTGGTAAATGGGAGTGTTTCCTCAATTTCTCTTTCAGATTTTTCATCATTAGTGTATAGGAATGCAAGAGATTTCTGTGCATTAATTTTGTATCCTGCTACTTTACCAAATTCATTGGTTAGCTCTAGTAGTTTTCTGGTAGCATCTTTAGGATTCTCTATGTATAGTATCATGTCATCTGCAAACAGTGACAGCTTTACTTCTTCTTTTTCGATTTATATTCCTTTTATTTCTTTTTCTTCTCTGGTTGCCATGGCTAGGACTTCCAAAACTATGTTGAATAATAATGGTGAGAGTGGACAACCTTGTCTTGTTCCTGATCTTAGTGGAAATGGTTTCAGTTTTTCAACATTGAGAACAATGTTGGCTGTGGGTTTGTCATATAAGGCCTTTATTATGTTGAGGTAAGTTCCCTCTATGCCTACTTTCTGGAGAGTTTTTATCATAAATGGGTGTTGGATTTTGTCAAAAGCTTTTTCTGCATCTATTGAGATTATCGTATGGCTTTTATCTTTCAATTTGTTAATGTGGTGTATCACATTGATTGATTTGCGTATATTGAAGAATCCTTGCATTCCTGGGATAATCCCCACTTGATCATGGTGTATGATCCTTTTAATGTGCTGCTGGATTCTGTTTGCTAGTATTTTGTTGAGGATTTTTGCATCTATATTCACCAGTGATATTGGCCTGTTGTTTTCTTTTTTTATGACATCTCTGTCTGGTTTTGGTATCAGGGTGATGGTGGCCTTGTAGAATGAGTTTGGGAGTGTTCCTTCCTCTGCTATATTTTAGAAGAGTTTGAGAAGGACAGATGTTAGCTCTTCTCTAAATGTTTGATAGAATTCGTCTGTGAATCCATCTGGTCCTGGGCTTTTGTTTGTTGGAAGATTTTTAATCAGTTTCAATTTCAGTGCTTGTGATTGGTCTGTTTATATTTTCTATTTCTTCCTGGTTCAGTCTCAGAAGGTTGTGCCTTTCTAAGAATTTGTCCATATTAGCACTTGACATGAGGTGGAGAAGAAGGAGGATGAAATTTGGAGTCAAAGGTTTAGATTTGAGTCTGGCTTCTGCTAAGACACACAATCTATCTGGGCCTCCATTCTCTTCCCTATAACATGGCAGTTGTACTAAAATCTGCTCCTAGTAGCCAGGTAAGGATCAGGGGAGATGGTGAATATAAAAGCAAATGTTGTGATAATTGTACAAATATTTAACAATGTTTGCTGCTATTGATAAGATTGAAAAATATTTCCCTAATCTTGCATACCCATCTCTTGAGGCCTTTCTAAGATTGGTTTCTTAACTGAAAAAAAGGAAGGGACCAAAATGGCAGCAGAAAGAGCAGAGTGTGGCAAGCAGGGAAGCCCGCATTCTAGTTCCAGGTGTTGGGGCCTCATTGCTCTCTTTGGTGGAAGGAAGAAGTTGGACAAATGACCTTCAATGCTCTTCCAGTTCTGAGCCCAGGCCAGTTTATTCTGTGACCTTAGGCAAATCATTTCTCCAAAGGCCTCACTTTTCCCATATGTAAAAGGCAGAGTTGGGCTGAATGACCTCTCTGGGCCACTTCCTTTCTGAGGATTTACGCAACTCCCCAGGGACCTGCCCTCTGTCTTTCTTGTTTCCTGGCGGGCAAACCCCGGGACCTGCCCTCTGTCCTTCTTGTTTCCTGGTGGGCAAGCCCAGGGTCCTGCCCTCTGTGCTCTTGTTCCCTGGCATGCTCTTGATGCCTGTGCTCTTGTGCACACCGCCAGCCTTCTGGCAGTGGCTTCCTCTCTTCCTCGTTTGGTTTCCCAGCCACACACTCACAGCTGGCTGAGTGACAGCTTGACAAAGTGAACCAACCCTTCCGTCAAGAGGCATCACGGATGTGCTGAGCGGGGCTGCCTTCTGATGTCCCTTCCTCATGCCCCAGGATCAGGTCCTCATCCTGTTTCAGGGCACAGCTGGCCTCCCCCACCCTCTCCCACTGTCCTCGCGCTGGTGCTTCCCATAAACTCACGTGCAGTCTTTTCCTGAGAAGGCTGCCTGCTCTCCTCTGCCTGGAAGGACTCTCTCTGGTCTTTTCCTGCCTCCCCCTCAATAAGTAACTCTTTTTTATCTCCGCAATCGGTGGCCATTACTTGTTCTGCAGCTTTTTCCAGCTCTTACGAGTTTCTGCTTTTAAAAAAAGTTCAGCTTCTCCCTAAGCTGCTCCCTGTCTTCCTGAGGGCTGGGAGTCTCCAGTCCTGACCAGTTCCCACCCCTCAGACAGACATTGCGTGAGATGAGCACTGACATGAACCGTGAGGGACTTTTACAAGTCTACTCTCCCTCCAAGGTTTTGCTTTATTTATTTGTTTGGGTGGGAGTGGAAAATTTGGACATAAACACATTAAAGTCAAGGTTTTGATATTGGTTCCGAAGGGGCCCTTCCTTCTGTTCAGCCCTGAGTTAATATCATTGTCACCAGTATCAGTAACAACAATCTCCTGAAGGCAAGACCCAGAGACACCCAGGTGTCACTGAACTGGAGGATTCATCAGAGACAGGGCAACATAGATAGGCCTCTGCTGTCCAGCAGACCTGGGTTCAGATCCTGCTTTGCTACTTGTTAGCTGTGTACCCTCGTCAAGTTCCTTAGCTTCTCTAAGCCTCTGGTTTCTTATTTATAACATGGAATTGTAATATCTCCCTGGGAGGATTGTTGCGAGGTTTAAAAGTCAACTGATGTGAAACTCTTGGCACAAGGCCTGGTGTCAGGAAACGGTGGCCAGCCATGCAGACTCACACACTCCCCTCCTGAAGAAACGTCACTAACAGAGTCAGATCGTGTATCGTTAGGTGCCTGATGCATGACACTGGACAAGTTCCAGAGGCTCACACGGAGACAAGTCAATGCACCTTGTCATTTACAAAGAGCTTTTACGTGTGCCATCACACGATTCCTCAGAACGCTCTGGAGGATGAGTGGTGCTGGCATCATCATACCCATTTTTCAGAGGAGAAACCTTAGGCTCAGCGAGGTTAAGTGATCTGCCCAAGGTCCATGTGATTATAAAGATATGTGCTCATGAAATGTGTGTCTGAGGCTTAAACCTAGGTTTGCTTGTTTCATCACAAACCCTCTTTCCACACTAGAATGACCAGGAGGAGAGGAGACACTTGCTTTGGGCCTTGGAAGTGATGAGACCTTGATACAGAAGGAATAGGGAAGGTGTTCCAGACAGGGGCATTTTATAAACAGGTATAGAGTCAGGGACAATCATGTGGGGTTCCAGGAAAAATGATTAGACATGCTTTGCTGAATAGGAGAGTTCATGTAAGAGTGGTAGAAAAAAACAGAATTAAGTTGGACATTCGCTGGAGTGAATGCCAGACTAAGGAACTTGAGCTGTGATAGGCCATGGGGAGCCATCGGGAGCCATCGAAGCTTTCAGAAGAGGGGGAGTACATGATCTCATCAAGATGAGAGGCCTCCAAATCATGACTCACCAGGAATGGTTGGAGAAACGGATGTCTAACCTAGAGAAGAATAGACTTATTGGGAGGGAAGGGGGTGTTTGCCAGACTTGGGGGAGAACACGATGGATGTAGGGTGAAGAGGGGGATCGGGGACTCATGTGGGATCAGTGAGGGGTAGGGGAGAAGCAGCGAGGACCAATGGGCAGAAGATCTAAAGAGACAGATTCTCAGTTCAAAGGAGGAAGAACTTCTTGGCCCTTTCAATGCACTTTAAACCCCAGTTACTGAGAGCCCACCGTATGCCCTGGGCACAGTGATGCACTGGGGATGGCGCAGTGATGGATCTGGAAAAAAGCTCCTGCCTTCACAGAACTCCTATGAAATGGGGGAAGATATGCCTTAAACAGAATCATCCCAGAAATGGATGTTACAGCCAGAGCTGTCTGGTTCGTGTATGAGCTGCTCTGAGACTGGGAGTTCCCTGTCACCGGAGTTTTCAAGAGAAATGTGTCAGGAAAGGGGATTCTTACACTGGGAAAAAGGCTGAGTAGATGACTTCTCATAAGGTTTTGTACCTTTACATGTGTGGTGAAATCTTCAGCAACTCTAAATCCCTTAATTAGAGGGAGGAAAAAAAGGCAAATGATCAATTAGCATCTCCTTTTTTTTTAAGCCCATATTTGCATGTTCCATCCTAACTGGGATCTGAGGTGCAGAAAGGGTGGCCAAGCAGGAATTTCATCCCGCGTGTAGCTGGGTGACTCCACCTGTGAATTGAAAATCATTAGTTGAAATTGTGACACAGCATGCAAATTACAGCATTACCCCCGCCTGCAGGCTGGGGCTGTGGCTGCATCTGTGGCCATGGTACAATCCTCCAGCAGCTAACGTGAAGTCAGCTCAGGGCAAGGAGGCAAGGCCCCACTGCTGGGCAGTTAGCAGGCTGCAGGGAGCCGGGCCAGAGCGGCAGCCAGGGCGGAGGGACGCCAGCACCACCCTTCTATAGGAGAGTGTCATATCTACGATTTCAGGGTTCTGAGCCTCACAACAGCGCTGGGAGGTGTGTGCGGAGGCTGATGAGGAAACTGAGGCTCAGAGAAGGAAAAGGATTCTGCCAAAGTTACACAGCGGGCAAGCTCCAGAGCCCGGTGTTTAGTTGGGTTCCTCTGAGTCCAACTTGGGCATCTTTCCACCACACCACCCTGGGGTCAAGACTGATCAGCTACAGATCTTTCCAAGGGGAAACCAAGGGTTCGGTGGGCAGGCACCACTGTCCACACTGTGGGTCCCATCGTGAAATCTATGACACTCGGGACTGCGGGGTGCTTTACGGGCAATGAGAATACCAATAGCATCAGTGCTAACGTGTTATGCTGAGTGGTGCCAGACGCGATGCCGAGCACTTACATTCATGCTCTCCTTCGATCCTCATGGGGCTTGTATCTCAGCTTTACTGATGAGGGAATGGAGGCTCCAAGAGTTGAGGTGATGGCACAGCCAGAGTTTGGACCCAGGTCTGTGTGACTTCAGGATTCTTCAAGGGCAGCACTGCCTCCCTGTCCCCTTGTCAGGTTTCCCTGCCGGGTCACTGAAAGGGATGCCCAGGGTCCAATTCTTGGCTGCCAGGCCAACAACAACAGTAGGAATAATAAGCGCCCCTCTCCCCATTTCTTCATCCCTCACTTGAGGGCATGCTCAGCCCTTCATATCCACTCATCCCCTTGGAATCACACAGCTCTCGGGGTTGCTGGCAGGACTGACTCAGCATAGTGAGGGCCTTGCACAGAGTCACAGCCAGTGCCACGGCAGGGGCCAGGATGCATGCCACACACCCAGCTGCTGATGGGGCTAGCTCTCCCTGCCATTACCTCTCTACACTCTGCTCTCTTCCGAGTCATCTGCCAGAGCCAACAGTGGCCACAGTCCACGGGGCCATGGGTGCAGAGCTGCCAGAGGCCTGGAAAAGGCTGAGGTCCCACCTCACTTAGGCAGCCAACCTCCAGATTAAGCAGACGGGCTCTGGAGTCGCTCACATATGGGTGTGAATTTCCTGGTCACACAGACTTGTGTTAACCCATTTCTCCCAACCCCCGTAAGATAGCAAAAATAATGGTACCTATGCCATAAGACTGATCTGAAGACAAGAAAAGGTAATACATGTGAAGTGTTTAGACAGTGCCTGCCCAGGGTGGGCTCTACATTGATGGTAATTATTTCCATCTTTACGTTGATTGATTGATCCACTCATTCAAAGATATGTGTGTTCCTGCCGTGTGACAAGCCTATGCTCGGTTCTGAGAAGATGTGGCGAACACACAGCCTGGACCTTCAGAGAGTGAGTGATGGGGACAGACCTAACCAGATTGCCCCAGTGCAGGGAGATGCATTTGGTAAGAGAGGTCCTAAAATGTACCAAGTGCTGTGGGAGCCCAGAGGACAGAGAGACAAGGCGGATGCCTCTTTTCCCATCTGCCTGTCTATTCAGTCTCACTTTTCTCAAGATCCAGCATTGCCACCTTCTCCCTAACGACCTAACCATGTCATGGTGCTTCCCTCCCACTCCAAGTCTGGGGGAAGCCTTGAGAAGTCTCCGCTCTGTCATGAACCCTTGGAGCATTACCATTTTTTAAAAGTCCCTTGTCTATCACAGGAAACCTTGGAACTTGTAAATAGCCACAATAGGATCTTTTGAAAAATATATCCCCTTAAAACAACAAACAAGCAAATAAAATACGTAGAATGAGAGTCTCCCCCTCCTTTATTTAACCAGTATAGAAGCTAGGCTCAGAGATGGTCCGTGACTTACCCTCCAGTGTTACAGAGAGCACATGGCAGAGCCAGAATGAAACCATGTCACAGCTACAGGTTCAGGGGCTGTCCCCACTGCCCCATTAAAAAGAACAATCCACCCCCCCTCCCCTCCCCACATCTGGAATCAAACTGACGTTTGACTCCAGGTGACAACTGGATTTAATCCATTATGGTGCACATCCACGCACTTTCCACTCACATCACCTATTTGATTATTCCCCCACTTATCGAGTTGAGAAAGGTGGGCAATGCCTCCACCCTAGTCAGACGAGGCTTCCAAGGTTTCAAGGTTTAGTGATAGCCCAGGACCCAGCCAGCATCGGAACTGAGTTCTTCTAACCCCAAATCAAATGCACTTTCTGGCACACTGCAACCTGAACAGTGAGCCGTGATGAGCATCTCACGCCCCTCATGCAAGTGGAGACCATCAGCGTGTGCAGATGGTGAGAAAGGACTAGGCAAATTTCTGCTCTGGGTTCTGGGGAGACATTTCTTTGACCTCCCCAGGGGACTTCTCAGCATCGGCTCTGGACAATCTACTTCAAGAAAAGCATGACCTCATTTCCTAAACCCTACGATCCAGGAAGTTGTTCATCTTGGGGAAAAAAATCATAAAATCAAGCTCTGCATTGTTTTTCTTATCTCCCCTCTTCTCCCCAAACTGGTCTTGCACAAGCAGCATTACCTTCCATTGGGTGACAAGTATGTCGTTAGTGAAACGTTTACAGGTACTACAGGAATGACCTGGTGCCACACCCACCTCATTAGAATTCTAACTGGGGTGTGTAGGAGAGGCTTCTATAAATGGTAAGGTGAGCCCAGCAGCCGATGTCCCCACACCATCTGTGCCATTCCCAGACGAGCCCAGAGAGGAGACAGAGGAAGCTGAAACATGCCTGGTGAGTACATGGAATCTTCTCTGCCAGTCCTTGCTGGACGCCCATGCTTCTGGGCCGACTGAGAGGCAAGAGTGTCCAGCTCGGGACAGCTGCCTTGGGAACTCTGAAGGCTAGGCCTTGGTATTTTAGGGTTCTCTTTCTCAGTGGCTGCCTAGTCCTCCTAGCATGGTCCCAGGGATAGAGCATGTTTGGGATGGAGTCCTGAATAATGGGCAGGGTCTTCAACGCAGCTGGAGGTCACGTCCCCTTAGACAGACGGACAAGCTTTGCCTTTTCAAGCCAGCTGGTACCTGCTTTCTGGGTTTCTCAGTGCAGTTTTACCAGCTGTCAGTCACTCTGGCAAAGAAAAGTGCATCTCAGGGCTACAAGGGAGGGAGGGAGTGACAGCATGTAAGTTGATTTAAAAGAAACCATCAGCAGCGCCGGAATGCTCCTAAGTAAACTACACGTCCAGAAGCACCAGCAAGCTCTTTGAAAGCTACTTGGTGACCTGAAAGTGCCAGAGGCAGAGGAGCAGGTGTGCCGAGGACAGTTCCCACCAGCGGCACCTGGGAAGGGGGTGAAAAATCACTGCTGGGGAGCTCAGGTTCTCTGGCTCTGCAGTCACTTTGAGGACTGGGCTCTGCTTTGGCGGTGCCCCCTGCTAAGCAGCAGGCTAATTATTGCCTGTCATGGGTGCTCTGCCTAGTGGTTTGGCAGCTACACCAAATCCAAACAAGGCAAGAGTCAAACCGGTAAAATACTGTGAATGGTGGTTAGGGCTGCAGGAAGGTTTGCCCAAGACATCGCTGAGCACGATGCAAAAGGGCAATGCTGGTTACTTCAGAAGTCACAAAGACCAGGACAGGGTGGCAGCAAAAAGGACCATTCCCTTATCCCCAGCTTCCTCCTGTGAACACGCAGCAGTGCTGGGCTGCTAAGAAGGGGAGCTTTGGATCCTGTAGATTTTAGCAGGAGGGGATGCCAGCTGTCAGCCAGGCCATCTCCCTCCCTCTGGAGGAGATGGTGGCCCAGGAAGGTACAGACATGTACTGGGCTCCCACAGAAAGTTGATAGCAGGGCCCAGACTCGGTTCTAGCAGCACCCTTTCCACTGTGTCCTACTATCAGAGCCAAGCTTATGCATGAGTGCGGGTGACATCTGCGACACAGGAAAGCAGTACTGAACCTGGTTCCTCATTGGAGCCTGAGGCTCTGCTGCCGCTGAGCCTCAGGCTCCCGATTCAAGACAAAGGGCTTGAGATGGATAGACTTCCAGGCTCCTTCCAGAACTGACAGCTCTCTCGCCATGAAAGGGCACCTGGGGACAGAGAGCAATGGGCCCCAGCAGAGGCTCACCCTCCGGGGGCATGTGCACCCACAGCAGCCTGCCCACTGGGAGACCTGCATGACATCCTGAGGGGCCCAGTGTGTCAGTGCCTGTGACTCATGGAGTTGAGCTCTTAAGTCTCAACTTCTGGATCCACCAGATGTTCTAAGGTCACAGTGGAATGTGGACGATGGTCAGTTCAGAGAAAACCAAATTTTTAAAAAGAGAGACAGGGAAACACCTTCACTCCTTTGAAGCTCTCACACCTGAGTTCCTGGCCCGTCCCGGTCACTCAGCTGAGCAGGTTTCAGTAAATGGTTCCTGAATGAACGGGTTCACTTACTGGACACCCAGGGAAAGAGCCATGAGGTGCGGTGGAGCACAGAGATCATGAGGTGCGGTCTCTGCCCTCGTGGGGCTCGAAGAGGATTGTCATTAGGCTGTGTTACAAATCCAAGAAAGAGCCAGGGGGCCAAGAGGAGGAGGGGATTAATCTTGGCCATGGTTTGGTGTAGGAAAGACCCTGGGACCCAGGTGGCACTTGGTATGGACGATGAGTTGGACTCAGTCAGAAGTAGTTTCGTGGGGACTTCCCTGGTGGCGCAGTGGTTAAGAATCCGCCTGCCAATGCAGGGGACAAGGGTTCAAGCCCTGGTCCGGGAAGATCCCACATGCCGCGGAGCAACTAAGCCCGTGCGCCACAACTACTGAAGCCCACGCGCCTAGAGCCCGTGCTCTGCAACAAGAGAAGCCACCACAATGAGAAGCCCGCGCACCACAATGAAGAGTAGCCCCCGCTCGCAGCAACTAGAGAAAGCCCGCGCGCAGCAATGAAGACCCAACGCAGCCAAAAAAATAAATTAATTAATTTTTTTTAAAAAAAGTAGTTTTGTAGGGTGAGGAGTGTTCTGGGCAGAGGGAACAGGAAAAGAAACGTGGGTGGTTGGGCACGTGTGACCCAGGGGACTATCAGGGTTGCAGTGTGCTGGTCTGAGAGGGCTGCGTCTTGCTCCCAAGTTAAGGTTCGTGTTGGAATCCGGGATGTGCGGTTATTCTGCTTCCCGGGGTGGGGGTTTATGTGGTGGAGGAAGGCCTGGCAGCCTTCTGCACAAAGTGGTCGGGCACCGTCTGCCTGCCGAGCACGGAGGCCAGAGCCCCACTCCGGACAGGAATGCAGGCTGTGGACACAGACACCGGGCCCAGTGTGGAGGGGAAGCATTGTTCCCCATCCTCAAAGCCACTCGGAGGCCCTGGGTCAGAGGCAGAGTCCCCAGGGTTCAAACCTGGATGCAGACCTCTGCCTGCAGGAGGCCAGAACCTCTGTGTTGGGGACTGACGCCCTGTCCCACTGGGATGGTGAGCTTTCCCGCCGGCCGCTTTGCCGGGCAGAGCACTGGCTTCAGGACTTACCCTCTCTGGCCTCAAGCCCCAATCTGCAGAGGACCCGTGCCGTTCTGGGCTGTGGGTCTGTACAGAAACCCTTTCCTGGGAGCTGGGATGCCAGCGGCTCTTTCCCCATTTCCAAGCCTCCGCGCTCGTGTCCGTGCTGCTCTGTTCACCTCAGATAACTTCTCGGCTCAACCACCACCCTGCTGGGCTGCGCTCCGCAGCTGGAGCAATCGTTCTCTTCCCCAGGGCCCACGTGTGAGGTGAGGGGTGTGAGCTGAAGTGAGGAAATGCTTTCCCCTATTGCTGAAGTGAGGAATGGGGCCTCAGGTCTCTGGTAGGGGCTGAGGGGGGATTCCGAAGGAGTCTGCACTCCTCTCTCTCAGCCTGTTTTCCTCCTTTGTAAACAGGAGATGGTGACTGTCCCCACTGCCTCCCTCCCAGAGCAGCTGTGTGGCTCAGGGGAGAGAATTCACGGAAAGGAGTTTTTTTTTTTTTTTTTAAACATCTTTATTGGAGTATAATTGCTTTACAATGGTGTGTTAGTTTCTGCTTTATAACAAAGTGAATCAGTTATACGTATACATATGTTCCCATATCTCTTCCCTCTTGCGTCTCCCTCCCTCCCACCCTCCCTATCCCACCCCTCTAGGTTTGATTAGTGTAAACGCTATGTAGGCCTAAGGCAGTGATTCTCAGTCCCGGCTCTGGCTCTGTATTAGAATCACCAGGAGAGTTTAAGGGAAAAAAATCAACGCTGTCCCTAACGCAGAGATCCTGATTTCATGGGTCAGTGGTGGGGCTTAGGCCAATATGAATTCTCCAAGTGATCCTCGTACTCAGTGAGGGTCTAAGAGATTCTAAACTCTCTCTGGAAGTGAAGGGGGTCCAGAATCCTTCTTCCTTCCTCTCCTCTCACGCTGACCATGTAATGTCGAGGCGGGGAGGAGGCTGTGGGTGGCCCTTTCTCTCTGGCAGCTTCCTGGAACCGTGCCCAGGTCATGCCACCACCACGACCTCAGCTGGCTGCAGGGTGGCAGCGTGGAAATTGCGTGTGGTCAGGCCACACTGGCTCCCAGTCTGGGCTCGGGCCAGGCTCTGCCTGAGCAAGTGATATTTGGCAAGTGACATCACCTGACTGGACTTTCAAATTGCTCATCTGTGAAATGAGAATGACAACATAGAAGGGTTTGTAACTATGAAAGGACACATGCGGACACATGCTCACACATGCTTAGCAGTGTCTGCACATCTGAGGCCCTCAATGGCAGCCCATGAGAAAGCTCAAACCCTCCTCTATCCTGTGTTGCTGGTGCCATTATGTGTGGGATCCTAAGGCATTTGTATCCCCCTGCCAGAGGCCCAGGTCCTAGTGACGGGCACACATGGGATCCCAACAAAAACCCTACAAGGAAGGATGTTTGGTTTCACTGTCCCCTTCTACAGAGATGCTGAGACCTTGCTCAAGGCTGCTCGGACCACCGGTTCAGGGCTCATTCATCCCGGGATCCTCACCAGCCCCTCAATCAGCCACCCAGGGAACCCCCATTTCCCCACGACCTGGGTGCCAAGAAATTGTACCACGCATGCTGCACAGGGATTGAAAATGTCTGAATGTGGGGGAAAGATGAAGGGAAGCAGCACAGGCTAGAGAGAGAGAAAGAAGAGAGGGCTGGAGCGAGTGGGGACCCTGCCAGGAGCTGGAAACATCCGGGTGCCTGGGGCTGAGGCGGGTGTTGGGAATGACTCACAGCCCACCAGTGACCAAGATCTAAGACCTGGTTTCTGAGCCAAGCTCTGCCTCTAAACTACCCTGTGACCTCAGCAGATGGCTTCCCCTTCCAATGCCTCAGCTTTCTTACCTGTCATATGGGAATATTGGATCACATCACTGTTTTTCAAGCTGCCAGTTGTCACCCATTAGCAAGTTGTGAAATCAGTTTAGTGGATTGTGATCAGCAAATTTAAAAAAACAAAAACAGAAAATATCAGTGCATTGTACATAGTAAGGGTTAGTATTGTTTTGTGAAACTTTACATCAATTATACACCCATGTGTGTAAACAATGTACAAAATGTATTTCTGTATCAATGAAGTCTCTAACAAAAAGCTTGAAGACACTTGGCTAGATGATTTTTAATATATCTCTCAGCCCTAATTAACTCTAGAAATCTGTAAGATTAAAAATAATCTTAGTCTAGAGAAGAGAACTAAGGAATAGGGTCTGGGCAGGCGGGGAAGATGCAGCCCCTGGAGTATCATTATGTGATGGGCACCTGCCAGCAGCTCTCTGTGGTCCTCCCGGGAACAGCAGGTGAAAACCCTAGTCCCACACCTGCAACCAAGTCATCCTCCCCACCTGCTGCAGGTGACTCGATTACAGAGCCCAGCTGATAAGGATGGAGACAGTTGCCTAGTGAGCCCGCTTTCACAATCTGGAATCTGTTCTGTGCTTCTCATGTTACCCCTGCCAAAGGTGGACCACAGAACAAGGGGAGGTTACATTATCAGGTATATGTAATTAGGTTTAGCTGTGAATGACAGTGAACCCCAAATAACAATGGCTTAGAGAAATAAACAAGACAGAAGTTTACTTCTTCCTTACACAATAGGTCTGGAGGTAGGCCGTTCTGGTGGAGAGGGCAGCTGCACAATCCCCAGGGGCCTGGGCTCTGTGCAGGTCCCCACTCTGATGTCCTGAGGGCATGTGTGGTCTAGAGTTGAGTCTACATCACACCCACCCCTGGGCAGCAGGTGGAAGAAGATGGAAGTAAGCAGGCTAAGGGCATTTGCCAACTGTTTTGAAAAAGAGGTTTCCTCAGAAGGATTGAAAACAGGTATTCAAACAAATACTTGCAAATGAATGTTCATAGCAGCACTATTTACAAGAGCCCAAAGGTAGAAACAACCCAAATGTCCCTCAACTGATGAATGGATGAACAAAATACAGTATATAAACATAGTGGAATATTATTCAGCCATAAGGAAGGAATGAGCCACTGATAAATGCTACCACATGGATGAACCTTGAAAACATTATGCTAAGTGAAAAACCAGACTCAGAGACTACATGCATGTGTGACTCGATTGATATGAAATGACCAAAATGGGCAAATCCAGGGGAACAGAAAGTAGATTAATGGTTGCCAGGGACTGCAGTTAGGGGGGGGATGGGGAGTGACTGCAGATGAGTGGGGAACATATTCGGGGTTGATGAAAAAGTCCTGAAACTAGACAGTGGTGATGGTTGCACAACATTGTGAATGTACTAAATGCCACCAAACTGTATGCTTTAAATGGTTAAAATGGTGAATTTCACCTCAATTTTTTAAAAAAAGGGGTTTCCTAGAAGTTAATACACATCAGTATACGTACAAGTCACTGCCCAGAACTCATTCACATGACCCCCAGGTGCAGGGGAGCCTGACCATTAACATGGGGGATTTTATTACCAAGAAAGAAGGAGCCAGTGAATACTGGGATAGACATTTGTCAGTTGCTACCCCATTAGTGGTGCTGGTGGCACTGATATTCTCAGGATAAAGACATTGGGGAAATTGCCCCCGGCCTGACGGTAGAGTTAAGCAGTGACTCAAGGAGGTGGTGTGGGATTGTGAGACGGGCCCTGGATGAGAGTTCAGAAACATCCCACTGTGGGCAAACCACCTCCTGGGCCTCCACGTCCTCACAGCCAGAATAAGGGTGTGGGGAGATGCTCGGTCTCCAAGGTTTCTCCCTCTGATGTTTTTGAGAGTCTGTGTTGATGAGTCAATTGTAAGGACGAAGCCACACTCCTTTCATCCCTGCCCTTCATCCAGGCAGGTGTAAAAAACAGCTCTGAGGCTCATAAACATCCATGAAGTTGTAAACTCAAGAAGAAACTTGGATGGTTGTGCACCTCCCCTACCCCCTGCCCTATCCTTTCTAGAACACTCTGGCTGTGATTAGTGCTACGCCAAAGGGTGGTGGGTGGGAGAACAAAGGCCCTGGATAATCCACAGACAGGATCATCAGATCCTTGATTTGGGGCTGGCAGAAACGATGCTAGGGCTCACAAGTGGGGCGGTGACCGAGGGGGGCAGGAACCACCTGGGGGCTTTGTGAGCGTGCACTCAACATGCCGTCCCCCTCGGGATGCAGGGATGCTCCTCTTCTACTCACCTCCCATGTAGAATGCCCTTTGGAACACATTTCCCCTTCCAGGGGCTCACTCTCTCCTCCGTGTCAGGATGCAAATGCCAGAAGGGAGGACAATGCACAGTGAGGGCTCCTCACCACCTGGGTGCCTTCTCAACTGAAGGTCCTGCCAGGGTCCCCTTCCCAGGTGGAGAACCGGGGACCATGGCAACAGGGAAGGTCAGTAAGACCTGGGTTCAGAATCCTGGCTCTGCCAATCATTAGGTATATGACCTCGAATAAGGTATCAGTTTCTTTCTTTTTCTTTTTAGTTGAAGTATGCTTGATCTACAATGTTGTGTTAGTTTCAGGTATACAGCAAAGTGATTCGGTTATACATATATATATATATATATATATATATATATATATATTCTTTTCCATGATAGGTTATTACAAGATATTGAATATAGTTCCCTGTGCTATACAGTAGGACCTTGTTGTTTATCTATTTTATATATAGTAGTGTGTATCTGCTAATCCCCCCCCTCAGTTTCCAGTTTCTGTAAGATTTCATCGATGACAGGTGTAAGGTGCTCTGTGTACTGTTTTTGGGGTTTTTTTTTTTAGCAATATAAAAGGTAAATATTTATTCAGAACAAAACTTTAAACAATCAATTTTACATTCTAAGCCACAAGGAAATAGCAAAACATAAAGGAAAGACAAAAACTAAAAGAAAAGCAGTGTACTGTCTTTTCTACTTTAACCTGATAACACTTAGACCCAATGCCCTCTAGCTTGGCTTATTTTGCAAGTACATTTTAGAGTTAACCGCTCCCTTGGAATTCCGTTTTTCTCCTGAGAGTCCGGAGGTTGCAGATGAGCTCCAGTCAGCTGCTTCTCTGGGGACGCTAGCTATTGAGGCTAAGATGCAAATGTAAACATTTCTTTACTCAGGAGCACCTCTATTTCTCACTGGTGGCAATGAACGGGGAAGGGGAAGGCCACAAAGGAGCAGGGCCACTTTAATCCAGATATGGTACCCCAGGGGGCAATGAGTACACCCTGGATTATGTTCCTTTGTCCCTTCCGTATCTCCCAAGTATTCTGAAGCTCCTGCCAAGTCTTCTGCTTCCTTCCCCAGATGATTTCTTAGCATTCCTCTGGGCTCATTATTCTGGAAAGAGCAGACTTTCTGGGCCCTCAAGTGTTGAGGAAAATGTTGTGAGGTGTGAGAGGTAGTGGAATGAGCACCGGGCTTGGGGTCAGGGAACTCTACTCTAGGCTAGCTCTGGCACCAGACAGCTATGTGATTTTGACCCAGTCATTTAACCTCTCTGGTCCTGTTTCATCTGTTGGAAAACCAGCAGATTGGTCTAAACCAATTTTTAGGTCCTTTCCAGCAGGAAAATTCCAGATTCGATTCCATGATTCTGTGAAGAATGGTTTCTGAGCCACTGAAAGCACTGTCACAAAGTCCATGCATTTTAATGCCATAAGAGAGGCCCTTGGCTACCATTCAGAGCCTATTGACTCAGGCTACATACACTTCTAACAACACCGGTTTCACAAATTCTCAGACCACAGAGATTAGAAGCAGCAAATTAAAAGGGGACGGGATGAGCTTCAAAAGATAGACACCCTGACAGAATCCAGGGCCAACAATGTTCTCAATTCAACAAACACTGATCTCCTTCAAAAACGATAAAAAATGGTTTAAAAAAAAGGTTTGGCACTTAAGAGGGGTAAGCTGGCTCTGTGTTCACCCTGGCAGGCAGGCGGGTGTTCAGTGCCCGGCCACGCCAGTTAGCTGAGCTGCCACGGAATTGTGCACTGCTTTGGGACACTGGGCAACGGCGTGTCCTCGCTTGCCACAGAGGTTACACACGATGCCCTTCCGGCAGTAAGAGCTCAGGTGTCCCTCCTCCCCGCACCTGAAGGGGTGCTCTGTGTACTGTTAACAGCAGTTGACACATAGGAGACTGATGACAAATGTGTCACGCTCTTCCTCACCCTCCAGCTCAGAGAAGCCTTGCATGTCCCACGAGCACCCATGAAGGAGCAAGACTCCTTCATGCCGGGGCTCATGCTGGGAGAGGCAGAGATGACCATCTCAGTCACCCCAGGACCTCACCTAGTGCGTGCAAAGTGCCCTTCGTCTCCTTTCGGTGTCTCTGCAGCCAAGGCACCCTGGAGCTCAGTCTTCTTCATCATTTTGCCTGCAGGCAAGCCACTGTGTTCTGGCATGAAAGGGAGACATCTCTACTATTTTTTTGATAGTTAGAATCGTTTTATTTTTCAGGACTTAAGCAAACCTATGTAAACTGGCTGTGTGTACTTTTGCATGTTGATTCATCTTTTTTTTCATACAAATCCTTTTTTAAGTTGAAGTGTAGTTGATTTACAATATTATATTAGTTTCATGTATATAACATAGTGATTCAATATTTTTATAGATTATACTCCACTTAAAGTTACTATAAAATATTGGCTATATTTCCTGTGCTGTACAGTCTATCCTTGGAATGTATTCATTTTACACGTAGTACTTTGTACCTCTTAATCCCCTAACTCTTTCTTGTCCCCCCCACCTCCGACTGGTAACCATAGTTTGTTCCCTCTATCTGTAAATCTGTTTCTGTTTTGTTATATTCATTCGTTTCATTTTTTATTTTAGATTCCACATATAAGTGATAATATACAGTATTTGTCTTCTTCTATCTGACTTATTTCACTAAACATAATACCCTTCAGGTCCATCCATGTTGTTGCAAATGGCAGAATTTCATCCTTTTTTATGGCTGAGTAGTATTCTATTGTATATACGTACCACATCTTCTTTATTTATTCATCTGTTGATGAACATTTAGGTTGCTTCCATATCTTTTTATTGTAAATAACGCTGCTGTGAATATTGGGGTTCATGTATCTTTTTGAGTTAGTATTTTGGTATTCTTTAAATATACACCCAAGAGTGGAATTGCTGGATCATATGGTAACTCTGTTTTTGGTTTTTGAGGAACCTCCGTACTGTTCTCCATAGTGGCTGCAACAATTTACATTCCAAACCAACAGTGTAGGAGGGTTCCCTTTCCTCCACGTCCTTGCCAACTCTTGTTACTTGTGGAGACGCCTCCGTTATTGGCACAAGTATAGCAAACTGTGCATAACCCTTGGCACAGCAAAGAAGGAGGTGGGCCTGTTGGAGGGAAGGCAGAAGCTGGCTATAGATGGGAATCCCTGCCACCGCTCTTTCCTAACCCCTGTGCTTGACTGAGGGCTGTCTGGGGACATAATTGCTGCTCTCAAAGAGTCCATGGTCAAGAATAATAAGCTTCTCCTGGGGAGAAGGCACATATCCTTTAGGGTTTGGGAACGGAGAAGAATCTCCGGGGAGGCTTGTGTGACCTCAGACCACACATTTCTACATCTTTTTTATTTATTTATTTTTAACTTTGGGTTTATTTATTTATTTATGGCTGTGTTGGGTCTTCGTTTCTGTGCGAGGGCTTTCTCTAGTTGCGGCAAGTGGGGGCCACTCTTCATCGCGGTGCGCGGGCCTCTCATTATCATGGCCTCTCTTGTTGTGGAGCACAGGCTCCAGAGGCGCAGGCTCAGTAATTGTGGCTCACGGGCCTAGTTGCTCCGCGGCATGTGGGATCTTCCCAGACCAGGGCTCAAACCCGTGTCCCCTGCATTGGCCGGCAGATTCTCAACCACTGCGCCACCAGGGAAGCCCAGACCACATACTTCTAAGAGCTCTTCTTTTTTCTGAAACGAGACAGTGAGTAAAGCTCTACCGAATCCCATGCACAGAAAGCAGTGAGCACAGTTCATAAGAGGCAGGGGTTTAAAAGGTGGGGACATTTCCCTAAAGAGTCCTAGCTTTTAGCAAACCAGCTCTCTGCAAGTCATGTAGAGCTTGATGTTTGCCAGAGGGTGCCTGAGATCTGAGCTGTTGCCATTCAATGTCTACGTACAGGAGCATTCATCTTCTTCTGTCCCACCTTCCCTCCCTTTGCCTTGCCCTTCATTCAATAGATATTTTTGATTGCATGAATGTTTTAGTTTCCCTGAGTAAGAAAAAGTTAATTTATTCTTTCAATAACCATTTGTTCAATGAATGAATGAACAAGTGGACATTTGAATGAATGAATCTTTAGTACTCCAAGTGGAGGTGAGATCACCTCCTGAGCCCTGCTTCAGCAGCAGCCTTTGGCTCATCACCCCAGAGTCTGCATCCCACTCAAGAGAGTGTCTCTTACGAGCCTCTGCCCATCTCCGGAGTTGCTTGGATGGGAGGCCCCAGCCCCAGGCCCACCCTGGAGCCACGCCCTCCCCGCCTCCCCTTTCTCCTCTGTGCAAAGCCTCTGCTCTAGCCAAATGAGACACCTGATCTCCTGGGCCTCTCTGCCTGGTGTCTGGAATGCACCTGACAAAATTCTCTCTTCCTTCAAGGCCCAGCATTTTCAATGAATTTTTTCTGATACCTATAACTGAAAGTGATTCTTACCTACAACTCCTAGACACCTTTTCTGGGGCAGATTGGATTTACCTCATTCCACCATTCATTCTGACATGTTGTCTTATGCACTCCTGAAGCTCTTTGAGGATTCAAACCACTTTTCATACATTTTCACACCCCAACATTGTGCCTTACATAGTGTCCTATAAATAATATGTATTCTCTATATGTTTATTGAACGAATACCCCATATACACCTTTCCTTATAGACTAAATTTAGAGCTCTAGTCATGATAGTCATTGCATGACATTAGTTTTATGTTTGTTTGTTCATTTATTCCCTCAGTTGTTTGTCTAACTGTCCTAATACAGTAGAGCAATGTGCTAGGCATCAGAATATAAAGTTCAAGAAGGCACATTCTGATGAACACAGACAGACACCTATAAACAAGAGTTGTGCCTGGTGCTGGGATGGGCTACCCCACTCCCATCATAGCCATGGCCACATCATAAAGACAGAGACCACTTTCATTTGCAGAAGAATGGTTGGTGAACATCTCAAATGTAACTCAAAGGAATTAAATATCTCAAAAGGTTTAAATCGGCTAAACTCCTCATATCTCCTGGAATCTTTCTTCTCTGAAACCCTTCTCAGCTTAGCTCCCTCACCTGCACAACCACCTGAGAAGTTTGGGGGTGGATTTTGAGGTGTTAGTCCTCAGGGTCTTATCCAGGGATCTCATGGCCTTAGACCACTCTTGCCAGTGAGCATTTGAAAGACCTTCCAGGCCAGTGATTGCCCAATCTCCAGCCTCGAAATGCTTGTCAGGGTTACACTATCCTCCTCAGCATCAGATGCCCAGGCCAACACCGAGGTGTTGCACATATAAAGTACAGATGACACAGCTAAACTTTTGCTGGGTGTTGGAGTGATAGAAGACACTTGGTATCTGGGAAGACACAAAGGAAAAAGCAAGGAAGCCAAACCAGGGTGGTGGATTCGAGAGAAGTAGGCTCCTCCCAGTTCTACGTGAGCCCCCATCCACAAAGGAAGGAGGATAAAGTGGACAGAATTGGTTACTCAGTTCTCCTGGCTGGTTGGGTGAAGCTACGTCTTTGAGGGCTGAGTGACAGTTGGCCAGGTGGAGAGGGAAGTGGGAATAGTGTGTGCAGAGCTTCAGCAGCCTGAAAAGGCAGATGGGAATAGGTTGTAAAGTGCTTGCTATGCTTGCATTTTAATGTGATTCTTTCTAGAAGATTCTTCCCCAGTGAGCCCTGTCCAAAAGCAGTCTCTTTGGTAACTTACACCTTTTCCCCCACACCACCATCCCTTGCCTCTGAGGATCTCAAGTCTTCTTTTCTGTCTCGCGGCTTTAGAACTCCGGAGTGTCAACTGGCAGACAACCGACAATGGGCAGGCACATCACACAGACAAGTTCTTCAGCCAGGAGCTTATCGTGCGGAGAGGCCAACTCTTCTACATGTCAGTGACCTTACACCGAAGTCTCAGCCATAGAGAAGTGACATTCACAGCTTCCACAGGTACCTGCTCCCTGCTCCCCCAGCCAACACACATCTGAGTAGACCTTGGGGCTGTGCATCCAAGGGATGGTGGTGGTGGTGGCCCCGGGCTTTAGCCCAGCTCTACCATTGACTTGGTGTGACCTTGAGCAAGTTTCTGCCTGTCTCTGAGTCTGAGGGTCACAGTCTTCACATCAAGAGGGATTTGGCCCACATGGTCTCTCCAGCTGCTTCCAGCGCCATAACACAATGCTTCATTGTATGATGTCTCCCAAAGGGCCCCGGCAGTTATATTGGAATTTGGTTTCTCCCCACAGTCTGGCCAACACTACTTGGTTTCCATTGTCCTATGCCTTCTTTTACAGGGCCTTACCCCTCAGAGTCGACCAAGACAAAGGCTGTGTTTCCACTCTCCGACAAGATAAGTGGCACTGGCTGGGGTGCACAACTTATGTACAACAAGAACAATGTTCTGAGCATCTCCATCCTCAGTCCTGCCAATGCACCCATAGGAAGGTACACGCTGAGCATTCAGATCTCCTCCGAGGGCAATTATTCCACTCTGAAACTTGGAACATTCATACTGCTCTTTAACCCCTGGTTGCAAGGTAGGCACCTAGCCACACACACTCCCAGCCATCAGCTAAGCGATGCCCATGGAAAGGAGATGGGGGGAATGATTTTCATGGGCTCAGGTTTGATTAGGGAAAGTTTGTGGAATATGGAAACAACACAGAAGCTAGAAGTCAGAAGCCAGGGGTTTGAGTCCAGCTTTGCCATTTAACCAGCTTTGTGTGTCTGGCAGTCAATCTACCCTTCTAAGCATCAAATTCCTCACCATTAAATGGACGTCCTGCTATTTCTGGAGCTATTGCAGGGATCTCATGAGCTTTTGAAAACTGTATAGTATGGTGTAATGACCACAGCACAATTCTGCAGCGTGGAGATAGCTTGTGCCTGAAGAAGCAAGTGTTTCATTCCCAGGGGTCTCATTTTCAGATTCTCAGGTCATCCCAGCTTCTTTTTCAAGCTCATAGTTCCCATAATGTGAGGTGGAAGCATTATAGCCCAAGGTTTCACTCCTCAGTGGAGGTTGGGTGAAGGGTTGCAGGTGGGGCTTGCTCCAGCCCCCAGGAGGGTACTCAGGACTGAGAGGAGGACTGGTCTCTATAGTCCTCTCTATAACCCCTAATATCTGCTTTTTGTGTCAAACAGCTGATAGTGTCTTTATGAGCAACCATGATGAGAGAGAGGAGTATGTTCAGGAAGATTCTGGCATCATCTTCATGGGAAGAGCAAGTTACATTCGCATGATTGGCTGGAACTATGGACAGGTAAAAAGATCATAAAGCCTGGTGGTAATGTCCCTATCATACCCAAGAAGCTCAGCCGCTGGCCCCACAGATAGGCGGAAGTTCCCAAATCTGTCCATTCGCCTGCCTTCTGTTCATTCAGCCATTCAGAAGGCATTTACTGATGACCTACTATGTGCCAGGTCCCAAGCTGCACACTATGGATACAGGAGATGGATAAGACATATTTCCTGTCTTTGAGGAGGTCACAATCTAGTGGGAAAAACAGACACATAACTAAATTGATGCAATGAAGTGTTATTGGTACCGTGATGCACAAATGAGGATAAGGCCCAGTAGAGACACTTGGGACAACAATGTAGTTTCTGTTATTCATTTTAGGTAAGAATGTGATGAAGCTTCCTTGGTGTGTGCATTCGACCTTTCAAAGGTCCTTCATTAGTATGACATCTGAGTCCACAGATTTCCCAGGTTTGCTCAGCCTAAAAAACATCCAGGGATTCCCTCCACCTTTTCTTTTTTCCAGTAGACAAATGAAGACATTACAATGAAGTGCCTTGGGTGAGGTACCTTGCATGTCCAGCAGGGGGTGGACAGGTGCATTCTCTGCCATGTCCAGACCCCATTCTGTAGTCAGCCAGAGCACATCTGCCATATATTTTATATGTTGAGTTTTATATGTTGGGTTCTGTGTTAAATTTCATTCAAAAAAAAAGTGGGGTGGGGTAGGTAATGGCATAAGGTGCACCCGGGGGTGGAAGGGAAGATATTTTGAAGGGCGAGATCTGGGTGAGCCTCTCTTAGAAAAGAACTTTTGATCAGAAACCTGAAGGAGGCAAAGGAGCCAGATAGATCTCTTGGGGAAGAGAGCTGGAGGTAGAAGGAACTGCACATGCAAAGACCCTAAGGCAAGAAAGAGCTTGGCCTTCTCCATTTGAGAAGCAATGACAAAAATAAGTCTTATTTTGTAAAAATGGCTTCAAATTCCAATTTAATGAGACATTTTATCTTTTTAATCAGTTCCCCCAAAGTCTGAGTAATATGCTCAAGATCAATGTCAGATCTAGATGGAAACTTTGAGATGAGCTCAGTCTGATCCCCTGTTATAAAGATGGACAAATTGAGGCCCAGACAGGCCAAGTGATTGCTCTCAAGTTCATAACAGCGAGGGAGTGCCATTAACTTTAGGGGCCTCAGTGCAAGGCCTTGTGTATAGCAAGAGCTCTGGATGAGTTTGCAGGGTTAAAGCCCAAGTTGGGTGGTTGTTCCTCAGATTCTCTCAGCTCAGGAGGCTGCAGAGTGGAAGGATCTGGGCAGAGCCCATGGTTCTTACCAGTGTAGCCCCCATGCCTTCAATAAGCCGATACTACTTGTCATTTCTTTCATCGTAACATATGGTCCCATTTTGAACAGTTTGAAGAAGGCATTCTGAACATTTGCCTCTCTCTGCTGGATAATAGTCTGAATTTTCGCCGTGACCCTGTTAATGATGTGGCCCGCAGAGACGACCCCCAGTATGTTGGCCGGGTGCTGAGTGCAATGGTGAGTGATGAGAAAACCATAATAACTAGTTATTCCTGTATATCAAACCCAGCTATGGGTTAGGCACAACCACTTACAGCGTTGGTTGACATCTCACAAAATATAGCTGTGGCTGTTACCATCCCCATTTCGCACACACGGAGCCTCTACATTAAAGAACATTCCTGAGACACACAGTGAGTGAGTGGCAAAGGCAGAACTGGACCCAGGCTGCTTGGCTCCAAAGCCCTTTCCACTGTATTGCGAGGCCTTCCTCCAGTGACGAAGGATTTGATCTTTGGGTGTCTGCCAGGACCAGGAGGAGGCAAAGCTGAGAATTTGCTCCATCCCTGGGGCTCCTGGGAAAGGGGGTAAGCTCCTGAGTGAGCCTGAAACGTTAACCTCCTTTGCTCCGACTCATCCCATCCTCAGCACAGAGGGCTCGAGTGCCAGCGGGGAGGGCAGAGGCCAACACAGTCATTGTCTTGACGGGGAAACTGATGCCAGGGCGCTGAAGTGACTCACTCACAGCCTCAGCCTGTGAGTCTGGCCAGAACAAGGCCTCCAACTGCCCGCACAGGGCCTCCTACACTTGCCCAGTCCCTCCACGTGAGAAACCTGTCCCCACCTCCCCAGACATATGCCCACGCGCACTCAGATGCACACATAAGCTGGATGCTGGAGGAATGCACTGCTCTGTAGTCAGTGTGCAGAGAGCACCTCCATCAGAAAGTATCCAAACAAGGGATAGCCTGCTCAAAAGTTACAAAGTAAAAAGCTAAAAGTCAGAGAGTTCTTGAACTTTAACCCTCTGAAACTAAATGATTACTCAGAAGTGTCTTTAACTTTTTTTTTTGATTAATGGACTAGGCATTTCAAGTCAATTTTGAGTTGGGAGAATATCCAAGCTAACAAGCTAGTTACACGGTTAGAAATTTGAATGACCTTCTGACTGCATGATAGATATCGGGGGTCATCAGACAGCACTTCTTAACCCAAACTTCGCAGGACAGCTGTGGGGAGGCCCAGGCAATGTGGAGGCGCTGAGGAAATGGTGGGAACCAAGGCAGCCGGGAAGAGTGCAGAGAGGGAGTGGGGCCTGGGCCAAACCTCGAAGACCAAGTGGCCCAGGAGGGGGTGGATTAAAGCCAATGCCAAGGTCGAGGGAAGCTGGATTCAGGCAATTTAGGAAGCTGAGCCTCCTCAGCTCAGGAGAGGGTAGGGGAGGCAGCTGGCTCCAGTAGTTGCTGACTCACCCCTGCCCTCCAGACAAACCACTTGATCTCAGAGCTGGGTGCCTCAACGATACCTCCCCACTCTCTCTCCAGCCCTCCTGGTTGGGCTGGGCCACGAGCTAATTATGGCCTGTGTGGGGCTTTGAAACCTCGGCTTTCAGTCAGAGATGACCCTGCTGATTACCACTTTGGAGGCTGGTGCACCTGTGACTCAGGAGATGGGGATGGGCCACGCAGTCTTCCATCTTGAAGGAGCCCCATCTGGCCCCATCCTGCTATTCCAGCCCAGACCGTCCTGGAGGGGGTGTGGAGCTCACCCACCACATGGAGGGGCGGTGGAAGGCTGGGTCAGCCTGTCCTGGGCAAGGATCCTTCCGCTTCCAGACTGTTCATCCTCATAGGCCTTGCCCTTGTGGCCCCCACAGAGAGAGGGAGCCATTCTCATTGTAAGGTTGGGATAAATGCTAGTCAAAGTTTCACAAACTCTGAAAACTTGGCCGCTGGAAGACAGCTGAGGGAGTACTTGTTTCTAACGTTCCCTGTGTTGGAAGGTGAAGAATGAAGGCCCAGAGAGGTGAATCGACTCGCCCACAAGCAGTCACCCAGTTGACAAGCAGCCAGGCTGGGCTTGCAACTCGGGTTTCTTCTTCCTCTTTTTTTTTAAATTTTTTACTGGAGTAGGGTTGCTTTACAATGTTATGTTAGTTTCTGCTGTACAGCAAAGTGAATCAGTTATACGTATACATATATCCTCTCTTTTTTAGATTTCCTTCCCATTTAGGTCACCACAGAGCATTGAGTAGAGCTCCCTGTGCTATACAGTAGGTTCTCATTAGTTATCTATTTTATTTTACTTTATTTAAAAAAATTTTTTTAATTGGGGTATAGTTGTTTTACAGTGTTGTGTTAGTTTCTACTGTACAGCAAAATGGAGTTCCCTATGCTATACAGCAGGTTCTTATTAGTTATCTGTTTTATACATAGTAGTGTATATATGTCAATCCCAATCTCCCAATTCATCCCACCACCCCCTTTCCCCCCTTGGTAACCATACATTTGTTCTCTACATCTGTGTCTCTATTTCTGCTTTGCAAATAAGTTCATCTGTACCATTTTTCTAGATTGCACATATAAGCGATAATATACGATATTTGTTTCTCTCTCAGGTTTCTCCTTTTTTCATTCTCTTTTAACTTTTTATCATGGAAAAGTTCAGACTTTCACAAAAGTAGAGGAAAAAGTAAAATGAACTCTTACGTACCCATCACTGGCTTCAGCCATTACCCACTCAAGGCCAGTCTTGTTTCATCTCTGTCCCTTCCTCCACAGATTGTTTGATAAATCCCAGACATTATAACATTTCATCCCTAAATATTTCAATATGAGTCTATAAAAGACTCAGACTAAGAAACTCAGATCTTTTGATTGCTAGTCCAGTGCTCTTTTCATACTGCATCGTGGTTGTGTTACTTATACAAGGATCATGCCTTAAGTTGAGGGAATGAATAAATGAATGAATGAATGAATGAAAAGCAACAGTCCATCTTTATTCTTTCCAAGAAGAAGTTAGTTGCTAAAGTTCTAAAATGATCTTTTTAGAAGACCAGGACACCAAAAGAGAGCTTCAAACCATGGGCTTCCAAGTCAGGCAGCAGCAGCACCCCATGAGTTCTGGCCAGAAATTGCCAACAGGCTGATTTTCTGCCCCTCCCTCGCCACTGACAAGCCACGGAGCCTCAGTTTTCCCTGTGAGCTGCGAATGATATGTGAATTAGGGGCAAACATGGCCTGTTAAGGAAAGCACTTTTAAATTCATATACCGCTTGATACCCTTAGGGGGATCATTATCACAATTATCATCCAAATCACCCAGAAAGACAGAAAATCCACTTGAAGGAGGCTTCCTGTCTTCCTTCCTTGTCTCCTTATCTTGTCCCCTGAACTCTGCATGTCACTCTCTGTGCTGATTTCTTTGGGGTTTTTTTCCTGCCCAGATCAATAGCAATGATGACTATGGTGTGATTGCTGGGAACTGGAGTGGTAACTACACAGGTGGCCAGGACCCAAGGAACTGGAATGGCAGCGTGGATATCCTCAAGAAGTGGCAAATTTCTGGCTTCAGGCCAGTCCGATATGGCCAGTGCTGGGTCTTCGCTGGGACCCTCAACACAGGTATTCTGGGTGTGATGTGCCTTTCCTCGGTGGGCAGCAGTGGGGTACCCCAAGGTACCATCTCCACTGCACCCCGAGTCCTCAGACTGCCCTTGACTTGCAGCGCTGCGGTGTTTGGGGATTCCCTCCCGAGTTATCACCAACTTCAGCTCAGCTCATGACACAGACCAAAACCTCAGCGTGGATGTGTACTATGACCCCAGAGGGTGGCCCATGGACAAAGGCAGTGACAGCATATGGTGAGTGTCTGGCCCTTTCCGAGCACCACATCTGAGCAGCTTCTCCCCAGCTCTCCCCAGCTCCTGGGACCCAGCTCCAAACAGGAGTTGGGAGGCAAGTACCATGTCAACATATGGTTTAGAGTGGAAATGCTATCACGTCTTGGCCTTTTGGCTAAGATCAAGTGTAAAATGAAAATGCTGAATCTAGCAAGAATCTAGCAAGACCCGAAACAGCTCTTCTCAGAGTTCTGAAAATTCTGATGGTCTACTTTATCTCGCCGCCAGATGAAGGCTGTTATACCAGTGAAAGATATGATTCCTGGGCTCTTCCCTGAATTTGTAGTGCCCACTAGACCCTATGCTACTTTAGAAGATAAACACTGAAACTATTGATTTTCTAGTAATAAATATAGATTTATGTCACTTCAGGCAACCCATATGACTTTTGGGTTTTCTTAGAGAAAAGCGACACATTTTCTCTTATGCATATATACTTTCTGTGTATCTTGGTTGATAGAACAAAATGTTAGCTTATTCTGGATTCCAACTGAAAAAAAAGAAGCTTTATATGTAACTGGGCATATATATTTCTAACCATAAATACGCTATGTGCACACGTATCTATCCACACACATATGTATGTAATATATAATAGATGCCAACTGGAAGTAAGTTATCTAAAACTTATAGACATATATTCATAACTTTGTATAGCTGCATATATACATAAAATAAGTATTGTTACAGCTATTTAGGATTATACCATATGCCAAGTTATTACCAGATGGCAACTGAAAATAATTATGTCTATATCTGTATATACACACAGATATCTATGTGTCTATGTATATAAAGTACTACATGCATGTCAATAATCCATTGTTTGAATCCATTTCAAAGGCTATACACACACATAATCCCTCACATGCATATACTTGTCTAGATAACCTGATAACAGATGCCATCTTATTTCCAGATGTTCAATTCTGAAATGGTCTATAAAAAAATTCTTTATTATTTATTATTCCCAGAATAAGTAGATCCAACTTTACTGAAATGTACTCAGGGTAACTAATAAAGTCAAAGGAATATTAAAATTAACAGAAAAAGCTTTTAAAACAAATAAACAACACCCCACACCAATAATGGCACTGAGTAGTGTAAGCATCCCCTCGCCTCTGAAGGGAGGGAGGAGTATGAATTCACTCAAGGTCACACGGATTCTAGGGTTTAATGGGGAAGAGAAAGCTTATTTCAGATGTTCTTTCTTAATCTGCCCATACACAACGTTTCCCTCTAGTGGCACGGCTACTTACAGAGAGGTTTTTTTCCCCAGCTTCTCATAAATGAAGGTCTTTTCTTCTCCCTGTTTTTTTCTTTTGTTACTGTGTCCAAAATCCCACTGTAACCTGTTCTGATCCTTGGGGCAATGCCATTCCTGACTTTGGTTTCCTTCACAAAAGGAGATGCTTGGTTCAACAAATGACTGATTTGGGGAAGGGGAGGTCCCCTTTGGCGTAACCCTTCTGTGATCAGCCTGCACACTAGCAACTGCAGAGAGACCAGAATGCTTAAGGCTCAGTCCCTCCACTGAGAGCACATCTGGTGCTGCTAGGAGATAAGGAGTGGGGAGGCCATGAGTAGAAGCTATTTAGCAACGTGGGATGGCGTGGGGTATGCCAGGTGCATGATTCAGACAGTAAGCACTGTGGGAATTCAGGGAGGGAGCCATCAAGGAAGACTTCCTGGGAACAGGAAGGTGGGGCCTTTAAGCTGAATTTGTAATTAGCCCTGAGATCTCTTGGTTCCTGGTTCATGCTACCACTCCACATTAGCTTCATAATTCATTCCAAATATAATCACCTTGGGGCAAGTCTGGGCCTGTGGAGACATTCCAGGGTGTCTCCACTGTCATTTCTGTTGGCCTCATTGCAGGGTGTTGGGCCCTAAAGCTGTGATTTTTCCTGGGAGTCTCATCCCCCCTCATCAGAACCCTCCTCAGAAAGCAGTGAGAGCTGTGAGTCCCTCCCCATCCTCCTCCCTACCAGCTGTGGGTGGGGAACCAGCACTGGGTGGTGGGCGGACAGGGAGTCCTGAACCCTAGTTCCAGCCCCACTACCATCTGGCTCTAGAACTTGTGAAAGCCACTTCATGTTTCTGGTCCCCAATTTCCCCAGCAGTGAAATATAAAGGTTGGCCTGAAACTAGATGTTCACTTAAGTCTCTTTAATTTTTTATTCTCTGAAGCTTCAGCTTGCCCCACTTTTTATGTAAGAGCTACCCCTCCCAAGGGAGCTATCGCATCCCTTCAACATGGTTCCCACCAGGGGGTAGTGGGGGAGCTATCCCACGAGTCATTTTCTGCATAGAGTGGAATTACTAACCTATTATTAAAAGGACAGTTTGGGTTTGAACAGAAATCCTTCCAACTGAATCTTTGTATGTTGCAAATGTTAAAAGATTTTAGAACCTTGTCCAGATTTGCTTAAAGTAATAGAATGTAAGGATCAAGTGAGGTTAAGCATCTGAAAGTGCTTAGTAATAATAACAGCAGCAACTAATAATTTGCTGAGCAATTGTTGTGTTCCAGGTAATGTTCTGAGTGCTTGCATGTACTCTTCAGAAACAATGAAGTAGGTACTATTATGAACACCCCATTTTACAGCTGAGGAACCTGAGACACAGAGTCATTCACCCAAGGGCAGGTAACTAGAAAATGGTGGAGCTGGGATTCGAACCCAAACTATGAAGCACCAGAGAGATGCCAAAGAATGGTATCACTATTCCTGACTGATGTTTGAGGATTCTGACCACTTACTTTGAGATTTTCCAGAAAAGGAGTGGCTGGACACCAACCAGGTGGCAAAGCTGGGTTCTTAGTTTCACACTTAGGCAGCAAATGCAACTTTTCTATGATACTAGATGCTGTCTCAGGAGCTCAGTGGGGAGAAACAACTTGCCCAAAGTCAAACTGAAATAGCATCCAAGTTGGAGGTGGACCTAGGTGTCTGTCAACAGGACTCTCCCCAGTCAAAGAACATTAGAGCTGGAAGGGATCTTAGAGAGAGACCTACTCATTTCATAAATGAGAAAACAGAGGCCCAGGGAGAAGCACCGGTAAACAGCTGGAGACATTCGGATGCTCTAAATAAGTGTTTAACTTTACATAAATTCCTTAACTTTTCTGTACCTCAGTTTCCCATCTGTAAAATGAAGGGCTAGGTCGGGGACCTCAACAATTTCTTCTAGATCTTTCTTTGAATCACATTACAGCATCCAGTGGGGTCCATTTTCTTCTAAGCCATTCTGCTCATGACAGTGGTTGGACTTAAAAGGCACAAGGCTCTGGAGTTTTCACTTCTTCGGAGTCAGGACACTCTGGGGGAAGCTTCTTTAATATGGTTCCCTTCTACGCCACTGTAAAGGAGGTTTCTGAGACCTGCAACCAAATGATTTGGAACAGTTAGGCCAAGGTTATCTTTATCTTGACATTTCTGGCTCGTTTTCTTATTTCATTCAACTTGATTCCCCGGTTTCTCGAGTCACAGACTTGACTCTATTTGTAGCCTTTTGTAGAGCTCCGAGGTGGAAGGCAGATGGAGATTTCCCAGCCCTGTGGTCAGGGAGGTGGAGTCGGTCAGTTCTGGACAAGAACTGTCAGAACCCATACCCCCCACTCGAGCCCTGGCTCCTAATGCATCTCTCCATGGCCACCAGCCTCCACTAATACTTAGCTAGTCCCCAACATAACTGGAGCAGCTTGCTCAGACCCACAGCAAGGAAACCAAGGCTGCAAGAGTGTCCAGGTTCCAGAACAACTCAATTCAGTGAGCATGATGTAAGTACTGCATGCCAGACCCTGCACTGGGCACAGGGCACCAAGAGGAGTGAGATACAGGAATCTCGCTAGAGGAGTTCCTAGCTGCATGAGAAGCTGGGTGATTACGGAGCAGATGTCAAATAACTGAATCATGCAAGATGCAGAGATAGCACAGAGGTAAGGTTGGCACCCTCTGAGTATGTTAGGAAAAGATTTTCTGAAGGAGGTGGTATCTGAACTGCATTTGGAAGGACAAATAGGCAGAACGGGTAGGGATTTGGGTCACTTTCTAGAGAGGGTCTCCTGACCCCATGAATTCAGAGGTAAGCATAACTCAGTTGCTGTCTCTAGGGGCAGTGGTTTATAAACTTCAAAGGTCGCATTAGAACTGATTTGAGTGGAGGGAGCTGGGAGGGGCGGGAATCTGCATCTTTTTAAATAAATGCCTCAGTCTGTCCTTTTCTTAAACTCCTACTCCTGAAACACTCGAGACAGGAGCAGAGTCCAAGGTTGGGAGGTGGGAAAGAACGTGGCACACAACCAGAAACAAACCTGATGGTGCATTTGAAAGGCACATACATCCCAAGTAACTGTGAGCAAAGTGCTGGCTTTCAAATGATGGAGGGACCAGGATGAACTTGTTATCTGCTTTGTCTTAAATTCCTGCCTTGCATTTAAGTATTCAAACATAGCTACTTACCAATCTATGTTAACCAACCCGCCCTTATCTAGAGCTCTCTGCCAGGGATGAGATGAATGTGAAACGTGGTGTTCTCCCTGTTTCCTCATCCTCTCTTTCTCCTTTCACCCTTCTAGGGTCATCTTCCCACACTCCTGCTTTCTCCTGGGTGAATTCTAACCAATCTTAAGGACCTATTCAAAAAGGCATTTTGTGGGGCTGCCTGGAGATAATTTTTATGATGACTTTTTTTTCACAATTATAGGAAATCTCAGAAATATGTAAAGAAGTAAAAATCATCTGTAATCCTATTGTTCACATACTTTAAATATTTGATAGTTTTCTATCCAATCTTTTCTTTATTCGTTGTTGTTTTTATAGAATTGGGATCATACATTTTACAAAGGCATGGGTAAAAGACGGAGCATATGATAGACACATCCTACTTTTCCCCACACCTGGAAACCAACTACTTCATAGTCTTAAATCATGTGTTTTTGACTAAACATGATATTATGAACATTTTCACAATGTCATTAAATAATCTTCAAAAAATAAGATTTTAAAAGTATCATATTCCATTGAATGGTTAAACCATTATCTCTTTTCCTGCTATAAACTATCTCCTATTCCCTATGTTACCTATCCCCTTTTTTTCCTACTGTAAATAACACAGTAACGAGCATTGTTATATGTAAATCTTGAGCACGTCTGTGATTAGTCCCTTAAGAAAGATTCCTAGTAATGGTATATCCTGGGTTAAAGGGAATGGACATTTTAAAAGCATCTAGTGCTGTAGCCTTCCAGAAATTTTGTAATGATCTATGTTTCTTTACAGTAGTGAGAGTATGTGCTCTTCCCACTCATATCATTGGTTGGTATTATTTATCATTATCTGTTTGTTTACCCCTTATGACCTTATTCCTTCTGTCTTGTTTTGGAGCTGACTTTTTAGCTCTCCCCTTGTTCTCTGAAGGATGTAGCAGGGTCACAGTGCACCTGATAAGTACTTAGGGAACACTTCTAACTCCTTCTGACAACTGTATAGTGTAGAACTCCCAGTGTGGTCCCCATAGGAAGTCTTGCAGGTTTCATTTTACAACATGCAAAACAAAAACAATCTTTTCCTGATTATAAGACAATAAAAAAATAAATTAGTGAGAGTAATAGTAATATAGCTACCCAAAGAAAAACAATAACAACATTTTGAGATAGATCCTTCCAGACATTTCATTCTGTTTATGTGCATTGAGTGTTAATTACCCAAATGGGACCAAGTTAACAGTCTATTTTATAATTTTTAATATCTTTCTTGTCAATAAATTAAAATTTAGAGGGACAGTATAGTTTAGTAGTTAAAAGCATGGACCCTGCAGCCCTCTGCCTGTGTTAAAATCCCACTCTGCCTATTTACTCACTTTGAGACCTTGAACAAGTCACTTAACTTCTCTGTGCCTCAGTTTCTAGAACTGTCAAAAGGAGATAATAATTATTCCTATTTTATATGAGCATTGTGAAGATTAAATGAGTTGATATATAAGACAGTTAAAAAACTTAATAATTTTCTGTGTTGACACAACTGTATTAGCTATTAGTGTTTATATAATATACATATTTTTTAATATCTATTTTGTAATTATAGAATTACAGAAGTAATAAGTAATTTTCATTATAGAATATGAAAACATTACAGAAATAAATAACGTACAACTTAGTTCATATGCACCAAAATCTGTCCATGAGCACAATATATACACCAAACCATTATTTAAACTGTGGTTATCTAAGATAATAGAATTATGGGGGACTAACTTTCACTGCTTTTTTTTTTTTTTTTTTACTGCTTTTTTAATGTATAATTTTCTAAATCAAAATAGTTTCATCATATTAGTATATATTTTTATAAGCTTATACATATACATATACACACTATTTTATAATTTGTTTTTCTTACTTGGTCATACAATTTAGACATCTTCCATGTCAGTGCTAGATTGATTTTCCTCATTCTTTTGGACCACTGCACGATATTCTCCTGCACGGCTGTGCCACAATTTATCTGACCAATTCCTTATTGATAAATTTTTCCTCCATTATTTTTGCTATTACAAATAATGCTTCAGTGAACATCTTTCCATGTACATCTATGTGCACTAATGTGAGGGTTTTTATAGGAGAAATTCCTAGAAGTGGAACTACTGGCTCAGTGAGTATATAGATTTTTAAAGGTATTTCAAACTCATTGCCAAATTGCCCTTCACAAATGTCATACCAATTTAAACTCCCACCAGCAGTGTATAACACTGCTTGTTTTCCCACACAATGATGAGTATCACACAACAATGTGTATCATCCTATGCTTTCATCTTTGTCAGTCTAATAAGTATAATGGTATTTCTTTGTCATTTTAATTTTCTTTTAATGGTGGTGAAGTTAAAACTATTTTCATATGTTCAGTGATCATTTGTATTGCTTATGAAAATTGCCTGCTCATTGTCGATTATTGGCGTGTTTGACTTCCTTTTTTGTGTCTTTTTTTTTTAACATCTTTATTGGAGTATAATTGCTTTACAATGGTGTCTTAGTTTCTGCTTTATAACAAAGTGAATCAACTATACATGTACATATATCCCCATATCTCCTCCCTCTTGCGTCTCCCTCCCACCCTCCCTATCCCACCCCTCCAGGTGGTCTTTTGTGTCTTATTGATTTGTAAGTACTTTATAATATTCATTATAGTAAATCTCTGTCTAGTATACATGTTGCATATATTTTCCCTGCTTAATTGATTTTTTTCAACCTTTTTTTCTCTCTTCTTCAAATTGGATAATTTCTACTGATCTGTCTTCAAGTTTACTGACTCTTTCCTCTGTTTTCTCTATTCTGCTAGTAAGCCATCCATTGAATTATTTAATTTCAGATGTTGGTTTTTTTCCCAGTTAAAATTTTCCATTTGCTTCTTTTTTTCATATTTTCTATTTTGCTGCTAAGAGGCCCCCTCTTTTCATTTGTTATGATCATATTTTCCTTTATTACACTGAGAATAGTTATCATAACAGCTTTAAAGTCTTTATCCAATAATTCCAACATCTGGATTATCTAAGGGTTAGTCCCTGTTGATTGTCTTTTACCTTGAGGACAAGCTACATTTTTCTGGTTCTTTGTATGTCGACTAATTTTGGATTGTATCCTGGACATTGGCTTCTTCTTGATTCTACATTTTATCTTAGCAGTATACCTGAGGTAGACTCAAACTGCAAATTCTATCTCACTTATGGTGGGCAGCAGCCCAAGTTTCAGTTCATTTTTTAAATTTTCAGCTGGACTACTTGTAGTTTGCCTCATATATGCCTAGCTCAGAGGTCACCCAGAAGCTTAGGCAGAGTTTGTATACAAATCTGGGTCCCCCTTTCTGATTCTTTCCTTTCCAAGACTTCCCCTTCACTCTCTAGCAACCCTGGTTAACCCAGGCTCAGTTTCTTATCTCCCCAGGTTAGAAAGATGTAGGCTGTCTGTTGGAGTTTTTACTGCCCTGCACTTTACCTCAACTGCAGCCTGTCCTTAGGGGCAAGGGCACCAAAGTACAACTTGCCCCATGTTGGCCCCTTCCTAAAAGTTTTGGCTCCCTCCCAAAATCCTCCTGCTTTGTTTACTCTCAGATAGCTGTCTTTTGTATTTTTTTCCCCAGTTTATTGTTTTCTGCAGTAAGGACTGTCTATTATGAGCTTATTCCCATGCTGGAAACAGAACTATAGTTTGTTTCTTTGTTTATTTGGTATATGCAAATTTAATATTTTTACCTAGTCACACTTATCATTCAGAAGTTGGTTCTCTGCTTAAAACTATCTTCTCCAACTCATGAGTATAACAAAATTTTTTTTCAAGTTGGATAGAACTTGAATTTATGTCAGACTTACTTACATTTTCTTCTAAGTTGGACCCAAAACTGCCAAGCCAATGTTTATGTAGTTGCTGTGGGATTGGAGAGGGGGAGAGTAGAGGGCAGAATCAAGAATGCATAAAGCTTCGGCTAACTGGTTATACCTGCTGAGGGAGGGGACCAATGACTGAGACATATAGATTGGGAGACAAGGGGCTGCCATTGATGAAGAACATTTTAAGACTGGTATATGTCATTCTTCAATCCGGACCTCAGCCCAAGGGCTTTGTGGCTCTTAGCCAGACCTGTCACTCTTGCTGCAACCCCATTCATTTTCATCCCACATGAAATACAGTAGTGTACCCCAACAGGATGCATAGGAGAAAGCTGTGTGGGTTTGCTTGCTGGATTCTGGCTCTAACCTAGATCTGTTCTGCTCCTCAGAAAGGCAGTAGAACATGGTGGTCAAGGACCTAGGTTTTGGAGTTAGGCATACCTGGGTCCAAACTTTGACTCTGCCATTGTTAGCTGCTTAACTTCTCTGAGCCTCAGTTTCCCCTTTTAAGAGATGTGCATAAAAATAGTACCCATTTAACAGTGCTGTGAGAATTTAAGTGCGACAATGCTTGCCAAGGTCTAGCACAATATCTGGCACAGAGTAAGCTCACTTGATGAGTATCAGGGTGCTGCACTGTCAGATCAGAGATGTGGTGTTTTGCCACTCCTCTGCTGTGTGGCCTTGGCCAAACTCTGTAGTCTGTGCTTCTGTCTGCAGGAATTTCCACGTCTGGAATGAAGCCTGGTTTGAGCGGACTGACCTAAGCCCATCATACAGTGGATGGCAGGTTCTGGACGCCACCCCCCAGGAAAGGAGCCAAGGTAACCAACTCTCTGACGGCCCCCTTCTCTGGGTTTGGCTCTAAGTCATGACCTCTCGATTCTTTATAGTGGTGGACAGCGGCACAGCAAGGTCACCCAAATCCTCTCTACCTCCAGAGGGCAGGGAGGGATTAAAACAAAAATATTTTGAAAGTAGATTTCCCTCCTAATTTTCTTGGTTCAGGCTGCTATTAAAATGACTTCCATACCTGCACTCACATGGCTGCTGCAGAGGCCCTGGCATGTGCCCTGCAGCAAGGGAAAGGAGCCGTCCCCTGCCAACCATGATTCTCCTGCACCACCTCTGGTAGCCCATCCCTCCCAGCACAGAAAGCTTCCAGTTCCCCATCGCCTTGGGATTTAACCCAAATTCCCTGGCTCAGCTCCAGACCTCCGTGATCATGGCCCCCATCGCCTCTCTCACCTTCACATGTGTCCCCTGCCAGGCCGAGCTCTCCTTCACGCAGGCTGGCCTGGCCCCATCCCTGTGCTCCCACCTGTGGCCACTCTCCCATCAGAGCTTGGGTCTCAAGCTCTCCAGGAACCTTTCCCCTTCCCTCCCCTGACCTCCAGAGCATTCTTGTCTGTTACCCTCATTTTCAGTTGTTTCTTTCAAACTTAAAAAAAAATCATAAAGGTCATATAGGCACATGGTTTAAAAAAAATTCAAATAGTTCTAAAAGGACTTACTTACAATGAAATTGAAGTCTTACTCCCTTCCCCAACTGCAGCGTCTCTACCAGAAGCAATGCATGTTAGATTTGGGGAACTTGGGTGTGAGGAGGGTAACCTTCCAGATATTTTCTAGGCCACTATTCAACCTTTTCACTACAATCCACTAGCAGCTATAAAATCAAGTTAATGGGTTGTGACCATCATTTTAAGAAATGAAAGAGAATATCATGGAAAGGGGTGGGGGAAAGGAAAGGAAAAGAAAATATCAGGGTGCATTGGACATTAAGAATAAGAATTGTCCTGTGGAATTTTTGTTTCAGGGTCATATATGTGCAATGAATGTAAAATCTACTTATTTCTAGAAGTCATGGTAAAAAAAAAAAAAAAAGGTTGAAAGTCACTGTTTCAGGCTTATAAAAGCATGTGTGTGTGTCTTTGTTTATTTGTTTTGTAAACACAAATGGAATAATACTCTTGTTTCTATTCTGCTGCACCTTGCTTTTTTTTCAGCTAGGCACTTCATGAATGAAACTATATCTGTATATCTATACCTACATCTACATCTATATCCATCCAACCATCCATTCATCTATGAATCTGTCTATCTGTCCATCTCTCTATGTATCCATCTACCTACCTACTTATCTGTCTGAGCTACCTATGCTGAGTGCTCGGGAAGGGATGATGGTCAGGGCTTGGGACCCCAAAGAAGCATGACATCCCTGTGGGCTGGGTATGCAGAAAAGTCTTTCAGGAATAGGGGGGTGATTTGGGAAGAATGATTTGCAGAATAGAAAAGAGGCAGCCCTGAGCACAAGACAGCAAGACTTTCCCCTTTAGGAAACAGACTGAAGGCAGTGGGTCAGCACAAATTATGCACCCACAGAATACAAGATTGGGCCGTCTTCTGTGGAGGTGGAGTCTCACCAGAGCACTATTGCAGAAGATAACAATAGCCCCGGAATGTCTTGCTGAGTGCCCAAAGAGGGGGGCAGACTGTTGGGGTTGAAGGAGTTTGGCGGGGTAGAGGCAGGGGAGTTGGGTGGTCATGGGTGGGCCCCAGAGGAGCAGGCCATGGGGTGTACTGTTGTAGATGGGCCTGGGTTTGGCATGTATCCAACCTCTGCACCCTGGCCCCCAGGGGTGTTCCAGTGCGGCCCTGCTTCGGTCATCGCTCTCCGAGAGGGTAATGTGGACTGGGACTTCGACATGCCCTTCATCTTTGCCGAGGTTAATGCCGACCGCATCACATGGATCTACAATGCCCGGACCGGTGGCCTGAAGAAGAATTTCACAGACTCTTACCTCGTTGGCAAATACATCAGTACCAAGGCAGTGGGCAGCAACACTCGCGTGGATGTCACCGATAATTACAAGTACCCAGAAGGTAGGAGGGGGTGTGGATGGGCTGTGCCACCCAGGGCTTAACGGTGGGAAGACAGCTCTGAGGTGGAGAAGGAAAAATTGCTCATACTCCTTCCGAATTGTCAGCCAATTCTGCCTGAATGGTAGGACTGCTCCCTGGCATCTAATGCCCAGCTCCCCAGACTGTTTCCCATGGGAACAGAACCGTCATGAAAAGACGCGGTACCAGTGGGAATTTGCCACAGGACTCAGGCAGCTGTCAGTCCAGCTCATCTCCAGCTGTGCCCCTTTGCCAATTACACAACTGGGATGACAGCACCATGATTGAACATCACAGGGAGAAACATGGCCCCCATGAGAGATCCCCCGAGGGCCTCTCAGTCAGCCCACTCCCCTAGCCTCTAAGAAACACAGGCAGGAAACATTCTCTGAAAAAAGAAATGGACAGTCCCCCAAGATGTGGGGACTGCTTCGTCTGCTTCAGAGGCCTCCCCAAAAGCCAGATGAGGTGGGCTTACACCATGAGGACAACGCCCGAGTCCCTGAAATCTTTAGCATCCACATGAGTGCTGGTCTCCCTAAAGTCACCTAGAAGGCTAGTTGCTACGAGGCCACCTTTAACACAAATTACATTTGTTGCACTATTTAGGAAGTTGCTTTCAGAGTCAGAGACTTATCTCTTTGAGGAGTCTCAATGGTGACAAAAGTTCTACATTTGAAGGTGATGTTCATTTTTAGGAACAGGCAAAAGTGAATTAATGCTTGCTCTAGCAGGCCAATCACTCCTTAACGTGGTCAACATGTCACTCTTTCTAAAATACTTTGAAATATTTCCTTCAGCCGATCCTCACTGCTCGTTCTGAGGTGTCAAGAAAAGTGCTCTCATGAAGGTGCCCACGTGCCCCCAAAGTGAACCCCACAGCTCCGTACCCTGCTGACTTCTGCTGTTGGTTGCCATTTACAAAACAGGAAAGCTGAGCAGGGGAGGTGGATGAACCTCTGGGTGTGGTATTTGTGGCCATTTTGAGGCACGACTCTAGGGTGATGAGATTGGTGCCCTCAGTTGGACCCCAGTCCACCTATGCAGGCCATTCCCCCAGCTGGGGTCAGATGGCCTTTCTCTCACAGGCCAGGGGGACAGGCCGGTGTGTGACAAGAATTCTCAACAGTGTCATGATGTAGAAACAAGAGTAGGGACCAAGGAAAAGATAACCCCAGGCAGGAGGTGAACTCCATCCTACCCCTTATAACTGTGCAACCTCAAGCAGGATTCTTAGCCTCTCTGATCCCTCGTTTTCTCACTTGTAAAATGAGAAGAGCAAGGCCTGTCTTCAGTGGGATTTAAATGAGCTAGTGTACAGAAAGTGCCAAGGGCAGTGCCTGGCCCATAACGAGGACTTAATAAATAGTGATGATTTTTATCAACTTGAACATCTGCAACTTCATTGGAATGACCTCCCAGAGGGACTTCTGAAGTGCACTGCTTACACGGTTGTGTGATTCTGTGGGGTTCCTTACCTGACTGTCACACCTTGATTCTGCTTCTTGGGGGCTCTGGCTGTCCCAGCCAAACCTCCTGAGCAATGGGAAGGGGCCACGGCCAGATTGGGGGATCCCTGCAGGACCCCTGGCGATGACCCAGTCCCTGTGTGACAGCAGGGCTGATCACATCGCCTGATGTTGACCAGTCTTCCTTACCTAATGATTCCAGCCTTTGTTTGATGGCCCCAGGGAGGAAAAGCTCATAAAATGGGTTGCTAAGCATTTGCGCAACAGCAACACCAAGGGAGAAAACAGCAGCAGGAAGCTTGGTCTTAAGTAAGCCTGGCAGGTGACCTATATAGGTATGTGGGCTCTGAGCCTCATTGTGCAAACACACCTGCTTCGAGGTTCTGGGCACAGAGGCTCAGCTCCCTGCACAGCCTTCAGACCTGGGTGTGGACTTACAGCTCGGCTAGAGAATGGGAACGCACCAAAAGGAACCCAGCCCACCAGGAGCTATCAGCTTGGGTAATTTGGCTGCCTGTCTTCTTTTCAGTAAGGTGTGAGGGAGGAACTACTACACTCAGGTCTAGACTTCTGGGGACTGGCCCTCTTTCTGCCCCTAATTCCCAGATTACCAGTCCCTTGGACCAGTCGCTCCTCCTCTTAGGGTCTTAACTCTAATGGTTGGCCTCTGAGGTCTCTGCCAGTTGTTACATGTAACTTATGGGAAAGACCTCACTAAATTGTAAAGTGCTTCTAATAAGTCAAATGTTGCCTTAAAATTTCACAGGTGGGTTGGGGAAGTTAGGGGGCAAGGGCGTAAGTATGGTCATTCTTTGTGTATCTCTGTCCGTGTTCCTGGAAGGTCAATACCTTCTCCTTGATAGTGGATCTATCTTCAGGTCAGGCAGGGAGCCTTATGTGCACTGTGTGGTCTACCCTGGCTCAGAGGCTCGGAGTTAGTTATCAGCTCTTAGCACCCCAAGAGCTGTGATTTTTAGGCCATGATCTTGGCCATTCTCCAGGGACTGTTTATAGCATCACATTCAGCAGCACCCATGACCCAAGTCAGAATCAGAAACTCAACCTGTGGTTCAGCCTTTGTGTTTATGAAACCTGAACTCTCTCGACAATTTAAACTAGTCGTAACCTGGAACCATAACAACTGTGGGAAGTTCTTGTCAACTGACATGGACAAAAGTTCCACCCTTCAATTCTCAAAGCATCTTTAGAAACAAAGCAGAATAACATGGTAAACTGGTTTGAAAATTTTTTCAATGAAGTTAATTCTAAATCATAACCTTTTTTTCACTTATGAACTTACTGTAAACTTTTTTAGCTCAGTTTTTGTTACTTTTAAATTATCTGTTTTTTCTTTGTCTCACAAAGGATCATTTATCAAAAGAAAGAAAGAAGGAAGGAAGACAGGAAGGAAGGAAGGGAGAGATCTAACCTAATTAGCCTAAGCAAAATATCAAGCCATATAGTAATTTTATGCACCTTTCCCTACATCTCCATGGAAATTTAGAGCTGATTGGAACAGCTGGGATGTGAGCCTCGTGTTAAGGAGGATGAAATGGAGACCTGCAGAGGTCAGACACTTGCTTGAATCAGAATCGTTGTGCAAGCAGCAGAACCAGTGTTAGTTCCAGGCCACCCTTCCAGGCAGGATGCTGTCCTTTGTCCAGGTTGCCACCGCATCCCTGAGATGCTTCTCTCTCTTCCCACCACACAGGTTCCAGACAGGAAAGGCAAGCATTTGAAAGGGCTTTGGGGAAACTTAAACCCTACATGGCATTTAGAGCAACAGCTGCAGGAAGATTGAGGACAGAGGAACTGAAGCCCAGCATATCCGGGAAGTTCAAGATCACTGGCGCACTGACAGTGGGCAAAGAAGTCAACCTGGCCCTGATGTTCAAAAACCTAACGAGTGATTCGAAGACAGTGATGGTGAACATGACAGCCTGGACCATCGTCTACAATGGCACACTTGTACACGAGGTGTGGAAGGACTCCGTCACCCTAACCCTGGGTCCCGAAGAAGGTAACTCATCCTGTAGGTTGCTGGGGTACCATGCACCCAAGGTAGCTGGTATTCTCTTGGGATTGGAGAGTTCCTGTTGGAACTGAGTCAACTGATTAAGGAAGGAACAGCACGTGGCCTCTGTGGTTAAGCCTGGGGTTTTGAAGTTTTGGAGGCTGCTATTATGGTGAACAGTGCAAGTCAGTGTGGTGCCAACCAAAATCCTTTTATGCCCTGGGGGAGGAAGGAGGGAGGTTTTGGCAGTTAATAGACACACTGCAAATACCCCTTACAGGTACATACCACTTTGTCCAGTGTGCAGAGTACTTCCTTATATATTCGTATGTACTATCACATTCGACCTTCTAAAAGGACAGATTTCAGTATTCCCTTTTACAGAGGTGGAAACTGAGGCTTGGAGAGATTGTGACTCGCTTAAGAGATTGTGTCATAGCTAGTAGGTGGCAATGCCAAGTCTTGGTCCTAGATTTCCTAATGCTAAATCCAGTGCCACCACCCATTTTCTAGGTTTTATTGCTGCCACCCCTCCCCCATACCAACTGCCACCCTACCCCACCCCTCCCCACCCCACAATGAATCACTTTCTGGGTTTGACCCTAGAAGGGTTGCAATATACCACAAGGCCTTGAACCCTCTCCAATGTTCCCCCACAGCTGCCAATGGGTGGGTGGAATTTCTTGATTCCCAGCGACAGTGATAGGTTTTCTCGGAGGTCTGAGCCTCTGGGAGGAACCGTGACTCTGTACTCCTGGGTAGGATAGACGGGAGGGGACCAAAGTAGAGGAGAGAGAGTCTGGGGCTGTGGAAGGATTAGAATGCAGGTGTGCCCACATTGGCAAAATCCTTCAAGCTGTTATGAAAAGTCTGGACTTATACAAAGCAGATTAACGAGGGTGGGGTGGCTATTTGCTTCACATAAGGAACTAATAAAAACTGATTAATTACACAGCCCATCTTGAAAGAATTCTGTCTGCAGAGAAACTGCAGAGAAACGGTAACACCTCTGTATTACACCTGTCAGAAGGCAGCATCCCTAGCAACCTCTCTTCTGGCAGAATTTAGCAGAAACCTTCCCCATACCAAGAGCAACTGCCTGGCTATTACTTACCTTCAAAGCTCAAGGGAAGAGCTATTTCTGTAGACCGAAAATAATTTACGTGAGGTAAATGGTTTTTAAAAAGCCGTGCTTCTGCAAGAGGCAGCAGAGTGAAATGGGAAGGGGAGGGAGGAGGCAAGTGAAGTGGTCCTGGAGGCCTGACATCCTAACCTACTTTCTGGGCGATGCTGTAAAGTCCCCCTCCTTTTCTGAGCCTCAGGGTTCACTGTCCAAGAGGGCTGGACCAGCTGATGCAAGGGCCTGTGTCTCCACATTTGGGGCAGGCTAGGTAAATCCCTCCAGGGCTAAAAGCAGAGACAGCACCTTCCTCACAGACTTTCCTCAAGGGGTGTATGACCCTGTGGATGCGGGGGCCCCCCCACACCACCCAACACGACTGCATAAGGGAGAGGGGAGTGCCCTGCACCCATTGGAAGGGGAGGACCCTCGCTGCCTGCCCTGCGAGTCAGAGAGGGGCCTTGAAGCTTGGGGAGGAGCCAGATAAAGGGAGGAAAGCTGGGGAAGGCCTTTGCATCTGAGGGGACCTTGTGAGTCAAAGCTTGGAAGTGATAAGGTACCTATTTTGTCAAAAGGACAATGAGAAGCATGGGAGAGAACGTTCTTTTGAGGGAGAGAGTCACGAAGGGCCATACTGAGGGATCTGAACTTTATTCCTGAGGCAGCGAGGGGCCATGGAAGATTTTTGAAGTGACATGGAAGAAGAGTGACATGATTTGGGGGGGGGGAAAGTGCTTCTAAAGCCTATCTTCTGGTGTGTGGGGATGTATTGGAAGCAGGGGAGACTAGAAGTGGGGAGATGGTTCAGATGCTGTTGCCATAGAATCCCAGGCTACTGGATGACAGGGGAGGACCCAAGCGCTTATTTAGCCCTGGCTTCCCTCGTTAGTTATTATTGTGTTGTCATCATTACTGGTTTCATCATTGGGCAGTGAGTTAGTCCTCGTATTCTTCCCCTGCCCCTTAGAAGGAAACTTGCCCTCCGATATTTTCCAGGACAGGGGGGAGGCTGCAGCCCCTATGAGCCCCTCCAGCCAGAGCCCTGGGCTCCCCCTGGCCCCTGCTCTGCAGCCTGCACAGAGCAGACAGATGTTTCCCACAGGGCCTGGCAGGGAGGGCTCAGGCAAGCCTGGGCTCCAGATGTTCCCAGCCAGCTCACATCGACTTGGCTTGGCATCAGCTTTTAAGGTTTCGACCCCACTCCCTCTCACTCTGCTGCCTGACTTCTCCTTCCAGAAATACAGCATCCTGTAACGATCGCATATGCTCTGTATGAGAAGTACCTGAAGGCAGACAACATGATCCGGGCCACAGCCATGTGCCAGGTCACCGACGAGACTGAGGTGGTGGTGGAGAGGGACATCATCCTGGACAACCCCACCCTGACCCTGGAGGTAAAGGGGTGCTGAAGGGGTGCTTCTCCAGCCAGCCCAGCCCTCCCAGACCACAAAGAAGGCCCTTCCCTGCTGTCAGGCCGAGGACCGGGCCCAGCTCAGCTCCAGCCTCTGCCAAATGGATCAGCCAAGAGTTCCACTCAGAGTAGCGTCCTTGGGACTTCCCTAGCGGTCCAGTGGTTAGGACTCAGAGCTTTTGCTGCAGGGGGCGCGGGTTCAATTCCTGGTCAGGGAACTAAGATCCTGCAAGCTGTGTGACGAGGCAAAAAAAAAGCAGCATCCTTGCTCCCTGTCTGGCAATATCCACAGGCACGTTGCCCTGTGGCTTCTTTGGTTGCAGCTCTAGACCCACTGGCAATGCCAGCTGAGAAGTGGCCAGAGGGGCTCTTCAGCTCACTGCTGGACATCTGCTGTGTCCTGGGCTGTGCCAGGCTTGGGAATCACAGGGGGCCACAAGGGGTGGGTCCTGACTGCAGGAAACCCACAGTTCAGCCCCCGGACACATTTGTAGAGCAAATCAGAAATGGGCATAACTCACGTGCATCTCCCGACTCTAGACCCCAGAGTTACAGAATTGTGGACTCTTAGAGACCGAGTCTCGAGCTCCCATGTCCTGCCATTTCACATATCAGTAAACTGAGGCCCAGAGAGGAGAAGGGAATTTCCAGTTACTGCCAGAGCCAGGGCTAGACCTCAGGCCCTTTCCAGGGCATCCAGCACATCCAGAGCCAGCAACAGCATCTTCCCAGTGGTTGAGAATGAGGATACCTCATTTTTTGGCTGCAGGCTCTGCTCCCAGGCTCCCTCTCAGGAGCCCAGGCATGTGGGGGCTTGCAGGTCGGCGGGAGGCACTTGGGGCCACTCTGTTCCTTCCTTAGCACTGGGGCTGGAAGTATCTGGCTGACTCCAAGCCTGTCCCTACCCACGCCAACCCCAGCCCAGTGTGGAGACTGCCAGAGCCAGACAGCACAAACCTGAGGGGTGAGAGCCTGGCAGGGAAGGACAGGCAGACAAATGGGTCAGGAAGATGGGATCTTCCCATGGGATCCCATAGAGAGCTTCATGGGTCAGGCTCCTCCCGAGTCTGCTGTACCATCTGTGCCAGCGGTCTAGACAGAGATTGCCTTTTTTTTTTTCCATCGCGGTGCCACTAGCCTCCCTAGCCCCAGATTTCTAGAGTACTTGTGGCTGCCCTAGTCCCACCCTCCCTAAGCTACACCCCAGCTTCAGAGGTTCCTGATGTCAGACAGAGGGCAGGGGGACCCAAGGCACCCGCTCCATGCAGCTAGCCTGCAATTGAGCTCTTTCATTGTCCTGGTTAGTCTAGACTGTGCTTCAGAATGGGGGGAGGGGGGTGGTCCATCACCTCCAGGGCTAGGGAGGGGGTGCCACCCCTGTTGTGGGCCCATCACTGTGGTTGTGAAACAGAAACAGCCCCCCCATTGGGAAGGACTAGAACAGAGCTTCTGGGCTCCAGGCTCACCTTCTTTCCTGCCCACCGAGTTTTCATCCTCAATCCATGATTGTCCCCTGAGCTTCTCCTGCTTCCCAGGACGTTTCCAAGAAATGCACCCCATCCCTGTAGAATGACAGGCAGCAAGTGTCATTTCCCGCTCCTCAGGCTGCGAAATGAAACATTCTGCATAAAAATTATCAGTGTTTAAATGAAGATAGTTTTTCCCCCATTATATTCCCTTATCCAATATCCTCAAACCTGCTTATAGCTTTCTCTTTAATTCAATACTTTTACTCTACATCTTTTAGACTTCCATATCAAATCAGCTTTGTCTTTCAAGAGAGTGTAACATCTTTTAAAAGGAAATCAGAACACACACAGCCTGGAAATATTCCATCAAAAACTTTCTTATTTAATCTTTTTAAAGGACATCTGCTCTTTCTTCTTTTGGGCATCTTTGTGTGAATTTGCTCTTGACGCAACCTCTCCTTACTTCAGCCTTCAGAGAATCAAGACAATCTCATCTTGATTGAATGACTCAATGCATAGCTCACTCAGAGCAGGGTACGTGGGTGATCTGTATGAAAAGATAATAATTTGGGTAAAATTCTATTATCTTACTTGATGCTGATCGGGAGTAGGCATTGAGGACTTTAGAACCAGACCATACAATCTGAACTTTGTTCCAAAGGGTGATGTCCTTCACATTGGCCCATGACCTACTGACAATCAGACACAGTCTTCTGGTGGCTCTTATCGTCTTCTTTGGGTGCACGCACAGATTTAGGTCAATAGGACAGGGTGGTAAGCAGCAATAAAGAAAGGAAAACAAATATACGAAAATCTCAAATTGAATATCAGTGTGAAAAATATGGCACCGTTTATGTACTCTTGTGTCCCAATGGTATAAAGTTATGCTTCACTCTTCAAATCATGTCATACTCTTAAATGAGTTCCATGGGAGAAATTATGGTATAGATCATGGTCTCTAAAATGTTTCAATTATGCACAAATTATTGTCAGGCATTGCAGGGTCTAGCAAGAAGATGTAAAATGGTTGCAGTGAGAATTGGTGGCAAGAAAAAAAAAACAAAAAACAAAATGAACAAAAAGCAGCGGCCTCTAAGGATCCTCAACAGAAGAAAAGAAATCCACTAGTCACCCAGTTCTGGTTTCTGTTTCCAAAGCGCTTTCTTCTGCATCCATGATCTCATTTGGCCCCTTGTAGCCCAGGGAGGGAGGCGGGGAGGGATCAGCCCTCTTTATCAGGGAGGGAGTCAAGGCCCAGGGAGATGACATATCTGCCCAGGCTTGGCGGCTTTTCAGCAGGAGCACAAGCTTTCATCTTTGGGAGCAAACAAATAGTCCAGGGTGCTTCTCTGACCAGAAACCTAGGTTTCTCCAGGCCCTGATAAAGGACCCTGTGCAGACCACATGTGGCGTGTCCTCGGAAATGGGGACTGCCCTTCCCGAGATGAACTGAGAAAGGGCCCGTGAACCCAGCTGGGAATTTAAGCCCTCTCAGCCGCTGTGATGTGCTGCCTCTCCTCCACACCTGGGTGTCCTGTCTGTATCCTGGGGATGACAGCAATTTCCTAGGAACCCCCTGCATGGATGTCGCTGGAACTTGGGAGGACTAAACCTCCTAAGGATCGTTATCCTGCCTTCCTTTGTCCTCAGCAACATCCTCCCCATCACCAAGTCTCCGGCACAGCCCCGTCAGCTCTCATCAAGGGCAGATGAAATGAACAGCCCAGCCCTGACTCTGTCAACCCCTCTCCCCACAGGTGCTGGACCAGGCCCAGGTGCAAAAGCCTGTGACCGTGAAGGTACTCTTCTCCAACCCGCTGGATGAGCTGGTGACGGACTGCAAGCTGATGGTGGAGGGGAGCGGCCTGCTGCTGGACAGCCTCAAGATCGAGTGAGTCCCAGGCTGAGGGCCCAGTGTGGGATGGTGGGAGGGGGGCAGAGGAGCCCTCCCCAGAGCCCGGGGCAGGGCAGACAGAACTCCTCTAGCCTCTGAACTTGGGAATCTGCCCATAAGGATATACGTTTGCATTTGGCTTGGGGGTTCACCAAACTTGAACTCAAGGGAAGTCCAGGTCACCAGAGCTTGGAACTGGTCCTCATATTTGGGAGATCATGGGATCCACCCACCGTGCCTTCCCCTGCTGAGGGGTCCCAGAGCTGAAGGGGCTTGATGACCCAGGGTGGCAGCTAGAGGGAGTTGAAGGAGTAGTGACCTTGACCAGAGCAGGACTTGAGGCCTCATGCTGACTCCTGCCTTTCCCCATCAGCATGCCAACCCTGCACCCCAGGCAGCAGTCCTATGCGGATTTTGAGATCCTGCCCACCCGGAGTGGCACCAAGCAGCTCCTCGCCAACTTCTCCTGCAACAAGTTCCCCGCGATCAAGGGCATGCTGTCTATCAAAGTGAACAAGTGAAGGGCCCAGGGGGCCCCATACAAACTTGGGAACACGGAGCGGGCAGGGCTCACCTGTGGAGTGAGTCCCCTGCCCACACACACTGTCCAGCCTGGGAAACTCACTCCGTCCCCCAAGGCAGCCTGGACTCAGACTTCCAGCCTCCAGCACACACCCCTCCCTTGTTCCCAGGCTGGGCTGGTTTCACCCTGGCCCACGACTTGATCACTTTTGCATGTTCCTCAAGCTGCTCCTCAACACTGCCCACTCTGTGAGCTCCATGACCCTGCTCAGCCCTTATACCCTCAATGCTGTGGGCACGGAGTGGCACCTGACCCAGCGGCTCTCCAAATGGCTATGGGGGGAGAAGATGGTCTGGACTGTTTGCTGATCCCCAGCCTGCAGTTGGCACATTCCTGCTTCTCTCTTAGGCCACTGTGGAGGTGGGGGGACGACGGTTAGCCATCTGTTGTAACACTCACAACCGCACCCTCAAAATAAATGTTAAAAAGAGCGCTATCACACAGCACTGAATTTACAGGACTGCTGCTTCAACTAAGGTGGTGGAGAAGGAGAGAGGGGGGCTGGGGCCATGTCCTTCTGGAGGACAGATGGCCTTGGGGAGGCCGTGGTCTCTATGTTCCAGTGTCCAAGAGGAGTGGGGTTGTTCCGTGTGGCTCCAAATGCAAAACTAGGGAGACGTTTCAAATCAGTTTAGGAAACCTCTCTAAGATGATGTCCAAAAATAGATTGGCTGCCTTGGAGCAGGCAGGGAGCACCTTGGAGGGAGCGCCTTGCCCAGGCAGGCTTTGGGCACTCTCTGTGTAGCCAGGCAAACTCTTCCAGGGTCTCTACAGGCGTCAGAGTGAGAAGGGACTTCAAAATCTTCACTGGAACTCTTTCACAGAGCAGGTGTGGGTGGTGGCCCAACCTCTGCTCACCCTGGACTCGCCCCAACTTGTGCCACACTCCTCCTCTTGCAGCCAGAGCCCTGCTAACTCCACCGGAACCTCCTCTGCCTTCACACATGCTCTCAGGGTTCCTCAGTCTTTGCCCCTTGAAATAACCCCAAGCAGATCCCAGAGCTTTCCGTCACTGGTGCTGACTAACCCCATTTTGGCAATCACGCCTCCCTGTTCGGATATAAGGAACCAGTCCAATCTACACAGAAGCTTCAGCCTCACATCCAGCTCAAAGCTTCTGCCCTATGCTCAGCTCAGGCCTGACCTGGGCTTGCAGAAGGAGGCACTGTGCATGCGCCCTCTTCCTTCCTCCTTCCCCTCTTATTGCTTGATCCATCAGAGTTGGAGAAGGGAGAGAGGAAATTAGGAGAAAAATGACAAAGTTCTACTTCACTGGTGTTGATGCAGCCTGGCCACGGAAGCCCGCCGCGTGGCTGGCGTGTAAATGCAGGCTTTCTGCGTTGAGTGTCTCCAACATGGTCAACGTGCCCCTCAGACTCGGCCTCTGGAGGTTCTCCCCTACCGCTAACTGCTCTGGAAGTAGTGGTCCTATCATGATGGCTTGAGCCCAGTTCCCTTTCATGGGCTCCACTGCCCTGCCGCAGCCGCCTCCTCTCCCCCTTCTACATCTCAAGCTGGTCCAGCGTCAGCTTCCCACCTCCAAGTGCCCCAGGTGGGCAGTCAGCACCAGAACCTGTGTCCATATTTTCTCCTGGTGTCAGGGAACTCTCACCAGGGCCCAGTTCTGGTGTCTGAACGCAGCTGGGCCTCCCAGTCTCTGCAGGACAGCAGGCCCCCAGCTGCGGAGGGGGAAGCTCGTCTCTCCTCTTGGAGCCTTGCCACTCTCTCAAATGCCCCTTGATTTGGCCTGGAGATAGGTACCAGTCCCCAGTGAGAAGGGGCAGGGTGAAATAGGCAGACTTCTGCTCTGGTTTCTATTAGAAAAAAGGAAATCCAGAAGTTTCCATTTCCTCCCATCCACATGAGGCCTGCCCCAGACCTTAAATCCCTCAAGCATCAGCCCTGTCAGCAAGCGTCTCCTGAGTGCCTGCTTTCTGCCAGGCTCTGTCCAGAGAGATTAAAAACCAACAAGAGTGTGATCCCTGCCTTTGGGTTTCCATCCTCAAAGGAGTCTCCTAAGGTGTGTCATTAAAAATCCATGGGGAGTTTGTAACCAACCCCAAGCACATGTGTCTTAGAGCTATGTCTAAACACCCCTCCCCCCCACTTGGGTTCTGAAGGATTTTATCAATAAAACAAAGGAATAGCAGGCAGAGGCCACAGCGCCCCATTTATTTCTGGTAGAACAGAAGTTAGAGGTTGTAGCAACGTGTGAGATGCAGTCGGCCTGCTAGCTGAACCCCAGAATTAGGTGACCTTGCTCTGTTGGTTAGGATATACGCTCAGCAGCCATAGCAGGGAAACCCAAACTGCCAGGGTCCTAAACAGAATGGGCATCAATTTCTCTCATATAAGAGCCAAGGGAAGCAGCTCAGGGATGCAGGTTTTCTTGTCTTACAATGCTGTCGTCCTCCACACATAGCTTCCACCTATCAATTCCAGGTGGTTCTTCCAGCTCAAGGCAAAAGCCCACAGGCCATCCAGCAGGAAGGAAGAAAAGGGGAATAGATGGGCACCCTCCTTCCCAATCTGAAAGTCAGAAGTTGAAATTATGCATTTCACTTCTGCAAACATCCCGTTGGCCAATGAATCTAAAAGTGGGTTGTTTGAAATGAAAAACACTGATATATCTCTAGCCAAACTGATTGGGAAAAAATAAAAAATACACAAATTACAAATATCAGTAATGAAAGCACCTGCAGCTATTTTAAAGGAAGTAAAGGAATATTATGAACAATGTTATGCCAATAAATCAGGCAACTTAGGTAAAATGAATTCCTTGAAAGACACAGACTATCAAAATTCATTCAAGAAAAGTAGATATTCCCCATATCTGTTAAAGAAATTGAATTTGGAGTGAAGACCAGCAGAAACTGTCCAGGAGCCTAACAAGCCACAGAGCAAGTGGTTGTTGTCACTATGTTTTCCTGTGGTTTGTTATACAGCAAAGGAACCATTTTTCTCCATTTCCATGCATACATCCTTGCCCTTTCCAGTGAAATGTCCCGTCTTCTGAGAAACCTTCTCCGTATCCCTCCCCGCCTTGCTGCACCCATACACAGTTGGCCCCTCCTTCATCTACAATTCCCTTCACTATGCACACGTCTTTTTAGACCACTTTGGCTTAAAGTCATCTGGGCCTTTGTACATCCCTCTCCCCATCTTAGACTATGTACTTGTCATGGGCAAGAACCAGGTTTCCTTTAGCCCTCCACACTTAGCAGTGTCTGGTGTAGATTAAGTACCCATAGATATTCATTAAAGACCAAAGAGGTGAATGAGATTGTAGTTGAACAAACAAATGAATGAATGAAGTGACTAATTGGAAGTACTAAAAAATTATAATATCTAACATTCATTGAGAGTGTAAAATCTGTAAGTCACTGTTCTAAGGATTTTTTTAAATTTATTGAGTGCCTACTATGTGCCAGATATTGTGCTCAATGTTTCATGTCCATTATCTTACTGAATCCTATATAGCATTCTTGAGTGATAATCATTGTTATTCTTATTTTTGTCCTTTTAACTTTCTTTTTAAATGGAGTTTATTTTTTAGAGTAGTTTTAGATTCACGGCAAAATTGAACAGAAGGCACAGATATTTCTCATATATCCCCTGCCCCCACATACGCATAGCCTCCCCCATTATCAATATCCCTACTAGAATAGTATACTTGTTACAATTGATGAGCCTATAGTACATTTGTTACAATTGATGACCCTATATTGACACATCATTATCACCCAAAGCTCATAGTTTTCCATTAGGGTTCACTCTTGGTGTTGTACATTCTATGGGTTTGGATAACTTTATAATAACATGTATCCACCATTATAGTACCCTCCTTCTCCTCTAACACCTGGCAACCACTGATCCTCTTCCTGTCTCCATAGTTTTGCCTTTTCCAGAATGCCACATAGTTGAAATCATACAGTAAGTAGTTTTGTCAGCCAGGCTTCTTTCACTTAGTAATATGCATTTAAGTTTCCTCTATGTCTTTTCATGACTTGATAGTTTATTTCTGAATAATATTCCTTTGTCTAGATGTGCCACAGTTTGTTTATCCATTCACCCACTGAAGGACATCTTGGATGCTTCCAAATTATGGCAATTATCAGTAGTTTCTATAAACATCCATGGGCAGAGTTTTGTGTGGACATAAGTTTTCAACTCCTTTGAGCAGATATCAAGGAGCCCAATTGCTGGATCATGTAATAACAGTATACTTAGTTTTATAAGAGACTGCCAAATTCTCTTCCAAAGTAGCATTATGCATTTCCACCAGCAATGAATGAGAGTTCCTATTGCTCCACATCCACATCAGCATTTGGTATTGGTAGTGTTCTGGATTTTGGCCATTCTGATAGATATGTAATGGTATCTCATTGTTTTAATTTGCATTTCCCTGATGACATATGAAGTCGAGTATCTTTTCATATGCATATTTGTCATCTATATATCTTCTCTAGTGAGGTGTCTGCTAAATGTCTTTAGCCTTTATTTTAATCAGGTTATTTGTTTTCTTATTATTGGGCTTCAAGAGTTCTTTGTATATTTTGGATAACAGTCCTTTATTAGATATGGCATTTGCAAATATTTTCTACTAGTCTGTGGCTGTCTTCTCATTCTCTTGACAGTGTCTTTTGTAGGTGAGAAATTAGTAATTTTGATGAAGTCCAGCTTATTAATTCTTTCATGGATCATGCCTTTGGTGTTGTATTTAAAAAGTCATTGCCAGGGACTTCCCTGGCAGTCCAGTGGTTAGGACTCCGTGCTTCCACTGCAGCACTGCAGGGGGCCTGGGTTCAATCCCTGGTGGGGGAACTAAGATCCTGCATCCCGCTCAGCGAAGCCAAAAAAAAATTCTTTTAAGTAAAAATAAATAAATTCATTGCCAAACCCAGGGTCATCTAGATTTTCCCTTATGTTATCTTCTAGGAGTTTTAGAGTTTTGCATCTTACATTTAGGTCTGTGACTTCATTTTGAGTTAATTTTTGTGAATGGTATAAAGTCTGTGTCTAGGTTCATTTTTTTTGCATGTAGATGTCCAGTTGTTTCAGAATCCTTTGTTGAAAAGATTATCTTTTCTCCATTGTATTGTCTTTGCTCCTTTGTCAAAGATCAGTTGACTATATTTATGTGGTTCTATTTCTGGGCTCTCTATTCCATTCCACTGATCTATTTGTCTATTCTTTCACCAATACCACATTGTGTTGATAACTGTAGGTTTATACCAAGTCTTGAAGTTGAGTAGTGTCAGTCCTTTGATGTTGTTCTTCTCCTTCAATGCTGTTCTGGCTATTCTGGGTCTTTTGCCTCTCCATATAAACTTTAGAATCATTTTGTTGATATCCACAATATAACTCAATGAGATTTTTATTGGGATTGCTTTGAATCTACAGATCAAGTTAGGAAGAACTGACATCTTGTCAATATTAAGTCTTCTTATCCATAAACATGGAATATCTGTCCTATATTTAGTACTTTGATTTCTTCATTAGAGTTTTGTACTTTTCCTTGTATAGATCTTGTATGTATTTTCTTAACATTTAATCTATTTTATTTTGGAGGGTGCTAAATTAAATAATATTATGGTTTTTTAAATTTCAAATTCCACTTTTCATTGTTGGTATATAGGAAAATGATTGATTTTTTTACATTAGCCTTAAATCCTGCAACTTTGCTATAATAGCTTCTTAGTCCCAGGAGTTTGCTGCTGTTGTGGCTGATTCTTTCAGATTTTCTGCATAAATAATAATGTCATTTATGAACAAAGATAGCTTTATTTCTTCCTTCCCAATCTGTACACCTTTCATTTCCTTTTCTTATTGCATTAGCTAGAACATCCAATATTGAAAAGAAGTGGTGAGAGGAGACATCCTTGCCTTGTTCCTGTTCTTAGTGAGAAACCTTCTAGTATGATGCTAGCTATCGGCCTTTTGTAGATGTTCTTTATCAAATTGAAAAGTTCCCCTCTATTCCTGGTTTACTGAAGGTTTGAAATGAGTGTTACATTTTGTCAAATGCCTTTTCTGCATCTATTGATATGACATGTGATTTTTCTTCTTTAGCCTATTGATGTAATGGGCTACAGTAATTGATTTCTTTTTTTTTTTTGAGTTGCACAGATTTTTTTTTTAACATCTTTTTTGGAGTACAATTGCTCCACAATGGTGTGACAGTTTCTGCTCTACAACAAAGTGATTCAGCCATACACACACATACATCCCCACATCTCCCCACTCTGCATCTCCCCCCCACCCCTGCATCCCATCCCTCTAGGTGATCACAAAGCACTGAGCTGATCTCCCTGTGCTATGCGGCGGCTTCCCACTAGCTATCTATTTTACATTTGGTAGCATTTATAAGTCCATGCCACTCTCTCACTTCGTCCCAGCTTACCCTTCCCCCTCCCTGTGTCCTTGAGGACATTCTCTACGTCTGCGTCTTTATTCTTGTCCTGCCCCTAGGTTCTTCAGAACTTTTTTTTTTTTTAGATTCCATATATATGTGTTAGCATATGGTATTTGTTTTTCTCTTTCTGACTTACTTCACTCTGTAGGACAGACTCTAGGTCCATCCACCTCACTACAAATAACTCAGTTTCGTTTCTTTTTATGGCTGAGTAATATTCCATTGTATATATGTGCCACATCATCTTTATCCATTCATCTGTCGGTGGACATTTAAGTTGCTTCCATGTCCTGGTTATTGTAAATAGAACTGCAATGAACATTGTGGTACATGACTCTTTTTAAATTATGGTTTTCTCAGGGTATATGCCCAGTAGTGGGATTGCTGGGTCGTATAGTAGTTCTATTTTTAGTTTTTTAAGGAACCTCCATACTGTTCTCCAGAGTGACTCTGTCAATTTACATTTCCACCAACAGTGCAAGGGGGTTCCCTTTTCTCCACACCCTCTCCAGCATTTATTGTTTTGTAGATTTTTTGATGATGGCCATTCTGACTGGTGTGAGGTGATACCTCACTGTAGTTTTCATTTGCATTTCTCTAATGATTAGTGATGTTGAGCATTCTTTCATGTGTTTGTTGGCAATCTGTATATCTTCTTTGGAGAAATGTCTATTTAGGTCTTCTGCCCATTTCTGGATTGGGTTGTTTGTTTTTTTGATACTGAGTTGCATGAGCTGCTTGTAAATTTTGGAGGTTAATCCTTTGTCAGTTGCTTCATTTGCAAATATTTTCTCCCACTGTGAGGGTTGTCTTTTGTCTTGTTTATGGTTTCCTTTGCTGTGCAAAAGGTTTTAAGTTTCATTAGGTCCTTTTTGTTTATTTTTGTTTTTATTTCCATTTCTCTAGGAGGTGGGTCCAAAAGGATCTTGTTGTGATTGATGTCATAGAGTGTTCTGCCTGTTTTCCTCTAAGAGTTTTATAGTGTCTGGCCTTACCTTTCGGTTTTTAATCCATTTTGAGTTTATTTTTGTGTATGGTGTTAGGGAGTGTTCTAATTTCATTCTTTTACATGTAGCTGTCCAGTTTTCCCAGCACCACTTATTGAAGAGGCTGTCTTTTCTCCATTGTACATTCTTGCCTCCACAATCAAAAATAAGGTGACCATATGTGCATGGGTTTAACTCAGGCCTTTCTATCCTGTTCCATTGATCTATCATTCAGTTTTTGTGCCAGTACCATACTGTCTTGATTACTATAGCTTTGTAGTATAGTCTGAGGTCTGGGAGCCTGATTCCTCCAGCTCCGTTTTTCTTTCTCAAGATTGCTTTGGCTATTCGGGGTCTTTTGTGTTTCCATACAAATTGTGAAATGTTTTGTTCTATTCTGTGAAAAATGCAATTGGTAGTTTCTTAAGGATTGCATTGAATCTGTAGGTTGCTTTGGGTAGTATAGTCATTTTCACAATGTTGATTCTTCCAATCCAGGTACATAGTATATCTCTCCATCTGTTGGTATCATCTTTAATTTCTTTCATCAGTGTCTTATAGTTTTCTGCATACAGGTCTTTTGTCTCCCTAGGTAGGTTTATTCCTAGGTATTTTATTCTTTTTGTTGCAGTGGTAAATGGGAGTGTTTCCTTAATTTCTCTTTCAGATTTTTCATCATTAGTGTATAGGAATGCAAGAGATTTCTGTGCATTAATTTTGTATCCTGCTACTTTACCAAATTCATTGATTAGTTCTAGTAGCTTTCTGGTGGCATCTTTAGGATTCTCTATGTATAGTATCATGTCATCTGCAAACAGCGACAGTTTTACTTCTTCTTTTCCGATTTGCATTCCTTTTATTTCTTTTTCGTCTCTGATTGCTGTGACTAAAACTTCCAAAACAATGTTGAATAGCAGTGGTGAGAGTGGACAACCTTGTCTTGCTCCTGATCTTAGTGGAAATGGTTTCAGTTTTTCACCTTTGAGAACGATGTTGGCTGTGGGTTTGTCGTATATAGCCTTTATCATGTTGAGGTAAGTTCCCTCTATGCCTACTTTCTGGATGGTTTTTATCATAAATGGGTGTTGAATTTTGTCAAATGCTTTTTCTGCCTCTATTGAGATGATCATATGATTTTTCTCTTTCAATCTGTTAATATGGTTTATGACATTGATTGATTTGCATATATTGAAGAATCCTTGCCTTCCTGGGATGAACCCCACTTGATCATGGTGTATGATCCTTTCAGTGTGCTGTTGGATTCTGTTTTCTAGTATTTGGTTGAGGATTTTTGCATCTATGTTCATCAGTGATATTGGCCTGTAGTTTTCTTTCTTTGTGACATCTTTGTCTGGTTTTGGTATCAGGGTGATGGTGGTCTCGTAGAATGAGTTTGGGAGTGTTCCTCCCTCTGCAATATTTTGGAAGAGTTTGAGAAGGATAGGTGTTAGCTCTTCTCTAAATGTTTGATAGAATTCACCTTTGAAGCCATCTGGTCCTGGACTTTTGTTTGTTGGAAGATTTTTAATCACAGTTTCAATTTCAGTGCTTGTGATTGGTCTTTTCATATTTTCTATTTCTTCCTGGTTCAATCTCGGAATGTTGTGCTTTTCTAAGAATTTGTCCATTTTTTTCAGGTTGTCCATTTTATTGGCATATAGTTGCTTGTAGCAATCTCTCATGTTCCTTTGTATTTCTGCAGTGTCAGTTGTTACTTCTCCTTTTTCATTTCTAGTTCTATTGATTTGAGTCTTCTCCCTTTTTTTCTTGATGAATCTGGCTAATGGTTTATCAATTTTGTTTATCTTCTCAAAGAACCAGCTTTTAGTTTTATTTATCTTTGCTATTGTTTCCTTATTTCTTTTTCATTTATTTCTGATCTGATCTTTATGATTTCTTTCCTTCTGCTTACTTGGGGTTTTTTTGTTTGTTTGTTTGTTCTTCTTTCTGTAATTGCTTTAGGTGTAAGGTTAGGTTGTTTACTTGAGATGTTTCTTGTTTCTTGAGGTAGGATTGTATTGCTATAAACTTACCTCTTAGAACTGCTTTTGCTGCATCCCATAGGTTTTGGGTCGTTGTGTTTTCATTGTCATTTGTTTCTAGGTATTTTTTTGATTTCCTCTTTGATTTCTTCAGTGATCTCTTAGTTATTAAGTAGTTTATTGTTTAGCCTCCATGTGTTTGTGGTTTTTACAGTTTTTTTCCTGTAATTGATATCTAGTCTCATAGCGTTGTGGTTGGAAAAGATACTTGATACAATTTCAATTTTCTTAAATTTACCAAGGCTTGATTTGTGACCCAAGATATGATCTATCCTGGAGAATGGTCCATGAGCACTTGAGAAGAAAGTGTATTTTGTTGTTTTTGGATGGAATGTCCTATAAATATCAATTAAGTCCATCTTGTTTAATGTATCATTTAAAGCTTGTGTTTCCTTATTTATTTTCTTTTTGGATGATCTGTCCATTGGTGAATGTGGGGTGCTAAAGCCCCCTACTATGATTGTGTTACTGTCGATTTCCCCTTTTATGGCTGTAGCACTTGCCTTATGTATTAAGGTTCTCCTATGTTGGGTGCATATATATTTATAATTGTTATATCTTCTTTTTGGATTGATCCCTTGATCATTATGTAGTGTCCTTCTTTGTCTCTTGTAATAGTCTTTATTTTAAAGTCTATTTTGTCTGATATGAGAATTGCTACTCCAGCTTTCTTTTGATTTCCATTTGCATGGAATATCTTTTTCCATCCCTTCACTTTCAGTCTGTATGTGTCCCTAGGTCTGAAGTGGGTCGCTTGTAGACAGCATATATACGGGTTGTGTTTTTGTATCCATTCAGCCAGTCTATGTCTTTTGGTTGGAGCATTTAATCTAGTTACATTTAAGGTAATTATCAATACGTATGTTCCTATTGCCATTTTCTTAATAGTTTTGGGTTTGTTATTTTAGGTCTTTTCCTTCTCTTGTGTTTCCTGCCTAGAGAAGTTCCTTTAGCATTTGTTGTAAAGCTGGTTTGGTGGTGTTGAATTCCCTTAGCTTTTGCTTGTCTGTAAAGGTTTTAATTTCTCCGTCAAGGATCTCTGAATGAGATCGTTGCTGGATAGTGTAATCTTGGTTGTAGGTTTTTCCCTTTCATCACTTTAAATATGTCCTGTCACTCTTTTCTGGCTTGCGGAGTTTCTGCTGAAAAATCAGCTGTTAACCTTACAGGGATTCCCTTGCATGTTATTTGTTGTTTTTCCCTTGCTGCTTTTAATATTTTTTCTTTGCATTTAATTTTTGTTAGTTTGATTGATATGTGTCTTGGCATGCTTCTCCTTGGATCTATCCTGTATGGGACTCTCTGCGTTTCCTGGACTTGATTGACTATTTCCTTTCCCATATTAGGGAAGTTTTCAACTATAATCTCTTCAAATATTTTCTCAGTCCCTTTCATTTTCTCTTCCTCCATGACCCCTGTAATTCGAATGTTGATGTGTTTAATGTTGTCCCAGAGGTCTCTGAGACTGTCTTCCCTTCTTTTCATTCTTTTGTCTTTATTCTGCTCTGCAGTAGTTATTTCCACTATTTCGTCTTCCAGGTCACTTATCCGTTCCTCTGCCTCAAATATTCTGCTATTGATTCCTTCTAGAGAATTTTTAATTTCATTTATTGTGTTGCTCATCATTGTTTGTTTGCTGTTTAGTTCTTCTAGGTCCTTATTAAACGTTTCTTGTATTTTCTCCATTCTGTTTCCAAGATTCTGGATCATCTTTACTATCATTATTCTGAATTCTTTTTCAGGTAGACTGCCTTTTTCCTCTTCATTTGTTTGGTCTGGTGGGTTTTTACCTTGTTCCTTCATCTGCTGTGTGTTTCTCTGTCTTCTCATTTTGCTTCACTTACTGTGTTTGGGGTCTCCTTTTCACAGGCTGCAGGTTCATAGTTCCCATTGTTTTTGGTGTCTGCCCCCAGTGGCTAAGGTTGGTTCAGTGGTTATGTAGGCTTCCTGGTGGATGGGACTAGTACCTGTGTTCTGGTGGATGAGGCTGGATCTTGTCTTTCTGGTGGGCAGGACCATGTCCAGTGGTGTGTTTTTGGGTGTCTGTGACCTTATTATGATTTTAGGCAGCCTCTCTGCTAATGGGTGGGGTTGTGTTCCTGTCTTGCTAGTTGTTTGGCATAGGGTGTCCAGCACTGTAGCTTGCTGGTCGTTGAGTGGAGCTGTGTCTTAGCGTTGAGATGGAGATCTCTGGGAGAGCTTTAGCCATTTGATATTACATGGAGCCGGGAGGTCTCTGGTGGACCAATGTCCTGAACTCAGCTCTCCCACCTCAGAGGCACAGGCCTGACACCTGGCTGGAGCACCAAGACCCTGTCAGCCACACAGCTCAGAAGAAAAGGGAGAAAAGAAAGAAAGAAAGAAAGAAAGAAAGAAAGAAAGAAAGAGAAAGTTATTAAAGTAAAAAATAATTATTAAAAATTTAAAAATTAAAAAGTAATTTTAAAAAAGAAAAAAACAAAAGGAAGAGAGCAACCAAACCAAAAAACAAATCCACCAATGATAACAAGCGCTAAAAACTATCCCAAAAAAAAGGGCAGACAAAACCCTAGGACAAATGGTAAAAGCAAAGCTATATAGACAAAATCACACAAAGAAGCATACACGTGCATACTCACAAAAGGAGAAAAAGGAAAATATATATATATATATGTGTATATATATATATATATGTATATATATATATATATATATATATAAAAAATAAAAAAGGAAGAGAGCAACCAAATCAATAAACAAATCTACCAATGATAATAAACTCTAAATACTAAACTAAGATAAACATAAAGCCAGGAACAAATTAGATGCAGAAAGCAAACCCCAAGTCTGCAGTTGCTCCCAAAGTCCACCGCCTCAATTTTAGGATGATTCACTGTCTATTAAGGTATTCCAGAGATGCAGGGTACATCAAGTGGATTGTGGAGATTTAATCCATTGCTCCTGAGGCTGCTGGGAGAAATTTTCCTTTCTCTTCTTTGTTCGCACAGCTCCTGGGGTTCAGCTTTGGCTTTGGCCCCGCCTCTGTGTGTAGGTCGCCTGATGGCCTCTGTTCTTCGCTCAGACAGGACAGGGTTAAAGTAGCAGCTGATTAGGGGGCTCTGGCTCACTTAGGCCAGGGAGAGGGAGGGGTATGGAATGCGGGGTGAGCCTGCAGTGGCAGAGGCCAACGTGACGTTGAAACAGCCTGAGGTGCGCTGTGCGTTCTCCCGGGGAAGTTGTCCCTGGATCACGGGACCGTGGCAGTGGCGGGCTGCACAGGCTCCCGGGAGGGGAGGTGTGGGTAGTGACCTGTGCTTGCACACAGGCTTCTTGGTGGCTGCAGCAGCAGCCTTAGTGTTTCATACTTGTCTCTGGGGTCCGCGCTGATAGCCGTGGCTCGCACCGGTCTCTGGAGCTCATTTAGGCAGTGCTGTGAATCCCCTCTCCTCATGCACCCCGAAACAATGGTTTCTTGCCTCTTAGGCAGTTCCAGACTTTTTCCCAGACTCCCTCCCGGCTAGCTGTGGCATACTAGCCCCTTCAGGCTGTGTTCATACAGCCAACCCCAGTCCACTCCCTGGGATCTGACCTCCGAAGCCCAAGCCTCAGCTCCCAGCCCGCACCCGCCCCCAGCAGGTGAGCAGACAAGCCTCTCAGGCTGGTGAGTGCTGGTTGGCACTGATCCTCTGTGTGGGAATCTCTCTGTTTTGCCCTCTGCACCCCTTTTGCTGCACTCTTCTCCATGGCTCTGAAGCTTCCCTCCCGCCCAGCCCCCATCTCCGCCAGTGAAGGGTCTTCCTAATGTGTGGAAACTTTTCCTCCTTCAAAGCTCCCTCCCACTGGTGCAGGTCCCATCCCTATTCTTTTGTCTCTGTTTTTTCTTTTTTCTTTTGCCCTACCCAGGTACATGGGGAGTTTCTTGCCTTTGGGGTAGTCTGAGGTCTTCTGCCAGCGTTCAGTTGGTGTTCTGTAGGAGTTGTTCCACATGTAGATTTATTTCTGATGTATTTGTGGGGAGGAAGGTGATCTCCTCGTCCTACTCCTCCACCATCTTGAAGGTCTCCTCCAGTAATTGATTTTTGAATGCAGAACCAGCCTTGCAAATCTGGGATAAATCCCACTTGATTCTGGTACATAAGTCTTTTTACACAATGTTTTACACAGTATTTTGTTGAGGATTTTTGCATCTATGTTCATGAGAGATAATGGTCTGTAATTTCCTTATCCTATAATGTCTTTGTCTGGTTTTGGTATTTGGCCTTATTGAAGGGTATTGGCTCTCTGCTTCCACTCTCCAAAAGAGATTGTAGAGAATTGGTGTAATATCTTCCTTAAACGTTTGGTAAAATTCACCATTGAACCCATCTGGGCTGGTTCTTCTTGTTTTGTACTGATTCAATTTCTTTGATAGAAATTAAATACATATAGGCCTTTTCAGATTCTTCTGTGAGTTTTGGCAGATTGTGTCTTCAAGGAATTGGTCCATTTCATCTAGGTTATAAAATCTGTGGGCATAGAATTATTCATACCATTTCTCTATTATCCTTTTAATGCTCATGGATCTGCAGTGATGTCCCCTCTTTCATTTTTGATATTAATAATTTGTGTCTTCTCTATATTTTCTTATTTAGCCTGCCTAGCGGCTTATTGATTTTACTGATCTTTTCAAAGAATCAGTTTTTGGTTTTGTTGATTTTCTCTTTTGATTTCTTGTTTTTCATTGATTCTGCTTTATTTTTAAGTTGTATTTTCCTTACTTTGCTTACTTTGGATTTAATTTGCTTTTCTTTTTCTAGTTTCCTAAAGTGGAAACTGATTATTGATTTTAGATCTTCTTTTCTAATATATGCATTCAGCGCTATAAACTTCCACCTAAGCACTGGTTTGGTGCATCCTATACATTTTAAGTTGTATTTTCATTTAGCTCAAAATATTTTAAAATTTCCCTTGAAATTTCTTCTTTGACCCATGTGTTATTTAGAATTGTGTTGTTTAATCTCCATTTATCTTGGGATTTCCCAGCTATCCTTCTGCTGTTGATTTCTAGTTTAATTCTAGTGTGGTCTAAGCACGCACATTGCACAATTTCTATTCCTTTAATTTGTTAGGGTGTGTTTTGTGGCCTAGAATGTGGTCAATCTTGGTGAATATTCCATGTGAGCTTGAGAAAAATGTGTATTCTGTTTCTGGGTGTATTAGTCTATAGATGTCTATTATATCCAGTTGACTGATGGCATTGTTGAATTCAACTATGTCTTTACTGATTTTCTGCTTCCTGGATCTGCACATTTCTGATAATGATATGTTGAAGTCTCCAACTATAACAGTGGATTTATCTATTTCTCCTTACAGTTCTATCAGCTTTTATCTTACATATTTTGATGCTCTGTTGTCAGGCACATACATGTTGAGGATTGTTATGTTTCCTTGGAGAACTGACCCCTTTATCATTATGTAACACCCTCCTTATCTCTGATAACTTTCCTTGTTCTGAAATCTGTTCTGTCAGAAAATAATATAGCTACTCCCACGGTTTTTTTGATTAGTATTAACATGGTGTAACTCTCTCCATTCATTTACTTTTAATCTATATATGTCTTTATATTTAAAGTGGATTTCTTCTAGACAAAATATAGTTAGGTCTTGTTTTTTGATCCACTCTGACAATCTCTATCTTTTAATTGGTGTATTTAGATCATTGACATTCAAAGTAACTGGATATAGTTGTGTTAATATCTACATTTATTACTGTTTTCTATTTGTTGCTTTGTTCATTGTTCCTAGTCTTGTCTCTCATTATTTTTCTGCCTTTGTGCTTTTAATTGATCATTTTATATTCTTCCATTTTTTCTCCTTGCTTAGCATATCTTTTGTTCTTTTTTTTTTAGTGCAAGTACCTTATAATAATAATCCAAATTCTTTTCTCCTGTCCCTTATATCACTGCTGTCCTTCATTTCACTTATTATATAAGCATACATATATACACCATATATATGAAATATATAAACACACAATCAAATATATTACTATTTGAACAAACTATTATTATTTGAACAAAATAATATCTTTTAGATCAATTATTATTTTGAACAAACTATTATCTTTTAGATCAATTAACAATAAGAAAAACAAGGAAAACATGAGGGGAATTTTCTCTGATCTTCACCAAGAAAACCTGGTAAGGCTTCTGGAGGGAAAACCCACAGAGGTGTTGGGGACCCTCTATGACTGGGTCCCCCTGGAGTTTTTAACTCTCAGACTTGTCCACAATGAGCCTCCATCAGTCACCACTTTCTTTAGCGTAATCCTGTAAAAACTGACCTTGTTTAAGATGATTTATTTTAAAAATCTTAACAAAGTAAAAAACAGAACAAGAAAGTCACTTCAGTTCAGGTTTTCCTACCCCAACACTGGTTCCCACAGAGGTTGCTGCTCATGGGTTTCTCTGTATTCACAAGTCTCTCCAGTTTGGGGGACAGCAGTTTGCCTTAGAACCTCACTTCTCTTATGGATCTAAGAAGAATTGTTGATTTTTCAGTTTGTTCAGATTTTTACTTGTTGTTAGTACACAGTGGCGACTTCCAAGCTTCTTACATGTCAGACTGGGAAGCCAGAAGTCTGTTCTAAGCATTTTATAGGTACTTGTTTATTTAAGCTTTCCAACAAACCTTTGAGGAAAGGACTAACATTATCTTCACCTTACAAATAAGGGAACTGAGACTTCAAGACTTAATTGGGTCACAGGAGAGTTAGTGAGTGGCAGTGGTGGTACCTGGGTAGACTGGCTATAGTGCCTAACCTCTATGTTATGCTATACTACCTACACAAATTCTGAAAAGGTATCCAGTGATAAATGCCATCACAGGTTTACAAAGAAACAAGGAGGTAAATGATGCAGAAACTCAAGGAAGTGTGTCTCTGCCATGGCACCCAGTCCTGGAGAGGCATTCTTGGATGCCTCTTCCCAGCCTACTTTCCTGCGACTACTTGGTTATTGGCTCTCTGCTTCCCACACTAAGTGCCATCAATAGGGGAGCTATGAGTCCCTCTTCCCAGAAACAGCCTCCTCACCCACCCTACCCTTGGCCCTAGGCCACTCCTCCTCCCAACCTTGATCACACCTGCCTTAGAAGCCAACCTCAAACAGCTGAATTCAACCAGCATCTCCTGGAGCCTGCCGCATAGTAGGGGGTCCTCCTGCCATGTGTCATTTCCCCTCCCTGCAACCTTCAAAGGCAGACATTATTTACCCCCCTTGTAACAATGGGGAAACAGAGGCTTAGAGCAAGTTCTCTCCATTCTTTGCTCTCATACTAACGTTCACATACCTTTATGATCATCTTTATTGCAATCATTTGTTTATCTGTCAATGGTTGCCAATATACAAGGTAGAAACATAAGCAAATGTGCATAAAATGAGTTATTGATATCACCTTATTAATGGCTAACCCGTAGTAAATTAGCTTTCTCTTTTGTAAAATAAAAATGTTTAACATATACAGATACATTTATTAAAATATTTTATACAAATATAGTTACAGTATAAAAATCCCTTAAATACATGAGCAAATGAGAGACTGAAAAACAGACAGTTCTCTTTCCCACCCCTCTTCTACTCTTTTTTCCAGAGAACACACAAGTTGTCAATTTGGAGTGTGCCCTTTCCAACTTCTGGGCCCTTGAGGGAGGAGGGGGGGGGGTCTCCTACTGTTCCATGGTGAGAATTACAGGCTTTTGTAAAATCATCTGATGGTCAGTGCTTCAGACTGAAGGTCCAGCGTTCTGTTTAAACTTGATATCCCTGTGGAGACTGGAGGCATAACTCTACAGGAAGATTTTGGTGTTTTTGTATATGACATTGACAATCCAACTCACCTGATGTGAGCGACCTCCTAGGGTCACCAAGCCATTAAATTCCAAGATTTCTTGAATCACAGATGATTCATGAACCCCTACTGTGACCAGGTTCTAGGGATTCAGCACAGATGATCTGTGTTTTCTAGAAGTTTTCTGGCATGGGGAGACAGAGGTATAGAAGTGGATGTGGGAAGATAGATAATAAAATGAGTAATCAAATAAATACAAAATACATCTTCAAGTAATTATTGTACACTGATGAATAAAAGTCAGGATGGGGATATGTGTTGAGGAGAGACTGAGAAGGCAGCCCTCTGACAGGTGATATTTACTAGAAAGAGAAAATGAACTATGAAGGAAAGCCATGTGAAGATCTAAAGGAGTGAGTTCCAGGAACAGCAGAGCAAAGCCCTGAGGTGGGAGTATCCCTGGTGTGTAATCAGAACATAAGGAAACAATGCTCTTGTAGAGGAGAAGTGAGGGTGAGAGTAATCGAAATGAAAGCAGAGAGGTGGGGTGGGGGGTACAGATCCCATAGGGCCTTGGAGACCACTGTAAGGACTTTGGCTTCTATCCTGAATGAGATGGGGAGTCCAGGAGGGTTTTGAGCAGAGAAGTGACAGGATCTGACTTGTGTTTTAAAAGAAGCCCTCTGGCTGATGCAGGGAGTCCAGTGAGGAGGCTACTGTAACCATCCAGGTAAGAGGTGATGGTAGCTCAGACCAGCGTGGGTAGCAATGGCTGGACTGAGAAGTAGTGGAGAAAGCAGAACCTACTAGACATCCCAAGGGATTAGATGTGGGCTGTGAAGAAAGGAGGCGTGTAACTGACACCAACATCTACTAGCGTGAGCAATACAGTGATTCCAGGTCTCATAGAGCACCGCTCTTTTGCTCTTCCTCCACTAGGTGAGCCCTGGGGGACTGCAAAATGGAAGCTCTTTACCTCTCCCTCCAGACTCACTCTGGCCCCCCATTGGCCACCTCTCTGTGTCTAACCCTCTAACCCCTGTGCTGGGACCCTGGCCTAGGCCCAGGAAGCATCTTCTTTGGTCAATGTCCCAGGTGTTCAGAGCTCCACACCAGTCTTGGAAGGAGGAGCAGGTTTCAGAGGGGAAAGAAGACTTGAGGCCCAGCTGGGAGGCTGGGGCAATCAAGGAGGACTTCTCAGATGAGTTGACCTTGAAAGATGTTAGGACTTCCTCATATTCAGGCAGGGAACATTGGACCCTGGTGGAGGGGGCATGAGAAGGGAAGATCTGTTGCTAAACATGAGGAATGTGAGGCTGGATAGGCAAGTGGATGAAGACTGGGAAAAGCCTGACCCTGAATGGCCAGAGTTCATTTCAATTTGGTGGGGCAGAGTGGGGGAGGAGCTGTATGGCAGATTATATTTTCCAAACATGGCCACAATCTTAGTTCCATATGCTCTTCCAGACTCAATCAAAAGGTAAAGTCTAATCTCCCCTCTTCTCAGATGTTGTCCTTTGAAACTGCCTTGATGAACAATGCAGCAGAAGTGATGTTATGGGACTTCTGATAAATCATAAAAGAAAACATGGCTTCTTCCTGGCTCGCTCTCGCTCTCGCTCTCTCTCTCTCAGCACTCACATTTGGAACCCAGCCACTATGTTGTGAGGAAGCCCACGGCACATGGAGAGGCTTCATGTAGATATGCCAGCCGAAAATCCAGCTAAGGTTCCCACCACCAGCCAGAATCAACTGCCAACTGTGTGAGTAAACGAAACTTCGGTAGCTTCAGCCCCAGACATTGAGTTTTGCTCAGCCCTCAAGTCTTCAAGCCAAGGCTCTGAACTTCATGGAGCACAGGCAAGCCATCCCCACCATGCCATGTCTGAAGTCCTCACTCATGAGAACAATAAATAAATGTTTTACACCACGACGTTTGGGGGTAGTTTGTTATGCGTCAGTTAATTGACACAAGCTTCAGTGCATGTCAGCCTGGTGAATAATTTCCCAGTGACATTAATGTGTTCCTATTATTTCCAGGGTTATCAGTGTCTAAGTAGGCATTATGCACAGACATTAAAGCATTTTATCTAAATATTATCTTATTATTGTTCCCCTTTGTGCTTGGCTGGTGCCTGTTTGTTGGGGAGGCAGGAACATTCCCCACCCAGGACAGGAGCAACCCTTGTGGTTCTGTTTAAGAATAGGGCTCTCTCTTCATGATGCTGTCTTGTAAAAATGATGTGCCTGCTCATCATGGATGAAGAGAACCGGGAGACTCGAAGTGACTCTGGAGTAAGGAATGTGACCTAAGGTAAAGGGCTTATCTGCCCATCTGATGCCTCCAGGGTCAGCCCTGTCCCAAAACAAGCCTCTTTAACCATCCATGCATCCATCAGTCATTTATGCATCTACTCAATCACAACCATCTTAAACACTTACTATGTGTCAGGCACTGCACACATGAGAATACAGTGGTCCATGAACTCATGAAGTTTATTTTTTTTTACTTTATTTTATTATTTATTTATTTTTGGCTGTGTTGGTCTTTGTTGCTGTGTGCGGGATTTCTCTAGTTGCAGTGAGCAGGGGCTAGTCTTCATTGTGGTGCATGGGCTTCTCATTGTGGTGGCTTCACTTGTTACAGAGCATGGGCTCTAGGCACGGGCTTCAGTAGTTGCGGCACACGGGCTCAGTAGTTGTGGCTTGCAGGCTCTAGAGTGCAGGCTCAGTAGTTGTGGCGCACGGGCTTAGTTGCTCTGTGGCATGTGGGATCCTCCGGGACCAGAGCTCGAACCCATGTCCCCTGCACTGGCAGGCGGATTTTTAACCACTGTGCCACTAGAGAAGGCCCCAACTCATGAAGTTTACATCCTAATGGAGAATCAGACAGAAGCAGGTAAACCAGCAAATAAAATACTGACAGTTTGTTATAAGTGTAATGAAGGAAAAACACAGGTGTTGTCCTGGGTAATAACAGGCTACTTCCCCTGTGGCTGGAGGAGGTCTCTCTGAGGAGTTGTTTCGGCTGAGACCTGAAGAAAACAAGCATGATAGACCTGTCTGCAAGGAGAGGAAACTGACTCTGGCTGGATCAAGGAGAGGAGAAAATATTGAAAGGACACAAGGAACTCACACTAAGCAGAGAAGATGGAGGACCAGGTTTAGAAAATGAGCAGGAGCAAAGGATGGCCACACGATTGGCATCACAGTCAAAACTGAACCACAGGAAAAGGGTTCAAGATGGTGACATAAGAAGATCCTGCGGTCACCTCCTCCCATGGACACACCAAAGTTACAACTACATATAGAACAGTTCTCTCAAAAAAGACCAGAAGACTGGCAGAACAGCTCTTCCACAACAAAAGACAAAGGGGGGGTGGGGGGAAGACACATCAAGATGGGTAAGAGAGGTGACCAACAAGCAGGAGGGATGTCACAAACATGGAGCTCCTCCCTCAGGAGCAAGCGGTTCAGCCCCACATTTGACACTCCAGCCTGTGAAACCTGCACCCGAAAGGTGAACCCCTGGAATGACTGGCTTTGAAGTCCAGCAGGGCTTATTCTGGGAGAGCTGAAGGGCTGTAGAAAACTGAAACTCCACTCTTGCAGGGCTTACACACAGACTCACTGGCTCCAAGTCCCAACTCAGAAGCCATAGCTTGAGAAACACTTGAGGAGGGAGATTTGCTGACTAGTCTTAGGATGTATATGGAGAGTGAGAGTCTTTTGGAGACTTCTCCAGGGACAGAGATACTGGCAGGTGCCATTTTTCTTACTCTCCTTCTGCCTCATTAGTCTGGAGCTAGCAGGCATCATTTTTGGCACTCTTAATCTCACTCACTAGCACAGCTCACCCAGCCTGCTGCTCACCCACAACAGCCCTCACCTCACCAGACTCAGAGTGTGACCTCACCCCAGTCCAGCACTCATCCAGCACAGCCCCTGCACTGCCAGATCCAGCAGATGGGCTTGCCCCATCCTAGCTCTCATCCACAGCTGCCCTGCCCCACTAGATATAGAAGGTGCATGCACCACACACAGGGGACGACACTTGGACACCTGGTGCTGGTGGCCAGGAGGGCTTGTGTTTCTGGGCCCCATGGGACTGAAACAAGCAGAGAGACAGATCTTGTCAGGCTAGCACCCCCAGAGTACTGCACAGACAACAGAACAAAACACACCCCCTGTCTTCCAGTGACCACTCCTTCAAGAACTGGGAGAGAGAGCTGTTTTGCCTAATACATAGAAATAAACACAAAGAGTCAGGCAAAATGAGGAGACAGAGGAATATATTCCAAACAAAAGAGCAAGACAAAACCTCAGAAAAAAAGACAGTAATGAAACAGAGATAAGCAATCTACCTGATACAGAGTTCAAAGTAATGATAATAAAGATGCTCACCAGACTCAGGAGAAGAATAGCTGAACACGGTGAGATCTTCAACAAAGAGTTAGAAAATATAAGAAAGTTCCAAACAAGCTACAGAGCTGAAGAATTCAATAACCAAACTGAAAAATACACTAGATAAATGAACTGAAAAATACAACAGCAGACTGGATGAAGCAGAAGAATGAATCAGTGAGATGAAAGACAATGGAAATCACCCAGATAGAGCAGCAAAAAGAAAAAAAGAATTTAAAAAAGTGAAGATTTCTTAAGGGACCTCTGAGACAACACAAAGCAGAATAACATTTACATTAAAGGGTCCCAGAAAAAGAAGAGAGAGAGAACGGACCAGAAAATGTATTTGAAGAAATAATGGCTGAAAACTCACCTAATCTGAGGAAGGAAAGAGAGTTCCAAATAAAATGAACCCAAAGAGATCCACACCAATACACATTATAGTAAAGTGGTAAAAGTTAAAGAGAGATGGGCTTCCCTGGTGGCGCAGTGGTTGAGAATCTGCCTGCCAATGCAGGGGACACAGGTTCGAGACCTGGTCTGGGAAGACCCCACATGCCGTGGAGCAACTGGGCCCGTGAGCCATGACTACTGAGCCTGTGCGTCTGGAGCCTGTGCTCTGCAAAAAGAGAGGCCGCGATAGTGAGAGGCCCACACACTGCGATGAAGAGTGGCCCCCACTCGCCGCAACTAGAGAAAGCCCTCGCACAGAAACGAAGACCCAACACAGCCAAAAATAAATTAATTAATTAATTAATTTAAAAAAAGAGAGAGAGAGAGGATTTTAAAAGCAACAAGAGAAAAACGACTTCTTACATATAAGAGAAACCCCATAAGGCTATCAGCAGGTTTTTCAACAGAAAATTTGCAAGCCAGAAGAGGGTGGCAAAACATATTCAAAGTGCTGAAAAGAAAAAACTTTCAACCAAGAATTCTGTACCCACAAGTTTATCATTCAGAATTAAAGGAGAGATCAAGAGTTTTCCAGGTAAGAAAAGTTGAAGTTCATCACCAGTAAATCAACCTTACAACAAATGTTAAAGGGACTTCTCTGAGCTTAAAAGAAATGGCACTAATTAGAAAGAAAACAAACAAGAAAACATATGAAAGTAAAAATCTCACTGGAAAAGGTAAGTATATAGTAAAGGTAGTGAATCAATTAGTTCTAAAGCAAGTGTGAAGGTTGAAAGCCGAAAATAGTAAAAAAATTAACTAAAATTACAATAATTAGTTCAGGGATGCACAAAATAAAAAGATGTAAAATGAGACATCAAAGATACAAAAAATGGGAAAGGGAGTAAAAATGTGTTTTGGAATGTGTTCAAATTGAAGTTGTTATCAACTTAAAACAAAATATTATATACATATAGGGTTTTATATATGAATCTCACAATAACTACAAAGTGAAAACTCATAGTAAATACACAAAGAAAAAGAGAAAGGAATCTAAACTTAACACTAAAGAAAGTCATCAAACCACAAAGGAAGAGAACAAGAAGAAGAAAGGAACAGAGAGGAACTATGAAAAAAACACAGAAAACAATTAACAAAATGGTAATAAGTGCATACCTATCGATAATTATTTCAAATGTAAATGGACTAAACTCTCCAATCAAAAGACATAGAGTGGGTGAGTGGATTAAAAAACAAGACACAATTTTATGCTGCCCACAAGAGACTAACTTCAGAAGTAAGGACACACACAGACTATAAGTGAAGGGATGGAGAAAGTAATTCCATGCAAACAGAAATGAAAGGAGAACTGGTCTAGCTATACTCATATCAGACACAACAGACTTTAAAACAAAGACTGTATAAAATACAAAATGGGCATCACATAATGATAAAGGGTCAATCCAGCAAGAAGCTATAACATTTATAAATATACGTGCACCAAACAAAGGAGCAACAAATATATAAAGCAAATATTACCAGACCTAAAGGGAGAAATTGACAGCAATACAATAATAGTAAGGGACTTTAACACTTCACTTACATCAACAGGTAGATCAGGCAGAAAATAAATAAGGAAACACTGAGATTGGTTCAACATGGCGGAGTAGAAGGACGTGCGCTCACTCCCTCTTGCAAGAACACCGGAATCACAACTAACTGCTGAACAATCATTGACAGGAAGACACTGGAACTCACCAAAAATGATACCCCACATGCAAAGACAAAGGAGAAACCACAATGAGATGGTAGGAGGGGGTCAATCACAATAAAATCAAATCCCATAACTGCTGGGTGGGTGACTCACAAACTGGAGAACACTTGTACCACAGAAGTCCACCCACTGGAGTGAACATTCTGAGCCCCACGTCAGGCTTCCCAACCTGGAGGTCCAGCAATGGGAGGAGGAAATCCTAGAGAATCAGACTTTGAAGGCTAGTGGGATTTGATTGTAGGACTTCGACAGGACTGGGGGAAACAGAGACTCCACTCTTGGAGGGCACACACAAAGTAGTGTGCGCATGAGGACGCAGGGGGAAGAAACGATGACCCCATAGGAGACTGAACCAGACCTACCTGCTAGTGTTGGAGGGTTTCCTACAGAGGCGGGGGGTGGCTATGGCTCACCGTAGGGACAAGGACACGGGCAGCAGAAGTTCTGGGAATTACTCCTTGGCATGAGGCCATGCAGAGTCTGCCATTAGCCCCACCAAAGAGCCAGGTAGGCACCAGTATTGGGTCGCCTCAGGCCAAATAACCAATAGGGAGGGAACCCAGCTCCACCTATCAGCAGACAAGCGGATTAAAGTTTTAATGAGCTCTGCCTACCAGAGCAACGCCCAGCTCTACCCACCACCAGGCCTGCCCATCAGGAAACTTGCAGAAGCCTCTTACATAGCTTCATCCACCAGAGTGCAGACAGCACAAGCAAGAAGGACTACAATCCTGCAGCCTGTGAAACAAAAACCACATTCACAGAAAGATAAACAAGATGAAAAGGCAGAAGACTATGTAGCAGATGACGGAACAAGATAAAACTCCAGAAAAACAACTAAATGAAGTGGAGATAGGCACCCTTCCAGAAAAATAATTCAGAATAATGATAGTGAATATGATCCAGGACCTCGGAAAAAGAATGAAGGCAAAGATCGAGAAGATGCAAGAAATGTTTAACAAAGTCCGAGAAGAATTAAAGAACAAACAAACAGAGATGAACAATACAATAACTGAAATGAAAACTACACTAGAAGGAATCAATAGCAGAATAACTGAGGCAAAAGAACGGATAAGTGACCTGGAAGACAGAATGGTGGAGTACACTGCTGAGGAAAAGAATAAAGAAAAAAGAATGAAAAGAAATGAAGGCAGCCTAAGAGACCTCTGGGACAACATTAAACACAACAACATTCACATTATAGGGGTCCCAGAAGGAGATGAGAAAGAGAAAGGACCCAAGAAAATATTTGAATAGATTATAGTCGAAAACGTCCCTAACATGGGAAAAGAAATAGCCACCCAAGTCCAGGAAGCACAGAGAGTCCCAGGCAGGATAAACCAAAGGAGAAACATGCTGAGACACATAGTAATCAAACTGACAAAAGTTAAAGACAAAGAAAAATTATTAAAAGCAACAAAGGAAAAACGACAAATAACATACAAAGGAACTCCTATAAGATTAACAGCTGATTTCTCAACAGAAACTCTACAAGCCAGAAGGGAGTGGCACAATATACTTAAAGTGATGAAACTGAAGAACCTACGACCAAGATTACTCTACCTGGCAAGGATCTCATTCAGATTCGACAGAGAAAGCAAAAGCTTTACAGACAAGCGAAAGCTAAGAGAATTCAGCACCACCAAACCAGCTCTACAACAAATGCTAAAGGAACTTCTCTAAGTGGGAAACACAGAGAAGAAAACGACCTACAAAAACAAACCCAAAACAATTAAGAAAATGGTAATAGGAACATGCATATCGATAATTACCTTAAATGTGAATGGATTAAATGTTCCAACCAAAAGACACAGGCTCGCTGAATGGATACAAAACCAAGACCCATATATATGCTGTCTACAAGAGACCCACTTCAGACCTAGGGACACATACAGACTGAAAGTGAGGGGATAGAAAAAGATATTCCACGCAAATGGAAATCAAAAGAAAGCTGGAATAGCAATACTCATATCAGATAAAATAGACTTTAAAATAAAAAACTACACAAGAGAAAAGAAAGGACACCACATAATGATCAAGGAATCAACCCAAGAAGAAGATAAAACAATTATAAATATATATGCACCCAACATAGGAGCACCTCAATACATAAGGCAACTGCTAACAGCTATAAAAGAGGAAACTGACAATAACACAATAATAGTGGGGGACTTTAACACCTCACTTACACCAATGGACAGATCATCCAGAATGAAAATAAATAAGGAAACAGAAGCTTTAAATGACACAACAGACCAGATAGATTTAATTGATATTCATAGGACATTCCATCCAAAAACAGCAGATTACACTTTCTTCTCAAGTGCACATGGAAAATTCTCCAGGATAGATCACATTTTGGGTCACAAATCAAGCCTCAGTAAATTTAAGAAAATTGAAATCATATCAAGCATCTTTTCTGACCACAACACTATGAGATTAGAAATGAATTACAGGGGGAAAAAAAACGTAAAAAACACAAACAGATGGAGGCTAAACAATATGTTACTAAATAACAAAGAGATCACTGAAGAAATGAAAGAGGAACTCAAAAAATACTTAGAGACAAATGACAACGAAAACACGATGATCCAAAACCTATGGGATGCAGCAAAAGCAGTTCTAAGAGGGAAGTTTATAGCAATATAAGCCTACTTCAAGAAACAAGAATAATCTCAAATGTCAATCTAACCTTACGCCTAAAGGAACTAGAGAAAGAAGAACAAACAAAACCCAAAGTTAGTAGAAAGATAGAAATCATAAAGTTCAGAGCAGAAATAAATGACATAGAAACAAAGAAAACAATAGCAAAGATCAATAAAACTAAAAGCTGGTTCTTTGAGAAGATAAGCAAAATTGATAAACCATTAGCCAGACTCATCAAGAAAAAGAGGGACAGGACTCAAATCAATAAAATTAGAAATGAAAAAGAAGAAGTTACAACAGACACCGCAGAAATACAAAGCATCCTAAGAGACTACTACAAGCAACTCTATGCCAATAAAATGGACAACCTGGAAGAAATGGACAAATTCTTAGAAAAGTATAAGCTTTCAAGACTGAATCACGAACAAATAGAAAATATGAACGGACAAATCACAAGTAATGAAATTGAAACTGTGATTAAAAATCTTCGAACAAGCAAAAGTCTAGGACCAGATGGCTTCACAGGTGAATTCTATCAAACATTTAGAGATGACCTAACACCCATCTTTCTCAAACTCTTCCAAAATATTGCAGAGGAAGGAACACTCCCAAACTCATTCTATGAGACCACCATCACCCTGATACCAAAACCAGACAAAGATACTACAAAAAAAGAAAATTACAGACCAATATCACTGATGGATATAGATGCAAAAATCCTCGACAACATACTAGCAAACAGAATCCAACAATACATTAAAGGATCATACACCATGATCAAGCGGGATTTATCCCAGGGATGCAAGGATTCTTCAATATACGCAAATCAATCAGTGTGATACACAATATTAACAAATTGAAGAATAAAAAACCACATGATCATCTCAATAGAGGCAGAAAAAGCTTTTAACAAAATTCAACACCAATTTATGATAAAAAAATCTCCAGAAAGTGGGCACAAAGGGAACCTAACTCAACATAATAAGGGCCATATATGACAAACCCACAGCAAACGTCATTCTCAATGGTGAAAAACTGAAAGCATTTCCTCTAAGATCAGGAACAAGAAAGGATGTCCACTCTTGCCACTATTATTCAACATAGTTTTGGAAGTCCTAGGCATGGCAATCAGAGAAGAAAAAGAAATAAAAGGAATACAAATTGGAAAAGAAGTAAAACTGTCACGGTTTGCAGATGACATGATAGTATACATAGAGAATCCTAAAGATGCCACCAGAAAACTACTAGAGCTAATCAATGAATTTGGTAAAGTTGCAGGATACAAAATTAATGCACAGAAATCTCTTGCAATCCTATATATTAATGATGAAAAATCTGAAAGAGAAATTAAGGAAACACTCCCATTTACCATTGCAACAAAAAGAATAAAATACCTAGGAATAAACCTACCTAGGGAGACAAAAGACCTGTATGCAGAAAACTGTAAGACACTGATGAAAGAAATTAAAGATGATACCAGCAGATGGAGAGATATACCATGTTCTTGGGTTGGAAGAATCAATATTGTGGAAATGACTATACCACCCAAAGCAATCTACAGATTCAATGCAATCCCTATCAAATTACCAATGGCATTCTTCACAAAATTAGAACAAAAAATCTTAAAATTTGTATGGAGATACAAAAGACCCCGAAAAGCCAAAACAGTCTTGAGAAAGAAAAACAGAGCGAGAGGAATCAGGCTCCCTGACTTCAGACTATACTACAAAGCTACAGTAATCATGACAATATGGTACTGGCACAAAAAAATAAATATAGATCAATGGAATAGGATAGAAAGCCCAGAGATAAACACACGGACATATGGTCACCTAATCTATGACAAAGGAGACAAGAACATACAATGGAGAAAAGACAGTCTTTTCAATAAGTGGTGCTGGGAAAACTGGACAGCTACATGTAAAAGAATGAATTTAGAATATTTCATAACACCATACACAAAAATAAACTGAAAATGGATTAAAGACCTAAATGTAAGGCCAGACACTCTAAAACTCTTAGAAGAATACATAGGAAGAACACTCTATGACATAAATCACAGCAAGATCCCTTTTGACCCACCTCCTAGAGAAATGGGAATAAAAACAAAAATAAACAAAAGGGACCTAATGAAACTTAAAAGCTTTTGCACAACAAAGGAAAAAGGATTAATCTCCAAAATATACAAGCAGCTTATGCAGTTCAATGTCAAAAAAACCAACCAACCCAGTTAAAAAATGGGCAGAAAACCTAAATAGACAGTTCACCAAAGAAGGCATACAGATGGCCAAGAGGCACATGAAAAGATGCTCAACATCACTAACTGTTAGAGAAATGCAAATCAAAACTACAATGAAGTATCACCTCACACTGGTTAGAATGGCCATCACCAAAAAAATCTACAAACAATAAATGCTGGAGAGGGTGTGGAGAAAAGGGAACCCTCCTGTGCTGTTGGTGGGAATATTAATTGATACAACCACTATGGAGAACAGTATGGAGGTTCCTTAAAAAACTAAAAATAGAACTACCATATGACCCAGCAATCCCACTACTGGTCATATACCCTGAGAAAACCATAATTCAAAAAGAGACATGTACCACAATATTCATTGCAGCACTATTTACAATAGCTAGGATATGGAAGCCACCTAAATGTCCATTGACAGATGAATGGATAAAGAAGATGTGGCACATATATACAATGGAATATTACTCAGCCATAAAAAGGAATGAAATTGGGTCATTTGTAGAGATGTGGATGGACCTAGAGTCTGTTATACAGAGTGAAGTAAGTCAGCAAGAGAAAAACAAATACCGTATGCTAACGTATATATATGGAATCTAAAAAAAGAAAAAAGAAAAAAAATGGTACTGATGAACCTAATGGCAGGGCAAGAATAAAGACGTAGACATAGAGAATGGACTTGAAGACACAGATGGGGAGGGGAAGCCGGGGCAAAGTGAGAGTATCATCGACATACATACACTACCAAATGTAAAATATATAGCTAGTGGGAAGCAGCAGCATAACACAGGGAGATCAGCTCAGTGCTTTGTGATGACATAGAGGGGTGGAGTAGGGAGTGGGGGAGGGAGGCTCAGGAAGGAGGGGATATGGAGATATATGTATGCATATGGCTGGTTCACTTTCTTGTGCAACAGAAACTAACACGGCACTGTGAAGCAATTATACCCCAATAAAGATGTATTAAAAAAAATAAAAAGAGCTACCATATGACTCAGCAGTCCCACTACTGGGCATATACCCTGAGAAAACCATAATTCAACAAGACACTTGTACCCCAATGTTCATTGCAGCACTTTTTACGATAGCCAGGACATGAAAGCAACCTAAATGTTTATCGACAGATGAATGGATAATGAAGATGTGGTACATATATACAATGGAATATTACTCAGCCATAAAAACGAACGAAATTGGGTCATTTGTAGAGATGTGGATGTACCTAGAATCTGTCATAAAGAGTGAAGTCGGAAAGAAAAAAAACAAATATTGTATATTAACGCATATATGTGGAATCTATATGCATTAAAAAATTGTACAGTTGAACCTATTTTCAGGGCAGGAATAGAGACACAGATGTAGAAAATAGATGTGTGCACATAGGGGGCAAAGGGGGGGGTGGGACAAATTGAGAGATTAGGATTGACATATACACACTACTATGTGTAAAACTGATAGCTAGTGGGAACCTGCTGTATAGCACAGGGAGCTCAGCTCAGTGCTCTGTGATAACCTAGATGGGTCATCTAGGGACGGGAAGGGGGTGGGAGGGAGGAGATATATGCATACATATAGCTGATTCACTTCGTTGTACAGCAGAAATTAACACAACAATGTAAAGCAACTATACTCAAATAAAGAAATAAAAATTTTTAATGGGAAAAATCCCAGAAATGTAGAGATTAAATAACATGCTACTGAACAACCAATGGGGCACCAAAGAAATCAAAGAAGAAATAAAGAAATACATAGAGACAAAGGAAAACAAATATGATATACCAAAATTTATGGGATAGAGCAAAAGCAGTTCTAAGAGAGAAGTTCATAGCAATACAGGCCTACCTCAAAAAATAAGAAGAATCTCAAATAAACAATCTAACTTTACACCTAAAGGAAATAGAAAAAAGAAGAACAGATGAAACTCAACTTTAGGAGAAGGAAGGAAATAATAGAGATAAGAGCAGAAGTAAATGAAATAGATAATAAACAAACAAACAAAAAAAAGATCAATGAAACTAAGAGCTGGTTCTTTCAAAAGATAAGCAAAATTAACAAATATTTACCTAGACTAACCAAGAAAAAATAGAGGGCTTAAGTAAACAAAATAAGAAATGAAAGAGGAGACCTTAGAAATATTTCAGTACACCACAGAAATACAAACGGTTATAAAAGACTACCACAATTTTATGCTAACAAATTGGACACCCTAAAAGAAATGGATAAATTCATAGAAACATTTAATCTTCCAAGACTGAGTCATGAGGAAATAGAAAATCTGAATAGAGCAATTACTATCATGGTGATTGAATCAGTAATCAAAAATCTCCCAAAAAACAAAAGTCCAGGACAAGGTGGTTTCACTGGTTAATTCTACCAAACATTCAAAAAAGATTTAATACCTATCCTTCTCAAATTTGTCCAAAAGATTGAAGTGCAGGGAACACTTCCACACTCATTTTATGAAGCCAGCATTATCTTGATACTAAAACCAGACAAGGACATCATACACACACACACACACACACACACACACACACACACACACACACACACACAAATTACAGGTCAATATCCTTATTGAAGATAGATGCAAGAGTCCTCAACAAAATATTAGCAAACCAAATTCAACAATACATTAAAAGCATCATACACCATGATCAAGTGGGATTTATTGCAGGGATGCAAGGATGGTTCAACAGCCACAAATCAATCAACATGATATACCACATTAACAAAATAAAAGATGAAAATCTTATGATCATCTCAACAGATGCAGAAAAAGCATTTAATAAAATTCAACATCCATTTATAATAAAAACTTTCAACAAAGTGGGTGTAGAGGGAACATACTTCAATGTAATAAAGGCTATATATGACAAACCCACAGCTAACATTTACTTAATGGTGAAAAGCTGAAACCTTTTCCTCCAAGATCAGTAACAAGACAGGAATGCCTACTCTCACCACTTTTATTCAACATTGTATTGGAAGTCCTAACCACAGTGATTAGGCAAAAATAAATAAATAAAATGTAATCAAATTGGAAAGGAAGGAGTAAAATTTTTGCTATTTGCAGGTGGTATGATACTTTATATAGAAAACCCTAAAGATTCCATCAAAAAACTATTAGAAGTAATAAATGAATTCAGTAAAGTTATAGGATAGAAAATCAATCTACAGAAATCAATGGTGTTTCTATGCACTAATAATGAACTATCAGAAAGAGAAATTAAGGAAATCATCCCATTTACAACTGCATCAAAAATAAGTAAGTTAAATACCTAGGAATAAATTTAACCAAGGAGCTTAAAGACCTGTACATTGAAAACTATAAGACACTGATGAAGGAAATTGAAGACACAAGTAAATGGAAATATATTCCATGCTCATAAATGGGAAGAACTAATATTGTTAAAATATCCATACTACCCAAAGCAATCTACTATCAAATTCAATTCAATGCAATCCCTATCAAAATTTCAAAGGCATTTTTCACTCAACTAGAACAAATAATTCTAAACTTTGTATGGAGCCACAAAAGACCCTGAATAACCAAAGCAATCTTGAGAAGGAAGGACAAAGCTGGAGGTATCATGCTCCCTGATTTCAAACCATACTACAAAGCTATAGTAATCAAAACAGTATGGCACTGGCATAATAACAGATGCAACATATCAATGGAACAGAATTGAGAGCCCAGAAATAAAACCACAGATATACAGACAACTAATTTACAACAAAGGAGAAAAAAATATACAGTGGAGAAAGAACAGTCTCTTCAAAAAATGGTGTTGGAAAAACTGGACAGCCACATGCAAAAGAATAAAACTAGACCACTATCTTACACCATACACAAAAATTAACTCAAACTAGATTAAAGACTTGAACGTAAGACCTGAAACCATGAAATTCCTAGGAGAAAAAATAGGTGGTAACTTCCTTGACATCAATCTTAACTATGTTTTTGTGGATCTGACCCCAAAGGCAAGGGAAATAAAGCCAAAAATAAACAAATGAGACTTCATCAAGCTAAAAAGCTTTTGCACAGTGAAGAAAACCATCATCAAATGAAAAGGCAAACTACTGGATGAGAGAAGATATTTACACATCTGACAAGGGGTTAATATCCAAAAATTGTAAAGAATTCATACAACTTAACAACAACAACAAAACCCCACCAGATTAAAAAATGGGCAGAGGATCTGAATAGACATTTCTCCAAAGAAGACATACAGGTAGCCAACTGACACATGAAAATCACTAATTATTAGGGAAATGCAAATCACAACCACAATAAGATACCACCTCATACTTAGAATGGCTATCACCAAAAAGACAAGAAGTAACAAGTGTTGGAAAGGATGTGGAGAAAAGGGAATCTTTTTACACTGTTGGTCAGAATGTAAATTGATTCAGCCACTATGGAAAATAGTATGAAAGTTCTTCAAAAAGTAAAGAATAGAACTACCATGCAATTCAGCCATTCCACTTCTGGGTATTTATCCAAAGAATATGAAAACATTAATTTGAAAATATATATGTGCCCTGATTTTGTAGCAGCATTATTTACAAGAGCCAAGATATGGAAACAACCCTAAGTGTCCACTGGAGGATGAATGGATAAAGATATCATATATATGCACAGTGGAATACTAATCAGCCATTAAAAAAAATGAAATATTGCCACTTGCAACATCTTGGATGGACCTTGAGGGAATTATGTTAGTCAGAATGTGAAAGACAAAAATCGAATGCTTTCACTCATATGTAAAATCTAAAAAACAAAACAAAAATGAACAAATAAAATGAAAAAAACTCATAGACATAGAGAACAGGTTGGGGAATGGGCAAAATGGGTGAAGGGGGTCAAGTATATGGTGATGGATGGTCATAATGTTGTACACCTGAAACATATAATGTTATACACCAATTTTACCTCAATAAAAAAATTGCATCACAAACCCATCGAGTGAGGACATCATTGCTTGACCTAAGAATAATATGGCACTAGAATCCATTTTGGCCAACAGAATCATCACCATTGTCTCCCAGAATGGAATCCCTATTGTCCCTGCTTCTTCTTGCCACCAACTCCCAATTAAAAATTCCAGGTGATAATTTGTGCTTGGCTATGCCTAAGTCATGTGACTATGCTCTTGCTGAAACGAAGTCTGGGAAGTTTGGACATGATGACTGGATCTGCAGCAGCCATCTGTAACTATGAAGAAACAAGCTGAAGAAGATAGCCAAAGATAGCATAACAGAAAGTGAAAGAACTAGGTCCTTGATGGCACTGCTGAGCTGCTATACCAGTCTTAAGACTGTCTAATTCTGGATATTTTATTAAATAAACAATAAATTTCTTTAGAATTTCAGCCACTATTGTCAGAGATTTTATTGCTTGCAGTAAAAAAATTTTAACCATTATAGAGGGAAAGAGATACATACTCAAGTAATTTTTATCTAAGGTGGCTGGTAGGTGTGCTCTAATGGGTGGAGGGGGCAGAAGAGTAAAGTTTTTCAAACTTCTGTGTAAATCAGGATCAACTGGAGTGATTGCTAAAATGCAGATTTTCACAGCCCATCCTCCAAAATTGCTGGCTCAGAATCGTGAGGCATACGCATTATTATGGCATCCAGATGCATCTGATTCAGGCAGTCCACTGAACATAGATGATGAATTCTGCCAACAGAGGCACCCTGGTTTAGAGAAGCACCAGGACAGGCAAACCTAAGTCTATTTTCTTATTCCTCCTCTCTGAGTCCCAGGTTCTCATCTGCAAAACTAAATGTGATAGTGAATGTCAAGTAGCTAACAGCACCTGGACACAGAAAACAATATAAATAATATTATTTATAGTATCAGACTGCCTGGGGATCCTGGCTCAACTGACTGTATGACTTTGGGAAAATTATTTAAACTCTCTGTGCCTCAGTTTCTTCATTTATACAATGCAGATAATAATGGGACCCACCTCATATAGTTGTGATGATCAGTAAGTTAAATATGTTGAGCACTTAGAATAGCAGTTGGCAGGAGATAAGTTACAGTAAAGGTCAGCTTTAATTATTATTGTCAGGGTCAGGCATTCGTCTTAATCAAAGAGGTTCCCCACCCCTACTCCTACCCCACAGCACCAGGGTTTGGGAGTACCAGGAAGGACACAATCTTTCTGCCTGGGGGTCACTGGGAGGACCTTTGAAGGAGGTGAGATTTGATTTCTCCTTTGGTCAGAAGTGGTCTAATCAGGGCTGAGCCTGTGACACCAGAGACCTACACTGAGGCTCAACTCAGAGCTCTGAGGGTTTGCCCAGAGTAGAGCAGAGACTTCCTTCTCTGGAGAATCACAGGGATAGACACTGAGCAGCAGTCTGGATATTAAGGAAAGATCCAAGGATGCTGACAGCTGAGGCGAACCCACTGCAATCTGAAAGATAACCAACAGAGGGAGACCTAGACCAGAACCAGCTTCTAGCATTTAGCAACTAGCAAATGCCAGACTCAAGAAATTAGATGACTTCAATGTGCAGTCAAGATTGAGAACTAGCACCCTAAAGAGGGGTGAACTTGCTATAACTGTATGTATTAATCCAGCATGGGAGGCGGACAGGGAGTGGGGTAGAACAGATGTATATCAGACACTCCAAATTCTCTTGGCCTCACTTGACCCAGTCACTACTGTAGGAACGGATTCTGGTGTCTGACAATACTTTCCCTTGTACCTCCAGTTTAGACTCTCTTCCCCTGCCCATGACTTTCCTTCTGATGCTAAGGACCCAGCTCAGTATCCACTGAACTGTACTCCTAAAAATAGTTAAAATGGTAACTTGTATGTATATTTTATCACAATTATTAAAAATAAATAATTTTTTTAAAAACATCATAAAACAATAATTATTAAATGACGTCAATATGTTTATAATGTATAAAGATGTCATTTATATAAAAATTACACAAGGATTAGGGAGGAAATGGAGCTATATTGGAGTAAATTTTCTATATGTAATTCACATTAAGTTAAAGTTAATTCAAATTAGATTTTTTAAGTTAAGATGCTAATTGTAACTGCAAGGCAATCACTAAGAAAATAACTTCAAAATTATAGTGAAAGAAACAACAAGGAAATTTAAATGGTATACTAGAAAATATCTATTTAACACAAAAGAAGTCAGTAATAGAGGAACAAAGACATAAGACAGAAAACAAATAGCAAAATTGCAGATATAAATCCTATCTTAATGGTAATTACAGCAAATGTAAATGGGTTAAGCTCTCCAATTAAAAGGCAGAAGTTGGCAGAATGGATTTTTTTTCTTTTTAATGACCAAACTATATGCTGTCTATTCGAAGACACAAACATGTTGAAAGTAAAAGGATAGAAAAATATATAGCATGCAAACAGTAACCAAAAGAGAGAAGAGTGGCTATACTAATATTAGACAAAATATACTTTAAGACAAAAATTCTTACTAGAGACAAAATAATGCATGTTCCTGGTACAAGATCTTTGTAGACCAAGCCAGGAAATACATATACTTACCTTCACTCCAGAAGGTTCTCCTGAACACTAATGTTTAAGAACCATTGGTGAATGTAGTAGGCCCATGGAGGATTTAAATTGGCCTATACTTTGTTTTTAAAGTGTTTGAATCTATTGCTGACATTTAAAAACCATGAGACTGACATAACATTCAAACTTGCTGCTTCTCTAAAAGCCTGGCCACACTGGGTCTGCTTTTCTACTTAATAAGTGCTGGCTCCAGGGACTTCCCTGGCGGTCCAGTGGTTAAGACTTCGCCTTCCAATGCAGTGGGTGTGGATGCAATCCCTGGTCAGGGAGCTAAGATCCCACATGCCTCCTGGCCAAAAAAAAAAAAGAAACATAAACAATAGAAGCAATATTGTAACGAATTCAATAAAGACTTTTAAAAAATGGTCCACATCAAAGAAAATCTTTTTTAAAAAAAGTTAGCTCCAGCTGATACCAGCTTCCTTTTTCAGTAAGTCTGTTACCCAATTCCCCATAGTTCCCAACTAGAAGAAACTTGGAGCTTGGCCAGGCCAACATTCCCCTCCACCCTTACCATCCACTCTCTTTTCGTGGATGGGGAAACAGACCTAGCAAGGCAAGAGCCTGGCCAAGAGTCACACAGGGAGGCTCATGCAGGAGCAGTTCTGCTGCGGCTAGTCACTATCCCCTCCATAGCACTACCATAAAAAAGCAGAGATGCTGCCTTTGAACCCTTACCCTCCAGGGTGAGCTGACGTGGGCTCATCCTTCACCTGTTGCCTGGGTCTGCCAGTTCTTTCTCCCCCATCAAAACCATTTTAGGAGACTCCAGCAGTCACAGTACCACTGAGAGTTGAATGGATGACAGCAAATCAGGGAGGACAGAGAATTGAGGAGGGCACACCTAGTGAATCTTCCCACTACTGTTGAAATGGAAATCAGACTATAAAGAGAAGTGTCTCCCTCCCTCCCACCCTCCCTATCCCACCCCTCTAGGTATGGGAACATATGTATATGTATAACTGATTCACCTTGTTATACAGCAGAAACTAACACACCATTGTAAAGCAATTATACTCCAATAAAGATGTCAAAAAAAAAAAAAGAGAAATGTCTTTTAAGTGATTTCAGCTGCAAAACCCTTTCTTCAAACGAAACAACTAATGGAACGTAAGTGTATATAAAGTAATCAGAGAATTTCCATGATTTGGTGGGAGTGGGGGCCAGGAGCTGAGTTCACTCCACTCCCCCCTTGTAGTAGACACTCACGATGAACCAAGCCTTCCTCTCGGCACAGCTGGGGTAGAGTCCCGTGCACCATTGCCAGGGTCTCACAGCAAGTGTGTTCCGTGGGCAAGTCTCTGCTCTGCTTTTAGATAAGCTTCAGAAGGCTGCTCGGCCCTGTGCAGGCACATTCCAGAAGTGTGAGGAGCTAACACCTCTGGAGGTGACCCACTACCAGCGGAGACTGGACTCGGCTCTATCATCTTTTTGGAGGGACAGGCCTAAAGTGTGTTCCATACAGTTCTTCAGAGAATGACCAGCAGGATTAAGCCCCAGTTGTTCATCGTAATTGTCTTATCTATTCAGGCTGCTATAACAAAAAAACATAGACTGGATGGCTTATAAACAACAGAAATTCATTTCTCATGGGTCTGGAGGCTGAAGTCTGAGATCATGATGAGGTTCTGATAAGGACCCTCTCTGGCTGCAGACTAGTACTGTCTTCTCATTGTATCCTCACATGGCATAAAGAGTGAGGGAACTCTCTAGGGTCTTATAAAAAAGGGCACTAATCCCATTCGTGACAACAGAGCCTGCCCAAAGGCCCAGAGGCCCCACCTCCTAATACCTTCACTGGGATTTCAACATATGAGTTTGGGGTGGGACACAAACATTCATAACAGTAATCCATTTATTAACACACTCTTTACTGACATTCCTTCGTTTCTGTGTCACTTTTAATGCTCCTTCACTTCTAGCTCCTTGGATCACCTCCCAAATAAACTGTAGGCACACAAGCCTTTCCCTTAGGTTCTGCTTTCATGGGAATTCAAACTAAGACATCCCTCACCACTGCCCCCAACATGCCTCCCCAGACACTTGCCAGGGCTCCTCCATGTGGGTGATAGCCACTGCCCTAAGCACCTCTAGACCCTGGGCTTCTCAACTACTGTGGCTAATGCCAAAAGCTCAGCCTCTGTACACTGGTGCCGAATTGAATCTTGGAGACAAAGTTTTGGGTGAAGTAGAAAAGAATAGCTTTATTGCTTTGCCAGGCAAAGTGGGTCACAGCGGGCTCCTGCCCCAAAAAACTACGTATCCCAACCCGGGAGGATTTGATGAGGAGTTTTATAGCAGTAGTTCAAGGGTGGGGTTGCTGACAAGATTAGGGTGTGTGCAGGGTCTGTATTCCTTTAATCTCATCTCAGGTAGTCTTCTAATCTTGATGAGCTTCTCTGGTCCCTTTAATCTTGCCTCAGGTGGTTTCTTGGCTGCTCCTCCCTTGATTATCAACGGTTTGAATCTTCCCTCTGGAACTCAGAGAAGATCATGGAGGCTGGAGTCTTGCCTACAAACAAGAAATGGGGGACAGAAAGGCTTCCATGGCCAGGAGCCCCCTTCACATGCAAGAAACCATCTGGACTCAGAAAAAAGTAGCCCAAAGGAAAAGATCAATGCTATTGACTTCATACAACATTTACAATACTTTAAATAAAATTAGGAACACGATTCAAAGGCCATGGTGACTAGAGCGATAGAAGAAGTAAGGGAGAGAAAGCCTCAGCTTCTGGATGGAGTTAGAGGATGGGAAGGGATGCCACAGGAGCAGACTGGGGGGGGGATAAAACGATTGGTCTTGGACATGTGCTTTTGGTGCCTGAGAGATAACCTGGTGGAGTTTCCAGGAGACTTTGGTTACCAGTTTCTGGAATTCAGGAGACAGAGATTTGAAAGACAGCAAACTAGAGATGATATTAAAAGTCATGAGCATGGATGAGATCCCTCAAGGTAAATGTCTAGAACAGAAAAGAAGCCTAAAATCACTGTTTTAAAACTTAACCATGGTTTCTGAAAGGTGGATTTTTAGTGGTAGTGAAATAAAGGAACTTCAATTTTATACACTTTTTTTAGCTTTATTATTGCAAGTATTATTTGTATTTATTTCTTGGATTTTGTATTTGTATTTATTTGTACTTTATCATTGTAAATAATTTAGCTTTATTATTACAAATAGTAGTGTAAGATATTTTAAATGTACATCATGGTGATTTGATAAACATGTACATTGTAAAAGGATCCCCCCGGCAATCTGGTTAACACATCCATCACCTCACATGTTTATCTCTCTCTCTCTCTCTCTTTTTTTTTCTGGTGAGAACATTTAAGTTCTACTTTCTTAGCAAATTTCAATTATATTGATACAATTCAGTGTTATCAACTATAGCTACCATGTTTTATATTAGATCCTCAGACCTTATTCATCTTGTAGCTGAAACTTTGTACCTTTTACCGACCTCTTCCTATTACCCCCAGCCCCAGCCCCTGGAAACCACTTTTCTACTTTCTGTTTCTATAAGCATGAGCATGACTTTGTTGTTGTTGTTGTTGTTGTTGAAGACTTTCCTTTATTCTTTGGAGTATTGAATACTTACTGTATTCAGGTACTGTTCATACATTTCAACTCATTTAGTCCTCCTTAGGTCAACAAGGTCGGATCAAATGGGGTAAAAAATCTGCCTTCTTAGAGAGCAGGTGTCATCATCTTCACAGGGTATCAGTGGCTTTATAAGACTGTCTCACTTTAAGAACGCTGTGTCCAGTTCCTGGTGTCACAATTTTTGTTTTTTTTTACATCTTTATTGGAGTATAATTGCTTTGCAATGCTGTGTTAGTTTCTGCTACATAACAAAGAGAATCAGCTATATGTATAACTATATCCCCATATTCCCTCCCTCTTGTGCCTCCCTCCCACCTTCCCTATCCCACCCCTCTAGGTGGTCACAAAGCACCAAGCTGATCTCCCTGTGCTGTGTGGCTGCTTCCCACTAGCTATCTATTTTACATTTGGTAGTGTATATATGTCAATACCACTCTCTCACTTCATCCCAGCTTACCCTTCCCCCTCCCCGTGTCCTCAAGTCCATTCTCTACGTCTGCATCTTTATTCCTGTCCTGCCCCTAGGTTCTTCAGAACCTTTTTTTTTTTTTTTTTAGATTCCATATATACGTGTTAGCATATGGTATTTGTTTTTCGCTTTCTGACTTATTTACTTCACTCTGTATGACAAACTCTAGGTCCATCCACCTCACTACAAATAACTCAATTTCGTTTCTTTTTATGGCTGAGTAATATTCCATTGTATATATGTGCCACATCTTCTTTATCCATTCATCTGTCGATGGGCATTTAGGTTGCTTCTGTGTCCTGGCTGTTGTAAATAGTGCTGCAACGAACATTGTGGTACATGTCTCTTTTTGAATTATGGTTTTCTCAGGGTGTATGCCCAGTAGTGGGATTACTGGGTCATATCGTAGTTCAAGTTTTAGATTTTTAAGTAACTTCCATACTGTTCTCCATAGTGGCTGTATCAATTTACATTCCTACCAACAGTGCAAGAAGGTTCCCTTTTCTCCACACCCTCTCCAGCATCTACTGTTTGTAGATTCTTTTGATGATGGCCATTCTGACTGGTGTGAGGTGATACCTCATTGTGGTTTTGATTTGCATTTCTCTAATAGTTAGTGATGTTGAGCATCTTTTCATGTGACTCTTGGCTATCTGTGTGTCTTCTTTGGTGAAATGTCGATTTAAGCCTTCTGCCCACTTTTTAATTGGGTTGTTTGTTTTTTTGACATTGAGCTGCATGAGCTACCTATATATTTTGGAGATTAATCCTTTGTCCGTTGCTTCATTTACAAATATTTTCTCCCATTCTGAGGGTTGTCTTTTCATCTTGTTTATGGTTTCCTTTGCTATGCAAAAGCTTTTAAGTTTCATTTTGTCCCTTTTGTTTTTATTTCCATTTCTCTAGGAGGTGGGCCAAAAAGGATCTTGCTGTGATTTATGTCATAGAGTGTGCTGCCTATGTTTTCCTCTAAGAGTTTTATAGTGTCTGGCCTTACATTTAGGTGTTTAATCCATTTTGAGTTTATTTTTGTGTATGGTGTTAGGGAGTGTTTTAATTTCATTCTTTTACATGTACCTGTCCAGTTTTCCCAGCACCACTTATTGAAGAGGCTGTCTTTTCTACATTGTATGTTCTTACCTCCTTTGCCATAAATTAGGTGACCATATGTGGGTGTGTTTATCTCTGGGCTTTCTATACTGTACCATTGATCTATATTTCTGTTTTTGTGCCAGTACCATACTGTCTTGATTACTGTAGCTTTGTAGTATAGCCTGAAGTCAGGGAGTCTGATTCCTCCAGCTCCATTTTTCTTTCTCAAGATTGTTTTGGCTATTCGGGGTCTTTTGTGTTTCCATACAAATTGTAAAATTTTTTGTTCTGGTTCTGTGAAAAATGTCATTGGTAGTTTGATAGGGATTGCATTGAATCTGTAGATTGCTTTGGGTAGTACAGTCATTTTCACAATATTGATTATTCCAATGCAAGAACATGGTATATCTCTCCATCTGTTTGTATCGTCTTTGATTTCTTTCTTCAGTGTCTTACAGTTTTCTGCATACAGGTCTTTTGTCTCCTTAGGTAGGTTTATTACTAGGTATTTTATTCTTTCTGTTGCAATGGTAAATGAGTGTTTCCTTAATTTCTCTTCCAGATTTTTCATTGTTAGTATATAAGAATACAAGAGATTTCTGTGTATTAATTTTGTATCCTGCTACTTTACCAAATTCATTGATTAGCTCTAGGAGTTTTCTGGTGGCATCTTTAGGATTCTCTATGTATAGTACCATGTCATCTGCAAACAGTGACAGTTTTACTTCTTTTCCAATTTGCATTCCTTTTCTCTCTTTTTCTTGTCTGATTGCCATGGCTAAAACTTCCAAAACCATGTTGAATAATAATGGTGAGAGTAGGCACCCTTGTCTTGTTCCTGATCTTAGAGGAAATGGTTTCAGTTTTTCACCATTGAGAATGACGTTGGCTGTGGGCTTGTCATATATGGCCTTTATTATGTTGATGTAGGTTCACTCTATGCCCACTTTCTGGAGAGTTTTTATCATAAATGGGTGTTGACAATGTTCATTGCAGCTCTATTTACAATAGCCAGGACATGGAAGCAACCTATGTGTCCATCAACAGATGAATAGATAAGGAAGATGTGGCGCATATATACAATGGAATATTACTCAGCCATAAAAAGAGATGAAATTGAGTTATTTGTAGTGAGGTGGATGGACCTACAGTCTGTCATACAGAGTGAAGTAAGTCAGAAAGAGAAAAACAAATACCATATGCTAACACATATATATGGAGTCTAAAAAGAAAAAAAAATGGTTCTGAAGAACCTAGGGGCAGGAAAGGAATAAAGACGCAGATATAGAGAGTTGACTTGAGGACATGGTGGGGGGCAGGGTAAGCAGGGACGAAGTGAGAGTGGCATGGACATATATACACTACCAAATGTAAAATAGATAGCTAGTGGGAAGCAGTCACATAGAACAGGGAGGTCAGCTCAGTGCTTTGTGACCACCTAGAGGGGTGGGATAGGGAGGGTAGGAGGGAGAGGCAAGAGGGAGGAGATATGGGGATATATGTATATGTATAGCTGATTCACTTTGTTATAAAGCAGAAATTAACACAGCATTATAAAGCAGTTATATGCCAATAAAGAAGTAAAAAAATAATAATAAAATAAAATAAATGGGTGTTGAATTTTGTCAAAAGCTTTTTCTGCATCTATTGAGATTATCATATGGTTTTTATCCTTCAGTTTATTAATATGGTGTATCACGTTGATTGATTTGCATATATTGAAGAATCCTTGCATTCCTGTGATAAACCCCACTTGATCATGGTGTATGATCCTTTTAATGTGCTGCTGGATTCAGTTTGCTAGTATTTTGTTGAGGGTTTTTGCATCTATGTTCATCAGTGATTCTTTTTTTGTGATATTTTTGTCTGGTTTTGGTATCAGGGTGATGGTGGCCTTGTAGAATGAGTTTGGGAGTGTTCTTCCCTCTGCTATATTTCGGAAGAGTTTGAGAAGGATAGGTGTTAGCTCTTCTCTAAATGTTTAATAGAATTCACCTGTGAAGCCATCTGGTCCTGGGCTTCTGTTTGCTGGAAGATTTTTTATCACAGTTTCAATATCAGTGCTTGTGATTGGTCTGTTCATATTTTCTATTTCTTCCTGGTTCAGTCTTGGAAGGTTGTGCTTTACTAAGAATTTTTCCATTTCTTCCAGGTTTTCCATTTTATTGGCATACAGTTGTTTGTAGTAGTCTCTCATGATCCTTTGTATTTCTGCAGTGTCAGTTGTTAGTTCTTTTTCATTTCTATTTCTGTTGATTTGAGTCTTCCTTTTTTTCTTGATGAGTCTGGCTAATGGTTTATCAATTTTGTTTGTCTTCCCAAAGAACCAGCTTTTAGTTTTTTTGATCTTTGCTACTGTTTTCTTCATTTCCTTTTCATTTATTTCTGATCTGATCTTTATGATTTCTTTCGTTCTGCTAATTTTGGGGGGCGTTTTTTTGGTGTTGTTGTTGTTCTTCTTCTTCTTTCTCTAATTGTTTTAGGTGTAAGGTTAGGTTGTTTATTTGAGATTTTTCTTATTTCTTGAGATAGGATTGTATTGCTATAAACTTTCCTCTTAGAACTGTTCTTGCTGCATCACATATGTTTTGGGTCATCAAGTTTTTATTGTCATTTGTTTCTAGGTATTTTCTGATTTCCCCTTTGATTTCTTCAGTGATAACTCTTGGTTACTTAGTAGCATATTGTTTAGCCTCCATGTGTTTGTATTTTTTACACTTTTTTTCCTGTAATTGATATCCAGTCTCATAGCGTTGTGGTAGGAAAAGATACTCGATACAGTTTCAATTTTCTTAAATTTACTGAGGATTGATTTGTGACCTATGACATGATCTATCCTGGAGAATGTTCCATGTACACTTGAGAAGAAAGTGTATTCTGTTGTTTTTAGATGGAATGTCCTCTAAATATCAGTTAAGTCCATCTTGTCTAATGTGTCCTTTAAAGCTTGTGTTTCCTTATTTATTTTCAATTTGGATGATCTGTCCATTGGTGATAGCGGGGTGTTAAAGTCCCCTACTATTATTGTGTTATTGTCGATTTCTCCTTTTATGGTTGTTAGCATTTCCTTACGTATTGAGGTGCTCCTATGTTCGGTGCATAAATATTTACAATTGTTATATCTTCTTCTTGGATTGATCCCTTGATCATTATGTAGTGTCCTTCTTTGTCTCTTGTAATAGTCTTTATTTTAAAGTCTATTTTGTCTGATATGAGAATTGCTACTCCAGCTTTCTTTTGGTATCCAGTTGCATGGAATATCTTTTTCCATCCCCTCACTTTCAGTTTGTATGTGTCCCTAGGTCTGAAGTGGGTCTCTTGTAGACAGCACATATATATGGGTCTTGTTTTTGTAACCATTCAGCCTGTCTGTGTCTTTTGGTTGGAGCATTTAATCCATTTACATTTAAGGTAATTATTGATATGTATGTTCCTATTACCATTTTTTAATAGTTTTGGGTTTGTTTTGGTAGGTCTTTTTCTCCGTTTGTGTTTCCCACCTAGAAAAGTTCCTTTAGCATTTGTTGTAAAGCTGGTTTATTGGTGCTGAATTCTCTTAACTCTTGCTTGTTTGTAAAGGTTTTAATTTCTCCATCAAATCTGAATGAGATCCTTGCTGGGTAGAGTAATCTTGGTTGTAGGTTCTTCGCTTTCATCACTTTAAATATGTCCTGCCACTCCCTTCTGGCCTGCAGAGTTTCTGCTGAAAGATCAGCTGTTAACCATATGGGGATTCCCTCGTAAGCTATTTGGTGCTTTTCCCTTGCTGCTTTTAATACTTTTTCTTTGTATTTAATTTTTGATAGTTTGATTAATATGTGTCTTGGAGTATTTCTTCTTGGATTTATCCTGTATGGAACTCTCTGCACTTCCTGGCCTTGACTATTTCCTTTCCCATGTTAGGGAAGTTTCTGACTATAATCTCTTCAAATATTTTCTCAGACTTTTTCTTTTTCTCTTCTTCTCCTAGGACCCCTATAATTCGAATATCAGTGTGTTTAATGTTGTCCCAGAGGTCTCTGAGACTGTCCTCAATTCTTCTCTTTCTTTTTTCTTTATTCTGCTCTGTGGCAGTTATTTCCACTATTCTTTTTTTTTTCTAAATTTAATTTTTATATTATATTGTGTGTGGTATAGTTGATTTACAACTATGTAAATGTTCTGTGAGTTTCAGGTGTACAGCAAAGTGAAACAGTTATACATACACATATATTCATCCTTTTTTTTAAGATTTTTATTTTTATTTTTTTATCTTAAAAACAGAAAGATGATTTTAATCTTATTTATCAATAAAATAAGAACATATATTCATAAAGCAAACAATTTTAAGAATATTTCTCTAAAGGCTTTCTGGAATTCCTAAAGGAAATTCATCTATTTTAGAAAGAAAATTCCAAGGAATTATGGAAAATAACATAAAATTATCAAGTAGCCCTCTTCCCCTACAACACACAGTAATCATTCTGCTACAAACCACTTTTTTTTTCTTTTTATACAGCAGGTTCTTATTAGTCATCAATTTAGACACATCAGTGTATACATGTCAATCCCAATCTCCCAATTCATCACACCACCACCTCCACCCCCCACGGCTTTCCCCCCTTGGTGTCCACACGTTTGTTCTCTACATCTGTGACTCAATTTCTGCCCTGAAAACCGGTTCATCTATACCATTTTTCCAGGTTCCACAGACATGCGTTAATATACGATATTTGTTTTTCTCTTTCTGACTTACTGCACTCTGTATGACATTCTCTAGATCCATCCACGTCTCAACAAATGACCCAATTTCGTTCCTTTTTATGGCTGAGTAATATTCCATTGTACATATGTACCACATCTTCTTTATCCATTCGTCTGTTGATGGGCATTTAGGTTGCTTCCAAGACCTGGCTATTGTAAATAGTGCTGCAATGAACATTGGGGTACATGTGGCTTTTTGAATTGTGGTTTTCTCTGGGTATATGCCCAGTAGTGGGATTGCTGGATCATATGGTAATTCTATACTTAGTTTTTTAAGGAACCTCCATATTGTTCTCCATAGTGGCTATATCAGTTTACATTCCCACCAACAGTGCAAGAGGGTACCCTTTTCTCCACACCCTCTCCAGCATTTGTTGTTTGTAGATTTTCTGATGAAGCCCATTCTAACTGGTGTGAGGTGATACCTCATTGTATTTTTGATTTGCATTTCTCTAATAATTAGTGATGCTGAGCGGCTTTTCATGTGCTTCTGGGCCCTCTGTATGTCTTCTCTGGAGAAATGTCTATTTAGGTCTTCTGCCCATTTTTGGATTAGGTTGTTTGTTTTTTTAATATAGAGCTGCATGAGCTGTTTATGTACTTTGGAGATTAATCCTTTGTCCATGGATTCATTTGCAAATATTTTTTCCCATTCTGAGGGGTGTCTTTTCATCTTGTTTATGGTTTCCTTTGCTGTGCAAAAGCTTTGAAGTTTCATTAGGTCCCATTTGTTTATTTTTGTTTTTATTTCCATTACTCTAGGAGGTGGATCAAAAAAGATCTTGCTGTGATTTATGTCAAAGAGTGTTCTTCCTATGTTTTCCTCTAAGAGTTTTATAGTGTCCGGTCTTACATTTAGGTCTCTAATCCATTTTGAGTTTGTTTTTGTGTATGGTGTTAGGGAGTATTCTAATTTCATTCTTTTACATGTAGCTGTCCAGTTTTCCAGTACCACTTATTGAAAAGACTGTCTTTTCTCCATTGTATATCATTGTCTCCTTTGTCGTAGATTACTTGACAATAGGTGCATGGGTTTATCTCTGGGCTTTCTATCTTGTTCCATTGATCTATGTTTCTGTTTTTGTGCCAGTACCATATTGTCTTGATTACTGTAGCTTTGTAGTATAGCCTGAAGTCAGGGAGTCTGATTCCTCCAGCTCCATTTTCTTCCCTCAAGACTGTTTTGGCTATTCGGGGACTTTTGTGTCTCCATACAAATTTTAAGGTTTTTTTTTCTAGTTCTGTAAAAAATGCCATTGGTAATTTGATAGGGATTGCATTGAATCTGTAGGTTGCTTTGGGTAGTATAGTCATTTTCACAGTATTGATTCTTCCAATCCATGAACATGGTATATCTCTCCATCTGTTGGTATCATCTTTAATTTCTTTCATCAGTGTCTTATAGTTTTCTGCATACAGGTCTTTTGTCTCCCTAGGCGGGTTTATGCCTAGGTATTTTACTCTTTTTGTTGCAATGGTAAATGGGAGTGTTTCCTTAATTTCTCTTTCAGATATTTCATCATTAGTGCATAGGAATGCAAGAGATTTCTGTGCATTAACTTTGTATCCTGCAACTTTACCAAATTCATTGATTAGCTCTAGTAGTTTTCTGGTAGCATCTTTAGGATTCTCTATGTATAGTATCATGTCATCTGCAAACAGTGACAGTTTTACTTCCTCTTTTCCAATTTGTATTCCTTTTATTTCTCTTTCTTCTCTGATTGCCGTGGCTAGGACTTCCAAAACTATGTTGAAAGATAGTGGTGAGAGTGGACATCCTTGTCTTGTTCCTGATCTTAGAGGAAATGCTTTCAGTTTTTCACCATTGAGAATGATGTTTGCTGTGGGTTTGTCATATATGAGTTTTATTATGTTGAGATAGGTTCCCTCTATGTCCACTTTCTGGAGAGTTTTAATCATAAATGGGTGTTGAATTTTGTCAAAAGCTTTTTCTGCATCTATCGAGATGATCATATGGTTTTCTTCTTCATTTTGTTAATATGGTGTATCACATTGATTGATTTGCATATATTGAAGAATCCTTGCATCCCTCGGATAAATCCCACTTGATCATGGTGTATGATCCTTTTAATGGGTTCTTGGATTCTGTTTGCTAGTAATTTATTGAGGATTTTTGCATCTATATTCATCAGTGATATTGGTCTGTAATTTTCTTTTTTTGTAGTGTCTTTGTCTGGTTTTGGTATCAGGGTGATGCTGGCCTCATAAAATGAGTTTAGGTGTGTTCCTTCCTCTGCAATTTTTTGGAAGAGTTTGAGAAGGATAGGTGTTAGCTCTTCTCTAAATGTTTGATAGAATTCACCTGTGAAGCCATCTGGTCCTGGACTTTTGTTTTTTGGAAGAATTTTAATCACAGTTTCAATTTCATTACTTGTGATTGGTCTATATTTTCTATTTCTTCCTGGTTCAATCTTGGAATGTTGTGCTTTTCTAAGAATTTGTCCATTTCTTCCAGGTTGTCCATTTTATTGGCATACTGTTGCTTGCGGTAGTCTCTTAGGATGCTTTGTATTTCTGTGGTGTCTGTTGTAACTTCTCCTTTTTCATTTCTAATTTTATTGATTTGAGTCCTCTCCCTCTTTTTCTTGATGAGTCTGGCTAATGGTTTATCAATTTTGTTTATCTTCTCAAAGAACCAGCTTTTAGTTTTATTGATCTTTGCTATTGTTTTCTTTGTTTCTATTTCATTTATTTCTGCTCTGATCTTTATGATTTCTTTCCTTCTACTAACTTTGGGTTTGCTTGTTCTTCTTTCTCTAGTTCCTTTATGTGTAAGGATAGACTATTTATTTGAGATTTTTCTTGTTTCTTGAGGTATGCTTGTATAGCTATAAACTTCCCTCTTAGAACTGCTTTTGCTGCATCCCATAGGTTTTGGTTTGTCATGTTTTCATTGTCATTTGTCTCTAGGAATTTTTTTTAACATCTTTATTGGAGTATAATTGCTTTACAATGGTGTGTTAGTTTCTGCTTTATAACAAAGTGAATCAGTTATACATATACATATGTTCCCATATCTCTTCCCTCTTGCATCTCCCTCCCTCCCACCCTCCCTATCCCACCCCTCTAGGTGGTCACAAAGCACCGAGCTGATCTCCCTGTGCTATGCGGCTGCTTCCCACTAGCTATCTATTTTACATTTGGTAGTGTATATATGTCCATGCCACTCTCTCACTTTGTCACAGCTTACCCTTCCCCCTCCCCATATCCTCAAGTCCATTCTCTAGTAGGTCTGTGTCTTTATTCCCCTCTTGCCCCTAGGTTCTTCATGACCTTTTTTTTTTTTTTTCTTAGATTCCATATATATGTGTTAGCATACGGTATTTCTTTTTCTCTTTCTGACTTACTTCACTCTGTAGGACAGACTCTAGGTCCATCCACCTCACTACAAATAACTCAATTTCGTTTCTTTTTATGGATGAGTAATATTCCATTGTATATATGTGCCACTTCTTCTTTATCCATTCATCTGTTGATGGACACTTAGGTTGCTTCCATGTCCTGGCTATTGTAAATAGAGCTGTAATGAACATTTTGGTACATGACTCTTTTTGAATTCTGGTTTTCTCAGGGTATAAAGGAAACCATAAACAAGACCAAAAGACAACCATCAGAATGGGAGAAAATATTTGCAAATGAAGCAACTGAAAAAGGATTAATCTCCAAAATTTACAAGCTCATGCAGCTCAATATCAAAAAAACAAACAACCCAATCCAAAAATGGGCAGAAGACCTAAATAGACATTTCTCCAAAGAAGATGTACAGATTGCCAACAAACACATGAAAGAACGCTCAACATCATTAATCATTAGAGAAATGCAAATCAAAACTACAAAGAGATATCATCTCACACCGGTCAGAATGGCCATCATCAAAAAATCTAGAAACAATAAATGCTGGAGAAGGTGTGGAGAAAAGGGAACCCTCTTGCACTGTTGGTGGGAATGTAAATTGATACAGCCACTATGGAGAACAGTATGGAGGTTCCTTAAAAAACTAAAAATAGAACTACCATTCATGTGCTTTAATATTCAAAAGGTACAGAATGGGCTACAGTGTAAGTCTCCCTCTCTCCATTGCCAGCCTCCCCATCCTCCTTCTGGACACAACACCAGAGAGAAGCCCTGCAGCTACAGGGGCACACATATGCACAATCCCCACACACTCCCACTTCCCCTCACTTAATATCGGCAGCATAATGTAAACTGTTCATTTTGCTCTACATGGAAAAATTCCATATCGGTACATACAAGGTTTCCTTTCTTTTTTTTTCTAAATTATTTATTTATTTTTTTATTTTATTTTTGGTTGCGTTGGGTCTTTGTTGCTGCGCGCGGGCTTTCTCTAGTTGCGGCGAGCAGGGGCTACTCCGTTGCGGCGCACGGGCTCAGTAGTTGTGGCTCGTGGGCTCTAGAGCGCAGGCTAAGTAGTTGTGGTGCACGAGCTTAGCCGCTCCGCGGCATGTGGGATCTTCCTCCACCAGGGCTCGAATGTGTGTCCCCTGCATTGGCAAGTGGATTCTTAACCAATGCACCACCAGGGAAGTCCCCTTATTTTTTATAGTGTTTAAAAAGTAGTAACACCGTGCCCAGTGAGCACCTTGTCTATGCCAGGCCCAGTTGTGCTGCACATGCAGGCTGACCTCATTTTATTACTCTTCTTTTTATTGTGCTTCACAGACATTGCCTTTTTTTACAAATTGAAGGTTTGTGGCAACCTTGTGGCAAGCAAGTCTATTGGCATCATTTTTCCAACAGCTTCATTAAAGTATGTACATTGTTTTTTTAGACGTAATGCTATTGCACACTTAATAGATTACAGCATACTGTAAGCATAACTCTTATATGCACTGGGAAACCAAAAAATTTGTGTGACTTGCTTTATTGCTGTATCCACATTTTATCCACGTGTAGTGGTCTGGAACCTAATCCACAATATCTCCAAGGTGTACCTGTGTATTAATTCATTCCTCCAAACAACCTTGTGAGCAAGCTAGTATTATTATCTCTATTTTGCAGATGAGGAAACCAAGGCACAGAGAGGTTAAGTAACTTGTCTAAGGCCACACAGCTAGGGAGTGGAAGAGAAGTTACAAACCTGTCCTGCTTTTCAATTGTACAGCCAAACCATTGTTTATCTAACCACCTCACATGGCTGGACCAAATATTTGCCTTTACAAACAAGGCTTTTGGAAAACCAAAAAGAGGAGAAGGAAAGGGGAGAAGAGAGGCAGAGAGATGGTCTGAGGCTGGACACCAGCTTCGGGGGAAGGGGTCCTGGGCATGTTCCCCTGGGGGTGGCTGAAGGACATTCTTAAGAAGAGGGTTGCTGAGGCTGGCTGTGTTTCCTTCTGTACTATGTGCTCTTCACTATTCCCCTGCTCTTTAGAAAGTCGGCTTTTCTTGGTAACTTGCACATGTATGAACAGACATTCAGACAAGGTTATTCATGGAAGCCTTGTGGATACAGGAGCTCCAAAAAAAAATTGCGTTCTTCTCTTTATGCAGAACGGACAGACCCTTCTTTTTGTTTTTGGGATCTCTGTCGCCATAGAGTTTATCCATGTTCTCCCTTTCACCCCCAAATGCTTTTCACAATATTTTCCCAAAGAAGAGTTTGGAGGCCAGAGTAAAGACGCCAATCCAGGCCAAGAAGCATTTCTCTCTGCTGCTTCCTTACTGTGTGACCTTGTGCAAATGATGTCACTTTTCCTAATCTCATATTCTCATCTTTAACATAAGAGACTTAAAGCCTAAACCAAGGCCTTCAGAACTCTGCATAATATGAAACCTACCTACCCCCGTGCTTGCCGTAGTCCAGAGATATACTTTCTGTTCCTTGAACACACTAAGTTTTTTCTTGTCTCAAGAGCCTTTGCACATGCTGTTCCTTCTGTCTGGAACACTGTTCCCTTCACTCTTCCTATGGCTAATTCTTTCCACTTTAAGTCTCATTTTAGATGTCATTTACCTAGAGTAGGTCTCCAGCAGTTATTCCCTAACTCAAGCTCCTCTCTTTCTTCACAGCATTTATTATTACTTTATTGTTTTATTTATTTGTTTATTTATTATTATTTATTGTTACTTTATTGTTTTATTTATCTGCTTACTTAATTTTGCCTGTCTCCCTGTCTCCTTTGTTAGAATGTAAGCTGCACGAGAGCAAGGATCTTCCATCTTATTTGCTGTTGTATTTCTGGACCTTGAACAACAGGTTCTAGATATATAGGTATAGATATATAGATATATATACATACACACGTGTATTTATACATACAGGCAGACCTCGGAGATAGTGCCGGTTCAGTTCCAGACCACTTCAATAAAGCAAATATCACAGTAAAGTGGGTCACATGAATTTTTTAATACAAAAGAGCATATAAAAGTTATGTTTACATTATACTATAGTCTATTAAGCGTGCAATAGCATTATGTCTAAAAAACAATGTACATACCTTAATTTTTAAATACTTCATTGCTAAATGCTAATATAATTTGAGCCTTCAGCAAGTTGTACTAGTAACATCAAAGATCACTCATCACAGATCACTATAACAAATACAATAATAATGAAAACGTTTAAAATATTGCAAGAGTTACCAAAATATGACACAGAGAGACATGAAGTGAGCAAATGCTGTTGGGAAAACAGGGCAGATAGACTTACTTGAGGAAGGGTTGCCATAAACTCTCAATTTGTAAAAAGCGCAATATCTACAAAGTGCAATAAAAAAAAGGTCTGCCTGTACCTATATGAATGCTAGGTGCTCTATCAATACAGTTGATGAACGGTTCACAAAATTCAGCCACAGAGCAGGGCCCAGGGCCTGGCTGGCAGCAGGAACTTTCCCTCTCCGGGGGGCGCCTCTCTGCTCACCGGAGGCCACCCTGCACCATCCTCTCTCTGTGGCAGGAATTTCCACGTCTGGAATGAGAGCTGGTTTGTCCGGCAGGACCTGGGCCCCTCTTAACAATGGTTGGCAGGTTCTGGATGCCACCCCCAGGGAAGAGAGCGAAAGTACGGGCTTAGCGGGGCGGGTTCCAGACCCCCGCTTTTGCTCCCCTGAAGCTGCTCACGCCCACCCCTCCTGCGCAGGCGTGTTCCAGTGCGGCCCGGCCTCGGTCACCGCCATCCGCGAGGGCGACGTGCACCGGGCCCACGACAGTCCTTCTGTGTTTGCGGAGGTCAACGCGGACTACATCACCTGGCTCTGGAATGAGGATGAAGCCGGGAGCGTGTGTCCTCAGACACTAAATACTAAGAAGATCGGGAGGTGCCTCAGCACCAAGGCAGTGGGCAGCGACTCCCGCGTGGACATCACCAGCCTCTACAAGTATCCGGAAGGTAAGGGCGTATAGCGGCCTCCATCAGCCTCCCCAGTGACCCGGCTGCTGCAGAGGGACAACCGCGGGCCGCCCCCCGGGGCCAGGCCCTTTCCCACGTGATGTGGTAGTGATAGTCTCGTTCAATACTGTCTCTGAGATTGAGCCAAGTGCTTTTAGCTTATATTAACAGCTTCCTCTGTTTGCAAGTAGATTTCCCACATCTAACAATATCAATAGCTACATTTCCTTTAACATATATGTTCCAGGTACTGTATCAGGTACGCTCACATGTGATAACAATAATTACTAATAATAGTGATGTTAGTAGCAGGTATTATTTATTGAACACCTAGGATACATAGCAGTAGGCCCCACGCAAAATAATAATAATAATAATAGCAGCTCCTGCTTATCATCTGCCAAGGCCTAAGCCATGGTCACTAATTAATGGTCACTGGGTTACTGAAGAGTCTGTACTTGTTGGGGGTACAAAAACAAAACATGTATTTTTTCTGGTCACTGCCTCTAGCTATAAAAAGTCACCCTTTCCCCCTAAATAACAGGTCCCTTGGCAACGCTGTGATCTGATCACACATTTTCAGCTATTCCTGCTTGTTAAAGGAATGTTATTTGGGTAATCAAGACTTCAAGTTCAAACTTGAATCAGAGCTAGTCTCCTCCCCTCCTCTGAGCATGAACTGGAGCGGTGACCCCGGAAGCTTGCTGTAACGGAGGGGCACCAGCTCTGGCTGCCTCCAGCCCCCGCATTTTACCCTCTAGGGTGATGGTTTGCAACACACTGGAGTCACCTGGGGCACAGATTGAACAACAATTACTTTTTGCTCAGGATTCTGTGGGTCAGCTCTGTGGGCTGTGCTCAGCTGCGATGGCTCGTCTGCTCCACGTGGTGTCTGCTGGGATCTCAAATTTATCTGGGGCCTCAGATGGGACTGCTGGGCTGGCTGGGCCTCTCACGCTCCAGGAGCCAGCCCCGGCTTGTCCACGTGGCAGCAGCGTGCTTAGCAGGTAAGAATGAAAGCTGCAAGGTCTCCGAACTTACTATGTCACCTTTGTCACATTCTGTTGGTCAAGCAACAAACACCACCCAGATTGAAGGGGCAGGAAGTACAGTCTACATCTTAATAGCAAGAGTTGCAAAGAAAGTATTATGGCCATTTTAATCTACCACAGCAGCCCTGACTGCACCCTGACTAAGTGAATTGCAGTCTCTATAGGGTGTGGCCCAGCCATCAGGACTTTTAAAAGCTCCCCAGGTGATTCCAATGTGCAGCCAATGTTGAGAATACCGGTCTAAGTCTTCTGGTGTGTTAGGCCAAGAAGGAGGAGGAGAGAAGAGTGGAAATGCCTTTGACTTCAGGGAGCGAGGACTCAGTGCCCTAAGGCAGGCGGGTGCTGCTGCCCTAGTTACTCCGTAGCTCAGGGAGGACAAGTGGTGGCTTCGTTACAGCCTGCTGCCTTGGGACTCACTCCTGTGTTGTCCCCAGACACTGCTGATTTCTTGAGACATTGCCCCCCTCTTGCAGTGGAGCCCCTCCCACCCCACTGGCAGTCACACAGCTTCCCTCTGATGCATGGAAGTTTTTGTCCCCAGATTCTGGAGGGGGTTTGCAAGGCTGTGGCCCCCACACTCATCTAGATGCTGTGACCCCTTCCAAAGCTGGTGGGGAGAGTTCTTGATGGGCTTTTACCCACCTGCCATCTCCCTTCAGTTCTCTCCTCTGTGCTCAGGGAACACACGGCTCAATAAGCAGACCTCCCACAAGGATGAAATGCCAGCTTCCCCTTCCTGTAGGCACTGCCAGTCTTTACCGGCCAGCTCCTTCCTGCAGGCACCCCTAAACTTTAACGTTGATTCTTTTAAACACTCCCCAACACACACACACACACACACATTCCCCCAGTTCCTTCTCTAGGAACATGGCCCTTGATGTTGATGACCTTCTCTTCTTCACTGTCTCAGGGTGGGCAGTGAGGGGTGGTAGGTGGTAAGGCCTCTTCCAAACTGCTACTTCTCTCATAAGTCCTTCAGGTTGATGCTTGGTCCCATCTGCTGGGAGTTTCTAAAACTTAGAATACGGGGTCTTTGGGGTCTCTTATCCTAAGCTTTAGCCATGGCCACAGGAGAAATCAACATCCTGTTACAAGATGCCAATAACAGTAGTCACCACTGCTGAGTCCCACTGTGGGCTGGCCGTGTTCACATGTTATTTAATTCTATTATTTAACAAATGCTTGGGGGGAGGAGAGAAGATGGCGGAAGAGTAAGACGCGGAGATCACCTTCCTTCCCACAGATACAGTAGAAATACATCTACACGTGGAACTGCTCCTACAGAACACCCACTGAACGCTGGCAGAAAACGTCCGACCTCCAAAAAGGCAAGAAACTCCCCCCGTACTTGGGTAGGGCAAAAGAAAAAAGAAATAACAGAGACAAAAGAATAGGGACGGCACCTGCACCAGTGGGAGGGAGCTGTGAAGGAGGAAAGATTTCCACGCACTAGGAAGCCCCTTCGCGGGCAGAGACTGCGGGTGGCAGAGGGGAGAAGCTTCGGAGCCACGGAGGAGAGCGCAGCCACAGGGGTGCGGAGGGCAAAGCGGAGAGGTTCCCGCACGGAGGAGCGGTGCCGACCAGCACTCTCCAGCCCGAGAGGCTTGTCTGCTCACCCGCCGGGGCGGGCGGGGCTGGGAGCTGAGGCTCGGCTTCGGTTGGATCGCAGGGAGAGGACTGGGGTTGGCGGCGTGAACACAGCCTGAAGGGGTTAGCGCACCACAGCTGGCTGGGAGGGAGACCGGGAAAAGGTCTGCAGCTGCCGAAGAGGCAAGAGACTTTTTCTTGCCTCTTTGTTTCGCGGCGCGCAAGGAGAGGGGATTCAGAGTGCCGCCTAAACGAACTCCAGAGAAGGGCGCGAGCCGCGGCGATCAGCGTGGACCCCAGAGACGGGCGTGAGACGCTGGGGCTGCTGCTGCCGCCTCCAAAAAGCCTGTGTGTGAGCACAGGTCACTCTCCACACCGCCCCTCCCGGGAGCCCGTGCAGCCCGCCACTGCCAGTGTCCCGTGATCCGGGGACAACTTCCCCGGGAGAACGCACTGCGCACCTCAGGCTGGTGCAACGTCACGCCGGCCTCTGCCGCCGCAGGCTCGCCCCGCCTCCTCCGTACCCCTCCCTCCCCGCGGCCTGAGTGAGCCAGCGCCCCCGAAGCAGCTGCTCCTTTAACCCCGTTCTGTCTGGGCGGGGAATAGACGCCCTCAGGCGACCTACACGCAGAGGCGGGTCCAAATCCAAAGCTGAACCCCAGGAGCTGTGCGAACAGGGAAGAGAAGGGGAAATCTCTCCCAGCAGCCTCAGAAGCAGCGGATTAAAACTCCACAAACAACTTGATGTGCCTGCATCTGTTGAATACCTGAATAGACAACGAATCATCCCAAATTCAGGAGGTGGACTTTGGGAGCAGGATATATTAATTTTTCCCCTTTTCCTTTTTTTTGTGAGTGTATATGTATATGCTTCTGGGTGAGATTTTGTCTGTATAGCTTTGCTTTACAATAGCTTTATTTTACTTCACTATATTATAGCCTCTTTCTTTCTTTCTTTCTATTTTTTCTCCCTTTTACTCTGAGCCGTGTGGACAAAAGGCTCTTGGTGCTCCAGCCAGGCATCAGGGCCGTGCCTCTGAGGTGGGAGAGCCAACTTCAGGACACTGGTCCACAAGAGACCTCCCAGCTCCACGTAATACCAAATGGCAAAAATCTCTCAGAGATCTCCATCTCAACATCAAGACCCAGCATCACTCAATGACCAGCAAGCTACAGTGCTGAACACCCTATGCCAAACAACTAGCAAGACAGGAACACAGCCCCATCCATTAGCAGAGAGGCTGCCTAAAATCATAATAAGGCCACAGACACCCCAAAATACACCACCAGACGTGGACGTGCCCACCAGAAAGACAAGATCCAGCCTCATCCACCAGAGCTCAGGCACTAGTTCCCTACACCAGGAAGCCTACACAACCCACTGAACCAACCTTAGCCACTGGGGACAGATACCAAAAACAACGGGAACTACAAACCTGCAGTCTGTGAAAAGGAGACCCCAAACACAGTAAGATAAGCAAAATGAGAAGACAGAAAAACACACAGCAGATGAAGGAGCAGGGTCAAAACACACCAGACTTAACAAATGAAGAGGAAATAGGTAGTCTACCTGAAAAAGAATTCAGAATAATGATAGTAAGGATGATCCAAAATCTTGGAAATAGAATAGACAAAATGCAAGAAACATTTAACAAGGACGTAGAAGAACTAAAGAGGAACCAAGCAATGATGAAAAACACAATAAACGAAATTAAAAATACTCTAGATGGGATCAATAGCAGAATAACTGAGGCAGAAGAAAGGATAAGTGACCTGGAAGATAAAATGGTGGAAATAACTACTACAGAGCAGGATAAAGAAAAAAGAATGAAAAGAACTGAGGACAGTCTCAGAGACCTCTGGGACAACATTAAACACACCAACATTCGAATTATAGGGGTCCCAGAAGAAGAAGAGAAAAAGAAAGGGACTGAGAAAATATTTGAAGAGATTATAGTTGAAAACTTCCCTAATATGGGAAAGGAAATAGTTAATCAAGTCCTGGAAGCACAGAGAGTCCCATACAGGATAAACCCAAGGAGAAACACGCCAAGACACATATTAATCAAACTGTCAAAAATTAAATATAAGGAAAACATATTAAAGGCAGCAAGGGAAAAACAACAAATAACACACAAGGGAATCCCCATAAGGTTAACATCTGATCTTTCAGCAGAAACTCTGCAAGCCAGAAGGGAGTGGCAGGATATACTTAAAGTGATGAAGGAGAAAAACCTACAACCAAGATTACTCTACCCAGCAAGGATCTCATTCAGATTCGATGGAGAAATTAAAACCTTTACAGACAAGCAAAAGCTGAGAGAGTTCAGCACCACCAAACCAGCTTTACAACAACTGCTAAAGGAACTTCTCTAGGCAAGAAACACAAGAGAAGGAAAACACCTACAATAACAAACCCAAAACATTTAAGAAAATGGGAATAGGAACATACATATCGATAATTACCTTGAATGTAAATGGATTAAATGCTCCCACCAAAAGACACAGGCTGGCTGAATGGATACAAAAACAAGACCCATATATATGCTGTCTACAAGAGACCCACTTCAGACCTAGAGACACATACAGACTGAAAGTGAGGGGATGGAAAAAGATATTCCATGCAAATGGAAATCAAAAGAAAGCTGGAGTAGCAATTCTCATATCAGACAAAATAGACTTTAAAATAAAGAGTATTACAAGAGACAAAGAAGGACACTATATAATGATCAAGGGATCGATCCAAGAGGAAGCTATAACAACTGTAAATATTTATGCACCCAACATAGGAGCACCTCAATACATAAGGCAAATACTAACAGCCATAAAAGGGGAAATCGACAGCAACACAATCATAGTAGGGGACTTTAACACCCCACTTTCACCAATGGACAGATCATCCAAAATGAAAATAAATAAGGAAACACAAGCTTTAAATGATACATTAAACAAGATGGACTTAATTGATATTTATAGGACATTCCACCCAAAACAACAGAATACACATTTTTCTCAAGTGCTCATGGAACATTCTCCAGGATAGATCATATCTTGGGTCACAAATCAAGCCTTGGTAAATTTAAGAAAATTGAAATCATATCAAGTATCTTTTCCGACCACAACGTTATGAGACTAGATATCAATTACAGGAAAAGATCTGTAAAAAATACAAACACATGGAGGCTACACAATACATTACTTAATAACGAAGTGATTACTGAAGAAATCAAAGGGGAAATCAAAAAATACCTAGAAACAAATGACAATGGAGATACGACGACCCAAAACCTATGGGACACAGCAAAAGCAGTGCTAAGAGGGAAGTTTATAGCAATACAAGCCTACCTCAAGAAACAGGAAACATCTCGAATAAACAACCTAACCTTGTACCTGAAGCAATTAGAGAAAGAAGAACAAAAAAACCCCAAAGCCAGCAGAAGGAAAGAAATTATAAAGATCAGGTCAGAAATAAATGAAAAAGAAATGAAGGAAACAATAGCAAAAATCAATGAAACTAAAAGCTGGTTCTTTGAGAAGATAAACAAAATTGATAAACCATTAGCCAGACTCATCAAGAGAAAAAGGGAGAAGACTCAGATCAATAGAATTAGAAATGAAAAAGGAGAAGTAACCACTGACACTGCAGAAATACAAAAGATCATGAGAGATTACTACAAGCAACTCTATGCCAATAAAATGGACAACCTGGAAGAAATGGACAGATTCTTAGAAATGCACAAACTGCCGAGACTGAACCAGGAAGAAATAGAAAATATGAACAGACCAATCACAAGCACTGAAATTGAAACTGTGATTAAAAACCTTCCAACAAACAAAAGCCCAGGACCAGATGGCTTCACAGGTGAATTCTATCAAACATTTAGAGAAGAGCTAACACCTATCCTTCTCAAACTCTTCCAAAATATTGCAGAGGGAGGAACACTCCCAAACTCATTCTACGAGGCCACCATCATCCTGATACCAAAACCAGACAAAGATGTCACAAAGAAAGAAAACTACAGGCCAATATCACTGATGAACATAGATGCAAAAATCCTCAACAAAATACTAGCAAACAGAATCCAACAGCACATTAAAAGGATCATACACCATGATCAAGTGGGGTTTATCCCAGGAATGCAAGGATTCTTCAATATACGCAAATCAATCAATGTGATACATCATATTAACAAATTGAAGGAGAAAAACCATATGATCATCTCAATAGATGCAGAGAAAGCTTTCGACAAAATTCAACACCCATTTATGATAAAAGCCCTGCAGAAAGTAGGCATAGAGGGAACTTTCCTCAACATAATAAAGGCCATATATGACAAACCCACAGCCAACATTGTCCTCAATGGTGAAAAACTGAAACCATTTCCACTAAGATCAGGAACAAGACAAGGTTGCCCACTGTCACCACTATTATTCAACATAGTTTTGGAAGTGTTAGCCACAGCAATCAGAGAAGACAAAGAAATAAAAGGAATCCAAATCGGAAAAGAAGAAGTAAAGCTGTCACTGTTTGCAGATGACATGATACTATACATAGAGAATCCTAAAGATGCTACCAGAAAACTCCTAGAGCTAATCAATGAATTTGGTAAAGTAGCAGGATACAAAATAAATGCACAGAAATCTCTTGCATTTCTATACACTAATGACGAAAAATCTGAAAGTGAAATTAAGAAAACACTCCCATTTACCATTGCAACAAAAAGAATAAAATATCTAGGAATAAACCTACCTAAGGAGACAAAAGACCTGTATGCAGAAAATTATAAGACACTGATGAAAGAAATTAAAGATGATACAAATAGATGGAGAGATATACCATGTTCCTGGATTGGAAGAATCAACATTGTGAAAATGTCTCTACTACCCAAAGCAATCTACAGATTCAATGCAATCCCTATCAAACTACCACTGGCATTTTTCACAGAACTAGAACACAAAATTTCACAATTTGTATGGAAACACAAAAGACCCCGAATAGCCAAAGCAATCTTGAGAACGAAAAATGGAGCTGGGGGAATCAGGCTCCCTGACTTCAGACTATATTACAAAGCTTCAGTAATCAAGACAGTTTGGTACTGGCATAAAAACAGAAATATAGATCAATGGAACAGGATAGAAAGCCCAGAGATAAACCCACACACATATGGTCACCTTATCTTTGATAAAGGAGGCAAGCATATACAGTGGAGAAAAGACAGCCTCTTCAATAAGTGGTGCTGGGAAAATTGGACAGGTACATGTAAAAGTATGAAATTAGAACACTCCCTGACACCATGCACAAAAATAAACTCAAAATGGATTAAAGACCTAAGTGTAAGGGCAGACACTATCAAACTCTTAGAGGAAAACATAGGCAGAACACTCTATGACATACATCACAGCAAGATTCTTTTTGACCCAGCTCCCAGAGAAATGGAAATAAGAACACAAATAAACAAATGGGACCTAATGAAACTTAAAAGCTTTTGCACAGCAAAGGAAACCATAAACAAGACCAAAAGACAACCATCAGAATGGGAGAAAATATTTGCAAATGAAGCAACTGACAAAGGATTAATCTCCAAGATTTACAAGCAGCTCATGCAGCTCAATAACAAAAAAACCAACAACCCAATCCAAAAATGGGCAGAAGACCTAAATAGACATTTCTCCAAAGAAGATATACAGATGGCCTACAGACACATGAAAGAATGCTCAACATCATTAATCATTAGAGAAATGCAAATCAAAACTACAATGAGATATCATCTCACACCGGTCAGAATGGCCATCATCAAAAAATCTAGAAACAATAAATGCTGGAGAGGATGTGGAGGAAAGGGAACACTCTTGCACTGTTGGTGGGAATGTAAATTGATACAGCCACTATGGAGAACAGTATGGAGGTTCCTTAAAAAACTACAAATAGAACTACCATACGACCCAGCAATCCCAATACTGGGCATATACCCTGAGAAAACCATAGGTCAAAAAGAGTCATGTACCAAAATGTTCATTGCAGCTCTACTTACAGTAGCCAGGACATGGAAGCAACCTAAATGTCCATTGACAGATGAATGGATAAAGAAGATGTGACACATATATACAATGGAATATTACTCAGCCATAAAAAGAAATGAAATGGAGGTATTTGTAATGAGGTGGATGGAGTTAGAGTCTGTCATACAGAGTGAAGTAAGTCAGAAAGAGAAAAACAAATACAGTATGCTAACACATATATACGGAATCTAAGGGGAAAAAAAAAAAAAAAGCCATGAAGAACCTAGTGGCAAGACGGGAATAAAGACACAGACCTACTAGAGAATGGACTTGAGGATATGGGGAGGGGGTGGGGTGAGATGTGACAGGGTAAGAGAGTGTCATGGACATACACTACCAAATGTAAAATAGATAACTAGTGGGAAGCAGCCGCATAGCACAGGGAGATCAGCTCGGTGCTTTGTGACCACCTAGAGGGGTGGGATGGGGAGGGTGGGAGGGAGGGAGATGCAAGAGGGAAGAGAAATGGGAACATATTGTATATGTATAACTGATTCACTTTGTTATAAAGCAGAAGCTAACACACCATTGTAAGGCAATTATACTTCAATAAAGATGTTAAAAAAAATAAATAAATAACACCAGGTCAGAGGCAGCTCCTAGAGGCAAGCCTGTAACCAGGACCAAGTTCACCTTTTGTGTAAAAATTGAGACAATGAGAAAGCAAGCCCTTTGAGGGCAGCTCCCATGCCCTCCACACATGGGGTCTCCCCAGCAGTACTGGGCCTCGTCCACAATCCATATGCAATAATCTATCTGATTACAAGCAAATTCACTGTGAAAACCTTATTTAAAATAAAAACACCAATCATAAAAAAAAAAAAGAAAAGAAAACGAAGACCCAACACAGTCTAAAATAAATAAATAAATAAATTTGAAAATAAATAAATAAATAAAGTCCTTTACCATCTGAGCCTGGCCATCTGGGCTCCTCCTTTAAAAAAAAAAGAAAGAAAGAAAGAAAAGAAAAGGAAGGAAGGGAGGAGGGGAGGGAGGGAAAGTAAAGAAATAGAAGAATTTCCAGATTTGCAAGGAAGAGGTAAAACTGTCTCTATTTGCACATGATATGATCTTGTATATATAAAATCCTAAGGAATCCACTAAAAGTTATTAGAGCCAATAAATGAGTTCAGAAAAATTGTAGAACACAAGATCAATTTTTAAAAATTAATTGTATTTCAGGACACTAGCAATGTATAATCTGAAAATGAAATTAAGAAAACAAATCCATTTACAATAGCATCAAAAATAATAAAATACTTAACAATAAATTTAACAAAAGAAGAGCAAGACTAGTACACTGAAAACTACAAAACATTGTTGAAAGAAATTAAAGACTTCAATAAATGGAAAGACATCCCATTTTCATGGATTGAAAGACTTTTTTTTTTAAGGTGGCAATGCCCCAAAATTGATCTACAGAATCCATGAAACCCCTATCAAAGTTCCAGCTAAATTTTTTCCAAAATTGACAAGCTGTTCCTAAAATTCACGTGGAAATTCAAGGGACCCAGAATAGCCAAAACAATCTTGGAAAAGAAGAACAAAGTTGGAGGGCTCAAACTTCCCAAATTCAAAACTTACTATAAATATACAATAACCCAGATAGTGTGATACTGGCATAAGAATGGACATATAGATCAATGAAATAGAATCAGGAGTCCAGAAATAAACTCTTAAAATTATGTTTAATTGATTTTGACAAGGGTGCCAAGACAATTCAGTGGGGAAAGAATGAGAATAGTCTTTTCAACAGATGGTGCTGGGACCACTAATTATCCACATGCACAGAATAAAATGGGCCTCCTACATCACACAGTACACAAAAATTAAATGGGTCATTGACCTATATCGAAGAGCTAAAATTACAAGCTTTTAGAAGAAAACAGGAGTTAATCTTCATGAGCTTGAGTTAAACAGAACATTTTTGGATATGACATCAAGAGCATAAATGACAGAAGAAAAAATTGATAAATCGGACTTCATCAAAATTAAAAACTTGTACTACAAATATACCATCAAGAAAGAAGAAAAGCCCACAGAATAGAAAATATTTGCAAATCATGTATCTAATAAGGGACTTGTATCCATAATATATAAATAATTCTTATAGCTCAATAATAAATAGATAAATAACCCAATTTTTAAATGGGCAAAGGATTTGAAAGACCTTTCTCCAAGGACAATATACAAATGACCAATAAACATGAAAAGGTGCTTAGCATCATTAATCATCAGGGAAATGCAAATCAAAACCACAACAACATACCACTTCATATCCACTAGAACTGCTATAATCAAAAAGACAGACAATAAGAGTTGGTGAGATTGTGGAGCAATTGGAACACTCGTACATTGCTGGTGGGAATGTAAAATGGTGCAAGCACTTTGGAAAACAGTTTGACACTTCCTCACAATGTTAAACACAGAGTTAACATAACAACCTAGCAGATGCACTTCTAGGTATACACCCAAAAGAAATGAAAACAAACATCCACCCAAAAACTTGTACATGAACATTCATAGCAACATTATTCAAAATAGCTAGAGTGGAAGCAACCCTAACATCCATCAGTGGATAAATAAAATGTGGTCTGTCCATACAATGGAGTATTATTCAGCAATAAAAAGAAATCAAGTACCAATGTATGCTACAACATGGATGAACCCTAAAAATATTATGTTAAGTGAAAAACAGCCAGTCGCAAGGGACCACACATTGTATGATTCTCTTTATATGAAATGCCCAGAATAGGCAAATTAGAAATTAAATTAACAGTTTCCTAGGGCTAGGGGTGGGGCAGGGAGGAACGGGAAGTGACTGCTAATGGTTACAGAGTTTCTTTGGGGTGACAGAAATTGTTCTGAAATTAGATTGTGGTGATGGGTACACGACTCTGTGAATGTACTAAAAAACATTGGCTTGTAACCTTTAAACCGGTGGATTGCTTGTTATGGAATTAACGTATATCTGAATAAAGCTGTTTTAAAAAATCAGGTGGCCAGAGAAGCCCTCCCTGAGAAACTGACTTTAGAATTTTTGGCAGGGAAATGAAACATTTTCTTAGTAAAAATATATTATGAGTACATTATGGAATAGAATGAACAATTCACGTACATTTTAATAATAAAATATGACATGTTAAAGAACCTTTAGGTCCACATGTGTCCCTTCAAGCCCAGGTCACACAGTAGAGAGGTACTTGGGAGAACGTTTGAGAAGGAGCACAGCACAGGGTTCAAGGAGGGAATCAGAACTATCGGAGTTGGATCTTGGAAGGATCAGGGTGGAAAAAGGACTAGAGTGGGCATGCAGCCCACATCCTCAGGAAGGGAGTGGCATTCTTGAGCACTGTGCTTGGGGCCTAGCCTTTGCATCTCTTGTCCTCACTTCATAGATGGGAAACTGAGACTTAGAGGGACTGGGTAATGATAATAGTAAAAAAAGTCCACAGTCACCTGGTGGCAAACTGATCTGATGGTGAGACGTTTTGTACAGTGGTCTGAGGGGAAAAGAATGATGGGAGAAGGGGGCAGATTCCAGAGATCAATGAGGATGCTTGGCAGAACTTGCTGTCTGATCAGCTGTGAGTGGTAAAGGTAAGAGAAGAGTCAAGGACACATCCAGTTCCCAGTTTGTACATTGGGTGAACGGTGGGTGAATGGTGGAGCTGTTTGCTGAAATGGGGAATGCTACCAGACAGAAGATGGCATGCTTGTTTGGATTGGAGGCACCTGTGGAACATACTGGGGGTGAGGTGGGGGCTGGCAGGTTGTGTATTGATCTGGAGATCAAAAAAGAGAGAGAGAGGTCTGTGCTAGCAACAGGGTAAGTGGGTGATCAGGGTTCCTAAACTCACATGTCTTCAGGAGCTTGCAGATGGCATGCCGTGAGTGCAGCAGGCCAGTGGGAGAATTACAGGTGGAGACCATGGAGAACCAGCAAGTACACTCCCTTCCAGAAAAAGCACCCCTTACTCAGCTCTAGACCATGACTGCCATGTAGAGAGTGGGAAGGGAGCATGATTAAGAACATGGAAGTTGGAGCCAGACTACCTGGGTTCAAATTCCAGCTCCCTTACAAGTTGCTTTACTTCTCTGTGCCTTGGGTTCCTTATCTGTAAAATGGGGATGATAATATAGTACCTTCCTCCTAGGCGAAAATATATATATGTGTGTGTGTGTGTGTGTGTGTGTGTGTGTGTGTGTGTGTGTGTGTGTGTGTATACATATGTGTGTATCACCTAGAACTACAGTGCCTGGCATATAACAAGTTTACAAAAGTGTCAGCTATCATTATCATATGAGACTTCAGATCCAGCTGTCAGAGGGGCTACAAATCTATAACGTTATGTGAAATTTACTAACCTGAAGTTGTTGGCAACTGATTAAAATTTTATTTAAATAGTCCAGAATCAAACACAATGCATATGGATGAGGTCTGCATATGGCTCTTGAGCTTCCAATTTGAGACCTCCGACAGCCATGGTAAATTAAAGTGGGGATGCAGTGGTGGTTTTGCCTAGAGAAAAGGGAAAATGAGAAGAGCTGGCCCTGGGACAGGTGGCAGAGGAGAGAATGCCTGCCTCATGATGTCCGATGCCCTGCAGGATCCCAGAAGGAGAGACAGGTGTACAGCAAGACCATGAAGAAGCTGTTAAGAGTGGAAACCTCTGGAAGGAGGGCCCAGGTCCACAGTGTGGGCAGCCATGATCTCTGGCGTGATGACCTCCTGGAGCCTGCCACTAAGCCCAGCATCACTGGAAAGTTCAAGGTGCTGGAGCCACCCGTGCTGGGCCATGACCTGAGGCTGGTCCTTTGCTTGGCTAACCTCACCTCCCGGGTCCAGCGGGTCCAAGTCAACATGAGCAGTGCCACCATCCTTTACACCCGCAGGCCGGTGGCAGAGATCCTGCACGAATCCCATACAGTGAAGCTGGGGCCAGAAGAAGATAAGAATGCCACAGCTGGGTGGGACCTGGTTGGCCCAGCTCCTTTTCCAGGAGGGTTGGGGTTGGGGTTGGGGGTAGACTTCCCAGCATTCTACATTCATTCCCAGGAGAAAAAGGGATATTTCTGTGCATTTGCAGATGAGAAAACTGAGGTTCAGAGGGGCTGAATAATGAAGATAGTAATAAAAGTACACAATCATCTAGTGGCAAACATAATGGTCAGGTGATCCCAGTGTGAATATTTACACACTGAATAAATACCTGCTGGGAGCATTTCATAGTATGTGGAATATGTCCTGTGTTACCTTTCTAAAATCCAACAAATTTCAGAGCTCATCTGGCTCCAGGTGTTTGGTGTGAGAGGAATGGACCAGTAAGAGGTGTTTATTAAGTGCCTACATGTGCCAGGCCCTGTCCCAAGAATTCTGCAGGCATCAGCTACAACCCACAACCATCCTCAATCGTCTCCCCTCCCCTTTCCTCCCATATTCTTCCTCTGTCCCTCTCTCTCTCTCTCCCCTGCCCCACCACCACATACGTTCTGAAGGATTCGATTAAACAAAGACATTGTTCCTCTGAACCAGTTTCAGCTAAGTGAAACCTTGTGTGTTTTGACAGGATGTGAAAATATGTGAAGGAGGTGTCACACATTTTTTTGCTTTTCTGTCACTTATTTTTCACAAAATCTAAATCACAAAATAACACTTCACAAGGAAATGTTAATTAACATACACTTTCTCCTGGCTTTTTTCATATTAAAAGTAATACAGCTACCTAGGGGAAAGCAGGAGCAAGGTGGCAGAGTAGATGGACTTGCGCTCACTCCTTCTTGTGAGAGCACCGGAATCACAACTAACTGCTGAACAATCATCGACAGGAAGACACTGAAATTCACCAAAAAAGATACCACACATCCAAAGACAAAGGAGAAGCCACAGTGAGACAGTAGGAGGGGAACAATCACAATAAAATCAAATCCTGTAACTGCTGGGTGGGTGACTCACAAACTGGAGAACACTTATACCACAGAAGTCCACCCACTGAAGTGAAGGTTCTGAGCCCCACGTCAGGCTTCCCAACCTGGGGGTCCGGCAACGGGTGGAGGAAATCCTAGAGAATCAGACTTTGAAGGCTACTGAGATTTGATTGCAGGACTTTGACAGGACTAGGGGAAACAGAGACTCCACTCTTGGAGGGCACACACAAAGTAGTGGTTGCGTTGGGACACAGGGGAAGGAGCAGTGACCCCATAGGAGACTGAACCAGACCTACCTGCTAGTGTTGGAGGGTCTCCTGCAGAGGCGGGGGATGGCTGTGGCTCACCATGAGGACAAGGACACTGGCAGAAGAACATCTGGGAAGTACTCCTTGGTGTGAGCCCTCCCAGAGTCCGCCATTAGCCCCACCAAAGAGCCAGGTAGGCTCCAGTGTTGGGTTGCCTCAGGCCAAACAACCAACAGGGAGGGAACCCAGACCCACCCATCAGCAGACAAGCAGATTAAAGTTTTACTGAGCTCTGCCCACCAGAGCAACACACAGCTCCACCCACCACCAGTCCCTCCCATCAGGAAACTTGCACAAGCCCCTTAGATAGCTTCATCCACCAGAGGGAAGACAGCAGAAGCAAGAAGAACTACAATCCTGCAGCCTGTGGAACAAAAACCACATTCACAGAAAGATAGACAAGATGAAAAGACAGAGGGCTATATACCAGATGAAGGAACAAGATAAAACCCCAGAAAAACAACTAAATGAAGTGGAGATAGCCAACCTTCCAGAAAAAGAATTCAGAATAATGGTAGTGAAGATGATCCAGGACCTCAGAAATAAAATGGAGGCAAAGATGGAGAAGATGCAAGAAATGTTTAACAAAGACCTAGAAGAATTAAAGAACAAACAAACAGAGATGAACGATACAATAAATGAAATGAAAAATGCACTAGAAGGAAACAATACAGGATAACTGAGGCAGAAGAACAGATAAGTGAAGACAGAATGTCTGGAAGACAGAATGGTGGAATTCACTGCCGCAGAACAGAATAAAGAAAAAATAATGAAAAGAAATGAAGACAGCCTAAGACACCTCTGGGACAACATTAAATGCACCAACATTTGCATTATAGGGGTCCCAGAAGGAGAAGAGAGAAAGGACCCAAGAAAATATTTGAAGAGATTATAGTCAAACACTTCCCTAACATGGGAAAGGAAAGAGCCACCCAAGTCCAGGAAGCACAGAGAGTCCCAGGCAGGAAAAACCCAGGAGAAACACACCAAGACACATAGTAAGCAAATTCGCAAAAATTAAAGACAAAGAAAAATTATTCAAAACAACAAGGGAAAAATGACAAGTAACATACAAGGGAATTCCCATGAGATGAACAGCTGATTCCTCAGCAGAAACTCTACAAGCCAGAAGGGAGTGGCATGATATATTTAAAGTGATGAAAGGGAAGAACCTACAACCAAGATTACTCTACCCAGCAAGGATCTCATTCAGATTCGACAGAGAAATCAACAGCTTTACAGACAAGCAAAAGCTAAGAGAATTCAGCACCACCAAACCAGCTCTACAACAAACGCTAAAGGAACCTCTCTAAGTGAGAAATACAAGAGAAGAAAAGGACCTACAAAACCAAACCCATAACAATTAAGAAAATGGTCATAGGAACAGACATATCAATAATTACCTTGAATGTGAATAGATTAAATACTCCAACCAAAAGACACAGGCCGCTGAATGGTTACAAAAACAAGACCCTTATATATGCTGTCTACAAGAGACGCACTTCAGACCTAGGGACATATACAGACTGAAAGTGAGGGGATGGAAAAAGATATTCCATGCAAATGAAATCAAAAGAAAGCTGGAGTAGCAATACTCATATCAGATAAAATAGACTTTAAAATAAAGAATGTAACAAGAGGCAAGGAAGGACATTACATAATGATCAAGGGATCAATCCAAGAAGAAGATATAACAATTATAAATATATATGCACCCAACATAGGAGCACCTCACTACATAAGGCAACTGCTAACAGCTATAAAAGAGGAAGTTGACAGCTATACAATAATAGTCGAGGACTTTTAACACCTCACTTACACCAATGGACAGATCATCCAGAATGAAAATAAGGAAACACAAGCTTTAAATGATACGATAGATCAGATAGATTTAATTGATATTTAAAGGACAGCAGATCCAAAAACAGCAGATTACACTTACTTCTCAAGTGCGCACAGAACATTCTCCAGGATAGATCATATCTTGGGTCACAAATCAAGCCTCAGTAAACTTAACAAGACTGAAATCATATCAAGCATCTTTTCTGACCACAACACTATGAGATTAGAAATCAATTACAGGGGGAAAAAGTAAAAAACACAAACACATGGAGGCTAAACACTACGTTACTAAAGAACCAAGAAATCACTGAAGAAATCAAAGAGGAAATCAAAAATACCTAGAGACAAATGACAAAGAAAACACCACGATCCAAAACCTATGGGATGCAGCAAAAGCCGTTCTAAGAGGGAAGTTTATAGCTATACAAGCCTACCTCAAGAAACAAGAAAAATCTCAAATAAACAATCTAACCTTACACCTAAAGGAACTAGAGAAAGAAGAACAAACAAAACCCAAAATTAGTAGAAGGAAAGAAATCATAAAGATCAGAGCAGAAATAAATGAAATAGAAACAAAGAAAACAATAGCAAAGATCAATAAAACTAAAAGCTGGTTCTTTGAGAAGATAAACAAAATTGATAAACCATTAGCCAGACTCATCAAGAAAAAGAGGGAAAGGACTCAAATCAATAAAATTAGAAATGAAAAAGGAGAAGTTACAACAGACACTGCAGAAATACAAAGCATCTTAAGAGACTACTATAAGCAACTGTATGCCAATAAAATGGACAACCTGGAAGAAATGGACAAATTCTTAGAAAGGTGTAACTATCCAAGACTGAACCAGGAAGAAATAGAAAATATGAACAGACCAATCACAAGTAATTAAATTGAAACTGTGATTAAAAATCTTCCAACAAGCAAATCCAGGACCAGATGGCTTCACAGGTGAATTCTATCAAACATTTAGAGAAGAGCTAACACCCATCCTTCTCAAACTCTTCCAAAAAATTGCAGAGGAAGGAACACTCCCAAACTCATTCTATGAGGCCACAATCACCCTGATACCAAAACCAAAGATGTCACAAAAAAAGAAAATTACAGACCAATATCACTGATGAATATAGATGCAAAAATCCTCAACAAAATACTAGCAAACAGAATTGAACAACACATTAAAAGGATCATACACCACGATCAAGTGGGATTTATCCCAGGGATGCAAGGATTCTTCACTCTATGCAAATCAATCAATGTGATACACCATATTAACATATTGAAGAATAAAAACCATATGATCATCTCAACAGATGCAGAGAAAGCTTTTGACAAAATTCAACACCAATTTATGATAAAAACTCTCCAGAAAGTGGGCATAGAGGGAACCTACCTCACCATAATAAAGCCCATATATGACAAACCCACAGCAAACATCATTCTGAATGGTGAAAAACTGAAAGCATTTCCACTAAGATCAGGAACAAGACAAGGATGTCCACTCTCACCACTATCTTTCAACATAGTTTTGGAAGTCTTAGCCACGGCAATCAGAGAAGAAAAAGAAATAAAAGGAATACAAATTGGAAAAGAGGAAGTAAAACTGTCACTGTTTGCAGATGACATGATACTATACATAGAGAATCCTAAAGATGCCACCAGAAAACTACTAGAGCTAATCAATGAATTTGGTAAAGTTGCAGGATACAAAATTAATGCACAGAAATCTCTTGCATTCCTGTACACTAATGATGAAAAATCTGAAAGAGAAATTAAGGAAACACTCCCATTTACCACTGCAACAAAAAGAATAAAATACCTAGGCATAAACCTGCCTAGGGAGACAAAAGACCTGTATTCAGAAAACTATAAGACACTGATGAAAGAAATTAAAGATGAAACAAACAGATGGAGAGATATACCATGTTCTTGGATTGGAAGAATCAATATTGTGAAAAGGACTGTACTACCCAAAGCAATCTACAGATTCAATGCAATCCCTATCAAATTACCAATGGCATTTTTTACAGAACTAAAACAAAAAATCTTAAAATTTGTATGGAGACACAAAAGACCCCGAATAGCCAAAGCAGTCTTGAGGGAAAAAAATGGAGCTGGAGGAATCAGACTCCCTGACTTCAGACTATACTACAAAGCTACAGTAATCAAGATGATATTGTACTGGCACAAAAACAGAAATATAGATCAATGGAACAGAATAGAAACCCCAGAGATAAACCCACACACCTATGGTCTACTAATCTATGACAAAGGAAGCAAGGAAGTACAATGGAGAAAAGACAGTCTCTTCAATAGTGGTGCTGGGAAAACTGGACAGCTACATGTAAAAGAATGAAATTAGAACACTCCCTAACACCATACACAAAAATAAACTCAAAATTGATCAGAGACCTAAATATAAGACTGGACACTATAAAACTCTTAGAGGAAAACATAGGAAGAACACTCTTTGACATAAATCACAGCAAGATCTTTTTTGATCCACCTCCTAGGGTAATGGAAATAAAAAAAAAAATAAACAATTGGGACCTAATGAAACTTAAAAGCTTTTGCAAAGCAACGGAAACTACAAACAAGACAAAAAGACAACTCTCAGAATGGGAGAAAATATTTGCAAACGAGTCAACGGACAAAGGATTAATCTCCAAAATATATAAACAGCTCATGCAGCTGAATATTAAAAAAACAAACAACCCAATCAAAAAATGGGTGAAGACCTAAATAGATGTTTCTCCAAAGAAGACATACAGATGGCCAAGAAGCAAATGAAAAGCTGCTCAACATCACTAATTATTAGAGAAATGCAAATCAAAACTACAATGAGGTATCACCTCACACCAGTTAGAATGGGCATCATCAGAAAATCTACAAACAACAAATGCTGGAAAGGGTGTGGAGGAAAGGGAACCCTCTTGCACTGTTGGTGGGAATGTAAATTGATACAGCCACTATGGAGAACAGTATGGAGGTTCCTTAAAAAACTAAAAATAGAATTACCATGTGATCCAGCAATCCCACTACTGGGCATATACCCAGAGAAAACCATAATTCAAAAAGCCACATGCATCCCAATGTTCATTGCAGCACTATTTACAATAGCCAGGTCATGGAATCAACCTAAATGCCCATCGACAGATGAATGGATAAAGAACATGTGGTACATATATACAATGGAATATTTCTCAGCCATAAAAAGGAACGAAACTGGGTCATTTGTTGAGACATGGATGGATCTTGAGACTGTCATACAGAGTGAAGTAAGTCAGAAAGAGAAAAACAAATATCATATATTAACACATATATGTGGAACCTAGAAAAATGGTACAGATGAACTGGTTTGCAGGGCAGAAATTGAGACACAGATGTACAGAACAAACATATGGACACCAAGGGGGGAAAGCGGCGGGTGGGTGGGGGTGGTGGTATGATGAATTGGGCAATTGGCATTGACATGTATACAGTGATGTGTATAAAATTGATGACTAATAAGAACATGTTGTGTAAAAAAATAAAATAAAATTCAAAAATACAAAAGAAAAAAAAATACCTACGATGGATACACAAAAACTGAAAACAAAGGAACACAAGCATACTACCAAAGAAAATCGTCTTTGTTTGGAAGAACAAAAAGAAGAAGAAAAGAACAAAGAAGAACTACAAAAACAACTGAAAAACAAGTAATAAAATGGCAAAAAGTACAGACCCATCAATAATTGTTTTAAATGTTAGTGGAATAAATGCTACACTCAAAAGACATAAGGTTGCTGATTGGATTTAAAAAAAAAAAAAGACAAGGCCCTTCAATATCATGCCTACAAGAGACTCACTTCAGGGCCAAAGACACACACACACAACTGAAAGTAAGGGGATGAAAAAAAATATTTCATGCAAATGGAAATGACAAGAAGGGTGGCAATACTCATATCAGACAAAACAGACTTTAAAACAAAGGCTATAACAAAAGACCAAGAAAATCATTAGGTAATAATAAAGGAATCAATACAAGAAAAGTATATTACACTCCTTAACATATATGCATCCAATACAGGAGCACCTAAATATGTAAAGCAAATACAAACAGACATTAAGGAAGAAACTGACAATAATACAATAATAGTAGGGGACTTTAATATCCCACTTACATCAATGGACAGATCATCCAGACAGAAAATCAATAAGACAACAGTGGTCTTAAATGATACAATAGACCAGCTGGATTTAACAGATAACTACAGGACATTACATCCCAAAGCAGCAGAATATGTATTCTTTTCAAGTGCGCATGGAACGTTCTCCAGGATAGATCACATGCTGGGCCACAAAACAAGTCTCAACAAATTTAAGAGGATAGAAATTATATCAAGCATTTTTTTTTCCAGTCACAATGGTATGAAACTATAAATCAACTACAGAAAGAAAAATGGGAAAAGAACAAACACGTGAAGACTAAACAACATGCTACTAAAAAACCAATAGGTCAGGCTTCCCTGGTGGCGCAGTGGTTGAGAATCTGCCTGCTAATGCAGGGGACACGGGTTCGAGCCCTGGTCTGGGAAGATCCCACATGCCACGGAGCAACTAGGCCCGTGAGCCAGAACTACTGAGCCTGCGCGTCTGGAGCCTGTGCTCCACAACAAGAGAGGCCGCGATAGTGAAGAGGCCCACGCACCGCAATGAAGAGTGGCCCCCGCTTGCCACAACTAGAGAAAGCCCTCGCACAGAAATGAAGACCCAACACAGCCAAAAATAAATATAAAAATAAATAAATAAATAAAAGATTACTATACAAAAAAACCCCCAATAGGTCAATGAAGAGATCAAAGGGGAAATCAGAAAAATACCTCAAGACAAATGAAAATGGAAACACAACACTCCAAAATCTATGGGATGCAGCAAAATCAGTTCTAAGAGGAGAGTTCACAGTGATACAAGCCTTCCTCACGAAACAAGAAAAATCTCAAACAACATAACCTACCACCTAAAAGAATTAGAAAAAGAACAAAGCCCAACATCAGCAGAAGGAAGGAAATATAAAGATCAGAGAGGAAATCAATAAAATCGAGACCAAAAAAATAGAAAAGATCAGTGAAACCAAGATATGTTCTTTTTTAAAGATAAAATTGATAAACCTTTAGCCAGGTTCACCAAGAAGAAAAGAGAGAGGACTCAAGTAAATAAAATAAGAATGAAAGAGGAGAAATAACAACCAATATCACAGAGATACAAAAAATCATAAGAGAATATACTACAAACAGTTATATGCCAACAATTTGGACAACCTAGAAGAAATAGACAAATTTCTAGAAACATACAACCTGACAAGACTGAATCAAGAATAAACAATTTGAACAAACCACTCACTAGTAGTAAAATTGAATTTGTAATAAAAAAATAAAAATAAATAAAAAATTTTAAAACTCCCAGCAAACAAAAGTCCAGGACTTAAGGCTTCACGGGGAAATTTTTTTTTTTTTTTGGCTACATTGGGTCATCGTTGCTGTGCGTGGGCTTTCTCTAGTTGTGGCGAGCAGGGGCTACTCTTCATTTTGGTTCACGGGCTTCTCATTGCGGTGGCTTCTCCTGTTGTGGAGCATGGGCTCTAGGCACACAGGCTTCAGTAGTTGTAGCTCGCGGGCTCTAGAGCACAGGCTCAGCAGTTGTGGCACACAGGCCTAGTTGCTCTGCGGCATGTGGGATCTTCCCAGACCAGGGCTTGAACCCATGTCCCCTGCACTGGCAGGTGGATTCTTAACCACTGCGCCATCAGGGAAACCCCTCACAGGGAAATTTTACCAAACATATAAAGAAGAACTAATACCTATCCTTCTCAAGCTATTCCAAAAAATTGAAGAGGACAGAACAATCCCAAAATCATTCTACAACACCACCATTACCCTGATACCAAAGCCAAAGACACTGTTAAAAAAAAAAATTACAGGCCAACATCTTGGATGAATATTGATGCATAAATCCTCAACAAAATATTAGCAAATGAAATCCAACAAAATATAAAAAGGATGATACATAATGATCAAGTTGGATTTATTCCAGGAACACAAGGATGGTTCAACATTCACAAATTGGGCTTCCCTGGTGTCCACCTGCCAATGCAGGGAACACGGATTTGAGCCCTGGTCAGGGAGGATCCCACATGTTGTGGAGCAACTAAGCCCAGGCGCCACAACTACCAAGCCTGTGCTCTAGAGCCTGCATGCCACAACTACTGAAGCCCGTGTGCCTGGAGCCCATGCTCCGCAACAAGAGAAGCCACTGCAATGAGAAGCCCAGCCACCACAACAAAGAGTAGCCCCCACTCGCCACAACTAGAGAAAGCCCACACACAGCAATGAAGACCCAACACAGCCATAAATAAATAAATAAATAAATAAATTTATTTTTAAAAATTCACAAGTCAATCAATGTGATACACTACATTAACAAAAGGAAGGATAAAAATCACATGATCATCTCAATAGATGCAGAAAAAGCATTTGACAAAATTCAACACTCATTCCTGATAAAAACTCTCATCAAAGTGGGCATAGAGGGAACATATCTCAACATAATAAAGGCCATTTATGACAAGCCCACAACCAGTATCATACTCAATGGTAAAAGTTGAAAGCCTTTCCTATAAATTTAGGAAAAGACAAGGATGCCCACTCTCACCACTTCTGTTTAACATAATGTTGGAAGTCCTAGCCACAGAAATCAGACAAGAAGAAGAAATAAAAGGCATCCAAATTGGAATGGAGGAAGTAAAACTGTCACTATTTGCAGATTACACGATACTTTATATAGAAAGCCCTAAAGTCTCCACTCAAAAACTATTAGAACTACTACATTAATTCAGCAAAGTAGCAGGATACAAGATTAATATACAGAAATCTGTTGTTTCTATATACTAATAATGAACTATCAGAAAGAGAAAGTTTTATAAATTTTCATTTAAAATTGCATCAAAAAGAATAAAATACCTAGCAATAAATTTGGCCAAGGAGGTGAAAGACCTATACTCTGAAAACTATAAAACACTAAAGAAAGACACTGAAGATGATACAAAGAAATGGAAGGATATCCCACGCCCTTAGTTTCAAAGAATTAATATTGTTAAAATGGCCATACTACACAAAGCAATCTACAGATTTAATGCAATCCTTATCAAAATACCATGAAATTTTTCATAGATCTAGAACAAATAATCCTAAAATTCATATGGAACCACAAAAAAACCCGAATTGCCAAAGCAATCTTGAGAAAAAGAACAAAGCTGGAAGTATCACTTTCCCAGAGTTCATACTATACTACAAAGCTACCGTAATCAAAACAGCATAGTACTGGCACTAAACCAAACACATAGATCAATGGAACAAAATAGAGGCCCAGAAATAAACCCATGTACCTATGGTCAATTAATCTACAACAAAGAAGGCAATAATATATAATGGAGAAAAGACTGTCTCCTCAATAAGTGGTTCTGGGAAAACTGGACAGCTACATGTAAAACAATGTGATTACAACATTTCCTCACATCATATACAAAAATAAATTCAAAGTGGTTTAAAGAGTAAATGTAAGACTTGAAACCATAAAACTCCTAGAAGAGAACATAGGCAGGACACCCTTTGACACAAAATCATAGCAACATTTTTTGGAACTGTCTCCTAAGGCAAAAGTAATAAAAACAAAAATAAACTAATGGGACATTATTACACTTAAAAGCCTTTGCTTTTAAAAGCTTTTTGATTTTTGTTTTGTTGATGGTTTCAACAAAACCATCAACAAAACAAAAAGACAACCAATGGAATGAGAGAAAATATTTTCAAATGATATGACTGACATGGAGTTAATATCCAAGATATGTGAACAGTTCATACAACTCAATACTAAAAAAAAATTTTTAATGGGCAGAATACCTGAATAAAAGACATATAGATGGCTAACAGATAAATGAAAAGATGTTCAACATCACTAATTATTAGAGAAATGCAAGTCAAAACAATGAGTTGTTCCTTCTCCTCTAAGCAGCCAGATGGAACCTTCCAAAATCTGTCATGTCATGTCATTCCTTTGCTCCGATCCCCTCCCACTCAGAGTGAAAACAAGTGTCCTTCAGGGCCCCTAGCTGCTCTCTAACTTCATCTCCTCCATCCTCTTATTTGCCCACTCCTTTAGAGCCAGGCTGACTGTGTCAGTCAGGGTCTATTCATGAGACAGAAACCATCAGTAATGTGCATGGGGAAAGTTTAATACGAAGAGTTATTGACCATAACAGGGGGTTGGAGTAATCAGGGGTTGGAGAACACCAAAAAATACAGGGGTTTCATATTTAAGGAGCAGCTTCTAACCCTAGGCCTGAGAGCCCAAAAAGAGCCCACTCCCCAGCCCCAAACGAGGTTGAGATCAGGCTTAGCTGGAGAGGGCATGCTGTGGCTCTACAGATGGCAGAGGAGTTACCGTGGTCCTCACTAGTGGAAGCTGCTGGGACTCTGCCCTCTAGCAATGGCCAGGGAAAGCCATTCATGGTGAGGTATCTCCCCAGAGGCATTCTGTACAGAACCACCCAAGACAGGTGCCAGGGGAAGCTGCTGGTCGCTGGGTGCTGATGGCCAATGTGCACTGCAGGAGGCAGTGCTAAAGAAGCCATCTTCCCTGCAGAAGTGGGCTGAGAGCACAGCAGAACCAGAACAGAAAGCCCTCTTCTCCTGCAATGTCTCTCCAGCACCCTCCATTGACAAACCTTAAAATCGTGCCAGCTGTCAAAAAGGACTTGAGATGCAGTCAATTGATAAGTGGCCTGTGACTTTCTTGATAGTCTCTGGAAAATACATTCCCACCTCAGTGCCTTTGCAGTTGCTGTGCCCTCCACCTAGAATCCTTCTCAATCCCCAACATTTTCTGCATGACTTGCTCCCTTACATCCAACAGGTTTCTGCTCAAATTGCTCTTTATCAGTAGGCCTTTTCTGACCAACCTAATTAAATAGCTTCATACTCGTAGCACTCACCATCTCCCTCGTCCTGATTTCCTTTTCTCCAAAGCAGTTATTTATTTGCATGTTTATTATTTATTGTCCATCTTCCCCTTTTAGTTAAGATGTTAGCTCATCAAGTACAGAGAATTCTATTTTGTTCACTTTTGTATATCCAGCAGAGTTGAATTGAACAGTGCCTAGTACATAGTAGGCATTCAATTAAAAATTTTGAATAAATTGTTGTAAATTAGGAACATACAGGAAAAGAAGGGGAAAATATCTGCCAGAATCTCATCACTGAGACACTACCACAGTTAACATGGCAAGTTTCCTTTCAGATTTTCTCCAATAAGGATTTTTTTTAAATTTTTTGTAGGATCTTAACATACACACAGAAATGCATTCATATGTGCAGCTTGCTGAATTTTCACAAACTAAACCCACCCAGCACCCAAATCAAAAAATAGAACATTACCAAGCAACCTAGAATCTCCCTTTGTGCCCCCTCTAAAGGTAACCATTATCCTAGATTGTGGAAGCAGAGATTAGTTTTTGCCTTTCATATGAGTGGAATAACACAGTATGTATTTTGTGATTGGTCTTGGCTTCTGTCACTTGACATTTTTATAGAAGATTCATCCATATTTGTGTTACTGTGTGTATCTTTCATACACCTTGATGTGCAATATTCCAATGTGTGGATATACTACAATTTATTTGTTGTACTGTTGATGGATATTTGTAGAGTTTGGGCTATTATGAAGAGAATCACTATATGCTTTTCCTGTACGTGTCTTCTTGTGAGCATATGTCAGCATTTCTGTTGGGTATATATCTAAGAGTGGATATGCACATATTCAGCTTTACCAATCAGCCTCCCCAGCCCATACCCCAGGGATATTCTCTTTCATTCGTGTCAACTAGCATTCCCTGACATGACATATATGAAGCACCCAGCACTGTGCGTGGCCGTCAATATGAGGATTCTGGAAATGGGCATGCCCCTTCTTTGATTTCATGCAAAGCCCTGTACCTGGTTCAGTGGGATGAAACAAAGACAAGTAAGCCATGTGATACGTAAAAGTGAACAAACTCTGTAACTATAGATCTCACTCCAGAAAAAAAAAAAATTCTAAGGTTATACTCAAAAGAAAAAAACTCCTTACAAAACTAGAATTGAAAGACTCAAGAATAACAATAAAAATGGCAAACATTCATTAACCACTTCCTCTGCAGCAACCTTGTTGTGTATACTACCTCATTTAATCTTCAGTGAGATGAGGTTCTTCATCCTGTAACACCAGAGCCCACTTTTTTTTGCTGTTTGACTGCTGACAGCTTTCAAGCGCTTAAGAAAGCTGTGGGCACTCTCTATTAGCACCTGTGGGATGTCCAAGCCATACATGCCTTGGCCCTTCTATAGGACCTTACAACAGCCCCCCACCCCAGCAAGCACAGCGAAATGGGACAGTCAGTCGCCCCACCTGACTCTCTCAAGCCATTTTCGGACCTGCTTGGGGCCCTGCCCTGCTCTCCCCAGAAAACCTCATTATGGCTATAATAAATCCTTTCAAACACTTGTGGTGCATGTATAGGGTCATCAGTCTCAGATATCCAAACTGAATTTAGCGGAAGTCTCAGTCCTGCCCCCCATGAAGCAACAAGAAGACACATCCCCATTTTATAGATGAGGAATGTGAGCTCAGAAAAGTTACTCATCATTCATTTATTCAACAACATGTGTTCAGTGCACAGAGCAGTGAGAAAAAAACATGGACAAATTCCCAGCCCTCGGTAGGGTGAAGGAAGTAGTTCACAGAAAAATAAATGTAAATTGCTTTTAAATATATGAAAACATAACTAATGTCCCTTATAGCTAAATATATACTAATTAAAACAAGGAGATATTTTTAACTTAAATTAAAATTAAATTGAACAAGCTCTAACACTGTAACAATACACTGTGTTGGCACCTGCATACACCATTATGAGTGGTGTAGGGTGGTACCACTGGAAGGCTACCTGGTAGATCTATCAACATTTTAAATGTAGCCACCCCTCCCTCAGTAACCTTACTTTTAGGAATTTATAAACATGGACAAAGGTATGGCCCTACAGCTAAAGAGGGGCAGGGCTTGACACCTCCTTCTTTCCTTAAAGTGTATTTTATTTATGTATAGGTGTTGTAGAAAAGTGAAAATACAGAAGGTTAGGAAGAAAAAATCCAACCCACAATCCGAGCATCCATGAATAAGACTGAGCCCACACATTTGCTGCGTTTCCTTCCTCCTGACAGAGCAATGCTGCCTCCTGGTGGATTTATTTCTTAAGTACATTCATTATTTTACCATTTTTAATTTTTTAAATGTACTTAATTTTTTTAACTAGGTAGTGCACTCACACGGTTCAATATTTTTAAAGTTCTAAATGGAATAGCGTGGAAACTCTCCCATCCATTCCTTTTCCCCTTGAACTAGGGTCCTTTCCCCACAGGCAACTGAACTGGCCAATTCCTCATACATAGCTTTCCAGAGATCTTTTATGCATACACCTGGATTCATTTGGTGAGAGTTTCTTTCTTTCTATCGCCTGCCTTTGAATCATGAATATTGCTCCTAAAAACTTAGAAAATCCAAAGAAAAAATATTTCTACATAAAATATTCATTACTGCCTGATTTGAAGTCATAGAAAATCAGAGATACTATGAATTCCCCAAATAGGAAGAATGACCAAGTTATATTACACTCACTAAATGTACATTTGGTCATCATTATGAAGATTTATGTAATAACATGGAAAAATGTCTATCACAGAAGTTTATTTTTAAGACAATATACAAAAGAGGAAATAACTTAAAAATACATCCCTACTTTAAAATTTTACAAACAATGATATATAATTTTTCAGCTTTCAAACTAGAAAAGTGTTTTTCTTCTGAATGATAATTGTCAGTTCTAAGGAGCATGTTGTGAAAAGTGTAGTTGTGTCTGTTTTATAACAGGGTAAATCGACTCAAGTGTTAATCAAAACACTGACATCCTTTGACTCAGCGATTCCTTTTTTAATTATCTAAATATAGAATAATCCTTATGCAAAAATATGGTCATCACATTATTTGTTAATGAGAAAACTAATCTTAATGTCCAACTACAGAGAACTGGCTAAGTAAATAGTGGTTTGTCCACTTAATGAGATACTGAAGTCATTCTAATGTTTGCAGAGATTCAGAATCTGTTTTGATGTTAAAAGAAATAGAAAACTGAGTACATAGTAAGCTCACAAAACCCAACAAAGGAGACAAGGCTAACAATGAATATATGGAATTTGGGGACTCGAGTAATTTCTTTCTATAGTCATTCTTTATGAGCATTTATATAATAAAATATTTTTTTAAAAAATGAGCAGAATACAAAACCTATGAAATAGTACACATGTGGCTCTGACCAAGCACAATTTAGATTTAAATCCAGCAGCAAACCTAGTGCCTTTATTATCTCATTTAGCCCTCACAGCCACAGACCAATTCACTAACTGAATTAATGTTATAGAGCAGTGATCCCCAACTTTTTGGCAGCAGGGACCGGTTTCGTGGAAGACAATTTTTCCACGGACTGGGGGGTGGGGGAGGGAATGGTTTCAGGATGATTCAACCACATTACATTTATTGTGTACTTCATTTCTATTATTATTACATTGTGATACATAATGAAATAATTATAAAACTCACCATAATGCAGAATCAGTGGCAGCCCTGAGCTTGTTTTCCTGCAACTAGATGGGCCCATCTGGGGGTGATGGGAGACAGTGACACCCAAAGCGTTCTGCTTATGTCCAGTCTACTCCGTAAGATGCAGCTTACTTGTCACTTGCCACTCACTGGTAGGGTTTTGATATGAGTCTGCAAGCAATTGATTTGTTGTGGTCTCTGTGCAGTCAAACCTCTCTGCTAATGATAATCTGTATTTGCAGCCGCTCCCCAGCGCTGGCATCACCGCCTCAGCTCCACCTCAGATCATCAGGCATCAGATTCTCATAAGGAGCGTGCAACCTAGATCCCTCGTATGCACAGGTCACAGTAGGGTTTGCGCTCCTATGAGAATCTAATGCCACCACTGATCTGGCAGGAGGCGGAGCTCAGGCGGTAATGCAAGCGATGAGGAGTGGCTGTAAATACAGATGAAGCTTCGCTCGCTCACCCGCCGCTCACCTCCTGCTGTGTGGCCCACTTCCTAACAGGCCATGGACCTGTACCAGTACCGGTCCGTGGACTGGGGGTTGGGGACCCCTGTTATACGGTCTTAATGTGAAAACTGGAAAGGAGTAAAGTCTGTAAGCAGGTCAAAGCACATTAGAATTCTCCACCCAACCCCTTTACCTCCAGGGACTTAGGAGTTCTCTTCAAGATACAATGGTCAGAATGCCCCAGTATCTAATTGCAGACTTCTCCTTTTGTTCTCTTAGTTTAGTCAATGGTTCTCAAAAGCAGGTGTGCCAAAGATTATTCTATGTAAGATTGTATACACAAAACCATATAGACCATACATTCTTCAGGAAGATTTTAGTCGACTTTCAAGAACAGTTTTGAGCATCCAGGGTTTTTACTTACTGATCACTAGGCAGTGTGTGACTCTGTTTGTCCTTAGTCGACTATGCTTATTTGTGTGATAGAAGTAAGAGTCCCTGTCTTTCAGCTCAGGCAAAGAGTACAAAACCCTTCTGTGTCACACCTGGCAGGTAAATGGGAGGCGAACCAGCCCTGCTTTGTGGTTCATGCTGCTCAGGGTACGGGTTCTTGCGACACTGTCTGAGCCAACCATTGACTCTTCTGCCAAAAGCCGCTGCCAAATTCACCTCCCTGATGTCCCTACTCCTCAGCCTTCCTCCGTGGGAATAACCTTCCCACAACAAAAAGCCTTAGTAAACTCTTTCCATGAAGAAACTTTTTTTTCTCCTTTTTTTGAGGTGAAATTCACCTAACATAAAATTAACCACTTTACTTTGACCATTATAACTCACCAGTATTTAGTATATTCACAATGTTGTGCACTGTGCATAGAGAGCTGGTAAGCTCTCTCTAGTTTCTAAACCCTTTTCATCACCACATAAAAACACCCCGTAACCATTAAGTAACCACTCTCCATGTCCCCCATTCTATCCACATCCCTTGGTAACCTCTAATCTGCTTTCTGTCTCTATGGTTTTACCTATTCATATAAAAGAATCATATACAGAAGCAACCTAAATGTCCATCAACAGATGAATGGATAAAGAAGATGTGGTATGGGATTTCCCTGGTGGCACAATGGTTAAGAATCCACCAGTCAGTGCAGGGGACATGGGTTCAATTCCCGGCCTGGGAAGATCCCACATGCCGCAGAGCAACTAAGACCCTTGCGCCACAACTACTGAGCCTGTGCTCTAGAGCCCACATGCCACAACTACTGAAGCCCACGCACCCTAGAGCCTGTGTGCTGCAACTACTGAGCCCACTTGCCACAACTACTGAGCCTGCGTGCCACAACTACTGAAGCCCACGTGCTCTAGGGCCTGCGTGCATGCAACTACTGAAGCCCACATGCCTAGAGCCCATGCTCTGCAACAAGAGAGAAGCCACTGCAATGATAAGCCTGTGCGCTACAACAAAGAGTAGCCCCCACTTGCCACAACTAGAGAAAGCCCATGCATAGCAACGAAGACCCAATGCAGCCAAAAAAAAAAAAAAGATGTGGAATGTATATAGTATATACATTATATATAACATACATATAATATATGTTATATATAACATATATATGTATAAATTAATGGCATACTATTCAGCCATAAAAAAGGAGATTTTGCCATCTGCAACAACATGGATGGACTTGGAAGACTAAGTGAAATAAGTCAGACAGACAAAGACAAATACCTGTATGATATCACTTGTATGTGGAATCTAAAAAACACAACCAACTAGTGAATATAACAAAAAGAAGCAGACTCACTCTAACAGAGAACATGGGCTTCCCTGGTGGCGCAGTGGTTGAGAGTCTGCTTGCCAATGCAGGGGACACGGGTTTGAGCCCTGGTCTGGAAAGATCCCACATGCTGCGGAGCAACTAAGCCCGTGCGCCACAATTACTGAGCTTGCGCGTCTGGAGCCTGTGCTCCACAATAGGAGAGGCCGCAATAGCGAGAGGCCCGCGCACCGCGATGAAGAGTGGCCCCCACTTGCCGCAACTAGAGAAAGCCCTCACACAGAAACGAAGACCCAACACAGCCAAAAATAAATAAATAAATAAATAAATAAAAACCCAAAGTAAAAAAAAAAAGAGGGAGGGGATATGGGGATATATGTATGCATATGACTGATTCACTTTGTTGTACAACAGAAACTAACAGTATTATGAAGCAATTATACTCCAATAAAGAGCTATTTAAAAAACATAACTATAAATGCACTATAACCTTTAAAAACTGTGAATCACTATATTGTACACCTGTAACTTATATATTGTATATCAACTATACTTCAGTTAAAAAAAAAACCAAAAAGCAATCATATGTGCCCTTTTGTGTCTGGTTTCTTTTACTTAGCAGAATATTTTCAAGGTTCATCCAAGTAGTAGCTGGTATCAATACTTCATTCCTTTTATGGCTGAATAATATTCCATTGAATTTATAGGCCACAATTTATCTATTCATTCATGCACTGATGGACAGTTGGGTTGTTTCCACCTTTTGCCTGTTATGAACACTGCTATAAACATTCGTGTACAAGTTTCTGTGTAGACATATATTTTCATTTCTCTTGGATATATACTTAGGAGTAGGATTGTTGGATCATATGGTAATTCTGTTTATCTTTTTGAGGAACTGCCAAACCATTTTACATAGTGGCTGCAACATTTTATGTTCTCACCAGCAATGCACAATTCCTCTGCATCCTTGCCAACTTTTTTCCCCATTAAAGCCATCCTAGTGGGTTGAAGTGGTATCTCATTGTGGGTTTGATTTGAATTTAATCACCAATGACGTTGAACAGTTTTTCATGTGTCATCCATTTGTATATCTTCTTTGAAGAACTGTGTATTCAATTCCTTTGCTGACTTTTTAATTAGGCTGTTTACCTTTCTATTGCTGAGTTGTAAAAGTTCTTTATATAGTCTGAATATTAAACCCAAATCAGATATATGATTTGTAAATATTTTCTCCTATTCTGTAAGTTACCTTTTCACACTCTTGATAATGTCCTTTGATGCAATTTCTAATTTTGATGAAGTCCATTTTTTTTGTTTCTTGTGCTTTTGGTGTCAAATCTAAGAACCTATCACCAAACCCAAGCCCATTAAGACTTACTTGTTTTCTTCTGGTAATTTATAGTTTTAGTTCTTACAGATTGTTGATCCATTTTGAGTTAATGAGTGATATATGGAGTGAGCTGGGTGTCCAACTTCATTCTTTTGTATGTAGTTTTGCAGTTGTCTTAGCACCACTTGTCGAACAGACTATCCTTTTCCCAGTGAGAGGTCTTGGCACTTTTGTGGCCACATATACAAGGGCTTATTTCTGGACTCTCAATTCCATTCCATGGGTCTATGTCTATCCTTATGCCATACCAGTTTTGATTACTCAAGCTTTGTAGTAAGTTTTGAAATCAGGAAGTGTGAAACATCAAGATTGTTCTTGCTATTCAGGACCCCTTGAAGCTTCAAAGAATTTGAGGATGAGCTTCTCCACTTCTGCCAAAAAAAAACAAAAGCCATTGGAATTTTGATAGGGATTGCATTTAATCTATAGAGCACTTTGGGAAATACTGCCATTTTAACAAAATTGTCTTCCAATCCATGAACATGGTATGTTTTCCCATTTATTTAGGTTTTCTTTCAGGATGTTTGTAATTTTATTTTTTTCATAAATTTATTTATTTTATTATCTATTTTTGGCTGTGTTGGGTATTCGTTGCTGCGCATGGGCTTTCTCTACTTGCAGTGAGCAGGGGCTACTCTTCATTGCGGTGCACGGACTTCTCATTGAGGTGGCTTCTCTTGTTGCAGAGCACGGGCTCTAGGTGTATGGGCTCTAGGTGCACGGGCTTCAGTAGTTGTGGCTCGCGGGCTCTAGAGCGCAGGCTCAGTAGTTGTGGCGCACGGGCTTAGTTGCTCCACGGCATGTGGGATCTTCCCAGACCAGGGCTCGAACCCATGTCCCCTGCGTTGGCAGGCAGACTCTTAATCACTGTACCACCAGGGAAGTCCCTGTAATTTTCAGTGTACAAATCTTTCACCTCCTTTGTTAAATTGATTCCCAAGTATTTTATTCTTTTGGCTGCTGTTGTAAATGGAATTAAAAATTTTTTTTTCAGATTGTTGCTGGTGTATAGAAATACAGTTCATTTGTGTGCAATCTCATACCCTGCAATTTTGCTGAATTCATTTATCAGCTCTAGGAGCTTTCTTATGGATTCTTTGGGATTTTCTATATATAGGATTTTATCTGTGAAGTTTTACTTCTTCCTTCCCAATTTGGTTTTTTTCTTCCTTAATTGCTCTGCTAGACCTTCCAGTATAATTTTGAATAGCAGTGGTGAAAGTGGACACCCTTGTCTTATTCCTAATCTTAAAGGTAGTTTTCAGCTTTTCACTATTATGTTAGCTGTGTTTTTTTCATAAATCACTGTATCATGTTTATAAATTTCCCTTCTATTCCTAATGAGTGTTAGAACTTTACCAAATGTCTTCTGCATCTACTGACATGATTATATGGCTTTCTTCTTGTCGTATTAGCTTGGCATATTTGTTTTTAGGCTGAACCACCTTAATATCCCTGGAGAAACACCTCCATACTACAACACTAGTCTCTTCTTTTTCATTAAGGTCTCCTTTGCATTTAGAATAGTCCCCCTGCAAGGCAGTAATTTTTAAAGTATCCACTTTATTTCTGTATCCTTTAAGCCTGATGTACTACTAGAGTACTGTTTAGTGACCTATCAACTAAAGATAGACTTTGGGTGAAAGAAGTCATGGATACCCCACAACTCAAAAATTGGATTAGATTACACATATGCATATGACCCCAGGAGAAAGTTATACCAAAACTGTTCCTCTTCCAATAGGATTAATTTCCATTTTTAGTATTTCCTTCATACTTTGTTGTAGAAAAATATGATAATCTAAAGTACTGCTCAACCACTGTGGATGCTGACACCATGAACAGCGTAAGGGAGGCTTGCACTGACACGAAGCATGAGTATGACCAGTGTTTCAACTGCTGGTTTGCCGAGAAGTTCCTCAATGGGGACCCATGTACCGACCTCTTCAAGCACTCAGCAGTGAGTTCAGAAAGCAATAAAGAAGGAAATTCCTATTGAAGGACTGGAGTTCATGGGCCATGGCAAAGAAAAGACTGAAAGTTCTTCTTGACCTTGACAGTCACCTTGAAAATGGACTCCTCATATCAGGAGATTGAGGACTCTGGATCGTGTCAATTAAAGCTGTGAAGATAGCATGGATTTGATAAATTTAGCAGGGAGGAGTTTCCTTTCCTCCTTGGTATTTTCCTCTCACTTGTAGAAAATGATGAACCATCACTCTTTGAGATTTCTGGCATTGGCATCTCAGCAGGAACTCAGGGCACTAAATAATGGGATTATTTGGGATTATGGTTGCAATATTTGGTCTGGGATCAGTTTTAAATATATCTTGTATGTAAATGCTGATAAGCTCGTCAGGATGACCAAGGTTGCCTAACCTCTTGAGCTATGCTTCGAAGGACATTCCGTACACTGTACTGGGGTTACTGTTCATGGAAGCAACTGGTTAGGATCTCTCTTTTCTCTCAGGGAGCTAATGCTCTAGAAAATCAATGCTTGGGAGCACAGTTTTATTTTTATATAGTAACTTAATTGTTAAGATTGCTGATGGACTGGGTGAGCCAAGAGAAAGACAGCTTTCAACAGTTCCCTACCTTAACAAGAGGTGTCAGATCTCATATTAAGATGTGAAAACTTCAAGAACAGTGTGGTGAACACCATTTCAGAGCTCATGGTGTAGTTCAGGAATTAAGATCCTTGTAGTAGCTATGGAGGAAGATCCTAAATGGCAAAGATTTGTTGTTGCCACCTTTCAACTTAAGTCAATGAATTAAGTCAACCTGTATATGATAAAAACACCAAAATGAGGCATCTGGTTAAATGTTGGGGGGGGAGTTTGCTTTATCTGCCTTGTTTACCCACCCTGCCCTGTAATGCCTTTAATCATGAAGATGGAATAAACTGTAACATTTAGTTTCTAAAAGATAAAATAAAGTACTGCTCAAGAAGTTATCTAGATTAGTGCCTTCCAAAGAGGACATACCAATCACAATAGGGTACGAATGTTTATTTCAACAAAATGATCTTTGCCAGTTTGACAGGTGAAATGTCTTCTAGTAGTTCAATTTTGTAATTCTCTTGGATGAGGCTGTGCATCTCTGCAAACGAATATAGTATTTTACAAGGGAAGCAGCTACGGATTAGGGCTAAATTTTTTCAAGGCAACGCTTCTTGACTCGTATTAAGCACCCAGCATATCAAAGGTTTTTCTGAAAATAAACAAACATACCAGGTGCATTTATAATATTCTCTTAAGAGTTTATTATAAACTAGTGTCACAGGCCACAAGGAAGTAAAAGGACTATGTACAGCCTTACGGGAAACAGGCAGGGAGCTGAGGAGGGCCAAGATGAGTCTAGGGCCTTGGTGGGCGCATTCCCGGGGGAGGGGGCCCTGTAAGGGAAACCAGACAATCCGGTGAGACTCCGTGAACAACGGCTTAACAAACAAACAGGTGTGGTAACGTGGCCCTGGGGAATCGGGCCCACGCCTCTGTGGAGCTACTTCCATAACTCTGTGGCCAAGGTCAAAGAAGGCCTGAAGTAAGAGTAAGAAGTTTAGTCAGTGCCTGATCTGCAACTTGAATCCCCACCCTACCCCAGCCTCCCACACCCTGCAGTTATCAAATGATCAGAGGGGGACTTCTCTGGGGCTAACTGGGCTCCTATGCTTATAAAGCTCATAAATGGAAAACCCGAATTAGAGACACAGTGGTCAGCAAGTTTGGCCGTGGGTTAACTTAGAGGCCACTATGGCTCGGTGGAAAGAACACTGGTCTGGACACTGAGCTCTCTCTGGGCCTGTTTCCTCATCTATAAAATGAGAGAGCTGATCTACTTCAGCATTTCTCAAACTGGAATTAAACAGATATACATAATAATGTAGCAAAGCCCAGAGCCCCTCCTTAATTACTAGACACTCCCAAACCGAAGGGCATAAGACCTCTGTTGGTCATGCAACAGAATGCATTATTTCACAGTGACCTGAGAATACTGCCTTGGACACTGAGCCCTGTGTACAGGGCTGCTCTCACTGATCTAAGAGGGAGGCAAGGTCAATTTAAGAAATGCTTGTTCCCTCTTTCCTTTCTGGACAAAACTGTCCTCTACGAGTTCACTTCCCGAGGCTTAAGGCCTAAAAGCCCAAAGGTATGGTCAAAATCCAATCTTCCCTCCATTTCCCATCCCAACATGGCTCTAGAGAAGGAAGTCAACGCCACTGCTGCAGGCACTTACCTCGCATCCCTGGGGGAGGGGGCCGCATGCCTGGTGGGGGCATGCCCATTGGAGTGCCTCGTCCAGGGGGAATCCCCATTGGGGGACCCATGGGAGGCCTCATACCAGGAGGTGGGCCCATCATGCCTACAAGAGAAAAGCCCCAAGAATATAGCTCAAGTGTCTGTCTTGAAAAGGTAGCAGGAAACATACAAAACTATCCACCAAGTTTTGAGACGGATGGACCATTCCACCCTCCCAGCCCCTCCTAGCAAACTAGGACTTGAGCCAAAGAAGTGAGGCTCTTGCTCAGATAGTTCCACAGTCAGTCAACCAAGCTGGATCTCAGAGTAATCCTGCTTAATTATACAAACTCGTCATCAGTTTCAGTCAAGGTTATGTCTCATCATAAATCCAGCTAAGGCATCTTCTATCAATTAGCAAGGTTCTCCTCATGGGCTTCTCACCTGGAGGGGGTGCCCCTCGGCCCATAGGTGGGGGAGGACCCGCACGGCCGGGTGGGTACTGGGTTGGGGCCCCTGCAATACTGGCTGTGGCAGCAGCTGCAGCTGCTGCAACAGTGCCTCTTCCTTGTGGAGTCATCACCTAAGAGGACACAGGAAAGAAGTTAGGTAGAACAGTACAGTGCAGTGCGGTGTCCCACTCTCCTCCCCAACTTGGTAAAGAAACAGCAGACGCCAAATCCCCTAAGCTACAACTCACAGCATCAGACTTCCTATCTAAAACTATCTGCCAGGGACTTCCCTGGTGGTGCAGTGGTTAAGAATCCACCTGCCAATGCAGGGGACATGGGTTCAATCCCTGGTCTGGGAAGATCCCCCATGCCGCAGAGCAACTAAGCCCATGCACGACAACTACTGAGCCTGCACTCTAGAGCCCGCGCACCACAACTACTGAAGCCCGTGACCTAGAGCCCATGCTCCGCAACAAGAGAAGCCACCGCAGTGAGAAGCCCGCGCACCACAACGAAGAGTAGTTCCCGCTCGCCACAACTAGAGAAAGCCCGCACGCAGCAATGAAGACCCAACACAGCCAAAAATAAATAAATAAATTTTTAAAAATAATAATAAATATATAAGTAAATAAAAAATAAAACTATCTGCCAGAGAAGATCAAGCTTGAATGCTCAATTCCCATTTTCTAGGCCTAAATTAAGTATGCCCAATCCAAATTAGATAAGGCACTTGCATTTTCAAATAAGACTGATAATAGGTTGCAAGAGCTGTAGTACAGCTGACCTTGAACATGGGTTTAAACTGCCAGGGTCCACTTATACGCAGATTTTTCTCAATACATACTACAGTACTACACACAATCTTGGTCGAATCCTTGGATACAGAGTGCCAACTGTAAAGTTATATGCAGATTTTCAACTAAACCGTTGGCATTCCTAACCCCTGCATTGTTCAAGGGTCAAGATTTCAAATGCTGTCATGGAAACACTTTGTTCCAATTCAGTTGGCCAAAATACTTTTTATACATCTCTTTATTTTTTTTTTCCATTTTTTGGCCATACCTCGCAGCATGTGGGATCTTAGTTCCACGACCTGGGATCGAACCCATGCCCCCTTGCAGTGGTAGCGCAGAGTCCTAACCACTGGACCACCAGGTAAATCCCCTGCATCTTTACTTTAATAGCATCAACATTATTTATAATAGCAAGTTTTCCTTTTTGCTTGGGACTCTGGGACCATATGTGAAGCACAGTGAAATACTGATAGCCTGACAATCATAGGTTGACTGATCATTCTGGACTCTTCCCAAACTGTGGACCCTCACTCTATCGTTTATTTTGACCACCAGACGTTGGTACCCCCTTCCCCAACTCCTCACCTGTTGGGATGGCCCACCAACCCCACGGACCGGCCCAGCAAGTCCTGCAGGAGCCTGGGGCATGGGAACACCAGCTGGGATTCCTCTGCCAGCAGCTCTGCCAATCCCTGGGCCCCCAGCAGCTCCAGCAAGTGGCACTCGTGCAATGCCAGTCTGAAAAATAAAGATACATGTTAAAATGCTTGTGGCCTAGAGAATCAGAAGTACACTTTGAAATATCATTGACAAGAGAACCCCTCAGATTTATAGCGCATTGAAACAGCTTCTTATAAACACTACCCACCTATGTGTTAACACCATTCCTCCTCCATCCAAGATCATATGCCTAACAGGCTAGAAGAACTTAAGAGTAAGTCAAGAGAAAAATGCACAACTCAACCTGTATGCACTCCTATGAAAATTAAACCAACAAATGGCCAGGGCTCCATTCAGAAGGGTGTATATGGCAGACAAGAGCACTTGACCTGGCATCAAAGAGACATGAGGTCCAGTACCAGCTCTGATTCTCACCTGGTGGGTGATAGTGGGCAAGTAATCCCACCATTCTAGGACTTTTTCCTTATCTGCAAAAGATGGGGTTATGACAAAACTGGTTGTGATCATGAAGGTTTACAATGGGCAACATTAGAGTAGCTATGAGTAGGTACATATGCTGTCCCTTGCAGACATTTACAATCAGGAAAAGCTTCAATGTAAGACTCTAAAAAGAAGGAAATGACTAGGATAAACTACTCTGTACTCACTTGAGAGTATCTTTAAGTCATTAACATGACTTTTTAAAAGTGTACAGCAACTGGAAAAATGTTTACAATGTTAAGCGAAAAAGCAGAATGATATATTACATACCTATTACATGTTAAGTAAAAAAAAAAATACATGTGGACAAGAATTAAAACAAGAGGATTATTCCTTTAACAAACAATATCTTAAAATGAAAAAGGGAAAAAAAATTTGGTTAGATTCTCTAAAGCCTCTTCGATTTCTAAAGGTAGGCTGATGTTAATGAACCAAGATTGCCTGGAATCAAATGCCAGTATCACCACTTTCTAGCCGTGACACCTTGTGCAAGTTACTAAACCTCAGTCTGTATTATCTATAAAGTGGGAATAATTTATCTCAAAAGACTGTTATAAGGATTAAATCAAATACTGAAGGTCCCACAGAGCTTGGCATATAGCAGATGTTTAATAAATATTAACTATTATTCTATAACTGTACAAAAAATACATATGTATTCTACTGTTTGGAGTTATGACTTTTTATGGTCCACTAAACTGTCATCACATTAAGAATTGACCCGGATGGCCTTAGATGCCTCTTCTGTTGACTCACTATGTCCATCAACTAAAGAAGGGAGGGCTTTCAAGTTAGAAACCCTCAAATTCTAGTTCCCTACTTCTTACTTGCAAGGTAACCTCTTTAAGATTCTGGTTTATTATCTGTAAAAGGGGGACAGAAACCAGAGGATGCCTGTGAGTACTGCAGTGAAAGAGAGAACCCCACACAGAGCCTGGCTCAGGTGGGGCCTCCCTTGCACAAGGTTCCTGGCCTTGCACTGGCTCTCTGCTGACTTACATCTTTGGGAGGTGGTCCCTCTACTGTCATTGAGACCAGGTTCTCCCCTCGAAGTAGCACCAGACCAAGGACTCGCTTCTCTTCTCTCTCCGCTTGTTTTGAGTTCTTTGGTCTAAAGACAGGTTTAGGAGAAGGAACAAAAAACCAAGCATGAGAAAAAGGGTAAAGTTCATGTTCACCTACCTAAGGACCCTCCAAGATTTGTTTTACACTATATCTACTGACAAATGGTACATAAACTTTCCCTAAGACAGCTCCTCTGGACAGTCTTCACAGGCTGAACTTGTAACCCCTTAGGTGGTTGTCTCCTGTGCCAATAGGATGCACACACCAAGAGACAGGGTAAGAGTCAAGAAAGCCCAGCCCTGGCTCACTCACGTAGCCACTGTGAAAGCCTTTCCTCAGTCAACTCTTCTTTGCTATTACCCTTTTCCTCCCTCTAGCTTAAGGCCTCACCAGTGCCAGGAGGCAGCCAAAACAATTCCTCAGTCAACTGAATCCCACTCATTCCACTTACATGCAGTATCCTTCTAGTACCAATTCAACCCCACAGGCCTGTAACTCCACCCCTCACCTCACATTAGAAATAGAAGCCATAGGGGGCTTCCCTGGTGGCACAGTGGTTGAGAATCTGCCTGCTAATGCAGGGGACACGGGTTCGAGCCCTGGTCTGGGAAGATCCCACAGGCCGTGGAGCAATTGGGCCCGTGAGCCACAATTACTGAGCCTGCGCGTCTGGAGCCTGTGCTCCGGAACAAGAGAGGCCGCGATAGTGAGAGGCCCGTGCACCGCGATGAAGAGTGGCCCACGCTTGCCACAACTAGATAAAGCCCTCGCACAGAAACGAAGACCCAACACAGCCATAAACAAATAAATAAATAAATAAATTTAAAAGAACCAGAGCGTGAATTTCAGAACCCTTTAAAAAAAAAAAAAATAGAAAAGAAATAGAAGCCATAAAGGAAAAGGTTAAGAGTTAACTACATAGAAATTACACCTCCGCCCTCAAAGAACAAAAAACAGAAATCTCCAAACAGCAACAACCAGAAAAGTATGAACAAAATATAAATGAATGTAAACCAGGAAAAATAACTGCAACAAGATGGGGAAAGGAAAGGAAAGCCACAGCCAATATCCTACGAATAAACACAAAATACCCTGATTTTTTTAAATAACTTAAAGGTTTCATTTTAGTGATATTTTATATTAAATTAACAGTAATTTTCTGTGGGTGTCATTTTTTCCTCTTTTTTTTTTTTTGACTTATCTATATTTTCTTATTTAATAAAAGCATGTATTGCCCTTTCACAATTAAAAAAAAAAACCCTTTCTGGGTATTTTAACTTTTTTCTTACATACTTTTATGTACTTTTAATAAATATTTTCTAATAGGCACTTTTTTATTATCAGAGTAAAGTTAGTTTCATTTAAAAATACAGAAGAGAACAGTTTGGAATAGTTCTACACTGATCTGTTGGCCACTGTCTAATGTGTACCTGGCACTCAGCCATCTCTACCACATTTTCTCTGCTGTATTTCTTGACCTCATGCCACAAAGAAAACAACAGTCCCAAAGAGAATCAAAGGGAATTCACAGCCACTGGCAACATACTATGGACGCTGCACATGGCAAGAGAGCTGGATGATCATGGAAGTCATGTAACTTCTCTGGGCCTCAAGATGCCTTGAATGTAAAATAGGATGAAATGCAAGACCACATCTTTTAATAGCCTAGAAGCTTAAGATCTGTGAGTCCTAAGACAAGGGAATTACCTAATAACTTATGGAATTGTATTCTCCAATTGTTTCTATAAATGTCAACAAGAAATCACTGGCCCCAAACCCACAAGGGGAGCTGAGCACTTACCCTGAAGAGGGTCAGAGGCTTCTTAAAGCAGTTTCAGACCAGGCTGCACTGGGAGAGCCCTTTAGGCTACAGCTTTACAAATAGGCAATGAGGCCAGAAAATCAAGCTCTCCCCCCTTACACACCTGTGGGGAGAACATGAGAGCCCTTTACCCCAGTACCCAGGGGCACGCAATCAGAGAAACAAAAAGCCTAGCAGCCCTCCTTACAATTTGTACTCTGCTAGAAGTAGAGAGCAAGACTAAGGAAACAGATGTCTTAGTGTCCAACATCCCCATTTTAATCTGCCCTGTAAAACAGGAAAGTAAATCAAGAGGAACTAGTTAGCTACATCACCGCCTGTCACTTGGCCCACCCACCCAATCCACTCCCCATCCACCCAATCCCTCCCCCCACAGCCCACTCCTCACTTGATCTTCCTGAACTCATCACAGTCACAGAGGATCAAATTCATATGCTTGTCAAAAGCTTTAAAGGTGCCAATGAAGATACGGCCATCTTGCAGGATGCACCTCATCCTGTAGTCGATGTGCTGCAGCATCTTGCTGCTCTTGCCCACGGTCTGCAAGGAGAAATCAGCAAGAATAGGACTCAGCTCTTTTAGACCCACATAGCCCTGGTCCTTCCTTAAAACTTCTGCTGCAGCCTTCTTTTCCATGTCTGTCTTTCTCAGTATTCTCAGCTCTGCCTTCCAGCCACAGCCCTTTCCTGGGAATTCTCTCACATCACCCTGTTTTCAACCCTGACCTGTTATTCTTCCTTCCCTTAAAATCATCTTTCTCCTATTACAATTGCCTTTGTCTATGTTGTGTATGTTTCAGGGGTGAGAGGGTAAGGTGGCTCCAAACTAATGAAACCCAAGTATATCAGAGATTAGCCATCTGCCATTGTGTACATTATAGGTGCTGTCAAACACCAACATCCCATTAAAAAGACTGAGTAAAAGAGCTGGAATGGGACTAGCACTAAGAATCCAATCAATGAAGAGCTTGTTATCAGAAAGGAGCTGATCAGCTTGGAAGCGAGAATGGAATCCTCCAAATCAATAATTTGTTAGTGTGTCTCCAAGACTACCTTTAGGACAGAAAAACTTTCTGGTGCTCAGAGTGCTAATGAGTTTGAACACATAAGGAGAATATATAACCTGATATACTCCTTAATTAACCCAACAACCGATTCTGCTTTATAGCCTGGCTTCCAATGTAGTTTTGCTAAAATAGAGAGACTATATAGACCTCACAATGAGAATGTCAAGTGCCCTTGGCAGTTACACTTCTCTCTAGAAATAAATGACCTGGCATTTGCTTTGTTACATCAGCCTCCTATCAGTCTGACTGGTATAGGCCAATCCTAACTCATGCAAGGGCCTTCTAAGTACCAGGCACTGTGCTTACTATTCACTCTGTGAGCTTGGACGAGCACAGGTGCTCTGAACCTACAAATGCATGGATTGGAATCTCGACTCCTGCCACCCTGGAGACCCAAGTTATGTGGTTCAGTCTCTTTCAGATGACCATTTTAACCCAATTGTAATCACAGTTTCTAACCACACGGTCTGAACCTTTATGGTAACATTTATTGGTCCATCTGTCTTGTACAGCTAATTCTTACTGGGTGCTCACTGGCAGGCACTGCCATAAACACTATTCTCTCACTTAATCTTTAACATCAGATTTTACAGATGAGGCCACTGAGGCTGTAAGAGGTTAAGTTGTGTTGGAAGTTAGTCAGCCTGAATCCAGTGCCTACTCTTCTAACCAATTCTCCAAACAATACCCTACTAGGTTTCCCTGCTTCCAATTCACCCAATATATAACAGCTACCGAACAGAGTTATCTTTCTAAACACCGCTAAGTTCATGTCATTTTGCTGGTTAAAATCCTTCAGTGGCATCCCTCATCACCAACAAAATTAAGTAGCATGTAAAGCCATGAATAACCAGACTCCTGCCAATTCCTCCCACCTCATTCTTCCTTTTCCCCTCCAGGGACTTTCAATAGTGCTACCCCTCCATGCTTTGCTCTCGCAATCCTTCGGATCTATACTATTCCCTCCCATTTTCGCTGGGAAAACGCCTGACAATCTTTCAGGACTCTGCTCCAGAAAGCCTTCTTACCCCGTCCCCCGCCGTTACTTTTACTTAATGCTGAATTACCATTCCGAATAATACAATCCGTGTCCCAAAATAGAGAGTGAACTCGGTGAAGTAAACATTTCATTGTGCAGCCCCAGGGCCTGAAAAGTCAGACATACTCAAACATACATATATGCTGAACAAACGAGATGAACTTTTCCTCCACACATTCATCCTCCGTTCACTCCTCCCCATCTACTAGAACCAAGACTCTAGTTTCGGACACAAGCCCTTCCACCTCTTTCCGCAACTCCTTCTCGGACCCTCACCCGCCTTCACAACTCTTGAGTCTCTCACCGGGTCTTCCCCAGTACCCCTGCGGCGCTAGTACCTGCTCCGACACCCCAGACACACACACTCATGCTGCAAAGTTTACTCAGCGCCTACGGGATCCCAAGCACTGTGGTCACAGCGGCGTGGAGGACCGCAACGCAGTTCTAACCTCTCCTGCACCGAGCGACCCTGGCCTGGGACCCTCATTTCCAGCCTTCCCCTCCCCCACCCCGCCGAGCGACCAAGGTCCGGGTCTTCCCTGCCCCGACTGAGGGGCCGCGGCGGCCGCGGCCTTCACCGCCCGGAGCGGCCAACCCACGGCCTCCTTCCCGGTTAGTCGCGCTCCCCACTCCACAACAGACTCGGGAGCTCCCGCGCCGCCGGCCTGTGCCTCCTCACCATGGTGGCGGTTCTGATGGCTCCGATTCCCGCCGGATTCGCCTCCACAGAGGCCTAGAAGCCCGCCACTAGCTCGCTTCCCGCCGCCGCTACCGGAAACGCGACCACGGGCAAAATGGGGTAAGGTAGAAGGCTGCTTCCGGTCCCGGAGCCAGTCCCTTGAGTTCCGGCGGAGGTGCTGAGCCGTGAGCTTAGAGCGGGGCGGGGCTTCGGGCGGGGTTGGGGGCGGGGCTAGCGTCAAATTGAATCGCAGAGGCTTAGGATCTTCTCTGTTGGACACCTTCCTAGTTTCTGTCGGTGCTAGAGCTGCTCCTCTTCACCCTCATCACCCAACCCCCCGCGCCCCAGCCCATTAACTCTCGGTCCTCATCTCCCACCACTCTACCCCAGCTCTGTCCTCTACAGCCAGTGTCCCTGCTTTTCCGTGAACTTAGTCGACCTGCTTCAGCTCCTTTGCATTTGCTGTTGCCTCTGCCTGGAATGCTAGTCGTCCAGGTATGTGCACGGCTCACGCCCTCACCTTCACGACTTAAGCTCAAATAATATTTTCCCACTGAGGACTTTCCTTGCCGTCCTGTTTAAAACTGCAACCTTCCCACCCATCCCTGTTTTATTTCTCTCCTTAACATTGATTGCTAACATACTATATATGTTATTTTATTATCCCTCCCCATTAGAATGTAAGTTCAAAGGGTATAGATTTTTCTTTGTGTATTGTTCATTGCTGTAGTGCCTAGAAGAACACTGCTTAGCACAAAACAAGGGCTTAATAAATATCTGAATGAATGAATTTATCAATCCCATCCAGTCCCATGACTTTTGAATGCTACCTATAGGATCGGGTTTTTCAAATTTATTCCTCTAACCCTGGGCTCTTCATTTAACTCTTGGCCTTTAGTATCCATAGACATGGGTGTCTAATAGGTATACTAAATTTAATATGTTGAAAACTGAATTCTTGCTTCTATTCACTCTTCTTCCTAAAACCACTTCTTACCAGTGTTCCCCATCTCAGAAGTTTCTTGGTTTACAAAACAAAACAACAAACTTGGCAGCATCCTTGACTCCTCTCTTTGAGGAATTCCTCATCCCTGATTCAAAATGTCTTGAATCAGATTGTAGTCACCTGCTCCACTTCTACTATGCTAGTCCTAGGCACCATCATCTCCATCTTGGATCATTGAACAAGGCCGTAACTGGTCTCTTTGCTTCCTCTCTTGCTCTCACAGCAGCCAGAGGGATCCTTCTATAATGTACTGAGATTATATCAGATGATGTCATCACCCTGCTCTCCACCTCCCAATAACTTCCCAGCACACGTTGGAATAAAATCCAGCCCTGTATCTCTCTCTCTGCATCTAACCTCATCTCCCTCAACATTCCCCTCATTCATCATCTTCAGCCACACTAGTCTCCTTCCTGTTCCTCAAACCCAGCAAGGATATCTTCCATCCCAGGGCTTTTTAATCCTCACACCAGACCTAAGATGCACGTTCTGTCACCCTGTTTCTGTCAACCCGTAGATGAAGAGATGGAGGCTCAGAGAGATGAATTATCTTGTCCAAGGTGGCAGAGTCGACAGTCAGAATAGGAATATGGTGCCATTTGTCTCCTCAGCAGCTCCAAAGTTACCCTGCCTCCTAACATTATCACTTACGCACACACTTAAAAATTACTTATTTAGCACCTACTAAGGCCATGCACTGTTACTGGGATACAAAGTCCCTTCCCTGAAGGAATTTATGTTCTAGTAAGAAAGGCAGACAATAAACCCAACAAATAAGTATACAAGGTAACATTAGAGTGACATGAAAAAATAAATAAAGTAGGGTAGGGGAACTGAGAGTGATGGGTTGCAAGTTTGGCTAGATGGTCAGAGAAAGCCTCTCTGAGGAGTGGCATGTGAGCAGAGACCTCAATCAAGTGAAGGACATTCCAAACATTTCATATAAAGGGAATCATGTAATATGTGATCTTTTGTTAACTGCCTTCTTTCACTTAGCATAATGTTCTCAAGGCTCATCCACGCTGTGGCATGTATCAGTAGTTCACTTCTTTTTATGGCTGAATAATATTCCATTGTATGGATAGACCACTTTTGTTTATCCATTCATTAGCTGACAGACATTTGGGTTGTTTCCACCTTTGGCTATTATGAATAATGCTGCTATAAACATGCATGTACGCTTTCATGTGATTATATGCTTTCATTTCTCTTGCATGTATACCTAGGAATGGGTCATATGGGTCATATTGCTTGGTCGCGTGGTAACTTTAATCATTTGAGGAACTACCAGACTGTTTTCCAAAGGGGCTGCACCATTTTACATTCCCACCAGCAGTGTATGTGAGTTCTGATTTCTCCACGTCTTCACCAATGTTTGTTACTATGTGACTTTCAGATTCAAGCTATCCTAGTGTGTGTGAAGTGGTATCTATCACAAAGTTTTGATTTGCATTATTACCCTGATGACTAATGATGTCCAGCATCTTTTCATGGACTTATTGGCCATCTGTGTATCATCCTTGCATTGTCTTTTATTATTGAGTTGTGAGAGTTCTTTATGTATTCTAGATATAAGTCCCTTATCAGATATATGATTTATAAACATTTTCTCTCATTCTGTGAGTTGTCTTTTCACTTTACAGTGTCATGCACAATAGTTTTTAATTTTGATGAAGTCCAATTTATCTTTTTTCTTTTGTTGCTCAGGCTTTTGGTGCCATATCTAACAATCTTTTACCAAATCCAAGATCATGAAGATTTAACCCTATGTTTTCTTATAATAGTTCTACAGTTTTCGTTCTTACATTTAGATCTTTGATACATTTTCAGTTATTTTTTGTACATGACATAAGGCAAGAGTCAAACTTTATTCTTTGGCAAGAAGATATACAGTTGTCCCAGCACCATTTGTTGAAAAGACTATTCTTTCCCCCACTGAATGGTCTTGGCACTTGAGGAAATCAGTGGACCATAGACACGTGATTTTATTTCTTATCTCTCAATTCTATTCCTTTGATCTATATGTCTATCCTTATGTCAGTACCATTGCTTTGTAGTAAGTTTTGAAATCAGAAAAATGTGAGTCCTCCTAATTTGTTTTTCTTTTTCAAGATTGTTTTGGCATTCTGCATCCCTTGAAAATTCCATATTAATTTTAGAATCAGCTTGTCAATTTCCACAGATCAGGAAAAGAAGGCCATGAATTCCAGAGCTGGGGGTTATACAAGCTATTCATTCGGCCTTTATTTGGTAAAGTATTCCCAAGATTCAGTCTAGATCAGGGATTTGCAAACATTTTCTGTTAGGAGTCAGATAGTATCTTAGGGTTTGTGGGCCATATGGTCTCTAATGCAATTACTCAACCCAACCATTGTAGCATGAAAGCAGCTATAGACAATATGTAACAATGTGTGGCTGTGCTACGATAAAACTTTAATTATGAACACAAATATGTGTCACAAAATATTATTCTTCTTTTGATTCTTTCCAATTATTTAAAATGTAAGAAGCATTCTTAGCTTGCAGGCCTTACAAAAATAGGTGGCAGGCCAGATTTGGCCTTCAGGCTGCATTTTGCCATCCCCTGGTTTAGACCATTAAGTTTGTGTCTGGGTTCAGGGCCATTGCCCCAGCTAGTATTAATAATAATTTTGACGTGCATTATTTCTTTGGTTTATCTCTGGGTTCACTGAATAACTGCAGTCAAAAGTTCGTGTCTTTGCCCTCATATAAAAACTGTACACATTCACATCTGTATCAACGTGGGTCCAGTGAGGAGACAGAAACCACACAGTAACTTAAATGGGAAATTTAGCAGGAAGAATTGCTTTGCAATGATAGGAAAGTAACTGTAAATATTAAAAGAAAACCCTCAGCTAAGGGAGAGAACCTAAAGAAGGATAAAACTAGAAGGAGGTTTCCCTCCCCAAGGTTTGGGTTCAGCCCTCACTAGAGAATGTGTGGTTTCGGCCCACTGGATGGTGGAGAAGTTGGCGGGAAGGGCCAGAACTTTGCACAGGCCAGAGCTGGTCTGCAGTTGCCAGGCAAGCAGGAATATCCCTCTGGAGCAGAGGCAAGCCAAGGCTGGTTGGCAGGTACACAAAGGGAGCCCAACATGCACAGACAGTCAGGGTGTTGATGTTGACACAAAGCCTGGACCACACAGTATCTGTGTCTGAAGGGCCGCAGCAAACAAACCTCTGGGGCACAAGTCAGCCAAGACTGATGGGTGGGTGAGCAGAAGAGGTCAAGGTACTGCTACAGGTGCTGCTAGAAATGGAAGCTGAAAAGCTGCAAAAACCTAGTGCACTTAGGTGCACAGCTTGGGCTGGGGCGCTACGGGTGGCTGCTGGGGCCCTGGTGCACATGCATGTGGAGCTAAGGAGAGGGTCTGGGGAGCAACGACCAGGCTGGGGAGGCTCTGAGCCTCTGCACAGGATGAAGGTCCAAGGTGGCCCCAGGGTGTGTCCCCATGGTGCTGAAGAGAGGGTACAGGAGCAGCAACCTGGGCTGGGGCACAGGCCTGTGCTGTTGGGGCTCCTGAGCCACCACCACCTGGGTGGAGAGCTGGAGAAAACACAGGGTGGCCAATCGGTGGAGAAAGCTGTGTCCCTGCAGGCATTTAGCATGAGAGAAAACTGCACAGGCCGAGAAGCAGGGGAAAAGGGTACTCTCCAGGAGCCTGGTGGAAGAGCCACCTACACCAGGAGAGAGGACCCCTTCCTCCGGCAATGTTGCTCCAGAACAGCCCACTACTGATGTACCTCATGCCAGCTGACAAAGGAAAAATATATAAAGGGCCCAGATCCATTTTCACAGATCAGGCAACAAAAGGTGAATTTGGAGCTAAGACAATATACTGATTAAGTGACACCACTCCACATACACCCAAACATATTCTACCATACAGGTCAGCAGAATGCAGGCCTTGGAGGGAAAAGATGATAGCCTCTAAAGAAGGAACTACTCTCATGATAAACATAGATAAGACGTTGGCTTTCTGCTTGGATTCTTGGAGTGATGAGCACTTTTTATCTTTTGCAAATGTTTCTACTGTTGGAAAGCTGTGTTTGCGGGGGTGCTTTTAAATTCTACATCCAGGTGATCACCAAGTGCTTTGAAGACCAACCCTACGAAGCCTATCTTCTCTTTCAGTCCACAAAACTATCACCATAGTCGTCCTGTAAATTTTGCCTGGACAAGTGCAACACTTCTGACCTCCCAGATTTACCCTGGTCTCAGTGCTATTCATCATACCTTTCTCTTAAGTTTTCTCTCAGATTCCCCACATCATCTCTTCCAGGTCTTCAACACCCACATAATTCCTGTACCAATATATTAAGCAGAAAATCTGATCTCAAATGCTTTCACAATTTTATTAGTCAGGCACACCTCCAGTATTGCAAAATTTACTTACTCTAAGATTTTTACAAGTTGAACCCCTCTATCAAAAGACAAGGAAGCCTCTTTTAGTGGCAGTGTTTATTAGACCTAGGGGAAGGTCAGGGTCCTGCTGCTTTTACCCAAGGTTATTATAACACACAAAAGAGAGGCAGCTCAGACAAAAACTATTATAAGTAGCATTAAACTTCATAAAATTAAGCTCTCTTCCCCCCAGACAAAAAATAGCTTTCTAGTTCCCAGAAGAAGTAGGAAGTAGGGAAAAGGGGAACTGATGACTAGTAGCAGCAAGGATTCTGCAAAACCAGCTCTGCCTTAGAGCCTAGTAAGCAAGGTAAGCTGGGCCCCACACTGTGGTCTACATTAGAAGCAGACAAGCCTGTCCCTGTGTGTAATCTGGCTTTGTGAGATTTTCCAATCCTCAGCTGTTGCCTCAACACTAAGACAGAGAAGGAATGCTTTTATCCTTTTTAGAGCACTGATGGCTGGAACTCTAGAAATCTGGTCTCATTTTTTTAGGATTCTAGAATGTCATATTTCAACCTGTCCTAAACTTCTCTTTAAAGGGCAGTTGAGTATTTGGCTATTCTCCAAAATGATTATGAGGTTAAAATTAATGAATAGGGTACAGAGCTAGATAAAAATAATCTTTATATAAGAATATGGATTTTTATCCCTTATATATGTCATGCATAATTAGGAGGAAATAAAGGATAACATGGTATTTCCATTAGGAAAAAGATTATGCAATGAGAAAATCTCATGTTTTGCCAAGAATCCTTTACCATCTGTTTTCTTTTAGAAAAAAATTGATAAAAAATTTATACATGCTTACTTTGAATATATGAGAAATATATGTGCAGATATTTAAAAGTCAGATTAGAGCTTGTGTGTATATATTAGGTCACTTTAAATCTGACCCACTGTACCTAATTTCACAGCCAGGGGCTGTCAGATTGCCAGCCATCTTTAAAGTCCCCCCAACCCAGATCCTCTCTGTGACCCACAGGTGGCCCTCACATGGATTCATCACACAAGGTGCCGCCAAATCATCGCATTTTTACACATTCTTTTGTCAGATTACGGAGTTTCCACACCGTTGTGTTACTGGGTCAGATGTTCCCATATCAAAACTGAAGTTCATTTTTCATAATCTACTGCCATGTTTTTCAGAAAACTAAGCAAAACTCAACATGAAAAAGACAGTTCTAAAACTGAACACGGGGAAGAATGCTGGAGGGTTCTGAAGTCAAGGTCATGCCTCAAAAAAAGGGACAGGACATTTGGATCATTAAATGAAAAGGCCCAAACGAGGTGCAGCTCAAGGCTTTCTAGAGTGGGGTCAAGTGAGGAGGCCAGGAAGGATGCAGGAAGCAACTTGAGTTTGAGCTCCCCAGTTCCCCAAAGCACCCCCACCCAATCGAGGCTTGACCCCCTCATTAGTATAGGACCTGCCTGGACACTGCAGGCCTCTGAGTTTGAGGCCACTGACCTCCTGTCAGAAATAAGCTCTTACTGTAAGTCTGAGCTCCTCCTCCCTGGGGGCAGAAACCAACATCCTAGGGAGTGGGGATGTGTACCTTCCTTTCTTCCGAGGGAGAGCTCACCTCACACACCCCTGTTCTGCTTACTGCTGGGATGGAGTACAGGAGCTGGTTCCAGTGGCCCTTCCTAGAGATAAAGGATGGAGTAGCAGCAGTCTGGGGAAGCCCCTTTCCAGGCTTGGAAAGATAACCCCATACCCCTCTCCCTTTGCTGGGCTAGGACTGACAGTCCTTTCCCTGGAACACGTCTGAGATCGCTACAGGTTATAAGGGACTTCAGTTAAAAAGAATCTGCATCGGGCTTCCCTGGTGGCGCAGTGGTTAGGAATCCGCCTGCCAATGCAGGGGACACGGGTTCGTGCCCCGGTCCGGGAAGATCCCACATGCCACGCAGCGGCTAGGCCCGTGAGCCACAACTACTGAGCCTGCGCGTCTGGAGCCTGTGCTCCGCAACGGGAGAGGCCGCGATAGTGAGAGGCCCGCGCACCGCGATGAGGAGTGGCCCCCGCTTGCCACAACTGGAGAAAGCCCTCGCACAGAAACGAAGACCCAACACAGCCAAAAATAAATATAAATAAATAAATAAATTTAAATTACAGTTACAGAAAATAATTATAAGTGAAAAAAGTAAATATAAACAAGGTGGCATTTAAAAAAAAAAAAAAAAAAAAAGAATCTGCATCATTTTCTTTCCTCCCACCCTTCCTTCCCAAAGGAAGGTGCTGGTTTGTTCACATGTTTCTCTCCCAATGGCAGGACACAGGGAGGGGTCTTGGGGTCATCTGGAACATAGAGGGCCCATCCCTCTTCAGACCCTAGAGACTGCATACCCATAAACACTTTTCCTCTGTGGCTTCCAGTTCTGACCCAAAGCAAAGTGTTGATGTTATAAGGGCAGTTCCAGCAAAGAAACGACGGGAAATGTGGCAAAGGGTGGGGACCCACGCTCCCGACACTCACATCCTCTCCACCAGAGCTGACTCAGGACCCACTGGAAAGCTGACTTCATGGCCTTTGGACTCTCTTTTACTGCCCCCTCCTTTGATAGTGCATCAAAATCAGTCTGTGTTTTTTCTGATTTTCAAAGCCTGATATCCATTTTGTGGATCTGGCAAACTCCAACTGAGCAAACAAATTTGCTAGAGCCGAGGCCAACCCTCTCCAGTAAAGAGTTCTGGCTTAGGACATAGAAGTCAGAGCCAGGGCATGCAGAGTTGTCAAAAATCTGGGCAATTTGGGCTCTGAGGGAGGAAGACTAGGAAAGGGTGTGATTAAAGGCCAGGTCCTTGGGCTGAAAAACAAGGGCAGGGGTATGACCAGGTAGTCTTCGACCAGTTAGTGGAGGGATGATGTGGGTGTCATTAGCAGGACTAGACCCTAGGTTTGGAGGGATGAGGGGACGTGGCATTGGAGCTGTGTTTAGGGGTTTTTTTGTTTTGTTTTTTTTGGCCGCCCCACGCGGCTTGCAGGATTAGGGTCCAGGGATTGAACCCCAGCCCTCAGCAGTGAAAGCACAGAGTCCTAACCACTGGACCACCAGGGAATTCCCTAGGGGTCTTTACACTTATGATCTGACATGGAAGTAGCTAAGAGACCCAAAGCAATGATTCATGACTGGAAAACAGTTTGGGCGTGGTTAAAGGACCTGACTCTGGAATCTGGAAGGAAAAACAATGCTTCAGTGGTAGAGAAGGATACAGCAGAGATCTGAATAGAGACTAGAAGGAAGAGACAGAAGTCAGGGAAGGGAGCTTTCACAGAAGCCAAAGGGAGTGATCAGTCAGAAGAGGCAACCCAGCCCCCAGAGACCCGGGAAATTCCCTCCCTTCAGTGGGCATGTCTCCAGAACCTACATCATCCTCCCCATGCAACGAATCAGATCCTCCAATAAATCTACTAGGTTCATTGGGACTTATTTTTTCTCAAGGGTTGAATTCATGCAGAAATCCAGGTTGTGAAATTTAATTCCTTTCCAGACAGGTGAGTGACTAAGGCACATAGCCTGAGCTTATTGAACATTTTACGAGAACAGAAGGACATGAAAACATGGGAAAGAATAGGTGTTTGAAAATAAAACAAATTGATTATTCTTACTTAAATAAAGCCTTCTACTTTTTTATTCCATCTGATTACAAAAAGTGGAAAAAACATGTTTATTAAGTTGTTACTGCCATCTTCACTCTCAAAAAGAGTATGGGGAGGGGTGGGGGTCAACACTTCTGAAACCCCCCCAGGTGAGTGAGGTAGTGATCTGTGAGGAGGGGTGTCAGAATAAGGCTCCGCCCACAACCCCACCCACACAGGCCTCCCTGAGTGTCCTCGGCTGCACCAGAAGGTGTAACTTATTGCTAAAGCTTCCCAGTCTCTCTCCCTGCCTTGTAAAGCTCCTCCCCCAAAAGCTGTTCTCTGATGCATCCTGAGGTGTCCTTACCCATTCTCCCCGCACACACAGAGCTTCTATTCTGTATACTCTGGGGTTTGTTGAGGGACGACTTTTAGCCAAAGCCTCGTCCACACTCCTTGTGTGCTTATGATATCTTAGGGTGGATTCCCTGGAGAGACAATGAGACAGAGAATTGAGTGGCTTACCGGGGAAGGAGGACAGGACTGGGCAGAGGAAGAAGCTGACCTGCAATGTGTTTGAGATCATTCAGTCTCATGGGGACCTTGGGATCTGGGACGACCCTGTGGAGTTGTCCCAGCAGAGTCAACGGCTAGGGTTTTGTCTCCCCGTATCAATCAGTCGTTGGCCAGGAGGCATCCCTTGGGAAGTGCAGCTCCCTGTGGCTGAGAGCAAGTCTAGTGAGGAATTCATCTCTGCAGCCAGCAGCAGCAGTCTGGCTGGAGCAGCCCCACAGTATCCCCACATAAGGATTCTCCCTACAGTGTGTGAAGAAAGCTGACTGATCACAAAAGCCTTGCCCACACTCCCTGCAAACACACAGCTCCTCCCTGAGTGAGCCATCTGGAGCCCTCCTGTCAGTTCTTTTCCCAATGCCTGTCAGCACTCCCTGAACACACGATGCTTCTCCTGAGTCGGCCACTGGATGTTCCATAAATGCTGACTTGTTGCTAAAGCCTCCCCACAGTCCCTGCACACACAACACTTCCCACCTAAGTGCGTCCTCTTTGTGCACTGAGGGTTGACAGCTACCCACACTCTGCACGCATAAGGCTCCTTCCCTGAATGTGCCTCACTGCCTGATGAGGGTCAACACATCTCTGAAGCTTCACTCACACCCCACACACACATACAGACTACTCCCCGCACGTCTCTCTGGCGTAAAAAGAGCTTCGACTAATTGCTAAAGTCCTGCCCAGGACCCCTGCATACACAAGACTTCTCGTCTCAGTGTGTCCTCTTGTCTTATAAGACTTGACTTGTTGCTAAAGCCTCGCCCACACTCCCTGAAAACATAATACTTCACCCCTGAGTGTGTCCTCTGGTGCACAAGGAGGAGTGATTTCTGGCTAAAGCCCCACCCACACTCCTTGCACATGTAAGGCTTCTTCACTGAGTGTGTCCTCCGGTGACTAATAAGGGTTGACACCTGGCTGAAACCTCGGCCACACTCAATATACACATAAGGCTTCTCCACTGAGTGTGTCCAATGGTGTCTGATGAGGTTCGACTTATCTTTAAAGCCTCGCCCACACTCCCTGCAGACATAGGGCTTCTCCCCTAAGAGGATGGTCTGGTTTGTAATGCAGTTTGATTTGGGGCTACAGTCTAGTTCACATTCTTGACAGTTGACTGCTCCAGAGCTTGAGGTTTCTAATTCCTTCATTTCTTTGTCTGCTTGCACAGGGTTTACCCTTTGGGCTGCGCTGGGCTCTATTTCTACCACTGCGCTGCCTTCTCCAGGACTTGCTGACTGTTCTCAGGGTGGGCTGGGCAATGCACGTAAGGACCGTCTCTCCTCTGTCCTCGAGCACCAGGGTCTGGAGTCACCTTCTCTCTCTTGGCCTTCTGTGTTTTCACTCCAGCAGCTGTGAGCAGAATACTGCTGCCCCCGATGCCCCAGGCCAGAATCCCCAAGGTGGAAGCGATTTTCTACACACACACACACACCCGGGAAGATCTGCAGCGTGTGTTGGCTGAGGAACTGCTGACAGAAAAAGGCCAGAAGGCAGGAAGAACAGGGGTAGATCTCTGGCTTTGGTTCTGCTGGAGAGAGAAGGTTTTCAGTTAGAGAAGCCCTAAGTAGGGCTGCTGGGCTGTTCTGCCTTGTCTTAGAACAGAGTGTCTTACTGCCACAACTGTAATTGACAATATACATACAACACAATTTGTTTCCCACCAATAATTCCACTTTACATTCCACTTCTACACATTCTACATCCACTCTACATTCCACTTCTACACATTCCATTTTCTATTGCAATCCAGAAAATCCATAACAAAAGCATCTTCTATATGTCAGTCAGACCAGGAACCTTTTTGCTCTGCAAGTAGCCTCAACTGCCCTTAGCCTTTTCCTCTGACTAAATCATCTAAGTCTATATCACATTGATATAGACTGTCCACAACTCTGTTCTACTTGGAGGTAACAGTCTCTATGACCTATGTGGAAATCTCTTTCATGACTTTTCTTATTACAAAATAGAAGACTGATATACAAAAAAAGTCACTAGTTCTGGAAGGCTTTCAAATGTAGGAAACAGTATATGAAACAGTGGTTAAAGAGACTGTATATGAAATAAATCTGAATTTCCAGTTGCCCACCCACAAACCAATACTAAAAATTTCTAAGTACTAGGTTCTCTACTAAAGTATTGTGGATTCAGCAGTGGACAGAAAGACATGCTCCATGATTTCAGGATTCTGGTACCTTGTGCCCAAACTAATCCCATTATAGTGACATCAGACGTGGCTATGGGATTTGCTTTGGCCAACAAAGGTTAGTGAAAAGTTAGTGCTTCTTGCAAACAAGTTTTAAGAGGCACAGTATGGTTCTATCATTGCTGTTCTCCCTCTTCCTTAAGAATCCCATGACCCAGATAGAGGCTGTTCCTTTTGCCTAGATCCCAGAGCCAACAGAGCTGAACCAATAAAGCTGTCTACCTGAACTGTAGACAGTAGATATTAAGTAAGAAATGAACATTTGCAAAGTTTGGGGTTGTTTGTTATCACAGCATTACCTAGCCTAAACTAACTGAAATATCTCCCCTATGAAAGCTTTAAAGATTATCTCAGGGAGTACCTTTGAAGAAGAGACATCATAACATGAATATGTGAAGAACTAGAGAAAGAGAGACTGGTTTAGGAGGAAAAATAGTATGATCTCAATTTTTGATAAGTCTGAGAATAAACTTGTCTTGTAACCAAATAGAAATATGAAGATAAAGCACAGGTGAGACAGTGACAAAGAAAATGGATTCATTATAATAGGTGATGGGTAAAATCGTTGAAGTTCACAAACTGTTCAAGGGTGTGAATACTGACATAGAAAAAAAGAGTATGCAACACAGTCCAAAGGAAAGAAAAAAGTAAGAGAAAAGCCCACAAGAGACATAAGAGGCAGGAGAACTGCAGGATATTGTGGTGCTGAGCAAGACAAAGGACACAACTTTAAGAAATGCAAGTGGGATCCCAGCATTCAATATCAAGACTAATCTGAACAAGGTGATTTTGACATTTTCCTCAGAACCCATTAAACACATTAACACAGAGAAGGAAGATAATATGACAAGAGAAAAATAAAAACAAAATCTAGTTAGATTGACTAGCTAAGGCCAAATCAAAACACACAGAACCAGACTGAAACAGATGAATCCACACTTAATTAGATGGAGCTCAAACTAGATGAAATCAGATCAAAACATGTCAAAGAAGATGAAAATGAAAAAAGTAAACCTGATTAATCCATATCAGGGAAATAGCTATGCCATTTAAGGAAACGCCTGAAGAAATTCCTGCCTAAAACTAGTTTGTGTCTCCAAAAATGTGATTTTTCTCTACCTGCTTTATCTAGAACTACAGGAATATCTAGAACCACACCATCCAATATGGCAGCCACCAGCTGTATGCTTCCTGAGCACTTCAAATGTGGCTGGTCTGAACGAAAATGTGTTCTAAGTATAAAATAACAACCAGATTTTGAACACTTAGTACAAAAATAAAGAGTAAAATATCTAATTAATTTTTATATTGATTATATGTTGACATGAAAGTATTTTGATATATTGGGTTAAATAAGATATTATTAAAATTAATTTCACCCATTTACTTCTTCTTTTTCAAATGTGGTTACTGGGAAATTTAAAATTACCCACATGGCTCACATTATATTTCTACTGGACAGCACTGATTTAGAACAAGGGGCGGGAAAACCATGGCCCACAAGCTAAATCTGGCCCTCTATTTCTGCACAGTCTACAAGCTAAGAATGACTTTTAAATGTTTAAATAGTTGGAAAAAAATCAAAAGAACAATAGTATTTCATGATACATAAAAATTACATGAAATCCAAAATACAGTGTCCACAAAAGTCTTACTAGAACACAGCTATGCTCATTCATTTACCTGTTGTCTATGGCTACTTTAGCCCTACAAGGGCAGAGTTGAGAGTGGTTACAGAAACCATATCACCCACAAAACCTAAAATAGTTACTTTCTGGTCCTTTACAGAAAAAGTTGGCCAACCCCTGATCCAGAGAAATATCACAATCAAAAGTATTTATCAACCTAGATTTAAAGAATCAATGTCAGTTCTTAAATAAATGAAAAAAATATGGCTTATGAAACTCAAAAGCCACACAAACTTTGATATTTAATGTTAACTTCTGCCTTAGACGGCATTTCTCACTGCTCTCCCCTGTATACTGTGCCTCCACTGCAGTTCCTTATACCTGGCAGGCACCCCAATTCCTTAGGGCCTTAGCACCGAAAAGGTCCTCCACCTGAAATGCTCTTATCCTAGATACCTAGAGTTCTAACTCCCTTTGCTCAAATGTTACCTTCTTGGTGATTTCAAATATCCAATTTCAAAATTCAGCCAGCCCCCCCCTCCCACTCAATACTCCTTTCTCCGGTTCTATTTTATTATTATTTTTTACTATGTAGTGCTTATCACCTTCTAACATACCATATTATAATATCCCTATATATGTAATAACCAAAAATGGAGTATAACCTTTAAAAATTGTGAATCACTAGGTTGTACACCTGAAACTTATGTAATATTGTAAATCAACTATACCTCAATAAAAAAGAAAATAAAAATAAACATATGCAAAAATTTTTAAATAATAATAATGTCCCTGAATATGAAGCTTTTTGTTAGCTGTCTCCCTACAGTAGAAAGTAAGTCCCCATGGGCAGAGATTACCATTTCATTTACTAACATGTTCTAAGTGTCTAGAACATTTTCTGCCATATGGGAGGTGGTCAGTAAATCTCCACTGAATTAATGAAAGAAAGAACACTGCCTCACCCAACGAGAGCAGATTCCTATAATTCTCCAGCAACACTTCTCTGTATAGGTCCCTCTGCTCAGAGCTCAGTCTCTTCCATTCTGCCTCTGTGAAGACCACAGCCACATCCCTGAATGTAACTGGTACCTATAAACAAGCAATAAATTAAGGGACATACAGCAAGTCCCCATCAGTCCTCCCACTATGAGGAACATAGCTGGTGGCCCCAGAGAGTCTGGATATGCAAGAAGTTGATCTAATTCTTTTCAGGGTACGTGGTTCTCTGTACCAAGTTCTTCTGGGCATTATTACTGTGGCTTTGTGTTAAAATCTGAGGAGCACATAACTGATGCATAAAACTCATTCCTGGCCCTCGGAGGCTTTTGATTTCTTTGGAGAAACGATTTGTGAATCAATTTGAAAACCTAAAGCAGTGCTCAATGACCCTGAGGAATGGAGGAATTCTGAGATGAAGAGTAGAGGATGGGCTGGAGAAGAATAAAAGCATCATGTACACAAGGCTTGTGCTGGGCATTAGGGAATGGAGACGATTTAGAGGAGAAAATGAAAGAAAACTTCAACCACAGAGAAAAGCAGGAGTGAACAGATGGAGCCCGGAATAAGCATTTCTGAAGAGTTCAGGTTACTAAATGGGATCTGCAAAATCTGTCTTTGCCTGGTATTTTAGCAACCTTTTAAAAATAAAGCCCTTAATGCTTCACTCACCACGTACAGCAGTACAGGTGTACCTCATTTTACTGCACTTTGCTTTATTGCCCTTCATAGATGTCAAGTTTTTTACAATTGAAGGATCGTGGCAACCCCACGTCAAACAAGTCTATTGGTGCCATTTTTCCAACAGCATTTGCTCACCACGTGTCTCTGTGTCAGATTTTGGTAATTCTCACATTTCAAATGTTTTTATTATTATTATATTTGTTACAGTGACCTGTGATGAATGATCTTTGATGTTACTACTGCAGCTTGCTGAAGCCTCAGAGGATGGTTAGCATTTTTTAGCAATAAAGTTTTTTTTAAAGATTTTTTTGATGTGGACCATTTTTAAAGTCTTTATTGAATTTGTTACAATAATGCTTCTGTTTTATGTTTTTGGTTTTTTGGCTGTGAGGCATGTGGGATCTTAGCTCCCTGACCAGGGATCGAACCTGTACCCCCTGCACTGGAAGGCGAAGTCTTAACCACTGGACCTCCAGGATCCAATAAAGTATTTTTTAATTAAGGTATGTATATTGTTTTTTCACACATAATGCTATTGAACACATGATAGACTACAGTATAGTGTAAACATAACTTTTATATGCACTGAGAAACCAAAAATTTCGTGTGTCTCACTTTACTGTGATATTCACTGTACCATGGTGGTCTGGAACCAAACCCACAATATCTCCAAGTTCTGCCTATACTTCAATAAGCTTCCTGGAATGAAAGCAGGGCATTTAGCTCACTTTGCTTCCTAGCCCCAACCCCACTGGACATTCCCTAGGAGTATAACTTTGTGTCCACAGTGTATCAGTGAATGAACAACTCATAACCAATAGGGGAAGATGAATTTACAATCCAGTGAGATTATAATTCAACTCATAGACCTGAAAAGTTGTTTTCATTTTACAGACCAGGAAAATTTATTTAGGCTTTCTCTCATTCTTAAATTCATATATTCTTTCTTTCCCTTTCCCTCCTTCTCCCTCCCCTTATCTATATAATTTTTCTTTGAATATTGGACATTTTAGGTAAAATATTGTAGCAACTCTGGATACCAACCCTGCCCTCTTCCTAGGCTATTGTTGTGGTTGTCTGCTTGTTCATTTGTTTTGAGACCTGTCTGGATTAGTTCAATGAAGGTTATTTCCCCTGAAGCAGTGGCTCCTCAGAGGGTGCAGCCTTGAGCAAACACACAGTCACCCAGACCGTCCCCCTCCTGACAGAGGGCTCTCTTTGTGTCTCTCCTTGACTTCCCCGTTAAGCTTCCAGCAGGTCTGCCTCTATTGGTATCACACCCGGCTGTTAGCCTCCACTATTGGTTGCTGATTGCTCTACTGTTTTCAACAATGTCCTGGAGTATAAATGGCTCCATAGTCTGATCCAATTAAAGTCAGATCCTTTTGCAGGGGTAATTTTGAGGCCAGTATTTGAGACTTACTCTGAGCCGTAGGAGAGCTCCTCTCAGCAATCTCTTTCCCTGCTTTCTCTGTTAAACTTCCAGCTGATCTGCCATTTCACTTGTTGCTATCACAGGCGTCTCAGTTTCCTCTTAATTGCTCACCACCAAAATCTCCACTGTTTTCAACAACACCCTAAGACTTCAACTTCCCTACTCAGTTCCACGCAAAGCCAGTCCCCTTAGGGAGCGCTGCAGAGCTCTCTGTTCCTATGGCCTGCCTCTCACCAGGGCAGGACCTCTGCACCACTACTCAGAGGTGGCACAGGACCGGCAGACCACTTCGCTCAGTGTGACACTCCTGCTCTAACAGCGGGGCACTGGGCGGGGTTGGCAGCTCCTTTTCTTCTCAGCATGCTTCTCCTAGCACAGGATCTCTGTCTGCCCTATGAGCAAGATGGGGAGAAGGCAATAAGGTCCCTCCTGATTCTTGACCCCCTGTGCCTGAGACAGAGCTTCCATCCTACAAATAGGGTCTAGTGGAGATAGAAAACACCAGACTTCTTGGCCACACTTGCCTGCCACACCGAGCTGGGGGGAATAAGAATTGCTGGTGGCTTGCCCCTCCCAGGGAAAAAGACTGGGAACTGGGGGAAGAAAGTCCCATCTTCTCAGCTGTACCCATTTGGAGTACAGCTTCCGTTACACTGAGCTGAAGGGTGACCAGGAGGGAGCAGGTTGTGGGACAAATGCCACAGACTCTTGCTGATTTAGTAGATTTTCTTGAATAAATGTTTCGCTACTTGCCACATGTCCTTAAGAGCACTTTTGAGAGACTTTAAATAAACGTAACCCCAACTCACCAGTATTTTGGACTTTCCCTCCTTTTCTTGAAGCCAGTCAGTCTTGTGAGAAGGCAAACCTAGAGAAGGAAAAAGAAGCTATGAGAAACTGGGGCTCCCATGGTGCTGCCAGAGCAGCTCCTCCGTGCCTTGTGAAGAGGAAGTCGCCCCTTTCCTCAGCTGTGATCACAAGGCATTCGCAGTAAACCTGGAGCCCTGCTCCCCCCTTCACCTCGCTGGACCCTCAACAGCTCTCACCTTTTGCCTTATGATTCTGAGTCAGTGTCTTCACAGTTTCCATAACTTCCCTGTTCTCCAAAGGCAACATCTCCTCCCAGTTCTGCTCTCTCCAGGCAGAAGGATCAGGCAACGTCATGGCCCCAGAGTCAGCCCAGTGTTCGCCTTGAAATTCTGCCAGGAGGCCTGGTAGAAATTATTTCATCTCAAGATCAATTTCTGCTGCCTGGTGTGATTCCTCCAAAACTTACTTATAAAAGCCCAACTTGTTGCCATGCAGCCAGGACCTGTGGGACAGAGAAGCAATTTGACATTGCTGGGACCCTTACTGTGGGCCCTATGCCTGTGCCTCTTCAGCAGGGATCCTGTCCTCTCACACAATACACGTAGTGTCTCAGTCCACAAGGTTCCTTGCATTTTTTTACCTCATTCCTTTCTAGCCTGTAGGCCCTTTGTGGTAGATATCATCATCATTCCCAATTATTTGTTTCTCTCTATAATTCTCTGCCCCTGACGTCAGGCTTGGTCTCATGACTTGCCCTGGACAAGGAAACGTGACTGAAAGTGACAGTGCCACTTGTAAGCACTGCATTATTCCACCATCTCTCATGTTCTGAGAACAGAGGAAAGGTAAACTTACTCAAAAAGAAAAAAAAACAGGGAGGTGTTTCCCTGGCAGTCCAGTGGTTAAGACTCCACACTTCCACTGCAGGGGGCTTAGGTTCAATCCCTGGTGGGGGAACTAAGATCCCGCAAGCCACACGGCATGGCCAAAAAAAACACACATAAAATCCAAAAGCCAGTAAGGAAGTGGTGGGTATATTTTATTACACATCAATTTAAAGGTTCAGTTTAACAAGGACCCCTTTAGGAAAGGTGGGGGGTGGGGAGCAGGGTTTAATATGTGTGTTTAATCTTTGATTGTCTTTTCATAAAAAATACTGCCGGATAAACAACAAGGTCCTACTGTATAGCACGGGAACTATATTCAAAATCCTGTGATAAACCATAATGGAAAAGAATATGAAAAAGAACAGATATATGTATAACTGAATCACTTTGCTGTATAGCAGAAATTAACACAACATTGTAAATCAACTGGACTTCAATAAAATTTTTTAAAAATACTAAAGGTGTACATAGAAAAATAATAAAACTGATTATCTATGGGAAATAAACCTACCTTTGTTTGCACTGTCATGACTGTATCCTAGACTCCAAAAGTCCAAATAAAAACTAGAAGTTGTAGCAGCTCATACAACTCAATATCAAAAAAAACAACTCAATTAAAAAATGGGGGGACTTCCCTGGTGACGCAGTTGTTAAGAATCCGCCTGCCAATGCAGGGGATGCGGGTTCAAGCCCTGGTCCGGGAAGATCCCACATGCCAGGGAGCAACTAAGCCCGTGCGCCACAACTACTGAGCCTGAGCTCTACAGCCTACAACTACTGAGCCCGCGTGCCACAACTATTGAAGCCCATGCGCCTAGAGCCCGTGCTCTGCAACAAGAGGAGCCACTGCAATGAGAAGCCCGCACACCGCAACGAAGAGTAGCCCCTGCTCTCCACAACTAGAAAAAGCCCACACGCAGCAACGAAGACCCAACGCAGCCAAAAATTAATTAATTAATTAATTAATTATTTTAAAAAAAGAAAAAAGGGCAGAAATCTGCAGAGACATGGATGGACCGAGAGACTGTCACACAGAGTGAAGTCAGAAAGAGAAAAACAAATATCGTATAATATCACTTATATGTGGACTGTAGAAAAATGATAGAGATGAACTTATTTGCAAAGCAGAAATAGAGTCAAAGATGTAGATAACAAACTTACGGTTATGGTTACCAAGCGGGGAAGAGAAGGTAGGTTGAATTGGGAGATTGAGATTGACATGTATAGACTACTATGTGTAAAATAGATCACTAATGAGAACCTGCTGTATAGCACAGGGAACTCTACTCAATGCTCTGTGGTGACCTAGATGGGAAGGAAATCTGAAAAAGAGTGGATATATGTATACGTGTAACTGATTCACTTTGCTGTACAGCAGAAACTAACACAATATTGTAAAGCAACTATACTCTGATAAAAATTAATTTTTAAAAAAGGGAAGATGTTTAGTGAAGACTGATACACAGTATGGCACCTAGAGACCTCAAATTTTCAGTATACACAGAACATGGACAGGATAAGAAGCATTGCCACCAATGAGTATACAATTTTGTTTTCCAACTTTTTACCAACACTAGGAATTATCTAACTTTTTAATCTTTGCTAATCGAATACATTAAAAATATCCATTTTTTGGAAGATAAAATAAAATAAAAATAAAAAATGAGCAGAAGATGTGAATAGACATTTTTCCAAAGAGGACATGAAGATGGCCAACAGGCACATGAAAAGATGCTCAACATCACTAACCATCAGAGAAATGCAAATTAAAACTACAGTGAGATATCACCTCACACTTGTCAGAATGGCCATCATCAAAAAAAACACAAATAACAAATGTTGGTGAGAACTGTTGGCGGGAATGTAAATTGGTGCACCCACTGTGGAAAACAGCATGGAGGTTCCTCAAAAAACTAAAAATAGAAGTACTATATGATCCAGCAACTCCACTCTGGGTATATACCTAAAGAAAACAAAAACACTAATTCGAAAAGATACATGCACCCCAATGTTCACAGAAGCATTATTTACAACAGCCAAGATATGGAAACAACCTAAATGTCCATCAACAGATGAACGGATAAAGAAGACGTGGTATACATGTACTACAATGGAATATTACTCAGCCATAAAAAGAATGAAATTTTGCCATTTGCAACAACATGGATGGACCTGGAGGGTACTATGCTTAACGAAATAGGTCAGAGAGAGAAAGTTTGTACCCAACATCTCTTCATTTCCCCTATCTCCAGCCCCTGGCAATCACCACTGTACTCTCTGCTTCCCTGAGTTCAGCTTTTTAAAATTCCACATATAAGTAAGATCACACAGTATTTGTCTTTCTCTGTCCGACTTATTTTACTAAGCATAATACCCTCCAGGGAATATAGCCAACATTTTATAATAACTGTAATGGAGTATAATTTTTAAAAATTGTGGATAACTATGTTGTACACCTGAAACCTGTATAATATTGTAAATCAACTATACCTCAATAAAAAAAAACTAGAAGTAGTAAGTTAATTTAAATTTAGCAAGGTGGCTGGACATGAGGGGTCAACATACAAACATCAATTGTATTTTTAAATACTAGTCAGAAACAACTGGAGAGTTACATTTTAAAAACATTTCCAAAAATATCAAGAACATAAAATGTATGGGAATGAATTTGAAGAGATGTGCAAACATTCTACACTGAGAACTACAAAATGTTACTTTGAGAAATTAAAGACCTAAATAAACAGAGAGATATACCAAGTTTGTGGGCTGGAAAACTCAGTACTCTTGAGATGTCGATTCTAACCAAACTGATCTACGGATTCAACGCAATTCCAATCAAAATCCCACAAGACTTATTTTTGTTGAAAAAATCTAGCTGATTCAAAAAAATATTTGGAAATGAAAAGGACCTTGAATAGCTAAAATAACCCCGTAAAAGAAGACTTACGATAAATGGTTTCAAGACTTAGTATAGGGACTTCCCTGGTGGCACAGTAGTTAAGAATCCGCCTGCCAATGCAGGGGACAGGGGTTCGATCCCTGGTCCGGGAAGATCCCACATGCCCCGGAGCAACTAAGCCCGTGCGCCACAACTTCTCAGCCTGCGCTCTAGAGCCCACGAGCCACAACTGCTGAGCCCGCATGCCACAACTACTGAAGCCCACGCACCCTAGAGCCCGTGCGCCACAACTACTGAAGGCCACGTGCCTAGAGCCCATGCTCCGCAACAGGAGAAGCCACTGCGATGAGAAGCTCGCGCACCGCAACGAAGAGTAGCCCCTGCTCACTGCAACTACAGAAAGCCCTTGTACAGCAACACAGACCCACCAAAGCTAAAAATAAAATTTAAAAATTTTTTAAAAAAGAAATATAAAAGAACAGACTAACTATAAAGCTGAAGTTATCAAGACAGTGTGATGTTGATTAAATTAAATTAACGGAACAGAAGAGACTGTCCAGAAATAAACCCACATTTACACAGTCAATGATTTTCAACAAAGGCACCAAAGCAATACAATGGTAAAAGGAGAGTCGATTCAACAAATGGTGCTATAAACAAGTACTATGTCAAACCTCAAAACCTCAAACCATACACAAAAAAAATACATCAAAATGGATCATAAACCTAAATGTAAAAGCTAAAACTTTAAGCTTCTAGGAAAAAAAATCATAGAATACCATCATGACTTTGGTGTAGGCAAAGAATTCTGAAACAGGACACAAATTCCAGTTGTTGGAGGTGATGGTTACATGGGAGTACATATCTGTCAAAATTCATTGAAACATATACTTCAGATCTATGTAGTTGGTTGTATGTAAATTATACCTCAGTTTTTTAAAAAAGGGTAAATTTAAGTCCTTCTCAGTTAAGGACACATAATGAAACATAAGTGAAATGATATGATGTCTAGAATTAGCTTTAACATAATTCTGCAAAAAAAGCTGGGAGGCAGGGGTGGTATATGAAACCACCTTGAACATGAATTGATTATTGTTGATGCTAGACGATGGATTTATAGTTTCTATGTGAAAAGTTAACCACCAAAAAAAAGGCATTAATTATGTAATTTTGTTCTTATGTTTTTAACTTAGAAGAAAGCCCTCTGGCAGCAGTTACATGCTCCAAACATGTGTTGTAGAAACTAACAGTGCAACTCTTATCCATCACATGTAACAAAGAGAGGAATCATATGTGAGCATAGGTTTGTTCTAATAAGTCAGTGCTGAGGGAATAAAATATTACAGAGATTGTAAAGCCCAGTGCCTGGCAGCACAGAACAACTCCCAATAAATGGTAGTTACCATCATTTTTTATTTTACAACAGCTGACACAGTCTTGGGAATCCAGCAGCCAGGATGAAATGTTGCTAGGGCAAGGATGGTGGTAACCTGAATGAGAGCACTTGTCTGGGGTAATATTCCCTGTTAAAGGCCCCTGCCCTTAAATCAGCCCTGGTATCCTACAGAAACAAGCAGGTCCTCTGAGCCTTAAATGGGACACTGCAGGGCACAAAACGTCAGGATGAGCAAAGGAAATCTGCCCAAGGTCTGGAGAACAGAAGACACTGCAGAAACATGGAAGGTGAGTGGTATCCACCTGCAAGAAGTCCTCTCATTCTCTATACGTCCTCTCTGGGCAGGCAGGGATGTGAGAAGGTGAACCTGAGGATGAAACAGGCAGTGTGAGCTTCAGGACTGTCTCTTGGCCCCCAGATACCAAGCTAAAAATCCCCAAGCTTAAAATGAGCGGTGCTCCTCTTCTTTAAAAAAAAAAAAAAAACAACCTCAGATCTGTTAAAGAAGAATGTAGACAGCTTCCTGGAGACAGAGTCATGTGTGGGCATCAAAATACAGCCTATCCTGATATGCTATTAAATAGGAAAATCATCTTTTGTGACTAATTAACACTTACTAAACTCTTACTATACACCACAGACAATCCCAGGCACTGTACAACTTTTGTCTCCCAAAGGCCCGGAGTTAGGTCTCCTGATAAACTGAGGTGACAGAGCTAGAAAGTGCCTAGATTTGACCTCTAGCTGTGGAGTGTCATGGCCTTAGCCTGTTGGGTGAGTTGTAGTATCAGTGATGGTCAACCCCTACCAGCTGTGACAGTTCTCAAAGCATATCCACAGACAAGTTGAGGGGATGTATATGAAACAGGATTGTCTGTGAATTAATGAATGTTGAATCTGGTGATATGTCCATGTGAGTTTACTGTACTATTCTACTGCATGGGTTTAAAACTTGACCTTACCCAAAAATTAAAGTCCTGATACCTGGGCTTCACCAGATCCCAGAAGTGATTTGGACAGTTGGCCAGCAGCCCTCAGAGGTCCCCACACTACCTAATCTGGGTAAGTCCCAAACTAGAGGTCTGAACCCCAACACATGAGGGAAAAGCATTCAAAGAGAGGGAGAATTAGCCAAACAAGCCACTTACATTACAACCAAATCTGGGATCTTTGTCATAAAGCAGAGTGGGCCCCGGGATGAGGACAAACGCTGGGACAAGAGATCCCAGAGAAGCAGACCTGCCTGCACTCAAAAAACTGCCTAGATGCAGGCCCCAGCGGTGCAGCGCACCATCACTGCAGGGTGTCTGCCTCAGGCCCAAAACCTCCCCATTTTCTAAAAACCCCAGGAACTCCAGACCCAAGACACTCCACCACCCCTTACGGATGTTTTGCCCACGTAGAACTTACCTCCACCCACCCCCAACAAGCCAACGCACAGCAGGGCCTGAGATGCTCTCTCCTCCACCCCACCTCCGCCCAATCACCATTGGGTCATATTCAGCCCCATCAAAAACAAAACTTGACATTCACGATCAGTCCTGGGTTCCCACAACCATTCAGTGATGCGGGACCCACGTAAGTGCTCCCATGCCAAACAACACCCAGGAACACATGGCCCAAGCCGCGCCCCCAGCCCGCATCACAGGGGATGTCTATTTGGCCCTGGCTGAACACACCCCTACACCCCAAATAAACGCCGGGGATGCGCACTGGAGCTGCCCCCTACTCGGAAATTGTTTGGCCCAGAATATACCCACCCCCTTTCCAAGAAAGAAATGTGAGTTCCAGGTCTCTCGCCCCGGCCGAGGAGTGAAGGTCCGCGTAACGCCCCGCAACTCAGGGATTCGTAGCTGGTAGGAGTCACCCCATTTCCCCGCCACAAACGCGCACCTCATGCCGCGCCCCCTCCTCCAAGCACGAAACCGCCTGAACCCGCCGGCCTGGGCCGCCGCACTCCACCAGCAGCCGCATTCCTCCCCAGCTCCCAACCCTAGGCCCTGCCGGCCTATCCCCACCCTCCTGCACCAGGGGAGAGACACCGTGGGGCCACGGGCCCAGCAGGCCTCGCTCTCCAGAGAGGACGGGACCGCTCACCCCGCCCTCGGCCGCTCAACTACACCAGAACTACAGTTCCCAGAATCCTCGCGGACTCCCTTCCCGCCGGCCGTCCCAGGAGCCGCTTGTGGACCGCGCGGTTAATTTACCACGACAGTGGCTATGTAGTGACAGCCTACCCGTCTCTGTTTATAAAATACCCATGCATAAACAGGTAGTGGTTCGCAAATGAAATCTCTGTTCCCTCCGCCTGTTCGCTTGAAAGACTCCCCAGAAGCCTCTGCGGCCGCTTCCGTGACGGCTTCCAGGTCCCCACCCAGGCTCTCAGGGTCACCCGGCAAAGGCATTTCCGGTTGGCTTGTGGAGGGTCCGGCTTCCGGTTGCAGGCATCTCAGGTGGTTTTTTTCTCTCGTTACCAGGCTAAATTCCCTGGGCTTAGGCTCTAAAATATGCATGCCGCCTTCCGCGAGCACCATCTAAGTTTGGCTCCGTGCTGTCCGCGCACCCCTGTGTTCACTGCCATTTTACTTGTGGGGGGCGGGGGGTTGGCGGTTGGAAAACGGACTGCGGAGGTAAAGCGGACTCCCAAAGTCTCTGCTGATCCCTTACACTCAACTCCGGCGTTCTCCTTGCCGTGTAGTCACTTTCCCCTCGTCCAGGTCCTCAGGGTTAGTGACAAGCTCACATCCAGTTCCTAGAGGATGGAAGTGATCTCGGGTGGCCTCGGCCTGTGGTGGTTTGAAGCAGCATCTCAGTTCCCAGACCAGAGATTGAAGCCGCGCCCTGTGGCATTGAGAGCATGGAATCCTAACCGCTAGACCACGAGGGCCAGTGGCTAGTGACAAGGCCCTGGATCGTCTGCTTTGTAGAAATGGATTTCAGCAAAGAGATGGAAAGTAGTGAAACAAGTAAAGTGTTTATTAGGAGGAAAAAAAGTACGTGTGGATAGACACACAGGGGTGGGCTCAGAGAAAGAGTAGCACCTCTGGGGTAGTTTAAATCACTTACGTGGGGCATTTCTTCTGGGTTTCCTCTGGCCCATCGTCTTGCTTTGCCTGGCTCTGAGTCCACATTTGATCAGACTCAGGGCCCCCCACTTTGGGCAGTTGTGTGTCTTTTAGCCAAAATAGATTACAGCCCTAGGGTTTCTGGAAAGAAGAACATATTATGGTCTGGCACCCCCTCCATTCTCTGACCGCTGAGGAACCTTTCTGTGCACGTGTAGTTTGGGAGGTCTCCTTGACCTCAAGAATGAGAAATATGTGTTCTCTTTATCTTTTATCCAAGCAGCACTCAGCTTCTCCTTGCTCCTGCCATTATCTTTATCTTGGAGTGTCTGTCCACAGGGGAAGGATTCCAGCTGCTCAGCCTGGGGCCCATCTATCGCCTGCCTCAGAAACCTCACTCAGGCTGGAGTCTGGCTCTTTGGCTTTTTACCAGAGATCCTGGTTAAGGGCTAAGCTGGTACCTTCAACTGGCAACACGCCAATTGGGATTCGGCAAAGCAGACCAAGTTCAATTCATAGGAAGAGCGTTTAAATTGTAATGGTAACTGAAAATTAGCTTTCACTGTTACCATGTCCTTGAGAAACCTATTTGTAAATCATGTGCCCCTTTGATATGTATGTAAATCTTTTTAAAAGCTAAGAAGTATGTTGTTTTTCTTAAAGGCCTGGCAGCCATCTCGGAAATAAACCATTAAGGAAGATATTGCCCTATCTTCCCGTCATGTGGGAATTTAGCTTCAATGCGTAGCTCAAAACTATAACTACCTCCTTGTCATAGAGTTAGAAGTTGTTTTTTTTTTCTTTCAAATAAAAGTAATTAGTGTTCTCAGAGGGACAGCAGTGAGCAATGTCTTGAAGCAGGATCTTACTTCCCTGCCCAGGAATTGAACCTGAGCAGCCTGGATGGAAACCTGGAGTCCTAGCTGCTAGCCCACCAGGGGGTAGAGGCTGGAAGCAAAGTTGCCCTGGCTCTTGCCCCGTTGTAACAAGAATGTTTCAAGGAGGCAAAAACTGTAAAAACGGGTACAAGTTTATTAGTAGAAGCACAGCACAGGACTTCCCTGGTGGCACAGTGGTTAAGAATCCGCCTGCCAATGCAGGGGACACGGGTTTGAGCCCTGGTCTGGGAAGATCCCACATGCCAGGGAGCAACTAAGCCTGTGCACCACGCTACTGAGCCTGTGCTCTAGAGCCCTTGAGCCACAACTACTGAGCCCATGTGCCACAACTACTGAAGCTCGCGCACCTATAGCCCACGCACCGTGACGAAGAGTAGCCCCCGCTCATCACAACTAGAGAAAGCCCGCACGAAGCAACGAAGACCCAACACAGCCAAAAATAAATAAATAAATTTATTTTTAAAAAAAGCACAACACATGGGAGAGCTCACAGGAAACAGTTTATTTATTTAAGACAGATGCAAGGCAGAAATACACACCTGAAGAGAAAGGGTGTGGGCACCCTCCCTAATGAGGAGGAGTGCAGTAAAGAGGTGGTTAAATCATTTATACAGGGCAGTTCTTCTGGGTCTTTGTTTTCCTCTGGCCAATTATCTTGCTTCTTTTCCCACATCTGACCTGCCCTAAGACCTTCCCCAAATATGTGTGTGCCTCCTTTTGCCAAGATGGATTCCAGCACAAAGGCTAGTAGGAGGTCTGACAACACCTATTATGTGATGACACCCCCTCCATTTTTGACCTTCCTGCACATGTACAGTTGGTGAGGTTTCCTTGACCTCAGAGTGGTTGTCTTATCTCTTTACTCTAGCAGAGCTCAGCTCCTGCCACTAACTTTGTCCTTGGAGTGTCTACGGAAAACAAAACTCCAATTTACTCCACTTGACAAATTCCAGCTGCTCAGCCCAGGGACCCATCTATCTCCTACCTCATCGGCACAGGTGGCTACCCCCAATTACCAGGTGAATTTAGTATGAACTGTGAAAAAAAATGTACAGTAAACAAAGTTGTCAAATCCTCTTATAAGAGGACAAATTACCATTAACCTTGAGAACATGTTTGTAATGGGTTGTATCCACTCAACTATATAAAAATTGGGATTTCTCCTTTGCAATCTCAGAAGATTGCCTATGATGCATTTCACAGTCTGGTTTAACACTTATTCAATAATAAAACTGTTTTCTTTCTTTTCTACATTTGCGGAGAGAACTATCTGGGTTGGCAGGCAATTTTATTCTTAATTTTCTCCAACACCATCTCTTCTTCCACCCTCTCATTTCTCTTCACCTTCCAGACATTATTACTAAACTCAGGGCCAGGGCTTACCACTCGAAAATCAATACCCTAGAGGCAAGTGTTTGTAGAAACAGAAAACGTTGCTTTTAATTAGAAAGCTGGCAATGTGGGGAGAAGGTGGACTCATCCCAAAACCACCTCCAAAGATTCTGCTTGGCCGTGAAAGTTTTCAAAGGGAAAAGGGGAAATAATCTCAGTTAATCATTGAGATAGGGGATCAAACTGTCACCATCTCCCACTGCATGCAGACTTGTCAACTCCTCCTGATCTTTCTTTAGATGTTACCTTGTTCAAACAGTTTGTTTGCAAGATTGCTAAAGGGGAAGCTAGGGAAGAGATCTGGTCATCTGTTAATTACTTATTCTTCATTTCTACTTCTTTGATCTATGGAAAGAACCAACAGTTTAGGCAAGGCGTTTTGTGATCAAAAGATTTGAAAGGTGTGCTTGGGCCAGAGGTGAGTAGAGCATGCGGTGCCTGGTTTAAGGTTACTTACAATATAACTTTGCTAAAGTGACAAGACAAAAAGGGCCTCCTGCAAAGAGCTCTTTCCTGTAAAGATCTCCTTCCTGCCAAAAGCTGCTTACAGTATCAGCCTTGTAAGACTTCTAAGGCTTAGTTCCAGATCAAAGGTAAGGGCACAAAGCAGAAGTCCAATGTCCAAGTCTAAGTTCAGATATTAAATCCTGCATAAACCAGGCTACCAGGCTGAATGAAGCTTGATTTCATTTGTACTTTCAACTAACTGTGCTCTAACTCACCCTAATCAGATACCATTGAGAAGAATACATCTGAACTTGCATAGTCCTAACGATAAATAGGAAGCTTCATTTGTAATGTACGAGTGGTATTGAACTTGACTTCACATAAAATGTCTTGATTTGCTCTCCGCATAAAAAGTTAGCTTTGGGAAGTGTGGTAGTTAATTTTATGTGTCAACTTGGAGGGTGTTTTTGGATGAGATTAACATTTAAATTAGTGAACTTTGAGTAAGCAGATTGCCTTCCATAATGTGGGTGGGCCTCATCCAATCAGTGGAAGGCCCGGCCTCCCAGAGCAAGAGGAAAATCTCCAGCAGACTGCCTTCAGACTGGAACTGCACCATTGGCTCTTCTGGGTCTCTAGCCAGCCAGCCCACACTGCAGGTTTTGGACTTGCCAGCCTCCATAATTGTGTGAGCCTATTTCTTACAATAAACCTCCATCTATACAAATACATACACACACAAACACATACACATACACACACACTATTGGTTCTATTTCTCTGGAGAACTCAGACTAATACAGGAAGAATGATAGATTCTGAGCTTGTTTGACATAAAGAGCTTAGTTTCATCTAAACATGCTCTAACTCATAGTGAGATATTTCATTTCAAATGTTCCTGAACGTGAACCTTAGTTGAAGGTTTTTCTGCCTGTTTTCAACAAACTACTTAGTTTCAGACAGATTTTTATCTAAATCACCATAGGAACTTATCTTAGACATGAATGTATGATTCTGACATTGTTGTCACTTAAGCTGCTTACATTCATCCTAATTTGTTGTAAGTTACAAAAACAAGGAAATTAAGAGAACAACATGTAACTGTGAGCTTATTTTCTCTAAAGCTTGCTTAGATTCATGTAATTTGGCTGTAAATCATTTATATTTGCACTATCTCACCATTTCACACTTCAGAAGAGAGGAATATCTGGTTCTTTGCTTGTATACAAATATACTGCTTGGTTGCACAGTTTCATCTATATTTCCACTAACTTAACATTATAAGTTAAGTGCTTTTGAGGACTAAGTCTGCCTCTGAACTAGGTTTCACTAATACTGCTTAGATGCACATTACTCTAATGTAATTTGAGATTGTGTGTTTGTGTCATATATGTATTTCTTAGCTAGTTTATATATATATATATATATATATATATATATATAATTTATATATCACTTATGAAGCTTATAAATTTCATTTATAATGGATGAGTGATTTTGAGCTTGATTCCACATGCACTAGCTAATTTATTTTTTTAATTTTTAAAAAAATATTTATTTATTCATTTATTTTGGCTGTGCCAGGTCTTAGTTGTGGCACGTGGGATCTTAGTTGCGGCATGCAGACTTCTTAGTTGCAGCATGCGTGCAGGATCTAGTTCCCCAACCTGGGATCGAACCTAGGCCCCCTGCATTGTGAGCACGGAGCCTTACCCACCAGGGAAGTCCCTACACTGGCTAATTTAGACCAGCTACACTCTAACTCCTTAAGAAGTTACAGTTTCTCTTGAGAACAATGTCTGAGTCTCAGCTTGTTTTTATTAATATGCTGCTTAATTTTGACTAAATACACTCTAACTCACCTTAAGGAGAAGGGGACTCAGCAGGAGACCCAGCTGGGAAGATTGCCGGTTGGCTCTGGCTAGGGGGACATACGTAGCCTCTGAAGCAAAATATAGGGGAATCACTGGCAGCACAGGTTGGCACTTAGACTCTGAAATGGAGACTCAGCTTCTGGAAGAGGGATTGGGACTTAGGCTCTGGAGCCAGCAGTGGGTTCTCATCCTCTGGAAAGAAAGCAGGGGCATGGCCTCTCATGTGAGAGGTAGGTACTGCCTATGGAGCCAAAATCCAGACTCAGCCTCTAGAGAGGGGAGTGTGGACCTAACCTTTGAGGAGAGCTCTGAAGACTTACCTTTTGGATCTAGAAGCAGAGACTTAGACTCCAGTGAGGGAAGCAGGATGTAGTCTCTGTGGCACCAGGTGACTGCTGCAGCCAAAACTGGGACCCATCAGCCTCTGTAAGGGGTCATGTGGACCTAGCCAATGGGGTGTGTGGTGGAAACTTAGCCTCTGGTTGGAGAAGTGGGGTCTTTAGCTTCTGGTGTGAGGAGTGGGGTCTTAGCCTCTGAAATGGGAGATTAGGACTTAGTTTCTGGAGCCGAAATATGGACTCAGCCTCTGGAGGGGGAAGTAGGGACATAGTCACTGGTGGTCTCAGTCAAATCAGCTTCAGTCTGTCATGAGGAAAAGAGGGGTCTTTGTGCCAGGCCTGAGGAGCTCCCCCTAGCGATTGAGGAAACTGGGAAATTTTGAGATGAATGTGTTTTCTGAGCTTGTTTGCATATGTAAAATTTACAAAGTACTTCTGAAGCTGTTTGAAATGAATGAATGATTTCGAGATTGATTTCACATAAACTCTTAAATACATTCTAAGTTACCCTAAGAAGGTCCTTTTGGGAACACTTGAGTCTGTATTTGTTTTAATATCAACTGTTACATATGAATATCTCTAAGGAGGAATAAGAAGTTTCATTTGAAATGAAAGAGTGATTTTGAGCTTGATTTCACCTAAAATGCTTAGTATTAACTATATTTATTCTAATTCCTCACAAGTAAATTAAAGAATAATGACATATTCCCTAATACTGCTTAGATTTATTTAAATTGGTTCTAACTCATTCTTATTTGCTCTCTCTAACCATTAGAAGTTTCCTTAGAGGGGAATGTCTGATTCTTAGCTTGTTTACAAACATACTGTTTGTTTGCAGACATACTGCTTATTTGTACACATAGTTTAGTTTCATCTTTATTTTCACTAACTCAACATAATAAGGCACTGTTGATTTACCTTACGTATAAGTGTGTGATTAACACTGTTTTCACTTAACCTACTTAATTTGCTCTAATTTGCACAAAGATAGTACTTTTGAGGTGACGGTGTGTTTCTGAGCTTATTTGCACATAAAAAAAATTTATATAGGACTTTAAAGATCATACATTTTATTTTAAATGAGTGCTTTTAAGTTTGACTTCACACAAACGCAATTTGTTCTAATTTCCCATGCCAGGTTAGGTTTAGGAATGCTTCTTAGATGTATCTTAATTTGCTCTAACTTGCAGTAAGATCTTTTAGTTTGAAATGTTTCTGAGCTAATTCGTTAATTTGCATTTCTGAGCTAATGTGCTTCTAGCTCACTATAAGAAATCAATATTGCTTAGTTTTCATTTTAACTAAACTGCTTGGTTACCTTTGTATACGCTCTAATTCACAAGAAGTTACTTTTGAGATCAAAGATCTGAGCCTCTTTTAATTATACTGCTTAGATTCATGTAAAGTTGTTCTAATTCTTACCTTGGCAAGGAGCGCGTGATTTCGAATTTGTTTTCACATATAACAAACACTGGTAGAGTCTCCCGGCGCCAACGCCCACTAAGGCTCGCCTTGCCCCCTGCAGAGGCTCTTTCTGGTTCTGGCCCCAGTCTGTCCCGGGGTTGCCGCAAAGGCCAAGTCCCGGCTTGGCCGGCAGGGGGCGTCCGACCGTCCGCCAGGACCCAGGCGCAATTTCTCCGGTCCGCTGGGGTGGGAGAGCGGCCGGAACCGCAGGGGGAGCCGAGGGGCCTTTGCGGGGAATGCGAGGCCTTTCAGCCCCTCCCCGGCTTCCCCCAGGGCCGCGGACTAGAGGCCTCCCTCACCTGGTCCCTTCCTGGCCCCTGTTCTAAGGATGGAGAGCGCCAGGTCTGACCTGGGAACCTCCCGGGGAGTCCGCGGAGCTCTCAGGGCCTTTTAGCGGACATCCTGCGCACAGCTGGTCCCAGAGGCCAAGTTCCCCGGTCCCGATTTAGACACTGAGTCTCCCTCCCAAAGTCCACCTGGATCCCTGGTGACCACTCCCTATGCTTAGTCCCCGCTCTCCCTCCAGCGGCTAGGGTCCCTCTGTTCCCTCAGGACTCCCGAATTGTTCACCCCAGAACCTGAATTCGGAACTTTTGACCCAAGGTCGAAGTCCTGACCTTCGGCTCCAGAGACTAAGATCTATGCCACCCTCCCCCTACCCCACCCCCAGAGGCTGAGTGCCAATGGCCACCGACCCAGTCCCCACTTTTTGCCTTGGTGGCCTCCCTGTCCCAACTTTTACAAGCCCGACCAAACAGCCAAGAGGGGACCAGCTGAGCCCTCTGCAAGGTGCCAAGGGGTGAGAGTGGGCCATGTTCCTGAACAAAGGGGAGATGAAACCCCAAACAAGGTTCAACCTTTCTGCAAGCTGGCTCTGCTCCCTCCCTCCTTCTGGACTTGGGGCACACGTGGCTAACAGAACTTTCACCAGGAAAGGGTTACCACAGAGCAAGTGTAAACCATAATCACAGTCAGCACCAAATTAGAAAAACTTAATGAAGCAGTCACCTCCAAAAACCAGAGACTAATGTTGTGTGAATGTATTAAAAACCACTGAATTGTACACTTTAAACGGGTGAATTTTTTGGTAAAGCTGTTATTTTTTGATAAAGCTGATATTAAAAAACAAACAAATAAAAAGTTAGAACCTTAGACCCCAGTTCCTCTCCCGGACTCCTGAAGAAGTTTCAGCATTGACTCTCTGGAGAGGCTGACAAAATGAGAAGCTCTGTACTGAGGGCAAGATGAGGTACACAGAAGACAGGAGAATTGAGTAAAAACCCACATACTGAAGAGTGGGACTCTCAGCCTCCTCTTCCTCAGCTTCCCAAACACTGGCGGCCAAGGTTGTTTTCCTCAGGCAGGAAATGGGAAGATTTCTCTCTGGGAAAGAAAAGGCACACAAACGCTGAGTGGGTGTTTCTTATCCCTGCCTCATCAGCCTAAACAGTGACTCAACCCCATGGCATTTTTGCCCCCAGGGGACACTTGGCAGTATCTGGAGACCCTGTTGGTCGTCTCACGTGAGGAGGGGGCTGAGGGTTAATGGGTATCTAATGGATAGGGGCCAGGGACCTGCTTAACATCTTCAAGTCACAGGACAGCTCCCACAAAAAGAATTATCTGGTCCTAAATGTCAATAATGCTCAGGTTGAGAAACCCTGTCCTAAAGTGAGGCCCCCCCATCAGCAAGGCTTGCCCATGGGCAGAAAGCTTCCACATGGCTTTTCAGTACCTCAAGGTTAAATATAAACAGATAGCCAAGAACCCCCAGACAATAAAAACAAACATCAAAAGAGTGAGGACTCATGAGAGTTCACCCAAATCACTGAGGCGGGTAAGTATTATCCCTGACAGATACATGCATCTCAACAAGTGAAGCCCCCTGCACCCTTTCCGGTCCCTTCCCATGGTCCATGCTCACCAAGCAGCATTCCAACTACACGGCTGGTAGTTTCCCAGGGATCTTAAACCATGGGGAATATACAGCTCAGTAAAGGTCTTTTTCTCCACCCCACTCTGTGCATGATCAACTTGACAGTCTAGTTTATCAGATGAGAGGCATCGTACCAGGAGGATTGAACTCTAGAAACAACATGGCAGGTGGCATTCAAAAACTTGGGGGAGGGGGGCAGGGCACAAGCAGCCAAGGAACTTCAAGCTGTTAAGTTGTCCCTGTTTGGGATTTCCTGCCCAGGGCTCTGCTACAACCACACCTGGTTATCCGCAAGCTGCTGATGACAGGCAATTGCACACCATGTCCTGGGTTTAGTGCTGCTCTGTGGGATGCAGGAGAAGCCACCCCGCTCCCAGAGCCACATGGCCCCGAGGGAGCACAGCAGAGGCCAGAGGTGGGCAGCAGTGGAGCGAATTCGACCTCTCTGCCGCCGTGGTAAAGAGCATTGCAGCAGGTGCATCAAGGAGCAGAGGAAAGGGCCCCAGTCTGTGCTCTGCTAAAAGTGGGGCTGTGAGTGAGGGGACCCCTCTGAACTCTTCAGGGCTTCAGGGTGTTCCTGTTATAGCCACATGACTCCCTCTATCCCCAAAGCACCCTTGTAGGACTCGTAGCAGAATTAACCTCCACCAAACAGATGAAGAAATGGAGTATCCTGTTTATGTCCTATATATATATAATGGGAGCTGAAGAGGGATTTGTCACCCGTCTGATTCAGGTGACATCTGTAAATGGCTTGCTTGTGAGGAGCATTCCAGTTATTAATTGTCCTTATCCCCTATGGGCAGAAGTAACAGGGCCTCGGAGTCCTGGCTCCCAGCTCTCTGCCTGACTGACTCCTGGGGTGGAGGGGAAAGAAGCAGGCGCATAAAGCCCATGGCCCCGTACACCGCCTGACTGCAGTATTCTTCGTGGGCCGTGGGTCATGCCCAGCCAGGTCTCTTGATCTGCTCAGCTTCCATCTGGCCAGAATCATCCTCTCCCTGGGAGTAGTGCTCCCTGAGGTCCCAAATACCTGGGTGTGGGTCTCCCTTCCTGACAAAGAGCCCAGAATGGCAGACACAACACAGCAGATCTTTGCGAACATTTTCAGGGCTCTGCGCTACCCTCAGTGCTGATCTAGGAAAGTTGAGGAACAAAGAGCCTGCCCAAAGGAGCCTTAGAATCAGCCTGTTCTTAATACATGCCTCCAAGCTTGCAGGGTACATGGCTGCCGTCCAGATCGCTATGGTCCTGCTGCTGCCCTGCACCACAAACTTCCCTGCAGGGAGCTCTTTGGTGCAGCTTAGTAGGTGGAAGGTAAGCACCCGGCCACCGGCCAGCTCACCTTATCCAGGGAGGGCGTTCCCTCCTGTCACTGGATCCTCTCCATTGTGCTGGTTTACAACATCCTGAGGGACACTGGATGTTTGTAAGCAGATACCCATAGCTAATTATATAGAGATATGTTTTTTTAATTGGGGAGCTAAATTAACAAGGTGATCCAAGTAGTTTCCCCATTAATGAGGGGTTTTGAGACAAAAGGACCATCAGATTTGGATGCCTGTGACTTTTGTTGAAATCGCACGTCATTTTGTTGTTGTTGCATTGGATTTTAGGGTTTTATTTTCTCAGATCGAGCCACACCCATGAAAGAGAATTACTACAGAGCTTACTACCCTTAACCTTAGCAATAGAAATATTCATCATCGTGGTAAAATACCACTCCAATATTATTACTCTTCAGAGCAATGTTTATTTATGTTGAGTTGAATGTCCAATAAATGTAACTCAGGTATTAATTAGCTAGATCCTGTGTTGAGCAGAATGAAAAAAAAGAAAAAGAATATTTTATGAAAAGTTAAAAGATGTGTTTTTGCACCCCCTGATTTGGTCTCACTGTCCTCAAAGTAGATTGCTTTTCTTAAAACTTGTAAATATGTGAAATCAAGAGATTTCACCTTATAGTCATGGTGAAATCACCACAAAGAAAAGACAACTCTTGAGGCAACACTCAAGGGCAAAAGAGAGAAGGAATCCTCCCAGAGGCTAGAAGGATCTCCTCAGACACCAGCCCCCACGTGACGATTCGGGATGCAGTTCCTTCCCGTGGATGGAGTGTTGACCTCTGCCTTGCCACGTCTCCCCAAGTAAGGAGCAGAGCTTGTCTTCTTACAGGGCTTCTTGGGATGGTATCAGGTACACCACCTCCTCATCCTCTGAAGAAACCTGCCACCTAGGCCAGTGGAGTTGTGTGCCCGAGTCCTCGTGTACCCACCGTCCTGGAGAAGTGGCAAAGATGCAAGGAGAATATAAGCCAGAATCAGACATCTGGCAAAATGTTGACCATCTCAAGTGGACTCGGAATCTCCACAGGAAAGGAGTATAAAGAATGTGGACACCAGTGTAACTATAATACCCAAGCCAGACACCTGGAAAGATCTTCCACAGCCATGGCTGCCCCACCTGCCCTGCAACTACCAGAGGCCCCAGGCAGGATACCTATTCTCTCCTGCTGGTGGCTGGAGTCGGATATTGTTTTCAGATACTCCATATCCAACGGCTGGATTTCCTCAAGGATGGCAAAACTTTTAGAATTCAGTGACTCGGCGTCACAGAGGTCATATAACTCACCTGCTTCTAACCCTCTGTTTGTCTGAGAGTCTTGTGCCCTTGCTCAAAACCCTTCAGGGTGCTGTATCCTTGAAATATGATTGCAAGTCTCCTCCACAGTCTGCCCAGCCTGTCCATCAGCCTCACCCTCCTCCTGGCCTCACCTCACACTTACCCAGCAACACCACCAAAGGACACGTGGCAGACTTCTTGCCCTGTCCTTGCTGTTACCTCAGCCCAAGATACCCTCCTCACGTTTAAAACTCAATTCAGCACGCCGCTTCCTGGGGGGGGGGGGGTCCCCTGATCCCTCCCTACAAACAAGACGGGGTACCTCCTTTTTTCTAGCATTGTGGAGGGTCAAGGGCTGCCTCACACTTGCGGGAACACAGGGGAGGGAGAGAGATTCAAGTCGCCAAGTGTGACCAGTACAATCAAAGAGTTGTGGCAAGTGGATTGGGGGTGACACCGAGCAGGGCCTGTGGGGCTCCTGGGCACAAAGCCCTTCTGTGTCCCCCACTTCTCTGATTACAGGAAAGAGGCTTCATTCAGCCTCCATGACCTTCCCTGAGTTCCAACGAGCAGATTCAAGCAGTTGTTAATTAGGGAAGGGAGGGGATGCGAGACCAGGGAGGAACAAACAGTCAAGAGAAACAACAGTGCAGCCTTGGGACAGGGTCCTGGTGCCCCATCAGGGGAGACACACAATATCTGTGAGCTGTTTCCCAGATACTGACACCCCCACCAGGTGAGAGACGTTAACGGTTAACAAAGGTGTGCTGCCCACATCCAGACCCCAGACGGGTTGGAACCAGAAGGTTGATGATGCTGACTCTCACTTACCTCACCACCAGCCAATCAGAATAATGTCCATGAGCTGATCATGCCCTCTTTGAACCATTACTATAAAATTTCTCACTACCCTCTCCAAGTGGGGACACGCAGTTTTGAGGGCATTAGCCCGCTGTGGCCCCCTTGGCCTGGCAAAGCAATAAAGCTATTCTTTTCTACTTCACCCAAAATTCTGTCTCCGAGATTTAATTTAGCATCAGGGTACAGAGGCTGGATTCAGCTTCAGAGACTGGTTTGGATGGATGCAAATGACCAAAACTTGTGTGTGTGGCTGACCACCTGGGAAGGAGCACTCTGGGTGCTTCTGATGGTGAGCCTTCTGTGTCTGTGAAGCTTTCAGAAATAGGCACCAGAATGAACTCTCCCCAAAGCCAGTGTGTATGTGAGTGAAAAGAGCAGCTTAAAGAGGGATTGAGCTCCCCATCCCTGGAGGTATTGGACTCATGCCCGCAAGAACTCCACTGTCCTCTAGCAGGAGGGAGACAAGGAGAAATCAGTATGGTGGGACATGAAGCCCATGCAGCAGGGCAGCAGGAGGGGGACTGCAGGTGACCCCGAGACTCCCTGGTGTGGCTCCACCTGCTCTAACAAGGTTCTCCCCTGGTTGGGAAGAATGCTACCCACAGCCTAAGAAACATCACTTCGAAGTGGAGAAGCCACTCTGACTGGGCTCGGCTGCAGCTTTTTGGAAGAGCTGTTCTTGGACTCCGGCTTGGGTTGAGTCCAGGTGCTTCCCTGCTGACAGGTGAGCAGAGTTTCTTGGCTGACCTGGCACTGGCCTTGGGATCTTCCTATAACAAGGAAGAGATAAGCCCTCTTTGCACAGCTGCCAAGGGCACAGAGGGGCATGGATAGAGAACATGGAGTGAGGGGAGGTGAACAAGGCCCAGTAGGGCCCAGAGCATGAAGCAGGCACCTCCCATGTGTGGGCAGTGGGATGTGCTCTCCATCTACTGGAGTTCTCTGGCCTGTGCAGGCTCCTTTACCTGCCTTCATCCATTTATCCCTCACAAGTCCCAGAAGGGGTCCTCTTATCCCCAGTTTCCAGATGAGGAAACAGAGGCTCAGGAAGGATAAATAACATGTGTAAGTGATCTTGGAGAGACAGCAATGAGCGGTGGCTTGAAGTGAGATCTTAGTCCCCTGCCCAGGAATTGGACCTGGGCAGCCTGGATGAAAACCAGGAATCCTAGCCACTAGTCCACCAGGGGCTAGAGGCTAGAAGCAAAATTCCCCTGGCCCTTGCCCCCAGTGAAAAATGCATTTCTCAAGGAGGCAAAAACTGTAAAAACAGGTATAAAGTTTATTATTAGAGACACAGCACAAGTGGGAGAGCACACAGAGAAACAGTTTGTTTAGTTAAGACAGAAGCAAGGCAGAGATACACCTGTAGAGAAAGGATGTGGGCATCCTCCCTAATGAGGAGCGTAGTAAAGAAGCGGTTAAGTCATTTATACAGGGCAGTTCTTCTGGGTCTTTGTTTACCTTTGGCCAATTATCTGGTTTCTGTTTCCACACCTGCCCTGCCCTAGGACCCTCCCCAACATGCATGCACAACTTTTTTCCAAGATGGATTACAGCCTAGAGGCCTATGGGACGGCCTTGGTATCACCTATTCTGGGGTGGTGTCCCCTCCTTTTTAACCCCTGAGGAGCCTTCCTGCACATGTGCAGTGTCTCCCTTGCCCCAAGGATGGGAAATATGGGACCTCTTGATCCTTTACTCAAACAGGGTTTAGCCCCTCTCTGTTCCTGCCATGACTGTTATCTTAAAGTGTCCTCAGGAGACAAAGCCTGGCTCTCTGCCCTGTTTCCCATCCAAGTACTAACCAGGCCCAACCTTGCTTAGCTTCCAAGATCAGACGAGATCGGATGCATTCAGGGTGGTATGGCCGTAGACTAAAAGTTATGTTTTATGCAGCAGACATACTGAGGACTTCAAGCCCGGAGGCAGCATCTCACGTAACCCTGAGAAAACTGCTCTGAGGAGGCGAGTGGGGTGCCAGACTATATAGGAGTATTGCAACAAAGGTCAGGTAGTCTGAACATCAAAAGATTATTGTTAATTAAAGAAAACCAGATATCTCAAGTTAAGGAATTTAGTGCTTTTCTATGTAGGGGAAGATGCAACGATCTGGGCTCACTGAAATCATTCCTTTGATATGCACCTCAGCTATCTGGGGCCAGTATCCTGTGTTTTCTCATCCTGAGTTCCCTCAGGCTCACTGCTGGGAGTGGCTGCAGTCCCCATGATGGCTGCTAGATGGCAGGTATTCTTTGTTTCTTTCCTGAGTTCCCTCAGGAACTCACGAGCTCAGCGTTGGAGGGCTACAATCACTGATGACTGTGACATCCTTTGTTTATTGATATGGCAGGCAATATTTTATTTCTCAAAGTGGTGCTGGGAAAACTGGACAGCTACATGTAAAAGAATGAAATTAGAACTTTCTCTAACACCACATGCAAAAATAAACTCAAAATGGATTAAAGATCTAAATATAAGACCAGAAACCATAAAACTCCTAGGGGAAAACATAGGCAGAACACTCTGACATAAATCATAGCAATATTTTTTTAGATCTGTCTCTTAAAGCAGAGGAAATAAAAAAAAAAAAACTAAACAAATGGGACCTAATTAAACTTAAAACCTTTTGCACTGCAAAGGAAACCATCAACAAAATGAAAAGACAAACTACAGAATGGGAGAAAATATTTCCAAATGATATGACTGATAGGGGGTTAATATCCAAAATATATAAACTGCTCATACAACTCAACAACAACAACAAAACAAATAACTCGATTAAAAAATGGACAGAAGACCTGAACAGACATGTTTCCAGAGAGGACATGCAGATGGCCAACAGGCACATGAAAAGATGCTTAGCATCGCTAATCCTCAGGGAAATGCAAATCAAATCACCATGAGATATCCCTTCACACCTGTCAAAATGGGTATCATCAAAAGAATACAAACAACAAATGTTGGCAAGGATGTGGGAAAAAGGGAACCCTCATACACTGTTGGTGAGAATGTAAATTGGTGCAGCCACTGTGGAAAACAGTATGGAGGTTTCTCAAAAAACTAAAAATAAAACTACCATATGACCCAGCAATTCCACTCCTGGGTATTTATCTTAAAGAAACAAAAACACTAATTCAAAAAGATACATGTACCCCAATGTCCATCACAGCATTATTTACAACTGCTAAGATATGAAAGTAACCTAAGTGTCCAACAACAGATGAATGGACAAAGAAGATGTGGTATATATATATACAACGGAATACTACTCAACCATAAAACAAATGAAATTTTGCCATTTGCAGCAACATGGATGGACTTGGAGGGATGCTAAGTGAAATAAGTCGAACAGAAATATATATAAGTCAGATATATGATATCACTTATATGTGGAATCTAAAAAACACAACAAATGTGAATATAACAGAAAAAGAAACAGACTCACAGATATAGAGAACAAATTAGTGGTTACCAGGGGACGCTGAGGGCTGTGATTACCTTTCAGAGGGTTCCTCTGAAAGTCTGGTCATGGTTTTCAGTGCAGCCAAATCTGCCTTTTTTGAAACCAGGCAGCAGTGGGAAGAGCTGGTGAGTGAGCAGGTATAGTGGGAGCAGGAACAGTTCATCAAAGTGGGCTCAGGACTCCTGCATCAGGATTCAGACCAGGGCTCATGTGAATGCCCAGTGGTAGCCCGGGAATCTGCATTTTAAATAGAAGCCCTGATGATAACTTTCACAAACATCCTAGGATTTCCCTGGTGCCTGTCCCAACCAGTGACTCAAGACAGAAGGAAAGAACCCTGGGATGATCCTCACACCTCCCCTGGCAGGAGTGCAAGTGGCATCATTGCCGGGAGATGAGCCAGCAGCTTCTGGCCCCTCCAGGGCCCCTCGTGTGTAAGTGATGCCTGAAACATGAGGCCACACCGCCTCTTTGCCGGGAAACCTGAGCAGAGGAGTGTGCAGCTGGATTGAAGGGCTGGGAACTCACCGCCTCCTGCCCTGCCTCTCTCCCAAACTTCACCTGCCTCCACATTCAATCTCAAACAAGCCAAGGAGCACTGGCTGCCAGGAAAGGAGACCGGCCACCATGAGGGCCTCAAAACACCCTGGGCCGAAGGTGTGCGTGGATGAGCGAGCCTTGTGAGCCAGCCTGGGGACCAAGCGAGCCCTGCTGACCATGAGCTGCCAGCTAAAGGGCCTTGGGGAGGAAGGTGAGTTTGTCCTCATCTCTGCCCACTCCCAGGTTTCCTGGGCAGCAGGGGATGGGGAAACAGACAGCGCCTTCGAGGCACAGGGACACAGGTTTGAGTGCAGGGCCTGCCACTTGCTGGCTGAGCAGCCTCAGTCTGGTTTTCCAAGCTCTCCCTGCCTCATCTATGAAATGAAGGCAGCCATGGCCCCGTTGCAGGGCTGTTGGAGGGATTAAAAACGACCTGCCCTGTGCCTGCATTAACACTGAGCGGCAGAAGCCATCAGAGCCCGCGGGGCTCTTTCAGCCGCGCCTGTCTTGGTTAGAGTCACCTTTCCTTAGCAATCCCTTCCACAGATTTCTCTGTCTATCTGTCTGTCCGGGGTTGTGGACATGTTCTGACCTCATGACTTTCCACGGTGTCAAAGAAATGTCAGGACTGGGAACCCTGGAGCTTGTTGAGTTAAATAGCTGGAGCCTGGTTCCCTCTGAGGTGCTGTAAACCCTCTGAGGGTCCCCACAGTGAGATGCGGCAGTGCAGGGAAGGGGACTTTCCAGAGGGCAGTGGATCATCCCTTTTGCATCTCTTACAGGAGGAGGTGGCGCGCGGGGGCGGGCGAGGAGCAGCCCTCCTGGCACAGGTGAGATGGGGTGAGGTGTCCTGGGGAGCCCCAAGGCCCAGCCACCCACCCAGCCTTCTCTTCCATTCTCCTGCTTCCCTCCCTCCCTCCCTTTCACCTTAAGGAGCCCTCCCAATGCAGGTAGTTTAACTGGGGAGGAGGCTGAGTGCTGCTCAGAGAGGACCTGCCCTCAGCCACAGGAGTCAAGGGAGAGGCCCAGAGTTAGTGACACTGAGCTGAGCCTCAGGGAGCAGTGAACATTCGCCAGCCTGGGAGGTCGGGCCGTCGTTCCAGGCAGCTGGTAGGAGGTGGAGCCAGAGCTCACACCCAGGCCACCTGACTCCAGAGGGCACACCCTTACCCTCCACAAAATACCAGCAGTGGTGGGTCACCTTCCCATCGGGAATGCAGACACAGCTCCCCTGTGAGCCAGTGAAGGCTTTACCTGGAGGGGGCGACCTGCTGCACAAGGAGCTGAAGAGCCAGCGGAAGTAACGGGGGAAGACCATCCACTGCCAGGAGGGCAGGAGCCACATGAACGGTCGGGCATCCTGCACTTCAGGTCAGGAGACATGTGGTCACGGTGCCCTTCTCTCCTCCTCGCATCCCAGGCAGGGCCCTGCTTATAGGTGAGGAAGCAGAATCTCAGGAGGTGATGGACTTCTTGGTGGGCGTGGGGGTGCTGGGAGAGATCCTCTTACCTCATTCTGAGAAGGACTTGTCCTGACCCCATGCTGGCACACGGTACGTGGAGGAGCTGGCCCCAGGATCCACCCCATCTGCCCCCTCTGCCTGGCCCTTCCTCTTGCACCTACTGCTCCCCCACTGCCAGGGTTCTGAGCCCTTGGGGAAGCAGCCCCATGATGCGGGGTGTGGGGGGGCACCCAAGAGCAAGATGTGCAGAGGAGCCAGGGCTCTTGGGCAGGCGGGAGGAGCCATGGAGGCACCACTGGCATCTCAACACTCCTTCCTATCCCAGAGCTGCCCCATGGCCACTGTCCCTCCTCCCCACCCCACCTGCCTCCGCATCCAGTCCTCACATCTCTCCAGAGTCTTGGGAGTGAGTGTGAGAAAGTGCACGGTGCTCAGTGGGGCTGGACGAGGACCTGTCCTCGAGGAGGGTCAGCTCCCTTGGTGACACTGTGTGTAGGATGCTCGGGTCTGGTCCTCCACATTCCATTTCCCTGCTGTCTTCCAGGTGCTGTCCCATCTGCACCCATCCTGACTCCCCCTCCGCCACCCCTGAAGGGGTGGGCCTTGTGGGGGTCACCTGTGGGTGAATGGTCCTTGAGCAGGACTGAAATGGAAAGTCATTTTGCCTAAAACACAAACCTTTTTCTACTGAAATATGCCACGTACACACCCCTCCTCCCCCCCACCCCTTGCCATCTTCCCTTCTGCATAGAAAAGAGGAAGTGAGTCAAAATTTTAACTTCAGGGACCCAAATGGTCAAGGGATGCAGTGAAGTTCAATAATGGGAATCCGCTAAATGAACTGGAGCACAATTACATAAAGATTTCTATTTTAAATCTCCTGTGGAGTCACCTCTGAGGGGCCTAAATCCTATACCTTCAGCTTATGTTCTACAAGAAGGAAAAAAATGTCTGAGAATACAAAGTTTGTTTCTCAAAATAATTACAATTTTTTATTCCATTAGTTGAAAAGGAGGATCAGAATTCTCCCTCCTCTTGTATCATTTGGTGAACATACTTAACTGTTAAGAGTTGGAGGGTGAGCCAGACCCACTGGGTCTTCCAGCTTCTCTATTTTCCCTTCAGCCTATTTTTCGCTCTGAATTTTCTGACTTGAGTCAGGTGCATAAACGTGAGGAAGCCTGTTAAGTGTAAACGAGTGCATTCGGGGCTTGGAAGTCTTCCTAATGTGACAGCTGCCTTCCTAGCTCCTAAATTATGCATTACGTGGAGTCTGTTGAAAACTGACTATGAAAGAAAAACTAAAAAAGCAGCTTGCTTTCTGTGTAAAAGAGGTTGGGGAAGATTGAAAGGGAAATTCTGGCTTGCTTTCCACATTCCACATGAATTCCATTCAGTTGGGAAATGAGATTACAACAGGAATTACAGCTTGGAAAAAATATGCGAACCACCAAGTTACATCTACAGTGCTTGGAAGAATGCCTGGTACAGTTCATTACCAAAGAGAAAACTGTTTCTTAGCTGACTGAGGATACACAGTTCAAAAGAGGTTACAAACCTATATTGCCTTTCTTACTCAGTCTTGTCAAGCAATATGGAACTGGTCTTTGATGACCATGAGACCCTTCTCCTTAATCCCTTGCCCACCCTCTCTGTTCCTCTGCTCTCTCTGAGAGCCTAGCTCAGTTCTAGAGCTCTTCCCTGGGATCACAGCTGTGGTGGCACACACTTTTTCACACTTGCTCCCATGTCTTTGGAGGAAGGAGATTTGTTTCTGGCCAAAGCCTTTCAGACCATGGGAAAGAGCATCTGTAGGACAAACCCATCTTTCATGGCTAATACTGAACAGCTTCCTAACTTGGATGAGTTATTATCACACTTAAATAATTTGTTGTTACATTGTCTTACCAAAACCCTCTTCCCATAGGAGGTGAGAAGGAGAAGACGTTAGGGTAGGAGCGGGTGAAGAAAACCTACCCTGCCACACATGCAATCACCTGTCTTTGAGTCTGTAACTAGCACTCAGTACTTTTCAGTGTACTTACACCAGGTGTCTCATCAGACCCCGCAGTCATCGCAGCAATTGGAAACCAAGTCCCAAAGACGTGGAGATTGTTAATGGTGGAGTCAGACCCTTGCTTGATGCCTCTTCTTGCCTTCACAACAAGTGAAGCAACCACAACAAACATGCTCATAGAGTCTGCCCCACAGTGACTGGGAACCACTGTCCTCACCCTCAACAGCCTCTTCAATGCTGCTAGCATCATCCTTTGATGCAGATCACATCCGGTCGATGCTCCAGTATTACACTCTCTCCCTCCAGATTTCCCCCTGCTCCCCAAGGGTATGCACTACTCTCTGGGCAACTTCCTCTCTCCATGCTCCCTGCCCCAGCACCAACCATACCCGAGACTCGACTCTGCCCTGGTCACCCATGCCCCAGACCTCTTGGCATTTTCACTGGAGCCCTTCAAGCCCCCATTTCCTTTGCCCAGAATCCCCCCACCTCACTACCACCACTACCCCTCTCTATCTCCACCCCTTTCTTCTCTTGCCAAACTCATGTTCATCCTTTAAGACTCAGAGGAAACATCAGTTCTTTGTGAAGCATTTCCAACCATCCCAACCATAATTCATCACTCTCCCTCTGTAGTTCCAAGATCTTTTTTTCTTTAGTCCACCTTTCATTCCTTCTTTTAAAAAAAAATACGTTTATCTAAGTTTTTGCAAGAGCTGGCTCCCTAAGTATCACCAACACAGCCTGTTGATAAGACAAAGCCGATTTATTGCTTACAGCAAGCTAAGTCTTGACAATATCTCAGAGAGGGGAAGGTAAGTCAGAATTTATTAAGAAATGAAAGTTTGATTTAGGATAGGACTTTCAAAGTGATGGCTTGATTAGGATTGGGTAAGAATCACAATATAACAATCCACAATAAACAGCAAGGCCAGGATTTTGAAGCAAAGCATTGAAAAAAATCTTAGGGAGCAAATTAGAGTCTGTTATGCTTTCCATTGCAGAGCTGATGGGTCTTTGGGAAAATTCTGTAATGAGCAATCATTTGCTGGTCAGGAGATTCCTGGAAAAATAAAGTCATGCTAATGAAGACAGAGGCATAGCACAACATCGTCTTCATATAGACACTAAGGTGTAATTGGGCTTCTCCATGTCCAGGCTGAATGTGGGGAAATGGCTTCAGTTCTCAGTTTGTCTTTGTGGTCATTCTTCATCCTGAGCTGAAGGACTGACCATCAATATCTGAGAGTATCAATTCAGATCTTCACTGCTGTTTGAGGTGTCATAATCGCATGTCAATTGTCTGCTGAAAAGTTGTTTCTGCTGGTGGTCCTTTCAACCTGTGTATCAACCTGTGTATCAGGTTTTCCAGTTCTTTTTGATGGATGACCCTTTGCTGGATCATTTGACGCACAGCAGCTGTGTAATAGAATTCAAAACTCTGGAGATCACACATCTGAACAAGGGAATGCAGACAAATACTAAGAGGATTATGACCAGAGTTTACATAGCCCAGTTTTCAGCCAGGAGCCAGGAGTGCCCAGACTGAACAAGAAAACAGATCTCATGCCCAATCTGAGGTGTCCACAGAACTACATATGGGGTCATTAGACATATTACCCAGTTTTATGATATCTTCATTTACTACCTGGATCTTTTTAGTAATGTTAAAGATCTCTGAGAGGTCTGCAGGAATGTGAGTACAACATTCTTCCCCTGAAACAACTCATATTACCCTTGAGAGGTCAATATTATATCTAAAGCAGCTCTGTTCTGAACCTCTAAGGAAATATATTCTACGGCCTTAGTGGCATTGCCTGAGTCCGACTGCTTTTTTCTCTCAATCATAAGGTTCACCCTACTATCTGGGCCTCTTGTAAAGTATGAAATGAAGAGTCCTGAGGAGAGAAGAAAGAAATCCAGAATTCCCCTAGAGTAGTTAGGGTTTCAGTTCTGGAATCAGGTCCAGTTTTTCTCCTTTTTCAATGAAACTATCTGCTGATCTCTTTTTCCTAGAGGACAAACCAATGGGCCAAAATGGAGCCTGGGTAATGTCAGAGGCAATATTGAGAGTCGGTATTAGTACACCAACGTAATAAGTTCCTGTCCAATTTGTGGGTAGTAGCTAGCAGGCTTCTGTGCCAGATTCAATACCAGTCATTGAGGGCCACCAGTGACCTGGTTTTGGCCAACTGATTTCTTACAAGGAACTGGGACCGAGGGAAGCTGGTTGGCTCCCAAGGCTCCTTTTTGCTCCTTTTAGTTGTTTCTGTAGCACACAAAACAAACACAATTAAGGCGATCTAAAAGTTTTGAACAGAATGTCTATAATAATTAAGCATGTCTTTATAGACAATGAACATTATATCAGATTTATAAAGATGGTTAAACAGATAAAGATATCTTGAGGGGTAAAACAATTTTAAAAAGACATATACATAATATACCAAAACATACCAAGCATGTAAGAAAAATATATCAAGACTATATCAAGTAAAGAGATTCGGTAGATCTGGAGTAGGTCCTCAGTATGCGTATGTTAATAAAACTCCATAGGTAAGTTTGATGTTCATCTCCAGTTGAACAGCACTGGCCTTAAAAATACTAGATTCAAATTTTAAAAGATTGTTATCAAATAAACATTTTAAATGATAACTGAATTATGACTGATAATTATAGTGCTGCCTAACATGAGAAAATCATCATCAGGACTCTGATAAATAGAAACCAATCCTGGCAGCAAAGGCATTGAAAAATCTCTAGGAGCAGCCCATAGAGCATACAATTGCTGAAATATTTAACATTTGACCTATAGCAGTTTAACCCAGAAAAGGCTAAGCATCTCTTCTGATTTGACACCACTTCCCATGAAACTCCAACAGTAACATATCAAATAACCCTAATTGCTTCTGGCACCCTCTTTTTTAAGAGGTGGAAAAACAAATCTTTGTGACTTCCCAGGGCTCTCTAGGAAATCACAAAGAAAGTTTTAGATACAAAAGATATTCTGAAAGTTATTTTACTTCATTTTACACTTACAAGTCAATCTTAGAAACAAAAATGAAATCAAAATTTTTCAGATTTGATGGGAATTCCCTGGCGATCCAGTGGTTAGGACTTGGCGCTTTCACTGCAGTGGCCTGGGTTCAATCCCTGGTTGGGGAACTGAGATCCTGCAAGCCATGCAGCACGGCCAAAAAAAAAAAAAGTGTTCAGATTTGAACACAAGATAGGATCATGGATGCCTCAGAAACAATATTTGGCTACTCATTTGAAAGTGACAAAAAAACTTTAAAAAACATACTTAGAGGGTAACATGATCACCTACCAAGAACTTCATAAGTGAGGAAGCTTTGTTTTCCTAAATAATCAAAGCCATAATAAAGCCAACACAAAACACAAAAAAATATTGTGGGAAGACTCAGAACCTTTGCTATATAAGCAGATAAAGGATGGGGGTGCTTTATATCGTAAATGAAGGCAACTAACAGTAAACTATAAAAATAAACAGAAACAAGCACATCGAAACTGAGCAGATTTTGTTAGGATTTTAACAGGTTTCATAGCTTCTCAGACTCATTATTTATTCATCTATAATCCAAGGCCAGTAAAATTCCCTTTCCATGAACCTTCTGCTATTTTCTATATCCATTCAGGTTTTGTCCTTCACCATGCTCCATTCACTCTGCAACAGCCTGTCATTTCATTTTAGGACAAACCTATTCCTTTTCCCTTAACAAAAACACATTTTTTACTTTGCATACAAAGTTGTACCTTTCTGTCAAGACTAATCATAGTAGAGTCTCACTGAATTATAACCCTTAACTAAAGGAACTTCTATCTCACAGAATAAGCTGGGAAGATGGATAATTGTCAGCTGTCACACATCAGCATTTTAGACTAGCAGAACTCATGAGTACACATAACACAACGTTCTGCAAACAAACACAACCCACACATAATTTTTCAAAGGGACAGAAATGTACATGTTCATTTACAGACACAAGGATATTACTTCTAGGTAGCATATTTTTTAAAAAGAAGCAAAAGGATACAAACAAAATCTTGCTTAGTAATCAATGTTTCAGAATTTCATCTTACTTAGAAATGATCTAGGCATCCAATGAATACCATTAACTCAATTTAGTATCAGTCCAAAGTTTCAAGATACCTATAAATCTTGGATATTAATCTTGCAGCTGGAATACTATAAAACATAAATATTATGGAAATCAAATGTTCAGAATGATGAATCAATTTAATTAAGCACAAATGTATGTATTTCATAATCTTAAACATTAAGTAGAAGTATCACTAGCATATTTAATCAATGAACCTATAGAAGTTTAGGATACCTAAGTAGAATAAAAGTATAATCTTGTGTTGTATTTAATGCTGAAAAACCAGAGAAGGCATGTTTCTTTTTATTAAACCAGACATAATAAACTAGTTCATTTGCCAAATTTTTACCAAATTTCAATGATTTTTTGGAATATTTAATTTATATAAACACATTGATATCTTATAAACCAATCAAATGAGCTCCTTTAATCTTTAGAGAAACTTCTCCTTGAGATGTCCCTTGGAGCATATCATTGATCAATGATTTCATTTTTTAATAGATTTTATCTTTTAGAATAATTTTAGATTTACAGGAAAATTGCACAGAATATACAGAGTTCCCATATATAATCTTCTTTCCTCCTCTCACCCCAGCTTTCCCTGTTATTAACATCTTGCATTAGTGTGTTATATTTGTTACAATTGATGAACCAATACTGATGCATTATTATTAACTGAAGTCTACAGTTTACATTAGGGTTCACTCCTTGTGTTGTACATTCTATGGGTTTTTTTCCTTTTTTTAAAATTGAAGTATAAAAAAATCTATGGGTTTTAACAAATCCACCATTACAGTGTCATACAGAATAATGTGCCTTAAAAGTGTCCCTCTCCTTTCCCCTGCCCTCCTGGAAACTACTGATCTTTTATCGTCGCCATAGTTTTGCCTTTTCCAGAAGGTCATATGGTTGCAGTCATACAGTATGTAGCCTTTTCAAACTGTCTTCTTTCAGTTAGGAATACGAATTGAAGTTTCCTCCTTGTTGTTTTTTTTTTTTTTTTTTTTTTTGGCCGCGCTGCATGGCGTGCAGGACAGATTCCCCCACCAGGGATCAAACCCGCGCCCCCTGGAGTGGAAGCGTGGAGTCTTAACCCCTGGACCGCCAGGGAGGTCTCGGTTCTGCCATGTTTTTTCATGGCTTGATAGCTCATTTCATTTTAACACTGAGTAATATTCCACTGTCTGTATGCATCACAGCTTGTTTATGCAGTCACCCATTGAAGGACATCTTGGTTGCTTCCAATTTTTGGCAAATATAAATAAAGCTGATATAAATATTTTTAGGTTTTTTTTGTGTGGACCTAAGTTTTCAATTCATTTGGGTAAACACTTAGGAGTGCAATTGCTGCATCATAGGGTAAACCTATGTTGAGCATCTTAAGAAACTGCCAAACTGTCTTTCAAAGTGGCTGTACAATTTTGTATTCCTATTAGCAATAAATGATAGTTGTGGCCGTTCTACATCCTCACCAGCAATTGGTGCTGTTAGTCTACTGAATTTTAGTCATTCTGGTAGCTGTGTACTAGTATCTTCTTGTTTTAATTCGCAGTTCCCTGATGACATGTGATAACATCTTTTCATATGCTTATCTCCTATCTGTATATTTTCTTTGGTTAAGTATCTGTTCAGATATTTTGTCCACTTTTTTTATTGAGTTTTTCTTACTGTTGAGTTTTAATAGTTCTTTGTATGTTTGTGTACAAGTTCTTTGTTGAATACGTGTTTTACAAATATTTTCTTCCAGCATATGGCTTGTATTTTCATTTTCTTCTTAACAGTGTCTTTTGCAGAGCAGAGCTTTTAAATTTTAATAAAGTCCAACTTATCAAATTTTTCTTTCACAGATCATGCTTTAGGTGTTTTATCTAAAAAGTTTTTTCAAAACCCAAGATCACTTAGATTTTCTCTTATGTTATCTACTAGGAGTTTTATAGTTTTGCATTTTACATTTAGATCTATGATTCATTTTGAGTTTATTTTTTTGAAAGGTATAAGGTCTGTGTCTAGATTTTTTTTTTTCTTGACATATGATGTGATGTTCAGTTGTTCCAGTACCATTTGGTGAGTTGCCTTTCCTCCTTTGTCAAAGATCAGTTGGCTATATTTGTCTGAGTCTACTCCTGGGCTCTCTATTCTGGTCCATTGATCTATTTGTCTATTCTTTCACTGATATCACACTGCCTTGTTACTGTAGCTTTATAGTAAGTCTTGAAGTCGGGTAGTGTCAGTCCTTCAACCTTGTTCTTCTCTTATTTTGGCTCTTCTGGATCTTTTGCTATTCCATATAAACTTTAGAATAAATTTATCAAAATTCACAAAATGACTCATTGAGATTTTGATTGGGACTGTGTTGAATCTACTGATGAAACTGGGAAGAGTTGACATCTCAGTAATATTGAGGTTTCTTATCCATGAACATAAAATAGCTCTCCATTTATTCAGATATTTGATTTCTTTCATCAGAGTTTTGTAGTTTTCCTCATATAGACCTTACATAGTTTGTTAGATTTATACCTAAGTATTTCATTTTTTGGTACTAATGTAAATGATGTTTTGTTTTTAATTTCAATTCCAATTTTCTCATTGCTGGTATATAGGACTTTGGCATGTTAAATTTTTTTTTTTAAAGCAGCAATAAATATTTATCATTGCATACAGTTTCTGTGGGTCAGAAATCTGAGGATGGTTAGCGATATGGTTCTGACTCCTGACCTCTCAAGAGGGAGTGGGTGAGTTGGTGGCTGGGGCTGCAGTCTCATCTGAAGGCTTGGCTAGGGCTGGAGGATCTGCTCCAGTCACATGGTTGTTGGCAAGATGATGCTGAGGCATCAATGGCAGGAGGCCTCAGTTCCTCCCCACATCGACGTCCCCCTAGGGCTGCTTGAGCTTTCTCACAACATGGTGGCCGGCTTCCCTCAGAGCAAATGAGCCGGTTGCTTGGGGGTTCCTCCCATCTTCCTGGGCATCAAGGTCCCCCACCAGCATCCGGAAGGCACCCTAGTTGTGGGGAGATGCAAACTCCACGTCTTCCCACACAGCCATCTTGACTCGCCCCCCACCGCCACCCACCGCGGCACATTAGCTTTGCATTCTGCAGCCTTGCTATAATCACTTTTTAGTTCTAGGAGGGTTTTTTGTGGATTCGTTGAGATTTTCTACATAGATAATAATATAATCTGTAAACAAAGACAGTTTTATTTCTTCCTTTCCAATCAGTATACCTTTTATTTCTTTTTCTTGTTTTATTGCATTAGCTGGGACTTCCAGTAAAATGTTGAATAGGTAAGAGGGAACATCCACATGTTGTTCCCAATCTGAGGGGGAAAGCATATAGTTTCTCACCATTAACTGTGATATTAGCTGTAGGTTTTTTGTAAAAATTCTTTATCAGGTTGAGGAAGTTCCCATCTACTTTTAGTTTGCTGAGAGGTTTTATTATGAATGGGTGTTGTATTTTTTCAAATGCTTTATCTGAATCTATTGATATGATCATATTATATTTTGTCATTATCATGTTGATATGATGGATTATATTAATTGATTTTCTAATATTGAATCAGTCTTGCATACCTGGAATAAATCCCACTTGGTTGTGGTATGTTATTCTTCATATATATATTTTTGTTTTGTTTTGTTTTTTCTTTTGCCATGCCATGCAGCTTGTGAGATCTCAGTTCCCTGACCGTGGATTGAACCCTGGCCATGGCAGTGAAAGCCTGGAATCCTAACGACTAGGCCACCAAGGAACTCTTAATTTGCTAATGTTTTATTGAGGATGTTCATATCTATGTTCATGAGGGATATTGATCTGTAATTTTCCTTCTGTGTAATGTTTTTGTCTAGTTTTGGTATTAGGGTAATGCGAGCTTCATAAAATGAGTTGGGAAGTATTCCCTAACAGAAATTTTATGGAAGAGATTGTAAAGAAATTATATTTCTTGTTTAAACATTTGGTGGAATTCACTAGTGAAACCATCTGGGCCTGGTTTTGGGTTTGTTTGGTTGGTTTTTGGCTTGGGTTTTTTTGTTTGTTTAAGATTAATTGTTGATTCAATTTCTTAAATAGATATAGGCCTATTCAAATTACCTATTTTTTTCTTGTCTGAGTTTTGGTAAATTGTGTCTTTCTAGGAATTTGTCTATTTCATCCAAGCTGTCAGATTTATAAGCATCAAGTTTTTCATAATATTCCTTTACTACCCTTTTAAAGTCCATGGATAATAGTGATGACTACTCTTTCATTTCTGATATTAGAAATTTGTGTTTTCTCACTTTTTTTCCTTGGTTTGCCAGACTAGAGATTTATCAATATTACTGCTCTTTAAAAAAAAAAAAAGCTTTTGGTTTCATATTTTCTCCATTGCTTTCCTGTTTTAAATTTCATTGACGTCTTGTTCTAATTTTCATTATTTCTTTTCTTCTGCTTACTTTGGATTTAATTTGCTCTTCTATTCTAGTTTCACAAGGTGGAAGCTTAGATTATAGATTTTTAAGTGTCTTCTAATGTATGTATTCAGTACTACAATTTCTCTCTAAGCACTCCTTTTGCTGCATCCACAAATTTTGATAAGTTTTATTTTCATTTAAATTTAATTCAAAGTATTTTAAAATTTCTCTTGAGACTTCTTTGTCCCATGTGTTATTTAAAAATGTGTTGTTCCATCTTCAAATATTTTGGTATTTTCCAGTTATTTTTCTGTTACAGATTTCTAGTTTAATTCCATTGTGATCTTACCTCATACTTTGAATAATTTCTATTCTTTTAAATTTGTTAACATATGTTTATGGGCCAGAATGTTGTCTATCTTGGTGAATGTTCCACGTGAGCTCAAGAAGAATGTATGTTCTGCTGTTTTTGGATGAAGTGTTTAATAAATGTCAATTAGATCCAGTTGATTGATGGTGCTGTTCAGTTCAATTATGTCCTTACTGATTTTCTGCCTACTGTATCTTTCAATTACTGATAGAGGTGTGTTGAAGTCTCCAACTATAGTAGTGGATTTGTCCATTTCTCCTTGCAGTTTTATCAGATTTTTGCCTCACATATTTTAGTGCTCTGTTGTTAGGTGCATACATATGAAAGATTATTTTGTCTTCTTGGAGAAATGACCTCTTTATCATTATGTAATGCCCTACTTTATCCCAGGTAATTTTCCTTGCTTTGAAATCTGTTTGTCTGAAATTAGTACAGTTACCCTAGCTTTCTTTTGGTTAGTGTTAGCATGATATTGTTTTCTCCATCCCTTTACTTCTAGTCTATATGTGTCTTTATATTTAAAGTAGATTTCTTTTTTTTTTTAATTTCAATATATTTATTTATCTTTGGCTGCGTTGGGTCTTCGTTGCTGTGTGCAGGCTTTCTCTGGTTGCGTCGAGCGGGGGCTACTCTTCGTTGCGGTGGGCGGGCTTCTCATTGCGGTGGCTTCTCTTGTTGCAGAGCATGGGTTCTAGGTGCGCAGGCTTCAGTAGTTGTGGCATGCGGGCTCAGTAGTTGTGGCTTGTGGGCTGTAGAGCACAGACTCAGTAGTTGTGGCGCACGGGCTTAGTTGCTCCACGGCATGTGGGATCTTCCAGGACCAGGGCTCAAACCCGTGTCCCCTGCACTGCCAGGCGGATTCTTAACCACTGCGACGCCAGGGAAGCCCCCAGAGCTTTCTGAAGTTGTAGCCATTTTCAGAGAGCGTAGACTGCACAGCCGCCTCGAGAGAACTTGACTGAATGGAGAAATCGCCGACGCGAGACGACCGAGCGTGCCTAAAGTAGGTTTCTTGTAGACAACATATAGTTGTCTTTTTTTATCCACTTTGACAATCTCTGTCTTTAATTGCTTCATTTAGACCATTGACATTTAAAGTGATTATTGATATAGTTGGATTAATATTTACCATATTTGTTGCTGTTTTCTATTCACTGCCCTTGTTTTTTGTTCCTATTCTTGTCTTCCACTCTTGTTCTGTGTTTTGTGGTTTTTTGTTTTTTTTTTTTTTCTTTGTTTTGTGGTTTTGATTGAGCATATTATATGATTCCAATTTCTCTCCTTTTTTAGCATATTATAGTAAATACTACATTTTCACTTTTTTTAGTGGTTGCACTAGAGTTTACAGTATACATTAACAACTAAGCCAAGTCCACTTTCAAGTAACACTATACCTCTTCATGGGTAGTGCAGGTACTTTATAACAGAGTGTTCCCAATTCCTCCTTCCCATCCCTTTAACATTGCTGTCATGCATTTCACTTATCCATTAGCTATAGTCATCTAATATATTGTTGTTATTATTACTTTAAAACTCTTATCTGTTAGATTAAGAGTTAGAAACATAAAAGATTTTATATGCCATTTGTTTGTTCCTTCTTGAATGCTCTTTCTTTATGTATATCCCAGTTTCTGACCTACATCATTTTCCTTCTCTCTGAAGAACTTATCATCTCTTTCAAGGCAAGTCTAGTCAATTTTTGTTTGTCTCAGAAAGTCTTTATTTCTCCTTTATGTTTGAAGGATAATTTTGCTGGATACAAAGTTCTAGACTATGGGGTGTTTTTTTTTTCCTTTCAGCACTTTAAAATATTCCACTTCACTCTCTTCTTGCTTGTGTGGTTTCTGAAGAGAAATCATATAATTCTTATCCTTGTTTCTCTAGAGGTAAAATGAGCTTTTTTCTTCCCCCTTCTGTCTTCCTTCAAGATTTTTTCTCTGTCTTTGATTCTCTGTAATTTTAATACAATATACTAGGTGGAGATTTTTTGACATTTGTCCTTGTTGGTGTTCTCTGAGCTTCCTGGATCTGTGGTTTGGTGGCTGTCATTGATTTTAGACAATTTTCAGCCATTATTACTTCAAATATTTCTTCTATTCCTTTCTCTCTTTCTTCTCCTTCTGATATCCCCATTACTCTATGTTACACATTTTGTAATTGTCTCACAGTTCTTTGGATATTTTGTTCTATCTTTTTATCCTTTTTTCTATTTGCTTTTCAGTTTGGGAAGTTTCTATTGACATATCTTCCACTCTACTGATTCTTTACTTGACTATGATCAGTCTACTAATGAGCCCATCAAAGGCATTCTTCATTTCTGTTACAGTGTTTTTGGTTTCTATCATTTCCTTTCAATTCTTCTCTAGAGTTTCAATCTCTCTGCTTACATTACCCATCTGTTTTTGTATGTTGTCCACCTTTTCCATTAGCTCTGTTAGCATATTAATCATAGTTATTTTAAAATCTTGGTCTGATAATTCCAGAACCTCTGCCAGAGGACTCAATTTCCTTTAGTGTCCTTGTTCTTGTCTCTCCTGTTGTTTTGAGTTTCCCTAGGAACTCCTTTTTTTTTTTTGAGTCTGAGCCTTGCATTTCTTTCTGTTGTCATCCCTTGTTATTATACTGGAGTCCTGTTTATGTGGTGGTGAAGTATGGGGCAGGAGAAGTGCTATAATCCTATGACTAGATTTCAGTCTTTAGTGAGCCTGTGCCTCTAGGCTGTGACCTTCACAAGAGCTTCTCAGCCTTCTCCCCCAGCCTTTGGTGACACAAGAAGTCTAGAGGTGGCTGGAGTGGGGGTATTTCCATTCCTCCAGGTCAATAAAGCTGGTAAACTCTAGTCAGTTAGGCTCACTCTGGTAAAATAGTTTCCCTGGAGCATAGGTGTAAAGGAAAAACTCTGGTTTTTTTCTTTCCCACATAAGGAAAACCCCAATTCTTCCCTACTGTGAGTTTCTTCCCTATATGTCTCCTTTACTACTCACACAGAACACTTCACTTCTGATATTTCTTGTCACCAAATGTATGGAAGTTTTCCCTTACAACAATGTGACACTAGCTGGGTGTCCCACAGTATAAGTCAATTCTGACGCTACCTACTCAGACCCCACAGGCTTATTCCCCCAAGACTGCAACCTACCCCCACTTCAGATACCAATCACAAGCCCAGGTCCTTCTGACCAACCAGCTATAGATCCAAGGTTCCAAAGACCCCCTCCTTGGGTTCAATTAATTTGCTAGAGTGGCTCACAGAACTCAGAGAAATATTTATTTACATTTACCAGTTTATTAAAGGATATAATAAAAGATACAGAGTAACAGCAGATGAAGAGATACATGAGGCAAGGTCTGGGAGTTGGAGTGTGTCACCCTCGCAGTATGTGGATATGTTTACCCATCAAGAAGCTCTCCCAACCCACTGTTATTGGGATTTTATGGAGACTTCCTCACATAGGCATCATCAATTCTTAACTTCATTTCTAGCCCCTCTCTCCCATCTTGAGGATGGGGGTGGGGCAGGGCTGACAATTCCAAGCTTCTAATCATGGGTTGGTCTTTCTGGTGACCAGCCCCCAGCCAGCCATTCAGGAGCCCATCAGGATCACCTCATTAGAAGAATAGATGTTCCTAGTGCTCTTAGGATTTTACAAAGAGTTTAGGACCTCTGTGCCTGGAACTGGGGACAGAGACCAATATATATTTCTATTATCTCACAACAGGCCTTTGTTAAAGAGAACAGGACACTCTGGGTTACTTTTCATATTTTAAAATGAGTACTTTCCCCTCCCCCTGCTGGAAGCACCATGGATTTTCCTCCAGTCTTCACAGTGAGAACCTGCTAGTGCTCCCAGGAGGTAAAATTCACGAAAGTGTGCCCCCTCCTCCAAAGACTGGGCCCCATAGTTTTTAACTCTCAAACTAGTACACAATAAGCCTCCAGCATTTCATCAATTACAGTTTGTATTCCTACCAGTAATAGCCATGCTTTTTATCTTCTATATTCTGATCCTTTGGCACCTTGAGGCTTTGTTGACCCTGGAGGGACAGCCCTCCCAGTTTTAGCTAATTCTTAGAGATAGCAAACAACTCATCTGCAAGCTTTCCTTTCGTATGCAAACCAACCAACCCAGAGTTTATAACCTCAGCCTTTATCAGGCTCATACTCTGGGCCTCTATCCACCCGCCCTATTCACCCCAGGGCCTGGTACCAGACAACTAGGGAATGCCCCTATGCTCCAGGGTCCACTGAAATTATCCAAATTAGCCAATCCTAACCCTGTTTACCCTGCCTCACCTTTTCCTTTCCTTAGAAACCATAATAAAGGCTCTTGCCCACATTTTTCCTCTCTGCCTTGCTACTGACTGAACCTTGTGCTTCCTCATGTGGCCCTATGTGACATGGTGTTGCTTGGGATCTGTAAGTATAAAAACCTCTTCCTCCATGACAGTCATTTCCATGTCTGAGTATTTTACCATACCTAATTAAAATAAGTCCTGAATACTCTCCCTTTAAGCACTACAAGCCCTGGCTCCCATGGAGGGCTTCTGCTCAAGGTAAGCTATGATTCTCTGCCTCTCCAGTTTGCGGACAGTAGCTTGCCCTACAAACTCAATTCTCTGATGGATCTAAGAAGAATTGTTTTTCAGTTTGTTCAGCTTTTTTCTTGTTGGTAGGATGGAGCTCTTTACACATTGGAGTGAAACCCGGAAGTCCAATCATTCCATTTTTTACCTATTTTCTCTAACTTCTTAGCCAAAGCAGAACAATTCTTTTTCCAGTATCCTTTATGATTACAGTTTCTTGAAGTATCTTTATCAAGGAACTCTGTCCATTGGGGTTTGAATACTGAATGAGACCTTTATAAAAGCACAAAACTGACCATGTCACCTCTGCTTAAAACTTTTCTGGCGTCCTTCCTACCCACTCACTACCTAACCCTGCCCTATACCCACTCGCTGCACACACACACACCCACACACACTCTATTTTCACTCTAGGTCTCAGCTTAGAAGTTTCTTTCTCCAGAATATCTTCCTCAGGTTTGGGTGAAGCCCACCACTGTGCTTCTTGGATTCTACCAGTATCCTAGTTTGAGATCCAAGAAGAGAACTCTGGATAGTTTATCTCTGAACCACAGAGCAAATTCTGTTTGCTAAATCCAGCATGCTCCCCTTACATCACACTTGTATAGATATTATCTCAGTTGGATTTACCTACCACACTTTGAGATAGATGCCTATAGATAAATCAGGTCCCCTGGAAGCAGAGCCTGAGATGGGGATTCTTGTGCATGTGATTTATTGAAGGCAGCTCTCAGGAGACAAGGAGTAAGGGAAGCAGGACAGATCAAGGGAAGGAGCTGAGCAAAGCTGTGTGTTCAGCTGGGGTCTAGCCTCTGCCTGATCCCATGGGGAGCTCTGGAGAGTGAATGAACCACAGACTTGCTCTGCCTGTAGGCCAGAGGACTGGACTTTTTGTACCCCATATCAGCTAGCAATTGGCTGTCAGCTGACTCGAGGAGAGGGGAGGGATGTAAACTCCCAGACATTTCCCAAGATGGTTTCCATCAACCATGGGCTCCCTTGGGAAAGGAGAAGCTGTGAACTGTAAGAGCCAACATGTACAGCAGCTAAGGGACAATGCCACAGCCAGATAATGGAGATCTGGGTAGACCACCAACAGCATACTCACGAGAAAACTGACTCAGAGAGAACAAGAAACCTGCCCAGTGTTACCGAGGTAATAACCAGCAGAGCAAGGTTTCAGGCCCAAATATCCAGACTCTGAATCCCCAGCTTACTCTGCCCAAATCCACCAGTGACCAGTTTTGGTTGCTGTTTCACGGGGTGGCTTGCTTCTCAGAATGTAAAGCTCAAGGGTCAGGGAGCAGCGAGGAAAACTCTCTGTGGCTGCTACATTGCATGCACAACCTTGAGAGGCTGGAAAAGGAGTGGACAGAGGCAAGAATTTGAGAACCTGGGACTCCTTGTCCTGGACTCCATCACTGATGGGACTGCTGCTCGGGATGCTGGGTGACGAAACTCCACTCTGCCCTGCCCTGCCCAAAGTTGGGGCTCTCACAGCTCTGTTGGGAAAATCTCCCTAGTCATTGCAGAAAAGCCTGGATGGGGAGCCACTGTGAAAAGTGAGAACCTGTGCTCTGCAGCCAGATCAGGTTCCAGGTGATGCCCACATAGAGCACAAAAATGGCAAGGCAGGCTGGAGGCGGGAGGGAAGGAGGAGGGCCTTTGTTGAGTACCTCTCATGAGTCAGACCCTTTATTCCTGTTTTAAATTAACCTAACTATGTAGGGAAATAGTGGCTACTAGAGCCGTTTTACAGGTGAGGAAACTGAGGTGCAGAAAAGTTAAGTAATTTATCTGTGATCACAGAGATAAGTAAATGATAGAACTGATATTTTCAGGCAGACTGGCCTAGCTCCAAACCTGTGTTCTTTATACGAGTAAAAAGATCTTATTTCTGGATAAGAATATCAGAGTAATGACGTCCGTTCTCAGAAGTCAGTCACTGTGTCATGTTCATTAACAAGCTGATGGAGTAGTAACATCCCCATGTTAGAGATGAGCTGAGACTCAGAGAGGTTAAGTGACTGGCTCAAAGACACCCTGCTAGTAAGTGGTGGAGAGGTTGCTTATGAATACCAGAACCTCATTACAATTTTTCCTGCATTTAATGTGTAACTGCCCAGATGGGATAGTTGTGCTTATTACACTAGGTGTTGGGCAAGCTGCTGGGGAAAGTTCACACTGTAGAGTAGATTCTGCTCAGCCGGGCCATTTGCCAGTGCTATAAAGTCATGGTTTAAAATAACAGCAACAACGTGGGAGCAGCGCTGAGGCACAGGATGGGAACCGACTCCGCTGCTCTCACCCCACCCCCACCCCGCCCCATCCCTTCCCTCGTGCCAGGTGGGGCACATGAGGGGACAGCCCTTGGAGAATGGAGCCAGCAGGCCCTCCGCGTCTCAGTCTTCCAGCCTTACCAAACAGAGGCTCACGCTTGGCCTCGGCCCTGGGCGTCAGGAGAGGACTGAGCTCTGACCCAAGGGACTGCACCCCCAAGCAGAGGAAGGCATGTGTCTGGGTCTCTAGCTGAGGTTTAGGTGAGAGTGTGGGAGTGCCAGCCGGTCAGAGGAGGGAGACATTAGCTCTCAGCCGAGACCAGAGGCTCTGTCTGAAAGAGGTGGCTTTTGGAACCAATAAGCTCCAGGAAGCATCTTGAACATCTGATTTCTCACAGCTGGGGGCACTTTCCTGGGGTCGAGGCCCGTGAGGCCAGAACTGTTCATTCCCTGCCCCTGCAGGTGACAGGGCCGGGAGGAGACCCTCGAGGAAGCGGACTTACAAAGCCAAGAACGCGCCGGGCAGGCGCCAAGCCCCACCTGGCCAGAAGGAGCAGGCCGGGGGCAGCCCGGGGTCGGGGTCTCCCCGGAGGAAGCAGGCAGAGCGCAGGGGACGACACAGAGAGCAGCTGGGGGAACGGGAGCGAGGCTCGGCAGAGAAGACCTGCGGAGGGAGGAGGAAGAGGGACGGGAGAGCTTCCCTCCGGGAGCACCAAGCACCTCCAAAGAAGGAAAAGGAGGTGCCGAGGAAGGAGGAGATGTGGAAGCAGCTGAAGAAACACAGGTATGTTGTGACCAGGCTTCAGGCGCGTTTCAATCCGCGCTCTCCCTCTCCTTCCAGCCCTGCTTCCTCCCTTGATACGGGCCAGGTGTCTTCTTCCCCCCTCATTCTCTCCCATAAACGGGCGGCCCCTGCTCTCTTTTCTTTGTCCCTGCCTTTGCCCCTGCCAAGCTCTTCGCGGCTGGGGGCGGAACCGGGATGAGGATCACAGCCATCTCAGGTTGACTGGCCACTGCACACTCTCCGACTCAAACCCCTCCTGGAGCGCAGGTACAAGTGGAGCTCTGAGTGGGGAGGTGACATGGCAGCAGGGTGAGAAAAGATCCCAATTCTCCTCAATTTCAGCTGGTGACTCACCACAGCTCTTGATGAGGAGCTGAGAGAAATGAACAAAATTGGATTTAGGAGTCATTCCAGGGCTTAAGCACACCATTTCCTAAGCTGACCTGTGTCCTCTTCTGTGAAATGTGGCTTTGATCTAGAAGAACTTCAAAAGTTCTACCAGCTCTGAAATTCTAGGATTTGGGGGTTTGATTTACTTGCTGTGTTTCCTTTGTTCCATTAGCATCTGCATACAGGGGTTAGTAGATAGAGCCAGTTTATGGAATCAGCAAGTTGGGATTTTAGTTTCATTTTTTGCTACCAATTTTGATGGGACATCTCCCTCTCTTTGCCTCCCTCTTCCACTTTACTTTGCATCACTTCTCAGGATGTTCTAAGAATCCCCATTGATAATGGGCTGGGAGGCTTTGGAAACAGAGATACCAGGACTATGGCAAAGAGCTGATGCTCCTTCCCATGGTTTCTAATAAACCTTCCTTGTCCACACCCTCACTCAGGTGTTCCACTGTACATCTCCAACTTTACAGAGAGGAAATTAAGGCCCACAAAAGGGGCCACTGATTTCTTCTGTCACCCCTGCCAGCCATCCCTGGCTCAGTTAGGGCTTTTGTCTAATGTCTGGTTGTCCCTAGACCTGAGCTAACAGGGTAAAGGGTGCATGGTGTCCTTAGCAACTTAGAGAGGACTTGAATGCATTACTGACAGGCCCCAGAGTGTCCGGAACTTTAGAAGGAGGTGGTCCCAATCCTGTCTGGATGGCAGATGCAAAGTAAGGGATGCAGACAAGGACTCATTTGTACCATTTTCAGCTGAGTGCCATGGCAGGGTATAGAGAGATGAAAAATATCCAGTCCTGTTCCTCAGAAACTGACAGTCTAGCAGGGGAGGTAGGACATGGGCATCAGCTTATCACAACACAAAGCAGAAGGCAATATGTATGCAAGAAAGGATTTGATGAAGAGCATGTTGCTGGGAAGCTGGGGTTCCTCCACGAAGAAGGTAAATATTTCAATAAGACTTTGAAGCCCAGGTGGAATTTGAACAAGCAATGACTGAATGTCCCACCCCCCTACCACCACCCAAACTGAGGGAACAACTTATGCAAAGACTCAAAGGCAGATATCCTGGGGTGGTGGGGATGGTGAGATATGGCAAAAAATCCCCGTGCTCTAGGCTTTCCAGCATTTAAGAGCTAGGGTCCCCCCCCCCCTTCTCCACCTCACTCCTGTGACCTCTCCTTGCTCCTCAGGAGTTGATCAGAAGCTAAACTCACAGAGGCAAACTGGTCTCTAAAACCTGTGGTAACCCAAGCCCACATCCTGATATTTCCATTTATCAAACGTGCTAAAAAGGCTGGCCAGGCCCTTCTCCAGCCCCTCCCTCACCCCCTGTCAGCTGCTGCCATCTCAGCTGAGAGTCAAGCCTTTTCATGAGCGAAGGAGGCTGTGAGTAGCACAGACAAGAACTTGGATTTTGTGGCAGGCGAGCACACAGTCTTGTCTGGGAGATGGTGAGGGTCATACCCTCCAGCTGGAAGGTCTCTGCAGCTGTGCTGTTCCATACAATAGCCACTAGCCACATGCTAGGCATTTGAAATGTGGCTGGTGTGACTGAGGAACTGAATTTTTAATTCAATTTAATTTTAATCTGATGTTAATACCACTGAGTTAAAAAATTTACTTAACTTGGACAGACAGATGTAGTTCTGAAGTTGATTTAACTTTGAAGCCAAAGCATTTCTTCGGGGAAAAAAAAAAAAAAAAAAAGACAAACTAGTTTTGTCAGTGCAGATGTGAACATCAAAGGAAAATTATATTCTGTTACTTTATTCATTTACAAGGAAACTTTTAAGTATGTCTAAAACAATTTGGATATGTAAATCTACTTTTTCAACTAAATTTTATGAAATCCAAGTACAGATTAAATATGTTCAAGGAAAATTTTGTGCCTGAATTGACATCCACGGTGAGTACAAGATGAACACTGGGTTTTGAAGACAGTACAAAAAGACTGTAAAATGTCTCATTAATAATTTTTACACCGATTACATTACTGTAATTATAAATTATAAATTTTTCATATACTGGGTTAAATGAAATGTATTATTAAAATTAATATGGCCATGTCCTTTTACCATATCAATATAGCGACTAGAAAATTTAAAATTACGATACATGGCTCACATTATATTTCCACTGGTCAGCCCTGCACGAGCGAGGGTGTGCAGCGCGGGGAGGACTCAGAGGCGTGGAGTTTGAGGAGGCAGCCCTCGAGGGGCCCTGGGCTCCAGCAAGAAGGGTGGCCTCCTCTGCCAGGTGGGGGGAGTCGCGGAGGGCTCTGAGCGGCACAGGCCTGTGAGGGCAGGAGCTGGGAGTGTCTTGCGGTGGGCTCCTCACATCCCACAGTGCCCCCGAGGACCCCCGCCGCCTCCTCACTCCCCTCTGCTCCACCCCGCCTCTGCTCCAGGTCATCCTCCTCGGCCTCCAGCACCTCCGGTGGGGAGCCTCTGTCTGAGGAGGAACTGGCCCGGATTCTGGAGCAGGTGGAAGACAAGAAGAAGCTCATCGCCACCATGCGGACCAAGCCCTGGCCCATGGCGACGAAGCTGGCGGAGCTCAGGTGAGCAGTGGTGGTCGGCCAGGGCCCTCCCCGTCCAGAAGGCTCAGCTCCTCTGACGGGCGCGGGAGTCCCTTCCTCCTCTCCACTCCAAGGGGGCTCAACAAGAAGGGGGGTTCACCCTCCCACCCTGCTTTGGTCACCTCATCCCCAGCACGCAACTGGCCATCGGGCCCTGCCGTTGGCCAGCACCGAGCAGGGCCTGGCGGAAGACAAGGAGGATCGTGGCCCTCCGGCTACGCACCCCCTCCACTGCCAGGCCACCTCTCTGTCCCGCGCCCCACCTGGTGGCTTCCGCACCTCCCTCACAACCAAAAAGACATGCCTTCCTTGGGGGCGGGGGGGGACTTTCCATGACCCCCATCTCAACAAGTTCAGACCTCTTTTGTGTTCTCTAAGCACTAGAATCTCTCCCCGTGTCATACACTCACCCTTGCAGTGTGGAGAGCAGGCGGAGGGGCTGTCTTAGCTACACTTGTGTCCCAAATGCCTAACACAGGGCCAAGCTTGCAGTGAGGTTCCATGAACATTGCCTGGCCTGGTGCCCACGCCCCTGACTCCTATTTGCAACTCAGCTATTTCCCTGGTTTCCATATCATGGGCCAGCCCACCATGCATTTTATGGCTCTTGACTCTCTGCTGCAGTTTTGAGAGAAGAGCAGGACGTTTTTCCTAAAAAAGTCCCATTCAGTGTTACCATCTTCCCCCAAGTCCCACCTCGGTCTTTCTGCCACAAGATTGGAATGGCTCCCTTCCTCCTTCCCTCTGTATAAGAAGCCATTTTCCCTGGTTCCTCTCACACCTGATTTTCCTCATTGCTCAAGTCAAATGCCTCGCCCTTTATCACATAGAACAATTTGGCAGACATATATATTTTTTTTTAAATAAATTTATTTATTTATTTATATTTATTTTTGGCTGTGTTGGGTCTTCGTTTCTGTGCAAGGGCTTTCTCCAGTTGCGGCGAGCGGGGGCCACTCTTCATCGCGGTGCGCAGGCCTCTCACCGTCGCGGCCTCTCCCGCTGCGGAGCACAGGCTCCAGACGCGCAGGCTCAGTAGCCGTGGCTCACCGGCTTAGTCGCTCCGCGGCATGTGGGATCTTCCCAGACCAGGGCTCGAAGCCGTGTCCCCTGCATTGGCAGGCAGATTCTCAACCACTGCGCCACCAGGGAAGCCCTTGGCAGACATATTTTGACGTTCAGCCTCACTGTGTCTCGGAGGCACAGCAAAGATGCTGGCTGTGCAAACCCTGACTAGGAAGGAGCCTGGTAAACAGAGCTTACTCCACTGTCTTGCAAATTATTACGTTGTCTCCAACTCAGCTGCAGGAAGAAATGCCTCCCTTCGGTGCCTACAGGCCAGTGCTGACCAACAGAACTTTCTGGGATGATGGAAATGTTCTAAATCTGCACTAATAGAGTAGCCTCCAGTCACATGAAACTAGTGAGCACTTGAAAAGTAGTCAGTGCAATTGAGAAACTGAATTTCTGTTTTATTTCATTTATTTAAATTTAAGTCATCACAGGTGAATGGTGGCGACAGTTTGGGCAGTAGGTACAGCTTCAGGCAGCAGGCTGTCTGCCTTCCCAGCTCCCTTTTTCTGAGTCTCTTCTCCCTGCTCCCCCAGAGCCGAGTTCTTCCTCCTTCCATCTGTCGGTCTAACAGAACCTCATCCCCACTCAGGTGTCACCGGAACACATCTTTTATTAACAGTGGAAAAAGAGCAACCTTGATGCTTATGGAAATGAGATCTCCAGCTGGCTGGAAGTCTCTGGGACCATGAAAATCCCTGAGGGCCATTCAGCTGCCCTGAGGAGAAGTCTGCATCTCCTCCAGACCTGGGGGCAGGGTTCCTGCTCTTGGTGGGGGTGGGAAGTGGCTAAGGCCCTAGAAGCTGAAAAGACTCTTGTCTCTCCCACTGGAGCAGGTCTCCCCTCCTTTTCCCTCTTGCAAGACTCCTTATCCCAGACTCAGGCTCTCCAGCCTCTGGGTCTCAGCTCCACTGGTGCCTCTGCCCTCCCACCTGGCTAGTTCCTACCCTCTGAGACTCAGGCCAGGTGTCCCCTCTGCAGGGAAGTCCCCATTTCCCCTCCCTGCATTCAGGCTGAGTTAGTTACTGCCTCTTTGACCCCTAAGGCCCTCACTTGACTGGATGCTCTTGTTTGCAGAGCTGTTTCTTATTCATCTTTTAATATTCTTTCTTTTTTTATATATTGCCAACATTTGCTGAGTGCTCCCTATGTGCCAGGCACTGTTCTGAGTGCTGGGTGTGTAACAATTCATTTAATCCTCATAATCACCCTTTGATGTAAGTACCATTATTATTGCCCCCATTTTACTGATGAGCAAACTGAGACACAGAGCAATCTAGTAATTTGTCCAAGGCTAAACAGTGGGTTTAGTGGTCTGGCCAGAATTTGAACTCAGGAATTCTGCCTCCAGAACTTGCACTCTTAAATTGTAACTGCTTCTCTAGGATTACTAGACATTCTAGAATACACCCCTTTGCCTCCTGTATGATTTCCTCTTCTGGCAGTAAAGTCTTCAGTTGCAGATCTGCAGATAGCATCCCCAGACTACATCTTTTTTTAGAAGCAATGGTGTGGGGACCCCAGTCTCTGACCCACTCAGGCAGCTGGCACAGTTGTTGTAGACAATCAAAGAAGGATGGCAAGGCATAAAGAGCAACAGCAGGGAATTGGGGCAAGCCTGTCTTCACACCTCTACCATACCTGATGGTTTGACTGGCTATTCAATCCCCCTCAGGCTGGTTTCCTTCCCTTAACTTCTCTGAGCCTCACAGCTGTCTTTTGTAAAGTAGGAATAATAATATCTACCTGCAGAGTTGTTCTGAGAAATAAAAAATATTTAAGTACCCAGCATATACTATGCAATTAATAGATAGTAGTTATTGCTATTAAAGCTTGAACATCTTGTTCCAGACACTGTGCTGAACCCTGAGAGATGAGGATGGGGAACAAAGATGAATCAGAGAAGACATTATTAATGTACATCATTAATAATGACACGAGGCAGGCTGTGATGTTGGCAAAAGAGTTTCTAGTGCCCATGAGTCAGGGATGTTTGCTTTAATCATAGAATTAATCAGGTATGTCACTCAGCTTTGTCAGAAACCTAATGTGTTAGAAAATTACCCAAAGTGAGATCTGAAGAATTCCACTTCTAGGAAGATGGAGTAGATATACTTCTCCATAGTCTTCCCACTAAGTACAACTGAAACCCTGGATATTATGTGTAAAGCAAACATAAGAGACTCAGAAAGGTGGAGAGAAGAAAGGCAGACTGGCTAAGGACCTCGGGGTCAAATGAATGACAGAGTATTGAGTTCCAATTTTCCTTTTTGCCTGTATATCCAGACTGGATATTGGAGAAGCTGGCTGCCCCCAAACACTAACAGACACACACAAAAGCACCTCAAGAAAAGTCTGCTGTCTCTAGCCAAAGGACCAGAAAAGGGACAGCCTGGGAAGACAGAAGACTTGTAAACAATAACAACCCTACTCCTGCCAAACACCATAAACAAATGAGCAGCTGTAGCCCCAGCCTGGCAGCAAAAGCCAAGTGGAGAAGCCTACATTTCCTCCCTTGCCAGGCTGTAACATGGTGCCCCTAACACCCCCATCAAATGTCAGAGAAGGCCAAGTGAGGAGCAGGGACTCTCATCCCCACTGGGCAGTAATGAGCCCTCCCTCTCCCTGTGGTGTCAGTGGAGACTACATGGGGAGTCTGAACTTTCACCACCACCTGACAGTAACAAGGTATCTCTTCAAGCCAGGAGGATATGAGTGGAAGGCTTGTGGGAGCCTGAACTCCCATCCCTGCTCAGCAGTAACAAGGAGCTCCAGCCCAGCCCCAGGTATCAAAGGAGGCCAAGTGAATAATCTGGACTTCCACCTAGAAGTAAGCAGGCAGCATCCCCCTTCACCTATTGGAGCAGTGTCAGAGGAGGCCTGCTAAAACACAATATTTAAATAAGATCCAGAGTCTCATAACATAATATCTCAAATTCCAGGCTTCAGTTGAAAACTCACTCATCATACCAAGAACGAGGAAAATCTCAAGCTTGAATGATAAAAGATAATCAACAGATGCTAACATCAAGAGGACATATATGTTAGAATTATCTGACAAAGATTTTAAAGAAACCATCATAAAAATGTTTCAGTGAGCAATTATGAACACATGAAACAAATGAAGAAATAGAAAGTCTCAGAAAATGAATAGAGGATATAAAGAAGAACAACTGGAAATTTTAGAAGTAGAAAATATAGTAACTAAAACTTTTTAAAGCTCAATGAATGGGCTCAACAGCAGAATGGAGAGAACTGAGTAGAGAATCAATGAAAGTGAAGGTAGAACAAGACAAATCAATCTGAACAACAGAGAGAAAATAGTCTGGGGAAAATAGTGAACAGAGCCTCAGGGACATGTAGGATTATTATAAATGATCTAACATTAGTGTCTCCTCCAAATCCCTAGATGATGAAAGAAAAAAATGGTGTCTCAAAAGAAGAGAAAGAGGGTGGGACTGAAAAAGTCTTCAAAGATACAATGACTGAAAATTTCTTAAATTTGGCAAAACTTACAGATTCAAAAAGCTAAACAAAACCCCAACAGGATAAATCCAAAGTAATCCATGCCAATACACACCATGGTCAAACTTCTGAATACTTTTAAGAGTCAGAGAGAAACAATGCATTACTATAAAGGAAAAACAGTTAGAATGACAGCAAATTTCTCATCAGAAACCATGGAGGACAGAGGAGGTGACATAAAGATTCTTCAAGTGCTAAATGAAAAGAATTGTCAGTCCAGAATTCTATATCCAGCAGAAACATCCTTCAGGAATAAAGGAGAAATCAAGACATTCTGAGATGAACTAAAAGAATATGTCACCAGCAGACCTACCATAAAGTATAACTAAAGGAAGTTCTCTAAACATAAAGGAAATGGTAAAAGAAGGAATCTTGGAACATCAGGAAGGAAGAACATGGTGAGAGCAAAAATCTTGGAAAATACCATGGATTTACCTTCTCCTCTTGATTTTTAAAATTATGTTTGACAGTTGAAGCAAAAATTAAAACACCACCTAATGTGGTTCTCAACAATGCAGATGAAATAGTTAAGACAATTATAAATGGGGAGGATAAAGGGACATAAAGAGAAATAAGATTCTACACTTCATTCTAAATAGTAAAATGCACCAGTGGATTTTGATAATACATAGAGATAGCTAGCTAGCTAGCTAGCTAGGTAGACAGATAGATAACAGATAGATGGATGGCAGATAGAGATAGACATATAGTAATACCTAGAGCAACTATTGAAAAGGCTATACAAATTGATATACTCGAAAACACTGTAGGTAAAACAACATGGAATCCTAAAAAATATTCAAGAAGACAGGGAAAAAGGAAAGCAGAAATGAAAAACAGAACAAACAGAAAACAAGAAATAAAATGACGTGTTTAAACTGTAACATATAAATAATTACATTACATGTTAGTGGTCTAAATACATCAATTAAAAGACAGAGATTGGCAGACTGGATTTAAAAGATGACCCGGGGCTTCCCTGGTGGCGCAGTGTTAAGAATCCTCCTGCCAATGCAGGGGACAAGGGTTCGAGCCCTGATCTGGGAAGATCCCACATGCCGCAGAGCAACTAAGCCCATGTGCCACAACTACTGAGCCTGTGCTCTAGAGCCTGTGAGCCATAACTGCTGAGCCCGCATGCCACAACTACTGAGCCTGTGCTCTAGAGCCTGTGAGCCATAACTACTGAACCCGCGTGCCACAACTACCGAAGCCCGCATGCCTAGAGCCCCTGCTCCACAACAAGAGAAGCCGCTGCAATGAGAAGCCCACGCACCACAACAAAGAGTAGCCCCCACTCGCCGCAACTAGAGAAAGCCCACGCACAGCAACGAAGACCCAACACAGCCAAAAACAAAAATAAATAAAATAAATAAATTTATTTAAATAAATTAATTAATTTAAAAAAATAAAAGATGACCCAACTACATGCAGTCTATAAGAAACTCACTTTAAATATATCGTATGTTGAGAGTAAAGGGTGGAAGAAAATATACCATGCAAACCTTAACCAAAAGGTAGCAGGAGAAGCTATGTAAATATCAGACAAAGTCAATTTCAGAGTAAAGAAAATTACCAAGGACATAGAGAAACACTACATAATGATAAAAGGGTCAATCCACCAAGCAAACAGGACAATCCTAAATGTATATGCACCAAAGAGATCAGTGGTTTGGATTCTACAGAGTATTAATTTTCCAGTGCTACGTAATAAATTACCCCAAAACTTAGTAGTTTAAAACAATAATAAACACTTATTATCTTCTGTTGGTCAGAAATTCCAAAGCAGCTTAGCTGGGCAGTTCTGACTTGGAGTCTCTCATAAGGTTGAGTCAAGGTGTTGGTCAGGGCTTCAGGCTTCAGATGACTGGGGCTGGTGAATCCACTTCCAAGGTTGCTCACACAAATGGATGACAAGTTGGTTCTGTTTGTTAGTAAGGGCCTCAGTTTCTCTCCATACAGGCCTCTCCACAGGCTGCTTGAGTGTCCTCATAACATGGCAGCTGGCTTCCCCCAGAAGAGGGGGATTTCAAGGGGGAAGTCACAATACCTTTTATGTCCTAGTCTCAGAAGTCATAAACTGTCACTTCTACCACTTTCTATTCATTGGAAGCACATCGCTAAGTCTGTCCTGCATTCAAGTGGAGGAGAATTCAATTCTTTTTTTTTTGGCTGCGCCACTTGGCTTGTGGGATCTTAGTTCCCCGACCAGGTATTGAACCCAGGCCCTCAGCAGTGAACACGCAGAGTCCTAACCACTGAACAGCCAGGGAATTCCCCAGTTCTACATTTTAAAGGGAGGAATGTCAAATAAGTTGCTGACATAGTTTAAAACCACCACATATGGGAAGCCAGGCATGCTTGGTTAAACTCAACTGCCCTTAAATTGATTCAGTGACACCTCTAGAACAGATGCCATCACCTGGCTCTTCTGAATTTCCACTTAGAGTGAGCTCAGCCTCTGTTTGATCTTTGTCTCCACAACTGAAAAATAAAAACTGCTTCGGGACAGAGGGAGACACCAAACCAACACAGCCCAGATCACCTTCAACCTCTGACCACCTCCAACCTCTAGCCACCTCGCTTTGGCCACCTGTATTCCCTACCTTTGTCTGGTTGTCTTCTGGATTTCAGGCTGGCTGATACATTCTCCCAACGTTCTGCATGGGACAGCAAAGCTCTGTGAGGATGCCATCAAATGCAGGCTGCCCTGCGTCTATTTATACCTCTGCATCTCAAAATTAAGTGTAATTTTGAATCTGATCTCCTTCACCAGGGGCTAGTTTTTGGAGGTATGTAGTCTCTCTGAGAGATGCTTTGGATCAACTTCAGAGTATTCTCATTGTGGAAGGCTGCATTGCTGAGCCCCTTGTCCAGACCCCTGGGGAGCAGAAGTCTCCTCACAGCAGCATCCTGGGCTAGGAAAGAATCCTATCAGCTGCCCACTCCAGGAGCTGCTGTTTCCCCAGAAGGAGAAGGGTGACTGCCTGATAAATGAAATTGCTGTACTTACATGGCATGCATCCACACGTTTAAGTCTCGTAACATTGTCCCCATTTCTAGATGAGAACTGACACCCTGAGAGGCACAGAATCCTGCCTGGCTCTCTCTCTGGCACTAAAGCCACACAATACACCCCTTCTCTCCCAGCAGTAATTGCTGGCCACCCTGACTGTGTCTTCCAAACTGTTATTTGGGCCCCTTTATCGACAAGGAGGGTCTTTCTAGGGCAATGTGAGGGGCTGCTGAAGTGCTGTCTGTGGATGGCTGCCCAGGAAAGCCTTGCCTCAATGGCTTCCTCCTCTCCCGAGTGTTGGAGGGACCTGAGGGGTTGCTAATCACCTGCCAAAAGTGACCTTGAGATCCAGGCCCCTAGAAGTTTCCACAAAGCAAAGGATCTCTCTTCTTTTGCCTTTTTACTTCATTTACCACACACCATCTTGTTTGAGGAAGAGGAGAGATGAGCTTGAAGGAAGTTCCCCATTTGGAAGGAGGGGACAAGGAGGGGACAGAAGCACCCTACAGAAGTAAGATTTGCAGAACTGTTCGGGGAAAAAAAAGAAGAAGTAAGATTTGCAGGGAATTAATTCCCTGGCGGTCCAGTGGTTAGGCCTCCACACTTTCACTGCCGAGGGTGCGGATTCAATCCCTGGTTGGGGAACTAAGATCCCGCAAGCCATGTGGCACAGCCAAAAAAAAAAGTAAGATGTGCAAAACTGTTGGAGGGGAGGGGAAGAAGTAAGATTTGCAACAGTTGGGACGTGCAGTGCAAGAGCCAGTATTTCCATAAACCAACTACTATCTCTAGTAAGAAGAACACTGATCACGTATGACATGTTTAAAGGGGTTTGCTGTAAAAATGTTAGTTGTGGGCTTCCCTGGTGGCGCAGTGGTTGAGAGCCTGCCTGCTAATGCAGGGGACACGGGTTCGAGCTGTGGTCTGGGAGGATCCCACATGCCGCGGAGTGGCTGGGCCCGTGAGCCACAATTACTGAGCCTGCGCGTCTGGAGCCTGTGCTCCGCAACGAGAGGCCGCGATAGTGAGAGGCCCGCGCACCGCGATGAAGAGTGGCCCCCACTTGTCACAACTAGAGAAAGCCCTCGCACAGAAACGAAGACCCAACACAGCCATAAATAAATAAATAAATTAAAAAAAAAAAAAAAAAATGTTAGTTGTGATTATTTATATACTTTCAGTGGATCCAAAAAAGCTTGCTGTGTCCATCATAACTGTTAGATCAGTTGTTCTCTTTGCAGTGAATGGTCCTCAGAATTTGCACCCAGCGTTGGGCAGGGCCCTCTGTTCTCCTAAGGGCTCTCTGGGCATCTGGACACAGTCTGGACATTGAGAAGAGAAGCATTTGGTGCCAGGCTCAATGGCTCAGGCATAAGAGCTGGCCCTTACTTTTTTTTTTTTTTTTTTTTTAATTCATTTTTGGCTGTGTTGGGTCTTCGTTTCTGTGCAAGGGCTTTCTCCAGTTGCGGCGAGCGGGGGCCACTCTTTATCGCGGTGTGTGGGCCTCTCACTGTCGTGGCCTCTCCCGTTGCGGAGCACAGGCTCCAGACGCGCAGGCTCAGTAGTTGTGGCTCACGGGCCTAGCCGCTCCGCGGCATGTGGGATCTTCCCGGACTGGGGCACGAACCCGTGTCCCCTGCATTGGCAGACAGATTCCTAACCACTGCACCACCAGGGAAGCCCTACTTTTGAGAATTTTTATCAGAAGTCTTCAAATCTTAAAAGTTGTCACATTTAAATTCACAAACCTCAAATGCTTAGCAGTCTCTACCCACTCATAAGATATAGGAAGAGGACAAAAATATGAATTTCATGAAAGCATTCTTTGGTGTCTTGGAGTCGTTGGTAGTCACAGATAACTCACTGCCAGAATGAGTGCTGCCTAGGGGGAAAACAGGGGCTGACCCCACAAAGGAGTCTTAATCCCATACAATCCATCTTTTGACCCTGGACTCAGAAGCTAGGCAGTTGGCCTTATTAACATTAGGACATCATTGAGACATCCTAATAAAACCAACCTTGGAGTTAACCCCAGGTTAGAATGTAACTTTGACAGGTGTCAACTACCTGCGTTTGCACTTTGGAGGTGGTGTAGGTTGTTTTGCCAGCAGGGGGCGCTGTAACAACAGCAGCCAGACACACAGGACCCAATGTCTTCTTCCACCCACCCTGAGAAGGACTTCATTCTTCATCTACTTGTGTGGGTTTATCCAGTGGTTCCTGATAAACTGTTTCTGTGGGGGGATGGATGGGGGAACCCTGATTTGGAGCACTTGCTGAATCCCATAGTCTAAATACTCCCACCATGGCCGATTTCAAGCTACCAATAGTTTAATAATTTGTTGGCCAAGTTCCAGAATATTTAACAATCGGTTCTCAGAAGCCAGCCCTCACCAGCTCCAGCACACCACCCAGAATATTTAACAGACAAACCCATCCATGTGTTTCTCGTGCAGTCTTCCTTGGATGTTCACTCACTCATCCAGCGTTCATGCACTCCACAAATACCTACTGACTGCTGTACTGGTTTTTTTATTGCTGCTCTAACAAATTACTACAAGCTTAATAGTTTAAGACAATACTCATTTATTAGCTCACAATTCTGTTGGTCAGAAGTCCAGCATGGTGTGGCTGGATTCTCTGCTCAGGGTTTCACCAGGTTAAAATCAAGGTATCAGCAGGGCTGTGGTTCCCTCCCATCTGGGACTTGAGGTCCTCTTCTAGGTTCCCTGACTTTTGATAGAAATTCATTTTCTTCTCTTGCTTTCCAATGTGGCATCCTCCAGAGGGGCCCCAGCAACAGAGGGTGGAGAATTCTCTTCTAATTTCTCTGATTTCCGCTTTTGCTGCATCTCTCTCTGACTCTTCTGCCTTCCTCTTCTTTTTCTAAGGGCTCACATGATTACACTGGGCCCTTCCAGATATCCAAGGTAATCTCCCTGGTTTCAAGTCGGTAATCTTAATTACATCTGCAGAATCCTTTGTGCCATTCACCAAGGGGCAAAGGTCATGGGAGCCAAAATTCTGCCTACTGGTGCCTACCATGTTCCAATCACTATTCTTGGCATTTGGGAAACTTCAGTGGACAAAACAGACAAAATGCCCTGCCTTCGTGGAACTTACATTCTAACTAGGGATATAAAACACTTAAGGCTTTCAACCACATATACACCCTCATAGTTCAGATTTCTTTTGCTTGGGTGTTAATTGAATTTCTGCCTTTTTCCCCCCGCTAACCAGGGAGGCCCAAGAATTTGTGGAGAAGTATGAAGGAGCCTTGGGAAAGGGGAAAGGCAAGCGACTCTACGCCTATAGGATGCTGATGGCTAAGGTGTGTGGTGCAGAGGCCGCAAACCTGTGGGAGGACTTGCTCAACTCCTGAATCTGGGTGACCATCACAGTGCCTGCCCAGCTGCACCATTTGTGTCCACCTCCCCCAGAATCCTGAGCGTGAGGTCCAGTCAACCATTCCAATTTATCCAGGAATGGAAACCAACCGTATCCTGTCCATTTCTCTCTACTTATCTGTGAGGGCTTCAGTATACTTGAGACTTGTTTCCTCTCCAGTGAAGAACTAAACTCACAGAATTAATGATGTTGAATCCACTGGGATCTTATTTTCCAAACCCCCAAATCAAGACTTTGATTTGGTGGAGACCCAGAGGGCCATGGTGTAATCAGGGTCATACAGAAGGATAACAGTAGTGTTGACGGGGCATTGGGGGCAGCTCTGGTTTATTGAGTTATGCCATAACCTGAGCTTCTGATTCAGGCTAGGGTAATGATCTCTAATTGGATATTTAATGTGGAACTTATGGAAGTATCCTTCCTTTACCTACTGATCTGAAAAACTATCATTTTCATTCACTTAATTCTTATATAAGGCCTTTTGTTTTGTTTGTATATAATGCATTTTGTTTTGTTTTGTTTGCATTCTTTTTTTCCACATGCATTTTTAAAATCACTTTGCCAAGTTCCAGTATAGCCCATTGAGATTTTGATTGGAAATTTTTTTAAATCCTTGATTTAATTTGGGAAGACTTATCTGTACAATATTTAGTCTTTACATCTAAGAATACCGTATACTTCTCGAACCTTATTTTTATATCCTTCAGCAAAGTTTGTCATTTTCTTCATATAGATCTTTTCCATGTCATATGTTATTTCTACAAAATTTATGTTTTGGTTGCTTTTGTGAATGGAATCATTTTTCCATTTATTTAATAACTAGAGATTCCTGTCTGGTTCCCCTATTGTACTCCCTTATTAGTTCTAATCATTTTCATCTGATTGTGTATGTAAAGGTGTTCTTCTTGGGTTCTTCTAAATCATTCCTGTTCTAAAGTGTGGGTTAGCAATCCTAGAATAGTTTCAATTGATGTTGATGATAATAGGTCTCTTTGCTTTTCCATTACTTTAATGAAAATGGCTCTACTGTTTCACACTAAGTTGATGGGAGTTGTTGCCTTGAAATAGATTTTCTTTCTCACAATAAGAAATTATCCTTCTATTTCTAGTTTAATGACTTCCATTTTATTGGAAATAGTTGTTAGATTTTATTAAATACCTTTCCCTTCTGTTCATAAACTTAACTTTTATCAGGCACATCTGATTTTTCAAGTATTTTATTTACAATTTTTACATAAATTTTCATAAGATTGATTCGAATTTATGTGTGTACATACATGCACACACACTATCTTGGCATATTTTAATATTAGGGGTGCACTTGCTTTATAATATTAAACGAATAGCATCACCTCCTTTTTATGCTGTAAATCAGTTTGTAGAGCATGATTTTCATTTTTTTGGAAATTTGAAAGATGACACCCTTAAAACTGTACAGATCAGGAAGCATTTTATAGACTATCTTGATAATTTTTTTTTTTTTTTTTTTTTAGAAATTCACGTTCTTTTATTTATTTTATTTATTTGTTTATGACTGTGTTGAGTCTTCGTTTCTGTGCGAGGGCTTTCTCTAGTTGCGGCAAGTGGGGACCACTCTTCATCGCGGTGCGCGGGCCTCTCACCATCGCGGCCTCTCTTGTTGCGGAGCACAGGCTCCAGACGCGCAGGCTCAGTAATTGCGGCTCACGGGCCCAGTTGCTCCGTGGCATGTGGGATCTTCCCAGACCAGGGCTCGAACCCGTGTCCCCTGCATTGGCAGGCAGATTCTCAACCACTGCGCCACCAGGGAAGCCCTTGATAATTTTTTAATGTTTTTCCAATTGGTGTAGTCAAGTTTTAACTTTTTCTTGGGGCCATTTTGATATTGTATATTCTTCCCCAAACTTGATCATTTCATTAAGATTTTCATATGTATTAACAGAAAGCTTCATATAGGTAGTCCCATAATTACATTTTACATATGTTGAGTTTTAATCTTTTTTATTCCGAATTTTATTTTTTCTTCCTTTTCAGTTATAGTTGCCTGACAACTATCTATGGGTTATTTATTAATTTTATCTAAAAACCATTTACCACTTAACAACTGCACACTCAGAACTTTTTTCCCAACTAAGGAATGGGTTCTTCAAATATACCTGATAAATGGTCTATTCAATCGTGTTTCTATTCTAACAGTTCTAGCTTCTTTGTTAGCAGAAGGATGGCTGCCAACTCTCCATTCTTTGTATTTACTTTCCTTCATGGTTTTTAATTCTTTGCTTTCTCTCTCTTTGCATTCTCAAAACTTTCTCAGGTTTATTCTCAATATCATTGGATCAGTTTTCTTCCGTCTCAAAGTGTAATGTTCATTTTCATTTTATTACTGCACTTTTAGCAACCTTGTAATCAATCCTTCCATACTTCACCTGTAACTTTTTATTTTCCTCCCCCGGCCACGCCATGCAGCTTGCAGGATCTTAGTTCCCCGACCAAATGCGGAGTCCTAACCACTGGACCGCCAGGGATTTCCCCTTCCGTATTCTTTTTTAACTCTCTAAGTGCTAACCTGTACTCTAGAAGCCATATTTTTTGTATCCTACTAAGAATATTGAGCCATCTCTCAAAATTTAATTATGTATCCTGGAGGAAATGCTTTCCAAAAATTTCAAAGAATGACATCACTTCTTCCTTGTTTTGCCGTACTATTTCTCAGGCATCACTGGTTGTTTTTATTTATTCAGATCCAGATTTCATCCATGGACAGGATGTGCCTGTGTCTTGTTCAACCACTGTTTGAAATCTTTTTTCCTATATACAGCTGACTAGCAAGATGACACGCACAGCTAGTAACCCAGTCTGAGGACGGCAGCTACCATCTCACACAGCTCTGAGGAAGGGAGTTGGGGTCTTCTCCCGCACACGCCCAAGCTCAGTTTTCTGATTCTCTAAACCAATGAAGGAAAGAGCTTCAATGCAGAGCTTCTCCCAGGCCCCTCTCTGCCTCTGCCCCCTGCCCCCAGGCATCACCTTTTCAGGCCAAGATGCCCACAGCCTTGAGGGGCTGTCAGGTGGTTGCCAAGTGACCAACTGGCAGGCTATGTCTCCAGGGGCCTCACTTGACAACATTCATTACTCCATTGGTCCTCAGCCTTGCAAGACTATATTTTATACTGATTTTATCAGCACCCTGACAGGGGATCTGTCTCTCGGGGGAGGACTCACATTAATAAAGCTTATGAGACTGATATATAAAACCAGATACCGGATTACTAATCTACAAGGAGGAATAACTGGTGCAAGAACTGAAAAATTTGAAGTCCACATTAACAGTGCCTTTTATTTTTGGTAGTACAGTTAGTTATATGGGAAACTAAACCATAATCCCAATTCCAATCTATTAATTTGCAATGAAAAAAATTACTGCCGTAGAAATCAAAATATTCACAGCCCAGGTGATGGGCAAATGCTTTCCTTATAGACAGACCTAGATAAGAAGCCAAATAAGTCAAGGATGGTTTTTGAGCACAGAATCAGAACTAGGGAAGGGAGAGGAAGCAATGGGGTTGGGGTGTCCATGCCCACCATCTGCCATTCCCCACATCCCTTCCTGTCTTCGGGAGATCTTTGCCGTTATTATCAACCTGTCTTTTGCTTATGAACCCCTCTTCTCCTTGGCATCTGTGACCATTTCCCTCTTCTGACAGGTGGTTTCCTTCCTTATACAGTAATTATCCAATCATGATATAGTCAAGGGCTTCAGGTTTGGAAGCTCGTCTGATTCCTTCAGATAAAATTTCCCTTTTATCCTTTAGCAAATTTACAAAGGAAAATCTCATTTCCTTCATGAATAAGTTCTTTTGAGACTGTTGTAATAATAGAAACTGATCTTAGGATTTTCTCCTTACTTCCTCTTTGCCTGCTGTTTTCTATGAGGTGTTTTTTTTTTTTTCATTCCAAATGGATTTATTTCCAGGGGGTGGGGATGTTGGAGAGAAGCCCCTTGAAGAGTTGACAAATTTTCATGCAGCCAGAAGACAGACAGCTATTCAAGTTTCTGATTGGTACAAAGTGTCGGAGCTGGAATAGACCATGGAAAGGGGCATAATGCCTTCCTAACTACTTTTAGGAAAAAAAAAAAAAAGACAGGCTGCTGTTTCACTAGGAGAAGAATGGGAAACCATGGGCTGAGATCTCTTTACCACTTCCACCAGCCTTGTAGTTTAGCAACAGTTCCTATCAGATTAAGGCACTTGGCTGTCTGCCAAATGTAGGTATGAGAGATGTGAGATTTCTTTTTTCCATTGAATTTTTGGTTTAAGATGAAGGAAGTTGTATCAGAGTTTGCTAAGCCAATTTGATTCCCCAAATTAGAAATTATACACAGACTTTCTAAGTTCATATGTAAAGTGTCCAAACCTGAAATTTTATCAGCACTATAGACAAATGCAAAGTATTGTGTTGCCCTTGCTTCTCTCTGACTCACACCTGACTTTGGAAAGTGAAGATGTGCGCATCCACCTCTGACAGCCTAGGCTCAACAGCTCCAACATGGCAGCCTCACCCACGTGTCAACATGTCAACATCCACATGCACCTCCATCCTCCCCTCCAGGCCCCAAGGCAACGTGTTAATGAACTGAGGGTGTTGCCTGTTTAATTTCAGAAATGGGTCAAGTTTAAAAGAGACTTTGATAATTTCAAGACTCAATGTATTCCCTGGGAAATGAAGATCAAGGACATTGAAAGTGAGTATTTTGGTGTCACTGTTTTTAGTTTGTTTGCTGAAGGGCGTTCTTGACTAACTGATTAGGTTATGTTATAGGTTCTGTTGTACTAGAAAAAAGATGAAAGCAGAAACTAACACACCATTGTAAAGCAATTATACTCCAATAAAGATGTTAAAAAAAAAAAAGAAAAGAAAAAAGGTGAACTTTGGACTAGTCAGACCAAAATTTAAAATGTGCTTCTTCACTTCCTGATTGTAGGAACTTAGGCACATCGGTTAAGCCCTTTTATTTATCTAGAAAAAAAAAAGGGATGTATATTCCACAGACTGACATGAAAATTGAATCTATCACACACATAAAGTCCTCCTTTATGTTAATGTCCTTCTGCAACACTTACATCCACCATCTTTCTCTCCTCAGGTCACTTTGGTTCTTCAGTGGCATCATATTTCATCTTTCTCCGATGGATGTATGGAGTTAACCTCGTCCTTTTTGGCTTAATATTTGGTCTAGTCATAATCCCAGAGGTAAGAAAAGAACTGCTTACAACTTCAGATAGTGTTGAGGCTTATCATGACAGCCATCTTCATTTATATAAATCAAATACTCTGTTTAACAAAGAATCCGTCATTCATTTTAAATTCTGTGCTCACATCATTTGCCCAGATAGCCGAGTACAAAGAATGGAACCAAAATATTTCCATTTCTGAATTAACAGGTGGACCCTACATTCTTCTACCTTTCCTTTTACTTTAAAATTAGTGGAGAATTAATATCTCAGTGAGGTTTTTTCTCTTTCACCTTGAAAAAAAAAGAGATAGAATGCATTATATAATTTATTACCCCAAAGAAACCCTGCATTTGAATAGCACTCCTCACTGTTCTCCCAGATACAATCTTATTATGGGTGTAGGCAGATCCTTACCTATAGCTTAGTAATTGAGAGACAAAAAAGGAACAAGTGACCTGTACAAATTTACGCAGTAAATTTGTAGTGAATGAGATTCCAGGTTTGCGGAGTGTTGGCCTGGGGCCTTTTCCAGGGCTGCCTGTGGTCCATTAGCGTTTAGCACAGTAATTGCTACAGTCCTGCCTGAACCATTTGGTGCTTGTGCTGGGTACACAAGTGAATTTACCTTTACAGCTTACAGGGTAATGGTATTTATGCATTTAGTATTTTTTCCTTTCAGGTTTATTAATTGGCTCTATGATAGGTTACTGATTCCTACTTTATTACAAATGATTCCATGAGAATATTAGAGTCAACTCTATCTGTAGTCACATCTTTGGGAAACTTTCCTGAACATCTATTTTTCACAAAATTAAAAGACTTCCATGGAATGTGAATTAAATCAGATTAGTTAGAAGAAGTTGAGGGCTTATTATAATAGTACTTGGTAGCAAAGGAGTGTTATATTATTGATAAAACCCTTGAATTCTTTTCTACATTACCCAAAGAGTGTACTTACAATTTTGTTTATGTCATTAACTAACCTTTATACTCTTTTATGTGCACACCTGGAAATCAAGGATTATGAGTCAGTACACTTTGTCCTATATATATATTCTTAAGCCATTGTCACTCTCCAATACAGAGATAAGGATTTTATTTTATTTTATTTTATTAAATGATTCCATATTAACATTTTTTTTAAATTTTTATTTATTTTTGGCTGTGTTGGGTCTTCGTTGCTGGGTGCGGGCTTTCTCTAGTTGCAGCGAGCAGGGGCTACTCTTCGTTGCGGTGCGCGGGCTTCTCATTGTGGTGGCTTCTCTTGTTGTGGAGCACGGGCTCTAGGCACGCGGGCTTCAGTAGTTGCAGCACACAGGCCCTAGAGTGCACGGGCTTCAGTAGTTGCAGGCTGTGGGCTCAGTAGTTGTGGTGCACAGGGTCTAGGGTGCGCGATCTTCAGTAGTTGTGGCTTGCGGGCTCTAGAGTGCAGGCTCAGTAGTTGTGGCGCGTGGGCTTAGTTGCTCCACTGCATGTAGGATCTTCCCGGATCAGAGATTGAACCTGTGTCCCCTGCACCAGCAGGCGGATTCTTAACCACTGCACCACCAGGGAAGTCCCCAGAGATAAGGATTTTAAACCTTCTGGCAAATGTGTACAAATGCTCTTGAAACAAATCTGGTTCTCCCCAGTATTGTCAGAAGTTAAATAGAAGTTTTACTTCTCCCCTCCATAACCAAGGAGGAGAGAGTTTTCCCCAGTAGTCACTGGGGAAATTTACTCTCACAGACTCTTTACTTTCTTCCTGGGAGTTTTTGATTCCAAATGGATTTATTTCCATGAGAAGAGATTACATTTAAATGCTGTAGGCATATAAGACATCACTAGAATTTTGCTATACAGTGGTCCAGAAAGGCAATGTTTTGGGGAAGGTGAATAATTTTAAAAACACTGAGGGTATTTTTTTCTCAAAGAAAACATTACATTTTATATAATTTATATATATTGATATAATTTGTAAATATTTCCTATCAAGGGGACATTTGTTTGAAACAATGAAAATTTAGTGATTGGTGCATTCCAATGAAGCAGCCAAGACCTGAACTGTCCAGGAAAGGACACCTTGATTTGATTGGCAGGTGTTTGGGAAGCTGTCTTGGAGTAGGATGGGAGAAAGAAGAGAAAGAGAGAGACAGGGAAAGAGTAGAACAGACAAGACTTGATGATAGGTTGGATAACAGCAGTTGAGAATGTGGAGTATCCCAACATGCCCTCTTAATTAGGATAGTGGGAAATTGGCTTCGTGGGAATCTGACACATCCAAATTCACTGCAGGTAGAGTAGAGGAGATGACCTGTTGTTCAAGGACACGGCTAACTTCAGGGCCCAAAGGTTTTAAGCCTAAACCTAATGATCAGATATTCCTATGGCTCATGGCTGTTTTAAGGCTAACCACAGTGACTCAGAGGGTCTAGGAATAAGAATGTTAGAAGTGCTCAAATGTTAGACAACTCTAACAGAATTTTTCCTCATACTCATCTTCTTTTGCCACAAATCCTTGATACATTTCAATGGAATCAAACTGCTCTGAATGCTTGAGTGAATCTTGTTCAGCTTTAATGACAACTGCCTGCAGATCCGAGAATGCCTTCATGGTCCCAGGAGAGCCCTCAGTTATGCTGCAGGAGCTCGCTATCAAGGCCTTGCTACATGATGAGCTCATGTATTTCTTGTCTTAACACGGGCTGCATATGAAAATCACTTGGGGAGTTTTTTTTAAATACGAAGTCCAATCAATTGAATCTGAATCTCTGAGAATGTGGCTCTGGCATCCCTATATTAAAAGCTCCTATGGTAGGCAGGCATCTGAGATTGCCCCCAGCGATCCTCCTCTCCTGGTAGCATGCCTTTGTATAATCAATCCCCTCCACCTGAGTAAAGCCTAGACCTTGTGGCTTGCTTTTAACAAATAGAATATAACCAAAGTGACAGGCTGTCACTTACATGATTAGGTTATAAACGACTGTGACTTCCATCTGGCATTTTCTCTTGGTTCCCTTCTTGGCTCACATGCTTTGATGAAGCAACCTGCCAGACTGGAGAGGCCCACTGGCACGGAACTGACTGTGGCTTTGGACAAGAGCCAGCAAGGAACTGAGGCCCTCAGTCCAACAGCCCATGAGGAACTAAATCTTGACAACAACCAAGGGAGTGCATCTGGAATCAGATCCTGCCCCACCAGGCCTTCAGATGAGACCAAAGCCCTGGCAGACACCTTGACTGAAGCCTGTGAAAGACCCTGAAGCAAAGGACCCAGCTAAGCCCAACCCAGGTTCCTGACCTGCAGAAACGAGGAGATAGTTTTAGGATAATTTAATATACAAAAATAGATGACAAATACAGCTCCCCAAGTTATCCTAATATGCAGCCAGGGTGTACACTGCTAGTGTACATTAATTAATTTAATTAAATAATTCTTTAAAATATCTTGTAAGTTCTGCTCTAGGGTTCACACAGGCAGCACTCAGTAAGCCTCATATTGGTACTTCCTCTAAAAATAACTATTAAAACTTTCAGATATATGGAAAGGTATAAAGAATGAGCCCATTTGCCTGCCACTAAGTTTAAAAATAAAAAATTACACACACACTAGAGTCCTCCATCTACTTCTCCCCAATTATGTTACCCACATAACTCTCACAAGTGATCACTCTCCTGAACTTTCCATTTCAACTTAACATTTTAAAATGTATTGGCTTAAAGTTAAATAACATAGTTTCTTGTTTTTTAAAATCACTCATGTATCTGAAGTTATATTCCCTTTTGCATGATAGTGTAATTTTTTCCTCATTTACATTGAAGGTTTGTCTCTTTTAGTTATTTTATTAAAGAAACAACTTTGGCTTTGTTTATTCTCTGACATGTCGCATCCCGCAGCTAGGGATCCCGCATGCTGCAACTATAAGATCCCACACGTGGCAATGAAGATCCCGCATGCCACAGCTAACACCCAGGGCGGCCAAATAAACAAATATTTTAAAAAATATATATGACTGAATAAACAGGAGGGCACATTCGTGGAAGGGAAAACTTACTATCATAAAAAAGATCAATCCTTCCTAAATCAATATGTAAATTTAATACAATCCTTATTTTTTAAATAATTAAGGGTGTGAATCAAGTCATATATATAAAAGGGTATTAATAACAGAATTATGTACACATGAAGAACTAGTAATACTCTAATTAGTCCAACAGTAGGGGACGTTGTAAGTAAGTTTATGGTACATACATGTGATTAGATATTTTAAAGTCATTTTATTTTGAAAAATACCATACACCATAGGGAATTGGTCATAAAATAATATTAAGCTAGATAATCAAGCTAAAACATATATAAAACTCAGAAACTTTGTAAGGAAATACATGAATATCTAACAGTCATTATCTTTAGGATGTGAAGGTGACAGGTAATTTTTTAAACACTCTTCTATACTTTTTCACATTTTCTACAATGAGTATGTAATACTTTTAAAATCAGGAAAGCGATTAATGTTATTTAAAGGAAAAAAAAATGGATGTTCCTGCTCTGAGAAGAGATTTAACCCACTATGTGCACATCTCCGTGTGTTTGTATCTTCTCCACGTGTAATTGTGTCGTTCTGTCCCAACACAAGGTGCTGATGGGGATGCCCTATGGAAGTATACCCAGAAAGACGGTGCCTCGGGCTGAGGAAGAAAAAGCCATGGATTTTTCCGTCCTTTGGGATTTTGAGGTACCATTGCCAACATGCCAATGCACTTCCATTTTGTGATTGTGGATAAGTGTGAAGTGTTTAATTATTGGAAAGCCAGTGCTTTAACCAAATGGGATCCTAGCACTGTGCAAAATGAGCTAGCCAACCATGTCTTCCTAGGCCCCCTTCGTGGGTCCTTTTATCACACACTCTGATAAACGTGACCTCCCCATGAGGCCACAGCTCCCTGCATTCTGCCAGATCTATGTAAGGCGATATTACAGGATGGTTTTATCTCAGCATAACCACAGTAAGACCCCAGGGCTATTGCCAGTCCAGCCTTTCCCCAAGCTTCACATGACATCTTCAACTGAATATCCTACCTGCTTCTCAAATCCAACAACTATCAACCCAAACCTACATCACTTTTTCCCATCTCCTTTATTGGAACCACCGTTCACCCAGTCATTCAAGTCTGAAACCTGAAAGTCATCCCACATTTCCTCTCCTCACCACCACCCCTCACATCCAATCAATCACTAAATCTGAGCCTATCTACTAAACATTTCTTAAACCAGTCTCCTTTTCTCCATCCCTTGCACCTCTCCTCGAACCTCACGGTGGTACCAGGACCACCGTCAGAATCTTCTACCTCTCCTCCCTGCCTTGGCTTGTCTCCTCAAATCTCCATTCCCTCTGCTGCCAGGTGACCTTTCTAAAATGTAAACCTGACCCTGTCACTCCCCACCTCCGATATTCCTTTATTCCCACTCCCAGATGGAATAAAGCCCAGTGTTCTGAACTGGGTTTACAAAAGAATTGTTCATGACCTGGCTGCCTTCTACCTCTCCAGTCCCAGTCCCATGTCTGTCTAAGACCTCACACTTTATGCCCCAACATTATCAACTTTCAGGGAAGTCCAGTGCCTCCCTGCCTTTGCTCACGATCCTCTGCCTGGAACATCCCTCCTTCTTTTTGGAATCCTCATACCGCCGTGCCTCTGGGGGCCTTGGTCTGCAGCTCCAAGGAGATCCAGAGGCAGGAGGCCTGGCTGTGGTGGTTCAAGCAACACATCTTGCTGCTGCCATCCTTCACTCTCATAGTCAGATTCAAGACCCCTCAGAAATGTGTGAAAATGAGCTGGAGTATTTTTCTAAGTCATTTGGAACAGGAGTGTTCCAAATAACTACTATACCACTAAGAATTACATACTACTACCACTACATGCTACTACTAAGAATTTCCTTTATTCTTTATTTCACCCAAGGACCCCTGTTGAAATGTCCTATCCACTCAAAACCAACAATTTATTCAGCAATAATCCCATGTTGTACTTGTTATTGTTGCCAAGGATAAATTTTTATTTTTCAAGTAAAAATTAAAATTTTGGAAAACTTATATCCATCACCATGACAGTGGCAGTTTCTCAGTAGTTAAATACTTTTCTGATGAGATCAATGGAGATATTAACAGTGTGATTTTTTTTATATTGTATAAGAAATGTGTCAACATTTGGCATACGTTCATAACTCAGTGAACCATTACTTTCCAGATGACCAATACATGATGTTACAAAATCATGTGTGAGTAAAAGATCCCACATCTTGATAGTAAAAGATAGAGCAATAGAATTTTAAAAACTATATTTTGAGATAATTTTAGACTTACAGAACAGTTGCATAAATAGTACAGAGAGTTCCCATATACCCTTCACCCATTCACCTTATGATAACATCTCATATACCCATAGAACAATTATCAAAACTAAGAAATTAATCTTGATACAATATTATTAACTAAAATATAGTATTTATTTGGATTTCACCAGTTTTTCCACTAATGCTCTTTTTCTATCCCAGGACCCAACTCACAATCTCACATTGATTTAATTGTCACATCTCCTTACTCTCCTCCAATCTGTGACTGTTCTCTGTCTTTCAGTGGCCTTGACACTTTTGAATAGTGGTCAGTTGTTTGCCCCTGAATTTGGGTTTGTCTGATGTTCTCTCGTGATTGGTTATGAATTGTTGGGGAAGTAACGTGCCTTTCTCAGAGTGTCAAATCAGGGTTACATTATGTTGACCACTTGGTTAAAGTGATATCTGCCAGAATTCTCTGCTGTAAAGTTAGTATTTTTCCCTTTTTAATTACTTAGTATTTGGGGGAGAGCAATGGATCTTAAGGTATGAAAAAGTTCATTATGTGATTCATATTCCACATTGCAACTAACCTTTAAGAGATAACTATTTAGTTAGTGGGTTGAGGTATGATATCAAAGAAGAAATAGCCACAAGTATATGAAAAAAAACTATTAAAATTTGGCTCCCCTGTCCAACTACATATCTTTGTGAGGTCAGAATAATCCCCTGTTTTATATTCAGCAAAGACATAAAAGAAGTGCTAAAATTATAAGTTAATTTTACACCTAAATTATTATACCTAAAAAGTGCGCTAATTACACCTAAAGCCAATTATACCAAAAAACAAAACCAAAATGAAACTCGAAGCTCAGGTTACATTGTGAGCCTTATCACATAGTTTTCTTTAGAAGTTTTGAAATACTGAGAAAGTTCACGGACTCCCTTCTAGTTCCAGAGTGTTAAATTAAGACCCTGGGCACAGGGTGGGGAGTGGAGGGGGAATTTGGAGCCGTGTGTGCATGTGCACACAGATGCACACACAGACACAGACACACACACACATACCTTATCCCTAATTTGTCCTGAATGTTAACAACACTCTCCTCCCCGTGCTGTGTCTCCGTGCACTCTGTATAATGGAGAAATAGACAGGAGAAAGAAGAGGGCAGATGTGGAGATGGGCATAGACTCTGGAGCAACTCCGGGAGTGAAGGGAAGAACAGGAACATCGAGAACCCTTCCTTCCTCCCCTCCGGCTCCCATCACACTCCTGAGAAAGATACCCCAGGTCGATGGAATCGTCCAATGACTGTCCCGTTGAGCTTACAAACCCAGAGCATTTGGCTTTGCTGCCCCACAGGGCTACATCAAGTATTCCGCTCTCTTCTACGGCTACTACAACAACCAGAGGACCATCGGGTGGCTGAGGTACAGGTTACCCATGGCTTACTTCATGGTGGGGGTCAGCGTGTTCGGCTACAGCCTGATGATCATCATTAGATCGTAAGTATGACCGTCTCATTTACAGGCTTTTAATTTTCTTCCCACAAACACCCCACTCCTGTGGCCACACTGTGCCTACTTACCTTCTTGTTGGGGATTTAGAGAGAAAACAAGGAAACAAATAAAGCAAATGCAGATTGTCATATGGGGTATAAAAGACACAGACAGGGTAATGTGGGAAGTTCTGGGAAATGGGATAGACAGTCCTTTAGAGGAGGCTGGGCACAGCACTTTAGACAAAGCAAGAGCATGTGCAAAGGCCCTGAGGCAGCAAATATCCTACTGAGTCCCCAAAACTGTCAAAAAAAACAGTGTGGCTTGAAAGGGAACATGGTACCCATTAAGGAAAGGCTGAAGAAGTTTGCAAGGTCTGTTTTTGTTTTCCCCAGAGCCCAGCTTCCTCAGAAAAACCCTCTGCTTCTCTGTCTAGCTGGCATGTGAGAACTGAGCTGGTGCCTACAAAGATACAATGAGGCTAAATCAGTGTACATGGCAGTGAGTAACCTTGGTGTCCTCTCCAGCCCCAACTCTACTTGTCTCTGTGGTCAGAAATGGCTTTTTAATATGTCTGTGCCTCTTAATTCATATTCTCTGAAGAAAAACTTTGGCCCAGCCCACAAACTGCCTTCTTCTAAGTCAGAGGACCCCAGTCAGCACAGGCTGTGCAGGGTGGGGACACAGTCTGTGCACAGACCTGACCACCAGGCCCACTCACCCTTCAGCAGAGCCACAAGAGAAGAACAGGGCCGCTGTGTGTGCACAAGAAACAGAGCGCCCTTGAAGCCCGGCTAGAACCCCCGGAAAGCGATGGGCGGGCCCAGCTGGGTTTTCTATCTTATCATCTCAGGGGAAAATGCTGCTGTTTACAAGAGCCTGCCTGGCACAAGACAGTGACCACTAGGTGACATGTGGCTGCTCAGCTCTATCAAACAAAAGGAAAAAAAAAACAAGGAGACAGGAGAGACAGGCTTGGTTTTATTCTTAGCCTTCACATTGCTATGTTTTTCCCTGCCAAATTTAAGGATATGGAATGTTTCTCTGTTGAACCAAAAAATTAACTAAGGCAACCAGGCCCCTGGAACAGCAAATCCCAAAAGCCAACAGGTCAGATAGAGTCAGAGAGGGGCAACCCCACCCCCGTTGTATCTGATGGAGCCCCTGCCTGGGATTCCATGGTTCCCACGGGACTGATCTCCAGGAAGCACAAAGAGAGTGATACCAACCAGGGTTCTTGGCTTCCTTAATCAATAGAAATTGACTAGAGGCCAGATGAGAAATTCAGGCAAGGCTTTACTGGGGCCGCTGCTACAGCAGCTGGGGAGCAAGAACAAACAGCACGTTTCCTTGCTTGCTCACTGACGGCGGGGGTGGGGGGGTGGGGGAGCTTGTTTCTAATATGGGGTGAAGGTAGGGCCAGGGGTCAGGCCAGAGGTGTGGCTTAGGTGTTTTGCCCACCCCTTAGGTGGTGTGTGCAGGCATGCTCCGTACCCTGCTTTTGCTCCCAATACCCTGCTTTTGCTCCTGGCTCTTCAGAAATGGCAGTTGGGATTTTTTCTTTTTTTTTGTCTTTTTGTATCTTTTGCGTACAGAATTTGCCCCAACTGTGCATGCACACAGTTATTTTTAGTCCCATATAGTTTCTTTGTATTTTGTAGCTCAAGGAGAGGTGTGTCCAGCACTGCAGCAAAGGGTCCCAGGTCCCAGGCCTGTCTCAAGAGGATGAGGACAGGTAGGATGAAATAGGGGGCTATCAAGGCAGGTCCAAGGTACTTTCCTCCGAGCTTGCTTAAGAAAAAGATGTGCGTATTGTCTGGTTGTAGTACTAACTGCCTCAGGGCTTATTGAATTTTACATCAGAAATATATGATTTTTATCCAAAAAAACAGATGAATTAGAAGGGGATATTCTCTGTGAGAATGAAGAGTTCTAAAACATTTGCAGGTGAGTCAAGCCACAAGAAATCAGACGTCAGGGTAGAAAACATGGTTAGTGTTTTCTGTACCCTGCAGACTCCTTGTTACACAGTTGACACCATGTGTGCGCGCAGGGGACTCTGAATTTGGGGGGAAGGTGCTCTGGCTATCGGTAGCCAGATTCAAATCCATCTTGGCTCTTTCCCTTCACTGGATGTCTGCCACCTGTTTCCCTTGGGCTGACACAGTAGACACAGGGGCAGACATAACAACAGCAGTGTGCACCCTACAGGATGGCCGGCAACACCCAGGGCAGCACGAACGACGGGGAGAGCGATAACTTCACATTCAGCTTCAAGATGTTCACCAGCTGGGACTACCTGATCGGGAATTCAGAGACAGCCGACAACAAATACGCCTCCATCACCATCAGCTTCAAGGTAGTCCCTTCAGGGCCATTCCCACTTCCCGGGGGAACTTTGGGTCCCTCCTGTCATTGGGAGACTTCTCCCAGCTGGGGCATGGGAAATAAGATCCCCGATTAATTTGTGGTAAGAGCTTTACCAGAAGTGGGAGCCTAGCTCTCAAGCCTTCAAGAAAGAATGCTCATGGCTGGTACCCACCATCTGTTTCTTAACATGGCAGAGAATCATGGAGTTGGTCCCTGGTTCTGCCTCTTTCCTCGTAGAACTGCTTTCTGCTGGAGGAAGTGAAAGGACACACTTGGGGCAGCCGTTCTCAATGTTTACACATATTTGTATGATCTAAGGAGCATTAAAAATCTTCTGGGCCCCAGCCCCAGAGATTCTGGTGTAATTGGTCTGGGGTGGGGTCCTGGCATTGGTTTTTTGAAAACTCCCCCAAGAACACCCACAAAGAGTTGAGAACCCTGGTTTGGGGGTGTGGGAATAAAGGAATCAATTAAGTGTACAACTCCACACTTAATTATCTTATTAATTTGTTCACAAGAGAGATATGAGGTGGCCTACAGAATATAGAACGAAAGCAAGCCTGAGGGTGAGCAGATGAATGAAAGCAGAAACACTGCACATCTCACTTTTCCCTCCATGACTGTAAAAACCATTCAAAGTTCTTTTTTATTTATTTATTTAGTTAGTTAGTTATTTTTAACATCTTTATTGGAGTATAATTGCTTTACAGTGGTGTGTTAGTTTCTGCTCTATAACAAGGTGAATCAGCTATATATATACATATATCCCCATATCTCCTTCCTCTTGCCTCTCCCTCCCACCCTCCCTATCCCACCCCTCTAGGTGGTCACAAAGCACCGAGCTGATCTTGTGCTATGTGGCTGCTTCCCACTAGCTATCTATTTTACATTTGGTAGTGTATATATGTCCATGCCACTCTCTCACTTCGTCTCAGCGTACCCTTCCCACTCTCCGTGTCCTCAAGTCCATTCTCTACGTCTGCGTCTTTATTCCTGTTCTGCCCCTAGGTTCATTAGAACCTTTTTTTTTTTTTAGATTCCATGTATATGTGTTAACATACGGTATTTGTTTTTCTCCTTGTGACTTACTTCACTCTGTATGACAGACTCTAGGTCCATCCACCTCACTACAAATAGAGCTCTTTTTTTTTTTACTTGAAGTATATTTGATTTACAATGTTGTGTTAGTTTCTGTTGTATAGCAAAGTGATTCAGTTATACATATATATTCATTTTCATATCCTTTTCCTCTATAGGTTACTACAAGATATTGAATATAGTTCCCTGTGCTATATACAGTAGGACCTTGTTGTTTGTCTATTTTGTATATAGTAGTTTGTATCTGCTAATCCCAAACTCCTAATTTATCCCCCCCTTTCTCCTTTAGTAACCATAAGTTTGTTTCCTATGTCTATGAGTCTGTTTTGTTTTGTAAATAAGTTCATTTGTAGCATATTTTAGATACCACATATAAGTGATATCATATGGTATTTGTCTTTCTCTTTCTGACTTACCTCACTTAGTATGATGAGCTCTAGGTCCATCCATTATTTCATTCTTTTTTATGGCTGGGTAATATTCCATTGTGTGTGTGTGTGTGTGTGTGTGTGTGTGTGTGTACGCCACATCTTCTTTATCCATTCATCTGTCAATGGACCCTTAGGTTGCTTCCATGTCTTGGTGCTTATAAATAGTGTTGCAATGAACATTGGGGGTGCATATATCTTTTCAAATTAGAATTTTTGTCTTTTCCAGATATATGCCCAGGAGTGGGATTGCTGGATCATGTGGTAACTCTATTTTTAGTTTTACTATTCTCCACAGTGGCTGCAGTTCCCACCAACAGCATAGGAGGGTTCCCTTTTCTCCACACCCTCTCCAGCATTTATTATTTGTAGACCTTTTAATGATGGCCATTCTGACAGGTGTGAGGTGACACCTCATTGTAGTTTTGATTTGCATTTCTCTGATAATTAGCATGTTGAGCATCTTTTCATGTGCCTGGTGGCCATCTGTATGTCTTCTTAAAAACCATTCAAAGTTCTTGATAGTCCAGTGCTTCTCCTGTCTGATCAGTCAGACTTTCTTACCCCAGGACCTTGCAGAGGTCAGATCTACACCACAACGGTGCTTTGTTGTCTTGCCTTCTTCTCTCTCTTCTCTCCTGGCCCTTCTGGGAGGAGAAGTGGGCTGCTGCCCACTGATACCAATCGTTGCCTACAGAAGGCAGGTACACCCACCAGGGACAGGGCTTGGGCTCAGCAACTCACTACATGGGTTTCATGAGCCCCAGAGTCAGCTTGGCAGTGGGTAGAGCAGGGAGCGGGCTCAGTTCTCCTTCTCCTTCTCCTTCTCCTTCTTCTCCTTCTCAGCAATGGGAAGCCTGTGGTGGAGCATCCAAGGGCAGGGTAGGGGTCAACAAAGGCTTTGACCCTTCCTTCAGGACTACTAGAGAGAGACAAAGAAGGTCAATGCCTGTGAAGCACTTTGAACATATGGGAAGGAGAAGGCTTCTCCTCTGAGTCTGTTAAAAACCACTTATATAACAGGGCACATGTTGTGAGAACTGTGTGCATTAATGTATACTAACTGCCTGATGAGTTAGTTGAAACTGAACCCGAACACAATAACTGTTAATTGATTGAAAAATCTCCTTCCTTCTCCCAAGGCAATAGAAGTAAAAACAAAAATAAACAAATGGGACCTAATCAAACTTACAAGCTTTTGCAAAGCAATGAAAACCATAAACAAAACAAAAAGACAACCTACAGAATGGGAGAAAATATTTGCAAATGATGCAACCGACAAGGGCTAAATTTCCAAAATATACAAACAGCACATACAACTCAACAGCAAAAAAACAAACAACCCTATCCAAAAATGGGCAGAAGACCTAAATAGACATTTCTCCAAAGAAGAAATACAGATGGCCAATAGGCACATGAAAAGATGCTCAACATCACTAATTATTAGAGAAATGTAAATCAAAACAACAATGAAGTACCACCTCACATGAGTCAGAATGGCCATCATTAAAAAGTCTACAAATAACAAATGCAAGAGAGGGTGTGGAGAAAAGGGACCTTCCTACACTGTTACTGGGAGTGTAAGTTGGTGCAGCCACTATGAAAGCAGTATGGAGGTTCCTCAGAAAACTAAAAATAGAATTACCATATGATCCAGCAATCCCACTCCTGGGCATATATCCAGACAAAACTAGAATTCAAAAAAGATACATGCACCCCTATGTTCATAGCAGCACTATTCACAGTAGCCAAGACATGGAAACAACCTAAATGTCCATCGATAGATGAATGGATAAAGAAGATGTGGTACAGTGGAATACTACTCATCCATTAAAAAGAACAAAATAATGCCATTCGCAGCAACATGAATGCAACTAGAGATTATCATACTAAGTGAAATAAGTCAGAAAGAGAAAGACAAACACCATATGATATCACTTATATGTGGAATCTAAAAAATGACACAAATGAACCTATCTAGGAAACAGAAAGAGACTCATGGACATAGAGAACAGACTTGTGGTTGCCAAGCGGGAGGGAGGTGGGGGAGGAATGGAGTGGGAGGTCGGGGTTAGCAGATGGACGCTTTTATATATAGAATGGATAAACAACAAGGTCTTACCATATAGCGCAGAGAACTATATTCAATATCCTATGATAAACCATAATGCAAAAGAATATTTTTTAAAAAGAATGTATATATATATATATATATATATATATATATATGTGTGTGTGTGTGTGTGTGTGTGTGTGTGTGTGTGTGTATAACTGAATCACTTTGCTGTACAGTAGTAATTAACACAACATTATAAATGAACTATACTTCAATTTAAAAAAAAAATCTCCCAGGTACTTTGGTGTCCGGGAGACCTCATTTTCCATCCTGGCTCTGCCATATACTAATTGTGTCTTTCTATGAAAAACTTACTAATGCAGGATACAAGGTTAATAGTAAAAAATCTATTGTATTTTTATACACTAGCAGCAAAGAATTAGAAAATAATTTATTTCCAGTTTCAATAAAATGACATAAAGTACAAAAAATTCCAAGGAATAGATTTAACCAAAAAAAAAAAAAAATGTGTGAGACTGCCTACACCAAAAAGTACAAAACATTGCTGAAAGGAATTAAGAAACTCTAAATAAATGGAAAAATATACCATGCCCATGGATTAGAACAGGGGTCAGCAAACTATGGCCCAGGGTCCAAATCCAGCCTGCTGCCTATTTTTGTAAATAAGATTTTATTGAGACAAAGTCATGCTCATTTATTTATATATTATCTATAGTTGCTTTCATGCTACAGTGACATAGTTGAGTAGCTATGAGAGAGACCACACGGCTTGCAAAACCAAAGATATTTGCTATCTGGTTTTTTAATAGAAAAAAACTTGGCCAGAACTTTTTTATTAAAAAAGCCAGCCGCGGGCTTCCCTGGTGGCGCAGTGGTTGAGAATCTGCCTGCCAATGCAGGGCACACAGGTTCGAGCCCTGGTCTGGGAAGATCCCACATGCCGCGGAGCGACTGGGCCCGTGAGCCACAATTGCTGAGCCTGCGCGTCTGGAGCCTGTGCTCCGCAACGGGAGAGGCCGCGATGGTGAGAGGCCCGCGCACCGTGATGAAGGGCGGCCCCCGCTTGCCGCAACTGGAGAAAGCCCTCGCACAGAAATGAAGACCCAACACAGCCATAAATTAATTAATTAATTAAAAAAAAAAAAAAAAAGCCAGCCCCTGGCTTAGAAGACTTGATATTGGCCGAGTCGGGTGGCATATGGGACCTTAGTTCCCCGACCAGGGATCAAGCCTGCAGTGCCTGCAGTGAAAGTGCGGGGAAGTCCCAGAAGACTCAGTATTTTTCAGATTAAATTCTAAACTACTTGATCTATAGAGTTAAAACAGCCCCCATTGGATACTGAGATCTCTCTGGGCATTAGTAGCTGTAACTGGTTTTTTGTTGGGATTAAGGATAATGGATGGTGAGTGTTCAGCACCACACCTAACACACAGTAAGTATCCAGTAAATCTAAGCTTTGTCACTACATGTACCAAAGTAGAAGTAACAAGAAAAAATGTAATTTTTTAAGATTCCTTTTTTTCTTCCAGTTTTATTGCGATATAATTGACATACAGCACTGTATAAGTTTAAGGTGCACACAGCATAATGCTTTGACTTACATACATCATGAAATTATTACCACAGTAAGTTTCATGAACATCCATCATCCCGTATAGATACAAAATTAAAGAAATAGAAAAAAATATATTTTTCCTTGTGATGAGAACGCGGGACTTACTCTAACCACTTTCATATATAACATACAGCAGTGTTAATTATATTTAACATGTACCTTACATCCCTAGTACTTATTTATCTTATAACTAGAAGTTTGTATCTTTTGACTGCCTTCCTCCAGTTCTCCCTCCATCCACCCCATCCCCCACCTCTGGTAACCACAAATCTGATCTCTTTTTCTATAAGTTTGTTTGTTTGTCTGTTTGTTGAGTATAATTGACTTTCAACACTATGTTAGTTCCTGTTATACGGCAGAGTGATATTTCTCTACAATTAAAAATGACCACCATCGTAAGTCTAGTTATAATATGTCACCATACAAAGATATTACTTAGTCATTAATTATATTTCCCACTTTGTACATTTTGTACTCGTGACATTTATTTTTCACCTGGAAGTTTGTACCTCTTAATCTCCCTCACCTATTCAAAATGTATTTTCTTAAAGAAAAGCATTATCCATATACCACCCCCTCTGAATTCTTTCATTTCTGGAAATATAGAAAGTAGTAATCTCAAGGAACCCAACAACAATGGTTTCTTGTTATTATTCACATCTCATTTTCACACATCAAGGAATCAATAGTGGATGAACAAGAGAGTAACAAAGAAGAAAATGTCCATCTGACAAGATTTCTCCGTGTCCTGGCCAACTTTCTCATCATCTGCTGTTTGTGTGGAAGTGGGTACCTCATTTACTTTGTGGTGAAACGATCCCAAGAATTCTCCAAAATGCAGAACGTCAGCTGGTATGAAAGAAATGAGGTGAGGAGGGCATCTCTGCTGAAGTGAATATTTCAGGAAAATACTGACATTACCCTGGTTCCCATGCCATTAAGCTGAATTATTGAATTCTGGACTATAGGACTAATTTTAAAAAGTGAAATTACATCGCTTATAAATCAATTGTCTAGTAATGCATGGGTGTGATTCTGGGCTTGCTTTTCTATTCCATTGGTGTATTTGTCTATTCTTGCACTAATAACACACTGATAAACTATGGCTTTATTGTATGTCTTGATATCTGATAGAGTGAGTTCTCTCATCAAGATCCACAATAACACACATTAAGTTTTTATTGCGCTTGCATTGAATCCATAAATCTCTCTTGGGAATTTGACATCTGTGGTAGTTGGCAAATTCTTCCCATCCTTGTATCCACATTTTTTTGCAATGTGATTTTCTAGCTCCTCCCATGAAGAGGTGGAATCTGTTTCCCATCCCTTGCCTTAGTCAGTGAAACAGTAGCAACGACGATACAAGCAGACTTGAAAAGTGCTTGTATTTTGGAACTTGTTCTCTTGGGAACCTGAGACCTCCACCATGTGAATGATGCCCAGCTAGGCTCCTAAATGATGAGCGGCACATGGCCCAATTATCTCATCACCTTAGGTGACAGCAAATCCACCACCAGATGTGTGAATGAAGCTGACCCCAAAGGCCACACCCTGCACCACATCCCTCTACTGTTGTTTCTGTTCTGTGATCTGAGCTTCTGGTCTTCCATGCTCCTGAGAGGAGGTGATTCTTACCTAGCTCACAACTTTTACAGAACACAAAGCACTGTCCCATATGTTAATTCATTTACTTCTCAAAGATAGTTTGCTATTTTTATCAATGCTAATAGCAGCAATCGTGATGACAACCAGTCACAGAGCAATTAAGACCTGTGGAACACACACTGACTGCTCAGGGCTTATTAGTGCCTTCGCCAGGGTCATACAGCAAGTTGTGGAGACCCCGGGGCATTTCCAGAGGCAGAGGAGGGGGCAAAAAGGAGATGGAGATGCATGGCCCTGGGGGTGCAGAGATGGTGGAGAAGCAAGTGATATTGATGACAAAACTAAACCAGCTCTCCCAATTTCTCAGGTAGAAATTGTGATGTCCCTGCTTGGGATGTTTTGTCCCCCTCTGTTTGAAACCATTGCTGCCCTGGAGAATTACCACCCACGCATTGGACTGAAGTGGCAGCTGGGGCGCATCTTTGCACTCTTCCTGGGAAACCTCTACACATTTCTTTTGGCCCTGATGGATGACGTCCACCTGAAGGTAAAGACCACAAACATTCCCCCAATTCCTAGTGCCCACCAAATTTCTTTTTTAAATATAATAATTTCCTTGTGCATAATTTATATTAATTTAAAAATTTTTGGAAAGGTCAGAAAAGTAAAATGAAGAAAAATATCACCAGATTCCTATGACCCAATTGTTAACATTTTGCTTCAGTTCTTTACTGTCTTTTTCTTAGGCTTTTTCACATCATCTGCATCTCATTTGGTACCCTTAATATTTTATCTGCAGGCTTTCCCGTATTGTTTCTTAGCTGCCATAAATGTTTACCAGCCCAGTATGCATCCACTGAGATGATAAGTCATGGTTGAGTTAACCTTTCATCACTGCTCACCAGATGGTTATGGCGTACCCACCAAGCCAGGCCCTGGGGGTACAGCAGAGAGCAAGACACGCTCCTGTTCCAGGGGAGACAGACTCATTCATCGAAGCATGCTGGGGCAGGTGCTTCAGTGGGAGCAAGCCCAGGGCAGCGTGGCAGTGCACAGGAGGGGCTGCAAACCCCGCCGTGGGGGATCTTAGCGGACCTTGGAGAAAGCAGAGGGAACAGCTCATGCACACAGGGAACTATGAGTTAGCTGAACGATAGAGTGCAGGGGAAGAAGTGAAAAATGAAATTGGGGGACGGGCCAGATTATGATGCTCCTCTTCCCCACACCTCCCTCCTCATGAACTTTTTCCAGGAAAAAGGAAAACAGGAACAGGAAGCTAACTGCAAGTTAGCTAACAGGAACTTAACAGGAAGCTACTGGAAGTTTCTCAGCATGGAAGTGACTGGATCTGACCCTTACCTACTCTCCACCTTCATTTCTTGCTTCCCTCCTACCCTAGTAAACTCCTTCACCCTCCTGAGCTTCACATTTCCTCCACGGGGCAAAATTCTCTCTTGCCTCTCTCTCCACCCTTCTCCCCATGTTTGACTAGTTGACTAATCCTCCTGCGGTTTGGCTCAGATGTCACTGCCTCCAGGAAGGGCCCTGTTGTCTGATGTGGATTTCCTCAGTCCCCAAAGAAAATTTCCCACAGCTCTTATCACTCTGGTCTGTAATTGTCTGTTCGTCTCTGTCACTTACTAGACAGTGAACTTTCTGAGGAAAGCTCCGTTCACTCCTGTGTCGCTCCTGTTCACTCTTGTGTCACCATTGCCTTATATGCCCAGAATAGACCCTGAATAAATTAATCTCTGCCTTATATGCCCAGAATAGACCCTGAATAAATTAATCTCTGCCTTATATGCCCAGAATAGACCCTGAATAAATTAATCTCTGCCTTATATGCCCAGAATAGACCCTGAATAAATTAATCTCAAAAGAAGAATGAATAACTGAATGGATGGATGGATGGACAAATGGATGAATGGACAGATGAATAATAACAGAGAAGAAAACTTCCTGGAAAAGACCCAAGGACTTTAGCCAGTTGCCCCCCTCTCCTCTATAGATTGAAAGGCTGGGGAGGGCATTTCTGGAGAGACCTGTTGAGGGGTAGGGCAGGGGCTAGATGGTAGGGTTGTGGCATATGCTGGCTCTATTTGTTGTTCCTGTGGAAACATTGGACCTTCCCTGGCTCCTTCCAACCCCACATCTCCATCTTCCATTCTAGCTTTCTAACGAAGAGACAATAAAGAACATCACCCACTGGACTCTGTTTCACTACTACAACTCCTCGGGTTGGAACGAGAGCGTCCCCCGGCCACCCCTGCGCCCTGCAGATGTGCCCCGGGGTTCTTGCTGGGAGACAGCTGTGGGCATTGTGAGTAGTTACGCTCTCCTGAAAAGGTGACCCCTGTTCTCAGTTCTTCGTTATCCCTTCTTGATGTTTCCATTTTTAAGCCACCAAAATGTCAAGCTAGCATTTCTTAGGAAAGTTCCACATTTTCACGTTACCTTTTTTTCAGTGTCCCACATATTTCTCTCTGTGCTTCATCTAGTAGTCTAATACCGCTTGGATTTATTTAGAGTTTTACTGCAGATTTCACTGAAAGCCTGAGGTTCTCCACCTGGAAATCATGAATACAACTCCTAAAAGTTGTATACAAGATTTTGTGTGTATACGCATCTGTGCATTTTTCTGTAAAGAGAATTAAAGGTTTTCATTAGAATGTCAAAAATTAACAACTACCATTTCCCCTTATCCACTTTCGCTACTGTTCCTGTAGCTTACACAGTGTGGACTTCAAAGGCTAGTGTTCTTTGCCTTCCTAGGCAGAAACTTGAAGTATTCACAGGTAACACAGGAATCAGCTGCCTTCTCTTCCTCAACTCCGTCTTTTTGCATGGGGTTTCTATTCATCTGCCACCCCTGAAGAATCCATGCCCATAGAGCATTGGACAACAGTGTTTTTAACTGAGGTTGATGAAGTCCCATAGAGGAGAGGATTATATCACACACTTCATCAAACACTGCCTACAAGTCCACCAGCAGATATTTTCCTGAGGCAGGGTTTCCTTTCCACGGGGTCCTGGGGGCTTTTTCTCCCTGCTTCCTTCACAGAAGGCTCAGACTCATGACTTCTCATCTCCTCTAGTCTAAATTCCCCCATTCTCTTCAAATCGTCCTCATCTTTAATGTGTAGAGCAACTCACATTTCTAAACCCATCACAGTGTGTAACAGAGAAAGCCTTCAAGTCAGTAAAACCTACCCTCTTTAGAAGAAAGAAGAGAGTTCATTACCTACATGATTCCTTTGGAATATTCTGCTATAGAATTTCTCTTTTCCTTCCTCACATCCTTGGAAGGCATCTCTCTTGCCCTCCTCCCTGAATGCCTATCACTGATTAAAACTTGTTTCCTTCTGAGTTTGTTGGTAATGATGGGTTTGAGGCGTTTTGTCCTGCTCACCTATGTCCACCACCACCTTCACCCCAGGCCCCAGAGCATCACCTTGCATAGACGTGGAAACCTGATACAAGTCAGTTTGTGTTTTACTTAAGAGTAATAGTCTGAATTCTTGTTAAGGAAAAACCCTGAAAACTCATCAGCCGTTCATCCAGCAAGCATTTATTAATCATCTTGGAAGATACAAAAATGAATAGAGCAGACCCTATGTCCCCTGGGAACTCCAAGTCTATTAGATGTCTTAAAGATTGTGACGAAGTCAGGTAGATCTTTCCAACTTTTCAAAAAAAATTAATAAATTATATGTACTCTACACATCAAAGAAAACTTTGTTCCTTTGCTTTTGGCTCTTCTTCTGTGTGCCTCTGTGAAAAACCTACATTATTTTCTCTACATACCCCCCCCCAAAAAAAATCCAATTAGCAGGGGGTGAAGAAAACCAGCTGCTGTCCCCAGGGACAATGGTCAGATTCAGTCTTAGCTGGGGCAGCTGGCACTTCAGAGCAGGTGGGGGAAGCAAGGAGTGAGCCTTCAGATCCCACATCTATGCAATAGTGCTGATAACTACCAAATACTGGGTATTGCCAACTGCCAGGCAATTTGCATACATAATCACTAACTTTCCCAGTAACCCTGCAAGGTTAATGTTATCAACTTCAAAAGGTTCAGAGACTATCCCAAAGCAATAAATTAGTAACTTGTAGAGCTGGAACCTATAGTAAGCATTTTTCAAAGCATGGGGTCTTTTATCTGCACCACCATTCTGCCACCATTAATCAGAGGGTCACAGAGAAGAATACGAGTGGGTGGGGGAGCATTGGCATGGCTGCAGTCAGTTGGGAGAAGCAGGCATGGTCAAACCCTGACCATCCCCTTTCTCTATGTTCCTCCTTGCAGGAATTCATGAGGCTGACAGTGTCGGACATGCTGGTAACGTGTATCACCATCCTGCTGGGGGACTTCCTGCGGGCTTGTTTTGTCCGGTTCATGAACTACTGCTGGTGCTGGGACCTAGAGGCTGGATTTGTAGGTCACCACTTCATGGGCGTTGTGCAGAAAGGCGTTCCAATCATCCTCTCTGATATAGTCAGATGCATTCTGTGCATTTCTTTAGACGCTTAATGACAGTCTCTACTCTGTCAAGTAATATTTAATTTTTTCTAAGCAGGACACAAAATCCAATAGATAAAAAGTTTTTTTAATATTTTCAAATGTTAAATTTTAAATTCCCAAGATTTAACCCTCCTATATTTGGATTCTGCATGTTTCTTCCTTTAATCCACGCTCACCTGACTTTCCTTCTCTCTCTCCTCACTTTGTTTTCCTCCTTCTCTCATTCTTGTCACTTTTTATCTCCATTTCCGTAAGACAAATTGGGAAGCAGGTTTAAGCTGGCCTCACAAAGACCCCGACTCCCTAATGCTCACACACTTTATGTTCTTTCAAACAGTTGACAAATTTCCAAAACTCTGAAAATCAGAGTCAGGTTGAAAATCTGCATCTGGCTGAGGTGGTTCCTTTCCATGAAGAAGAAGATGAGAGCGGGGCTTCCCTGCTGGCGCAGTGGTTAAGAATCCACCTACCAATGCAGGGGATATGGGTTCGATCCCTGGTCCGGGAAGATCCCACATGCCACGGAGCAACTAAGCCCGTGCACCACAACTAGTGAGCCTGCGCTCTAGAGCCCGCGAGCCACAACTACTGAAGCTTGTGCGCCTAGAGCCCGTGCTCCGTAACAAGAGAAGCCACCACAATGAGAAGCCCGCGCACCGCAACGAAGAGTAGCCCCTGCTTGCCACAACTAGAGAGAAAGCCCACGTGCAGCAACAAAGACCCAACGCAGCCAAAAATTAATTAATTAATTAATTTTTAAAAACGATGAGAAGGAGAAAGATTGGAGGAGAGATTTATTTATTTTGTTTTTAAAGCTTTCTTTACATTTGACTCATTTAATTATTTGCATTTTGTTATTTATTTCATTTACTCCTTGCTTATAATTTCAAGTTACATTTCTGATTAGAACATTGATAAAACGTTCTCTTGGGGCCTCCCAAGGACACACTGTCAGCCTGCAGGCCATAAAAGGTAAAAATTCTCTCTCTGTTTTTTTTTTTTTTAGTTTGGCTATGCTGCACAGCTTGCGGGATCTTTATTTCCCGACCAGGGATTGAACCCAGACCCCTGCGGTGGAAGTGTGGAGTCCTAACCACTGCACTGCCATGGAATTCCCAAAAAATTCTCATTATTTTAATTGGAGAAGATATTGAAGAAAGTTTCAAGTTTGAGAACTTCAAAACTCTTTTTTTAAAAGTTGAAAACATGTTAAAGAAATAGAACTCCGAATCTAAGTTTCCTCTCTGGTCACCAGAGCAGGCTCTTTGGGGTGGAGTGGCTTGGTCAGTTGACTGGTAGTGGGGTCTGGCGGACACGACCTAACAGACTTTCTCTCCTCTCTCTCTCTCTCCCTCCAGCCCTCATATGCTGAGTTTGATATTAGTGGAAATGTGCTTGGTTTGATCTTCAACCAAGGAATGATCTGGTGAGTTATCCATTTCCTCTGGTGATCTCCTCATCTGGGGAGTCAAAAAAGCTGGAATCCCAGACTTTGCCTCAACCAGCTAGAGAGAGGCTGGACAAATCATCTGGCCTCTCTGAGCTCCCTTCTTTCACTTGAGCAGGACTAGAGGAGAACCAGGACAGTGTCTGGCCTACCCACTTGCTACCATGTACGTAGAGAGGGGAGAGAAGAGCTAGGGAGAGAGAAGGAGAAAAGGAAGAGGGAGGAAAGAGGGAGGAGAGAGGGAAGAAGGAAAAAAGGAAAAAGTAGGGTGGGAAAGAAAGAAGAGAAGGAAAGGGAGGGAGGGAGAAGGAAGGGGAGGAAAGGAAAGAGAGAAGGAGGGAGGGAGATAAATGAACTGAGGAACTTCCCTCTGAGAAGGAGTTAGAGGAGGCTGCCTGACTTCAGCCAAACGCTTTCAAAGGCTCATAGCAAGCCAATATCCAATTGTTTTAATTTAAGGACTTCAAATACTTTTCTGAGCAGCAATGCTATTTAATGGAGACCATGGAGAAACAGACAAGAGACCATGTAATTTGCTCCATGCCTGGCGGTGGGGCAGTGGTAAAATCCTGGCCAGAACCCAAGCCAGGAATGCTCAGGGAGTCCCTGTCCTGAGGAATGGATGGCTATGGCTTGGTGATAAATGTCCTGGTTAAATGGGAGGCCCCTTCCCTTGGGACCTACAGAGAAAGCAACAAGGCCTCCTGCCCCTAGCCCATCAGTCCCGTTTCCTTCTGCCGTCCTTCCCCGGCCTCTCCTGCTGTCGAGCCAACCAGGTGTGCGGTCTCTGCCCTTCCAGGATGGGCTCCTTCTACGCCCCAGGACTGGTGGGCATCAACGTGCTGCGCCTGCTGACCTCCATGTACTTCCAGTGCTGGGCGGTGATGAGCAGCAACGTCCCCCACGAACGCGTGTTCAAAGCCTCCCGATCCAACAACTTCTACATGGGCCTCTTGCTGCTGGTGCTCTTCCTCAGCCTCCTGCCGGTGGCCTACACCGTCATGTCCCTTCCACCCTCCTTTGACTGCGGGCCATTCAGGTGCACAGTCTCAGTTGCAGGGGAGCACCTCCTCTCCCAGGGCAGTCTGCTCAGAGATCTCAGGCTCAGAATTCCAGTTCTGGTGTCACTTCAGCCTGCAAAAGGCCATGGAGCTTTGGGAAAATCATTAATGCTGTTCAACAGAGTTTTCTGCAGGATGGAGATGTTCTATGTCTGTGCTATCCAATATGGTAGCCACCAGCCACATGTGGCTGTTGAGCACTTGAAATGAGGACCAAGAAATTGAATTTCCAATTTTATTTCATTTAAATTAATTTTAATTTAAATAACCACCAGTGGCTAATGGCTACCATATTGGACAGCACAGCTCTAACCTTTTAACATATGGATAATCTACTGCCCTGGATTACCTTGCCATGGGATGAGTAACAGGGCATTCTGAAAATGAAATGACCGTACATTTACAAGTCCCATTCAAATGTGAAGCCGCTACTGAGACTCTGGACAGGGTCCTCATGCTCTACAGGGCACTGTAGGCTCAAGGTATAAGCCAGACTAGTTTCAGAGACTGGACATTGTATATAAAGAGCTAAATAATTATGTAAGGAGGTAGATGGAGACAGAATGTGCATCTACTGCTCAATTTCCAAATGTGACACCCTCTGAAAACAAAGCCCTTTCTTTTCTGCATAAAAAAGGATTCTGTGGTTCAAGAGTTTGGGACATGCTACCCCTTTCATCTACCACCTCCTCACTTAGAAATGCACAATGCACACTCCTTTATTCAAGGCTCTGAAGAAACGTGCAGTGAGAGACCGTGTGCAAGCCGGTGCTTCCATCCCTACTGACCACAGACCCTTGCTCCATGGAACACCATCTAGGGCAGGGAGGAGGGTGAGGCTAGTAAGGTGCCCACCCTGCACTTGCACAACCCCGAGGGCAGTACCTCCTTAAACTGTGCACCCCAGGGCCTCACCCACCTCACTCCAGTCCCGACCCTGCCTACTAATGTGGATCAACATGCTTTGGGAAATGCTGAACTGACACTTCTCAGTTTATAACAGACTGACCTTGATAAAGCCCTGTGCTTGGTGCCCCACAGCAAGGGCTGTGGGAGCTCAGAGGAGTCGTTAGCAGGAGAGCTCACAGCAGAGTGTAATGGGGCTGAACGGGGGTCCAGACAGAAGGAAAGGGGGGTTGGATCCAGAGTGGAGGACCATGCCGAGCGGCAGGAGGCCTGGGCACCAGGCTGAGGGACAACCATGTGGCAGAAGTGGCAGAAGCTTCTTTAGCCTTCTTCCTGAGCAAGGTTTGGAGGGCTGGGCTCTGGGTGCAAATGCCGGTGCCCCTTTGCCCAGACCACCCACCTGTTCCAGGCAGGAGGCCAGTGAGTAGGCCCGTGCCATGTCTGGCCCTCGCCACCTGCCCCGCTCTTGCTTCATCTGCTCCCTGAGGCCCTGACAGCTGACATCCAGATAGCAGAGGAAGGGACCCACGAGTGGAGCCCAGGAGGACACATGGCTGCCACCTCCTTCCTGTCACTCTTCTGCTCAAAACCCACCAACAGCTAGAACATTCATCCCTCAAGCATTTTCACAGCTGTCCTCTCACTTGCTTCCGAGCTTTACTCAATGGTCACCTTTTCAGTGAGGCCTTCCCTGGAGACCCTAACTGAAATCACACACACACACACACACACACACACACACACACACACACACACACACACACGTCATTACTTCTGTTTATCACATCTCTTTACCAACATCTAGCATGCCATTCTTTTTGCTTTTTTATCTTGTTTGTTGTCTGTCTCCCCCACCAGACCATAAGCTCCATGCAGGTGTGATTTTTTTTTTTTTCTTTCTTTCTCCCTGCTTTACACCCAGTGTCTAGGAGAAAATTTATGGTCAGTGCTTGAACCAGACCCTTCACCTGGCAGAAATTCACTTTTAGGGTTTGGACCAGATCCAGGCAGGCAAGATAAATGAGTGAGATGGGCAGCATTGCAGAGCATATAGTTAAAAGTAAGGGTTGGTAAACTACATCCCATGGACCAAATCCAGACCACCTGTTTTTGTAAATAAAGTTTTATTAGGACACAACTTCACTCATTTGCTTACATATAATCTATGGCTGCTTTCTAACTACAACAGCAGAATTTGAGTAGTTCCAACAGAGGCCATCTGGCTCACAAAGCCTAAAATCTTTTTTGGAGAAAAATTGCCACCACTCCTGATTTAGAGCATAGACTCTAGAACTGGCTCTATCGTTTGCCAGCTGGGTCATCTTGAGCAAGTTACACAGCAGATTCATTGCCTCTGAGATGGAAAATTTCACAAGCTTTGTTAAGTTGTTCAGCTATGCCACCTTCTCCTCTGTATATAGTTTGACCATTATCAGTTGTAGCACGTCACAGCAGATTCCACTTTATTTCAGTTGTTGCTATGAGGATTTAGTGTGCTGTTATCTGTAGAGTAGTTGAAGGCGTGTGCTAATCCATAGTAGGGCATATATACGAATTTGTTAAGCTTGAGCCCTGCCCGAATTCGGGGTAGCTGGTATTCATAACAATGCTATGAGGTGGGAAGCATTATCTACACCAGGGGTCAGCTAACTTTTCTTTTTTAGAACCTGATAGTACATATTTTAGGCTTCGGGGATCAAGAGACAAAATCAAGACTATTATGTAGGTACTTACATAACAGGAGAGAAACAAATGCCCACAAAGTTTTTACTGGCAAAATTCAAAATATGATAATAATAGAGTATAATTTTTTGTAATACAGGACTACCAATGAGAAGAATGGAATTCTTTTGAGGGGGGAGGAGGTGATATTTCACATAATAGAGGTTCAGAGTTACTATTCTCTATCATCAAAAATCAGTTGTCCTGCCCAGATAGCCATCTTTGCTGCCAGATCCATTTTTGTACGAGACATGGCAACACATCTACCACCATAGGAAAAAAATTTGCCATAAAGCTTTATTACTGCCAAGCCATCGGACTGCTGTGCAGTAGGGCAAGTCAGGATATTCAGTTTCTATTTTTGATAAAAATTCACAGATATGAAAATGATTAAGTCATGAGAGCAAATGAAGTTTACCATTGACACTCTTGACTCAATTGTACATGATAGATTCAAATATTTTCTACAAATTACTTACTGATGAGTAAGAAAATGAATAACCATAGTGTGCACACACTGAAAATTTCACAAGCTTTGTTAATTTGTTCAGCTCTGACTTCTGCTCTACATATAGTTTGACCATTATCAGTTGTAGCACATCATAGCAGATTCCACTTCATTTCAGTTGTACTGAATTCCATTCCATTCAGTTGTACTAAATTAGTGTTTTCTCAATTTCTTTGAGAAAATTTCACCCATATATGTCCTGCACAGAATATTCTTAGGAGTTAATTCTTCAGTCACTTCAGACTTGGCATTAACTCCTCAAATAAACTAAGCAGTATCAGTAACATCTATTGACTCATTAAGAGCCAAGGAAAACCACCTGAGATCACTTGCCTTGTGTTTGAATGTCCTCAACTCTTCAAGCAACTGCTCTTGCTGGAAAATCTAAAAGTCATAAGTATATTTTCTCTGAATACATTCCTTCAGCTCCTACAATTTAATTACTTCATCACTGGTAAATGAGAACCATGATTTTGGAAACCAGAGGAAAGGGTATCCTTGTTATATAGAGACAGAAAGCTTAGATAAACTATGTCCTTCAGTTGTATGGAAAGCTGAATTTGTAAATGATAAACTTGTATATTTAGCTGAGGATATTTTTTTTCTTTTTCTTTTTCTTTTTTTTTTTTTTTGGTTGCACCGCGTGGCATGTGAGATCTTAATTCCCTGACCAGGGATCGAACCCACACCCCCTACAGTGGAAGCACAGAGTCTTAACCACTAGACCGCCACAGCTGAGGATATTTCTTTTTATTTTTTTTGAAGATCAATCTTAGTAAAAACTTTTTTCTCTGTTTTTTTTATTGAAGTATAGTTGATTTACAATATTGTGCTAATTTCTGCTGTACAGCAAAGTGATTTAGTTATACACATATATACATTTTTTTATATTCTTTTCCATTATGGTTTTTTTCCAGGAGATTGGATATAGTTCCCTGTGCTATACAGTAGGACCTTGTTGTTTACCCATCCCATATATAATAGTTTGCATCTACTAATCTCAAACTTCCAGTCCATCCCTCCCCCTCCCTCCCTCCCCCTTGGCAACCACAAGTCTGTTCTCTATATCTGTGAGTCTGTTTCTGTTTTGTAGATAAATTCATTTGTGCCATATTTTAGATTCCACATATAAGTGATATCATATGATATTTGTCTTTCGCTTTCTGACTTACTTCACTTAATATGATAATCTCTGGTTGTATCCATGTTGCTGCAAATGTCATTGTTTTGTTCTTTTTAATGGATGAGTAATATTCCATTGTATATATGTACCACATCTTCTTTATCCATTCATCTGTCGATGGACCTTTAGGTTGTTTCCATGTCTTGGCTATTGTGAATAGTGCTTCTATGAACATAGGGGTGCATGTATCTTTTTGAATTATAGTTTTGTCCAGGTATATGCCCAGGAGTGGGATTGCTGGATCATATGGTAGTTCTATTTTTAGTTTTCTGAGGAAGCTCCATACTGTTTTCATAGTGGCTGCACCAACTTACATTCCCACCAACAGTGTAAGAGAGTTCCCTTTTCTCCACACTCTCTCCAGCATTTGTTATTTGTAGACTTTTTAATGATGGCCATTCTGACCAGTGTTAGGTGGTACCTCATTGTAGTTTTGATTTGCATTTCTCTAATAATTGGTGATATTGAGCATCTTTTCATGTGCCTACTGGCCATTTTTATGTCTTCTTTGGAGAAATGTCTGTTAAGGTTTTCTGCCCATTTTTCAATTGGGTTGTTTGTTTTTTTGTTGTAGAGTTATATGATCTGTTTGTATATTTTGGAGATTATAGCTGAGGATATTTCTAAGTGTTGAAGGTGCAGCCTAGATTCTTCTTGCTGTTTATACTAAAAATGTGAGAAGAAAGAGATAAATTGAGGAAAGAACTGATAAGCAAAAAGGAACCAGGACTTGATGATTTGGGAAATTCTCAGACTGTCCAGTTTGCAGAAGACTCTAAAAACAGATCCACTGTTAGGAAAGCATGCTCTAAGGAGAAAGCCAAGGAGGAGGCTGGACAACCTTTTGCTAGTGCTTCTGAAGGATCTGAATATTCATTCACACAGATGATTCTTTAAGCATGTAGCTCGGATCCTCTCAACCATCTCAGCAGAGGCCAGAAATAGAAATGGAATTATCTGGGAAAGATCTGTGTAGGACGCTCTTGTGTAATGGACTGAATTCCCACAACATACTTGGAAGACCCACCAGGTATTTGAGATTGTTGTATGAGCAGTATCACAGCTTGGACTGAAAGGGGCAGAGAAGAGACAAAATGAAGGAAAGCTGTTGGACTCCAAATATTCTATAGTCAGTAAACAGGCTGATCAAATCTACTCAGCTGAAACCTGTGCTACTCTTCAAGAAAAAGGAAGGGTGACTCCGAGGCCAGAGTCTTGGGCCTGGAGGGCAGAGCTGCAGGCAGGCACAGAGGGTTGAGCCAAGAGAAAATTATTCTCAGACCTTTGAAATCTAATGGAGTTTGGCTGATTGGACTTCAAAATTGCTGGGAACTGGTGATTCCTTTCTTCCTTCCATTTTCTTCCTTTTGGAATTGGAATATCTATAACTGTTATCCTATGGCTGACCCACCATTGTATTTTGGGAGTAAATAACTTGCTTTCTAGTTTCACAGCTCCACAGATAGAGAGAAATTTTGCCCCAAAATGGATCATACCCAAAGTCTCACCTACACCTGATTTAGATGAGATTTGGGACTTTTGAGTCCATGATATGTAGATGAGATTTTTGGACTCTGAGTTGATGCTGTAATAGGTTGAGACTTTGGGACATGTAGGGATGGTGGTGAATATATTTTGCAGGTGGAATGAGTATGAATGTTTGGAGGCCAGAGAGCAGACTGGTGGGCTGAATAATGGCTCCCAAAGATATCCAGGTCCTAATCCCTGGAACATGTGGATGTTACCTTATATATCAAAATGGTCTTTGCTTATCTGATTAAAGATGTTGAGACGGGGAGATTGTCTGAATTACCCAGATGGGCCCTAAATCACGTGTCCTTATTAGAGGGAGGCAAAGAGATATTTGACTGTAGAAGAGCAGTAAGTGATGTGACCTTGAAAGCAGAAAGAGATTTGAAGATTCTATGCTGCTAGCTTTGAAGATAGAGGGAGGGGCCATGAGCCAAGGAATGCAGGGAATGAAGCTCTAAAAGTTGAGAAAAAGAAACAGATTCTTCCCTAGAGCCTCCCTCTGAAAGGAGAGCAGCCCTGCTGACACCTTGGTTTCAGTCCAGTGAAACCATTTCAGACTTTTTGACCTCCAGAACTGTAAGAAAATAATTTGTATTGTTTTAAGCCTCCAGTGTGGTAATTGGTTACACAGTAGTCACTGAAAACTAATGCATCATCTAATACGTCATAATTCAATGACAAAATAATCCACATTCTATTGTGACTTAAGCGTCACATTTGAAGTCCACTTTTCTTGTTTTTACAAAATGGGTATGCAGTAGTAATTAAAAAAATAATAGGGATTTCCTGGCGGTCCAGTGGTTAGGACTCTGCGCTTTCACTGGCGAGGGTGCGGGTTCAATTCCTGGTCGAGGAACTAAGATCCCGCAAGCTGCAGGGCACAGCCAAATAATACTACTAATAATAAATTAAATGTTATAATATGGTGATATGCATGGCACTTGAAATGCTGTCATGTTATAACTACATCATTGCAATTTGTAGTGCGCTGTGCAACAGTACTAAGCATCGAGATGGCCACAGATGTTTGCTAACACTCATCTCTGCTATTATAGCACAAAAACAACCAGAGACTATACATAAACAAATGAGCATGGCTGTGTTCCAATAAAACATTTACATACACTGAAGTTTGAATTTCATACTTCAATTTTTTTTTTAATTTATTTATTTATTTTTATTTATTTATTTTTGGCTGCGTTGGGTCTTCCTGGCTGCGTGCGTGCTTTCTCCAGTTGCGGCAAGCGGGGGCTACTCTTCGTTGCGGTGCGTGGGCTTCTCATTGCGGTGGCTTCTCTTGTTGCGGAGCACGGGCTCTAGGCGCGCGGGCTTCAGTAGTTGGGGCATGAGGACTCAGTAGCTGTGGCTTGCGGGCTCTAGAGTGCAGGCTCAGTAGTTGTGGCGCACGGGCTTCATTGCTCCGCGGCATGTGGGAACTTCCCGGACCAGGGCTCGAACCCGTGTCCCCTGCATTGGCCGGCAGATTCTTAACCACTGCACCACCAGGGAAGCCCCAACTTCAATTTTTATGTGTCACAAAATATTATTCTTCTTTTGATATTTTTCCAATTATTTAAAAATGTAAAAGCCATTCTTAGCCCACAGGCCTTATAAAAACAGGTAACAAGCCAAATTTGGTCCATGGGCCATTGTTTGCTAACCCCTGATTGACACATAAGAGAAAAATGCAGCTTCTAGATGCAACATTTTGGAGGGCACTTATAATTTGACAGCCCCATACTCAATGTTTTATATGAATTCATGTCTATGTCCTCTAAACAATCTGAGACAAATGCTGTTATTATAATACCATATTGTATATACTATTTTATTATTGTACTATATTATACGGATGAGGAAACCAGGGCAGAGAAATTTTCAGTATCTTGCCCAAAGATATCAAACCTCTGCAGCACTAACCAACAGAATTTTCTATATGAGGGAAAAAAATCCACATCTGCTCCTCAAATATAGTAGCTATTAGTCACATGACTCCTTGAAATGTGTGACTAAGAAACTGAATTTTTAATTTAATTTAATTTAATTTTAATAACCACATTGAAAAGTACAGCTCTAGTGGGGAGAGTGAGAGTATGAATACGGGCAGAAAGTGAGTAAGTAAATTGTCCATGGTGTCCCACAGCTAATAAATGGAAGAGAGAGGATTTAAATCAGGAATTTCAAACCATAAATTCCAGTTCTTGGCACCAAAGCTACCAACCAAAAGCCAGGAGCAGACAGTAGTCTCTGGGCAGGTATTTGTGGAAGGCAGTCTGCATAATGGTTCTTAGGTATTTGAAGAAAATCAAAATTACTGTTGTGAACTGTCCAAGAGCCTGCCCTAGGCAATACTGGAATTCTCATCTGAAGACTAATTGTAGGTATTTTTGAGTCACCATGAGGCTGTCCATCACATCAGTATCTGGAGAGCTGCCTCCAGGCCCAGGGACCCAGAGGAAGCTCCATGTTGGTCTCGTAGCTACATCACAGGCCATTTTCTCCCATGAGAGTACAGGAGAAAACCCATTTTCATCTTGCCGAGGAAGGTGCCAGGCACAGGAGACCAAGGTAGTTTGAGAGGTTGTGAGCCGCCGAGGACTTGAAGCTGGGGAGCCAGGTGCTGAGGCAGCTCTAAGCCCTCGCCTACAGGGCAGCCCCGCGTGGGGGCTTTTTCCACTCCAGTCCCTGTGGAGAAGAGCCCTGTTCTTCCAGGAGAGTAGTTGTGAGTGGTGGCCTGGACCCTCCAGGGTATGTACACAGTTGTTTATGCCATATGAGCTTCACAGCACGCTATAATGTATTCTCTCCTCTTTCCAGTGGGAAAAACAGAATGTATGATGTCATCCAAGAGACAGTCGAAAACGATTTCCCAACCTTCCTGGGCAAGATTTTTGCTTTCCTCGCCAATCCAGGCCTGATCATTCCAGCCATCCTGCTGATGTTGTAAGTTAGCCAGGGGCCATGGCTCTGCCTCGTGGAAACCTCCCCGAGACTTCCTTGGCAGGTCCTTCTTTCTTGCCCTCTCAATCTGGATTTCCCAGAAGCAGATCCTAAGACAAAGACTTAAACGCAATCTAAATTGCAACTGGAGGGGGCAGTGTGTGTAGGGAAGTAAGACAGAGAAGGGACAGGAAGGTGCATTCTAACTACTGGGGTGACTTTAATCCTGCTGGGAGTTCTGGGAAGGTGTGCCTCTGAGTTATCCTGCTCAAGGGTGAGGGATCCGGGGCCTCTGTAGACCAGTTCCCATCCATCACTGGTTGAGTGCTGCTGGGAGATGTGGAAGGGAAGAGGCGTTGGTTAATTGCCTGGCAGTTTGGGCCAGCTGCCTTCATGGACAGAATGGTTTCCGAGTGTGGGGCGGGGCTTCAGGCACTGGCAGCTGTAAGTCTTTCAGTGAGCACACTGAAGATAGAGCCCAAAGCATAAGGTGAGTACTGACATTGTCTGCAGCACCCTCCAAAACATCCACTGGAAATATCAAAGACCCCTTCCCCAAGAAAGCTGAGGCCTGATGCAGCCTGTCCCTGGCTGGGCCCTCAGGATTTCTCTACAGAGCATCCCCCATGCACTAGAGTGTTCGGTGCATTTGTCACCATCCTTCTCACAGACTGAAGATGTGGGTGGGCTTGGCGATCTCTGTATCCCCAACACCAGCCCCATGCCTGAGGCGTAGGAGGCAAACAATGAACGCTCAAGGAAGGAACAGGGCAGGAAATTGTGAAATATTCCTAACGTACAGAAACATACAGACAAGCATGTACAGGATCACAAGATTAAACAGATGTTAACATTTAGCAATATTTGCTTCAGATCAGTCTCTCTTTTTAAAAGAAATAAATGTTACACTTCAAGCCCCACCCAGTCTTTCTCTCTCCCTCCCTCTCCAAAGGTGACCACTATTTGGATTAGTTTTCCTCATTTCCAATCTGGACCATTTAATCACGTGTATGTACTATTGTTTTCTGAGTTCAAAAATTTTTCATGACTCGTTCAGACTACACAGCTTTCCTCACTCACATTATGTTTGGGGGACTTTTTCATGTGGATCCATGAGCACACATTTTCATGGCTCCACTGTATTCCATTGTGTCATAAAAATAATCAATAAACAATCTATAATAGGAATAGAAAAGAGTTTTATCTGAGCCAAACTGAGGACTATAGCCCAGAAGACAGCTTCTTAGATAACTCTGAGAAGTTGCTCCAGAGAAGCATGGTTTTCAGCACAATTTTATATCTTGACAGAACAAAGAACATTAAACAAATCAAGGATACATTCCTTCAAGGTTTCAAAAAAATAACAGATCAGCACATACACAGTGAGTCAGTACGGCCTTGGCATCTGGGAAGGGAATCTTATCATCAAAGGAGGACCAGCATTGGAATCCTAGGAAAGGAGACATTTAATCTTTATTTTTCACATGGACATTCTTTACTTCTGGTCAATGTGCCCTTTTCTTTCATAATTAAAACAGATATAGGAGGTCCCTGATGGCCTAGTGGTTAGGAATCTGGGCTTTTACTGCCGTGGCTCGGGTTCAATCCCTGGTCAGAGAACTGAGATCCCGCAAGTCGCAAGGTCACCAAAAAAAAAAAAAGCATATGTACAATGTATGCTTGATAGGTCACAAGCAGGCTACTTTAGTGAGCATAAAATTCAAGTTAGCTCATGTATAAACCAGAATGACTTCCCCATACCTCAATATGTGAAAATTTCTTTTATCAGTTGTGTGATCAAACCACAATTTGACCATTTCTCTGCATAGAGATAGGTTGTTTCCACTTTTTTGCTATTGCAAATGTGCTCCTTATATGTCTCCTTGTGCGCATATTACAGTTTTCTCTAAGATAGACTTCTAGACGTGGTATTGCTGGGTCATAGGTATGTGTTTCTTCAATCTTTGAAGACAGTGCTGAATTGTCTCCCAAATAGGTGTATTTCCTTACATCCTTGACTTCAGACATCCTCTGCTTCTAGTCCTGGCATGAAGGAGGGCTGACATGGTAGTGACAACCACCTGAGGAAATTCTGGAACCCAGACACCAAACCTGACCTTACGGGGGCAGCACAGGGAAATACTAAGCTTGGAAACAGCCTCAGGAGGAACACAGCCACCCAGGAGCATTTTATCTTCTCTGATCTCTGGCTCCTCCCTAACAAATGGGCTGTGAATTAGGAGAGAGGGCGAGGCCTCGTGGGCGCCTTCCCAACAGATGGTGGTCCCTTGCCTGTCCTCCTTCTGGCCTCTTGTCGCCCACGGTCCTCTGAGTCTTTGCTTCAGGAAGCTCACGGGACAGCCTCTGACCCACACTCTGCCAAAGGCAGCGTGGTTCCTCCCTTCTGCCTGTAAGAGAGCTCGAGGATTCAGCTGAAGTGGCTCAGGGCAGCCCCACCCTGAGGGCAAGGATCAGAAGACCCCAGCTGGAGCAGCCGGGGCTTGAAATGCAGGAAGAAAAGTGACAGATAAGGACAGGCTGTCGGAGCACCCAGTCCAGGAGGCATCCGGGGCTTTTGTGGCCCCTCCTTCTCAGGTGGTACATCCAGGACAAGCCCCAAATCCTAGATCTTGTGAAAGGGAAGCCCAGGCTATAGCCTCAAAGGACACCCAGCCACCCAGTCAGCCAGTGGGGGCTGGACTCTGAAAACCACAAGCCCAGGACAGACATTCCCATCAGTGCACCCTGGGTAGAGGGCCTTTGGGGTCTATGCAGTTGTGTTTCTAGGCAAGCTTGGAGCAGGTCGCTTAGCACCTCTCTCTCCTCTCTCAGCACTTGAAGACTTTGGCGTCAAATGTGGTCTCCGACAAGTGCAAATAGATAGGGTGGCCTTGGGCAAGTGACTTAACCTCTCTGCATTCCAGGATGCTGACCTGTAAAGACGGGAGTCATCCTTTCTTCTTCACAGGGTTTCATCAAAACCAGTGAGACGTGGAGTGGGATGCACATGGCTCAGAGCCTGGCACAGGGCAGGTATCCAGGAAACACAAGCAGCTGCTTCTGCAGACAAGAAACCCTGCCTCTCCCCTGCCTCTTCAGGTTTCCCAGAAGAGGACTGATTCCTTTAGCTAAGCTTTATTAAACACTCTGAGAACTAGAAATGTGTTCAATAAAATAAAGAGAGAACAGGGATGTCCAAGACCTTGTCAATGTTAAGTGGAGGACTTAGGATGATAAGACCTCCCTCCACCCTGCCCAGAGGCAAAGCCTGGTCACCTATTCCAGAAAGCCTGCTGTGATTCCTCAGGAAGGGTGTCCAGCTCTTGCCATTTTCCAAGATCACAGTACCCCCGGAGCATGCTTTTCTCTTGCAGCCTGGCCATTTACTACCTGAACTCAGTTTCCAAAAGCCTTTCCCGAGCTAATGCCCAGCTGAGAAAGAAAATCCAAGCGGTGAGTCTGTCGGGAGTTTTCATTCAAAAAGATGTTATGTTTTTGGTTTTTGCTAATTTGCTCTTTGAGCCCAGTTGTATTCTTTAAATGGCTTTCTTCTAAACCAAACCCCAAATTATCTGCATGGTAGGAAGCAGCCTTGAGAGACTCAATGACATGCATTTATATTCTGAGGGTATTTGGGAATACATAACAGTAATGACTTAAATTTTGAGCAGTTACTAAAGAACAGGAGAAACTCAATAGATTAAACCAATGTTCATACACAATAAAACCAGTACCCACAGTAATTCCTACCTATTAAAACTAAAACTAGAAATACTAAAGAAAACAGCATTGTCAGAACAACATAGTGTTTGTGCCCCATGACCTAAGGAGTCTCTTAAGTCCCCTCCACACTGAGGCAGCCTCTCTCAACATCCGCTGACACACTGACTGCCTCTTCTGCTCTCCTAGCCCCCAACCCCACCTTCTTCACGTGGTAAAGGTTCTACACCAATCCTCCCTAAGCCCTGTCTTCCTTGCTTCCTCACCCCCTCTTCTGGAACTAATCTCATCAGCCTCACTGCCAGTTCCCCACCCACACTTCCTTCTGTTGCTCTCACTGTCCTCCTGCCCAGGTATAGAAAACCACTGAAATACAGGATTGGCAGAGGTTCTGTCCTCCCCTGGCCAGATGTTCCTTCAAATGCCATGCAAACCTGAGTCCCAGGTGCCCTCTCCAACCAGTGGTGAGGACAAGAACCGGCTACTTAAGGTGGCTGCCCTCTAGATCTCACCATCCTGGGCTCCGAAACTCAAACACTCATTTCCCTGGCCAGGATCAACCTTTCATTTTTTTCCTGCAGCTACGTGAAGTTGAAAAGAGCCACAAATCTTTCAAAGGCAGAGCCACAGCCACAGATTCAGAGGACACAGCTAAAGGCAACTCCAAAAATGCCACCCAGCTCACCAAAGAAGGTAAATTCTATTTCATGATGATTACTTTTACAAGGTCACGTGGGAAAGTGTAAAGAGCAAATGCTGTGAAATCAGATACATCTGGGATTGAAATCAGATTTCTGGCAATTATTAGCTATATGAAGTTGGGCAAAATAAAACAAGAGTGAATCACAGGCAACCTCGCGGGTGGTACAAATGAGGTGGGATTATGCATGTGAAGTGCTACACAGACTTCCTGGCACAGAGAACCAATGAACGTGAGCTGGTAGGAGGAGGAGGAATGTCTGTAAAATGGGGAAATACCAGGGTTGTTTCCCTCATTTCTATCCCGAGTCTCTCACCACATTTTCTGTGGTGATGGTTCTTCGTCATTTCGTCTTCGTTTCTGAAATGACTTTGTCTTCTTCACTCTCACTCCTGAGTCTGTCATTTCCGGTGTCATATCCTCTTAATATCTGGCTATTCAACCCAACGAAGGAGCACGATTTGTGTCCCATCCAGATCCCTTTAAGATGCTCTGAGGTTGGCTGACAGGAATCACTGCTGCCAGGGTTGGAGGAAGTATTTGTTTTGTGTGCTGTTTTAAGCATTTTCTTTAGGAGGAGAAATAGGGAGATTTGCATCTAGCAGCTGCTACTCCCACCAGAACCAGTTTGTATTCTCTTAGAAAAAAGAGCAGCACTGGAATAGCTAGAATAACAGGGTGAGAAAAAGCCACACATATTCCAAAAAAGGTGCCACGGAGCTTCAAAGGGAAATAATCACAGACCATCTCTACCTTGGGAGTGAGGAAAGGTCAAATTGAAAGAGACCATCTCTGAGCTGATCTCATTTTCCAAGGATTGTCCTTGTGTCAAAATTAAAGTATCAATATGCGGTAATTTTGACCTTCGATGTGGAAATTGAATGAGATGCACAAGAAATGGCTGAGAGTTTAGGAGTTAGAATTTTTAGTGCAGAAATTATTTATCATTTATTTGATGCCTTTGTAACATATAGGCAAGACTCTAGGAGAAGAATTTAAGCACATAGCAGTATTTCCCTGAAGATGAAAATCCTCAGTTCTTGAGCTCCAGTAGTGCAGAGAGTGACTGTAGAAGCAGATCAGGAGCAAAAACGGGCACCTGTGTGTATCCCTAGCAAACACTTGTTGATATTGGAATAGCAACAAGTATTGAAATAAGCCATAAACAAGTGGATGTTACAAAAAGAGGACAAGAGGTCTGTGTCAATGTAGAACCTATTCCTGGTGAGTCTCCAAAATATATGGAAGGCATTTCAAAGCTACAGACATTCTTGTCAGCAAGATCAGCTGCAGTCCATCGATAGCTTGGAAGCCTCGTTCAGAGATGGAATGCAGAAGAACGAATAGCTGGCACTTATTGTGGAGCTGAAGAGTGTTTTTTGTGGGGTTTTTTGTTTGTTTTTTTTATTATTTATTTATTTATTTTTATTTTATTTTTTTAAAACTCCCCATTTAATTTATTTTTATTTATTTATTTTTGGCTGTGTTGGGTCTTCGTTTCTATGCGAGGGCTTTCTCTAGTTGTGGCAAGTGGGAGCCACTCTTCACCGCTGTGCGTGGGCCTCTCAGTATCGCGGCCTCTCTTGTTGCAGAGCACAGGCTCCAGACACGCAAGCTCAGTAGTTGTGGCTCACGGGCCTAGTTGCTCCGCGGCACGTGGGATCTTCCCAGACCAGGGCTCGAACCCGTGTCCCGTGCATTAGCAGGCAGACTCCCAACCACTGCACCACCAGGGAAGCCCTATTTATTTATTTATTTTGGCTGCGCTGGGTCTTCATTGTGGCATGCAGGATCTTTAGTTGCAGCATGCAGACTCTTAGTTGTGGCATGTGAACTCTTACTTGCAGCATGCATGCAGGATCTAGTTCCCAGACCAGGGACTGAACACTGGCCCCCTGCGTTTGGAGCGTGGAGTCTTACCCACAGGACCACCAAGGAAGTCCCTGAAGAAAGTGTTTGAATTCACCTAATTTTTCCACACAGGGCAGGAAATGGAGTAAATGTGATACTATGTTGTCATATCACCAACAAAAACAAGACAAAAAAATGGAATGGACGTATTTGGACACCGATGGAAGGAAAAAATAGGTTTATAAAACATTTCACATGAGAAAGCAAGAAACTTACATTGGTTTGACAGTGTCCATTCATGTCCCCATGATCGTGGGAGGCCTCGGCCTGCAGCAGCTTTAAGCAAGGTTTTGGTTCCTGGCCAGAGATTAAGGTCGGGTTGCAGCAGTGAAAGCGCAGAATCCTAGCCACTAGACAAATGGTCAGTGATAAGGCCCTGGCCCTTCAGCTTTGCAGAAAAGAATTCCCACAAAGAAGGAAAGTAGTGAAACAAGTAAAGTGTTTATTAGGAGGAAAAAGAGTACAGTACTTGTGGATAGACACACGGGCAGGCTCAGAGAGAGTCACGCCCTTGTGGTAATTTAAATCACTTATATGGGGCATTTCTTCTGGGTTTTCTTTGGCCTATCATTTTGATTTGCCTGGTTCTGAGTCTGTATTTGGTATATCTCTGGGTCCTCCCCTGTGTGTGCATGAGCATCTTTCAGCCAAGATGGATTCCGGCAAAGAGGCCTATGGGTGGCCTTGACATCACTCCCCTTTTGACCTCCAAGGAGCTTTCTAGTCAGGAAGGTCTCCTTGACTTCAAGAATGAGAAATATGTGGTCTTTTATCTCTTATCTGGGCAGGGCCCAGCCTCCTCTCTTGATCATCCTGCTATTGATATTTTGGAGTTTCTGTCCTTGGGGAATGAACTCTAGCTGCTTACCCCTGGGGGGGCCCCATCTATCTCCTACCTCACCTACAGTCCCAATGTTCCTGTCCACCTTACCCACTCCCTTCCCCTCTTTTCTCTACTGGCTGCTGATCTAAAGTTTGCCCCTCTCCAAATTTGAATTTTTTATTACAGATCTAAAGCTCTTTCTTTCCATTTTATGCTGATTAAGTCAATATTACAGTATATGAAAGGGTTATCTGAACACATCAGTGGGACTAGGGTGTGGGGGAGAGCTGAGGAAGATGGTTATTCTTTCCCTGGAAAACTCCAGTAGCCTCTGTTGCTGCCCTCATTTAGCTTCTCTTTCTTGAAGTAAGCACTAGAATGACACTGATGTAACAAACAGGCCAAAAACAGCTAATGGCTCAAACACAATAAAACTTTATTTCTCACTCCATAAAGTCCAAATTGGGTGTTTCCACTTGATGGCCACTTTCTTCCCAAGTGGTAATGTTAGCGCAAGTTCGTGTGCCTGATGCCAAAATATTGGCTCTCTGTGCACTGATGCCAAAAGGAAATACGAAGACAGAGTTTTGGAGGAACGAGAAAGAGTACCTTTATTCTTTGCCAGGCAAAGAGGGAACACAGGGGGCTAGGGCCTCAAGAACTGTGCTCCCCTCCCTGGGGAATAGAGAGAGGTTTATGTCCCAGGGCTTGTGGCCTGGGGTAGGTGATAAGGCTCAAAGTAATGAAGGTCTTGCATGTTTTTCTTTTCTTCTGCAAATATACAGGCAATGCTGGCCTCAGGTGGCTCAGCAACCAGATCTGGTGTCCCTGAATTTATCGTGACCTTCTTTTTGAAATGCAGAATGCTACAAGGGAGTATAGGGGGAGAAGAATGCCAGGTGCAGAGAACAATTCCTATGGAGTCAGAGAGTAATTAGCTTTGTTTAGCTTTGTGAAGGACAAGTCTAGCTACAAGTGTTTGTTAGTAGTAACTGCTAGAGAATAACCAAGATTGCTTAACTCTTTCAGGCCTGTTTAGGCTGTTTCCCCAGCCTGTTCATTGTTTCCTTATTTTCCTTGTTTATCAGAAAAGAAAAGTCTCATTTCTATTTAAGTCTCATTTCTATTTTTGCTGCAACACGCCCAACGCACAGTGAGGCCAAACAAACTGAAATGTCAGAGTTTGGAGCAGAGAAAGGTTTATTGCAGTGTCATGCAAGGAGACAGGTGGCTCATGCCCTAAAAGTCCCAAGCTCCCCAGAGGGTTTTGACAAAGCATTTTTAAAAGCCAGGTGAGGGAAGGGGGTCATAGGGTGTGTGATCAGCTCATGCACAATTCTCTGATTGGCTGATGGTGAGGGAACAGGGTGGTGTCACTGGGGTTAACATTATCAGTCCTTAGGCTCCAGGAGGCCTGGGGCTATGTTCTCATGGTCATCAAGTAGTTAACCTTTTCCATTTGGTGGGGTGTTTTCACATCTGTAAAACAACTCAGGAAATGTGCATCAAATACTGTTATCTAGGTACTTCAGAGAAGAGCTAAAGCAGAGGATATGGGGGAAAGCCTGTCCCAGGAAGGCCCCATAGGGTCCTGCTCGGTTACAGTGATGCGGGGAACCCTGGCTCTGTCCGTCCTGTGATTCTACGTGCATCAAGCTGGGACGGGGAGGAGCCTGGAGGTCACACATGGACATGGTGCCCATCAAAGCCTGGACTTCAGCCACAGGCCATACCATCCACGATGGAAACTTAGTCTATTTCTATGTCCCTGGAACTGGATTTGGTGAAGAACAAGCCAGTAATTGCCCCCAACTCAGAGCTGAAGGAGAGAAACAAGTAAGCGAAAGAGCTGGAAATGGATCTGATTAGCAGGAGCACCATTCTGGGGCTGATCCAAACAGTTTCCACAACCCTATCATCATATTTGACCCTGGTAGCCACCTGTGAGGCTGTTATTATGCTCCAGTTTTATTCTCAAGAAAACCAGGCTCACAGAGTCTAGCCTAAGGCCAGCCTTCAAAATCTAGTTCTCCAGACAGCTCCTCTTACATGGCTGTTTATGCCAAGACTAGGCCAAGGTGCACCTAGATGCCTGAGGGTGATCCGACCATTCTCACATCACTAAATAGGACTGAAAGCTAATGACAGCACAGGGCAGCTCCAGAAAGCTCCAGTTCCACACCAGGAAACTGTAGGGAAATCTCCCACATCCTCATTCTTGTCTTGTTCATTTTGCAGGGACCGCACATCACCCTGCTAGCCCAAGCCAGACCCTGGACCAGAAGGCGCAGGGCTCTAGGGCCTCCAGTTCTGCTGGCAGGACTGTGTCACCTGCCTCCCAGCACCCCCTGGCGTCAGACCAGACTCTGGCCAAGCGCAGCCTCAGGCTCGTCCTTGGAGGTCAGCCTTTGGAAGGAGTGCTCAGAAACCTCCCCACTGACAGCTGGGACTAATGGAGCATGGTCCTGGGGCTGATCCTTGGGCCCCCACCGGCTCACCTCACCCCCAAAATCGTTCTCTCTTCCTCTCTCTTCTCACACACATGCACATTCTCCCTCTTCTCAGTGAACATGGAAACCTTGATTACTCAGACTCAAGCCCTTGTTAGCTACCAAAACAGGAGGACAATGGCTTTATCCACCTTTTAGAAGAGTTGAGCCTTCCCCTCACTAACTGCCCTTCCCTGTATCTTGGCTCAGGCAGCTCTAGACCTTGCACTCACAGCGGTTTCCCTCGGCTCCAGACTTGGGAAGAGGGGGCAGGACCATGACCACCATCATAGACTTTTTGCAAGGAGCCCATGTTGGGACAGGTTTCTGCCAGCCCCATCAACTGGGAGGAGGTTGCAGAGGGACCCACATTCCTGATCACCACCTCTATCCAAAGGAGGTGAGTCAGTGTAAACAAAAGGTTGAAGAAGCCGATGAAAATAAAAGTAAATGAACTGAAGTCCAGCCTTGGTGAGTGGGAAGATGGTGATTCCCCAGAAACTAGCTGGAGGGGAGCTGATGCCATCAAGCACCAAAAATGCACTGGAGCCTCCGGGGCAGCAAAGCAAGGAGAGAGAGCAGTGTGGTTCTCCTTATCTAATTGAAGTAAACAAAATATTTCTCAGGGCATAAAAATCTTTCTCATGCACAAAATTCTAAAAGCAATTTGATTGTTTATTGTAAAGGGACACAGAAGATGGTTTTGGGGGGAGTTTCGCAAAGGGTGCAGTGCAGAGCCTTGTCTCCGGCAATGCTGTGTGTCACATACTGGTTCTGTGCCGAAGTCTCGTGGGGGCATCAGCCCTGGAGGCCAGACCGCTGAAGAGGCCTTGCCAGCAAGGGCAAGTATCAGCAGGGTGCCAGTAACAACCCAGGACTTCCAGTGGTTACCCTCAGACTTCCAAGGTTAACCAATATCCCTACACACCCACCACAAACACAGACAAATTATCCTGTTCTGATGACGCACAATTTTATGTGAAGGAATGTATTTGTTATCCGTTGTTGCATAACAAATTATCCCCCAAACTTAACAGCTTAAAACAATAAACATTTATTATCTTGCACAGTTTCTGTGGGTCAAGAACTTGGGATTGGCTTCACTGGGCAGTTCTGGTTCTGCATATTGCAGTCAAGATCTGAGGCAGTCATCAGAAGATTTGACAGGGCTAGAAGATACGTTTGCAAATGGCTCACTCACAGCTGCTGGCAGGAGCCTTCGGTTCTTTGCTGGCTATCCGCAGACTTGATTACTCCCCACGTGGACCTCTTCATAGGGCTGCTTGGGTGTCCTCACAACACAGCAGCTGATTTCCCCCCAGAGCCAGTGATCTGAGACAAAGCAAAGAGGAAGCCACAATGCCTCTTATAACCTGTTCTAAGAAGTTACACTATCAATTCCACCAGTTTCTATTCATTAGAATGGAGTCACTAAGTCTAGCTTACATTCAAAGAGAAGGAAATTTGGCTTCATCTCTCGAATAATTTTTGGACATATTTTAACAGGAGATTTCCTAATTCGAATAGTTACCAGATCTCTATCAAGAAAACGCTAAAGCTTTTTTGAAAGACATCCATCAGAGGATTTGTTAATGGCGGCTCCTGCGACTGTCAAGCACAACAGGAAACTAGGTAAGCTAGGGAGTTGGGTAGAGAAAGAAGGCAAGGGTAAGAGAGGAGGGATGTTCATGTGGTGTGGCTTTACAGCTGGGACATGTCGTTAGAAAACTGTCTAAAGTGTGCTTTCATCTCTGCGTTCTCAGGTTTGATCTTCCAGCTAATTCCATCTTAAAGCTTTGCTACTCAGCCTATCCAGGGGTCATCAAGCATGAAGACCGCTCTTCCCTCCTTCCCTCTTTCCTTCCCTTCCTTCCTTCTTTCCTCTCTTTCTTTCTTTCCTCAGCTCACCTAAGAATGATTTGAACTAGAAAGTCTATTTAATAATTCATCCGTAGGAATATAACTGGTATCTTACTGATATTACCTTAGTTTGTCTGTGAATTTGTCTTACTGGAGGGAAATGAAAGAGACACTGAATTTTTCTGTCAGACACTATTTCTACAGTGATCCTTTCATTTCTAATAATATACATGCTCAATGTCCATAAAGAGCTCCATTATACACAGAACCACATAAGTAGGAACACACTTTTGCTGAAGATCAAGGGGGACACCTGATCACCCTGTGACTCACACACTCACAGAAACTGGGAGTGATGCACCAGCCAGTAGGGACCTGGGCAGGGTACCAACAGCATCCAGTACACTGGTGATCCTCAATTCAGATATGCTTTGTAGAGCCCTACCCAAAGCTGGGGCACCAAAGTTCCACATGCTGTATAAGAGACAATAAGGAATAAACCTGCCAGGCAAAAGGGACATTTGACTCTTTACCTCAGCAGAAAGTGGTGGACAAAAAGTCTCCTTTGAGAATTTATATCCACAAGGCAACCCTCACACAGAGAATCAAAATCCCCATACCAGCTGCGTGTTCAAAAAGAAAAAACACTCAAATGGAAAATTTAATTTAAAGGGATCTTAGATTATTTACCATCACATCAAAAACAATAAAATACTTAGGAATAAACCTACCTAAAGAGGCAAAAAACCTGTACTCCAAAAACTATAAGACGCTGATGAAAGAAATTAAAGACTATGCAAACAAATGAAAAGATATACAGTGTTCTTGGATTGGAAGAATCAATATTGTTAAAAAAGACCATACTACCCAAGGCAGTCTACACATTCAATGCAGTCCCTATCAAATTACCAGTGGCATTTTTCACAGAACTAGAACAAAACATTTTTTAATTTGTATGGAAAAAACAAAAGACCCTGAATAGCCAAAACAATCTTGAGAAAGAAGAACAGGGGCTTCCCTGGTGGCACAGCGGTTGAGAATCTGCCTGCCAATGCAGGGGACACAGGTTCAAGCCCTGGTCTGGGAAGATCCCACATGCCGCGGAGCAACTAGGCCCGTGAGCCACAATTACTGAGCCTGCGCGTCTGGAGCCTGTGCTCCGCAACAAGAGAGGCCGCGATAGTGAGAGGCCCGTGCACCACGATGAAGAGTGGCCCCCACTTGCCGCAACTAGAGAAAGCCCTCACACAGAAACGAAGACCCAACACAGCCATAAATAAATAAATAAATAATAAAAATTAAAAAAAAAAAAAAAAGAAGAACAGAGCTAGAAAAACCATGCTCCCTGAATTCAGACTATACTACAAAGCTACAATAATCAAAATAGTACAGTACTGGCACAAAAACATACACATAGATCAATGGAACAGGATAGAAAGCCCAGAAATAAACCAACGCTCTTATGGTCAATTAGTCTATGATAAAGATGACAAGAATATACAATGGAGAGAATACAGTCTCTTCAATAAGTGCTGCTGGGAAAACTGGACAGCTACATGTAAAAGAATGAAATTAGAACACTTCCTAACACCATACACAAAAATAAACTCAAAATGGATTAAAGACCTAAATATAAGACCAGATACTATAAAACTCCTAGAGAAAAACATAGGCAGAACGCTCTTCGACATAAATCACAGCAATAGTTTCTTGGATTCATCTCCTAGAGTAATGTAAACAAAAGCAGAAATAAACAAATGGGACCAAATTAAACTTAAAAGCTTTTGCACAGCAGAGGAAGCCATAAACAAAATGAAAAGACAACCTATGGAATGGGAGAAAATATTTGCAAACAATGCAGCCAACAAGGGATTAATTTCCAAAATACACAAATGGTTCATACAGCTCAATATCAAAAAAACAACCCAATCAAAAAAATGGGCAGAAGACCTAAATAGACAATTCTCCAAAGAAGACATACAGATGACCAACAGCACATGAAAAGATGCTAAACTTCACTAATTACTAGAGAAATGCAAATCAAAATTATGAGGTATCACCTCACACCTGTCAGAATGGCCATCATCAAAAAGTCTAAAAATAATAAATGCTGGAGAGGGTATGGAGAAAAGGGAACCCTCCTAAACTATTTGTGGGAATGTAAATTGGTGCAGCCACTATGGAAAATAGTATGGAATTTCCTTAAAAAAACTGAAAATAGAGTTACCATATGATCCAGTAATCCCACTCCTGGGCATATATTTGGAAAAGACAAAAACTCTAATTCTAAAAGGTACATGCACCCCAATGTTCATAGCAGTACTATTTTCAGTCACCAAGACATGGAAGCAACCTAAGTGTCCATCAACAGATAAATGGATAAAGAAGACGTGGAATATATATATATATATATATATATATATATATATATATACACACACACATATATACACACACAATGGAATATTACTCAACCATAAAAAAAAAATGAAATAATGCCATTTGCAGCAACATGGATGGACCTAGAGATTATCACACTAAGACAGACAGAGAAAGACAAGTATCATATGATATCACTTATGTGTGAAATCTTAAAAAAATGATACAAATCAACTTATTTACAAAACAAAAATAGATTCACAGACATAGAAAACAAACTTATGGTTACCAAAGGGGAAGGGGGGATGAATTAGGAGTTTGCAATTAACAGATACACATTACTGTATATAAAATAGATAAACAACAAGGATCTACTGTATAGCACAGAGAACTGTATTCAATATCTTCCTAGATATTTATTTACAAAACAGAAACAGACTCACAGACTTAGAGAACAAACTTATGGTTACCAGGGGAAAAGGGTGGGTGGGAGGGATAGTTAGGGAGTTTGGGATTGACATGTACACAGTGCTATATTTAAAATGGATAACCAACAAGACCTACTGTATAGCACAAGGAACTCTGCTCAGTATTATGTAGCAACCTAAATGTGAAAAGAATTTGAAAAAGAATAGATACATGTATATACATAACTGAATCACTTTGCTGTACACCTGAAACTAACACAACATTGTAAATCAACTACACTTCAATAAAAATTTTAATTAAAAAAATAGAAAAATAATAAAGAACATTAGCTACTAAAAAAATTAAAAATAAAAAAATAAAGTGATCTTAGGTTACTAGTGCCTCCAAGAAAAAGGGGGGGAGGGAGGAGCAAAGAAACAAAAACAGCACAAAAAATACAAAGCATATAAGATGCTAGAAATAAATCAAAATATATCAGGAATCAAAATAAATGCAAACGGACTAAACCCTCCAGACAGCAGACAAAGATCATCAGATGGATATTTTAAAATCTCATGTGCTGTTTCCAAGGGACACCTTTAAAACCTAAGGACAGGTGCATATGGATTTTATCCTTTTTGGTTCCTAGGGAACAAAAACTGAAATTCAATCTTCAAGGGCAAAATCACCGGGTGTGTGAGTGCCATCCAATTCTGTAAATTGGGATTGGTTTTGAGTGCTGAAGATTTCTATTAAAGACAGCTGTCTGTAGTATTGTGCCACATAATTTATTCTTCAATGCAGTATTAGTTTGGAAAATGTAAAGAAAGGCCCAGGATCATAGTCAGGCAGATGAGGTATGTAGATCATACAGATCTATCACTGACTGTGTCTGGAGAATGAACCATATAAACCCAACTTCCAAACTCTGTTGTGAAAATTCAACAAGCAGACACATGTAAGACTAAGTGCCAAGCATTAGGCTAAGCGCTCAATAAATAACAGATATAATCACAGGCCTGGATAAGATCAAACATCCTCAGGCTCAGGTTATGAACACAAGCAGCATTGACTGATCAAAACTTTTACCCTGTACTCCTAAATGATTGTCCTAGAAGCCTTCCCATTCTTCTGTGTCTCTGTGAAGAAATGTTGCATATATGTGTAACTCATTACCAAAGAATGTTGCAGGGTTTCTTTGGCCCAGGAATTGCTAGAAGCCTTTGAAATTTGACGTGAAAAATTCACGAAATGAGTGTGAAGTGCCGCCATCCTGTGGTTGTTTCATGCAATGTCCTTTCCTGAAACTCTCCCTGGTCCCTGGAACTTAAATAGCACATTCATTTCCATAGGTCCCCATTAGTGTTGCCCAGAGTAAAAACTCTGGGTTAATTTACACCAAAATGACACAGTGAGCCAAAGGCTGGGCAAAATAAAAGAGGAAGAGATGCTATAGTGTATTATCCTTCCCAATGGGTGAACACAGAGAAAAGAAAGACCCACATGGCTTTTTAAAGCTGAGCCTGGAGCACCCTTCAGACCTGCTGCCCATGCAGGACATTTTCTCAGCTGGAACTTGGTGAGAAATCTGTCTTGTACATCACCTCCAAACTAATCTCCAATCAAACACTGCTTTATGGAGAGTAAGAGTCTCATCAGACCCAAGCCACTCATCCTGGCCTTCATTCAAGGCTTCTTACATCCTGGATCTTACATGCTAGATCCTTTAGTCTTTTGTCCAACTACTGACCAGGATGGATCTTACACCTCTTGCCTCCACTCTCTTTCCACCCTCCATCTCTAAATGACCTACACATTCTTCTGTGAATACCTAAATTCCCTCCTGACCCTGAAATCTTCCTCAGGAACCCTGGTCAGCCTCCCACGGTGCTACATCTTAGCACTTGAAGATGAAGTCTTCAGTGAAGTCTCTGAAGGAGGAGGTCATGGGTTAGTACTACTACCGCTTTTGTTATCCTCCCAGATCTCTGCATGGTTTATCCCCTTAAGACCTCTACTCAAAATGTCGCCTCTTCACCGATGGCCTCTATAAAACAATGCAACATTCCTTAACACGTACCAAAATCTCATGTACTACATATTTACTTGATTTTCTGTCTCCCCTAGGGTGTAAACTCCATGGTGGCAGGGACTTGGTTTTGTTTAGTACTGTACCCCCAGCACCTAGAAATATAGTTGGTGTGCAATAGGCACACAAAACCTCTTTTTTCTTTAAGTATACTTACAGTACCTTCACACTCACTTTTTTTCTAATATTTATTTGTCTGCGTAGCGTTTTAGTTGCGGCACGCAGGATCTCTGTTGCTGTGTGCAGGATCTTCCTTGTGGCATGTGGGATCTTTTAGTTGCAGTATGCGGGATCCTCAGCTGTGGTATGCGGGATCCTCAGCTGCGGCATGCAAACTCCTAGTCGCATCATGTGGGATCTAGTTCCCTGACCAGTGATCAAACCAGGGCCCCCTGCATTGGGAGTGTGGAGTCTTAGCCACTGGACCACCAGGGAAGTCCACCCCCCCGTTTTTTTTAGTGAATGGAAAAATTGATTCTGTAGCTTCTTTTTTTTTTTTTAAACATGTTAATTTCTTTATTTATTTATTTATTTATTTTTGGCTGTGTTGGGTCTTCGTTTCTGTGCGAGAGCTTTCTCTAGTTGCAGCAAGTGGGGGCCACTCTTCATCGCGGTGCGCGGGCCTCTCACAATCGCGGCCTCTCTCGTTGCAGAGCACAGGCTCCAGACGCGCAGGCTCAGTAGTTGTGGCTCACGGGCCTAGTCGCTCCGCGGCATATGGGATCTTCCCAGACCAGGGCTCGAACCCGTGTCCCCTGCATTGGCAGGGGGATTCTCAACCACTGCACCACCAGGGAAGCCCGATTCTGTAGCTTCTTGAACATCAACAGTTATAGCTGATTCCTCATCCACAAAAGAAGATGTTAGATCATATGGTCTCCAAGGTGCCCGCTAGCTCAAAACTTACCTATGTTCTCAGGGGCCCAAAAAAGACCAGCTGAATTACATGGCTTAGTTTGGGTACTGAGAAGATGAATAGATGCAGCTTTGGGCTCATTTCTCTGCTCACCCTCCCACCACCCCCACCAGTTCAATCTTCCTGTCTGTGAGGTGCCGGCAGACTAAAATCAGTCCCCTGAGCCTCACACACATAGAATGATGCTAGCTGTCAGGGCGCCACACTGGCACTTAAAGAACTAGGCTGACATTGACAGAAGCTGGAACAATGCAATCAGGATAGTAAATCTGAGGTGAGGAAATGCAACAGCTTGTGGCACCCCAAAACTGTTTTGATCAATAGCATCTTGCCTCCTCATCCAAAGAGTAAGTAAGTAATGTCCTTTCCAGTGCAAAATTGGATGCTACCAGGCAGTGATGGGTGGCTGGGGTTTTTCTAAGAGAAAGAGGAGGAAAAAATGCTTAGAAAGCAGCAATGGAAAGCAAGGCAGACTTCAACCTTTAACACCCATCTAAACAATGTGTGGGTCATAAAAGCTATCATAATGGAAACTAGAATAAATTTGGAATTGAATTATAATGAAAGTATTGCATGCCAAAATTTGCAGAATACAGCTAAAGAAGTACTTAGAGGGAAATGCATATTGAAGGAGAAAAGTTTAAACCAATGAACCAACATTCATATTAAGAAATGAAATAGAGAACAGCAAAATAAAGCCAAACAAGTAGAAGAAAGGAAATAATAAATATAAGAGCAAAAACTAATTTAAAAGAAAATAAACAGACAATAGAGAGAATCAACAAAATCAAAAGTTCATTGTTTGAAATGGTATATAAGATTAAAAACTTTCTGACAAGACTGATGAAAAGAAAGTAAAAATAAATATTAAGGATAAAAAAAGATCACAACTACAGATGATGCAGAAAACAAGAAATTCTCCAATTCAAATCTATACTACAAAATGTGAAAGCACAGATGAAATGAACAAATTCCCAGAAAACTATAACAAAAATGGTCCAAGAAAGTAGAAATCCTGAATAATCTGTGGCCATTATAAATTTGAATTAATAATTTAAAATATGCTTTCAAGATCTCTTTGTTCTTGGTGTTTTGCTGGTTTATTACAATGGGTGAAAGACTGGATTTCTTTTTATTTATCCTGCTTGAGATGCATTCCTGCACCTTTGGATCCATGCTTTTCATCAGTTCTGGGGAAACTGCATCCACCAGCTCTTCAAATATTGTTCTTCCTGGTGATGGTTAATTTTATGTTGTATACTTGACTGGGCTGAGGGATGCCCAGATAGCTGGTAAAACACTATATCTGGGTGTGTTTATGAGGGTGGTCCTGGAAGAGATTAGCATCTGAATTGAACTGAGTAAAGCAGATGGCCCTCCCAAACGTGGGTGGTCATCCTCCAATCCACTGAGCACCAGAATAGAACCAAAAGGTGAAGGAAGGGCAAATTAGTTCCTTCTCTGCTTGAGCTGAGACATCCATTTCCTCCTCCCCTTAGACATTGGCACTCTGGGTTCTCAGGCTTTCAATATCAGACCTGGGCCTATAACATCAGCGGCCTCCACCCTCATTCTCAGGCCTTCTGGCTCAAACTGAATTACATCATCCAGCTCGCAGCCTGCAGACCAAGGAACTTCTTGGCCTCCATAACCGTGTGAGCCAATTCCTATAATAAATCTCTTATCTATATTTATATCTATATCTGTATCTATACCTATATCCTATTGCTTCTGTTTCTCTGGAGAACCCTCACTAATACACTCCTATTTATCCTTTCTGCTTTCTGGGCAGAACAGAAGCTAGATTCTCTCATTCCACATTCTATATCTCCTAATTGCTCTTTCACCTCTTTATCTCTCTTTGTTGCATTCTGGATAAATTATTTGGTTAGATCTTCCAGTTCACTAATACTTTCTTAAGCCATGCCTAATTTGCTAATGAATCGATACATTTCTTTTAAATTTCAACAAGTTTCTCATTTCTACAAATATCATATCTGTTCACTTCTGCCATGCTCCCCGAACATGGCACAGATGAAGCTGCATACCTCAAGAACAGGAACTGGTAATCCTTTTGCATAAATGGTCAGATAATAAATAATAAATATTTTAGACTTTGTGGGCCACATATAGTCTCTGTCGCAAATTTTTTTTTATAACCCTTTAAAAATGTGAAAATCATTCTTAGCTCTTAGGCCCTACAAAAACAAGCCACAGGCCAGATTTGGTCCCAGGGTCATGGTTTACTGACCCCTGCTCTAGAGCTCCCACACTCAACCCAATGCAATGGTCAGTGCAGCACAGGAAAGCTTATGGAGCATTCATGAGGGAATGGTTAGGATAAAAGTTCCTCTGGTAATGAGCCTGGTCTTCTCAGCCTATGTGTGGCAGGCAGATGATCCCAAAGACCACGCATGCCTCAGTGAGGAAATACGCTGGTGCCACACGGCATGGAACCAGTAGAGGCCTGACATAAGGAGACCCAGAGCTCAGAGATTTCAAGCACCTGTCTGAGATCAGTGTGTCTCAGAGGATAAAGCACACAGGTCCAGGGGCCAGTCCAAAGCAGCCATTTTATAGCAGGGATTGATGGGGTCCCAAGACACAGCACCAGATCCTGAGCACAGAGAACTGAGACATACCCCCTTTTCCCCTGCAACTAGGGTATGAGAATGCTCCCATAAACCCTACTGCAATTTTGAAAAGACCTGAAGAAGAGAGGAAATCTGAAGGATTCTTAGCAACCCTGTTTAAACCAGAAACAACTGAGATACCAGTAACTGGAAAGTTTACACACTGAACATATTTTACAGGTTCCAACAACATTTAATCAGTAAATTGTCCATCTACTGCCACTGGAAGTTGAAAAATGAAATGCATAACTGTTTCCTGTGTGAAACTAAAATGTTTAGAGGTGTTCTGTCTACATGTGCAAGTTAATGGCTAACATGATAGAAATGAATCAGAGCAGCTGGGTGTATAAAAAATGGGGTTTTAGTAGATTTTATGGGAAGTGATGGGAGAACTGAGACTCAACTGAGAATAGGTAAAATGAAATAGTGTGATAAAAAAATGTATCACTATTTATTGATAAGGGGGACAAAAGAACAAGATGAAAGTCCACTAACATTCATTGAGTTCCTACTACATGCCAGGTACCACATCTGTGTCACATACTAGCTACCACACCTCTGTCACACCTGGCCTATGTTCGGTAAAGTGTTTGTTGTCAGGATGAATGAATCCTCCATCTTCATTCTGCAAAAGAAATGAAAACTCAGGAAGGTTGGGCAATTAACTTAAGGTCACATTGTAAGTAGCAGAGCTGGGATCTTAACCCAGGTTTGCTGACTCATTCATATTCACTGCTGCTTAAAAATCATCCCCAAATTTGGTGAACCTAACAAACAGCCCAAAGGCAAGGGAGATATGGTCTTTGACATCACATGCTACAGAGATGCCCATGGAGGTCAGGATTATGAAGTACCAGGGGAGATAGTTTAGTAAAGAGAGGGAGGTAAAGAAGCCAAAGAAATATTCTTACTGTTTATACCATGTCCCCATCTAATCATAAGCTTTTCTGCCTCACTAGTGGAAGTGCACTTTTCTGCCTCACTAGTGGAAGTGCACTTTTCTTCAGCCACCTCTCTAAGTTAGCAAACTGCTTTAGCACAGTTCCTTTATAACCAGAGGACTCAAATCTATCCAAAGTATGACTCTGGTTAACTTTCAGCTCAGTGACTCTCAGGCTTTCTGTATTTAATCCACAGAAGTGTGCATTTATATAACTTATATATATGGTATATATATTTGTATATACATGTATATGTGTATATTTACATGTATGTATACATATGTATGTTTGAGACAAAAGTTTTATAAATCAATACTCCTTACTCTGTGTAATGTATTATTATTTCATATATTCTTTCATCCTACTTTTTTAATGCTGGCCAAGAATGTCTAAATTAATTCTGCAATCCCATTCCAACTTCTCCTTTGAAACCCCCTACCTTAGTAGATAAGCACCTGTAACCCCAGGAATATTTAGGATTAAGTATAGAAGTAACGAAGTAGATCAGTCATAGCATTAACATTTTCCGTTACATTTTTTTAAAATTTATTTATTTTATTTATTTTTAGCTGCATTGTGTCTTCATTGCTGCGAACTGCTTTCTCTAGTTGCAGCGAGCGGGGGCCACTATTTGTTGTGGTGCGCAGGCTTCTCACTGTGGTGGCTTCTCTTGTTGTGGAGCACGGGCTCTAAGTGCACGGGCTTCAGTAGTTGTGGCATGTGGGCTCAGTAGTTGTGGCTCGCGGGCTCTAGAGCGCAGGCTCAGTAGTTCTGGCGCACGGGGGCTTAGCTGCTCCATGGCATGTGGGATCTTCCCCGACCAGGGCTCGAACCTGTGTCCCCTGCGTTGGCAGGCAGATTCTTAACCACTGCGCCACCAGGGAAGTCCTTCCATTACATTTTGGAAACTTCTATTTAATTTGGTAATTATAATGTTTAAGAGAATTTAATATTCTGATGTAATAGATTAATTTTGCAATTCCATTTTAAAATGTGAGATGGAGTGACTGATTCAGACTCATGACTGTTAAGTGGATACATGTAACAAAATTCAAGCACATTTGCAAGCAATATTCAGACTATGAGATTTTAAGATTTAAGATTAATTAAAGTTTATTAGATTTTAAGAGTGAGCTCAGGGACTTCCCTGGTGGCGCAGTGGTTAAGAATCTTCCTGCCAATGCAGGGCACAGAGGTTCGATCCCTGGCCCGGGAAGATCCCACATGCCGCAGAGCAACTAAGCCCGTGCGCCACAACTACTGAGCCTGCGCTCTAGAGCCCGTGAGCCACAACTACTGAGCCCTTGTGCCACAACTAGTGAAGCCAGCACGCCTAGAGCCCATGCTCCACAACAAGAGAAGCCACCGCAATGAGAAGCCCATACACCGCGAAGAGTAGCCCGCGCTCGCTGCAACTAGAGAAAGCCCAGGCGCAGCAACAAAGACCCAACGCAGCCAAAAATAAATAGTAATTTAAAAAAAAAAAGTGAGCTCAGTACTTGGATCTTGTCAAATAACTTAATTGCTTAAGAAGAAAATACCTTAAAATTATAAATGCACGTTAGCTGTGGGAATTTAAGTTATAAAAAAATCCCCTTAAGATGACTTTTTAAATTTACTAGCATATATACCACTTTGGGGTAACCAGGTTTTGGATTTATAATTCTAATATTAATTATTAAAGCAAAAGTAATTTCAAAATAGTCGCCCGAGTGCCCAAAAGCTGCCCCGAGAACACGGAAGCAGCTCCAGTTCACTCGGAGCTAACCGAGTGTTAAGAATTTAGGGCCGTGCACTAGGGCGAGCGACACGTGGCCCCGCAAAAGGAGCAGGGTTCTGCAGAAGCAGGGAACGAGAAACCGACCTAGGAAGAGGTGGGATCATCGTTCTTTCCTACTTCAGCGCCTGCCGCCCTTATTTTTAAGAATAAATAAAAAACAATTTAAAAGCACGAAGCCAGCCACTAGGAATCACGATGCCTCAGGGTCTGCGCCAGCGCACCCCAGGCCCCGCTTCCATCCCGGTAAGGAGGGGAGGGCGCGCGGACCCGGGGCTCCAGTCAGGGTCGTCCCCAGTGCCCGGCGGGGACGAAGGGGGTCATGAGGTCGCCTGGGTCCAGAGATCCCCGGCGCTGAGGACAGTGGGCTCCGCAATAGTTTCTGCCCGGAAGGATCGCCGCGGCCCGCGCGGGGGCCTCCAGCCCGGATTCCACAGAGCTCTGCTGCCCGTAATTTACAGGATGAAAACATGAGGGATTGGACAGTTATCCGGAAAAGCGCCTTTCCAAACCGTTTTGCGGCCTGCAGGGCCCCCTCGGCCCCGCGCGTCCCCGGCAACCAAGCCTCAGCGGAAGCCGGAAAAGGCCGGCTAGTCCGCACTCGCGCCGCCGCCCTGCGGGCCGTACCACCCCGGCGGACCCCCTCCGAAGTTGCGGAAAGGTACAGTCCCCGGCCTCTGATTGGCCGAAGACGCAGGGGCGTGGCCTCCGGAGCCTGGTTCTGCGCGCCAGAACCCACTCGCCGCAGTGCGAGCCGGGCCAAGAGCGAGCGCCATGGTGAGGAGTGGTTGCGGGTTGCCGGCGAGGCGGAGGCCATGGTTTGGGTCTGGGTTCGGGCCGGGGCCCGGGCCTGCCCGGGGAGCGAAGCCAGGCGAACGCGGGGGCCGCGCTGACGCTCGCGCCCCGGCTCCTTTTCCAGGTGCTGCTGCACGTGCTCTTCGAGCATGCGGTCGGCTACGCGCTGCTGGCGCTGAAGGAGGTGGAGGAGATCAGCCTGCTGCTGCCGCAGGTGAGTGGACGCGGTGGGCTCGCCCGGCCGCGCCGCAGCCCCTCGGGCAGCGCGGGCCCCAGCATGCACCGCGCGCTCCCACGTGGCCGGCCGCGCGTTGGGGGGGTGCGCTGTGCGCAGCAGCTCAAGAGCAGGGGATCTTTACCTGCATTCGTGATTAGAATCGTGTTAGAAGCATTTAAAAGTAAGTCTCCCGCATTCGAATTTGTGTGCACTCTATACAAAATGCAGATTTTCATTTTTGCATAAAGAGCAAATAAAACTATATGAAGAATGCAAAAAAAAAAAAAAGTCTCCCGGACTCCACCCCGTACCGATGAAGCGGAACCGGGATTTAGGCCCCGTGATCCGTTCATTTTTAAAGCGTTCGGTTGGTCCAGACCTGCAGCTGCTTTACTGCGCCCTAGAGGCAAGGGCGAGGGAAGGAAACCACTCATCGTCTTTCTCCCCCCCAGGTGGAGGAGTGCGTGCTGAACCTGGGCAAGTTCCACAACATCGTTCGTCTCGTGGCTTTTTGTCCCTTTTCCTCGTCCCAGGTTGCCTTGGAAAATGCCAACGCTGTGTCTGAAGGTGAGTTTGCCACTAAATATTTTAGGGAGATAAGCCTGCTACTGTTAACCTTTTAAATTGCACAATCTAGGATGTAGGCTTTATTTCTTGTGGGCACTGTAGTGATAAATGATTCCTAAATGAAATCTGGCTGAGGTGGGGGGACTGGTATAATACTAGACCCAATCAAATGTGGTTTTCTGCTACTTTGTTCAATTGATTTTGATACCAAAAGCCAAGAGAAAAAGGTTTGGTCCCAGAAGGTAAATCCAGTACTAAATGCTCCTATTGTGCTCCAGGGTGTTTTTTAAGCTTTCAGTAATGTATTTCATACTTATGTTATTGAGCCCGAGTTGTGTTCCTCCCATGGTTGATGCAGGCTTTGCAGTGATGACCTGAGTCTGTCAATCCCCTGAGTATAATCACTGATGTCTCCATGTCTCTGAGCAAAGCCTGAAGGGGAGGGCTCTAGGCACACCATCCTAGCATGCTCTGCAAGACCAATGTAAGATCAGTCTTGTCAGTGATCAGTTGAGGGGACAGGATTCCTTTTTATGATTTAAGCATCCTTCAGCATGTTAGTGGGAGCTCTGTTCTTTGCCCTGAGGTGTTGTTCATGAGGACCTCCGCCTGCTCTTGGAGACTCACCTACCAACCAAAAGGAAGAAAGTGCTCCTGGGGGTTGGGGACCCCAAGATAGGTGCTGCTATACAAGAGGAGTTAGGGTACAACTGCCAGACTGGAGGTGTCATAGCCGAGATCCTTCGAGGTGAGACCGTCTATTGACATTTTTGAATTCTGGGTGGGCGTGTCTAGAAACTCATTAGGCTTAAGGTTGCTTTTTGGAAGCCCTCCTGCTTGGCTGGTGCCCATGGGTTCAGGAGCTAGCTCAGCCCTTCCTTGCTCACAGTCTTGCCCTCCTCCAGGAGTCCGTCTGCACTTCCACAACCTGGTGAAGGGTCTGACTGATCTGTCTGCTTGTAAAGCCCAACTGGGGCTGGGACACAGCTATTCTCGTGCCAAAGTTAAGTTTAATGTGAACCGAGTGGACAATATGATTATCCAGTCCATTAGCCTCCTGGACCAGCTGGATAAGGACATCAATACCTTCTCCATGCGTGTCAGGTAAAGTGCAGGGATGACCCCTTAGAAACAAGGCCTTGGGTCTGTGGTTCAGCTAATTTTGAATCTTGAGATCAGGACTGGCTCCTGTGGGTAGAACCATGTGGGGTGGAGCTGGGCCTCCTGGTGCTTACCACAGGCTGTGTTCTTACACTGACTGTATAGAAAGAGGAGGCAGAGTAAACGCACCCCATATACACCTCAGCCCAGGCCCTTTGCCTGGTCTGTATTGTGAATGGGGCGACATGGAGTTGAGGTTTTGGATCTGATTTGTTCCCGTTTCCTCCAGGCAAAGAGTAGATCTGGAGAGGGCTGAGGCTATAGCTTTGAGACATGGCAGCTGGGCCATGGAGTGATTGTGGCTCTTTGCAGGGAGTGGTATGGGTATCACTTTCCTGAACTGGTAAAGATCATCAATGACAATGCTACATACTGCCGCCTTGCTCAGTTCATTGGAAACCGAAGGGAGCTGAATGAAGAAAAGTTGGAGAAGCTGGAGGAGCTGACAATGGATGCAGCCAAGGCTAAGGCTATTCTGGATGCCTCGCGGTCCTCCATGGGTCAGTATAGAGCCTGGCAGCCAAAATAAGGTACAGGGCTCTGAATACTGGGCTCCTGCATTCATACTTGATGTCCCTTAGGCATGGACATATCAGCCATTGACTTGATAAACATCGAGAGCTTCTCCAGTCGTGTGGTGTCTTTGTCAGAGTACCGCCAAAGCCTACACACTTACCTGCGATCCAAGATGAGCCAAGTAGCCCCCAGCCTGTCCGCCCTAATTGGGGAAGCGGTGCGTCATGGGAAACCAAAAAATGGGGGATTAAGAAATTACCATGTATATTTGTATTGTTGTATTTCCTGACCCATCATATCTTCCCCAGTGGTACTTGATGGGGAGGAGGTGAAGCAGGATTATGCAGTTGGTAGGTTGGCAATCCCAGCTTCTCTAATTCCTTGAATCCTTCTCCAGGTAGGTGCACGTCTCATTGCTCACGCTGGCAGTCTCACCAATCTGGCCAAGTATCCAGCATCCACAGTGCAGATCCTTGGGGCTGAAAAGGCCCTGTTCAGGTACCAGTGAGGGCACCTGCCCACACTCAGGTGCCACTTCTGGTGCCCACTGCTTGTTTGGGGATCACGGTGATGGTTGACCAGGGCTCCCTGACCTGTACAGGCCTCTGCTATGGGGGTGATGGCCAGTCCTGGTGTCTGAGTGATTCCCTGGGCCCAGCACAGGGACCACCTTTCCAGGTCAGCGACATTGGATGCCTTCCCTCTGCCTCTGGGAGTGGTGGCTTGGCATGAGGTGGGGTAGAGACCCATCCTGGCCTGAGGCTTACCTGGAAACAGGGGGAAGAGGGGAAGGGAGGCGCTGCCTTAGCTAACGAGGTTGAAATTTCTGATCTTAAAACTCTCCGCTGAATATTCTTCTCCCAGAGCCCTGAAGACAAGGGGTAACACCCCAAAATATGGACTCATTTTCCACTCTACCTTCATTGGCCGAGCAGCTGCCAAGAACAAAGGCCGCATCTCCCGATACCTGGCAAACAAATGCAGTATTGCCTCACGAATTGATTGCTTCTCTGGTATGGGTGGGGAAGTTGGCAGTTGGGAGGGAGGGAGGCTGACTACCCTAGCAGCTTCTACAATGATGGCAGTATTTTTCGTCAACAGCAGTTCACCTAGTGAGTGTTGATACTTTGAGTCTGAGTGAAGCTCAGGGTAGAGGGAATACTGGGGGTGGTGAGTAGTTTGTCCCTTTAGAGACTGACGTGCTATGTTTACTTACATACATGCATATCCAGAGGTACCTACCAGTGTATTTGGGGAGAAGCTTCGAGAACAAGTTGAGGAGCGGCTGTCCTTCTATGAGACTGGAGAGATTCCACGAAAGAATCTGGATGTTATGAAGGAGGCAATGGTTCAGGTCAGTTTGGGTCAGGTCAGGTGGGGAGAACCAGAGCTGGCTGTTGGAGTTGATGAACTGTCTTAGCCTGACCATGTAGAGTGGAGGCATAAAACTGATTTAATGAGCCTGATCCAATAAAGCCAAGAGAGAGACCTGGGGAACCAGAGGTCTTCAAACCTTTTCAGCACTTTTCTTTGGCCAGGCAGAGGAAGCGGCTGCTGAGATTACTAGGAAGCTGGAGAAACAGGAGAAGAAACGCTTGAAGAAGGAAAAGAAAAGGCTGGCTGCGATTGCCCTGGCGTCTTCAGAAAACAGCAGTAGTACCCCAGAGGAATGTGAGGTCAGTAGTAGACAGCCCTTAGCCCTGGGTGAAGATCTTAAGCCGTAGGACAGAAAACAGCAGAACAGAGGATATGCCACCTCAAGTCAAGGTCTGGAATACAGGCTTTTGGACTGAAATAAGGATCTGAAACGTCTAAAACTACCTCTTGATTCTATAGGAAGGAGATAGGTGCTGAGAGAACTCGCTCAAGAGCCCAGAGCGCTTGTTTGTAGCAGCACCTGTTCACTGGGCGAGTGTGTTCTGTCCTTGGCTGCTTCCCAGGAGTCCTCAACCGGGGGTAGTGTAAATTCCTGCTCTGCTTGTTCCCAGACATGTCTAGAAATGGTAGCATTTCATACTGGGGGTTGAGGGCAGGGAGAGCTCCAGTGTGCTATGTTAGAATCATTCTCCCTGGGATTGTTGTAGTGCCCAGTCCGCCAGTGTTTCAGGGTCCCCTCTGGAACTTGGTGTCATGATTCTTTTGCAACCAGCATGGTAGGGTTTTCTGTAAATTACTTACTGGGCTTAGATAATTGTATATTCTCCCTACCTTCTAGTGATTGGTGGGGGGCGGTGGGGGGGGGTCACCTTTGACATGCATTTCCAGAGTTAGAGCCATACAATTTAAAAATCATCCCAGAAACACTGGACAGTCTTAACACTATTTCCATCCACCAGTCTTTCTGCCCTGGGTACTTAACAGCTGGAATTCTAACGGGGTGTGTGTGCATGTTCATACAATGGATGACACTCTTTTCATGCCCATTTTTCCCTTTCTGCCATCAGGAGACAAGTGAAAGACCCAAAAAGAAGAAAAAGCAAAAGCCCCAGGCGGCTCCTCAGGAGAATGGAATGGAAGACCCATCTGTCTCCTCCAAACCCAAAAAAAAGAAATCTTTTTCCAAGGAGGAGCTGGTTAGTAGTGATCTTGAAGAGACAGCTGGCAGTGGAAGTCTTCCCAAGAGGAAGAAATCTTTCCCCAAAGAGGAACCAGATAGTGACCCTGAAGAGTCAGGAAACAAGAGGGTCCCCAAGAAAAAGAGGAAATTCTCTTCCAAGGAGGAGCCTCTCAGCAGTGGACCTGAAGAGGCTGCTGCCAGCAAGAGCAGCAGCTCCAAGAAAAAGAAAAAGCTCCGAAAGCTATCCCAGGAAAATTAGAATGGACATTTCCCTAGTAGGGCATAACTTACAGAGATATTTCCCAACCCATCCCCTATAGCCCAATATAAATAAAAACAAATTCACGAGTCATGTCATATCATGTTTTATTGGACACCTTACATGGTGGGACCTATGGGTTGGACAGGGCACCAATGACCGCCTCAGTGAAGTCTTGGCAGGCGGCATAACCACCCATGTGAGAAGTTCGAACCTGTGTTGGAGAACTGTCATCACCTCTGTGGCCTGGGCCCCATCCCTAACCCCCCACCACCTAAGTTCCCTAAGGAAGCCAGCCCCAGACAACCTAGGCTCTGCCCAGAAGGTGATAATGGTCTACAGGTTTAGGGCTCTTCTCTGGTCCACTGCACTGAAGGGAGGTGTATGGTCCTTGTGAGGCTGGAGGGAATAACGGGCTCTAGCCCCCATAGGGGTGCAGGTGGCCGATGACAGACTTGATGAAGTCGGTTGTGGTGCTGTAGCCGCCCATGTCTCGAGTCCGCACCTACAGCCACCACCGGCAACAGCCGTGGGGAAGAAAAGAGAGCCCATGAAGGCAGGGCAGTGTGATGGAAATGGAATCCAAAGAGGGTGACAAGGCCAGAAAAAGAAGACAATGCAGCAGAGATGCAAGGAGGCGGCCAGGTTTGGAAGAGCATGGACCCGTCCGTTGCTGTCTTTTGAGGGCCAGAGCCACCGTTCGAGCTCTGCTGTGGCCTGGGCGAGGGTGGGAAGCTGAGCATGAGTGAGAAGGGAAATGCAGATTGGAGACAGGAGAAGGATGCCTTGGAGGAAATAGAGAAGACCAGGTGGAAGCACAGATGACGGCAGGGGAATGGCAGATGAGGATGGGCTTCCAGGTGTGGAGAAAGTGACACTGGTGCCTCATCCTGCCAGCTATCTCCCTCTGCTCCTCCATCTCCCCTTAGACAGGAAGCTGCAAGTTCTCCATTAAGATGGCCAATTAAAGAGCCAATGGATGGAGCAGGAAAGAGGGAATAGCAGATGGGAACTAGGAGGCAAAGGAGATCAAGAGGATGAAACAGCCAAGAGAAGGGAAATGAACAGCCCTGACAGGATTGGGGGAAAAGCAGAGCAGAGGCTCTTGGGACCTGGAGGGAAAGGACGCCCCAACTCAGGTTCCCCAGAAAGTCCTGCCGAGACCCTAAACCCCACAGCCTTTCTAAACTCACCTTGCCGACTTTGATCACCTTCTTCACCGCATCTGCAATCGTGTTGGAGTGATGCTCGAGACTGTCAATGTGGACAGAAAGAAACTGAGATAGCCCCCATATCATCCCCCTGATTTCCCCACCTGTGCTCCCCGAACAACAGCCAGCTGCCTCCCCGGGCTGGCAGTGACCTACTTGAGATGCCGCAGCATGTTGGAAGCTGACAACAGCATGGCTGTGGGGTTGGCTATATTCCTGCCCACTGCCTGGGCAAATGGATGCCGGGCACCCTGTGGAAAGAGGAGCAGGCCAGAGTCACTGGGAGCAGACATTCTGCAGAAGCTGAGGTCAGGGAAGGGCATTAGGATGAAAGGTCAGGCCAGGAACACTGAGATGTAAGGGGGGGACAGGAGCAGGCCAGGGTCACTTAGGAGGAGGATGCACTGGGGGAGAGCTATCAAGGGGACCTGAGGTCAGAAGAAGGGCACAGAGAGGGCTGAGGGAGGCAGTGACTTCACTCACCGTCTCAAAGACTGCATACTCTGCACTGTAGCTCTCACCAGGGACCACACCAGCTCCCCCAACCAGGCCAGCAGCCAGATTGTCAATAATGTTCCCATAGAGGTTGGGCATCACCAGCACATCAAACTGGTAAGGATTCTGCACCAGCTGGGGGCAAAATGTGGGCATGGAGGAAAGACGTAAATCCTATTCCCTGCCTTTCTCAGCACTGAGAATGGAGACACCGGGAGGGCCTCACCTGCATGCAGCAGTTGTCTATGATCATTGTCTCAAACTTGATCTTGGGGTACAGTTCAGCAACTTCCTCACAGCACTGCAGGAACAACCCATCCCCCAGTTTCCTGTCCATGGGCCAAAGGGAACATTCAGCCGATAGAGTGCAGGGAGCTACCTTCCCAGGAACCTACCCCATGCAAAGCCATGTCCCTCACATGATATTGGCCTTGTGGACAGCTGTGACCTTGCCCCGCCCCTTCTTAGTGGCATAGTCAAAGGCGAACTTTGCGATCCGCTGAGATTTGGTTCGAGTGACAATCTTCAGGCACTCGATCACGCCCCTCGCACTCTGCATAAGACAGAAGCAGCTGGGTGACACTAGAAAAAAGGGAAGGAGCTGTGCCTCTCTCCCCACTTCACCCCTGCCCTCCGCGATTTCTAGGGCCTCACCTCGTGTTCCAGAGAGCTGTACTCCCCTTCTGTCTGCTCTCGAATAATCACCAAATCTAGATTGTTGTGTCGAGTCTTGTACCCAGGAAGTGACTTCACATGGACTACGTTGGCAAACAAGTCCAACTTACGCCTGGGGATGGGGCAGAGCCATGAGCACTGTGCCTGGTGCCCCAGTACCCCACTCACCCATGTCCTCCCACCACCTACCTCAGCCGCATATCGTAGGAGGCTAGTTCCCCCTTATACTCCATCGGGGTGTGGATCTTTCCTGCATAAACAAAGTTGAGGTGGGGGGGGGGGGGTTAGGCACAGGCCAAGCCCAAGGGAACCCAGATTGGTGTCCAATCCCCTCAATGATCCCCCCCAGACTCCCATCTCCCACTCCCAAATAAGTGATACTTAAATGCCTCTGGAGGCAAGGGGCAAAGGAAAATAATGTAGTTAAAACCAGAAATATTTTACCCACTGTTTCATTTCTAGTCACCAAATTTAATTTATGTTGAAACTTCAAAATGACCTAAAAGGACAGAAAAGAATTTTCTCATGTCATCAAAGAGCCTGGGTTTCGGGACTTCCCTGGTGGTCCAGTGGGTAAGACTCTGCACTCCCAATGCAGGGGGCCCGGGTTCGATCCCTGGTCGGGGAACTAGATCCCACATGCATGCCGCAACTAAAGATCCTGTGTGCCGCAACTAAGACCCAGTGCGGCATAAATAAATGAATGAATGAATTAATTAATTAATTAATTTAAATTAAAAAAAAAAAAGGAGCCTGGGTTTAATAGGTTGAGAAACAACCTAGGGGATCTGTGACCTTTCTTGATGTTTCTATGACTACGTATTTGACATCTTCTCAACCAGCACTTATTGAATATCATGTGTCAGGCACTAGGGATATCAACCAAAAAACACAACACAAATTCCTGTCCTCAAGGGGCAAACAATGCATTGGGGGAAGACAGTTAATATGAAAGACATGATAAATACCATGGGAGAGGTATTACCAACACGCACAGGAGCACAGAGAAGAAATTCCCTCTGGTAACATCAGAAGTATCATAGAACAGCTGGCACTTCAGCCAGACCTTAGGTTGAGTGAGTGTACTAGGTTGAACAGTGAACCACCCAAATGATATGTCCATGTCCTAACCCCCAGAACCTGTAAATGTGACCTTATTTGGGAAAACAGTGTCTGCAGATATAATAAGTTAAGGATCTTGAGACGGAATCACACTGGATCCAGGTAGGTCCTAAACCCAATGACAAGTCCTTATACAAGAAAAGAAGGAGAAACAGATACACAGACACAGAGTAGAGAAAACCATATAAAGACAGAGGCAGAGACTGAACTGATGCATCTACAAGCCAAGAAACACCGAGGAATGCCAGCAGCTGCCAGGAGCCACCAGCAGCTGGAAGAGGCAAGGAAGGATTCTACCCAAGTCTTCAGAAGGAGCTCTGCCAACACCTTAATTTCAGGATTCTGGCCTCCAGAACTGGGAGAGAATACATTTCTGTTATTTTAAGCCACCAGGTTTGTGGTAATTTGTTATGGCAGCCCTAGGAAACTAATACAGTGAGTGAGGAAGATTCTGACAGGTGGCACCAAAAGGAGAACACTGTGGCAGAAGGAACAGCAAAAGTCAAGACAGTACATGTATTTGAAAACTAATATAGTCTGGTGTGACCAAAGCACACAACAAGTGTTGTAGAAACAAAGGCAGAAAAGCTGAGGGTCAGCTCATAAACAGCTTACTCTCCTACACTAAGGCTGGGCCTGAAAGTCATGCTGGTTTTTCCAAGAGAAGAGCTGTAGAGGATGGACTGTAGGGGCAGAACTGAAAGCCAAAAAATCTAATGAGGCGATTACAGTAGGGAAGCAAAAGGGAAGACAAAAGAACAGAGGCAGCTAGAAATGGCATTCTGGAAACACAGTTAACAAGACTTGATGACCCATAATGTAGCACCATGACAGACTACAAACTCATGGAGCCTTCCTGCATAGACAGCATGAGAGGCACACGATCTCTCAACTCCTGGGTTTCCAACTGGATTCCCACTGATGGCCACCAATCAGTGGCGGGAGCTCGGTAGAGTTAATGTATTATGTGTGTGCTGAGGGAAGGTTAATGAACACTTATTCGTTTGATTTTAACTAACATGGGTGGGGTAGCAAGGAGGCACACATACCAATGATGGCCACCTTGTTCTCCTTCATGGAACTCAGCACCTGCTCCAGCTTCTCCTCAGATGCCATATTCTGCACCTCGCTCAGGTGATGCTCCTGGAACTCCACTGGGACAGAGGCAGCCTTCAGGAGCAGGTGTCAAAAATCGCAGGGTCAGAATCGAGTAAGTCCTTTCCAACCCAGGCCATCGCCCCTGCTGGCTGACTCCCCCAGGCCACTCACCTTGAACACCTCCTTGACAGCGTGCATCAGTTCAGGCCCCACGCCGTCTCCCGGTAGCATAGTCACGGGAAAGGCGCCCTCCACCCTCACGTCCTCGCCCTGCGAGCAGGGTCAGCAGAGCTAGAGCTGGGGCTGGGGCAGGAGTCCTGGGGTAGGCCAGGAGAGGACGGGTCAGGGGCGTGGGCGAGACCGGAGCCGGACTTGCACTTACCTGGCTCCGCGAGGAGGCTTGCGCTACGGCCGAGGTACACAGGCTCCTCCATGCCCTGGGATTCGGGGCGGCGACCAGCGCCTACGACAGTCACATAAGCCTTTGAGGTCGGATCTGGGAGCCTCAGGCCCCGAATACTTCACTGAGCCCGGTACAAACCCGCCGCCCTCCCGCCTGCCGCAGCATGCCCCGGGCCTCACTCGGGTCACCCAGCGGACACCGCCGAGGGCCGCCATGTTCTCCACAGGAAGTCGCGGCGAAATGACGCCGGAAGCCGGCGAGGCTCACCGCCCCTATTTCCGGTCCGTCATGAATGCTGGGAGGTACGCTCATTTTCTCCAACCGAAACCTCCGACCCGTTCCTCTTCCTCCGCGTTCATCCACTTCTACTCACCACTTCCCTTGGACCCTGAAGCTACACAGCGCCGCTTTGTCTATTGCTTTATTTTCAGACGCTGCATTGATGTTGAAACTTCAAAATAACATTAAAGGCGAATATGAGGTTTCATTTTATCAAACGAGTTTAATAACAAGTTGAAAAACAATACTGGAGAATCTGTCTTAATGTTTGTGTGTCCACGTATTTGTTATTCTTTTAATCAATTTTCACTGAACAATCGTATGTCCGACACTAAAGGCATTAATGAACGCCACCCAATCCATGGGAGGAGGTGTGTGTGTCTGGCTTCTTCAGTCTCCTAGCCTGCCCGGTTACTCTGTATTAATCAAGTTTCCTTGTTGTTTTTTCCTAGGTGGGCTTGTTCTTTGCTCTGACAGTTGTTTCCCTAATAGTGTATCCTAGGCCTGAACTCCTCTGAGCAGGATCGTAATTGGAGACAGAAATTACTTAAAGCTTGTAAGTGTGACTAAAAGGGAATTTCAGACCTATTTTTAAATTTCCAGTCACATGCTGTTTACAAACGACATGCCTAAAACAGATGACAAAAGTGGACCAGGGGCACTTGTTAAAAGTGCAGACTTATGAGTGTCACCCCAGACTTGCTGAATCCAAATCTCAGGATTGAGGCCCCAGAAAATGCATGTCTAACAGGCTCCCCCAGGTGATACACACAAATTTACGAACCACTAACTAGGTGATTTGTATACCTAATCCATCCAAAAAGGTGCAGAGCATTCTCGCAGCCCAAGGGAAAGAATGCAGTGGTTCTAATCTTGGGGATCAAGCACAAGCTTTGTGTCTCTTTTCTGCATTCCTTTAGGCAAGGGCATTCTCTACTGTTGGGTGAAAAGATTTAAATTAGCTAATAAATGCATAAGAAACCTGAACACATGAAAAGTGCTTGAACACCTGAAAAAGCTGTTAATATTGTAGCTAATTGAATAATTTATCAATGTATAATGTTAATATGACATACTCCTCCATCTCCAGAATCAAAACCAGAGAACATTCACACCATCTTGCCTCCTTAGACTCCCTAGTTCCCAGTTCTACACTGCTATTGCCATCCACCACCATTTTTCTCTTCCAAATGTTACTCTTTCTAATGGAGAAAAAGTGGGAGATTTACACTTTTTAAAAACTATGTTTTCTGTTACTTTAGGAAATTTAGGGTGGGAAAGAAGAGAGTGCCGTCTTGGTCTAATTTCTGATAATCTAATTTTCATCCCAGAAAATGTTAATTTTCTTGAGGGCAACTACAACATTATTTCCATTCCTAAATTCTGCACAGATCTGAGCCCAGCCTGACAAACAACATCTGCTAATTGGTATAATGCCATGTGGCTGTCAAAAGGGTGAAAGGAATTGATGAAGGATGCCAGTTGATTCAGGCCAAGGAAATGTGACCATCACTGTCTAAGGCCATTGTGTTCTTCTGGTGAGTTTGGTGAGCTCTCCTGGACTTCGTGTCCCTATTAAGGCATCTCTCGCTGATACTACCTGAGAATAGGGAAGTTCAGTCAGGACCCTTGTAAAGTTCCTTAACCAGACTCTTGGGCAGGTGAGGGAGGTTAAACCATCTTCTCCCTTCTAATTGTTATGAAGCATATATGAGTGTTCAGTATGAGGCTGGATGAATTGAATGTCAGTTTCCTAGGCCTATAAATTCTCCAGAATGGGGTCCTAACCAGAGCTCCAGGTGTCCATGAATAGAAATCAGTACCATGAACTTGGAAGGGGAAAATCAAAAAAAATCACATCTTTATTCTCACTAAACTCTAACTGAAATTTAGTATTTCCTATCATTATGAATGTAGAGTGAAATTGTAGTGCTACCTTTAGTACCCTTGACTTTGTCACTAATAGAAATTATAATTCATACCGCATTTCAGTTGTGGCAGATATCCTGAAATATCGTTTACTCTGATCTCTACTTTGACATTATTTGACCTAATGCTAGATTTTGTTATTTAATGCACTAATAAAGCAGCACACATAGCACTGTATTACAAGGTTGCATTATTATTATTATTATTATTATTATTATTATTATTATTATCAGTGTAATGAGTTTTATTTGTAATCCTATTTGTTTTGGTTTACGCATTTAGAATCCTTTCCTAAGAAGAGGGCAGGGGATGGAGCTCAGCAAGATGTAGCCTCAGCTGGAGTCTACCTCAGCTTGTTCTGGGGAGCCCTGGAGCAGGAATGATGTCTCAGGGTTGTCCCAATTTGAGGCAAGGCTTAATAACTCTGCTTCAGCCCTGTGTGGGCTAATCTTCCAGGCATCTCTGGCTCTTGGAGGCTCCACTGACCATGGACAACCCTCCCAGAGATCTGATCCCAAGATCAGAAGCAGTTGGGGGACTGGATGCACCAGCTGGCAAAAAAGAACTGGGGAAGGCAGCTACTATTCTGTGGAGGTGAGAATGGCCATGGTGCACTGGGACCCAGTGAGGAGAGCAGGCATGTTTGAGGAGATGAGGTACAGTAAGGAGTAGTGAGTAAGATTGGTTTAAGTTCTAGAGCTGAGAGAAATGGAGAGGGATTAATGAGCAATACTAAGGACGCTGTTGGAATGGTGACCATGAATTTACCATGATATGATTATGTGTGATTTCATGGAGAAAGCCAATACTTGGGTTCATCTAAAGATGTATTTTGCCAGAGAGAGGTACAAGAGAGTTGAGGGTGTTGGCAAAATGGGATCGGGAGGGAAGTGAAGACAGTCAGAAGAGATCTAATGGATAGACAGGTGAGAAAAGTATCAAAGATCCCAAAATAGTCAGAGTAGTGCTCGTGGGAGTCACTGAGCAAGTAAGATGGAAGGAAAGGAGGATGTCTCCACCAGCCTTTTTGGAAATGGAGCAGATGCCAGTGATAGAGGAGTCCCAGATGGGACTATGGGAGTGGATCCCGAAGAGAGCTCGAGGAGACCTCTGCAGAGAGTACTCAGACCTACATTGGGTCATCTGTGTCCCCGTGCGAGTCACCTAAGATGGCAGAGGCAGGAGAAAGGCTAGGATCCAGGAGCTGGGGTCTGCTCTTGATGAACAGAAGAGACCAAGAGGTCAGAGATGGCAGAGAATGAGAAAGGTGATTTCAGTGGGAAGAGTCCCCCAAAAGTAGAACTTCTTTTTTCTTGTTAATTTTAATATAAAATTTTGCTTGGGTATTTTTAATTGGACAGTAGGTAAATGATTACATTCCTTTTTTAAAAATTTATAAATTATAAATAAGGCCAAAGCTTCTTACCACCCCAGCCACAGCCCCAATCCTTTTGCCCTGTCCCCATAGGCAGCTAGCTGTCTCCCCCGAAACGTTTTCCATATGCAAGCACGCCTCCTTACACGCACGGAATAATATATAGTATTACTTTTAGTGTATGGGTGTGTGCTTCAGAATAAATGGTTTCATACTCTATATACTTACTGTCTTATAATTTACATTTCTCCCTCAGCACCATGTCTTAGAGATCTAAGATACCATGTTTTAGAAAATGAGCAGACTTATTGTTTTATTTTGCTACATAGTATTCTATAATGTGAATTTACTAAATTTATTGAGCTTTTCTCACGTCAGTGGATTCTTAGGTGATTTCTAGTCTGGGCTATTACCAGCGATGTTGCTGTGTACATTCCTGTACAATTTTTTTTGTACACATGATAAATGTTACAAAGTACATCCAAAACACCTGTATATGTTTCTGTTATGAATGTGATCTGCTGCAATAAACAGAAAACTCATTAAACAAATAAGGGTTGTTGGTTTTTTTCCCTTCTTTTCTGAAGGTAAGGAGTTACTGGGATTGGTTTAGTTGTGTGGTGATGCACCCTGAGATCCAGGCTCTCTAACTTTTCACTCTGCCAGCCTTAGTATATTGTCTAGTATCCTCATCCTTGGTGCCTCATACTCACCATATATGGTTGCTGTGGCTCTGGACATCACTTCTGGATTCAAAGCTAGAAAGGGGGAGAAAGAACAGTCACAGCCACATATGCTCCTTTTTATCAGAAATGTAGACACTGTCCCAGAAACAATCTCAGCGGATTTCCACTTAGGTATCACAGGCCAGAACTAGGTCCATGAGCTCTCCTACTACAAGGGAGACTGGGAAGGAGGGGAAGAAGTTTGTCCTTATTGGCTTAAACCAATTCTTCATAGTCTGACTGCGTATTAGACTCATAGGGGAGCTTTTTAAGAATACCCATATCTGGACCCTACCACGAGACGTGTTGATGTAATTGGTCTGGGGTGAGATACTGGTGTTCTTTAAAAGCTCCCTGGATGACTGTAAAAGTCACCCAGAGTTGAGAACCAGTGGCTTACACAAACAATCATGATCTTTCACCTAGGGCTGAGAAGGTGTATCAGTTAGGATTAGATTCAGGTGCAAAGTGATAGTGCACAACATAACCACAACCCAAACAAGAAAGGGGTTTATTTCTTGCACGCATAAGCGTTCATTGATAGTTGGTTCAGGGCTGGATTGGCCTCCATCCTGTCAGAGGCTCAGACTTCATTATTCTGTTGGTCCACCTTGCAAGGTCTTCATTCCCAAGTTGATTCAAGACAGTTATTCCAGCTCCAGCCACCATTTATGTATTCCACCCAGCAAGAAGGAGGACAGGGAAGAAGGAGAGCAGAGGCCCCAGCCCTTTAATGACACTTCCTGCCAGCTGCACACACCGCTTCTGCTCTCCTTCCACATGATACAGAAAGAAACGTGTCAGTCTTTGTCTTCAATGCTCTAGCTTTTATTTCAGAAGGCCTCCTGTACCTTAAGGTGATAAGCATATTCTCCAATATTTTTTCTAATGCTATTATGGTCTTGTGTGTTTCTCTGGTTTAGGTCATTAATTTATCTGAAATGTAGTTTTATAAAAGGTGAAATATAAATACCTACGTTTATTTTTTCTGAAAGTTTAGCTAATTGCCCCAGTATCATTTATCTGTTTCTCCAGATAAGAATTTCTACTTTTGTCAAATATTAAATTCCCACATATATATTAGGTGAAACCATGTGAAACTGCTGATATCTATCACTTCACTGGAGCTTTATTTTCTCAGTTTTACCAGTCACTACTAGATGTCATATTATGTATTTGTTTCTTTGTTTTTTGTCTGTGTCTCTCACTTGAATGTAAGTTCATTGAGGGCTGGAATTTTGTCATTTTTGTCAACCCTGGGCCAATATGTATCTGCTAAATGAATGAATGAAATTTATCCTTGAGTCTGTTAATACATATTGATAAACTTTAATGCTGAGCCATCCTTATATGTTAGAAAAGCTTGGTTATGGTATATTATTCTTTAAGTATACTGCTGTATTTGATCTGCTAAGATCTATTTAAGTCTTTTGCATCTGTGATCTTAAAAGAGTTTGGGGGGACTTCCCTGGAGGTCCAGTGGTTAAGACTCCGTGCTTCCAATGCAGAGGGTGTGGGTATGATCCCTGGTAGGGGAACTAAGATCCCACGTGCCACGGTGTGGGGGGAAAAAAAAAAAAAGCTTGAGTTTCTCTTTTCTTTGTTTCTGCTGCCGTGATCCAGTCTGGGCAGACTAGAGAAGGGCAGCAGAAACTGCTGATCAGGACTGAGAAGTGGAGCTTTTAAAAAAGAGACAAGCATGGCCTGGAAACGGACATGGAGTAGGAACTACTAGGAGAGGCAACCGGCCATGAGCCCTGGTGTCCCTGCACAGTCTTCCTGGGTATACCAAGGATACAGGGTCCTAACTGCTCTTTGCCATTTCTCAGGCTTGTGTTTGTAGTGAGCAACCTTGAGGGATGAAGTAATACCTCCCTCTCGGACAAAAAGCAGGCTTGCTTGTTTCCTGCTATAAAACACGTGGGTTCCCCAAACTCAGTGTTCCTCAGATGCAACACAAACCCATTGTATGCATGGCATCTACTGGGACCCTCCATGCTGCCCCTGTGGGACTTAGGGGGCAAGGGAGCCAATGTAAACATTATGCTTATGCTGCTTAATGTGCCGTGCATAATAAAGTCCTTTGTCTCTGTCACTAGAGTCTCATCTTGGCCAGCATCTATGAAACAGTAAGAGGCTAATTATTCACTTATCAGCAGGGTAAATTCAAATGCCAGACCCTGACAGTTTTGGCAATGAGGATAGGGTGCTGACAGAGATATGGCTATCTGGAATAGGAAGGACAAAGGACCCTGTGGACCAGATCAGGGGATATGAAAAGACTCCCTGGCACATGTTAGTGAATCCTCTCACCCAAATGGTGGGTGGCAGGGTAAGGGTGGCTAGAGTGAGGGTCTCACATTGTCCTACCTGTTAACGAGGCTAAGCAGTGAGAGGCAGGATTGAAACAAGCCACCTGAATGGTGCTTTGGTTCCTGCTCACTCTCCCCCATGCAGGAGGAGGAAGGATGTTATGACAATGGGGCAGCAAGCTGCACAGCCCCACCCAAAAGTCAATGTGGATGAGGCTGCTGAATCAAAGGGTCCCCAAAGCTGAAATAAATGGCATCAGCCAGGATGTTTGGAATAGAGCTTTAGATAAGCCAAAAACATTACAAGTTTATTTGATTGGGCCCCACAGATGGCATCCAAACCCAAAGTGAACAAACACAAAGCCTTGCTTACTGGCACAGACCCGCTCTTTGTCCCTGTGCTCCCTATCCCTCTCTGCCATCCACACTCCACCCTCAGCCGCTTTGATGAAAAAGCAGAGTATGCTGGGAACTTCATGGAGCTGAGGATCTCAAACGCTTACAGCTCTGTAGGACCCAATGTCCATGTCAGCATCTTACCCAGTCCTGTGGATGGATGCAGGCAGGGGTGGCTGAAGGCACCCAGGGATGCAGTGTGGACTGGGGGCAAAATGTTCCTGGGCTTAGGTTCTCTCTGGACTGATGCTGGAGGTTCATGAGGGAGGAGGCAGTGGCACTCCAACCCTGAAGGCAGAGGCCAAGAGAAAATGAAAGTCTTCCAGCTGCCTGCCCCCCTGCCATGAGCTAGCCTCCCCTGCCACCCAGCACTCCCTGCTCTCCCTTCTGGAATACCATGATCTCCTGAAGCTGTTGCAGTAGCTCCTGATCCACACACATTAAACGCCTTGGTCTGTTTTCCCATAAGGTAAAAATATCACCCAATTTCAGAAATCTGTTGCATTTCTATACACTAAAAATGAACTGTCAGCAAGAGGGAAATTAATAAAACAAGCCCATTTACAATTACACCAAAAAGAATAAAATACCTAGGAATACTTCTGACTAAGGAGGTAAAAGACCTGTACTCAGAAAACTATAAATCACTGATGAAAGAAATTGAAGACTACACAAACAGATGGAAAGATACACCGTGTCCATGGATTGGAAGAATTAATATTGTTAAAATGACCATATTACCCAACGCAATCTACAGATTCAATGTAATTCCTGACAAAATACCAATGACATTTCTCATAGAACTAGAAAAAATAATTCTAAAATTTGTATGGAAACGCAAAAGACCCCAGATAGCCAAAACAATCTTGAGAAAGAAAAGCTACAGTCATCAAAACAGTATGGTAGGGACTTCCCTGATGGAGCAGTGGTTAAGAATCTGCCTGCCAATGCAGGGGATGCGGGTTCGAGCCCTGGACCGGGAAGATCCAACATGCCGCGGAGCAACTAAGCCCATGCGCCACAACTACTTAACCTGTGCTCTGGAGCCTGTGAGCCACAACTACTGAGACTGCAGCTGCAACTACTGAAGCTTACGTGCCTAGAGCCCATGCTCCACACCAGGAGAAGCCACTGCAGTGAGAAGCCTGTGCACTCAACATAGAGTAGCCCCCACTCGCCGGAACTAGAGAAAGCCCGAGCACAGCAACGAAGACGCAATGCAGCCAAAAATAAAATATAAAATAAATAAATTTATGAAAAAAAATAAAAACCACAATGAGATATCACATCACACTCATCAGAATGGCTGTTATCAAAAAGACAATAAATAACAAGTGTTGGCGAGGATGCAGAGAAAAGGGAACACTTGTACGCTGTTGGTGGTGGTGCAGCCACTATGGAAACACTATGGAGAGTCCTCAAAAAATTAAAAATAGAACTACCATATAAACCAGCAATTCCATTCCTGGATATTTATCTCAAAGAAATAAAAACACTAGTTCAAAAAGATATATGTCCCCCTATGTTCGTTGCAGCATTATTTACAATAGCCAAGATATAGAAGCAACCTAAGTGTCCACTTAGATGAGTGGATAAAGAAGATGTGGTATATATAATAAATGGAATATTACTCAGCCATAAAAAAGAATGAAATCTTGCCATTTGCAACAACATGTATGGACCTAGAGGGTATTATGCTAAGTGAAATTGTCAGACAGAGAAAGACAAATACTGTATGAATTCACTTATATGTGGAATCCAGAAACAGAGTCATAGATACAGAGGACAAACGGTTGCCAGAAGGGAGAGGGGTGGAGGCAGGAAAGAAATAGGTGAGGGAGATTAAGAGGTACAAACTTCCAGTTGCAAAATAAATGAGTCAGTGGTATGAAATGTACAGTATGGGGAATATTGTCAATAACTCTGGCCTCCCAGCAATCGGCCTGGCATCGGTACAGCCTTAAACCAAGGAGGTGGAGCTGGGTTTAAATTTTTGAAATTAAAGTAGGTCTACATGTTAGGAACTCATGTCTTTTCTTGTAAGTAAATAGAGTGAATTAGCCATTTGGTCTCGGAAAAGTTCATTGTTGAGGGCTTAAGAGATTTGGAACCATTTGGAGACCAATGAGGCAAGCTCAGAGTCAATAGCATGCTTCTCTAAACAGGAGATCATGAGTAGCTTTCTGCCGGAGGAAGGGTGTTATGAGCTACTCACCGTTACAGGCAAAGGATTCGAGGACCTGATGACAGTGAATCTAGCAAGGTACAAACCAATGGGAGAGTATGTGACTGTATGAAGGATTAACCTAGAAGCTTGTTCCAATGAGCTGGTGACATACTTGCAAGGGGAGCTCCATGTCTCTAAGATCTTCAGCCATCCCAATATCCTGCCATATCAAGCCACCTTTATTACAGACAATGAGCTGTGGGTTATCACATCATTCATGGCATATGGCTCTGCAAAGGACCTCATCTGTACACACTTCATGGACAGCATGAATGAGCTGGGAATTGCTTACATCCTGCAGGGGGTGCTCAAGGCCCTGGACTACATCCACCACATGGGATATATGCACAGGAGTGTCAAAGACAGGCACCTACGTTCTGATCTCCACAGATGGGAAGGTCTACCTGTCCAGTTTAAGCAGCAACCTCAGCATGATCAGCCATGGGCAGCAGCAGCGTGTGGTCCACGACTTTACCGAGTACAGTATCAAGGTTCTGCCCTGGCTCAGCCCAGAGGTCCTCCAGCAGAATCTTCAGGGTTATGATACCAAGTTTGACATCTACAGTGTGGGAATCACAGCCTGTGAACTGGCCAATAGCCATGTCCCCTTTAAGGATATGCCTGCCACCCAGATGTTACTGGAGAAGCTGAACGGCATTGTGCCCTGCCTGCTGTACACCAGCACCATCCCTGCCCAGGAGCTGACCATGAGCATCTCGCGCTCAGTGGCCAACTCTGGCCTGAGTGATAGCCTGACCACCAGCACCCCCAGGACCTCCAATAGCAACTCACCGTCCCACCCCTATCAATTACCGCACCTTCTCACCCCACTTCCCCCACTTTGTGGGGCAGTGCCTTCAGCACAGCCCAGATGTAAGACCAAGTGCCAGCACCCTCCTGAACCATTCTTTCTTCAAGCAGATCAAGCGACGTGCCTCAGGGGCTTTGCCTGAGTTGCTTTGTCCTGTCACCCCCATCACCAATTTTGAAGGCAGCCAGTCTCAGGATCACAGTGGAATCTTTGGCCTGGTAACAAACCTGGAAGAGCTGGAGGTGGACAAGTGGAAGTTCTGAGCCTCTGAAGAAGGTGCACATTCTCCATCCTGGGCCGTATGAGCCTCTGGGACACTTCCTGAGGGCTAGCCACATTCCCACCCTCCTGTGGGCAGATTGGGCAGAAAGGACATTTCTGCCAGGAGAGTTGGCTGCTTACTGACTGGGAAAGAAATTCCTGGAGAGAAACTTTTCTTTACTGCTCCAAGGCTTTTCAGACACAAGGGAATCCCAACAACCATGGATCGGGAGGGGCTGGAAATCTGACATTCCTAGTTCTGTGAGCTCAGGCGACTTGACCTCTTCAGAAGAAAGAGATGCTGTTCTGGCCCTTGGGGCTGAAGTCCAAGCCCAGGGTTTGACTCACCCACCCAGGGAACTGTGTGACTTCTCACTCTGGTTCTCCTACCAGCCTGCTTGCATTCTTCTCCCCTGCTCTCAGATCCTATAGGTCCATGGAGGGGCAAGCAATAAGAACCGCCTCCCTCATACCTCTCCCTAATAATTGAAGGGAAGGGTATTTTTTCTTTTTAAGCACTAGATTAAGGCTAGGGCAGTCCATCCTCATCCCCCTTTTCACTTGGGCCCTGACCCCTAAAACTTTCCCTTGGTTCATCTGTGTAGCTCATTCTTTTCCCACCAAGAGTCCATCTTACCGTCTCCTGCAGGCAGCCTTGGTGCTTCTTCCAAGGGCCATGATGTCTTGCCTAGCCTGAGGGCCTAAGTCCTTATGCTGTGTGAGTTTCATTGACAGAACAAATTAAAACTTCCAGAGAATCAAAAGAAAAAAAAAAAAAACCTCTGTAAGGTTTTTATGTCTGTAAGCTAACATATTGTAAGTAGACTTTATTGTAACTAGACTTTATATTGGTGATCATTTTGAAATGTTATAGAAATATCAAATCACTATGTTGTGTAACAGGAACTCACATAGTGTTGTAGGTCACTTATACTTCAAAAACAAACAAACAAATCCATAGAAATAGAGATCAGGTTTGTGGTTACGGGACGGGGTGGTATAGAAGGGGAATTGGATGAAGGTAGTCAAAAGGTACAAACTTCCAGCCATAAGATAAATACTAGGGACGTAATGCACAACACAATAAATATAATTAACACTGCTGTATGTTATATATGAAAGAGAATAAATTCTAAGAATTATCACAAGAAAAAAAAATATTTTCTATTTCTTTAATTTTGCATCTCTATGAAATGAAGGGTACTCACTAAACTTACTGTGATAATCATTTCACGATGTATGTGAGCATTGTGCTATACACCTTAAACTTATACAGTGCTGAATGTCAATTATATCTCAATAAAACTGGAAGAAAAAAAAGTGTTTCAATTGATGGGCTATGAGCAAAGTTTGAAGTGGGGACAGGAAATTAAATTGGCCCTATGGTGGGTCCTTTGGGTCAATTCAGTGTACTGTTGTTGGAGCTGCCACTGCTGGAAGTATAATTGGTATTGATGTTGGTACAGGTTTGTACTGTGAATGCCCATAAGTGTCAGAGGGGATTCGCTCATTCAGGGACTGCTGTATGTAGAGAGGTGATTCCTGAATCCTCCAAGACGGTCCAGGAGAACCCCTATAGGCTTCCAAGAAGAGAAAGGGAAACGGGAAGAAATAGACTCAATGGCTGCGATTACTCAGAGGAGGCCAGTTTCCCGCACAACAGCATCACCTTTTGGACACAGTCACCAAGTACATTCCTTTTGGAACCTGCTAATTTCTTACTTACTGACCCATAGAAGTCCTGTGACTCTTCAACCTGACATTCCCATTTGGGGATGGGTAAACTTGGATTTGGTGGCTATCCAGGGAAGAACACAAAAGGCCTTGCTAGTCAAATAGAAGTACTATACAGTAAGTCCCCTACATATGAATGAGTTCCATTCCGAGAGCGTGTTCATAAGTCCAATGTGTTCATAGGTCCAACAAAGTTAGCCTAGGTACCCAACTAACACAATTGGCTATATAGTACTGTACTGCAATAGGTTTATAATACTTTTCACACAAATAATACATAAAAAACAAACACAAAAAGTAGAGAAAACATTTTTAATCTTACAGTACAGTACCTTGAAAAGTACAGTAGTATAGTACAACAGCTGGAATACAGGGGCTGGCATCGAGTGAACAGGCAAGAAGAGTTACTGACTGGAGGAGGGAGAGGAGGTGGGAGATGGTAGAGTTGAAGGATCGTTAGCAATAAGGGATGGAGGGCAAGCTGCAATTTCACTCATGCCTGACGTTGATGGCACAGGTTCTGGTTCCTTGCTGGATTCAATTCTATCTACCCTCTTGAAAAAACGATCCAATGATGTCTGGGTAGCAGGTCTTTTTTTTTTTTTTTTCTCATTATAGGTGACACAGTAACACTGGATTGCATTCTGAATGGCTCCTGCAAACTTCGTGTACCATTCTACATTTGGGTTCTGTGCCTCGAAAACTACCAGTGTCTCCTCAAATAAAGAAAATCCCCTTGCCATTTCCCGCATCGTGAATCTCTTCAGTCCTTCAGTTACTTCTTCTTTCTCTTGTCTCTCTTCATGCTTTCTCTGGGCCTCCAATTCTAAAAGGTCTTCATTAGTAAGCTCCTCATGTTGCACAGCAAGGAGTTCAATGAAGTCATCCTCTTGCAGGACTAGCTCCAGCTTCTCGCTGAGGGTCACTAAGTTGCTGAAGACTTCTTTGGACTCTTCATCCAACTTCTCAAATCCATGAAAATCATGAACAAACTGTGGGCAAAGTTTCTTCCAAACCCCATTCATGGTGACAGCCGTAACCTCATGCCAAGCAAAGTCAATGGTTTTTATGGCCTTGTAGATGTTATAGTCCTTCCAAAATTGTCACAAAGTTGTTCCTGATTCGTCACTCACCTTTACTGCCTGACAAAAAGTGTGACGTAAATAATATTTCTTGAAAGTCGCTATAACTCCCTGGTCCATAGGTTGGATAAGCGACATGGTATTCGGTGGCAGATGCACTACTTTGACATTGGGATGAAAGTCGTCCATGAATGGGGGGTGGCCTGGAGCACTGTCAAGCAGCAAAAGAATGTTGAATGGATGTCCTTCTCCAAGCAATATTTCTCTACCTCTGGGATAAAGTGGTGGAAAAACCAGTCCTGGAAAATGGCCTGTGTAACACAGGCTTTGGGGTTACTCTTCCACACAACAGGAAGTGTAACCCTTGGCTATGTTTTTAAGGGCTCTTGGGTTCTCTGAATGATAAACTAAGAGAGGCTTCAGTTTAACATCACCAGAAGCATTGCCACCAAACAACAGAGTTAGCCTATCCTTTGCTGCTTTATAACCTGGCATCAACTTTTCCTCCTTACTGATGTAACTTCGGTCTGACATCCTTTTCCAGTACAGTCCTGTCTCATCCACATTAAAAACCTACTCGGGTAAATATGTGCCTTCATCAATAATTTCTGGAAGTGTTTCAGGAAATTCCCAGGCAGCTACCGTATCTGCACTCACTGCCTTGCCACTTACTTTTACGTTCTGAAGGTTGGCTCTAGCCTTGAACCAATGAAACCAACCATGGCTGGCATTAAAAGTTGCACCCTCTGATTCTTCGCTGTGTTTCTTCTTCAAGTCTTCATAAAGCCTTTTAGCTTTCTCTTAAATCAGCATTAAGCTGAGTGGGACTTGACACTGATGCTGATCCTGTGTCCACACACTGAGAAGTTTCTCCGCCTCTTCCATCACTTTTCCATGCTTCCTCGATATTATTGTTGACATAATTGGCACAGCAGACTTCACATGCCCCATGATCTTGTCCTAGTTCTTTAGAATCATGCCAATGGTTGAATGATTCATGTTATAAGAATAAGAGATGTCTACCATCTTTTTGCCTCGCTCCACTCTCTCAATTATTTTCACTTTTGTTTCCATCTTTATCACTTGGCACTCCTTAGCAGTACCAGCTACATCACCACTGCTTTTACTCTTGCTTCTGGACATCCTGGGCTTGAAATAAAAATACTATACTACCGTACTCTATACAATACTGTACAGTAAAGTACACAAAGCACAACCACTTGTGTAGAGGATGCACGCATGTGACAATGTACACCAGATGCGTGAACTAACTTACATGATTGGACATGGGAACACACGTTCGCATCTTTGGAAGTTTGCAACTTGAAGGTTCGTATGTAGTGGACTTACTGTATTCAAGAGCACACCTGACCTAGCTCTAACATTACCTGGGTTTTACATGAAAGGGTGGCAGCAATCCCTATGGGGAAAACTTTATTCCTCACTTCATCACCTGAAGCATAACTGCTAGCTCAATGGGGCCCTCAGTTCACAGAGGGTCCCCTAAGTTCCTGCCTGGTTTTCAAGCACACCAGCAATGTCCATATTCAACCTCAGTATCAGCTATGCAGAATCAAAAGCAGGCATGGTCATTCTGCTCAATGGGCAGAACTCAAGGCATAGTCCTGGCCAATACCTCCCCTGAAGAAACTTAGGACATTTTTACTGACTTTTGTGCTGTTGCCAACGGCCTAGCTGTCTTGTCTGCAAAACTGGCAAATTAAAGGCATTCTTCTTTGGAGCTGCAAACTGTGGAAACAAATTCAGCTACCAATCAGACAACCTGGGTCTCCCATGGAGATGCCCGTGGTAAGGGCCCTTCTTTAATAAGACCAACTTAAATCAAGCTGTTGCTCCAGCCTGTACTACCCATACAACAACCATCACTGCCTGGATCCATCGTTGCACCAGACGCAGCAACACATCCACCATCATGGATGGGGCACAAAGTAAAGAACTGTATGTTTCTGATGCAGAAGCCACCACTACCTACCAGACTTGTGACACCTCCCAAAAGTGGAGCTGTTTGTCTTATAGTAAAGAGGCTACATTGCACAGTGCATTGCTGCCACCTACTCCTGGATGATTGACTACCCCAGACCTTTGACCCCTTCTTTGGGCTGTCGTTGGTGCCTCACTGCTCTGGGGCACATTTTCAAGTTACAGTGTTGCTGTTCTAGTCTGATCAGGAGACTCTGGCCACCACCATGGTGGCCCTTGTAACTAAGCCATGTCAAGTTTTTGGCTTTTCAGATCATCTACAGCCTGACAATGATGCACCCTTCGTTGCAAAAGCCACCCAACCAGGGACCAATAGTCAAGGTATCTGATGGCCGTGCCATACTCCCTACCACCTGCTGGCACCCTGAATTATTGAGCACTGGAATGGCCTCCTCAAAAATAAACTCAAAAACTTCTGACTACTTCCCTCATCTTCTTTTGTCCACACACCTCAGTGAGGCAGTGTGGTCACTGAATGCAGCCATCCCCAGACAAGGATCATCTCCTCTCAGCCATTTCCTCATTAATGATCAGGACAAAAAGGGTGGAGGAAGATTTGGGATTCTGACTATTCCTGGGCATGGTGCTTCTTTTTTCTCCCTAACAACAATCCCAGGCTAACCAAGGTGGTATACCCTCCAGGTGTCAGATTAGCAAAAGCGGGCCTAGGGGGTTCAAACTTAATTCTGGTTTAGCCACCTAGATTCTCTTGGTGGATTACGTGATCCTGAATCATAAATGTAATGACCACTTGGTTGAATATACTGCTTGCCAAGTCCCCCTACACTGGCCTACACAGGCCAAGGTGGGATATATCAATATAAGGGGTCTCTGTAAATTTTGCTCCCCTCACACCTGGCCCCTCCAGATAAAAGGTCAGGGTATGAGTATGGAAATACTGGGGAAAAGGTGAAGATATGGGTACTGGCATGGGATACACTGCTTCCGTGGCTATGGAAGACTGGCGAGAAGACATCTTAGGTGCCAGCAGGTACAGGGAGGGGGGACGATTAGTGTTCTCTTTGTCCCCTAGATCCAGCAGTGCAGCCTAGCAACACCATCACCTAGTTCACATGAGCCAAGTTTCAGCTGGCAACCTGATCCCTTCCCTCTAGGTTTGTCATCCTGTCCACATGCTATGGAAACAGGAAACTCATGTGGGCATGGCTGGTCTGAAATAATTTGGCTGTGCCCTTTGCCATCAGTGGCAGCTCTTGAATATGGAACCTCCCCCTTCCCTGTGCTGGTAGTACAAACACACCATCCAGCCATCCAGCACAACCTTGTTTCAATCTGACTGGTACAAATGCACACAATTTTCCTGTCACCTGAGTGGCCTTGCTTCCTACATGGCAACTAAGCTTGCAACTATTTGGTGACACTGCCCATGTGGCTTAACCACATGGTGATGCAAATCAGATTTAACAACAAATCTTAAACTGGAATGACACATAACCTATTGGGGTGTGTGTTTGTATGTGGGCCATGGAATGTCTCTCCATCAGGGATGGGGAGTACTTTTTGCCCCATCTAATGCCTCCTATAATTATTGGCAATGACACCAAAGATCAGCAGATTAGTATAAAATTCACTTGTGAGAATTTTAGTGGATAATAACCTGGGTTTAGACTATATCCTGGCTGTCTGAAATAAGACCTACTGATCCCCTTGGGATTTACAGATGACTGAATCTGGGACCCTGGGTGGCATGGTTGAAGCCAACACTTCAGGTTAGCCTCACCTTGCTTCTTGAAGTTCTATTGATAGTAGCCTTAATTAAATTCTGTATGAGACAGATTGAGCAGATTTGGTCTCAGCCTCTATTTGATCAGATTAAACAGAGTGGCGAATGGAGTGGCATATTCATGTGAATTGTTAAGTTCAGCCAAGAATGTGTAGGGCCAATTGTTGAAAGAATTTGGACACCATAGGCCCTGTTCATCACTGCACATTTTTACATGGCATGCCAAGAATATAAGGTCCTGACCACTCTGCCTGCACTATTTCTCAGGGTTGTGTGTGCAGACAGCAACCTTAAGGAATAAAGTAATTTCTTTCTCCAGGACAAAGAGCTTGTTTATTGCCTTCTATAAAAGAGGTGGGTCCCCCATTCTCCTGTTGCTCAGATGCAACACAAACCCACTTGTATGCAGAGCACCCACAGGGCTCCTTCACACTGCCCCTATGGGACTTGGGAGTGGGGGCAAGAGGAACTGATGCAAGCATGATGCTTTTGCTACTTGCTTTGCTTTGAGTAATAAAGTTCTCTGTCTCTGATCCAGGAATCTCATGTCTTCTGCCAGCATCCATGAAACAGTAACAGGTAAACCTATTAGCTTGAAAGTAGGGCAAAATCAAATTCCAAATACTTACATGCCATGGGGTGAAAGAAAATAAACAATAACTTCTGGAAAGAGCCTTAGGAGAAAGGGTGTCCTAGGGTGTTGCTTTAGTCTGCTCAGGCTGCCATAAGAAAATACCAAAGACTGGGTGGCTTAAACAAAGAGATTTATTTTCTTACAGTGCTGGAGGCTGGGAAGTCCAAGATCAAGGCGCTAGCCAATTCAGGTTCTGGTGAGTGAAACCGAGCAGAAGCCTGCAGAGCCTTCCCAGTGGCAGACCCCTCTGGGTCCCCCATTTCTTGTTTGTAAAAAAAAAAAAAAGGTTTTAGTCTCCTAGGCCTTCCCTGCATTCCAAAGAGCAGACTCAAGCAGTTACTAATTAGAGAAGTGAGGGAATACAGAGAATAAAGGAAAATCAGTCAAGCAAGAAAAGTAATAATAGCTTAAACAACAGTTCAGCCATAAAATAGAGTCACAGGACCCCTAGTTCCTCCTCAAGGGGTAAAAATACAATCTGACACATATCCTTGAGTTGTTTTACAGAAATCAGGACCCCACTGGATAGAAACTGCTGACCACAAACACAAAGACCTTAGACTGTTTGGAGCCAGAAGATTAATGATTAGATTCCCAAAACACCACCCTGTTACCTCACCACCAACCACAGAAGACTTTCCATGAGCTGATCATGCACCCCACAACCCTTAACCCTAATGTTGCCTTTAAAAACACTTCCCTAAAAAACATCGAGGAGTTTGGGTCTTTTGAGCATTAACTACCCATTCTCCTTGCTTGGCGCCCTGCAAATAAAGGCTGTACTTTCCATCACCACAATCCAATGTCAGTAGATTTGCTTTGCTGCACATCAGGAGAGCAAACCCAAGTTCAATGTGGTAACATGAGGACTCTCTTCCTGGCTTGCAGATGGCTGCCTTCTTGCTGTGTCCTCACATGGTGGAGAGAGCTCTGGTATCTCTTCCTCTTCTAATGGCACAGCCCTAGCAAATCAGGGCACCATCCTTATGACCTCATTTAACCTTTATCACCTCCTCACAGGCCCTGTCTCCAAATAGAGTCACATTGGAAGTTAGGGCTCCAACATATGAATTTCAAAGGGACATAAACAGTCAGTCCATAACAGGTGTCATCCAGGTTTCAGTTAAGGCTGGAGATGAGAGAAACCTTTAAAAGAAATGTTGAGAATACAAGGAAGTTGGCTAATTAGGGAGAAGGGTTCTGAAGGCTGTGGCAGATGTTTTTTGGGGTGAAGAAATGGTGGAGGATGAGTCAGGCAGGGCCAATGAAAAACAGAGTATTATGGGACTGAGTATGTGGCCTACCTAACTGTTCCTACCCAACTCCAGATCCTAAGGGAAGATTTAGGTTTGGGGGCGGGGGGGCGGTCTTAAGCTTATACAATTGGAGGGTGGCCCTTTAAGAAGAAAAATACAACATTACAAATGCACAATTATATATAAGCATGGGAACACGTTGCAAGGAGCTTGTGAAGGGCCTTGGAAAGGGCCTGTGTGGATGAGCTTAAGCCTCCTGGAGAATCAGCCTCTGCCAGGTCCTCTCCCCACTTCACCCAGGACAAGGTGAACAATGGCCCCCTCCAACCTACCCATTCCATTCCCCTGACCCCTACCCACCCTGCTCCACTTCAGGGGTGATGGCTTCCTTTCTTGTTGACCCCACAGCAATCAGAAAAGGAATTTGACCTTCCCCTGGCCAAGTTATATATATAAAATTAAATCAAGCACTAAATATAGCTGTTCACATAGTTCCATGAGGAAACAAAGTGGCTAGGGCCATCCCAGAAGGCTTCCTGGTGGGTATGCCCCAGCTCTTAGCCTTCCTCCCTGCTGACTGAAGCTTACACAATTGGGGGTGGGGGCTGATGCTGTCATTTCAGACTTTCTGCCACTGCCTGTGGGTAGCTAAGGGGCAGCCCTCCAGGGATACTGCTGGTGCTGTTACAGATTTAGGTTAGAAATCTGCAGGTCCTGGACCCTCTCTGAAACCTGGAGGATGAACAAAGGGTCAGCCCTGTGCAGATCTTGCTCCACAAGGGAAATGGTTCCTTTCCTCTTCCTCAGCAGGGACTGAGATTGAGATTGGTTGTCTTTGAGATGGTTTGTGATTGGAAGGGGTGTGAACAACTTGGAATATTGAGGAGACGCACAGCCTGTGCTCCAGCCCAGAGACTGAAGATGGGAGTACAACTCTCCTGACAAAAGTGTCCACCATTGTGGCTCCCATTGAGTTATTATATAAGATTGAATAACTCAGCCTCGATGCGGGGAATGGGATGGATCCTAAGGTCAAATAACACCTGTAGTGCAAGTTTTCCTGAAGCAGTTGAAGAGACCTCAGGAGGCAAAAGGGAGGAAGGCTAAGAGCTGGGGCATGCCCACCAGGAAGCCTTCTGGGATGGCCCTAGCCATTTTTGTTTCTTCACAGAACTATGCGAACAGCCATATTTAGTGCATGCTTTAATTTTTAAATTCTTCCTATATTTTAATTCCCATCAGGGAAGTTGACATGAAGTGGATCCGAGTGCTGACTTAACACTTTGGGGCCTCCAGGGGGCTCTATAGCCCAACACACAGTCTGGTCAAGGGCACTTCTGCCTAATGTGCCACTTTGGATTTGTTTTCTACGGTGCTGCACCCCCTTTTGGGAAGAGAGAGAGAGAGAGTTCTGTTGATTTTTAAAATATTGTTTTAAGGCCCAGGCCTACAGGAAAAATTCCAAGCTCCTCAGCATGGCATCCTAGGCACAAGCATGATGCTCCAGGTGCTAAAAGCTTCTACCTTGAAGCAAGTGCTGCAAACCCACTCATTCAGCTCTGCCAGTCGTTACAGATGCTGATCCTTCTGCCCAAGACCGCTTTCTCCCCTCTCAGGCTCAGGCCCTTCTTCTGTGCTGGTCCCAGTACTTGCACCTGCATCTTTATCAGCCCAGGTCAAGACCGCTTTCTCCCCTCTCAGGCTCAGGCCCTTCTTCTGTGCTGGTCCCAGTACTTGCACCTGCATCTTTATCAGCCCAGGTCACTCTGGAGTGACACTGAGTGTTTACACATCCCCCACCACCACACTGTGGTACCCATAAGGGCACAGCCTGTGTTTTAGGCTTTGCTTATTCTCTAGCACTAGGCACATGACAAGAGCCCTTCCTGTGGTATGAGCACAAATGTCCATGATGGAGAAGGATGAGGTCAGAGGCTCTGGGCTGGTGGCCTGGGGTGAGCCTCTGGTTGGGCCAGAAGGGACTGGCATTCTCTGCGGCCTTGGACCCAGCATCCTCTATCTGTCACTAACACCCCTCTAGCTCTCTGTGAACACAGCTACAGCAGGCCCCCAAATCCCTTTCTCATGAAGCTACAACAGTTTGAGAGGAGAACTTTGTCAAAGGAACTAAGATAAAAAATACAAAATAAAAACATACAAAGAGTTCCAAGAAACAGACTTCCTGGATCTAAAGCAGAGATACTTACCTCTGACTCCAAAAGCTGACCCAGAATTTGCCCTGCTGGGCCCAATTGGTACCCTCATCACCCAGGGCCTTGCCCATTGGTTCAGCGGCTCTAACCCAGAAGACCTTCTCAGGGGCTGCAGGCCCTGGGAAGCCTCAAACACCATCCTGGTTGGTTTCTTTCTAGTCCATGTGGTTAATACAAGCTAGACACCCACACAAGTCAGGAGCCCATCTCTGGGTTGAGTGACTCCCCTTTCTGCCCAGGTTAATTCTGAGCACCTATCCCCCAAATCTACCTTAGGAAGAGGCTTCTAGAACCATGAAGACTTGCAACCCCAAAGCCCTTCAACCATCGCGAAAAGAATGTGGACCCCGTTGCCTCCCAGAGAAGAAAGGTGTTGCAAAAGTGAGGGCACTGCAGCTGGAGGTCACAGCCAGAGTAGAGGCATGGAGTTGAGAGTGTGGGACCTGTGTCTGCATTTGGAAAACAGTAGATCTTCTGTGTCAGGCAAGCAAGGGACTCACACAGCAAGGGAATGGAGGGAAGGCTGGCAAGAATGTTTGGATCAGGCATCAGAGGGCCTAGAATGTCCCTAAACTAAGTCCCTAAATGTCTACTTGGGGAGCCACGAGAGACACTTGGAAGTTTCTAAGCAGGTGATGGTTTGCTTTTAAAAACTGGCAGGAGGATGGAGGGTGGTTGGGGGTAGACAGGTGGGGGCAAGAAGATAGCTAAGGAGGCTGTCATCAGACTGGGGCAGATTCCTCTTCCAAGCCAGGGAGGAGTCCAGTGGAGGGCAAGTAAATTCATTGTTAAAGATATTCACTGTGGGCCCTGGGGTAGAGAGAAGGACAAGGAGGGAGAATCCTTAAGACTTGACAAAGAGGTGGCTATTGGGCAGGCAAGGCAAGTATCAGAGATGAAATCCTGGGCCCCAAACCTGGTGGGCATCAGGAGGAGGTGTCATGGACAGACACAGGGGAGCCAGGAGGAAGAGCTGGTTTGTGGGGAATGGGCATGAACGTGGCTGGGCATGTGGAGATGAAGCAGCCCCAACCCCGGCTCAGGGGCAGAGCTACTTGGGAGAGGGCCGCTCCCTGGAAGCAGGTGCTCCCCTCCTCCCCAAGGGTCAAGGACAGCTCTGTCCTCACCAGTGGATGTTCAGGACTGACAGAAGCAGATGGAGGCCCACACTAGGACATCATTTCCCCAAAGATGGCCCCTGAGACTGTGGAAGAGCCTGAGTTCTCCGAGAGAAGAAAGGGAGAAGGGAGCAGGACACAGCAAGCTGGGGCGCACCCAGGGGTAAGAGGAGAGACGGTGTGCTCTGGTCATCAGGATGGCCTTCCCAGGTGTGTGGAGGAGGCAGGTGCGCCGAGCCCAGTGCTGCACGGGGGTCAGAGGGCCTGAGGCCGAGAGAGGAACAAACAGCGGCAGAACTGGAAGGGAGCCAGACCACCAAGCCTTCAAGAGTGGCTTGATGGGGGCTGGCAAGGCAGCCTTGGTGGAGTGCGCCTGTGAACTTTCTCCGAAACAGGAGTGGCACAAGTTGCAGGAGGAGGAGGCGGGGACAAAGGGAGGGTTCTTTTAAGAATGGGGAGGTCTGAGCAGAGGAACGGAGTATCAACACACAAACAGATTGCATGGGACAACATCAGGAGGTGCAGAAGAAGGGACTGAGCAAAGAGGTCCCTGAGCCCACATGCTTCTCTGGGTGCAGGGGGAAAAGAGAATGGGTGAGAAGACTGAGAAAGGAGGAAAAACATGGACGGCTGAGAAGGCCAGCAGGATTCTGCCAAGATGCCCTGTAATCTCTCCAGTAAATAAGAGGTAGGCTGTCTGTTGGAAATTTTAGAGAGGCAGAGGTAGGTTTGAAGGTTGGAGAGAGGGGTGGAGCAAGTATGTAACATGCTTGGGGGGTTTCTCTAGAGCATTGCTTCTCAAATGTAATGTGCATGCAAATCACCTGGAATCATGGTAAAAGGTCGGCTCTGATTTAGCAGGTCTGGGCAGGGCCTAAGATTCTGCATTTCTAACAAGCTCCCACTTAATGCTGAAGCTGCTGGTCCAGGGACCACACTGGGAGGAGCAAGGATTTAGAGTCAGATAAGGAGATGGAGAAAAAGACTGGTGTAAGAATTCACCTTAAGGAGAGACTACCTTTGATAATCTCACCTGGGGTAAAAACTGAGACCTTGAGAAGTCTGGGTGGGAGTGACAGCCCCCGCAGGTGATGGGAAGGGGGGCATAGGTCAGAAAAGGAGGTGAGGGTGCCTCTGGGGTAGTAGGAGGCCCAGTAGTGGCCCTGGGACCTTCATTTGGGTCCATGTGGGGTGGACCACTAACTGCACAATTGGAGGCCCCCCAAAAGAGGATGGGAGTCAGCTGGGGCAGGAAAATGATATTCCAGGGGTGTCTGAAAATGAAGCAGCAGGCTGGGTAGGCCACCCCCATGCTGTTCTGCAGGAAAGTGCTGGACTCATTCTGGGCTTATCCAAAGCCTGGTCAGGACACACCAAGCCAGAATGGGGGGAGAGGGGCAGAAACGGCTCAGCCCTCGGGTCAAGGGTGAGATGATTTCTGGCCCGGGAACTAAGAGGAATGAAATGTGAGAGGGAAGATTCTCTGGCTGGGGAGCAAGAGGAAGTGAGTCCTAACTCAGTATCCAACTTGCATCAAAACCCAAGAGGTGTCTGAAAGGCACAGATTGGAAACCAAAATGCTTTAGTTTTTAGACAAGCCACGGACTGGATAGGGATGGGGGGTGCAGGGACTGCGCTCGGCGCGTCTGGGGCCCAGCCTAAGGGAGAAAGGTTTGAGTCCCAGGCTGAGGTTAAACCGAGGTCAGGAGAAGGCGGGCAGGACCAATGGGGCTAGCAAAGAACATCAAGAGTAAAAGCTTGAAGCCGTCGAAATGAGCGGCAAGTGCAGGAACCGGGCGTCGGCGTGGAGAGTACGGCGGGTACTTGGGAGACGAAGATGAGCGGAGAAGAAGCCGAGACTTCGTCCAGTGGCGACCCGGAGGCGGCGGAGGTTTCTGAGTGCGGCCCTGCTCGATCTTCCGGCTTCGCCCGGGCTCCCCCGCCGCGCAGCCCAGTCAGCTCCTTGCCCGGGCCTCCCGGGCCCACGCTGGTCCCTCCCGTTCCTTCCCGCGGCCTCGGGCAGGCCGCAGCCCCCAGCCCCGGCGACCGACTCGCCAGGGTCCGCCCCGCCGCGGCGGCCCGGGCCCGGCCGCTCCTCCCCCGATGATGTCACGTCCCTGGCCGCCCCTCGGCCAGCCGCGCCGCCCCGCCCCCGCCTCCCCCGGCCCCCAGTCCCCTGGGCCCGCCAGCTCCCGCCATCCCTCCTCCCGCCCGCGCTCCCTGCCTTCGGCTCCCGCTCCCCCGGGAGCGGCGGCGGCGGCGGCGGCGGCGGGATGGCCCGGGCCCGCGGCCAGGGCCCGGGGAGCGGCGGGCGGCGGCGGCCGCGGCGGGGCGGCGCGGGAACCGGGCCCAGGGGGGAGTCGGCCGGGCTGCTGCTACTGCTGCTCCAGGTGCTGCCGCCCGGGGCTGCGGCAGGGCCGGGGCGCCGGAGCACGCGGGGCGCCGGCGGCGGAGGCGTCTGCTGGCCCGGCGCTGCCCCTGCCTTTCCTCGGGACGCGCGGCTGCTGCTGCTCCTGCCGCCGCTACCGCCGCAGTCGCCGCCGCCGCCGCCGAGCTCCGCGCCCGCAACCTCCTCCTCCTGGATGGTAATCAGCGTCCCGCGCCGGCGCCGCGGGCGGGTGGGCGGGAGGTGGGGGCGGTGAGGGGGAAAGGGCGGGCAGCCCCGCGCCCCCGCCTCGCCTGAGGCAGTTCAAGGCGCGCTCGGGCCCCCCCTCCGACGACCACGGCCCTGGGCAGCCGCCAGAGCGCGCCTCTAGGGCGCCTCTGCGCGGACCGGGTGCCGTCTCCGCTCCCCTCCCTCACCGCCCCGCGCTCAGTCCGCCCGCCGGCGCTCAGGCCGCGGGGAAATCCCTCCATCTCCCCGCCCCGCGCCCCGGGAGGGGAGGGGACAGCGCCGGCGCTCGCGGACCCGCTTTCTCCGAGGGAGCGCCCAGGAGGCTGGCGCGCACTGAGCGGCCGGGACTGGCGCTGCGCTGCGCTCCTGCAGGCGCCGGGTGCCGTCGGGCGGGCGGAGCTGAGACGACCCGCAGCCTCGGCGGGACCGGATCCCCGGCTGTGGGAGCGCCCACCGACTGCGCGCCCTTATGTTTCCTGCGCAGGACGCTCTGCCCCGCGGCGGGCTGAACCTGAAGGAAGAGCCGCTGCTGCCCGCCGGCCTGGGCTCGGTGCGCTCCTGGATGCAGGGCGCGGGCATCCTGGACGCCAGCACCGCGGCGCAGAGGTAAGCGCTCGGACGCGACCGGGCGCGCTCGGGTTGGACGGCTCCGCGCCGCCTTCTCTCAGCTTGCTGAGCTGCTGGGGCGAGGGGTTGGAGGGAGCCCCAACTCTGCACTGTCCCGGCAAGCTCTTGTGCCCACCTCGCCCTGAGAGCCTCTGCATCTTCCTGAGGATGTGGGGCGGGCCGGGGCGGGGCTTCTGCCTCCACTCCTGGATGTCCCGGCTCTGATTTCTGAGTACCGCTTGCTGGCCCAGCCGTCCATGGCTCTAGAGGAGGAGGTCTCCCGGCTGCCCGCAGTCCCACAGCCACCAGCTGTTAAGGAACTGCTGACCCCTCCTTCTCAGGCAGTTAAGTGCCCCTCCTTGTCCAGTTCCATAGATCTCGGCCAGGAAAGGCACGAAACCCAGCCCCCTTTCTGCTTTCTCACATCCCTCAGAGTTGGAGGATGGGGACCTGTGGAGCTGGAGAAGCGGCTGGTGGGGAAGAGATGAGGTGGGCAGTCGACTTGGTGGAATGATTGGGACTGAGGATGGGTCAGGGCCGCTCAGGTCCCTCCAGGTGTTTTTCTGGTGGGTCCTACCCGAGGCAGGGGGTCCCTGGGAACCCAGTACCCACACCCATCTCCTCTGACTCCTTTGCAGGAGTCTGGGCAGGGAGCCTGGGTGGGGGATGGACTCCTGGATTTGGAAAGGAAGCATAATGGTTCGTTGACCAGCCCCCCACAGCACCTGGGCTTTTTGTATCCCCAGTTGTGAGCAAGGGGAGGGGAGGTTAGACATCCTACCTGGAGTTCTCAGTGCCTGGGACTAGGGAGGTGCTGCCTCTGCAGATACATGGGACACTTGGGAGCTGGGCTTCCCAGAGGTCTGAGCAGCTGCTTGTCCAGCAGCTGGAAGGGATTCTGCTGGGGGGTTTCCAGGACAGACCAGACCTGGATGCCAGCCACACGTTCACATCCCCAGTCCTGTTCAGGGGATACCACCCCACCACCAACCCCAACCTCACCGCTTAACAGACACACACCTTGTTTCATGTTCAAACTGAATGGTGTTCCTGCATTCCTGTGCTTTCATAACTGTCCAGAGGGAGCACCGGGGCCTCTCTCTGGAACTCACCTTTTTAGGAAGAGAAAGGGTCTTGCCTATGAATTAATATCCTTATTTTTACTCATGATATAACTTTTCTAGAAAAAAAAAAAAGGAAAATAGAAAACAAAACCCCATCTCTCTAAATAACTACTGTCAATAATTTAGTGTATTTCCTTCCCATCTTCCCATTAACATATTTTTTTCCTGTGTTATACATACAATTCTGTATCCTGTTTGTTTTTCTGTTGGTTCTGGTTTTTCATTTAATTTGAGATGGTCAATTTCTTTGTCTTTTTCTCCACCACCGCCTTTGTGGTGAGAGCTCCTTGTAAGAGAGGAGGAAGTGTTCCAGTGGGGCCTCACGGTTTAAGGTTCCTATTTCTCTCTGACTCTCCCCTCTGTCCCTGTCAGCAGGTTTGATGAGCAGGAAGCCGATGGGAAGGAGGCAGTGCCCTTGTAGCCTGTGTGGGTGCAGGAAGCGGGGCGATGAGGCTCTTCCCATGAGATTGGGCTTCAGCAGTGTCTGCACGTGGGGAAGAGGTCTTGAGTGGGGCTGAGGTGTCCAGTCTGAGTCCCCAGGGCCGCATCACCAGGGCTCAGAAGGCCTCCCCAGTTTGAGGAGAGGAATTTCTTCAGGCCTGGGCTGCTTATCTCCAAGTCCAGAGGCTTCTCTGTCTCAGGACACAGATTGGGAGCCCCCACATGTTTGGTTGCCTCTAGGCACCTCCTGCCGAGGGGAGCATGTGGGAGGTACTTCTTTCTCATTCTTCCTGAGATTCCATCATCTCATCCGTTGGTTCTTGATCCTCCATCAGTCCTCTGTTCGGGTCTTTTCATCCTAAAACAACAATGACAGGAATTCCTTTCCCTGCCCCGCCCCCCTCTTCCACCTCCGAAGGCTCCTCTCCCTCTGTCTCGGAGGAACTTGCCCTGGAACACTCCCTGCAAGGCTGCCTGGGGTCTGACGGTTGTCTTTGATGCGCTCTTCGCCTTCCCCCCACAGCCGCCAGCTTCTCAAGGCTTCTGGACGGTGCCTCTGGGTCCTATTCCTAATCACAGTGCCCACGGCCACCTCGTAACCGTGACACACACTCTTGCCCTCCACGACTTTCCTCCTTGGCTTGAAGGTTAACCCCAGTGTATCACCTCAGCCTGCTAGCCCACTGTCCCAGCCTCCCACCTCGCCCCCCGCCCCAAAACCGTCTGCCATGCACCAGGGGCCAAAGAAACATTTCCAAAGAACTCTTCTCTGATTGTGTCCCTCCCCAATTAAAAACTTCAGTGACCCACACACACACACTTCCTCCCAGATACTCAGCATTCAAGGCCCATCACAGTCTGATCCCTAGCTTCCTCTCAGCCTCTGTATGACTTGGCATCCAACAATGTCTCTTGAAACAGTTCCCCTGCTCCCAGCACCCACACACCCACTGAATAAAATCTTACAACCTCTGGGACCCTCCCCCCCAGCACCTTCTCTCTCTGTGCCCTCCCATCCGGCCCAGGGGAGCAGTTCTTAGTGCTGTCTAAGGATGCTTATCACAGGCCAGAGTCAGCTGTGCCCTGCCTGTCCTGAGCTTCCTTGCCCTGCCAGCCTACACCTTCCTTTAGGGCATGGGTGGTGGCTCATTCATCCTCGTGTCCACAGCACCAGGCTCGAGCAGTCAATAGGGGGTAATGAGTATCTGCTGCAGGAAGCAGGAGTGCATGTTAGAAGGTTACTAAGTCCGTTTTTGTTGGGCTCCGCTGTCCACGTTGGTGATCTACCTGACCCCAGGAACCAGGTACTGGAGCAGCTGCTGCTGCCCAGCTTTACAACGCCAGGGTTTTTCAGAAGGTGGAGAAGGAGGAGAAAGCCCAGAGCCTGCTAAGATCAGTGAAGGAGGGCCTGCCAACAGGAAGGAAAGTTCTGAGCGAAAGAGGGGTAGGGAGAAAAGAGAGGCTGCATACCATACACTGGAGGTAAGAGGGAAGGCTGGCAGGGTCTTCCTGGTGGGGAACTCTGCACAAGGATCCCTGGCCTACCCTGGACCAACAGGACTTTATCTCTCAGCACAGAAGCAGTTCTCCTCTCCTTCTGATGTGACTCCCAGCCTGGGGAGACTCCTGGAGCACCCAGGCTAGCCCTCCCCCTTGAGCTGGTCCCAGAACGCTAGCCGGCCCCTGAGAGGGAAGCCAGCTGGGGCTGCGTTTCCTGTAAGCAGCAGCAGGCTAGCATCCCTGCTAGGAAATGCTTTTGTTTGCTTTAATAATTAATAGCTCTTCCTCAGCCTGGGACCTGGCAGGCAGGCCTGTGGGTGGGTGGTGTGGGGGGTGGGCACAGAGAAGCAGGGTGGACAGTCTTTGGGTAGAATTGAGAGCAAGAGGAAACATGGGAGAGCTGGCTAGTGAGATCCTCCCCTCCCCCCTCATCCAGGGACCTGGTGGCTGAGATAATTTCCTGGGGCAAGTGAGCAGAGCCCCTGCTGGGGCAGTGGGAGCAGCGGATATGAAACAGCCCCAAAGCCTCATCTCTGGCAGGCCCTTCTAGACCCAGGTTCTGGGCAGCTGCCTCTAGGCACCAGGTCCTCCTGCCTGCACTGTTGCATTGTCGGGGTGGGTTCACCCCAGTGAGCCTCTGCTTTTATCTTCCCAGGCTCTGGGCAGGGCTAGGCCAGTAGATCTTGGCTGGAGTCAGGAATGCCAAGCCCAGCTTGATGATTATCAGCAGTCCCAGGGACCCAAAGGATGCCTGCAGGGAGAGCCACGGCCAGTGGGATGCTTGGAGGAAGAGAGGATGCAGAGGAGAGGAAGGGGGGACTTATGCAGCCATGTTAGGATGGGGAAAAGAAGATCTAGATTTAGCAGAGACAGTAGGGAAATCTGAGACAAAGGATGAGATGCAGGAAATACACACTTTTACTCCTTCCACCTCCAGTGTGGAGGGGGGATCAAAAAGAAGCCTTCCCCAACTGCTGATGACAGCAGTGCTTCTCCCCATTTCCCCAGCATCCCAGATTCCAAGATGGATCAGGCCCAAGCCAAGGCACTGCTCAGAACCTTGGGCTGCCAAGGTAGGCAAGAGTTAGCATTTAGTAGAGGGCAGAGGGGTGCAGGGGAGACAAAGGCCTGAAGGTGCCTCTGGGGGAAGGCCAAAGCTCCAGTCTCGGCCATTGTCCTCTGTGGGATTTGAGATGCTTGTTTTAAATTGCTAGCACTTACAATAAGTACCTAATCAAGGATGTAAAGACTTATGAATGGCCTTCTGACCCGAGAGCAGATACTGACTGTGAGGGAGGTGTCGTCTGTCCTAGACAGCTGTGGTGAGGTCCAGCTGCTGCAAGAAGGTTCCTGGGTCATCCTGCTCAGCCTCGAAAAGGAGCATCTCCAGGGACCCCTGGGTGGCCAAGCAATAGCAGCCAGACAACTCTGCAGCCCCCAGATGCCCCCATATGCATCCCCCTGTACTCTGAAGCACAGGTCACCTGAATGACTCAGGCTGTGAAGGTCAGGTTGCCCTTGGTGTCACCTTTAGCCTGGATTCCCAGCACAGTACTCAGGAAGCCCACACACACCCATGCTCGGATGTCCTCCAACCAAAAAAATAGCTGTGCACACCCAAGCTTTTCTGTCCCATTCTCCTTTAATTTGGGGGCAATTTCAGAAGATGGGAAGGGGATGAGTGGGCCCTGGTGGAAATATGAAGATGAGCACTTTCTCCTCCCACATCCGTGCTTTTTACAGGAGCACATGCCCCACCGCCTCAGCACACTCCGGAGTTGATAGGAAAGGGTTTTGAACATTTTGTTGAAAACAATCTTTTTAAGAAAGCAAGGAGATGTGTAAATCATTTGGGAGTCTTACAAAAGTGGTTAATGTGGCTGTTTTCGTCACTCAGCTGCATTTACCTGGAAAAGACGCGTATGTGGCACGCTTTGTGCACTAATCATGCTAAGTGAATGAGACGTTTCTGAATTATAGGCTCCAGCAATACACGCACCAGGTGAGGCAGTTCTCGTGCATATTGCCAGGCTGTACGCAGGCCCTTGGGCTGTAGCTTTGCTGGCTTCCATCACACCGCAGGCCTCTGGATGGCTGGGAGTTGCTACCCCACCCACGTCCCTGGGGACCCTTGGGAAAGGGTCTGCTTCCTCTGCCAGCATCTGCCTCCTAAGGCTCTTAGACCGCCAGAGCCTGCTCCACCCACCTGCACAACAGGCCAGAAGCACCTGAGAGATGACGCCCCAGAAGCCCTCAGCCAGTGACTGACTGGAGTTGGACGATGAAGACCCCAGGTCCCTTGCTCAGCCCTCTGACTAGCTGAAGCACATGTTCTAGACTTGTTTCCAGAGCTCCCTGGGGGCTGAGCTGAAGCTGCCCACAGTAGTAACTTGTGGATAATGCACCTGTTAGGGACTGCCTTTCCTTCTCTCTCTCACTCCCCACACCCGCCAGGGTTTCTTGGAATCACCTCCCACATAAAGTGTTCACATTTGAATCCTTGTCTCAGGGGCTACTTCTGGGGAAACCCAGATAAAACACTTGCCTCTCCAGACTTCTGGGGCTCTCCTCCTGCCTCTCTCCCTTCTTCTAGATAAAGGATTCCTATCAATAAACATCCTTGTAGTTTCTCTCCACACCCCAGTGGGTGTCTTGGGCCACCCCACTTTGGAGACCACAGAATCAGAGACCTTTGCCTTCATCCACATCTCTGCCTCTAAGGTACTGTGGGAGCACATGTCTTCTCCCAGGGTGCCCCAGCAGGCCTCTCAGACCTCTCCACGGCCCGGGTCTGTCCTCTGAGCTGTTTGAGCATATTTCTGTGTCTCTTTCTCTCTGTTCGTTAATCTTGGTTTGCTTTCTCATTACAAGAGCATCAGCTCTTCCCAAGGGGAGAAGAGCAGAAGTCTCCCCCTCCCCCTCCGCACCCTCTCCCTTTGCAGCTTGCAGCTCTGCTCAGGGATGCTGATTGGTTACCCACTCCACGGGCAGGTAGGCGGTGGAGGTGCCTGGGAGAACCAGGAGAAGTCCAGACAGACCTGCATTTGGCACTCTAGCTGCTGTTCTAATCCGCATGTCCTTCTCTGCGTTCATAGGAAATACGAGGATTTCTTTAAACCAAAACCTTTTCCATTTCCCCTTGGTCTTCTCACTTGTCTCACAGGGGTATGAACAGGGTAAACTGGAGACACTCGCAGACCAGGAGCAGAGCTGGGCGTGCCCAGCAGGGGTCTTGCCTATTCTGCCGTCCTCTCCTGGTCTGCTTGGGGTCATGTTGTTCTGCTGTCATTCATGATAGTGATCCCTGTCGCAGAGCTATAAACTAGCCGCCTCTGTCCCATTGCTTTGCATGGATGTGTGTGATTGCGCCTCAGACCCACTAAGCAAGGTGGAGAATGGAGGCTGATGCTGGGCTGCCTCAAGGGAAGTAGAATTGAGCCTGATCCCACTGTGGAGTCGGACAGTGCAGCCCCTTGATGCCCTGCAACTGGCAGCACTGGCTACTGGTCCACAGACCCCAGGCAGGGGTACCTGCTCCCTTTCCCCTCCCCTGGTCCCCCCAACCACTCTCCCTGGGAATCCCCTCCTGCTGAGAGGGCAGGCCCTGTGAAGGGAGCTTGGCTTGGGGCTTAGGGCAGACTTCCCAGGTCTGGTCCTTAGGAGCCTGGTAGGAACCCCAGGCAACCAGGACCCAGGACTGACTGGTATTTGCCAAGAGGGATGGATGGGAGAGGAAGCTCAGCATTATTGATTGACTCCTGGCCTGGGAAGTACAGGAGTGTCTGTGTAGATAGGGTATGTTGAGGGGTCCGGGGGATTGTGTTCTTGCTCAGCCTCCACCCCTCCTCTGTTAAGGTCTCTTTCTTTCTCTATACCCTCTCTCCCCACTGTCTGAGAGCCTTCCAGGCACCTTTCCTGGGCTAGATGACAGAGTAAGGGGCAGAGTGATCTGGGATGGCCCCACAGCCCACCTCCTTCTGGCCTTATCTACCCCCAGGTGGTCCTGTCCCTGGGGAGCCTCACTGCCCCTAAGCTGGTCCTGGGGGCTGGAGGGAGGAGTCAGGGTTGCTGCCTCATTAGCATATTCATCAACAGTAATCAGGGACCTGCTGTGATCAAAGCGGTCTTCAGGCTTCCCTGCCTCTTGGCAAGTGGGAAGCGGGAGGGTCAAGGCCTGGACGTGAAAGGACTGTAAGCCTGAGGCTGAGGAGAAGGGAGGGACACCGAGGAAGGAGGGAGGAGGATGATCCTGGAGCAAGGAACGTGTAGAAATAACCTTTGGTGGGGAAGAGAAGGTGTTGGTGGCGCCCTCCTCATCTTGATCAGGGACAAGCAAGACCCGTCACTTCTGCCTCCAAAATTAGCATTTTACATGGACCACTGAGGCTCCCAAGCAGGCTTTCAAGAGGAGGAACGGTTTTCATTTTATTGTTTATGTATTTACTGTAATCTGTATGAGTAAAAACACAACAAGCTTCTGAAGCCCATGACATTTCAGATATTATGGCTTTGCAAGAAGCCAAGTAAGAGTAAGTTGATTTAAAATTATACGAAGAAAAATATTAAGTAGTGATGAGTATGGCAGATGTTGTCACAGTGGCATGTCCATGATGGGACTCTGGTCTAAATGGCTCTCAAGACAGTTCCACCATTCTCATCCTCGCCTCTGCATCCCTGCAGCAGCCTCTCACTTTTCTACCACACTGCCCTCCTTGCTTACAGCATCTTCTAAGCCCTGCCTGACTTCAGAGCCTTCTGGTGGCCTTTAGTCATGCTTCCCAAACCACATCCCTCCACCAAAATGCTCCGTAGTCAAGTAAGCATGGTGTGTTAGTTATCTATTGCCACATTTAAAAAAAAATCACCCCCAAACTCAGCAACGTAAAACAACATTCATTATCTCACACAGTTTCTTAAAGTTAGAAATCAGGGAGCAGTGTAGCTGGGTAGTTCTGGCTCAGGGTTTCTTATGAGGCTTCAGTGATCTGAAGGCTTGACTGGGGCTGGTAGGCCTCACACAGCTGATCAGTTAGTGCCGGCTGTTGGCAGGAGGGTTCAGTTCTTCTCCATGTGGACCTTCCGTAGGGCTGCTTGAGTATCATCACAACACAGCAGCCAGCTTCCTCCTGAGTGACTAATCCAAGAGAGTGAACAAGGCAGAAGCCACGTGTCTTGTATGACCTAACCTTAGAAATCGTATGCTATCGCTTGTGCCATATTCTATTGGCCACACAGACCAATCCTGATACAGTATGGGAGGAGACTATATAAGGACCTGACTACCAGGAGGCAGGGATCATGGGGAACCGTCTTGGAGGCTCGCTACCACACATGGGGAGCACTGGCCTGAGCGGGTCAAGGAGGGTCCATTCCTGGAGGGTGTCCCAGGGCCCCCCACATACACTTGTGTATGCATTTCCCAGCAGTTGTGGCTATAGCACTCTTTTATAGAACGAGGACCTGGAGCCATGAGAGAGCTAAAGAACACACTTTGGAAGACCTTGGCCCAGAGAAGAAAGTCTAAACTCCATGGCCTGGTTTTTGTATGCATGGATAGTCTGGCACTTCCAATAAAACCTTTTCTCTCCTCACTTCACTCTTTGAAGTGGTCCAGTGACACTAACCCTCATACCTACAGCCATTTCTTATGCTGTTAGTTCTGCCCTTTTGCCTCCTGCCCCTGTTGAGCTCCTATTCATTCCTCAAAGACCAGGGGGAAGGCCACCGTCACCGTGAAGTCTTCCCTTCATCACACACAGAAAGAATTAATCTTTTCCTTTGCTTTTACCGTTTTTTATATAGTAACATCTCTTAAGGGGCACCCACCACTCTGTCTTATGTTGCAGCTCTCTGTATCTGTCTTCCCTCCCCTTCCAGGTGTTTCACTCTGGCCCCACGTGGTGCCATGTGGCCAGCGCTTGGTACATCATTGGGGTTCAAGAAATATTTGGTGAATAGGGCCTTGGTTCTTCTCCTCCTCCTGCTGTCACCCTGGCTTTGCTTCTGGGACTGGTTTCTGATGAGCCAGGAGAAAGCAAGGCCAGACCAGAAGATCCTTCTGCCCAAGGGAGCCAGTGGTGTCTTCCTCCAAGCATGGAGGCAGGTCCCCCTATACCTGGGGAGGACATTCCCACCTTCAGCCATAGCCCAGGGTCCAGGCTGGGCAGACTAGTGGCCCTGAGCCAGTTCAATGTCTCTTGAGAGTCTGATGGACTTCATCATCTCCCAGGCAATACCGTAGGCTCATGCACGTAGCCAGGAGCTGGGGTACAGTGGGATATTCATTCCAAAACCTCCCAGCTGCCCCTTGAGGCCCTAAAGGGCAGTCACAGGAGCCTGTGGTCAGTAAGATGGGTTGCTTGTTCATTTGGTTTTAGAGATCAGCCTTCCAAAATGTGAGGCCCAGGGAAAAGTCTGGGAAGGAGCCTGCCAGGGATGCCTCTGTTGTCACCTGTTGTGCTGCTTATTCCCATGGGAGCAAGCTGGGGTGACCTCAGGGCTGGGAGGCCTCTTCTAGAACTGAGATGGCCCTGGCAAGGGTGGAATGGGCCCATCCAATTTCTTGCCCAAACTCTTGACACATCAGAGCCAAGTCTTGGCCAGCCCACCTACCTGGTCAGAGGTGACGGGGTCTTTCTCTCTGGAGGGCACGTCCAGTGGTTTCCCAGCAACTTTCCTCCCCACAGTGGCGTGGGCCTGGCACGAGCACATTTTGAGAAGCAGCCCCCCTCCAACCTCAGGAAATCCAACTTCTTCCACTTCGTGCTGGCCATGTATGACCGGCAGGGGCAGCCGGTGGAGGTGGAGCGTACAGCTTTCATCGACTTTGTGGAGAAGGACCGAGTGAGAGGCTCATGGGCTCGCTGGGAAGGAACAGGGTGGGGGGGGGGTGGGGAGGGTTTCAGGGAACCCCCTCCCACTGGAGCAGATGATGGATAGGTGGTGGAGGAGTGGAGAAGGGGGTGGTGAATGGATGGGAGGGAGGGGGGTAAGGAGGAAGGTTGGGTGGGAAGGGAGTGGGGGGGATGGGGGTGGCTGGAGGATCCCCGGGAGCACCAAGCATTCTCCCTATCTTGTCCCTGCAGGAGCCCGGGGGTGAAAAGACAAACAACGGGATCCATTATCGCCTCCGGCTGGTATATAACAATGGTGAGTGAGGCCCACTGCCCACTGGGTACCGCAGCACCATGTGACACGTGGTGCCCCACTGTCAGGGTGGAGGGGGCCTGGCTTCAGCAGGGGAGGGTGTGGAGTGTGTTCAGTCATCAGAAGCCACGGGGGCTCCCCAAATAGCAAGCCCTCTCCGCCTTTCCACCCTTAGGACTTCGGACAGAACAGGACCTCTATGTGCGTCTCATCGACTCCATGTCCAAGCAGGTGAGCCAGCCCAGGGGATGCTCAGGCCTGTCCAGCCCCTTCTCTGACCCCCATCTCCCTGTGGTCTGAGCAAGCATCCTTGTCCCTGCCCCCACCTCCCCCATGCCTTTCATCCTCACCAGTCTAGCTGTCCACAGTTCTCTGTGGAGAACTGTCCACAGGAGGAGGATGTGTGGCTTTTGCCCTCTAGACAAGAAAAAGACAATATTTGTTCAACAACTTTGTCTTAGGTCCTGTTATCTAGAAGTTCAGCCTAGACGGGGATTCAGGTACACATGGTTTATTGGGGAGGAGGGGAGAAGCTCTCAGAAGGGGAGGGAGGAGAAGCAGGACGGGGCAGGGGATGCTCAGCAAGGATGTGGTCTCTGCTGGTGTCTAGCCTCAACCTGATCCACGAGGAGGCCTGGAGAAGGAATGGCACCAGAGTTGTTCCCCCTTGAGGCAAGGAGGCCAAGATTCTGTCCCCTGTATTGGTCAGTTACTGGCTGGGGACCATTCCCAAGGGGAGAGTGTAACCTTCCAGACATTTTCAGGGGAAGCAGCTCCTGTCTGCTGAGAGCAATTCTCAAGAGAAAGCCCTTAGCAGCTAATGCTACCCACAGCTGGGGGATGGGTGCACTGGTCCAGGAGAGGGGACTGAGTGGGGCCCCAGAGCTTCCACTGCAGACCCTCAGTACCTTGCTGACTTGAAAAGACAAGAGAAGGAGGCTCAGGGACCAGCATGAGGAGCTCGGGGCAACTGAAACCTGAGTCAGCCCTGATGGACTGTGCAGCCGCAGGGCCCCAAGCCTCAGGCTCTTCAGAGAGGTTGTGTGCGCTGGTAAAGGAGCAGGGCTGAGTCTCAGATGTGAAAATCAGTGGCCTGCAACTTGAGGTGGAGACTTGGGCTTTCCCACACAGTCTTCCAGCAGCCTCCACCCAATCCCAGGGCAGAGGAAGAAGTGGTGTGTTTCTAGGAAGCCTGTGGTCGCCATGGTGTGGGAGGAGGACCAGGCAGTGGCAAAGTGGGATTGCATGGTCAACAAGTGTGGAAGGGGTTGGAGAATGTCCAGAGAGAGAGGGACCCACAAATAAGGGATGGCTGCGAGGCACAGAGGTTATAAGGTGGAAGCCAAATGTGTGGTTTGGGAAGCTCACTCCTTGCTTCAGGGCGGAGGAGAGGCTGGGGGACTGGCTGGGGGGGGTGCTGGGGGGGGGTGGCTGATCCAGCAGTCCAAGAGGGAGCCACTGGCCTGGCCTGTGGAGGTGATGGGGTGGGGAGAGGGACCAAGGAGCCGGCAGGACAGCCTGGAGGGACAATGCTTGTGAGAACCGTGGAGGTTGGAGTATGTCTGCCCTCCCGGCAGCCTGACGTTGGTCATGGTGATCTGGGGACCTCCCTGCCCCTGAGCAGAGCTGGCTCTGGAAAGAGCTGCCTGTGGACAGACAGAATCTGTAGACCTCATGCCACTCTTGCCCATTCTGATGGTGGTACTGGTTTGGGAAGCCAGGTTCCCAGCTCCCTCTGCATTCCTGGGCTCCCAGAGAGAGTTGGAGGGCGTGCTCTTCCCTGGGAGCAGGGCCCAGCTGCCCCTCCACCTGGCCTTGAGAGGAGCCTCCTTCCCCTCCAGCCTGCGCACTTCCCCTTCCCCAGGCCATCATCTACGAGGGGCAGGACAAGAACCCCGAAATGTGTCGCGTGCTACTCACCCACGAGATCATGTGCAGGTGAGAAGGGCTAGGTCACCTGCCCCTGGCCTCTTGGCCCAACCCCTACCACTGCCACCAACCCCCTCCCCACTGATCCCCAGGGAAGCCTGGGGGTGGGGGGTGATGAGGGAAGAGTGAGGCCCCTGGGCACAGTGCTGGCTGAGGAGAGGGTCCTTGAGGACCCATTAGCCTGGCCTGTTTATGTGGCTTCTCCGAGTGTTTTTGTAAGAGAGGCCTCCTGCTGCTACTGGGAAGCTTAACTAATAAAGCTCTGGGGAGGGCTCGCTGGGAGATGGGGGCAGGGCCTGGGCCTCCTGGATTAGCTCAGAAGCTGGAGGAGGAAACTTTGCTGCCTCTTATGTGAACTTCAGGGCACCCCCTGGGCAGGCAGGATGGGGAAGAGGGAACACAGTGCTGGACTCCCCTTCCCCATTACCCCAGAGCTTGGCATTTCTAGGCAAGGGCTCCCCAGGAGATGTCAGTCAGGAAGGGTCCTCCGAGGCAGCTCTTCATACATGGAAAAGAAAATAGTGTTCAAAAATCTGGTTGGGACAGTGGCTACCCTTGGGAAGGGCAGTGACCAGGAGGGGGCATGAGGGGGCCTCTGGGGCGCTAGTCACATGGTATTTCTTGGTATGGGTGCTGGTTACGTGGGTGGGCTCACTTTGTGATAATTCATGAGCTGCATGCTTACAATTGGAGCTCTTTTCTATATGTATAAAAAGTGTACAGAGAGAGTAGGTGGTCAGCAGCCTGCCCTTTCCTGGATCCTCCAGGAGCAGCATGCCTTTGGGACAAGGGTTTCTTGGCCAACCTTATCCCCAGGGATAAGGGCTCTGCAGGTCCCTGTGTAGGACCCTCACCGCCTGTCTCCCCCAGGCCCCTGAGGGCGAGCCCCTCTGGCCCAGGGATTCCATACTCAGAGACAGGACATCAGCATCCTTACCCCGGAGCCACACACACACACACACACACACACACACACACACACACCACATGCTGTAATCTCCCTCTCCTTCACCCCCTTCCTCCTTCCCTCCCTTCTCATCTTTCCTTCAGCCGGTGCTGTGACCGGAAGAGCTGTGGCAACCGAAATGAGACACCCTCAGACCCCGTCATCATTGACAGGTACAGACTGGGGGAAGAGGGTCTGGCAGCTGCAAGGCCAGGGCAGGCTGGGATCAGCCACAGAGCACGGTGGCACCCACCACCCTGTTGGTGGCTCTGAGCAGAGAGAAACGGTCCCCTGACTGAAGCTCCTGGTGGCAGACATTCTGGGGCTGGGCATAAGAGTTGTGTGTCCTGAGGGAAGGAGCTGGAGAGGGCAGGGGTGGGGGGTGGTAGAGGCTGCTGGGCTAGAGGGGCTGGGAGGCCCTGGCAGGGAAGCGGGCTCTAGTCCTGGTGCCTGGTGCCTCTGCGCTGTTTGACTTGACTTCTCTGATCATCCGTTTCCTTTGTTTAAAAAATAGGGAAATACTTAGCAAGCTTCAATCATAGGATTGTCAAGGTGATGCATATGAAAATGCATTCTCCCACCATGATTTTCTAAAATTATTTTATTTCTTTTTGAATAGGAAATGCATATATAAGGTACAAAATTCGAGAAGTATAAGAGAGTAAATAATTAAAAGTATGTCTGCCCCACCCCTATGTATAGCATACTGTACACAGTCTTTCGTACTTACCTTTTTATTTGTAACAATATATCTTAGAACTCATTCCATATTGGAACATAAACCCTGCCTTGTTCTCCTTTTAGTAGATTAAACCATTCACAATGTACTAAAATTCAAGTTTAGGAGGGTTGACAGCAAAGTCTCCCACCTCTGCCGCTGACTCATCCATTGCCCTCCAAATAAGCAAGCATTATTACCAGTTTCATGGGTATCCTTCCTGAGATAGTCTGTGCAAGAAAATGCAGACACAAGCAGTCTCCTTATTCTTTTTTCTAATGCAAAATATTCCATTGTATGGATGAACTATAATTTCTTTAGTCTCTATTGCTGGACATTTTGGCTTTTTCATTCTTTTTCAGGGATAAAATATGCTGTAGTGAATTACTTTGTCCAGGTGTCACTTAGCACATGTGTGAATTTATAAAAAGGATATTACTAGAAGCAGAATTTCTGGGTCAAAGGAGATGTGCATTTGTACTTTTGATAGTTATTGCCAATTTGTCCTCTGTAGAGATTATACCAATTGATATTCGTACCAGCTATTTTGAGAATGCCTGTTGCTGTATTCTGGCCAATTAGTATGTTTTTTATTCATTCAACAAATAAATTTTTAACATCTACTGTTAAATGTTAACATCTACTGTTAAAATGGACCCTGTGCCAGGGTCTCTTCTATATGCTGTGGATTAAGCAGTGACCAACGCAGATAAAAAGCCTTGTGTCGATGGGCTTACAATCTAGTAGGAGAGATAGACATAAACTAACTGAATAAAATGTACAGCATGTTAGATGGTGATAACAGCTAAGGAGAAAAAGAAAGCCATCAGGAAAGATCAGAGAGTGCCCAGGAAGGGGCTATTGCAATTTTAGAGTATTTAAGGAAGGCCTCACTGAAAGTATGACGTTTGAGCCAAGACCTGAAGGAAGTAAAGGAGCGAGCCAAGTATGAATCTGGGAGAAGAATGTTCTTGGCAAGAGTGTACTTGTCGTGTTTTAGGAACAGCAAGAAGGCCCAGGTGACTGGAACGAGGGGGACAGTAGGAGACGAAGATGTCAGAGATACAATGGATGGGGCAGGAGGAAGGGCAGACCATGCAGGGCCTTGTAGGTTGCATGTAAGCCATTCTTGTAAACCATTGTAAGGACTTTGACTTTTATTCTGGATGACATGGAAGCCAGTGCGGGTGTTTGAGAAGAATGATATGACCTGATTTATATTTCGACAAGTTTTTAACTCTAGCTCCTGTGTTGAAGATGACCCGCAGGAAGCAAAGGTGGAGACAGGGAGATGAGTTAGGAAACCATAACAATTATCCAGGAGAGATGATGGAGGCTGCGACAGAGGGGATGTTATAGAGAAGTTTGTAAGAAGTGGTTGGATTCTGGATACACTTCATAGGCAGAACTGACAGGATTTGTTATGGAAGGAGAGACAAGGTGACAGGGTGAGAGAAGTCAAAGACGGATCCAAGGTTTCTGACCTGAGCAACTTTAAGGGATGGAGCTCCTATTTACTGAGAAGGTGGAGATTTCAGGAGAAGCAGGTTTGGGAGGAGGAAGATCAGGAGTTTGGTTTTGGACGTATGACATTTAAGATTCTTGCTAAACCTCCAGGTGGAGATGTTGAAAAAGAGCTGAACACATGAGTGTGGCTCTCAAGGGGAAGGTCCAGGCTACAGATGTAGATTTGAATGAATGAAATCATGGAGGGAACGAGTGTTGAAAGAAAATATGAGCGGTCCAAGAATTGCATTCCGAGGTGTCCAATGTTGAGAGGTCATGGAGATGTGTAACCAGCAGAGGAGAATGAGAAGCAGCTGCCAGTAAAGTAGAAGGAAAATCAGGGGAGTGGAGTCCCAGAAGCCTAGATAGAAAAATTATCCCAAAAGGAGGCAATAGTCAACTGCATCAAATGCTGCTCATGGATATGATAAAAAAGACTAAGGGTTAATCATTAGATTTAGCAATGTGGGAGACATTGGTGACCTCAACAGGAGCCATTTCAGTGGCAAAAGGGGCAGAATTCTGATAGGAGTATGTCTAAGAGAGAGTGGGAGAAGAGAGATTAGAGACAGTGACTAAAGGAACTCTGGACTTTCACCCTAAAGGGATCAAAGAAACAGGATGGAACAGGGTGGTGACAGGAGCACAGTGTAAGGCCAAGAAAAAGATATAGCTTGTTCAGATGCCGATGACAAAAACCCAGTAGGAAATGGAAAATTATGATGCAAGCGTTAGAAGGGAGAATGGCTGAAGCAATGTCCTCTAGTCAGCAAAGGGCAGGGTTTCTCCTGCACACGTGGAGGACTGGCTTTAGCTGAGAGCACAGACATTATCCATGGAGGCAGCAGGGAAGATAGAGAACCTGGACATGGGTAAATGGGAATATCCAACATAGGAGCTTACGGATGTTCTTTTCTGATTGCTTTGTTTTCTCGGTGAAATAGGAAGCAAGGTCAACAGTTGAGGATGAGGATGGAGAGGGAGACACTAGGGCATGAAACAGTTGTCCAAGAGAGTGAGTGGACCATGGAAATGTTCTGTGATTGCCAAGTGGCACTAAGGGCCCACCTAAGATCTGTGGTCATAAATTTATTTATTTATTTATTTTTAAAATTTATGTATTTGGGGCCACACCACGCGGCTCGCGGGATCTTAGTTCCCCAACCAGGGATTGAACCTGGGGCCATGGCAGTGAAAGCACCGAGTCCTAACCACGGGACCATCAGGGAATTACCTGTGGTCATAAATTAAAAGTGAGCAATTTCCCCAGTCCTGCTGAGCTGCACAAGTGCAGGTGCAGAACAGGTGAGTGGTTGCGTATAGCCAGAGTTAGGGGTTTGCTATGTGAACACGATGAAACATGAGAGGGCAAGAGAGTGAAAAGTGTAAGCAAGGGGTGTTTACAAAAATGGAACAAGGAATTTAAGCTCAGAAAGGAGAGGACTATGGGAGAGTGAAGAGAAGGCAGGATGAATGGAACATAGGTTTTGATGGGGCCAAGAATTACTAGAGTTGAGGTACTAGAAGGAGTTGGAGCTGGTGGTTAGGGAGTGGGTTGTCTGTAGGTAGGATTATTTGGAAATTCCGTTTATTGGTAATGTGTGGCCAAGGGAGGGTAGAGAGAAGGTCATTGGATGAGAGATACTCAAGGAATGGAGAGAAGAATGTGTTGGAAGAGCTATCTATTTACATTGATACTGAAATCACCAGGAATTATGTTTGATTTTAATGATTCTTTATAGATCCTAGATACGGATACTTTGTCAGGGAAGTATATATCAAGTAACTCAATGTAGTTGAATTTATCGATATTTTCCTCATGGATTTCATTCTGCTTTTTGTTTAAGAAACCTTTCTCTATGCTGAGTCATAAAGATATTCTCCTATATTTTCTTCTAAAGATTTCACAGTTTTTCCTTGTACATTTAGGTTAGTAATCCATGTGGAGCTAATTTGGGGCATGGTGTGAATTAAGGTATCAATGTAATTATTTTTATTTATGAATCACTAATTATTCTAGTATCATTTATTAAATAACTCATCCTTTCTTACTGAGCTTCAGTACCACCTATGTCCTAAATCAAGTTTCCTTCTATTTGTGTGTCCGATTCTAGACTCTGTGTTTTATTCTCTTGATCTATTTGATAATCTCTGTGCTAACATGGCATTGTTTGAATCACTCTATCTATATAAAAATAATGTAGACAAGCGTGTAGGGTAAGTTTCCCATCTTATCTTGTTCTTCAGGGAAGAACTGACTATTTTGGCCTTTTGTGCTTCCATATTAATTTTAGAATCCATGTAGAAGGTTCCACACCAACACACACACACACACACACACACACACACATCTTTGGGGGTTTTGTACAGTTAACTTATACATCAATTTGGAGGAGAATTCACATCTTTATGCTACTGAGTCTTCCTATCCATGAATATGGTTTATCTCTCCATTTATATAGATCTTCTTTAAAGCCTTTCAATAAAGTTTTATAATTTTCTCAATTAATTTTCTCAGTAAAGTCTACATACACTTATTGTTTTCCTTTATTCACTCATTCAATAAATATTTATTGAGCATCTACTATGTACCAGACACTGTTCTAGGTTCTAGGAATACCACAGTAAACAAAGCAGACAAAAATATCCATATTCATGGACAGAGAAGACATTGGGGAGATGGGCAATAAACAGTAATTATAAGTATGTTAGAAGGTGATAGGTGGGAAAAAATAGAGAAAAATAAAACTGATCAGGAATTTGGGGGTGGGGGAGGTGTGATTCTAAATGGCGTGGTCACAGTAGGCCAAATTAAGAAGGTGGAGTTTGAGGAAGGACTTGAAGAGGTGAGGGAATGAACCATTCAGTTGTATGGGTAGCTTATTTCTAGGTACAATTTATATTTTGTTGTTATTGTAAATTATATCTTTTGCTATGTTTTCTAAGTCTTTGTTGATAATATAAAGAAATACGATTGATATTTGCATGTAGATATTTGTCTTTAGATTTCTTTTGTTTTGTTTTTTCTATAGAGACAGACGTGTAAAAAATGACTTTTGTTTTTCCTATCCAATCCTTTTGCATTTTATTTATTCTTCTTGCATTACTGCACTGACTAGAACCTCAAGTACAACCTTGAGAAAATAAGGAGTGATAATGGGCAGTCTTGGCTTGTTTTTTATTTTAAAGAAAATGCTTCTAGTGTTTCACCATTTAAAATGTTGCTAATTGTAGCTATTTGGTAGCTATACTTCATCAAGTTAAAAATGGTTGGTATGAGAGTTTTTTAATTTTTGTTTTTTGGGTTTTTTTCATGAACAGATGTTGAATTTCACGTGTTGTTTTTCTCTACATGTATTGAATTGATCATATGGCTTTTCTCCTTTAAACTGTTAATGTACTGAATTTCATTAATGGATTTTCTGATACTGAACTACTCCTGGTATAACCTAACTTGATGATGATTTACTATCTTTAAATGCTACTGGATTTGCTTTGTTAATAATATTTAGGAATTTTGCATTTATGTTCAACACGATTGGCTTGTAATTTTCTTTTCTTACAATGTCCTAGTATGATTTTGACAGTCCGTGGTATAAGACCCTTAAATAATTAGATGGGACATGTTCTTTCTTTTACTATTTGCTGAATGAATTTGTATTAGTTTGTAATGATTTTTTCCTTGAAAATTTGTTACAATTTGGTTTTAGTTTGTGGGGTTGAGGAGGAGAGAATTTTTAAGCCATTTATTCATATTTTAATGGTCATAGGACTATTTAGGCCTTTTATTTCTTTTTTACTCTATTTTCATGAGTTAGATTTTTTAAGGAATTTGTACAATGTGCCTAAGTTTTCAAATTTGTTTCCGTAAAGTCGTTCATAATGTTCTCTTATCTTTTTGATCTCTGCTGTATCTTTTTAAAAAATATTTATTTATTTGTCTGCTTCGGGTCTTAGTTGCAGCACATGGACTCTTCATTGTGGCTTGCTGGCTTCTCTCTAGTTGTGCCGTGCAGGCTCAGTAGTTGCGGTGCACGGGCTCTCTAGTTGTGGTGTGTGGGCTCCAGAGCACGCGGGCTCAGTAGTTGCGGCGTGTGGGCTCTCTAGTTGTGGTGTGCGGGCTCCAGGGCACGTGGGCTCAGTAGTTGCAGCACGTGGGCTTAGTTTCCCAGTGGCAGATGGGATCTTAGTTCCCCAACCAGGGATCAAACCCACGTCCCTTGCATTAGAAGGTGGATTCTTAACCACTAGATCACCAGGGAAGTCCCTCTGCTGTATCTTTAGCTGTGAACCTTTTCCATTTCTGATATTAATTGTTTGTATCATATCTTTCTCCTTGATGAGTTTTGCTAGCAATTTTTACTTTTATTTGTGTTTTCTGAAAACTGACAGCTTTATCAATCTTTTTCTAATGTTTGTTTGGCATTACGTTAATTCTGCATTTATCTTTATCATCTCCCTTCTTAGTTCTTTGGGTTTATTTTGTTGTTCTTTTTTAATTTCTTAAGTTGGATGTTTAGCTCATTAATTGTTGACCTTCTTTACTAATATAATCATTTAAGGCTATGACATTTCCTTAAAATACTATCTTTCCTCTATGTCACATTATTTTTTATTTTTCTTTATTTTTCTTTATTTTTTTGGCTGTGTTGAGTCTTAGTTGCAGCATGCAGGATCTTCATTGAGGCATGCAGAATCTTTTTGTTGCAGCGTGTGGGCTCTTCGTTGCAGCGCACGGGCTTCATCTAGTTGTGGCATGCGGGTTTTCTCTCTCTAGTTGTGGCATGTGGGCTCCAGGGGGCAGGGGCTCTGTAGTTTGTGGCACGTGGGCTCTCTCCTTGAGGTGCATGAACTCAGTAGTTGTGTTGCGTGGGCTTATTTGCCCCGTGGCATGTGGGATCTTAGTTCCCCGACCAGGGATCAAACCCTCATCCCCTGCATTGGAAAGCAGATTCTTTACCACTGGACCATCAGGGAAGTCCCTATGTCACATTATTATATCTCATATTTTCATTATCAGTTCCAAGGATTGTTAAATTTGTTATGATTTCTCTTTTAATACATGGGCTATTTAGAAGTATGTTTCCTTATTCTTTATTTTTAAATTAACTTTATGAGGTATAACTGATATTCAATAAAACAGGCATAAGGCATACAATTTGAAAAGTTTTGACATATGTATACACTGATGAAACTATCACCACAGTTGAGATAGTGAACATATCCTTCATTCCCAAAAGTTTTCTCATGCTCCCCCTGGAATCTCTCCCTCTCTCCCCTTACCTCCATCCTCAGGCAACAGTTGATCTGCTTTATGTCATCATAGATTTGTTTGCACTTTCTAGAGTTTTATATAAATGGGATGATACAGTATGTGCTTTTTCTTTTGTCTAGCTTCTTTTGCTCAGCATAATTTTTTTGTGTTATCCATTTTGTTACATGTATTAATAGTTCATTTCTTTTTATTGCTGAGTTGTATTCCATTGTATGAATATAGCAAAATGTGCCTTCATCTCTTGATAGACATTTGGGTTCTTTCCAGTTTTTGTCTATTATAAATAAAGCTTTATAAACATTTATGTACAAGTCCTTATATGGACAAGTGCTTTCATTTCTCTTGGCTAAAATAAGTAGGAGTAGAATGGTTGTATATGTATATGTGTATGTGTATGGTAAGTGTATGTTTAACTTCATAAGTAGTCGCCTATTTTCCAAAGTGGTTGTACCATTTTATGTTTCCCACCAGCAGTGTATGAGAGTTGTAATTCCTCTACATTCTCATCAGCACGAGAATGATCTCTTTTATTTTTTAATTAATTAATTAATTTATTTATTTATTTTATTTTTGGCTGTGTTGGGTCTTTGTTTCTGTGCGAGGGCTTTCTCTAGTTGCAGCGAGCGGGGGCCACTCTTCATCGCGGTGTGCGGGCCTCTCACTATCACGGTCTCTCTTGTTGCGGAGCACAGGCTCCAGACGCGCAGGCTCAGTAGTTGTGGCTCACGGGCCCAGTTGCTCCGCGGCATGTGAGATCTTCCCAGACCAGGGCTCGAACCCGTGTCCCCTGCATTGGCAGGCGGATTCTCAACCACTGCACCACCAGGGAAGCCCTGATCTCTCTTTTTAATGTTAGCCATTCTAATAGATGTGTAGTGATATCTCATTATGGTTTTAATTTGCATGTCCCTAATGACTAATGATGTTGAACAACTTTTCATGTGCTTATTTGCCATCCATATTTTTTTGGGGGGGAAGTGTTTGTTCACCCCCTCCCTTTTTATTGGGTTATTTTTTAATTACTGAGTTGTGGGAGTTCTTTATATACTGTGGATAAAAATCAGATAAATATTCTGCAAAAAATTTTTCCCAATCTGTGACTTGTTTTTTCATTCTCTTAACAGTGTTTTTGAAGAGCACAAATTTTTAATTTTGATAAAGTACAAATTATAAATTTTTTCTTTTGTGTATTGTGTTTTTGTTGTCATAGCTAAAAAATCTTTACCTAACCCAAGGTCACAGAAAATTTCCCCCTTCCTCTATAAGTTTTGTAGTTCTAGGTTTTACATTTAGGAGTAGGATCCATTTTAAGTTAATTTTTGTAGATGATGAGAGGTATAGATTCAAGACGTTTTGTTTTGTTTTGCAATATATATTTGTTTTGCAATATATATATATATATATTTGCAATATATATATATGTTCCAGCACCATTTCTTTTTTTTTTTAATGAAGACAGTGTTTCCTTTTTTTTTTTTTAACTTTTTAAAAATATTTATTTATTTATTTATTTATTTATTTATTTATTTATTTATGGCTGTTTTGGGTCTTCGTTTCTGTGCGAGGGCTTTCTCTAGTTGTGGCAAGCAGGGGCCACTCTTCATCGTGGTGCACGGGCCTCTCACTATTGTGGCTTCTCTTGTTGCGGAGCACAGGTTCCAGACGCGCAGGCTCAGCAATTGTGGCTCACGGGCCCACTTGCTCCGTGGCACGTGGGATCCTCCCAGACCAGGGCTCGAACCCGTGTCCCCTGCATTGGCAGACAGACTCCCAACCACTGTGCCACCAGGGAAGCCCCACCATTTCTTTTAAACTTTGCAAAAAATCAATCGTTTATATATGTGTGGGGTTATTTCTGGCCTCTATTCTGTTCCATTGATTCCTTAGTCTAGCTTTTATGCCAATACCACACTATTTTGATTACTGTTGCTTTATAATAATTCTTGAAATCAGGTAATATAGGACCTCCAACTTTGTTTCTTCATTGCAACTTTTTTCTTTGCATTTCCGTATGAATTTGGGCATCAACTTGTCAATTTCTACAAAAAATTCCATTGAGATATTGATTGGGACTCTTTGAATCTCTAGACTAATTTGGGAAAATTGATATCTTAACAATATTGAGCCTTCCAACCTATGAACAAGGCATATCTCTCCATTTATTTAGATTTTCCTCAATCTCTCTCATCAATATTTTGTAGTTTTTAGAATACAGATCTTTCACATCGCTTGTTCACATTTATCCTTTAGTATTTCTTTATTTTGATGCTATTGTAAATGCTGTTTTAAATTTCAATTTCCAATGGCTTATTTATGGTATATATAATTATGAATTTTTGTATAACTGATTCTGTAGTCTGCAGCCTTGCTAAACTCACTTATTAGTTCTAGTAACTTTTCAGAGTCCAACAGATTATCTTTATAGACAATCATGTCATCTGCAAATAAAGACACTTTTATTTATTCCTTTCCAATCTGGATGTCTTTTGTTTATCTTTCTTGCCTGATTGTACTGGCTAGACCTTCCAGTACAATGTTGATAGTAGCAGTGGTGAGGATGGACATTTATCTTGTTCCTGATCTTAGGTGGAAATTACTCAGTCTTTCACCATTATGTATGTTTTTTATGTATGTATGTATGTATGTGTGTGTGTGTAGCTATAGGTTTTTCATAGATGCCTTTATCAGGTTGAGGAAATTCTCTACTATTTTTTGTTACTGGGAGTTTTTATCAGAAATCGGTATTAGATTTTTGTCAAGGGCTTTTTCTGCATCTATTAAGATTATTATTTTTTTTTTTTTTTAGTTTAATATGATGAATTACATCAGTTGTTTTTCCGATGTTAAACCAACCCTGCATTTCCCAGATGAGCCACACTTGGTCATGGTGTATTATCTTTTTAATATATTGTTGGATTCAATTTAATGAAATTTTGTTTAGAGTTTTTGCATATTCATGATGAATATTTGTCTTTAATTTTCTTATAACTTTTTTGTCTGGTTTTGGTATCAGGTGTGCTGATATACTGGCCTATAGATTTAGTTAGGAGGTATATCCAGCTCTTCAATTTTTTGGAACAGTTTGTGTAGAATTGGTATTACTTCTTCCTTAAGTGCTTGGTAGAATTCACCAGTGAAGCCATCTGAGCCTGGACTTTTCTTTGTGGCAAGTATTTTAACTATAATTTCAATGTCTCTAATAGAATAGGCTATCTACTTTTTCTAGAATGAACTTTGGTAATTTGTATCTTTCAAGGAATTTGTCCATTTCTTATAAGTTGTTGAATTTGTTAGCACAAAATTGTTTATAATATTCCCTATCCAATATCTCTAGAATCTGCAGTGATGTCAGCACTCCCATTTCTGGTACTGGCAAATTGTGTCTTCTTTTTTGCTGATCAGTCAGGCTACAGGTTTATCCATTTTATTGACCTTCTAAAAGAACCTTTTGGTTTCATTGATTTTCCCCATTGTTTATCTATTTCCTATTTTGATATTTATTAGTTCCTTTCTTCTGCTTATTTTGGGCTTAATTTCCTCTCCTTTTTCTGGTCTCCTAGAGTGGAAGCTGAGGTCATTTATTTAAGACCTTTCTTTCTGTCTAAAACAGACTTTTAGTGCTATGCATTTCTCCCTAAGTATTGCCTTAGGGTCATACCACAAATCATGATATGTTATGTTTTTATTTCCATTTAATTAAAAGTACTTTCTGATTTCCCTTTTGAGTTTTGTTTTAACCCATTTGTTATTTGTTTCAAAAAGTTTGGGGATTCTCTTATTCTCTTTTGGTTTTAAATTATGGTTAAAAAAAAGAGAACAACCACATAATATAAAATTTGCCATCTTTACTATTTGTGAATGTACAATCCAGTATTATTAAGTATATTCACATTGTGGTGCAACAGATCTCTGGAACTTCTTGCAAAACAAAAACTCTATACCCATTAAACAACAGCTCCCCATTTTCCCCTTCCCTAGTCCTCATAGCCATCATTCTACTTTCTGTTTCTATGAATTTGGCTACTTTATACATATATACTTATATACTTATACCTCATATAAGTGGAATCATGCAGTATTAGTCTTTTTGTAACTAGCATAGTGTCCTCAAGTTTCATCCATGTTGTAGCATATAATAGGATGCTACATGTTATATGTATTTCCTTCCTTTTTAAAGCTGAATAATATTCCATTTTATGTATATACCACATTCATCTATTGATAGACATTCAGATGCTTCCATCTCTTGGCTACTATGAATAATGCTTCTATGAATATGAGTGTGAAAATATCTCTTTGAGACCCTGCTTTCAGTTTTTTTGGATATATATACCCAGAAGTGGGATTGCTGAATCATATGATTGTTTTTTAAATTCAGTATAGTGAGGAACACTATACTTTTTACCATGGCAGTTGCACCATTTTATAATCCAACCATCAGTGCACAGGGTTCTAATTTCTCCACTTCCTCACCAACACTTGTTATTTTCTGTGTTTTTTAAAATTTTTATAGTAGCCACCCTAATGGGTGTGAGATGATGTATCATTATGGTTTTGATTTGCATTTCTCTAAGGACAAGTGATGCTGAACATCTTTTTAGATGCTTGTTGGCCATTTATACATCATCTTTGGAGAAATGTCTATTGAATTCCTTTGCTCATTTTTAATTGGGTTATTTGTTGTAGTGTTGTTGAGTTGTAGGAGTTCTTTATATATTCTGGATATTAACCCCTTATCAGATATATGATTTGCAAATCTTATCTCCCATTTTGTAGGTTGCCTTTCCACTCTGATTGTGTGTCATTTTTATGGAGACCGTGTTTAATTCAGATCACCCTAGGTGGAAATGAAATCTTTATTATGCTAAGTCTTGAAGGTGCTATGTAAAATGTAACTCATTTATTGTGTGAGTTGAGATAAGGAGTGTTGTTCAAGTCTTCTATTTCCTTGTTGATCTTCTGTCTAGTCATTCTATCCATTATTGAAAGTAGGGCATTGAAATCTGCAACTATTATTGTTGAATTATCTGTTTCTTCCTTTGGTTCTGTCATTTTTTGCTTCATGTATTTTGGAGCTCTATTATCAGGTGCACATATGTTTATAATTTTATTTCTGATAGATTGACACGTTTATAATTATAAAATGTCTGTCTTTGTCTTATGTAACAATTTTGTCTTAAAGTCTATTCTGTGTGATATTAATATAGCTGCTCCAGCAATTTTTCGTTAGAGCTCTCTTAACCCTTTTCCAAATCTTTTCCAACCCTTTTATCATCAGCTTATTTCTATCTTTGAATCTAAACTATGTCTCACATAGACAGCATATAGATAATGTTTTTTAATCCATTCTTCCAATTTTTGCCTTTTAATTGGAGTGTTTAATCCATTTATATTTCATTGTAATTACTGATAAAGTAGGATTTATGTCCGCCATTTGCTATGTTTTCTATCTGTCATATATATAGTTGCTCTATTCCTCCATTACTGCTTTTTTTCTTAGTGGTTGCCCTGGGAATTACATTCGGTGTCTTAATTTAGGACAATCTATTTTTTTTTAATTTATTTTATTTATTTTTGGCTGCATCAGATCTTAGTTGCGGCACGCAGGATCTTCGTTGAGGCATGCGGGATCTTTCACTGCAGCATGTAGGCTCTTCGTTGCAGCATGCAGGCTTCTCTCTAGTTGTGGTGGCAGGTTTTTCTCTTCTGTAGTTTTGGTGCTCAGGCTCCAGGGCACATGGGCTCTGTAGTTGTGGTGCGTGGGCTCCAGAGCATGTGGGCTCTGTGGTTTGTGGCATGTGGGCTCTCTCGTTGAGGCACATGAGCTCAGTAGTTGTGGCATGCAGGCTTAGTTGCGCTGCAGCATGTAGGATCTTAGTTCCCTGACTAGGGGTCGAACCCACATCCCCTGCATTGTAAGGCAGATTCCTTACCACTGGACCACCAGAGAAGTCCCTAAGACAATCTATTTTAGATGAATATAAACTTAATTTCAAAATTAAGTATACAAGTATATAAAACAATATATAATGGATTCCATATATAGCTCCAATATAGCTCCATTCCCCCTCCTCTCCTTGTCACATCCTTGTCAATCACATTATATCTTTACACATTATAAGCCCATCAACACAGTTTTATAATTACTGCTTTCTGATGTTTTCTTCAATAAATTTTATTTTTAGAATAGTTTTAGGTTTACAGAAGATGTGAGTAAAAAGTACAGTGTTCCATGTACCCCCTGCCCCTACACATGTGCAGTTGTATTTTAAATTAGGTAGGAAAACAAAATATTTACAAACAAAAATGCATTTATAATGTCTTTTATATTTACCCGAATAGTTAACTTTTACCAGTATTATTTATTTCTTCATGGGGATTCAAATTACTGTCTTGTATCCTTTCATTTCACACTGAAGGACTCCCATTACTATTTCTTATAGGAAAGATCTGTTGGTGATGAATTTTTTCAGTCTTTGTTTATCTAGAAATGTCTTAATCTTTCATGTTTATTTAATTTTGTTTAATTTATCCTTCATGTTTGAAGGATAGTTTTGCTGGATATAGAATTTTTGGTAGACAGTCATTTTCTTTCAGCACTTTATATCATCCCACTGTCTTCTGACCTCCGTGGTTTCTGGTAATAAGTCAGTTGTTAATCTTATTCAGGCTCCCTTGTACATGATGAGTTGCTTCTCTTCCTTACTGCTTCCCAGATTCCTTCTTTGTCTTTGTCTTTCAATAGTTTGATTATGATGTGTCTGTCTACATGTGGATCTTTTTGAGTTCATACTACTTGGAGTTCATTAAGCTTCTTGTATGTGTGGGATAAGGTTTTTCATCAAACTTGGGAAGTTTTTGGTCATTATTTCTTCATTGTTTCTGCCCCTTTTCCTTTCTTCTCTTCTGCTGAGACCCTCATTATGCATATGTTGGTATGTTTGATGGTGTCTCCCAACATCATGGGCTCTGTTCAGTCTTCATTCTTTTTCCTTTCTGTTCCAGAACTGTATAATCTCAACTGACTTATCTTAAGTTGACTGACATTTTTCTTCTGTCAACTCATTTTTCTTCTGCTGTTGAGTTCTTCTAGAAAATTTTTATTTCAGTTATTTTTCTTTTCAACTCCAGAATTTAAATTTGGTTCTTTATAATAATTTGTATCTCTTTATTGATGTTCCCTATTTGGTGAGATTTTATTCTCATACTTTTCTTCAATTCTTTAGACATGGTTTCCTTTAGTTCTTTAAACATATTTATAATAGCTGATTTAAAGTCTTTGTCTAGTAAGTCTAACATGTGGACTTCCTCAAGGACAGTTCCTATTGACTGCTTTATGTCTCCCATTTGGACCATACTTTCCTGTTACTTTGCATGTTTCATGATTATTTGTTGAGAACTCAATATTTTAATAATATAATGTGGTAACTCTTCATATCATATCCCCCTTCCCAGTGTTTGTTGCTGTTGCTGTTTGTTTGTTTAGTGACTTTCCTGGACTGATTATATAGAGTCTATATTTTCTGTCATGTGTGGCCACAGAAGTTTCTGTTCAGTTAGGTTAGTGGTCAGCTCATGATTGGACAGGCATTTCCTTAAATGCTTTGAACCAATAAGTCTTCAGCCCTTGCCAAAAGTTTCTGTGTGTGTGTTGGGGCATGCCTTCAATGCTCCAGCAATTTACAACTTTGCCTTAACCTTTACTTCCTGTTTGTGCAGGGTTTCAGGGTCAGCCAGAGATGAGAGACTAGGGCCTTCGGAGACCTTTCCTGGACATGTTCTCTTCCCTGCACATACACATGGCCTTTTAGATATCCAGGAATATATAAGAGCTTTTCAGAGCCCCCTATGAACATCTCATTCCCACTTTTTCCTTTAAAGTTTTTTGGCCAGGCTCTCATTTGCCTCAACCAGTATCATTGTCTCAAGTAACAGCAGTGTTCAACAATTGCTACAGGTTGTTTTCAACAAACACCCTGAGAGTAGGGTTTTTCCCACTAAGCAAGTTCTAAGTCAGGTCAAATAACAAGTCCTGAAAATAGGGCTGTCAGGAAACTGCCAGACAGATCAAATAGTGACAATTGTCTGGGAATACAACTTGTTGAGAAGTTCCAAATCCAATCTGTCCCTTTTAGTGGCTACTAGGCTGCTAGTTTTTACAACTACCATGGTTGCAAGTCTACTGCAGAGCTGGGAATAGGGCAAATTAAAACACTGCAGGGAATTCCCTGGCAGTCCAGTGGTTAGAACTCCACACTACCACTGCAGGGGGTGCAGGTTCAATCCCTCGCTGGGGAAGTAAGATTCCACAAGCAGTGAAACATGGCCAAAAAACAAAACAAAACAAAACAAAAACCACTGCAAAATTCTCTGTTTTTACTAAGATTCAGCCATTTTTCTTGAATAAACGCCCCTTGGATTGTTGTAAACCTTTTGTTAATTTTCAGAGTTCTGAAAAATTTGATTCTGACAGTTTTTGCCTATGTTCCTGTTGCTTTATGGAGGAACAGATTTTCAAAGATCCTTGCTCTGCAATTCTCAAAGTTCTATTTGGGGGCTTTGATACAGCATTCATCCTGTCATAGTAATTATGAATCAATGAGCACCTGCTGTGTGTCAGGCACTATGATAGATGCTTGGGAAAAGATAGAGAAGTTTAAGCAATGATTCCTGCCCTCTGAAAGCTTACAGAGCAGTTGAAGAGACAAAACGTAATTACATAAGCCTTTACATAATGATAAGAGGAACTAGAGAATATAAGGCTTTAAGACAACACTATGGAAAAGAATTTCCTGCAATGATGGAAATGTGCTTCACTGACCAATATGGTAGTCAGTAGCCACATGTACCTACTGGGCATTTGAAATGTAGCTACTGTGGCTGAGGAATTGAATTTTAAATTTTAGTTAATTTTAATTAATTCAAACTTAAATAACTACATATGGCTACCTTATTGGATGTCACAGCTCTAAGACTAAGTATTTACTTGATTGGCCAGGATGACTGTGGTATAGGAGTGAATGGGGAAGATGTCCTCCCATGGGAGGCCCACAGCTCTCCTCCTCTGGCTCCTGCAGTTGGACAGGCACTGTGGGCTATGGATACTCCCTGGCATGTAGTTGTGTCTGGTGAACAGTGGATGTTGTACAGTGACACTGTTGAAACAGGTCATGTCTGAGCCACTTGGCAGAGGTAAGCTGTAGTCTACCCCGTTGTGGGCAAACTTAGACCCCAATGCATAGGTCAGGTACAACCTGACAAATGCAATTTGATGAGAAGGGGTTGTGGGAGCTGTGAAAGAATCAGCCTCTCTTCCTAACCCAGTGGTCAATGTAACATTCACTCTTTTTCTCTGCAGCCACAAGACAAGCTCACAGTAGCATCTGTCTCCTTCTATGCTTTCCAGTAGGGTCTCTTGGCTCCCACACTGATGCTGCAAACACAGCCTTGTGTCTAGGGCCCATTCTGGCAATTCCCCTTGGGGAAACTGAGGTCCTATAACCTCCCTGCTGGGTCAGTGCTGAAGTGGGACTGAGGTTTTCCCTCTTGCCTACAGAATGAACTGCACTTCCTTCCCCACTCCAGCCTTTTCAGAGCTAGATGCATTTGATGGAAGGAGATGCAGAAGGGGTTAATAAGAAATTCCCCCATGTACCCTGGGAGTCATGTGGACTGGATGCCAGTCACAAGGACAAGGGTCCCCAAGCCACCCTTAATTCAGAGCAAGGACTTATGGGAGGACATCTGGGCAACTGGGGTCAGAGTGGCCCACGTGCTGAGGCAGGAGTAGAGCCGTGGTTAATGCCCCCAAAGGATATTGAAAGAGAGAGGGAGTGCAGGCATGAAGAGGCCTGGGGACTGTAATAGGTGGAGTGGGACATGGCTAGTGAATGAACTGTCTGCAATTTGAATGATAAATTCTCTCTATAAAGGGCTAGTCAGTGCTGGGGGACTTGTGCCAACCTGGACTGTCTCGTCATATGACTCAGAGCAAGGTCTCACCTCCTTCAGCCTCAGTCTCCTCATTTGTCAAAAGAAGCTGACCTCAGATGGTAGGGATGTTGTAAAGTTAGGTAAGATGTATTTATGCGGTGCCAGCATAGTGCCTGCCACAATATTATTTCATCCCCCATCCTACCCTCACCCCAACTGATCCTCTTTGAGGGTAAGTACAACTGAGCCTAGACAGTAGCAGGGAAGTTTAGTTAGAGCCAGAGAAGTACTTCCTGACTCTGAGCACACAGATGAGCAGGAGAGGAATGTGAGCCTCTGCCAGGGGCCCTGGGAGGTCTGAGCTGGGAATGGGTCCTTCTCTAATAGGATAGGGGCAACATTCAACCTTCTGTCTATTCTCTCTGCCCTGGGTTGCTTGGCACATTGTGGAAGCTTGCCAACCCCCCACCTCTTCCTCACATGATTCATAAATAGGAAGTGCTAGGGTCTCTGTTCTTTGGAGCCTGGCTCACCCACCCAAGGCCAGAGGAACACACGACTTCTTCTTCCCTTCAGTCTTGGGACCCCACCTTCCCCTTTACATCCCTAAGTCACTCACAAGCACACCATACTTCTCTGTGGCTTCCATCTGCCCATCCATCCCCCATCGCCCAGCCCTCCTACTTTTTCTCAATCCCTCCTCCTGTTCTGTTCTTCCCATGGAATCCAATATTCTGCATTCACAGAAGATTCCCCAGGCTGGGGGATGTGCAAGGGGTGTATGTGTATGTCTGTGTCCACACAGGAATAAACAGGCTTCATGCTCATGTGACCCACTGCTCCAGCCTGTCCCTGACACTCCACATGGGGTGCCCAGAGACCTCCCATTAACAGCCCCTTCACCCCTTCTTCCCTCCCCTCAGGCCCCATTAAGGGAAAGTAGAATCACCACCACTCTTCATGGGCAGCTGGGGGCCCCTTAGCAGTCTCTCCACCTCCTCTCCCCCTCTCCTCAGGCCCATGCCCAGCCCTGAGGTTTGGAGAGCCTAGTAAGTGCCCTATCAACATGTTAATCAAATTACTTAGGAGCTAAAATTGACGCTGTTCATTAATTATACAAGATTATGCTAATTGTGCATGCAAATGCATGCAGGGGAACAGAAGGTGTTCAGGCGCATGGTGGGCCATTAGCATAGAGGATGGGGTGCGGGTGCATTGGCATGCTAATGTATGCGCCCCAGCTATTTATAGTCCCCCAGCCCATCTGCACTGCAGCCACCTCTGCCCCAAGTGGGGATCATGGTAGGGAGGCCAGGTCCAGGCCTGGCAGGGGGCTATGGCCCTAGGGATACTCAGCCTTAGCTGTTGCCCCAGGCCAAGGCCAGGAAGTAGCATGCGCCACCGCCACTGTGGCCACCCCCACTTGGGCTTAGACTATCACATCAACCTCCTCATTCACCATCCTTTCCCTGGCCTAGGCCCTTTGGTGCCTGGCTCTCCTTGGAAGCAAAATGACTCTTCCAAATGACACAGCCAATATAAGGCACCTCCTGCTGACTCTCCATCACCCACAGGGTCCAAATTCTGCATGTTTTGGTGCCAATCCCCCAAGAGCTCTGGTCCATAGCTGCCCTTCTCAGTCTTGTCAGGCCCACTGGGCACCATGCATACCACCTACCTCTTGGCAGGACTGTTATTCCTTTTGCATGGAGGGCTCCTGCATCCTATTTCTCTTCAAGGAAAAAAGCCCCGAGTCCTCTAAGACCCAAAATGCCCAAGATCACATGCGACTTCTAGGACTCCTTCCACCTCTCCCAGCCAGAGTGGCTGCCGCAGATTGGCCAGTTATCCTGCCGTGCCCACCATTCTATCTTCCTGGTTGTACTTTGAGTTTTTGTCTTTCTTGCTGGATTGTCATTTCCTTAAGATCTTTTTCACCTCTAGATTCTACTGCCTGACACATAAAAGGTGTTTAATACATCTTTTTTAATGGATGTGTTGAGTGAGTGAATGGTCCAGCAATCTGTATCCTCCTCTGTCCTTGAGCTGGGGGCAGAGAACAGCAGACAATGAAAACAGTGGAGAGCACAGACCCTGTCCCAGATGTTGCATTTCTTCTGAGGCTCATGAGCCCAAAGGCGAGGCCCTTTGGGGTGAAAATTAGGAGGACCCCCTCCCCACTTCCCCACCGCAGGCTGCTTTGCCAACTTTGCACTTGGAAATAAAGTTCTAGTTTGACTCTGCCCTTTGCTCTCAATCTGCTTTCTCTTCCAAAGCCTTCATAGGACACTTCCTTTGAACACCTGCTCCAACCCGTGTATCTCTTGCACCACTTCCTCTTTCTAGGTCTATACTGTCTGATAGGGTGCCTATGAGCCACATATGACTATTTAAGTTTAAATTAATTAAAATGAAATAAAATTGAGGGAGTTCCCTGGTGATGTAGTGGTTAGGACTCTGTGCTTCCACTGCGGAGGGCCTGGGTTCGATCCCTGCTCAAGGAAATAAGATCTCACAAGCCGTGTGTCACGGCAAAAAAAAAAAAAAAAATTGAAATTTTAGTTTCTCAGTCACACTAGCCACATTTCAAGTGCTCAAAAGCCACATGTGCACAGGGAACTCTACTCAGTGCTTGTGGTGACCTAAATGGGAAGGGAATCTAAAAAAGAGTGGATATATGTATATGTATAACTGATTCACTTTGCTGTACGACAGAGACTAACACAACATTGTGAAGAAACTATACTCCAATAAAAATTAATTTTAAAAAATAACCAATTTTTAAAAATAAAATAAAATGGAAAAAAAATCTACCTGTGGCTAGTGGATATCATTTTTGGAAAAGTTCTATCAGACAGCATTTGTGATCTAGATTTCCGTTTCCTTGCTTCTGACAGTCCTGTAGCTGCAAGCATCCTTGGGCTCAGCCCAGCTCTTTCAGTTCCTAACAGCTTTCTCTTTGGAAGCGCAAACATAATTTTAGCTCTAAGTAAGTATCTCAGAGGGATGTAGGGAGGGAAAAGCTGGTGAAAGTTCTGTGCCCTGATTTTTTAGGATGAGATTCCTAGAAACAGAGCTGGAGATGGGGATTCTTGTGAAAGTGATTTATTGGAGGAGAGCTCTAGGGAGAAAAGGAGTGAGGGAAGCAGGAGCGGGCAGGAGAAGCAACTTAGCAAGGAGACAGTCTCAGCTGGAGTCTAGCATCAGCCTGATCCTTTGGGGAGTTCTGAGTATGAATAGTACTAAGAGTTGGTCCTCCTTGTGATGTCAGTCTTTCTTTGGTTGTGGGCTGCTGGTGAGGAGCATATGCTTCTGGCTGAGGATAATTCTCGAGTAGTGGGGGCAGCTGTGAGCCATTTATTTATTTATTTATTCATTTATTTAGCTACACCACGCAGCTTGCAGGATCTTGGTTCCCCCGACCAGGGATTGAAACCAGGCCCCCTCAGTGAAAGGGCAGAGTCCTAACCACTGGACCGCCAGGGTATTCCCCAGCTGTGAGCCCTTTAATAGCCAACACTCACAGGAGCTGCGAGTGGGGGAACCCAGGCAGGCACCTGGACACCATGATACCTGGACACAGCCTTCCAAAGAGCAGCTCCATCCCACTCTGCTCTCCACCCCCTGAGAACCCAGAGTTTAACAGTGGACTCACATCAATCACCTCCACATTTTCCTTATGTATTGAGTGTCTCTCGTGTAAAGCACTGTGTGAGGGGAGCTTTCCTTGTGCAATGGTGTCACACCTGAGAAGTTATGTGCAAGTCACATGTTTGCACTTGAGTCATATTCAATCCAGCATTTGCTTCTTTGGTATGGAATATTCCATTGACAAGGAAAGTTCATTTTAATTTCATCTTGAGTTGTGTTTACAGGGAGGAATAAAAAGCATTTATAGAAATGATTAGGAAAGCTAGACTAAGTTCAGGATGTGGCAAGGTAGGTGTGTGGGTGAACTGCTCTTATCTTTCACTTATATCATAGGCATCAGAGTTGTGATGCATAACTTCCACCTTTTACATGCTTTATTAGCTGGATGACCACTGTTCACAGCTCTTCATCTGGTCTTTTATTTATTGAACTTTTTATTATAAAGAATGTTGAACATATAGGCAGAATACAATAAAGAACCACATCTCTCCCTGACTGAATTTCAACAATGATCAACTCTTGACTCATCTTAAAGTTCTGATCTTTAATCCTGAAAATCTTCTCAGACTGAGAGCAGCTGTCACAATAGCCAAAGGCCCCAAACTAGGACATGAGTCTCTCCTTTGCACCTCTGATGAATTTGTAACCTTGAGGAAATCCCCATGAAATGGCTAATCTGGTCCCTGCACAACCTGCCTCTCAGGGCTGATTTTGAAGGAAGGCTTGCTGCACTGTCCTGCATCGGCAGCCTCGTGGCTGGGGCAGGGTTGGACTCTAAAACCCCACTTACAGGGACTTTTCCATGACTCTTGTCAGTATCAGTGGTTCATAAAGTCCCAAATTCATATCCTGACTTTGGCATCTACTGTGACTTTGTAGCTTATCCTTGCTGATCCTTGGTTTTCTCATCAGTAGAGTGGGAATGATTGCAGACCTACACCACACCACCTCGGGATTATGAGAGGATTAAATAAGATAATGCAAGTGGTAGGCTCAGCAGAGTTCCAGGCACTTGCTAAGTGCTCAATAGATTAGACTTGGATCACTTAAAAAAATTTTTTGCATAGTTTTGCATTTTATTTATAATTCATGCTTATATTTATGGTGGTTTCTTCTAGTAATTCTAATGGCAGCTTCTAGCACTCGACCTTTCTATGAGGCCCAGATGAGGCGTCTGTGCCCCCAGAGAACCTTAAGGCCACAATAGGGATGGCACTGGGCACAGGTCCTTGCCCCAACCCAGGGGGCATCCTAAAATGCTCACCCTCAGGTCAGCCAACTCTGGGGGCTGTGGCCCATCATAGCCAGGGAAAAGGGGCTTCCCCAGGCTCTCTTCCAGCCCCTAGGTGGTGGGAGCGGAGATGCTCAAAAACACTGGCACTGGGGCTCATCCTGGTTTGGGGGGTGGGGGGGTGCTTCCCTGGTGAAAAGCAGGATTTTACAGGCCCTCAACAAAGTGCACATCCCTTCCTGCCTTAGGTCCCTGTAGGGTGTCCTCCTATAGCTCCCCTTCCCACTGGGTTACCTGACCCTCTCCACTTCCCAGCCTCCACATCTGTCCTCTGCACAGACATGGCTTGAAGGGTCTGCTGTCCCTCCTTCCTCTTCCCGACACCATTCTCATCCTTCACGGACTGCTCTGGTTCCTCCTCCACCCCCCAGGGTGGAACAAATTGTCACCCCATGGTGCCAGCCTGTGGAGAAGTTTCCTGGGCTGTCCTCATGTTATTTTCCCACCCTGGCCTTCCAGCTTCCGGGGGTGTGGATGGTGTGTCTGTCTCCCAGTGGTGGGGAAAGGAGGGCCCAGAGCCCCCTTTCCAAGGCTGAGGGTAGCCAGGCACTGTTGGGAGGAGTGAGAGGTCTGGGCACTACTTCCGGTTCTCCTAGACCAGAACGGAAATCCCCCAGCTCCAGGCCATGTGCTGCAAAATTTCAAGACTAATCTTGGAAGACAGGACCCTTTGGGTGCTAGTCACCCTTGTTAAAGCATAATATTCAAAATGTTAGAAATCTGATTCTCATACAAATTATTACTGAGCGTGTGTTGAGGTTTTCTGTAACTTATTAATGAAGGAATCAGCAGGATGACAAAGCTGGTTCAAAGAAGGCTAAGAGAAACTGATACAGACAGTTGAGGAAAGAGTTGAGAAGAGAGAGAAGGAGGGAGGGAGGGAGAGAAAACAGGATATGTGAAAAATACTTGAATAAGATTGCCAAGTTAGACACAAAGCTAGTTAATGTCCATAGGACAATAAAATTATAAGCTTTAGGGCTCATTTCTCTACCAAACAGAAGTTATTTATTTCTCCCAACAAAAATCATTTGCACCTTATCAGTTTTCTGCAAATCAGCACCTAACTTTATAGAGTCTGGCCCCAATTAATAGCAAATATTAGTCAAAGTTTTTTCTTCTACAGAATCAACTAACTCTTAGGTGGCTTTGTCAACGTAATACTCTGGAACAGCACTGTCCAATATAAGTATGATGTAAGCCATTATACATTTGTCATTTAAAATTTTCTAGTAGCCACATTTTAAAAAACAAAAAGAAACTGGTAAAATTAATTGTAATCATATATTTTATTTAACCCAAGATATCCAAAATATTATTTCAGCATGTGATCAACACCAAAAAATTACTAATGAGATATTTTTACATTCCTTTTTTCCTAAGTGTTTGAAATTCAGTATGTATTTTACACTTACAGCAATTCAGACTAACCATATCTCAAGTGCTCAGTGCCACTCGGGGCTGGTGGCTGCCATATTGGATAGTGCCGCTGTAAAACAGTGGTTCTCAAACCTCAGGGTGCATCGGAATTACCTGGAGGGCTTATGAAAACACAGATGGCTGAGTCCCACCCCAGGAGTTTCTGATTCAGTGGTCTGCGGTGGGGCCTGAGATTCTGCATTTCCAGCAAGTTCCCAGGTGATGCTGATGCTGCTGGTCTGGACACCACACTTTGAAAACCACTGTTCCAGAATGACTTTGAAAGGACTCACTGTCATCTTTTTGCCTTATTTTCAAGTTGTAGATGATTTTGCTTAACAACCCTGAGACTGGTGGTAGGGCTGCAGGCTGTCTGCAGTGTTAGCATCGGCTTGGCCTCTGACTGGATGGGTGCCGGCTGGACACAGCCTCACCGACTACCATCTGGTGGTGGGTGAGATTTCATCCACCCTTCTTCCGCCACTGATGGCATTGACTGTGTGCAGCTCTGAGCTGGAGGCTCAGGGAGAAAGAAAAAGAGGACTGACCCTCAGTATCCCCCACAGAGGGCCTAGGCCTTGTGTGGCTGCTTTTTACTCAACACCACTCTGCAGATAATGCCAACGAGGCTCAGAAACTGAAATGTCCCAGGACAGGCCTGCATAGATGGAGGTACTGGCAGGGCCCTGAGGTTCTCAGGGAGGGGTGGTCTCCAAAGCCTAGAAGGGCCAGAAGTGGTTGGCCAGACAGGGGTGAGAATTGGTGTGGACCCAAAGGACAGATGCAACCTGTACTGGGAAGGGAGAGGGTAGGAGACCTGCCAGGCAAGGGCTGCAGGAGGGGATGACAAGGGGGCCCCCCCAGGGGGAGCCAGGATCCTGCAGGAAACAGCAGCCTGAGGCTTTGGGAGGCTGAAATGAAGACAGGATCGGAAGGGACCTCAGCAAGCATCAATTGCTACTCTCCTGGTTCATGAATAAGGAAGGATCCCAGAGATGTGAAAGGATTTACCCCAGGCCACACAGTGAGGCAGTGCCTGGAAAGCCCTCATCTCCAGCCACATCCCAGGGTTCTGTAGGTTTGGGAGTGGGGTTGGGTACAGAGGGCACGTGTGTGGTGTCTACACGGGTGTGCCATTTTTGGGGTCACATGAGGTGTCTGCACCTCCAAATGCTCTGCGCGGGGTGTATAGAAGGTCTACACTACATGAAAGTATCCTTTGTGTGGTGTCCACTATGGATGAAAATGCATGCTGATGTAATGTCTCTATGGAAAGGGAACTAAAAAGGGTTCCCAGAAGGGTGCCCATTGTGTGGGGGAATATGACAGGGGCTGAGGGGGTCACAGGCAGGGTGCAAGGGGAGATACATCTCCAGGAAAGTGACTGCTGCCAGCTCCCAATGAGGGACGGCCCCCTTAGGACACCTCTGTCCAGGAGTGGTGCCCACCCCTCCCAGAACTTGGGGACCTCCTCTTTGGGGACTAAGCCTTCAGAGCTTGTAATAAATCTGATTTCATGTTCGTAGAGTTTGGAGGCAACTCTGATGAGTTAAATGGATGTACATATCTGGAGTTCAAGACCAGGGGGCTGATAAACAGGCAGCTGCTGGAGGAGCTCATAGAGCGGCCCAGGAGGCTGTGCCATGCTCCAGGACCCCCACAGACTTTAACCCAGCACACTACAGTTTGTAAAGGGCATCTTCCCGGATACTCACAGAGTCCTGTAGGGGTGAAGGCAGATTACTGATAGTATCCTGAGTTTACGAAGAGTACAAATCCAGAGTATTATCCATGGTTACCTCACGAGGGTATGGCAGGACCAAGGCCTCACCATCCCCGTCAACTGCCCGGAAGGACTGGAGGATCAAGTTCTCATGTGTTGTCTAAAAAGCAGTCACATCGCTGCATATACTGTGCTTTTTTCTAATTACTGTATGTGAAAAAGAAGGTATTCACTGTGTATCTGTACGGTGTGTCTGACAGGTACACCATGTGTGTATGACGGCTATATGCTCCATGTGGTTAGGTTTTTGCTATGTGTATAAGGGATATAGAATATGTATGAGGGAGATCTGTTTGCGGGAGATGTGCCGGGGCAGGGAGTCTATTGTGTGTGAGAGGGATTTGTTGTAGGGGGGACGTGCTTGTAAAGGAGGAAGGGGGGATCTGTACATACAGTACATTATATTGTACCGTAATGACGGTACAGTATTTGCAATGACTATATTCTGGGTAATCATATACAACATAAAAATGGTGCACTAATGCATGTACTCATATTCTTTCTGTGCATATACTATGTAGGATGGGCACACACTGTGCATGATGGTATAGACTCTGTGTGATTAGCGTACCACATGTGCGTGATGAGTCCAACCTGATGTGGAGTACATATTGTGTATGCTTCTGTGAAGGTATACCCTGAGTGTGGTGGGTCTACATTATGTGTGATGGCTGTATCTTGTGAGTAGTAGTATATAAGGCATATACAGTGTGGATATAATGGGTATACTATTGTAAGTAAACATCTTGTGGCTGATAGGTATACTCTGGGGGAAGGATACACTATGTGATATGGATGCGCTGTGTGTGTGATGGATGCGCTGTGTGTGTGATGGGCATATACTATGACAAACATACATGGTGTGGGTTAAGTTTACAGGTAAGTGGGAGTACCTGCTACATATGGTGTATATAATAATTCATGAGTACTAGGTATATATAGTATATATAATGGATGTATTCTCTAGGATGAATATACTGTGTACAGATGTGATAAGTATATACTTTGTGAGATTAAGCACTGTGTGATCTGTACACTGTGGAGGTGGGGGATTTTCTGTATAGGGAAGTTGTCGTTGGGACAGGTCTACTGAATGTGTCACATGTACCCTGTGTGTATGCAGCTTAAGATGGGAATATGGGGTATGTGCCTCGTGTGAGCAGGCACAGGGGAAGTCACCCTGCTGGGAGAGGGCATGGCAGGAAGCAGTTGGATCTTCATCCGTTTCTAGAACCCCCAGACCCTTGAGCCCACCGACCACACTGTTTCAGGTTCTTCCTCAAGTTCTTCCTCAAATGCAACCAGAACTGCCTAAAGAATGCGGGGAATCCCCGGGACATGCGCCGCTTCCAGGTGGGTCTGAGGAGAGAGTTCTCCCCTGTAAACCTGCCCTTTCCTGATGGGGCGGCCCTGCCACCCTGAGAAAGGCCGCAGGGGCAGACCCCTGTGCAGACCAGTGCTTTGGAGCCTGGTGCTTGCTGGGGGTGGGGCAGCTCTGTCTCAACTTAAGCTGGCTGCCAAGGGAGGCTTCATTAGAGTCCCACTTAAGGAGATGCTAATTGTGACATTTTTACATGATTAACAACCCAGCTAATTTGCATAGCATGAAGCAGAGAGCAGCTGCCCTTAGCACATCCCCAACCTGCACACCCCTCCCAGTGAAGGGTAGGGGGGAGAAGGAGGTAGCCCCAATTTCCTCCCAAGAGTGGGGGCTCCTGCTGATGGGCTCTCAGGCCGATGCTCCCCCCGCCATCAAAACGCTCACTCCCACTTGCCTAAGACCCATTCCTGCCTTGGAGCGCTAGGGGTACAGCCTGTGGTACATGTGGTTGCAAAAACAGTTGCCACTCTGCCCAAGGATCCAGAGATTTTTTTTCAGGGCTTTTGATTTTTCTAGCTCCTGGAGGTCAGTTCCCCTGGGCAGCCAGAGATTGTGCATCTGAGAGTGTCACCTAACCCAGTTGGTCCCCCTTCCACCAGCTCAGCTCCAGAGGGGCTGAAGCACTTCCCCATGCCAGTGACCCTGAACTACAGTATCCAGCCACTGGCCTCAAGTTGCCAGTGCCCCCCAGCAGTCCCTTACTGGAAGCCCCAGCCAGGCTGGCCTTGGCTCTCCCCACAGGTGGTGGTATCCACAACGGTGAGCGTGGACGGACACGTGCTGGCCGTGTCCGACAACATGTTTGTGCACAACAACTCCAAGCATGGCCGCAGGGCGCGCCGCCTGGACCCCTCCGAAGGTCAGGACCCCCAGGCCAGCCCTAGCTGCCGCGGGCCCAGCCAGCCCCAGTCCCCACCTTGGCATGGGCCCCTGACCTGGCTCCTCTCCTGCCTCCCAGCTGCCACCCCCTGCATCAAGGCCATCAGTCCCGGGGAGGGCTGGACCACGGGCGGCGCCACCGTCATTGTCATCGGCGACAACTTCTTCGACGGGTTGCAGGTCGTGTTTGGGAACGTGCTCGTGTGGAGTGAGGTGGGCCGCTCCCGCCGGTCTCCCTCCCAGCCTGGGGCTGGACCCTGCCCTCGCCGGGTCAGAACCCGCAGGCCTCCCCTCTCCCCTCGCAGCTCATCACGCCCCACGCCATACGGGTGCAGACGCCCCCACGGCACATCCCTGGGGTGGTGGAGGTGACCCTGTCCTACAAGTCCAAGCAATTTTGCAAGGGAGCCCCTGGCCGCTTTGTCTACACAGGTAAGGAGTCAGGGGGGTGAAGGGAGGCCCAGGGTTGTGGGATGGAGCCCCACGCCGCACACACCAGCCCTGACGTAGGAGTCAGCGAATAGCCAGGTCCCCTAAGCCCCTGCTGGCACTCACCCCACATCCCAGGACACCTCCTCTCTGGACCTTCTTTCCCTGTGCTTCTGTTTCCTTCCCTGGCCTCCACCTCCTCAGACGCCCTGCCCGGACATTCTCTCTGCCTCGGGCATTCTCCAGAGCAACTCCCCCCACCCCCTTCACCTTCTGCACTCCCCAGTGCCTAGAACATCTCCACAGGGAGATTTATTTCAAAGATGCCCCCAAATAGCTTGCTGCTCCCCAAATCTTCCCGGTTCTCTTGGTTCCCCCAAGCCACCGCAGGCTTCACTTTGCATGCACACGAACACACACACACACACCTTGCACGAAGCCAGGGCGAGAAGTTAACACAAGACAGGAGTGTAAGCTACTCCTGAAGATGTGGCTTCATCCCCCTTCCCAGGTCTATCTGACCACTAGCCCGTATCCTCTCCACCTCCACCATCTGGCGCTTCTCCCCATTCCCCCACCCCACCTAACAGACATTCACCAAGCCCTTCAAGGGGCACTGGACACTCAGTAGTGACCCTACTTACTGTCTTAGAGCTCCAGTATAAGAGTGAGGGGGGAACACAGGGAACACAGCGTGGGGTGGGTAGAGTTACACAATGGAGGAGCTAGTGGTTGTCAGAGAAAACCTCCAGGCACGAGTGTGGACTAAACTGCTAAGCTGGAACCAGAGGGGTGAATAAGGAGGTAGAGATGAGGAGGAAAAGGCATCCCGGGAGAAGGAATGGCAAGTACGAAGACCGGTGAAGGAGTGCCTTACGTTTTAGGGGAAACTAAAGGAAATTCACTAAATCTAGAGTTGGAGGTGGAGAAGGTAGGTAGGGCTTTGAGGCTGGTAAGATAGGTCGGGGCCAAGCTACAGGAGGAGGTGAGGAGGAGGAGGAGGAGGAGGAGGAGGGCTTCGGGAGCCAGGTCAGGAGGTTGCAGCATCCTCCCCAGAGCCCTGGGTGTGGGCCAGCCCGTTCCTGGGACACAGGCATACCCCTAACGGTCAGGCGCCGCTGAGAGTCCACCAGAGCTGTGATACATGAAGACTGTTGGGGTTTTTTTTACTTTTTTTATAATAAATAATTCACTCCTGATAAGACCAAATGCAGACAAAACTTTCCAGCCCTGCTCCTATGAATACTGAAGCTAATATATATACAGTTGCGTTTTTTCTAATCACAAATGGGATCGTATAGTGCATGTGTGTTAATGCCAAGCAGCTGGCACAGGGCCTGGCTCAGTAAACATTTGTTGAATGAATGAGCAAGAAAGGAACTGAGGAAACTTCCCGAGCCTCGCTGACCCGTGTGCCCGGAGTTTTCCGAGAGGCTTGGGCTGGCCTTGGAGGAGGTCTGCAGCAAGGCTCCCGGACTGGTTGCTGGCGGGCTTGGTCCTGTTCCGGCGCCGTGCCGGGAGGGGCGTCCTCCAAACACCGCCCCTCTCCCCAGCCCTGAATGAGCCCACCATTGACTACGGATTCCAGAGGCTACAGAAAGTCATTCCCAGACACCCCGGAGACCCCGAGAGGCTGCCCAAGGTACTCAGAGGGGCGGGGCGGGGCGGGGAGAAGGGTGTCCGGTGGCCGAGGGGAGAAGAGGCGGCTCCCGGCCCCTCTGCCGCCCCCGGGGCCGCCCCTCCGTCCGGATGTTTTCCTCCTTGCCCCCAGGAAGTGCTGCTGAAGCGGGCGGCCGACTTGGCGGAGGCCCTGTACGGAGTGCCCGGCGGCAACCAGGTATGGCGCCTCCGCCCGCCTCCCCGCGCCGGGCCCGGGGCTGCCCGCTTCCCGGTGCCCGCGGCTGCCCCGGCCGTGCCCGCTCTTGTCTTCGCAGGAGCTCCTCCTGAAGCGCGCAGCAGACGTGGCCGAGGCTCTGTACAGCGCCCCCCGCGCGCCCGCGCCGCTCGGACCCCTGGCCCCCAGCCACCCGCACCCCGCCGTCGTGGGCATCAACGCCTTCAGCAGCCCGCTGGCCATTGCCGTCGGGGACGCCACGCCAGGGCCGGAGCCGGGTGCGTCCCGCCGCCCTCGCCCTCCCAGCCGCCGGCGCAGCTCGGACTGCCCCTTCCCTGCCGGCGCGCGCCCCTGACGGCCGCTCTTTCGCAGGCTACGCGCGCAGCTGCGGCAGTGCGTCCCCCCGCGGGTTCGCGCCCAGCCCGGGCTCGCAGCAGAGTGGCTACGGCGGCGGCCTCGGAGCTGGCCTCGGCGGCTACGGGGCACCGGGCGTGGCCGGCCTCGGTGTGCCCGCGTCCCCCAGCTTCCTCAGTGGCTCCACGGCCACATCGCCCTTCGCCAGTGAGTGTCCCCTGCCCCCCGGGGAGGGGGGAAGGGACCAGGCCCCGGGGAGCAGAATGGGTCTCAGCCCAGCTCCTTCCTAGCCTATGAGGGGTGGGGGGAGCTCCTGTCACCTGTCGCATGAGCACCGACCCTGGCCTTGCCCTCAGAGGCAAGGGCAGCTCTCTCTGTGTTCGACCTCTCTCTCTCTGCCCTTGGAGACCCAGCCCTCAACCCCGGTGCCGGGGCACTTCTTGCACTTTTAGTTCTCTTTGCTGACAGCAGTTGTGCACATCGCTTCTAGCCTTCCCCTCCTACTGAAACGAGCTTTAACACGGGGACATCCTGCTTAAACCTAGTGGACCGCCAGCCTTTCCATCTTATGCCAGGACTTCAGGAGGAGGGCTGGTGCCCCCTGCCGGAAGCCTGAGGGAACTCAGGGCCCAAGAAAAGTAGGTTTCCACCTGGCCCCACGCCCCCCAGGAGAGGCAGGGGCCTGAGGAGGGAAGACGTGGCTCCCAGCAATCTGGTTGGGCAGAGCAAGAATTCTGTGTAGTCAGACACCTGGATTCACAGTTTGATTGTCCAAATCAGGAGCTGTCTGACATTCAGCAAGTTACTTTACTTCAGTTTCTTCTCTGTAAAACCGGATCAGTACCACCTGTTGCCTAGGGTTGTTCTCAGACCTGAATGTGCCACTGTGCATAAAGGGCCCAGATGCAGTTCAGAAAGAGTGTGTGAATTTGCATCCCAGCACTGGCTGTGGGCATTAACTGTCTTCTGTCTGGTTTCTTGGGATGGGCAGCTCAGAGCTGGGTGGATGGGCGACAGGGCGTTTATGCTTTTACCATGCACTGCCCTCAAGTCCCTCCTTCCAACAGCAAGTTCCAGAACAGCCTGTCTACAGGTTGTTATAGCTTAGCTATTCAGCAGACATGTTTGTAAAGCACCCAGCTTGGGGGATAGCTCCACCCCTGCTCACCTACAAGGAGCCTCCCCCATCAATTGTAAGAGAGATTGCACCTTGAGTCCTGGCCAAGAAGGCTTTTCCTGCCATTCCTTCGCCTGTCCCCTGTCCCCTGTCATATGTTTGCTATTGCTGATGACCAACATATCTGGCACCTGCCTAGCCTTCCTTCCCATGGCCTACATCCTGAGTACTGCTCTTTTTGGCTGTGGGTTTGAGTCTGGCTCTCTCCCTCTGGCCTGGGCTCAATGTGTGGGACCAGAAGCCCCATGTTGCTGGTGTCCACACAGACCATGACCCTCCAGTGTCCCCACCAAGACTCCTGTCTCCCCTTTGCTCAGGCCAGGCTCCACTGCTCCTACTTCCCTTCAGTTCTGGACAGTATTCTTACCACCTCTCTCAGGGTGCCCCCCCAGGTCGAAGCTGGTGGAGTTTGGAAGACCAGCCCCCCTTCTCCGCTGCACACACAGTGCAGTCAGCAGTGGAGGAACACACTGCCCCAGTGGGCAAAAGCCAGCCACCTGGGGTCTTCCCATTCAGCCAGGAGATCAAGAATTCTACAGCTGCTTAAGCCTCACTCCAGCATCAACTGGGGACACCCTGGGTGGGCCTGAGGGTCAGTCCCATCTGGTGGTATTGTCCTGTCGAGTCCCCATCCACTCCCCTTGTGCACAACACTTCGTGGTGAAGCTCCAGTGGGCATCATTCTCATTGAGTTTGCCAGGACGTGCCTGTAATGACCTCCGGAACTGTCCCTGCCAGAGGCTGTCTGCTCGGACCTCCCCTCTGTCTTCTGCTTCAGCCACCAGCAGCCCTGGACTGAACCACAACTCCCAGTACTACCCAAGCTACAAAATGCGGCTGTGAGCTCTGGGCCTTGAGAGATACAGTACATTTTCTGGCATTTATTTCAAGCCCTCCACGGAGCTCCATGGGCCTCATCAGCTAGCAGTCAGCATTGTCTTAAAAAGAGATGGTTATCTATGGGGCTGAGTACATTCGGAACAGGGGCAGCTGTTGAAGGCATCACTGTTCCAAAGGGGGGCGGGTAGTGTTCTGATACCAAAAGCAGCTTTCTCAGGCTGCTGCTTTCTTTCAGGAAACCCCCACCCTCATCCCATTGCCCGCTGCCTGGACAACACTCAAGTCACAGTCTTATTGGTCTTTAGAAGAGAGAGGCAGGGAATTGTGTTCAGATGAGGTTGTAGAAAGGGGAATCCAGAGATGGCCTGGGCAGGAGCCCCCAGGAGAGGAGGCTGCAAGAAGGAGGGGCAGGCAAAGGCTGAGTGCAGGAGGCTCCCTGGCTATTCCTAGGAGAGCAAGCCACAGCCATGGGGGCTAGGGCGTTAGAGAACAGGAAGAGCTGAGGATTTGGATCTCTGTACCTTTCTTTAAAATTGACCTGCTGGAAGAGGGAGATACAGGAGGCCTCCAGGACCAGGGCTGAAGATGACGAGGACCTGCATTAAGCTGGAAGAGAACAAAGTGTCGGGGGTCGGGGGGAGTGTAATTGGTAAGGGGAACATATTTGTAGGGGGGGGTAAGGGTTCTTGTGTGAGCTGTGATCCTGGACAGAGGGGCCTTATAACAGGAGCCTATGTGTACCCCCCAAATTTTGTCCCTGACCACTTGCCCCAGCTCTGCTGTGAACCCTGACCTTTGACTCTAACCTTGATGCCCCAGGGCCCATCAATGTTTCTTAGTGTCTCAGAGTCCCAGTGGTTTTCAGCAGGAATCCTAACCTGTTCCATTTCTTGCTCATCCCTCATCTTTGCAGGCACCTCTCAGTATCTGGTTCTGTTGGATGTTCTGGTTTTGCTTTCGTTTTTTGGGTTTTGTTTGTTTGTTTGTTTTTAACCTCATCTGGCCCTATCATCTCCAACGCTAAGAAAGGGTCTCCAGAACCCCCAAGAGGGCAAGTGCTAGACCGCAACCCCAGAGGCTCCCAGCCTGCCTCCAGACTCTACCCTGTACTGGTCTCTCCAGGACCCTCACAGCCCCCAGTGAGGGCTGAGCCTGGCACCCAGGTCAGCAGCCCGCACAGGGCATACTGCTCATGCCAGGGCAGCAACCGAGCTGCTCACTCTGGTGCTGTCTCCTTGTTGTGTCTCCCACCGCCTTCCCTGCTGCGCCTGCCCCTCCCCGCCCCGGAGTCATGCCCTCTAGCCCCCCGCTGGCCGCTGCCTCCTCCATGTCCCTCCCGGCGGCTGCCCCCACCACCAGCGTCTTCTCCTTCTCGCCTGTCAACATGATCTCCGCTGTCAAACAGAGGAGTGCTTTCGCCCCCGTGCTGCGCCCACCCAGCTCCCCACCCCAGGCCTGCCCCAGAGCCCACGGAGAGGGGCTTCCAGGTGAGTGCTCCGTGCTGCCTCGCTGGAACCTGGTAGAGCAGCTGGGCCTGCGCAGCCCACTCCATCCACATCTCACAAGAGCTTCAAGCCAGGTGACCAGTTCTCCCTGGGGGTTGCAGAGGAGGGAGCTCCGCAGGGGTTCAAGGAGGTCCATCTGGACCCCACGTCCCTGGGCCTCATAGCTTGGGACGATCTCACTCTGGACCATCAAGGAGACAAAAATACCAGTTGGAGAAGGTCTGGAAACTACTTCAAGGCCTCATCCAGTTGAGCCCAGAGTAAAGACCCAACATGCAGAGCTGTAAGAACCCCACCATGGGCTGCGTGCCTTTGACCTGTACGTCCCTATGTCCACTGGAGGATAGCATACACCACGGTGAGAGACCAGGTCACTTGCTGGATGGAGGGGGACTGACCTTAGATAAGGTTTAGCCCAGCTTCACCTTCCCCATTTTACAGATAGGGAATTGAGACCAGGTCACACCCCCCGCAGCCCATTAGTGAAATGATTGTTATTTGCCATTTATCAATCTCCTCCAAGTCAACATTCAACTTAAAAAAGCCCGGGTTCTAACCAGTAGTGTATATAGCAAGTCAAAAAGAGTTGCATGCCTTAGAATAAGATGACTCTTGTGGTGGGCTTGTTAGATGATGCTCTAGGATAATTCAAAGTGGAACACAGTTATATTTAGCCTTGTTTCCAAGTTTTGGATAATTTTTCTTAACCTAAGTGTGTCTGGAGCTTAAAATGCAGGGAATAGGAAGGACAGAAGGCCGCCAGTTTCTCCTGCAGCAAACCATGGGAAGGGGGTTAGAAAGAGGCAAGGGTGATGGAAGTGATGAATTTCATGGGGGTGTGGGAGGAAGACATGCTGCTACCACTGCATTAGGTATCTGTACTCCTGGAGGCTGACCTCTTTCCTTTGCTGTCCTGATACATGGCCGTCTGCTTCCTCACCTTGAGACAGGCCCTCTGAAGGAGACAGGCTGGGAAGAAGAGCCCAGAGTCATGTCTCTCGATTGAAGAAACTCGGGGGGCAAGGGCTTGGGGCTGTACCTCCTAAGAGGTCTGGGGGGCACACCTCACCTAACTGTCTGCAGTGCTGGGCCTAGGCTAGGACTGGGGGTGGCTGACTACCTTCAAGGCTCTTGATAGCTCTGCCCTCAAAAAGTGCCATATGTCCTGCATGCTGCCCCCAGTCGAGAGGGGCACAGACTACACATGGCTTATGGCTCCCCTGCTTGGTTACTGCAGACCAGCCTTTTGAAGATTCTGACAAGTTCCACTCTCCAGCTCGGGGGCTTCAGGGCCTGGCGTACTCCTAATTATGGTAGGTCTCTGGCTGAATCTTGCCTCCCTCCCTGGCCTTGGATGGGCTCTCTCCAAAAGACTTTAGCAGGGATGGGGAGTTGGGGTCCATGTCTCCCACTCCAGGGCCCATCTAGACAGCTGTCAGGGCCACATAGCCCAGCCCAGTGGCCCAGGCTGAACAAGAGGCGAGAAGTGGCTTCCTGTCCCCTTGCAGCCAGCCTTCCTACAGGACCTTCGTCTTTTCCTCTCCCCACCAGGTCTACAGGTGTTGTCCCCACTGAGCCCGGACTAGTGGTCCCTCCAGGATTCACACCCATGCCCTGGATGGCAGCACAGACAGATGCAGGGCCGGGGCTGCAGGCAGACCTCAACCCACAGGCCTGAACAGGGAGAGGCCTTCCTCCCTGTGCTCAAGGGCCCCTCAGTCCCACAGGCTTCTCTCACCTCCCTTGAGGCTGGTTGGAAGCCCCAGCACTGTGCTGATGCTCTTGTTAGGAGAGCATCCTGTGGAGGTGCTGGATGCCTGACCTCACTTGCTGGGTCGGTTCCTCTGGAAGAGATGGACCTTGTGCAGACCAAGGGCGTCTGGTGACAGGAGCATGGGATGGGGAGTATGATAAGGAGCTCAGGGAGAGGTGGCCTGGGAAGGTCCTGTTTGCGTCTGACCCATCTCAACCATCCCAGCATCCCAACTACTCTCCAGGACAAGGGGTGGTGCCCAGCAGCCTCAGGAGGCCTGCCTAGGCTCCCATGGAGCTTCTGACAGCCACTTGATTCTGTGGCTGCCCCACTCCCTTTGAGCCCTAAGCACTCATGCTTGCCACATCATGAATCCCAGTGGAGGCTTTGGGCATGAAGGGTGCAGAAGAGGAGGTGCCAGGTCCCCTGGTTGTGGATCTTGCCCTCAATGGATGTCTCATGGACTCTGGCCCCACACACAGATGACTCTGGCTTGCCCCATAGAACCATGGAACGAGTCCAGCTGCCCCTGGTCTCATACTCTGCTCTGCTGAGGTTGGAGAAAACAATAAACACAGGTGCAGGTGGCCACCCAGCCTCTCTTGTGTGCTTCCTTGGTGTGGGTCTGCTTTCCTCAGCAGCTCTGCAGCTCTAAACCGTGCTGCTGGACAGCCTTCTTATACCTTGGACTTTTTCAACAGCATCAGAGTTCAACTGAGCAAGTATTCCCTGCCCCATATCTGCTCTTGTACTGAGTTGGGGGGTTGGGGGAGGGGTGGGAAGACCCAGGACATGGGCTCAACCCTGAGAGCTCTGGCTGGGAGCCCATTCTGGGCACTGAGGACTCAGTCCCCCAGCTGTCTGAGCAGGACCAAAGTTGGGGGTGTCAGAAGGACATTGCTGGGAACCAGAACAGAGCCAACTAAATACTACCCAGATGTACAGAGGCTCAGAAGTGAGATCCTTTCTGACTGGAGGCTGCTGGGTGGGGCAAATTTTGGCTGCTAGGATTGCCTGATTAAGTGACACCCAAACCTCCTCCCTCCTTCCCAGGCCTAGGCACTTTCCAGCTCTCCTGTCTCAGAGTTTGGGAGGATGGGTGGTAGAAAGGCAAGATTCCCAGGCTCATCTACCCAACTTCTAGGATGAATCCCAGTTGTCCCCCTGAAACGTGTTCCCTAGACCCCAAAGTTCTTTCTGACACTGGAAGCCACTTTTTTGATGCACTGTCCAGAGATCCCAGGGTCCAACTCCAGACCTCAAGCTTCCTTCTCTCTCCTCCCGACAGCAGTCCTTCGCTCTGGCCTCTGGAAACCTGTCCTTCCCCAACCTATGAGCCCATGCCTTGCAGCCCTCTGGACAAATAATACTTGCCAAGGCAGATAGGCTGGCCCTGTCCTTTAGAGGCCTCCACTTTCTTCTCTTGTGTTCCTGCCAATACCTGGGATTCATCTCACCGGGGCCCATGATGAGATAGCCTCCTACCCAAGAATCCTGCTTTATTCTCAGTGCTCGCCTGGCCTGCCTTCAGCCTGTGTTGCAGAGCCCCAAAGCCTGCCAGCCATGGCCTGCTCCATTCAGGCTCCGAGCAGTTTCCACGGTCCAGGGCCCTCCCAGGTTGATCACCTGCTGAGCGCTAATCTGCACCAGATGCAGGTTATTACTGGTTCCTGGAATGGGTCAGGTGCCGTGGTTGGTATAAATAAGATGTGATATTTGTCCTCATAGATCTCACAACTGTCCTCAAGCCACCATTTGAGTCAACACTGCCCACTCCTGGGAATTCCCTGGTGGTCCAGTGGTTAGGACTCTGCACCTCCACTGCCAGGGGTCCCGGTTCAGGGAACTAAGATCCCACAAGCAGCACAGTACAGCAGGTTAGATAGAGAGAGATAGGTAGATAGATAGATAAATACTGCCCATTCCCTCATCCGCAGCAGGCAGAGCTAATCATTATGAGGTTTGCTCTGGACTGAATTGTGTCCTCTCAAAATTCATACATGGAGCCCAAACCCCTCTGCCTTTGTGGCTATATTTGGAGACAGGGCCTTTAAGGAGGTGATTAAGGTTAAATAAGGTCATAAGAGTGGGGCCCTAATCTGATAGAATTGTGTCCTTGTATGAAGAGGAAGAGACTCCAGAGTTCTCTGTCCACTATGTGAGGACACAGGCGAGAAGGCGGCCACCTACAAGTCAGGAAGAGTCCTCACCAGGAATCAAATCAGCTTGCACTTTGATCTGGGACTTCTAGCTTCTGAAACTATGAGAAAATAAATTTCTCTGTTTAAGCTGCCTAGTCTATGGTATTTTATTATGGCAGCCCAGGCTGACTAACACAGTGTTCTTCCTGCATGTCTTGGTTTTGGTTCCCTAAGAAGCAGAACCTGAGACAGGTTCCCTGCTGGAGAACTCTCGAAGACAGTGTAGAACATAACTCAGGGTTTTCCCACCCAAGGGGCAGAGGATCTGGGATATTGATCCTCCAGCCCTCATCTGTCACTGCCTGGGGGCTGCTCCCAGGAGATTAACTCTCTGACACTTCTGGCCTGCCTGTCCCTCCTGCAGAGAAAAAGCCACCAGTAGACTTTGTTGGAGGATATTGTAAGCAAATTCTGGAACAGTGAGTCTGAGGGGATATGGGCAAGTAGAACCAACAGTTCTATGCCACAGACCCACCAGGGTCACAAAGTCATTTTTAACACAGTCTCTAGTCAGGGCCATCACTTGAGATGAAAACTATTAACCAAGTCTGGCAAATATCACACCAGGTCTTTTTGTAGCCAATAAATCAGTGAGGAGTGAGTGAAACTGGACCATGAGTCATGGGTCAGTCCAAGACAAGTCTGCAACCAAGTCTGGGCCTGCATCTGGATCTGCAGCAACTCCAGCAAAGCAACAAGGGCATTTTTTTCTGGGCCTCACAGCCAGAACACCTCTCTGGACTTCCAACATTCTCTAGTCGAAAGGGACTCCATTCTCCATAGCTCCAGCCATCCTGAGTCAGGACGATATTAAGCTGAGTGGCAGAAGCTTGGTCTTGATCTTACATAAATCTGTATGGAGAACCCACTGCCCAGTAAATGCTAGCGTATTTATTTATTTATTTTTGGCTGCATTGGGTCTTCGTGGCTGCGCGTGGGCTTTCTCTAGTTGCGGCGAGCGGGGACTACTCTTCATTGGGGTGCGCGGGCTTCTCATTGCGGTGGCTTCACTTTTGCGGAGCATGGGCTCTAGGCACTCAGGCTTCAGTAGTTGTGGCGCACGGGCTTAGTTGCTCCGCGGCATGTGGGATCTTCCCGGATCAGGGCTCGAACCTTTGTCCCCTGCATTGGCAGGCGGATTCTTAACCACTGCGCCACCAGGGAAGCCCCTAAATGCTAGCATATCACCAGGTCCTAGCCTAGTGACAGTCCTGAGGCCTTGTAGACAAGACAGGATTGATTGGTTCATGGGGACTGACCCCTCCAGGTGCTGGACATCCCAGGCCAGTGGTGGAAGTTCTAACCTTGCCCCAGTGCCTATGTTCATCTCAGTCAGGGTGGCATCACGCACCCGGAATGGAGGTTGTCTTCGTGTGGATTCCCCCAGGAGCAGAGCCTGAGACAAAGATTTGTGTTCAGAGGGTTTATCTGGGAGGCAATCTCAGGAAGCACCAGTGAAGGAGAGGGGAAGGGAGGCAGGGAAAGTAAGGAAGCCCAATACCTTGTGCTTGTGAGCAAGTCACTCCTGTGAGTTTTCTGGAGCTTAATCCCACCAGGGAACTCTGGGAAACTGTATAAAACACACAGAGATTTCCCACCTGAGGGGCAAGGGAGCTTGTGTACTTACTTATACACCGACTTCTGTCAGTCAGTGGTCAGAAGCTTCCGGGGGCAGTGGGAGGGGAGCGTCACCTTCCTGGAACTTCTAGGTGGCCTTGTGGGTGGCAACAGGCCCCAGAAGCTAGAGAAAGCTCTCAGAGGAAGAGATGCAGTGCTGGCAGATGGGGTCAGACAGGTGTACACTGAAGAGGTAAAGATGAGGGGGTCTGGATGTGGCACAACAGTGTGCACTGGAGGTGGCCCCGGGCAGTCAGCCTGTGGAAGAGGAAGTTTTTCCTAGTTGAAGTAAGTTTATGAATTTTTCATCACCTGTAGGTCCTGCCTCTCCTGGGACCAGGTGACAGAAATTCTGCTCAGACTGTTTCTAGTTGAGGTACCAAGATGCCAGGTGACAAAGGGGCCCTTCCCAGCATCAGCCTACCGCCGGGCTTTCTTTCCACAGGGCCGATGGGGTGGAAGTAAGATGGGGGTCAGATACTTGGTTGCTTGACCTTTAGAGAGAGAGTATCTCCCAGGAAATCCTCTGCTTCCTTCCCACATATGTTTCCCAGCAGAACCAGGCTGCTGTGCCCTGCATCCTCGAGCAGCCTCTAGGGATGTACTTGGCTCAGACAGGTCCCACTGTGGACAGGTCTCACTGACTCAAGGGAAGCCCAGCAGCAGCTTTGACGAGCCCTACTGCTGACTGTTTTGCAAAACGTCCTCATTCTTCCCATTCCTGCCCTTATTGGCAGGGCCCTTATTTTTTTCCAAAAAGAAAAATCTCCCAGGGAACTCTTTGGTGGTCCAGCTCTTTCACTGCCGTGGCCTGGGTTCAATCCCTGGTTGGGGAACTAAGATCCCACAAACCGCACGGTGCAGCCAAAAAAAAGAAAAAGAAAAATCTCCCAGAAAAATGGAAACTGCTGTGCAGTGCAGAAAGGATGGTCTTTTCAATAAATGGCATTAGGTCAATTGGATATTCATAAGACAAAATGAAACTTGACCTATACCACATACCATTCACAAAAATCAATTAAGATGGATTGTGGACCTAAATGTGAAAGCTAAAAAATTAAAGCCTCATGCCCTTGAAGATAAACTAGTAGTTGTTTGCCAGAGTAACCTGTAAGGTCTATTTCCCCCACCATATGGTCAACTTAGAATGAGGCAAGCATTAAACATAGTTGAGGTGGTTCAAGTGGACCCCCAAATCTCTTTTCTCTTCCCGAGGATGACTTCTCCAAATAGGAAAAAATTCACAGATCACATAGAGTGTCTTTGTTCCCTGGAAGAGCCAGGCTCTTCAGTGATTCTCAGAAGCTCCTCGCTCTTGCGCCTGGCCCGGCCACCCTCCCCTCCCTGTCCACACCTTTGCACGTATACCCACAAGCTTCCTTCCTCTGCTGCCGTTCCAGTACGCAGTAACAACACCCTTTGGGTGACCGAAGGGCGTGAGCCACCTTGAAGCCACCAGCTTTGAAGTCTGGTGTTCATAAGAACACCACACCAGACAAGCTCTCACCAACCCCAACGTGAGAGCCCTCCTATCACTTGTTTCACACTCCCCTACTCTTCACTCTCATTAAGGGATTTTTTGATAACTAGAATTTCTTAGTTGAATGTAGTCTAAGTTATCAATCTTTTCTTTATGGTTAGTGTTTCTTGTATCCTTTTAAGAAATCTTCACCTACCCCCAAATCAAGAAGATATTTTGATTTTTATATATGGTGTGAGCTAGGGGTCAAGTTTATTATTATTATTTTTTTTGTATGGATAGTCAACTGGTTCAGCACCATTTATTAAAATGACCATCTTTTCTCCACTGCAAGTCAGTGGCACCTTTATCATAAATTAAGTTTCCATATATGTACAGGTCTTTTTGTCTACCTTTATACCAATTCCACACTATCTTAATTACTTTAGATTTATAGTAAGTTTTGATATCCAGTACAGCAAATTGTCGAACTTAGTTCTTCATGATTATCTTAGCTACACTTGGTCCTTTGCATTTCCATTTAACTTTTATAATCAATTTATTAATTCTTTAAAAGCCTCCTGAATTTTCACTGAGATTGTATTGAATTTATAGATCAATTAATGGAGAATTGATATCTTTAAAATGTTGAATATTTCAATCTATGAATATTGTGTATTGTTCCATTTATTTAAATCTTTTAAACTTCTCTTAACAGTATTTTATAGGCCTCTGTGTGGAAGTCTTACACATCTTTTATTTTTTCCTCAGTATCTGATTATTTTATGCTCTTATATATGATATCATTTTCTTAATTCCACTTCCTAGCTATTTGTTGTGGGTTTATAGAAATACAATTGATTTTTATGCAATAACCTTGTATTCAGCAACCTTGCTTAGCTCACAGATAGTAATACTTTATCCATAGATTATCTTGGATTTTTTTTTTTTAATTTATTTTTTGGCTGCGTTGGGTCTTCATTGCAGCGCACGGGCTTTCTCTAGTTGCAGCGAGTGGGGGCTACTCTTTGTTGTGGTGCACGGGCTCTAGGCGCGCGGGCTCAGTAGTTGTGCACACGGGCTTAGCTGCTCCGCGGCATGTGGGATCTTCCTGGACCAGGGATCGAACCCATGTCCCCTACACTGGCAGGCGGATTCTTAACCACTGCGCCACCAGGGAAGTCCCATCTTGGATTTTCTCAAGTTGATAATTATGTCATCTGTAAAGGACAGTCTTATTTCTTCATTTCCAATCCTTATTTCTTTTCTTTCCTTCTCTTGACAAAATACACCCCTGGTGCCTTCAATACAATGTTAATTAGAAGTAGTGTTAGTGGGCAATTTTATTTTGCTCCTGATCTCAAAAGGTAAACTTCTAACATTAAGTATCATGTTTGGTTTTATAGCATCCTTCTATTCCTAAGTTTCTAAAAAAAAAATTTAATTATGAATAGATGCCAAATTTTCTGAAATGCTTCTGTGCATGTATTGAGAAAATCATGTGAATTTCTCCATTATTTTGTTAACATGCTGAATTACATTCATTATATGTCTAATGTTAAACCACCGCATTAACTGCATTAATTGTATGCTTAATGGTACACTTCCATGTCTCCTTTACCCAGGGTATGCCATTTGCTAACATATAGCCCCATTCTCTCTCTCTCTCTGTTTCTGTCTCTTTCTCTTTCTTTATCTCTATCTCTTTCTCTCTTTGTGCTACTCTCCCAGAAGGTACCCATTGGCCCTCACCTTCCCCACTTCTCTTCAAGAAGCTAGGTTTCTGGGAAACAAAATGCAGAGATCTGAAGACCACCTCAGTACTTCACCCTGTCATGATACCTTCTGCTGCCTTCTGGGAGAGGGGGAGGGAAAAACACAAGAACGAAAGCAAATCAGTCTCTCACTAAGTCATTCTACCTCGATTCTAACCTGTCTCTCCTCAGCTGGACTCTTAGCTCTGGGTCTCCTCTTTTGGAGTTCCAGAAAGGTGCTCGTGGACCCTCTGTCCAAGAGCCCCTACCTCCACTCAATTCTCAAAGGGGAAAGTGTCCACCCCCACTCCCACCCCCTTCTTGCCTCAGTCCTGGCAGGGAGCACAGAGGGCCAACCCCGGGAGATGGGGGTGAGGGGGAGCAGGTGCTGGGATTAGAGCTGAGGGGACTGCCAAGGGGAAGGAGGGGTGTTCTGAGTCCATAGACACCCCCCACTGGAGACAGAATGGAAGAGACTTCATGATTCTAAAGATATAGAAGAGGCTTCCCACCAGGGCAATAACAGAAACTAGACTGTTTCTGCACATTCCTTTGGCTATTTCATTCCTTGAGGGAAAAAGAGCCAAGTGTTTAAAAGGGGAAGGAAAACACCGTCAACAGCAGGTCTGTTATTCCTTGGGGCCCAGCATCCTGACATCTTGGTTCTCCAAAGCCTTTCCTTCCTCATTCCCTGCCAGCCTGGGAGTGAACGCTGCCCCTGAGACACCCTTTGCTGTGCAGTGGGCCCCTTGAGCTGGGCTTCCAGGGTTCCCAGGGGAGGTGTAGGTGCCTCTCCCCATGGCTAGGGTGTAAAAGGCTATCCATCTAGCACCATGGCCAAGGGCCACGCCATAGTGGGCAGCCATCCTGTGAGTCCAGTTCCTGAAGGCCTACCTTAGGGTGGAGGGTTGGGCAGGAAAGCCCTCTGGCCTGCGTCCCTGCCCCTGCTGCCTCTCTTGGGGTTCCCCCAACTGGGAGCCTAGCCCCCTCCACACATCCAACCCCTCACCCAGAGCCTGAGTCCACCTTCAGGTGGGTGGAGGAGGGTCTGGCCACTGGGGCTGGCACCGACTCAAGCCCAGCCAGCTTTGGCTTCTGTGGTGAAAGCGGGTTTGTCTGGGCTGCTCCCCAGGCCCTTCTTGGAGCCGGGCCCAGAGCGCCACCTCGCCAAGACAAACTGTGGCTGCCACGTGGAATGTGGTCTAGTGGCTGCTCAGCAAGCCTGAAGCTGGCAGGCCTGTCAGTGGTGCCCCCGCGGTTCTGCAGTGGGGAGCCCTACAGGGTCCGCAGGGTCAGGTCAGGCCAGGCCGGGAGCAGGTAACAAGAGGCTGCCAGTTGTAAAGCAACTATACTCCAGTAAAAAATAATTTAAAGGGGTTTCCCTGGTGGCACAGTGGTTGAGAATCTGCCTGCCAATGCAGGGGACACGGGTTCGAGCCCTGGTCTGGGAAGATCCCACATGCCGCGGAGCAACTGGGCCCGTGAGCCACAACTGCTGAGCCTGCGCGTCTGGAGCCTGTGCTCCGCAACAAGAGAGGCCGCGATGGTGAGAGGCCCGCGCACCGCGATGAAGAGTGGCCCCCGCTCGCCGCAACTAGAGAAAGCCCTCGCACAGAAACGAAGACCCAACACAGCCAAAAAATAAAAAATAAATAAATAAAATAAAATGAATAAAAAAAAAATGCTGCCAGGCATCGCTCTGTCCCTTTTTGAGTGAGGTGGGACATCCCCTCTCTTGGTCTCATCTGAAAACCAAAAACTCATAATCAAGGCTCAAGGCTGACAGAATTCCTCCAAGCCCACTTCCTCAGGGGAGCAGCTCAGTAGCAGAAGGTGGGGGAGGAGGGGCTGCAGGGAGGCATATGCGCCTGTGTGTGTACGTGTGGAGTCGGGGCTGCCAGAGCAGGAGAAAGAGAGGCAGCAAGGCCTCCTCTTCCCTCAACACTGCCCAGGAGGAGCAGCGACATTGACATTTAGACCCACAACTTACGCAGCACTTGCCATAAGGGGATTCCCTGGAAGCAGAGCCTGAAATGGGGGCTGGGGTGCATGTGGAAGTGCTCTCTAGAAGAAAAGGGCTGAGGGAGGCAGGACAGGGCTGGGGTGGGGGTGGGGGATGCTAAGTAAGAATGTGGTATCAGCGGAGCCTAACCTGATGCCATAGGGAGCCCTGGAGCATGAAGGGCATGACAGTTGGCAAGGAGACGGCTGTAATACCCCTGGGCACACGGGCCTAGTTGCTCAGTGGTATGTGGGCTCTTCCCAGACCAGGGCTCGAACCTGTGTCCCCTGCATTGGCAGGCGGATTCTTAACCACTGCACCACCAGGGAAGCCCCTCTGTAGGTTTTCTTTCTGCCCCACATACCCCAGATTTGGAACAGAAGAAGCTGGCAACTCAGAAATGCCAATGGGTGAAAAGAACAACAAAAGGCCCCAACAAAAACCTGCTGTCTCTCTAGTCAAGAGACCAAGAAAGGAGCAACCCGGTAAGACAGAAACTTTTAGACAAAAAAGTTTATACTCCAGCCAAATCCCCCAGAAGAAACTGTAGCCCCACCTACACTCACACCAGCAAAGGCCCAGTGGGGAGCCTAAACTTCCATCCTGTCCAGGCTGCAATGAGGTACCCCAACACTCTGCCAGTGTGATGCCAGAGAAGACCAAGTAAAGGGCGGAGACTTTCATCCCCTCTGGCTGGCGATGAGGCCTCCCCTGGGGCCTCACTCGTGTTTCACCATGTCAGTGAAAACCATGTGAAAAGCCTGCATTTCCACCCCACTCAGCAGTAACAAGGGGCTTCTCATTCTCCCTGCTGGGATGGTGTCACAGGAAACCTAATGAGTCAGGACTTTGACCATGGCCCAGAGGTAACAAGGCTAGCCCCAACATGTGGTGTCAGTGGAGATCACACTTGGAGCTAGACCTCCCACCTCTGCCCATCAGTGAAAAGGAACACCACCCCCTGGGTGTCAACAGAAGTCAAGTGAGAAACTTAGACTTTCTACCTCTGCCTGGCAGCACCCCGCCTTGCCCTGGTAGACTGGTGTCAGTAGCCCCCACTCGCTGCAACTAGAGAAAGCCCGCACGCAGCAACGAAGACCCAACGCAGCCAAAAATAAATAAATAAATAAATAAATAAAATATATTAAAAAAAAAAAAAAAAGTTAACATTAGTGTCACCCGAGTCCCAGAAGGAAAGAGAAAAAGTTAGGACTGAAAAAATACTTGAAGAACTAACTGAAAAATGTTCACTTCTCACTCAGGTCTTAAGGGCCCCAACCTCTGAGAAAGACAATTCCATATATTTGTGTTTCTTATAAAGCTGTAATTAAAAGAACATCTGTAACTTCAAAGTTCCAAGAAACCTGAGGATTTGGGTCACTACATTGTTCCTGCAATTCCTCCTACACGCAGAGTTTAGTACGCAATAGTTTGACATTAAATTTTGAGCCTTTGGCCTTTATTTCCTCCACACTTTCCAAACTTTCACAGACTTGGGGGCATTTAGCTTGTGTCTTATCTCACAGGCTAGAACCACCATTGTCTTCCTCTCCATGGATATCAAACAGGTTTCATCTTAAGCACATTCTAGTACATATGGTATCTTTGTTCAAATTAGAAAAAGACGTCCCTTTTTCAAGTAAAACAAACAAAAGAAGTATTATATTATTTGTTTCTTAACAATAATAATTAAGACAAATATACAGGGACTTCCCTGGTGGTCCAGTGGTTAAGACTTCACCTTCCATTGCAGGGGGTGCGAGTTCATACCTGGTCGGGGAGCTAAGGTCCAACATGCCTCGCACCCAAAAAACCAAAATATAAAACAGAAGCAGTATTGTAACAAATTCAGTAAAGATTTAAAAAATAGTCCACATCAAAAAAAATTCTTAAAAAAAAAAAAAAAAGACAAATATATACGAGCACCTGATCCCTCCCAAAGCTGAGAGCATTTTGTGTCACCTGGTACCTGGGCTGGAGGAGTATTCCTAGATGAAGACTGTGTGGTCTCCAGGGACTTCTCTAGTGGTCCAGTGGTAAAGAATCCGCCTTCCAATGCAGGGGTTGTGGATTTGATCCCTGGTCAGGGAATTAAGATCTCACATGCCATGGGGCAACTAAGCCTGCATGCCACTACTACTGAGCTTGTGCGCCTCAACTAGAGCCAGTGTGCTGCAACTACAGAGCCCACATGCTCTGGAGCCGCGCGCCACAACTACAGGCCCACGCTCCCTGGAACCTGTGCGCCACAACTAGGTAAGAAAAAAACCCACACACTACAACTAGAGAGAAGCCCATGCACCTCAATGAAGAGCCCGCGCACTGCAATGAAAGAGCCCGCATGCCTCAGTGAAGATCCTGTGTGCCACAGCTAAGACCCAATACAGCCAAAAATAAATTAAATAAATAAATAATAAATAAATGTTTTTTTAAAAAAAAGAATGTGTTGTCTCCAGAATCCAAAGAGGCCACCAGTCACTGTGCTTTCTTCTTTGTGGTGGAGGATGCAAGATGCAGCAATTAGTCTTTTACTTTGGAGGAGATATTGTGGCATGCCCTTGATGAATGGCTCCCATAGGACCTTACCAAAGTGGCAGTTTCCTGAATCTTCATAGGGTTTATTTCCCACCATCTGGAGTTTGTGTGTCTTACCCAGGTCTCTAGTGTGCTAGCCGTGTCATGTTCATCCTGCCCAGCCAGTATGATGTCAGCAATGTAAAGGACCATTGTAGCATTCTGCACGATATACACATGGTCCAGATATATTCAAACTATATTATGATAGAGACCGGGAGAGTTAACACCAGTGTGAAACTCCAAGTGTGTATTTTTTTTTTTTTTAAAGAAATTCACGTTCTTTTTTTATTTATTTATTTATGACTGTGTTGAGTCTTCGTTTCTGTGCGAGGGCTTTCTCTAGTTGCGGCAAGTGGGGACCACTCTTCATCGCGGTGCGCGGGCCTCTCACCATCGCGGCCTCTCTCGTTGCGGAGCACAGGCTCCAGACGCGCAGGCTCAGTAATTGTGGCTCACGGGCCCAGTTGCTCCGTGGCATGTGGGATCTTCCCAGACCAGGGCTCGAACCCGTGTCCCCTGCATTGGCAGGCAGATCCTCAACCACTGCGCCACCAGGGAAGCCCCCAAGTGTGTATTTTTGATCATTTATTGTGAACTAGAACTGTTTCTGATCCTCTTTTCTAACTAGGATGGAATTCTAATATGGAATTCACCATATTAACAAACTAAAAAAGAAAAAAAGAAATGATCATCTCAATAGATGCAGAAAAAAGCATTTGACAAAATCTAACATTCATTCCTGATAAAAATTCTCAGCAAACTAGGATTAGAAGGGAACCTTTGCAACATGATAAGGGGCATCTATAAAAACCTAATAGCTAACGTCAAACTGAATGTTTCCCTCCTAAAATCCACTCTTACCATGCTTGTACTTCTTTGATCTACAGATTTATGTCTTTCACCAAACTTGGAGAGTTTTCAGCCATTGTTACTTAATTCCTATTTGATATAGTACTGGAAGTTCCAGCAAGTGCAATAAGGCAAGAAAAAGAAATAAAATGCTTAATATTGTAAAGGAATAAATAAAATTACCCCTATTGATAGATGATATGATCATCTATGCAGAAAATTCTAGGGAATCTATATTTTTTTAAAGTCCTATATCTAATAAGCAAGTTTAGCAAGGTCACAAGACTTGAGATCAATATACAGTATTCCATCATACTTCAATATATTAGCAATAAGGGGCTTCCCTGGTGGCGCAGTAGTTAAGAATCCACCTGTCAATGCAGGGGACGCGGGTTCAAGCCCTGGTCCGGGAAGATCCCACATGCTGCAGAGCAACAAAGCCCATGTGCCACAACTACTGAGCCTGTACTCTAGAGCCCGTGAGCCACAACTAGTGAGCCACGTGCCACAGCTACTGAAGCCCACGCACCTAGAGCCCATGCTCTGCCACAGCAATGAGAAACCCGTGCACCACAACGAAGAGTAGCCCCCACTCGCCACAACTGGAGGAAGCTCGCGAGCAGCAACGAAGACCCAACGCAGCCAAAAATAAATAAATAGAATAAATTTAAAAGAAAGAAAAGAAATGTACTTATAATAAAAAAAAAGTGTTCCTTAAAAAAAAAATATATATATATATATATATATTAGCAATGAACAACTGGAACATGACATTTTTGAAAATAGTAACTATTTTTTTGCTAGGGCTGCCACAGATTGGGTAGCTAAGAGAACAGAAATTTATTTTCTCACAGTTCTAGCTATGAAGTCCAAGATCAAGGTGTTTCAAGATTTCATTTCTCCTGCCCCATCTCTCCTTGTTTTATTGATGGACGTCTTTCACTGTGTCCTCATATGGCCTTTTCTCTGGGCACACATGTCCCTGGTATCACTCCCTCTTTTTATAAGAACACAAGTCACATTGGATTAGGGCCCACCCATCTGACTTCATTTAGCCTTAATTACCTTTTTAAAGTCTCTATCTCCAAATATAGTAACATTCTGAGGTGTGTGTGGGAGAGGACTTCAACATATGAATTTGAGGGGGACAGAATTCAGTCCATACAGTACCATTTACAATAGCTCCAAAAAAATGAAATACTTGAATATATCTAACAAAACATATACAGGATCTGTATGCTAGAAACTACAAAATGCTAATGAAAGCAATCAAAGAAGAATTAATAAAAGGAAAAACATACCATATTTATAGATTGGAAGACATAGTATATTTAAGATATATATTCTCCCCCAAATTGAACAATAAATTTAATGTAATTCCAATTAAAATTCCAGCAGGACTCTTTGTAGATAGAGACAAGCTAAATCTAAAATGTATATAGGGACTTCCCTCCTGGTCCAGTGGGTAAGACTCCACGCTCCCAATGAAGCGGGCCCGGGTTCCATCCCTGGTCAGGGAACTAGATCCCGCATGCTGCAAATAAGATCCAGTGCAGCCTAAATAAATAAATAAACATTAAAAAAACTTTTAAAAATAAAATGTATATAGAAAGGTAAAGAAACTAAAATAGCCAAAACAATTTTGAAAAAGAAAACAGGGCTTTCCTGGTGGCACAGTGGTTGGGAATCCGCCTGCCAATGCAGGGGACGCGGGTTCGAGCCCTGGTCTGGGAGGATCCCACATGCCGCGGAGTAACTAGGCCCATGTGCCACAACTACTGAGCCTGCGCTCTAAAGACCGCGAGCCACAGCTACTGAGCCCGCATGCGACAACTACTGAAGCCCGCGCGGCTACAGCCCGTGCTCCGCAACAGAAGCCACCGCAGTGAGAAGACCGTGGACCGCAAGGAAGAGTGGCCCCTGCTCACCGCAACTAGAGAAAGTCCACGTGCAGCAACAAAGACCCAACACAGCCAAAAATAAAATAAATAAATTTTAAAAAATAAATAAATTGGGCTTCCCTGGTGGCGCAGTGGTTGAGAATCTGCCTGCCAATGCAGGGGACACGGGTTCGAGCCCTGGTCTGGGAAGATCCCACATGCCGCAGAGCAACTGGGCCCGTGAGCCACAATTACTGAGCCTGCGCGTCTGGAGCCTGTGCTCCGCAACAAAGAGAGGCCTCGATAGTGAGAGCCCCGTGCACCGCGATGAAGAGTGGCCCCCGCTCTCCAGAACTAGAGAAAGCCCTCGCACAGAAACGAAGACCCAACACAGCTAAAAATAAATAAATAAATTAAAAAATAAATAAATAAATAAATAAATAAATAAATAAATAAATTTAAAAAAAAAAGAAAAACAAAGATGTAGGATTCACATTAACCAATTTTTTTGTAGGTATATTTTTAACATCTTTTTTTTTTTTTTTTTTTTGGCCACGCTACGTGGCATGTGGAATCTTAGTTCCCCGACCAGGGATTGAACCCACACCCCCTGCACTGGGGGTGTGGAGTCTTAACCACTGGACCACCAGGGAAGTCTCTGTAGGGTTTTTTTAATTTAGTTTTTTAATTGTGGTAAAATTTAGCATTGTAATCATTTTTAAGTGTACAATCAGTGACATCAAGTACATTCGCAATGTTGTAATGCTGGAAATACTATCTATTTCTAGACCTTTTTTATCATCCCAAACAGAAACATGTACCCATTAAGTTATAACTCCCCATTCCCCTTACCCCCAATCCTTAGTAATCTTTACTCTTTTTTTTCTTTAAAATTTCTTTAATTTTTATACAATTGTTAAAGGTTACTTTCTATTTGCAGTTATTACAAAATATTGGCCGATTTCCCCATGTTGTACAGTACATCCTTGAGCCTAAAATTACACCCAATAGTTTGTACCTCTCACTCCCCAACCTCTATAATGCCCCTCCCCCTCCCAGTGGTAACCACTAGTTTGTTCTCTGTATCTCTGAGTCTGCTTCTTTTATGCCATATTCACTAGTTTGTTATATTTTTTAGATTCCACATATAAGTGATATCATACAGTATTTATCTTTCTCTGACTTATTTCACTTAGCATAATGCCCTCCAAGTCCAACTATGTCACTGCAAATGGCAAAATTTTGTTCTTTTTTATGGCTGAGTAGTATTCCATTGTATATATACATATCACATCTTTATCCATTCACTTAATTTGGTTTCATGTCTTGGCAATTGTAAATGCTGCTGCTATGAACATTGGGGTGCATGCGTCTTTTCAAATTAGTGCTTTTGTTTTTTTCAGATGTATACTCAAGAGTGGAAATGCTGGGTCATATGGTAGTTCTATTTTCAGTTTTTTGAGAAACCTCCATAATGTTTTCCACAGTGGCTACACCAACTTACATTCCCACCAGCAGTGTACGAGGGTTCCCTTTTCTCCACATCCTCACCAACATTAGCTATTTATGTTCTTTTTTATGATAGCCATTCTGACAGGCGTGAGGTGATATCTCACTGTGGTTTTGATTTGTATTTCCCTGATGATTAGCAATGGTGAGTATCTTTTCATGTGCCTGTTGGCCATCTGCATTTCCTCTTTGGAAAAACGTCTATTCAGTTCTTCTGCCCACTTTTTAATCAGGTTGTTTGGTTTTTGATATTGAGTTGTATGAAGTAACCTCTATTCTACTTTCTGTCTCTATGAATTTGCCTATTCCAGTACCTCATATAAGAATTATATGGAAACATATAATATTTGTCCTTTTGTGTCTGGCTTATTTCACTTAACATAATGTTTTTTTGCTAACACGTTTTGTCTTTAATGGCACATATCAGAATTTCATTCCTTTTCATGGCTGAGTAATATTCTATTGTGTGTATACTACATTTTGTTTATTCATTCATTTTTTGATGGACACTTGGATTTTGTCTACCTTTTGGCTATTGTGAATAATGCTCCTCTGAACATTGGTGTACACATATCTGTTTGAGTTCCTGCTTTAAATTTTTTTGGATATATACCTAGAAGTGGAATTACTGGGTCATTTGGCAATTCTGGTTTTTTAAAAAAAATATTTTATTCCTTTTTAAAATAAATTTATTTATTTTATTTATTTATTTTTGGCTGTGTTGGGTCTTCGTTGCTGTGCGTGGGCTTTTCTCTAGTTGTGGAGAGCGGGGACTACTCTTCATTGCTGTGCGCAGTCTTCTCATTGCAGTGGCTTCTCTTGTTGCAGAGCACAGGCTCTAGGCGCGTGGGGTTCGGTAGTTGTGGCTCATGGGCTCCAGAGCACAGGCTCAGTAGTTGTGGCCCACGGGCTTAGTTGCTCCACAGCATGTGGTATCTTCCCAGACCAGGGCTTGAACCCATGTCCCCTGCATTGGCAGGCAGATTCTTAACCACTGCACCGCCAGGGAAGCCCTATGTTTAACTTTTTGAGGAACCACTAAACTCTTTTCCACAGCAGCTGTAATATTTTACATTCCCACTAGCAATACACAAGTGTTCCAATTTCTCCACATCATTGCCAAAACTTGTTATTTTCCATTTTATTGCTAATAGCCATCTTAATGGGTGTGAAGTGCTATCTTATTGTGGTTTTGATTTGCATTTCCCTAATGACTAATGATGTTGAGCATCTTTTCATGTACTTATTGGCCATTTGTATATCTTCTTTGAAGAAATGTATTCAAGTCCTTTGCCCATTTTTGAATTAGTTTGTTTTGTTGTTGAGTTGTAGGGGTTCTTTATGTATTCTGGATATTTAAACTTCTGTAAATATTTTCTCCCATTCTGTGTGTTATATTTTCAGTCTTTTGCAGTGTTCTTTGATGCACACAAGATTTTAACTTTGATGAAGTCTAATTTATCTATTTTTTTCTCTTGTTGCCTGTGTTTTTGATGTCATATCCAAGAAATCATTGACAAACCAAATGTCATGAAGATTTCCCCTTTTTCTTCTAGGAGTTTTATAGTTTTAACTCTTAAGTTTAGATTTTTGATCCATTTTGAGTTAATTTTTGTATATGACATAAGGTAAGAGTCCAACTTCATTCTTTTGCATGTGCATACTACCCAATTGTCAAATGTATCATAGAACTTCAGTAGTCAAGACAGTGTGGTATTGGTGAAAGAATAGATGCATACCAATGCAACGGACTAAAAATTCCAGAAGTAGACCCACATCAATACGGTCAACAGATTTTTAACAAAGGTATGAAGGCATTTCAATGTAGAAAGAACAGTCTTTTCACCAAAAGGTGCTGTAAAAAAAATGGACCTCCATAGGCAAAAAACAAACAAACAGGGACTTCCCTGGTGGTGCAGTGGTTAAGAATCTGCCTGCCAGTGCAGGGAACACAGGTTCGATCCCTGGTCTGGGAAGATTCCACCTGCCTCAGAGCAACTAAGCCCGTGCACCACGACTACTGAGCCTGCTCTCTAGAGCCCTCGAGCCACAACTACTGAAGACTGCGCACTCTAGGGCCCGTGTGCCACAACTACTGAGCCCGTGTGCTGCAACCACTGAAGCCCACGCACTGCAATGAAGAGCATCCCCCGCTCTCTGCAACTAGAGGAAGCCCACGCGCAGCAATGAAGACCCAACACACCCAAAAATTTAAAAAGATAAAAAACAAACAAAAACAAAAAACACCTCAATTTACATCTCACATATATAAAAATTAACTCAAAGGGATCATAAACCTAAATGTAATATGTAAAACTATAAAACTCTCAGAAGAAAATATAGGAAAAATATCTTCATGATTTTTGGTCAAAGAATTCTCGGACAGCACACAAAAGTACCATCTATAAAAGAAGAAATTGATAAACTAAACTTTTTAAAATTTAAAACTTCTCTAAAGAAAGAACACTAGCAAGAGAATTAAAAGATAAGCAAGAGATTGGAGAAAATATTCGCAAGTCACTTATCAGACAAAGGACTTATATCCAACTCTCAAAACTCAAAAGTAAGAAAACCACCCAAATTTTTTTTTTTTTTTTATAAGGAATCAGTTTTCTTTTTTATTTATTTATTTATTTATGGCTGTGTTGGGTCCTCGTTTCTGTGCGAGGGCTTTCTCTAGTTGTGGCAAGTGGGGGCCACTCTTCATCGCGGTGCGTGGGCCTCTCACTGTCGCGGCCTCTCTTGTTGCGGAGCACAGACTCCAGACGCGCAGGCTCAGTAGTTGTGGCTCACGGGCCCAGTTGCTCCGCGGCATGTGGGATCTTCCCAGACCAGGGCTCGAACCCGTGTCCCCTGCATTGGCAGTCAGATTCTCAGCCACTGCGCCACCAGGGAAGCCCCACCCAAATTTTTAAATGGACAAAAGATCTCTTTTTTGTCCCTTGTACATGATGAGTCACTTCTCTCTTGCCACTTTCAAGATTCTCTCTTTGTCTTTGGTTTTTGACAGTTTGATAATATGTCTAGATGTAGAGCTTTTTAGGTTTATCCTGCTGAGAATTCACTGAGCTAAAACAAAGATGTAAGAACAGAAATATGATCAGTGGTTGCCTAGGGTTGGGATGGGAGGAGAGTCTGAATACAAGGGATGGCACATGTGAATTCTTTATGTCTGTGTCTATGGTGGTGGTTACAAGAATCTTTGTGCATGACTCATTGAAATGTACATCCAAAAAGTGAATTTTATTATATGCAAATTTTTAATAAATGAAAATGGATACTTTTTTTAAAGTACATAAAATGTTCACACAAAGTTTAACATATATTTTTAAGTGAACACCAAAGGATTCTCATCAGGTAAAGAAAAAAACTGTTACTAGCACTTCAGAAGCCTCCCCACCCCCTGCCATGTTCTCCTCCTTGACTGTTGCTCCATTGATCCTCCCAGAATCAATCACTATCCTAACTTTTATCATAATCATATCCTTGCTTTTATTATTTTATGCAGTCCATAAACAATGTAATTTTCCTTTTGTGCTTTGCTTATTTCACTCAAAATTGTTTTTGTGAGTCATCCATGTTGTATATAGTGGTTGTTTGTTTTCATCCTGTATACAATTCCATTGTATAAATGTACCATATTTTACTCTCCAGTCTACTTTTGATGGATTTTTGGGTTGATTCCAATTTGAGTCTATTGTAACTAAAGCTGCTATATGCATTCACATATCTTTTTGTACATGTGCAAGGGTTTCCCTACAGTATATATTATATACCCAGGAATAGGGGCATGTGTGCCTTCAGTTTTACTAGATTACGCTGAGTGTTCTTCATCTTGTCATATACGTCAAGCATAATGCAAAGACAAACACCTCTAATGACACGTGGTACAGACACAAATCAGGGTTTATTGGAGGGAACTTCTCGGCAAAGAGCTGGGATCATGCATATAATGCCTCAAAGTCCCATTATCCGAAAGATGGCTTGCTAGGCCAGGAAGGGCTGATCTCGCTGTTAAAAGAGCAGGAGAGGGGCCCCATTCTCATGCCACTTTGCATACTTATGAGGAAAGTAGAAGGAACCTTGGAATCCCTTGACAACTATGTAACAGAGGGAGTTTTCTGGCCAGGGAAATGTCTTACTAGAAATGAGGGAAATCCAGAGCTTGAGTTCACATGTCATTTCAGTTACGCTGAACTAGCTGTTTCTAGGGTACCTAAGAGAGAAGGGAAAGATTCACTGGAAACTTCCAGCAGACAAGGCTGGCTGTGTTCAGTTATATCATTATACAATGTCCCTTTCTGTCTCTAGTAATTTTCTTTGCCCTGAAGTCAACTTTATCTGATATTAAGATAGCCACTCCTGCTTTCCTTTAATTAATGTCTGCATGATACATCTTTTTTTATCCTTTTACTTTCAAGGTGCCCATATCTTTACACTTGGAGTTTGTTGTAATTACAGTTGAGTCATGTCTTCTAATTTACTGTGCCAATAAGCTGTGCACTTATGTGTACTTTTGATTATATATATTAAACTTCGATGAATAAATTTTTTTTTTTTTTTGGAAAGAGTTATGCTGTATAAGAAGCATTGGAGGTGGGGAGAAAAGGAGCAGGGAGATGGGAGATGTGGTACTAAATCCCTCATGGTGATCTGAGATTGAAAATGAGAGACAGGCAGAGACAGAGACAATACAACAGCCCAGCGCTAGGCAAAGCTTACATAATAGGCTACATGGATGTCTTTGTGCCATAGTTTGCCTGTCAGTATTTGCCACATTCCTGCCCTTGCAAGCTCTCCTCTGAATTGCAGGGGGCTTAAGGTGCCTGGAAACTATATTTTGTGGACTTCTTTGCAAACTAGGTTACGGTTAGATTTTGCCAGTGGACTTCATAGGTTGGAGATTAGGAAGTGGAAGGAAGGGAGAAATCTTTCTGACTCCAGCCACAGCAGGCGACCACAAGTGATCACAGCTGGCTACTGGTGGCCACAGGTGATTGTGGGCTCCAGCACCAGCACCAACATCAGGCTTATAAACACCAGACCAAGATTTTCCTCGTGGCGCAGTGGTTAAGAATCCACCTGCCGGGGCTTCCCTGGTGGTGCAGTGGTTGAGAATCCGCCTGCCGGTGCAGGGGACACGGGTTCGAGCCCTGGTCTGGGAGGATCCCACATGCCGTGGAGCAACTAGGCCCGTGAGCCACAACTACTGAGCCTGCGCGTCTGGAGCCTGTGCTCCGCAACAAGAGAGGCTGCGATAGTGAGAGGCCCGCGCACCGCGATGAAGAGTGGCCCCCACTTGCCGCAACTGGAGAAGGCCCTCGCACAGAAACGAGGACCCAACACAGCCAAAAATAAATAAATAAATTAAAAAAAAAAAAAAAAAGAATCCACCTGCCAATGCAGGGAACACGGGTTTGAGCCCTGGTCCAGGAAGATCCCACATGCCGTGGAGCAACTAAGCCTGCGTGCCACAACTACTGAAGCCCGCACGCCTAGAGCCCGTGCTCCGCAACAAGAGAAGCCACCGCACTGAGAAGCCCGTGCACCTCAAGAGTAGCCCCCACTCGCCACAACTAGAGAAAGCCCACGCGAAGCAACAAAGACCCAACACAGCCAAAAAAACCTAACAAACAAAAAACCCAAACCAAGGGTGTTATCAGCTTCCTGATTTCTAAGTAAAACTCCCTTCTCCCTTTTTTTCATCCAGCTCTTTCAACACCTTTATACCCAATGTCCAGCATTAAATTCCCCTCTTCTTGAAATACCTAGAGTGGGTTATTTTCCTGGCAAGGTACTGACCGACACATAACTTCCCCTTCAGTCTGAAAGAAACGAATCGAATGCTGTCATTTACCAACACTCCAAAAAAGGCTGGTGAAGCAAACCCAAATGCTCTCAGCTGTTCTAGCTCTGGTTTTCTCCTTGGAGCTGTCCCTGTCCATGCCCCGACACCATACCTGCCTCCCACCTAAACTTCGAGAACCGTCACCTCTGTTGCATCCTGACTGAACCGCAGCGCTGCATTCCACTCCCATGTGTACACCTCCCCGGTCTCTGCTCCCACAGCAGCCAGCCTCCACCTTGGCACGCCTGTCCCCTCTCTTGACTGGGAGCCCCAGGAGGTTGATGGGCACTGTTTACCCTTGACTCCTTGCATGCTTGGCACTGAGCAGGTGCTTACAGAATGTTTAACAGCACCAAGTGGTGTCTACCGCAGAAGTTGATGGGTTGAAGAGTTGCTCTGCCAAGCCCTGGTTTAGGAAGAACCAGTGGAGGTGGGATCCTCTTTCCACACTATTTTTCAAGAAGTCAACTGATGAGAGTATGCAAGTGTGTGCAGAATAGGATCGGGGAAGCTGAGGCCTGGCCCAGGTGGAGGACTTGCGACATACAGACCACAGGAAGATGGGCTGAGGTACCAAATAGCTTTAATGAGCCTAAGCACCTTTCCCCCTACTTTGTCCCTCCCTCCCAACTCTCCAAGCCCCCTCCTTCAGTTCTGGACAGGTCCAGCCTGCCCAAGGCTCTGGGGCTCTTCGGCTAGAGGTGTTAATTCTGTCCCCTCAGCCGCTCCAGCCGCCTCCGAAGGTCCGGGGGCACCTTGGCCCCAGCTGCCAGCAGCTCTCGAAGTCTCTGTTTGGGAGTCTTGGTGAGGTGGAAATTGCAGGGCACAGGGCCCTCTTCAAAGGTGACCCGACAGCTCCGAGTCGCTGTGTGGTAGCCCTCAGCACTGGCAGTCACCACATAGTCCCCTGGGGTCAGCAGGCGCCAATAATCCCCACCCCATGCTGAGAGGAGTGAAGGGCAAGATCAGGGTCCAGTGGTCCTCAGCTTCTGACCGGGCTAAAGCCTCCCCCACCTCCCCCCATCCCCTCCCCCACACACCCACCCGTTGTTACATCATGGTTAATCCCATCCACGGCAATGACAGCATCAGCAATCCCAATCTCCGTGTCCTTGTCCTTCACAACTCCGGCAATGCCCATACGCACCTGTGTGGGAAAAGGTTATCAAAACCCCTTTCCTTCTGTGTGAAAATGTGGCCTTCAGTTCATTTTCTGGCTCTGTTCCCCACAAATTTGATAGAGGTGGTGCGTCTACTCTGTTCCTACGTGACAATACTCTGGTGAAAGTATCTCCTGATTGACAAATTGCATCTGGATTGGGAGAACTATAAATGCCTGGCAGGAGGGCATTATCTATGGGCTTTCCCGAGTTCAGTGACTCTTGTTATTGGCCTCGTGTTTTAGAACTCTTGGAAACTATACTTACGCAGTCAAAGTGAAAAGTGAAGTGTCTATGCCAGGGCATTTCCTGCACTTGCAAAATCAGACTCTTTTCTGAGAACAGCTCTGGGTCAGCTCTATGGACAATTGCCTGGACTGCTGTCAGGTCTATTCCCACCCGCTAACAATGTCTTACGCCACCCCACTGGCAAACTGTGATTCCTGTCCTGTATCCCTCCAAGTCAATCTGATGCTGAGTGAGTGACACATAGCACCTGTGAGTCAGAATGCTCAGCCTGACCTTAGGCTCAGCTCCCTATTGGGAGCTGCATCAACATGGAGAAGAGACCAGTCAGGAGTGACTCGGGCAGGCTGGGCACAGGGGGGATTCAGGTCCGACCTGTTCCAGGTAGGTGAGAAGGGCATCTTTGTTGTTCTCCCACTCCTGGGGCAGCTCGTTCTCGTGAGGGAACTTGTCACAGGACAGCTCCACAGTGACCTCAAAGCAGTTGGTGTGTAGGTAGCTGAAGTCATTCATGCCTAGGGGTACCGCAGACACTGGAGCCTAAAGGGGCGGGATGGGAGCCCTGCCCTCCTGGTGCCCTCCTCTGGGAGACACTTCCTGGTGACAGTTGACACCAGTGGTTATGTGAGAGCAGACTGTCTTATTGGGCAGAGTTATGGGGACGGAGCTAACCCCACCCTTGGGCACATACTCCCAGGAACTGTGTGCCAGTCAGCCCCGTTGATGATGTTGCCATACAAGGAGAAGTCCTGGCTGTGGCAGGGTCGGCGATCTGGGTCCTGCATTGCCCAATTAGTGCCAGCATAGACAGTGCTGAGCCAGCGAAACACTGCCTCATCTGGGGTGGGCGTGAGTTCGCGGGCAGCCCACGGAGTCCGAGTCATGTCGAAGGGGTAGGACACCACGAGCTCACCCCCGTGGAGGTTGGCACTTAGCACAAAAGGGATCCGCTCCATCCACTTGATCACTGCCCGTGTTTCAGGAGCCACCTGGACAAGGGCAGGTCAGGGGGGTGGGAGACAGAGACAAAGGCCCCTAGGGTGGCCCTCCACCACTGCCCCCAGAATACTCACAGTGGCATTGGGCAGGGTGTAGTAAGTAGGCAGTGGCAGGTGATGGTTGGGGACACTGTCAGGCACCAGCCCATCATCCTCTGCTTCCCAGAGTGGTGTGTTGAGGTCAGCAAAATTATGGTTAAGATCAATGCCCTGATGGTTCCAGCGGCCCTCTGCCCAGCCCACCAGCTCCGAGCCCTGCCAGGGACGAGGTTTGTTCAAGCCAAGCAGGCTCCAGGCACCATGACAGAAGGAGCAGGCTGGCCCTCGGGCCAAGTGGCCTACCCGGCGGAAGGCAGTCTCATAGCCGTCAGGGTTCATGGAGGGCAGCAGGTGAATGCGCGTCTCGGTGAGCAGCCGGGTCACCCGCGGGTCCCCTCTCAGGAACTCACGGCACAGGAACTGCATTAGGAGCAGGAGCAACTCCCGCCCCAGGGCCTCATTCCCATGCATGCCGGCCACGTAGCGCACCTCAGGCTCTCCTGGTGGCACACAGGTGCTCGCAACTGGCTCATGCCCCTGCCCCTCCCTGCCGCTGTGCCCACCTCTCCCACCCCACCTGCCAGTACCCAGCTCATGCTCCCCAGGCTGGTCCGACATTTCCATCACATACAGCTTCAAGCCCTGGTGGCTCCTCCCGATGCTGTAGACGCGGGTGATGTTGGGGCATTGCTCGTTCACCTGCTTCATCAGCTGCGGGGCGGAGTGCACCTCCCATGGTGCAGGGCATGGGAGGATCAGACCCAGGGGTCAGACCACATGTGGCCACGGAAGGACTTCGAAAGCTTGTGGTGGCCCATACAGATGGGGACACCACGGCACAGTACAGGAGTGGGCAGCAGCAGACCAGAAGGAAGGGTCAGAATAAGGGAGGCGCCATAACAAGGGAAATTGGGGCAGTTTAGGGGTCAACAGGAGGGTGAGATGAGGGAGGACATGAGGGCAATCATAGCCAGTTATGCCCTGGTAGGCGGGGGACCTGAGATGGGCAGATCCTCCCTCTTGGGTCATAGGGGTTACCTTCCTCATGGCTTTATAATCATGATGCCGGAAGTCCAGTGTGTCGGAGGATCCCAGCACAGGGACCTCAGGGAGTAGACCATTAGGATCTGGTAGAGGATGAGTTCCCAATAAAGGGGGAGTTCCCAGTGGAGGGTGCGCCCTGCCCATCCAACCCTTGTCTTACAGCCCACCTGAGACTGGGCAGGCCAGGATCTCTGCCCGGAGGCAGGATGCACCTCCCTGGAGCCAGGTCTGGGGCAGCAGGCGAATGAAACGGGCCACCTGCGGCTCAGGCAGGAGGTTCAGCACTGGTGTCTCTGGGTCCGAATTGGCAGGAAATACCTGGGGGCATCAAGTCCTTTGTAAGGGTGGCTTGAACCCCAGCAGCCTGGCGGAGGGCCCAGGGAAGGAGCTCAGGCCGCTGAGCTCACTGGAAAATCCACCCCGGTAGGCTCAGCTGGAGACTTGCCCACTGTGTCAAACACAGACCGCTGCCCACAGCCTTTGCCAGCAGGCAGCCCTAGGCAGCCACGCTTTCCGTTTTGGTCACAGCTCATTAAACCAATATGGCCACGTGACTCAGGAGCAGCCAATCCTGAAGCTGGCCAGGACCCCACACTGTAGCCTGGGGTAAAAAGGGGTCATTGAGATGGGGAAGCCAGAGCTATGAGGAGGTGAGAAGTGATGCAAGGACCAGGGGCCCATCACCAGAAAGGGTGTTCCAGCAGGAGGCTGTGGCATGGAGGAAGTATTTGGGGAGGATACAGGCATGATCCAAAGCAGCCTGCCTCCCAAGGCTGTCTGCTGAGTGCCACCCATCCTGACAACCATACCCTTTCTCCTGGGATGCCCAAGTGGACACCTGTTCCTTGTCCTCAGAGGAGCCCCAGCCCAGCCCAGCACCCTACAGTGGGCCAGGAGCCCAACTCCCAGCATAGAGGGCCCCAGCCACCATGGGACCTCTCACCGCGTCCATCCCACTGCTGCGATTCTTACTCCCCCACCAGGTAAGACTGTCATTGCTGAACTGGACCTTGTATGATGTGACCCAGTCATACCTGGCAGGAAAGATGGGTAGAGATCATGGGTGGCTCCCAGGACTCCCACCCCAGTCCTCCTGAGTCTGCCCATGACTTCCCTGGTCTGGAGATGTCCTGCCTCACCTCCAGATGGAGTTCCTGCCCTGTGTGATAATGCCTGAGAAGCGGGTGGGGTGCCTAGCATCCACCTGAAGCCATGGCTTGGCATCCTGCTGCTCGGCACACCAGGCCCCATCAAAAAGATCACCATCCTCCAGGCCTGACTGTGGACACAGGACATAGTAATCAGAACCAGGTAGGCAGTATGGGGTAAGCCTTAACCGAAGGTGGGAGGGGCAAGTAAGTAGGTCCTAAGGGTTGCCTTGCTGACCTGGATGTTGAGCCGTCCTCGGTGTGGTCCAAGACCAAAGGACTGGCTGCTAGATGCATCGAGCTGGTTATCTGAAACTCGCAGGGACTCCAGGCCCAAAGGGGGACAGTCTGGGACAGGGACAGAGCAGTAAAATGGGACCAGAGAAAGAGTGGTCAGGGCACTTAGGAAGCTAAGCCTAAGCTTGCCCGTGTGTTGGACAGGCTGGGGGCATGTCTATGCCCAGGAGACCAAGAGCTACATTAGTTTTTGCCTGAGACTGCAAGTCTGGGCAGGGCCCCTGGAACGGTGGTACCTGGTTCTTGCTTCTCGGGGAGGTCAAGGGTCCTTGCAGGGCTGGTGGTCACTGAAGCCCTGGCAGTCACCGGGGGTCTCGGGGGAGTTAGCTTCTTTCGCTTCTTCATGATGATCTTTTTCTTCTTGATGACTCGAATCCGGACATGCTGTTCTGAGGTCCCTGGGGACCAAGGAGGCAGAGCACCAGGGAAGGAAAGGATGACACGAAACCCCAGATGGAGAGGTCTGCCAGCCCAAGAAAGCCTGCAAGTCCACAACAGGCCCCACCACACACATCCAAGAACCTTGGCATGGACTTAAAGGCCCGCAGGCTGACCCCCAACCTACCTCTCCAGCCACTTCCTCGATTCCTTCTCCCCTCTGACGGCTTGGCCCTCACCAATAGAGAGCTACACTGCCACTAGGAACTATCTGCTTACTCCAAAGAGCTGAATTTGGTTCTTTAACTCCTTCTTTGCCTGGCTGTCCCCTCCCCTGTCATCCACCACCTTTGATTTTATTGCCTAATTCCCATTCTTCCTTTGCATCTCAGCCCAGATGCACTTCAAGGAGCCTTCCTTAGCTCCAGACTCGGTCTCATGCCCCAAAGCCTCTGTACCACCTCCATCATTATGTTTGCCGTCTGAGCTGAGATGTCCCGTCCTCAAATCCATGTCTGCCCGGGTGCTCAGGCTTTCCAGAGCTGGACCCCTGCCCTGCCTGCCCTTCAGTACAAAGCATTCATTGCACAGGGCAGGTGCCACTAGTTCCCCACCAGCCTAGCTCCACAGATGCCCCTAGAACATGCTGTACATTTTTGTGTTAGGTGCCCTGTGCCTTTGCACAGACTGTTTCCTTCTTGGCTGCCCTCCTCTTCAGCTCTTCCTAATTCAGAGATACCCTTCAGGACCAGTTCCACTTGCCTCTCCCAAGAAGCCCTCCTAGGCTGCCAATCCCCTTGCTTTCCTCCTCTCTTACTCCCACATCTGAAAAGGTGGGAAGTCAGGCAGCCTTCCCCCTCCCCTCCCCAGGCAGTGCCACGTTCCTCCTGGCAGAGAGCTCTTCCTCCCTTCCTCGGTTCTTTCCTTCCAGCCCCTGCCCTCAAGCTCTTTCCCACAGTCTTGCTCTGCACCCTCCTCCTTTGTCTGCACCTCCTTCTCCCCTCCTCCTGGCTCTGGCCTCAGTTTCCTCATCTGTGAAAAGGGAAAGTTTGGGGCTGGAAGAGGCAGCATCCAACTGGCTCCTGTCCCAGGACTGCTGACTTGGTTTGGCAGGGAACTGGGGCTGCTGACTCAGCAGCCATTGTACTGGGCGGGGAGTGTGTGTGCGTGGGGAAGGGTTGCCACACAGGCGCTGGGCACGGAGTGTGGCGTGTGTGGCATGTGTGGGGTGTGTGTGCGCGTGCTGGGGAGGGGTCGCCACACGGGGGGCGGAGGAGTGGGACAACCGGCCCGCGGAAGAAGCGGGCCGTGGGTCGGGAGCTCACCGTTCTCGTTCCCAGCGGACAGCTCTGCCTGGCTGCTACGCGGGGCCGGGGTCGAGACCGGGGCCTCGGTGGTCGTGGGCGACGCCAGGCCCAGCACCGAGGCGCCGGACGCCCCCAGACTCACCCCGACGGCAGGCGCGAAGGTGGCCAAGGCGAGCAGGAGACACCACATGGCGAGGTCCAAAGCGAGGACACGCGCTGGGCCCGCGATGGCCGGTGGGTTCGCCTCTTCCTGCTGGGGCTCGGGAGCCCCCCGCCCCTTCCTGCCGCCGCCGCACGCCCCCTGCGGCCTTCGACACGCCCACAGCTTGCTAGTTGGCCTCGGACCCAGGAGCCGAGGGGTGGGCAGGGGAGGGGAGGAAGATAGGGGAGGGGAGAGGAAGGAAGGGGCGGGGAGGGGCCAGGGCTGCAGCCCAGGGTCTCCGCACCCGCCGACCCTCCCCCTCCCTCTCTGCCCCGCGCCCCAGCCCCCCGCACCGAACTCACCCGCCTCTCTCGGCAAAGACCCTGCACCCTGGATTCCACGCGATCCTGTGCGCCCGTCCCACAGTGGGCACTTACTGTGTACCATGCCCCGTGCCAGGCGCTTTACCCGTGGCCTCTCAGACAAATCTCATCTTACAAACTGGTAAACTGAGGCTCAGGGCGGCTAACTGACTTAGCCTAGGTAGCGAAGCCGAGAACTTTGGGGAGGAAACTACAACCCGAGAGGGAAATTTATCCAAAGTCAGAACCCCCTGCCTGGACGGGTGGGACGGAAAGAAGGGTGAGAGGAAACTGAGGCGGCGGCTGGGGTACGGGGTGGGGGAGGGCTAGCTCTCCAGGAATCCTTCTGAAGGACACCCAAAGGGCCCAGCTAGAGGCGGTGCTTCCCACCCCCCAACCGCGGCGCCCCGCCTCTCCTCTCTCTTCCTTTCCCCAGCCTCCCTTCCTCCTTTGCTCACCCGGCTGCCACGTTCCGGGGTTACATAACCCGAGTAGAGGCATCCGAGCCGATACCCAGAGGGCTGGGGCAGGGGGTGGAGGGCGAGGCTGATGCATGTCCTGCCCTCCCCCGCCTCACTCTCTTCTGGGAGCCGGCAGCCCTGGGTCTGTGTCTTCGGGACCACCTCGGACCCCGGGATTCCAGAGCGCAGGACCCTCCGCATCCCCCTCCGAGGTCCCCTTTGGCTCCCCCACGCCAGAGTCGCCTCCCCAGAAGGAAGGCATTCGTTCACTGTGCGCCTCTGGCCTGTGCTTTGCCCTTGCAAGGATCCCGCCAGGGAGACACTGCCATCCCCAAGTAAGAAGAGATGCCCAGAGGTGGCCGGGACTCCTCTGGAGTGCGCGGGGCCCCTGAGCAAATGTTTTCTGCAAGGTCACTACCCATATGAACAATTTGAATTACCCTAAATCCGCGTGTCAGCACTAATCTCGTCGGATCTCTCGAAAGAAATATGCGCTCCTGGAACTGAGACCCACCCCCAGCAAGAACGATCTCATAGACTCGAGCCCCGGAGCTCCTCAAGGCATTTGGTCCACCCCATGCGCTCTGGGTAGAGAACCCCCGAAAGGGAGTAACTGGGACAGGGCCCCCGCGGGTCCTGCTCGCGCCTTAGAGCGCCCCGCCTGGTCACCACTGCCGGGTCCCAGTCACCAGAGGAGGATCTAGAAAAATTCAAGGAAGGCGTGCCGAAGCGGAGGGTCCCTGAAGCGCCGGGCCGAGTCAGCGGCAGAAAGACGGTACTGCGGCCCCAGGCTTCGCAGAGGTGGGAGGCGGGGAGAGGCTCTGTGGAGCTAGAAGCGGGTCTGTACAAGTCCTGAGGACTGCTCCACCTCCCGCCAAAACTCAGTCTGCCCACTTCCCTGGCCCCACCCTCATCCAAGTTTCACAGAGTGGTGCGAGAGGGTCGGGGCAGAACCTGGCTAGGACAGGTCAGCCTCCTGAGGCTCCCACCTCCTCCAAGCCTTTCCCTACACCGCAGCCAAATTGTCCTAGTGGGCTCACCTTCCAGGCTATTCCTGAAAATGTTCTTCCCCACCCACACCTTTCCCACCTCATCTCCCTGTGTTCTCCCCCTGGCTCATATCTCTCCAGCCACACAGGCATTCTAGCTGTTCCTCCAATGCACCAGCCCCATCCAGCCTCAGGGCCTTTGCACTGGTTCACCAAGTTTGCATCCTATCACTCAGATGGCCTTTCAATGTTACTTACTTCCCTGACCATTCTGACAAAAGTAAACTCCAGCCTCCACACGTACTATATCCTCTCACTCTGTTTTGTTATTGATTCAAGGCACTCAACGCTCTCTGAATATATCTTGTGTTATTTATTATGTGTTCTCTGTCTGGGTCCCCACTCCCACCCAGCAGAAGGTAAGCAACCCCACAAGAGCCTTTTGCACCCAAATGTTCACAGCTGTACCTCAGGGTCTAGAACAGTGCTTGGTCTCTAGTCAGTGCTCAAAAAGTATGTGTATAATATGTTCAAGGTTAGAGGGGACCCAGCAGGGCTGGAGGGAAGCTGACCTCCTCAACAGTGCCAGGTTTTACAGGAGAGGAGTTGGCCAGCAATGAACTGGGAGACCTGCCCCCAAAGAGACTGGTGGGACAGGACATGCTGGCCATCTCCCACCAATCTCCCACCTTCTCACACCCCTTCTAACTTGCTCATCCCTTCTGTTCTCCCTGCTCAGCTGCTGCCTTTGGCCCTTGCCATTTGGTTGCCTGGAGCTGCAAAGGCACCAAGTCCGGAAGCAGGGTCTAGAGGTGGCGGCTTCCAGGGTGCAGGTACTTGCACAGCCAGATCTCTAGCCCTGGGAGCCAGGTGGAGGCTTTTTCATGGCCTCACGAGAGCAAGGATATGCTGCAAAGCACGAATGAGCAAGACTGAGCTGCACTGCGTGGAGATACCTGCCCCAAAGGGATTTTGGCTTAAGGGATGGTCTGGGACTCTCCTGGCTGCTCCCCAGTGTGGTCAGGTGGCTGGAGGCGGAGATGATAGATGACTTTGGTGCCACACAGGCTTAATGTCACATCCCACTTCTGCTGTTCATTTTGTTTGCGTATCCTTGGACGGTAATTTTACCTCTCTGAGCCTCAGTTTTCTCATCTGTAAAATGGGAACAATAATATCTTCCTCTTTGGGTTGCTGTGAAGTGAGATAATATGTGGTTCCTGGGGGCCACTACCAGATGAATTAAAGGTAGAGAGACAGCTTAACACAGTCCTCTTGCTCCCACATACGTAGGTGGAATAAAACATTATCAAGAGAAAAGAGGAGGCTATGTGTCTGGCTGTACAAATTGAGAAGTAGCCAAATCTGCTGCCTCTCTGTGCCTCTTAATCTCCTGTCCCTGGTACTCACTCCCCACGAAGTGCTCTCCCTATGATGCAGGTGAGCTTTGATGGGGACTCCTGTGGCACCTAGATGCATCTCCCCACGTTCCCATCTCCCCTCACCACTACCTCCCCCAGCTATCTCTCTTTTGTACATCAATGTCTTCTAGAGCCTTACTCCTCAAAGTGTGGCCGAGGACCAACAGCATCAGCATCCCCTGGGAGTTTGTTAGAAATGCAGAATCCCTGCCGAGATCTACTGTATCAGAATCTGCATTTTAAAAAGATCCCCAGAGGATTCAACCCCAGGAGATTCAGGTGGGCTGAGAAGCACTAGATGGAGGTTTAGAGCAACTCCATCTAAAATGCATGAGATTCACAGCTTTCTGAGTTTGATGGTGTTTGACCCTGTTACTGGAAATTTTATCTCAAGCCGTAAGAGGACATCCACGTAACATTAGGAAATTGGTATTTCATTCATCCTGGGAGGGTATATTCCTGATCTCCACCAAAGGACCCTATATTGATTTGCTTGTTTTAAACGAAATCATTTTAATTGAAATACTACAGAATATAATTTTTAAGACCTTTTTAAAAAAATATTTATTTATTTATTTATTTTGGCTGCACCAGGTCTTAGTTGAGGCACGCAGGACCTTCATTTGCGGCATGCAGACTTCTTAGTTGCAGCATGCGGAGTCTTAGTTGTGGCATGCATGCAGCATCTAGTTCCCCTACCAGGGATCAAACCTGGGCTCCCTGCATTGGGAGCGT